>NC_138078.1:2216608-3534108 GCF_964212035.1 Myotis nattereri
TTTGGAATGTGGCTCCTTGCAGCCGAGAGCAGACGTGCTGAGTGTAAAATGCACAGATTTCAAAGACCGGGCGTCAACAATGAATGCAAAACGCCTGCATTTTTTTTTTCCTTTTAAATTCTGAATATGTGTTGAATGGCAACCATTTGGATAACAGGATAGAATTAAAAAAGAAAGAATTCCATTCAGGTTGCATCAGCTGGTTTCAATGTCAAGAGGAGAAAATTGAAGGCGTGTTTGCTTATTTCTGTTTGTGCTGCTCTAGACCGCAACTTCCTCATCTTTTGCAAAAAAAGGGCCCACCCCTGTGTGCGGGCATGCGTTCGCTCCTAATTCCGGCTGTTTGTGAACTAGATACTAACCCTCCTCGCCCGGGAGCTGAGATACTGGGACATAGTTGTCATCGTTGTCATTCTTGCACAATCTAGTCCTGGTTCACGGCCACCTCGGTCCCCTTCTCTCTCGCGGTAAAGGGCACGGGAACGCCCAGACTATTACCTGGGTCATGTCCCTGGATCCTCGCCCGGGGTGACTGCGTGACCTGAGCCTTATGTCAACGAAAACTGAATCCTTTCTGTGCGGAGGGACAACAGTGTCACAGTGCACCTCAAAGCCGCCTGGCTTCCCCGTCAACATTTCAGGAAAAAAAAATAAAAGAAATAAAATCTCTATTTACTTCCTCATTCTCCTGGGATGAAGCAAGCAGCTCCAGTAAGAATTCCCCCCATGAGCCTGTATTCAACTCCACTTCCTTGCAAACCAAGTACGGGCGATACAGTAACGAGGAGAACTTCTAGGGGAGGTGGTGGGGGAGGGAGATGCATTCAAAATTCCTAAAAGCCGACCTCCTGCAAAAGAACTCATTATAAATGGACTAGAGGCCCAATGCATGAAAACTCGTGCAGGAGCGGGCCTTCCTTCCCCAGGCTGCCGGCACCGGCTTCCCTCCAGCACCCGGGGCCCCGGCTGCTTCCCTCCTCGCAGCCCAAGAGCACCTGGGACCCGGCTGGCTTCCCTGGGGCCCTGGCTTCATCAGGAAGGACATCCGGAATGATGTCTGGGAGATATCCGGTCTAATTAGCATATTACCCTTTTATTATTACAGTATAGATTATTATTATAGACCAGAGGCCCAGTGCATGAAATTCGTGCACTGGAGGGGGATGGGGTCTCCTCAGCCCAGCTTGCACCCTCTGGCAATCCAGGACCCCTTGGGGGACTTCCCTCTCGCAATCCAGAATCGCTGGCTCCTAGTCGCTCACCTGCCTGCCTGCCTGATCGCACCTAATGGCACACCTGTCTGCCTGATCACCCCTAATCACTCTGCCTGCCTGATCGCTCCTAACTGCTCGCCTGCCTGCCTGATCGCCCCTAACCGCTCACCTGCCTGCCTGATCGCCCCTAACCTCTCTGCCTGCCTGATCGCCCCTAACCGCTCACCTGCCTGCCTGATCGCCCATAACCTCTCTGCCTGCCTGATCACCCCTAATTACTCTGCCTGCCTGATCGCCCCTAACTGCTCGCCTGCCTGCCTGATTGCCCCTAATCACTCTGCTTGACTGATCGCCCCTAATCACTCTGCCTGCCTGATTGCCCCTAATTGCTCCCCTGCCTGCCTGATCGCCCCTAACCACTCACCTGCCTGCTTGATTGCCCCTAATCACTCTGCTTGCCTGATCGCCCCTAATCACTCTGCCTGCCTGATTGCCCCTAACTGCTCCCCTGCCTGCCTGATCACCCCTAACTGCTCACCTGCCTGCCTGATCGCCCCTAACTGCTCACCTGCCTGCCTGATCGCCCCTATTCTCTCTGCCTGCCTGATCGCCCCTAACTGCTCGCCTGCCTGCCTGATCGCCCCTAACCACCTCTGCCTCGGCCCCTGCCACTGTGGCTTCATCCGGAATGACATCCGGAAGGTCGTTCAGCTTTCTGGTCTAATTACATAGAGTATGTTACGCTTTTATTATTATAGATACCTGGTTAGGCCAATAACAGATACAACTGCAGCTACGCCAGGTGCTTACGATTGTAGAACATTCCATGCAAAGGAGATGCTATTTCTAGGAGCGCTGCTCTAGACTCATGGTCGGCAAACTGCGGCTCGCGAGCCACATGCGGCTCTTTGGCCCCCTGAGTGTGGCTCTTCCACAAAATACCACGTGCGGGCACGCATGTGCAGTGCGATTGAAACTTCGTGGCCCACGCACAGAAGTCGGTATTTTGTGGAAGAGCCACGCTCAAGGGGCCAAAGAGCCGCACGTGGCTCGCGAGCCGCCGTTTGCCGACCATTGCTCTAGGGCAGTGATGGCGAACCTCTTGAGCTCGGCGTGTCAGCATTTTGAAAAAAAGTTAACTCTGGTGCCGTGTCACATATAGAAATTTTTTGATCTTTGCAACCATAGCAAAACAAAGACTTCTATTTTTGATGTTTATTTTATATATTTAAATGCCATTTAACAAAGAAAAACCAAGCAAAAAAATGAGTTCGCCTGTCACCTCTGACACGCGTGTCATAGGTTCGCCATCACTGGTCTAGACCGTAGACTTCCTTCTCTTGCAGGGAGAAGGGCCCATCCCCGTGCAATTAATTGCAGTTCTAGACAAACGAGGAAATTTTGAAAAGAGAGAGGGAGAGAGAATAAGCAGAGGTGAATTTCTGAGAACTCTGTGCAAGGCGATACCACCTCAAAGAACGGCCAGGACAGGAGACAAAAAGGGATGGATGGGGAAAGGGCTTAGGTCTTATCTTCGCCAAGGGCCACGGATTCTGGGTTTTCAGGGAATTGGGTACGCCTTCAACCAGCAAAGAGGAGACCCCGGCCGGCCGGGGCGGAGAGCCATCTGCAAGCCCGGCCACGTAAGTCACCTCTCATCGCTTCAGGGAAACAGCTAAGGATTCCGGAGGCCGCAGTAAGCATCCAGCCAGCCCATTGAGAAGTTAATAAATTTAATTTTAACGAGGCAGCTCCGTTTACATTAAAATTCATGAGCCTCCCGCCCCAGGTTCCCTGGATCTTTGCTTGGGAGGCTCAGGAATTGGATCCTGTCACCGCTTTAGCCACCTGAGCAGGGAAATTCACGTACGTCCACAAACTGTAGTTAAGAACCCCAAAAGCTTTGTGAAACGGGGTCGTGTCGGAATTAGGAGCTGCATACGCTCATGTTCTCGCCCATTACCGACCTCTATGGGGATTTTTTTTTTTTCTTTTCCGGAGGAATTTGTCCGGTTAATCTCTCTGGGTCCATAAATAGACTTTTGGCCCTGGCTGGGTTGGCTCAGTGGATACAGCGTCAGCCTGGGGACTGAAGGGTGCCGGGTTCGGTTCCGGTCAAGGCCATGTACCTTGGTTGCGGGCACATCTCCAGTAGGGGGTGTGCAGGAGGCAGCTGATTAATGTTTTCTCTCTCATTGATGTTTCTCCCTTCCTCTCTGTAAAAAAATCAATAAAATAAATTTTTTTAAAAAAAGAGAGAGACTTTTATTTGTGGGCCTTTTCCAAAAAAGTAAATAAATAATCAAGTCTCATTAGTACTGAACCATCTAGCAAAGTGACCGGGGAGGGGGTCAAGGTGAACACCCCATGTGAGATGAGTCCACGCGTTATATTTAGAATCCGATCGACCTGCAGTGCTTTCGCAGCTGGGCGACCTGGGGCGAGTCCCTTTCCCCGTCTGGGCTGCCGCGTTTCTGTCTTTGCATGAGCCCCGTGCAAACTGTGTCCTCCGGTTTCTGTTTTGCATTAGCCTCGAGTTGCAACTGTTTCCTCCAGGATTTTAGGCGAGGACGGAATCAACAGACGTGCACGCCCAGCGGGTCGACATAAAGTAAGCGGGCATTTTTTAAGTCCTAGGAAGCCTTCTTGGGGGGGGGGGTTGGGAGGGGTGGATATGGGGGTCGGGCTATGGGGTCGCGCTCAGGCAGCGTGTCCCTGGGGCTAGGCACTGAGCATTTTCTGCTTGGATTTCTACTTGGAATGCGCCGGGGCTGGCGAGGTCAGGGTGCCTCCGGGGCTGTGGGGTGCAGAGAGCAAGTCTCTCAAATGCATCGCCCCGTGCGTTTCTCCAACTTGCAGGCTTTGGGGGTGAAAATTGCAGATTCTGAGCTGGCGGGTGTGGGCTGCTGAGCGGCCGGGACGCTCGTGAGGGTCCTGGCACTCGCGCCCCACAGGCATTGGGGGGGGCTGGGCAGTGCATGGCGGGAGGTGCAGCAGCAGCAGCAGCAGCCCTGGCCCCCACCCCCTGGCCGGCCGACAGCACCCCCTCCCTCCAGCGAGGCCACTGCAAATGCCTCCGGACATGGTCAGATGTCCGCACACGGCCGGGCGGAGGAGGACGGCTGCTCTGCAAGATGCGACCGGCCAGGTGGGTGCAGCCCCGGGTGCAGGCGGGGAAACCGAGGCCCGTGCTGCGCGCGCACCTCCCGGCGGCGCAGGGGCAGCGGGCGGAGGGTCCTGCGAGGCGGTGCGCCCTCGCGCGCCGCGACCCCTTGCAGGGCGCGATCACCGGAAGTGGGTGCCCCGAGCGGCGCCGGCGCCAAAGCCCCGTGCGCATGCGCGCCGCCGGCCTGACGGGGCCCCGGCCGGCCCGCGCGCCCCCCTCGGGGGTCCCGGGCATGGCCGCCCATTCGCGACCCCGAGCCGCCCTCGCGCGACGCGGCCGGCGACTACTCACCCAGAAGGAGGCCGTCCATGTCGAAGAGCAGGTGGGTGACGGGCCGCGGGGAGGCCATGGGCGCCGCCATTTGTGCCGCCGGGTCCGCCGGGTGGGGGCGGGGAGGGAGGAGGTGCGCGCGCGCCCGCCCGCTCGCCCCGCGGCCCCGCGCACGCGCGCTCCGGGGCGATGCGGCGCCCGTCGCCTTCCCCTCCCCCCCCTCAAGCCCGTCTGCGCATGCGCACCCAGTAACGCCTCCACCCGCGGGCCCCGGGGCGGCGCGCGCACGCGCCCTCGGCCCTGTCCGGGTACGCGCCCCCGCGCACGCGCGCTCGCTCTGGACCGCGCGGACCTGTCCTGCGCACGCGCACCCGGGCTCTCTCGGTCTGTAGCCTAGGGACTGTGGGGCAGGGATGATGCTCAAAGTCTAGGGACCCATGGCGCCGACTTGGGGCAGATGCATGGCTGGAATTTGGACCAAGTGCGGACGGAGGGGAAAGCTAGAGGGTCGTTGGGGGGAAGGGTGCAGAGGTGCTCGCGTTGGCGCCCCCGCGAGCCTCCAGGTCGAGGTGCAGCCCGGGGCCTCGGTCCCAGGACCTGCTGTGAGCTCAGGCGCATGCGCGGAGGCGCTAAGGTCTGCAGCTTTGGCACCTCATGCATCTTGGCATCGCCTGTAGCATCAAGGGCTGGTGCACTGTCCTCGGGCAAAGCCCCGAGGCCGGAGCTGATAGGAAAGGCCTGTGATAAGAAGACTTTTTTTTTAATGCCTCCGGGTTTTGGTCCTTTTACAGCCCTTCTGCATTGCCACCTGCAAGGCATGTGCACCCCACGCTCAGAAATGCCTTTTTGTCCCTGGTTCTGTGGCTGCTCCTTGAGGTTGCACACGCGCGTTTGATCGTCGGGATGCAACCTTCCCAGTAGCAGGAACGAGAAAGCCCCAGCAATTTTATTTTATTTATTATTATTTTTAAAATATATTTTATTGATTTTTTTACAGAGAGGAAGGGAGAGGGATCGAGAGTTAGAAACATTGATGGGAGAGAAACATCGATCAGCTGCCTCCTGCACACCCCCTACTGGGGATGTGTCCTCAACCAAGGTATGTGCCCTTGACCGGAATCGAACCTGGGACCCTTGAGTCCACAGGCCGGAGCTCTATCCATTGAGCCACACTGGTCAGGGCAGCCCCAGAGATTTTAAAATGTGGGGATTGGCCCGGCGGCTGGCAGGCATGGCCCTGGGGTTGACCATCAGCCTACGGACCAGGGGGTCAGGGTTCGGTTCCCAAGTTGCAGGCTCCATCCCCGGGGTGGGGCGTGCAGGAGGCAGCTGGTCCGTGATTCTTATTCTCATTCTCATCCTCGATGTCTATCTGTCTGTCTCTCTCTCTCTCTCTCTCCCCCCCCCCTTCCTCTCTGAAATCAGTAAAAATAGATTTAAAATAAAGTAAATAAATAAAACGCAAGGGCTGTATTTCTGGTGCACACGGGACGCTCCCATTCGGCAAGCTTACCTATCCAATGGGTGTGAAACCTCCCTGCCTCACTCTTGCTCACCTGTAAAATGGGCTGTCAGATGGCATGAGGCAGGTGCAGCTCGGTACTACAAAGAGCGTATTTTCAATTGATTTGGGTCTTCCTAGAGCTGTTGCTGTCAGAGACCCTCCTTCCCTCCACCCCCATTTAATCCCATCTTGAATCTCCCCTGAGGACTTGGAGAAGGAAATGCATCCATCAGTTAGGCCAGTGGTCGGCAAACTCTTTAGTCAACAGAGCCAAATATCAACAGGACAACGATGGAAATTTCTTTTGAGAGCCACATTTTTTAAACTTAAACTAGATAGGTAGGTACATTGTTATTCACTTCATTGGGGTCCTCCTAAGGCTTAGGAAGAGCCACACTCAAGGGGCCAAAGAGCCGCCTGTGGCTCGAGAGCCGCAGTTTGCCGACCACGGGTCTAGGGGATCTTCATTTCCCCGGAGGCCTCTCTCCTCGGTGTGTACACAGCCTTCTTACCCACTGCCTCTTCCTGCTGGCTTCTCTCTCTCTGTCTATTTCTGTTCAAAATTTATTCGTTGGGAGCAAGGACAGCGGGATTCATGGGTTGCCACCCACCCTCAGGTCCCCATGGTCACTTGATACCGAAGTAAAGACTCTCGCCCACCTGGTGTGGGTCGGTGGTTGAGAGCCGGCCTATGAACCAGGAGGTCAGGGTGCGATTCCCGGTCAAGGGCACATGCCCAGGTTTCGGGCTCGGTTCCCAGTTGGGGGCGTACAGGAGGCAGCAGATCAAAGACTCTCATCATTGATGTTTCTATCTCTCCGTCTCCCTCCCTCTCTGAAATCAATAAAAAAATAAAAATGAAATATATTTGTATTTGTTCATCATTTTATGTTGTTCTTTATATTCCATAAATGAGAAGGTAGGGGAGGGTGGGGGTAAGGGGAGAGAGATCAACCAAAGGACTTGTCTGCATGCCTATCTGCCTAACCAATGGACACAGACACCAGGGGGTGAGGGCATGAGTGTGGGGGGAGGGGGTGGGAGGCAATGGGGGGATAAGGACACATAGGTAATACCTTAATCAATAAAGAAAAAAATTATATATAAAAAATATATATATTTGTATTGATTTCAGAGAGGAAGGGAGAGGGAGAGAGATATAGAAACCTCAATGATGAGAGAGAATCACGGATCGGCTGCCTCCTGCACGCCCCCCACTGGGGATGGAGCCCGCAACCCGGGCATGTGCCCTTGACCGGGAATCGAACCCGGGACCTCCTGGTTCCTAGGTCGACGCTCACCACTGGGCCCCGCCGGCCGGGCCAGGTGTCCAGTTTAAAGAGGGATGAGTCGTCCGTGGTTCAATTGGCCCTTTGTCCCGTGGCAGCTGCAGAGAAGCCACCAGCCCTCGGGTGACCCGGGCACGCTCGTCCCTAACAGACGGTCCCTTATGCCACTCTCCCCGGGCCCTGGCCAGGTGCCCGCGAGGCTCCCGACGGAGCTGGGCGAGGCCTTGGGCCCTGCACCTGAGAGGGGGCAGGCGGGGCAGCCCTGCCTGGGCCCGGCCTCCGCTCTCGGACCCGACCAGCACGGCTCCCCATTCTTGCGTTTCTCTCCGCGTTTCCGAGCGTCTTGCGTTGTGGGTAAGTGATCGAATTCTAAAATCCCTCAGAGAGAGAACAAATGTGAAAATTAAATGCCTTCATGGTTGTGTCAAAAGGATATATGTATATATATATATATATATATGTGTGTGTGTATATGCGCACATAAAATTTATATGTGATATATATATCCAAAAATAGTTCACGTGTATACACATTTATGTGTGTATATATGTATATATATCTATAATATCTATGATAATAAAAGCGTAATATGCTATTTAGACCAGACAGCCGAACGACCTTCCGGATGTCATTCTGGGCATCCTTCCGGATGGAGCCCTGGTGTCGGGGACTGAGGCAAAGGTGGTTAGGGGCAATCAGGCAGCCAGGTGAGTGCTTAGGGGCAATCAGGCAGGCAGGTGAGTGGTTAGGGGCGATCAGACAGCCAGGCGAGCGCTTAGGGGCGATCAGACAGGCAGGCGAGTGGTTAGGGGCGAACAGGCAGCCAGGTGAGCAGTTAGGGGTGATCAGACAGGCAGGCAAGTGGTTAGGGGCGATCAGGCAGCCAGGCGAGCGCTTAGGAGTGATCAGGCAGGCAGGCGAGTGGTTAAGGGCGATCAGGCAGCCAGGTGAGTGGTTAGGGGTGATCAGGCAGGCAGGCGAGTGGTTAGTGGCGATCAGGCAGGCAGGCGAGCGGTTAGGGGCGATCAGGCAGGCAGGTGAGCGGTTAGGGGCGATCAGGCAGGCAGGCGAGCGGTTAGGGGCGATCAGGCAGGCAGGCGAGCGGTTAGGGGCGATCAGGCAGGCAGGCGAGCGGTTAGGGGCGATCAGGCAGGCAGGCGAGCGGTTAGGGGCGATCAGGCAGGCAGGCGAGCGGTTAGGGGCGATCAGGCAGGCAGGCGAGCGGTTAGGGGCGATCAGGCAGGCAGGCGAGCGGTTAGGGGCGATCAGGCAGGCAGGCGAGCGGTTAGGGGCGATCAGGCAGGCAGGCGAGTGGTTAGAGGCGATCAGGCCGGCAGGCGAGTGGTTAGGGGGGATCAGGCAGGCAGGAGAGCGGTTAGGGACGATCAGGCAGCCGGGCGAGCAGTTAGGAGCCAGCGGTCCTGGATTGTGAGAGGGATGTCTGACTACCGGTTTCGGCCCGATCCCACAGGCACTCGGACATCCCCCAAGGGGCCCCGATTGAGAGAGAGTGCAGGCGAGGCTGAGGTATCCCTACCTCTGCCCCCCCTCCCCCGCCTGCACAAATTTCGTGCACCGGGCCTCTAGTTTATATATAAAGTGAGAATAAAGGAAGGAAGGAAAATCTGAAAAAATGAACAAGGAGAAACAATTTTTTAAAAAATATATTTGTATGGCCCTGGCTGGTGTTGCTCAGTGGGTAGAGTGTCAGCCTGCAGACTGAAGGGTTCTGGGTTCGATTCCCGGTCAAGGGCACATGGCCGGGTTGCAGGCTCGATCCCCAGTAGGGAGCGTGCAGGAGGCAGCCGATCCATGATCCTCTCTCATCATTGATGTGTGTGTCTCTCTCTCTCGGCCTCTGCTTTCTGTCTCTGAAATAAAAAATATATATTGAAATGAAAATATATTTTTATTGATTTCAGACAGGAAGGGAGAGGGAGAGAGAGATAGAAGCCTCAATGATGAGAGAGACTCACGGATCGGCCGCCTCCTGCACGCCTCCTACTGGGGATCGAGCCCGCAACCCCGCAACCCGGGCACGTGCCCTTGACGGGGAATCGAACCCAGAACCCCTCCTTCCTAGGTGGATGCTCAACCCCTGAGCCCCGCCGGCCGGGCGAGAAACCACCTCTCCCCGCTGCAGGTTGGACGTCAATGGTGCCAGGGTGCCAGGGTGGCAGGAGCCAGCACCCCTGACGGCGTTGAGCAAGCAGCCCGGGGCGGCGGGGGCGAAAGCCAGCTCTGCAGCCGCCGCCTCTTCCTCCCCAGGTGACATCAGCCGGGAAGGGCGGCGCCCGGCCTCCGCTCTCATCCACCCGCGATGTGCTCACGGCCGCTGCACAGGGTGGACACCCGCCACCCCGGGGGGCGGGGGGGGGGTCCCCGGCGCTCTGCCCGTTTTTATTTCTAACGCCCCGTTTGTTGAGCGTCGAGCTGTGAACCAGGAGGTCAGGGTTCGATTCCCGGTCGAGGGCACAGGCCCGGGTTGTGGGCTCCATCCCCAGTAGGGGGCGTGCAGGAGGCAGCCGATCCGTGATTCTCTTTCATCGTGGATGTTTCTGTCTCTTTCTCCCTCCCCCTTCCTCTCGGAAATCAATTAAAAAAAAAAAATCTTCTGCCCTGGCCCGTTTGGCTCAGTGGTTAGAGTGTCGGTTGTCGGACCGAAGGGTCGGTCCTGGGTTCGATTCTGGTTAAGGGCACGTTCCAGGGTGCCCAGTAGGGCGGCGTGCAAGAGGCAGCCGATCCGTGATTCTCTGTCATCATGGATGCTTCTGTCTCTCTCTCCCTCTCCCTTCCTCTGGGAAATCAATAATAATATAAACAAAACAATAATAATTTAAGAAAAACTAAGAAAATAAATTCCTTAATTCATCCTTGCAGTGCAGATGCTTGCTGCAGACCCTGGGAGACCAAACCTCGTCTCAGCGGATAGAGCGTCGGCCTGCGGGCTGACGGGTCCCGGGTTCGATTCCGGTCAAGGGCACGTGCCCAGTGAATGGCATCGGAGGGAAAACAGGAAAGAAGCTACTAGAACAGCGGTTCTCAACCTGTGGGTCGCGGCCGCTTTGGGGGTCGAACGACCCTTTCGCAGGGGTCGCCTCAGACCGTCGGAAAACACATCTATAATCACATATTGTTTTTGTGATTGATCACTGTGCTTTGATGATATTCAATGTGTCACCATGACAATGCATCCTGCAGATCAGATGTTTCCATGACGATTCGTAACAGCAGCCACATGACAGCGATGATGTAGCAACGAGAATAATGTTATGGTTGGGGGTCCCCACAGCATGGGGAGCTGTGTTCAAGGGTCGCGACGTTAGGGAGGTCGAGAACCACAGGTCTAGAGGAAGCTGGTTGTCCTGGGGTCCTGGGGTCCGATCGCCCCAGGACGTGAACGCACACGCTCCCCAGCCACCTCCTCAGTCACCGCTGATAAGATAGGGTTTGGCCTCCACCCCCGGGGCTGACGGGGCTTGGCTCACCGCCTGACCTGGGCATCTGTCGGCCAGGAATGCATTCCTCCGGGCGCTGCGTGCCCTGCCCGTGGGCGTCCCGGGCATAGCAGGGCTGGCTGGGCTCCGTGCGTGGGGCCGAGGGTGAGCGGGTGAGCGGTTCTGACCGACACGGGCAGGTCCCCGCGTGTCGGGGTGCCCCCCGGGCCTCTGCGGACACCTGTTCCGTTTCTCTGCCCTGGGCACCGAAATTGCTCCCCGTAAACTTGCTGTGTTTTTGATTATTTTTTTTTTTGCCCAAGGTGCCAGCAGGTACAGAAAGATCGCACGGATGAGTTCAGACGCCCGATGGGCTCACGGCTCTCTCCGTCCAGGAAGTGGCTGGCGTCTGAGTGATGTCTGAGACGCGTGGGGCGGAGGGCAGGTCCGGTGAGGGAGACGGGCAGCTGAATAGCTTTTTTATGAGAGATTCATTCTCCGGTTCCCCGGGGATGACAGCAGGACCGGAGGCCGGGTGGCCCCATATAACCGGCCAGGCTGCTCAATGGTTATCGACTCCCCGGGAGGGCAGGCCGGGCGCCGGGTGTGGGAAGCCGCGTGAGGTTCCCCCGAGGGAGGCACAGCGTCCGCCTGTCTGTCTGCCTGCCTGTCTGCCCGGGTTCCAGGGAGCAGCCCCGTCCGAAGGCCTCGCTCGTCAAACGCGGTGAGTGCGATGGATTTATTTTTATTTTTTTCTTCCCGGCGGGCTGCTCAGATGTGGAGATAAGTTGCGACGTTGGGGCTGGGGAAGGAGTCCTCAGGCTTGCGTTTGCGTGTCTTTCTGGACTAAAGCGTGGGCGCGGTGAGGTTCATTAAAAAAAAAAAAAATTAGGCCCTGGCCGATGTGGCTCAGTGGATAGAGCGTCGGCCTGTGGACTGAAGGGTCCCGGGTTCGATTCCGGTCAAGGGCACATGCCCGGGTTGCGGGTTCGATCCCCAGTGTGGGGGCGTGCAGGAGGCGGCCGATCTGTGATTCTCTCCGATCGTTGATGTTTCTCTCTCTCTCCCCCTGTCCCTTCCTCTCTGAAATCAACAATAATATAAACAAAATAATAATTTTTAAAAAAACTAAGAAAAGAAAATCCTAAGAACTAAGAAAATAAAATCCTAACCAACTAAGAAAAGAAAATACGTTTTTAAAAAATTAGCCCTGGCTGGTGTGGCTCAGTGGATAGAGTGTCGGCCTGCAGACTGAAGGGTCCCGGGTTCGATTCCGGTCAAGGGCACACGCCCGGGTTGTGGGCTCGATCCCCAGTGTGGGGCGTGCAGGAGGCAGCCGATCCATGATTCTCTCCCATCGTTGATGTTTCTCTCTCTCTCCCCCTGTCCCTTCCTCTCTGAAATCAATAATAATATAAACAAAATAATAATTTTAAAAAAACTAAGAAAATAAAATCCTAAGAACTAAGAAAATAAAATCCTAAACAACTAAGAAAAGAAAATACGTTTTTAAAAAATTAGCCCTGGCTGGTGTGGCGCAGCGGATAGAGCGTCGGCCTGCGGACTAAAGGGTCCCGGGTTCGATGCTGGTCAAGGGCACACGCCCGGGTTGCGGGCTCGATCCCCAATGTGGGGTGTGCAGGCGGCAGCCGATCAATGGTTCTCTCTCATCATTGATGTTTCTCTCTCTCTCTCTCACTCTCTCTCCCTCTCCCTTCCTCTCTGAAATCCATGAAAATATATTTTTTAAAAATTAGCCCTGGCCAGTGTGGCTCAGTGGATAGAGCGTCGGCCTGCAGACTGAAGGGTCCCGGGTTCGATTCCGGTCAAGGGCACACGCCCGGGTTGCGGGCTCGATCCCCAGTGTGGGGCGTGCAGGAGGCCGCCGATCAATGATTCTGTCTCATCGGTGATGTTTCTCTCTCTCCCTCTCCCTTCCTCTCTGAAACCCATAAAAATATATATATATATATTTTTTAAATTAAGGAGCTAATTCTTAGCTCGGGGAGTCCGTTAAAAACCGTCTTCCGTGGAAAGAATTCAAGCTTGTACATCCTTCCCTGTCGCGTTGAATTGTTGGTTTTTTTTTTTTTTTAATTTTTAAGACCTCTCGCCACAGTTTGCTAATTACCATGTTTTCATTTGCCCATCGGCCCAGAATAAAGAGATATTTTTTGGGGGGCAGAGAGAGCAGGAGAGCCCGATGTCTTCTTTGTGTCTGGATTAAAGGGTTCGTTTGAAACCACGAGTTTGAGAATCCCCCCCCCCCAAAAAACGTCAAAGCCAGATGCAAAAAATAAAAATAAAAAAAAATAAAAAAATTTGCAGCCATCAGAGCATTTTGCTGCAGCCGTCGGGCATCCTGGAGAGAAATCGAAGGCGTTAAATGTGGGCATCACAGTATTACACCTGCAGCCTCCATGCTGGATGCAGGGACTGCAAATAGCTGCTCTTTGAAGCTTGATCTTTGTTGCTTTTCTGAAAAGTCACTGGGAGAAGGAATTCGTAGCCATTTCACGCCTTTTGAAAACTTGATTTTTTTTTTCACGCCCTGGCCTGTTCAGCTCAATGGTTAGAGCGTCGTCGGCCCCGTTGGCCGCAGGGTAGCGGGTTCGATTCCCCGGTCTGGGGCACGTAGCATGCCTGGGTCGCGGGTTCCCAGGCCGCGTTGGTTTTGATGTATTTATTTATTTTAAAAAATATTTTATTTTTATGTGTGTTCCTTCTTGCCCGAGGATATTTTTTTATTGATTTTATTTTTTGAGAGAAAGACAGAGAGAGAGAGAATCATTGATGTGAGAGAGACACATCCATGGGTGACATCCCTGGGCCGGGGCCTGGGATCGAGCCCGCAACCGAGGTCCGTGCCCTTGACCGGGAATCGAACCCGGGACCCTCCCGTCCGCAGGCCGGCGCTCTACCCACTGAGCCACACCGGCCGGGCCGTGCGTGTGACGATTCTCTGGCGGTAAACCCTTCACCGTGTCACCCGTGAGTGATGCTCACTCAGTAAGACGTGCATTTCCCCCTCGCGAGTCACCGCGTCCACGTGTCTCCCCGTCGGCTAGCGGCGTTTTTGCATCTCCGTCGCATTCGTTCTGCGGGCCGACCTCCCGGGTGGGGTTGAAGAACTGTCCTTAGAGACGAGGCCACTAAAATGAGGAAGATCTCGCCCTGGCCGGTGTGGCTCAGGGGATAGAGCGTCGGCCTGCGGACTGAAGGGACCCGGGTTCGATTCCTGGCTCGGTCCCCTGCCCCGGCCACGGTTGGGGGTGAGGGCCGGAGGCAACCTGTGGATGCGTCTCGCTCACATCGATGTTTCTCTCCATCCCCTTCTCCCTCCACCCTCCCTCCCACTCTCTCTCTAAAAAATCAATGGGGGAGCCCTGGCCGGTGTGGCTCAGTGGATAGAGCGCCGGCCTGCAGACTGAAGGGTCCTGGGTTCGATTCCCGGCCAAGGGCACATGCCCGGGTTGCGGGATGGATCCCCAGTGGGGGGCGTGCAGGAGGCAGCCGATCCGTGATTCTCTCTCATCATTGATGTCTCTCTCTCGCTCTCTCTCTTTCTCCCTCCTCTCTGAAATCAATAAAGAAATATATTTTTAAAAATTACAAAAATATAAAAGTAATAAAAACCTACGGGGGAAATATCCTAGGATGAATGTAAATGACTATGTAATCGACGGTGTTCATTTTTCTTGGTGTTTATTTCAAAAAAATGATACGTGTATTTATGCATGTATTTATTTATTATTTTTTCAATTCTTTGTTATTGAAAGCATGGCATAGGCCCCCTCTCTCCCTCCACCTTGTCCTCTCCCAGCCTGCCCCCTGCACCCCTCCTCCAGGCCCCCCACCTCTAGGTTTTGTTCCATACAAATTTGTGACGTATTTTCAAGATGAGAGAGAAAGCTCACATGCATTAGAAAAAAAAATAAAAATAAATTAGACCTCCAGCCAGCACACGGATTTCTCGCATCATGGTGGCCTGGGACCGAAATCAGGCGAAATGTATTTCTGGACCACAGTTCATTTTTTTAAGTTTTACATTTTTTATTTTTTGAGGTTGGTTTCCCCGTACGTTTCCTGAATCCTACCAGTGTTGCGTTTCGATTTCCTTTTCACTAGCCTGGTTAGTAAACAGGTAGCCCAGTCTGCCTGCTTTTTGTAATTTCAAAAATCTCAGATGTCACCTGGAGCCCCTTTTTATAAAAAAACACACAAAAAAACTAGAGGCCTGGTGCACGAAATTCGTGCACCTGGGGTGTTCCCTCAGCCCAGCCTGTGCCCTCTCGCAGTCCAACAGCCCCTGGGGGATGTCTGGCTGACGGCTTAGGCCCGCTCCCCCTGGCCTGCCGCAGAGCCTGGCTCAGAGCTTGTGGCTGAGCAGAGCTCCCCCTGTGGGAGCGCACAGACCACCACGGGTCAGCTCCTGCATTGAGCGTCTGCCCCCTGGTGGTCAGTGCACATCATAGCAGCTGGTCGTTCTGCCCTTTGGTCAATTTGCATATTAGCCTTTTATTTTATAGGATTCTTTTTTCTTGATTTCAGAGGGAGAGAAACATGAGAATCACAGATCGGTTGCCTCCTGCACGCTCCCTACCGGGGATTGAGCCTGCAACCTGTGTACGTGCCCTTGACCAGGAATCGAACTGTGACTTCTGGTTCGTAGGTCAATGCCCAACCACTGAGCCACACTGGCTGGGTTGGGGCACCGTTTTTCAAATAAATGCATCATGATGTTATTAGTTCCTTGATCCTAGATATCTCATCAGCCTTTAACTTTAAACAAAAGTGTGTGTGTGTGTGTGTGTGTGTGTGTAACAGGGACGGGGATGCCTAATAAATTAGTTAGATTTATTAGGGCAAATCAGTTAGATTTATTAGTGCAAAATCAAAGGCCTTTCTTTTAAAATATATTTTTATTGACTTGAGAGAGAGAGAGAGAGAGAGAAGCATCAATGATGAGAGAGAATCATGGATCGGCTGCCTCCTGCACACCCCCTACTGGGGATCAAACCCGCAACCCCAGACGTGCCCTTGACCAGACTCGAACCCGGACCCTTCCGCCTGCAGGTCAAAAGCCTTTCTTAGCATTCCACCTGAGGTTGCTGCGAGACAGACCGAAAACATACCAGATGCCAAATCTAATAAGAAATCTAGATTTGGACCACCATTTAAGCTCCCATGAAAACCTGCTTAATTTTTATGAAAATTCATTGAAATTAAGTTTGTGGGGGTGGCTGGTTAATAAGATCACGTAGGTTTCAAGGACACATTTCTGTGGTACGTGATCTGCATCTGCCACCCACCGTCCAATCATCTTTCCGTGAGCGTTTAGCCCCGCCCAGCTCAGCTTTTGACGGACAGTGTTGCTGTTCCGGCCCCTAAGACGCAGCTCAAAGTTTGCTTCATTGATAAAATCCTATAGAATGAAGAGGTAATATGCAAATTAACCCTCACGCCCTCACAAGATGGCTGCATGGGGCGACCAGGCCGGCAAAGGGGGCAGTAAGGGGAGACCAGGACGATTGGGGGCCAGCAGTTGGGGGCGACCAGGCCAGCAGGGGGGGCAGTTGGGGGCGACCAGGCCAACAGTGGGGGCAGTTGGGGGTGACCAGGACGATCGGGGGGGGGGCAGTTAGGAGCGACCAGGCCGGCAGGGAGGGCACAGTTAAGGGCGACCAGGCCAGCAGTGGGGGCAGTAAGGGGAGACCAGGACGATCGGGGGCCAGCAGTTGGGGGCGACCAGGCCAGCAGGGGGGGCAGTTGGGGGCGATTAGGCTGGCAGGGCGGGCAGTTAGGGGCGACCAGGCCAACAGTGGGGGCAGTTGGGGGGCGACCAGACCAGCAGGGGGGGCAGTTAGGGGCAACCAGGCCAACAGTGGGGGCAGTTGGGGGTGACCAGGTCAGTTGGGGGGGCAGTAAGGGGTGACCAGGCCGGCAGGGGGGGCAGTTAGGGGCGACCAGGCCAACAGGGGGTACAGTTAGGGGCAACCAGGCCAACAGTGGGGGCAGTAAGGGGTGACCAGGACGATCGGGGGGGCAGTTAGGGGCGACCAGGCCGGCAGGGAGGGCGCAGTTAAGGGCGACCAGGCAGGCAGTGGAGGCAGTAAGGGGAGACCAGGCTGGCAGGGGGGAGCAGTTAGGGGCAACCAGGCCAACAGTGGGGTCAGTTGGGGGTGACCAGGTCAGTTGGGGGGGCAGTTAGGGGCGACCAGGCCAACAGTGGGGGCAGTTGGGGGTGACCAGGTCGGTCGGGGGGGCAGTTAGGAGCCACCAGGCCGGCAGGGAGGGGGAAGTTGGGGGCGATGAGGCAGGCAGGCAGGTGAGCGTTTTAGGAGCCAGCGGTCCAGGATTGTGAGAGGGAAGTCCGGCTGCCTGGGATCGGGCCTAAGCCGCCAGTTGGACATCCCCCAAGGGGTCCCGGATTGGAGAGGGTGCAGGCCGGGCTGAGGGCACCCCCCCCCCGCTGTGCACGAATTTCGTGCACCGGGCCTCTAGTCAATAAATAGCAGAGGCTGTGGAGGGGGAGCACCACAAGGCGCCTGCGCAGACCTGCCCCCGTCTGCCCTCTTGGGTGTGCGTCCGGCTTCTCATGTCCATCCCTGCCCCCTGGGGGACAGGGACCTGTAAGCTCGGAGCCTGAGTCAGCCGGCCCGCACCTGTGGCCGCAGGTAAGCGCCTTGGCAGCGATGACCAAAGGGGCGTGCAGCCCCGGGCGGGCGGGCGGGCGCTGGGAGATGCTGTGGGTGCCGTGTGGGTGACAAGCAGATGCCTCTGAGGACGGGGACGTCCGCTGACTCGTCCGGCTGACTCAGCGGCTCAGCCCTGGGCTCCCTCGCGGGGTGCGGGGCCCTTGGCTGCCGGCGGGTGAGCTGGGGGCCAGGGTCCTCTAGTTCTCTCTCGTTTTTTTTTATTTTTTTAAATATTTTAAATCCTCCCCCGAGGACATTTTTTTCCACTTATTTTTATTATTATTTTGTTAATCCGCGGGTGAGGATTAACAAAAAAATCAAAATAAAAAAATTCGTCTCCAGCCCTGGCTGGTGTGGCTCAGTGGGTAGAGCTCACTCGGCCCACACGGACTGAAGGGTCCCGGGTTCGATTTCCAGTCGAGGGCACCTCCCTGGGTTGCGGGTTCCATCCCCGGCCCAGGCCCCCGGTCGGGGCGCGTGCAGGAGGCAACCAATGGATGTGTCTCTCTCACATCCGTGTCTCTATCCGCGCCCCTCCCTCCCTCCCTTCCACTCTGTCTAAAAATCAATGGAAAAAACAATAATATCAAAGAAATAATATTAACAAAGAAACTTTTTTTTTTTTTCAAAATGGTCTCCAGATGTTTCCTGGAGGGAAAACCACTCCCCCACCCCCCATACCCCCCACCCGTTTAGAATCAGGGACTTAGGGGCCGGCTTGAGGGACCTGGGTCCCTGGGTGAGGGTTCCCTGGGGCCTGCTCGGACACCCCCGTCCGTGTGGCGAGACGCGAGGTTATCTAAGGTCAGGTGACTCGGCCAACATCCCCGTCGGCGCCGATGGGCTTGCCAGGGCCTCACGTCTTCGACGGAAGACAGCCCTTTGTCCAGCACCGAGCAGAAAAGAGAAAGATTGGGGAGCTCGGTTTTGGGGGTCACTTGCTTGGCAGTGACACGCTGCCCAAACTGGTGTGAGTTCGAGGTCACAACCCAAGGGCTCCCAGTAATTGTTTACAGCTCAGTTGGTTGGAGCGTTGTCCCAATACTCCAACGTGTTGCACCGAGGTTGTGGGTTCGATTCCCGGTCGGGGCACATGCCCGGGTTGCGGGCTCGATCCCCAGTCGGGGGCCTGCAGGAGGCGGCCGATCCCTGCTTCTCTCTCGTCATGGATGTGTCTCTCTCTCTCTCCCTCTCCCTTCCTCTCTCTGAAAATCAATAAAAAATATATATTTTAAGAAAATGCAACAGGTGAGGAGAAAAAAAAAACACAGAGAAAAGACTCGGAGACCCAGACAACAGGCTGGTGATAACGACAGAGAAAGGGGGTGGGGGTGGGCGGGAGAGGGTAAAGGCGGGATCAGTGGTGATGGGAGGGGATTTGACTTGGGGGGTGAACGCAGATACAGTTGGCAGGTGATGGATGTGTCCTCCTGAGACCGATATAACTTCATTAGCCACTGCCACCCCCGTACATCCGGTTCTGACACTCAAACAAGAGCCCTCCTTCCCCCCACCCCCGGTCCATTTCGGTGCAGAAGAGAGGAACTTAGGTGAGCGTGGTGTCTGCGAGGCCATGGTCTCTCAGAGTGCACACAGTTGGTGCTTGGGGCTGGGGAATCCCTCGAGGTGGGAGGGGCCTTGCACATAGTAGGATGTGTAGCCGCATCCTCCAGCGCGCAGTGGGACGTGCCCGGGCCCCCGCCCAACGGTGACCTCAGACGTGACACCCCGCATTGTCCGGATGTCTCCCCGGCCGGGGCACTGTCACCATGGGTGACAGCCACGGCTCTTGACAAGCATTTAAACGTGAGTAACACGGCCAGGCCGGCGTGGCTCCGTGGTGGGGCGTCGGCCTAGGAACCAGGAGGTCACAGTTCCATCCAGGTCACTGCCCCCCCCCTGCCGCCCTGATCACCCCTAACTGCCCTCCCCTGCCGGCCTGATCGCCCCTAACTGCCCCCTCCTATCAGCCTAATCTCCCCTCACTGCCCTCCCAGCCGGCCTGATCGCCCCTCACTGCCCTCCCTGCCGGCCTGATCGCCCCTCACTGCCCCCTCCTGTCAGCCTAATCGCCCCTCACTGCCCTCCCTGCCGGCCTGATCGCCCCTCACTGCCCTCCCTGCTGGCCTGATCGCCCCTAACTGCCCTCCCCTGCCGGCCTGATCGCCCCTCACTGCCCCCCCACCGGCCTGATCGCCCCTAACTGCCCTCCCCTGCCGGCCTGATCGCCCCTCACTGCCCCCCCGCCGGCCTGATCGCCCCTCACTGCTCTCCCCCGCCAGCCTGATCGCCCCTCACTGCTCCCCCTGCCGGCCTGATCGCCCCTCACTGCCCTCCCCTGCGGGCCTGATCGCCCCTCACTGCCCTCCCTGCCGGCCTGATCGCCCCTCACTGCCCTCCCTGCCGGCCTGATCGCCCCTAACTGCCCTCCCCTGCCGGCCTGATCGCCCCTCACTGCCCTCCCTGCCAGCCTGATCGCCCCTAACTGCCCTCCCCTGCCGGCCTGATCGCCCCTCACTGCCCTCCTTGCTGGCCTGATCACCCCTAACTGCCCTCCCTGCTGGCCTGATCACTCCTCACTGCCCTCCTTGCTGGCCTGATCGCCCCTCACTGCCCGCCCCCCCCCCCCCGCCGGCCTGATCACCCCTCACTGCCCCCCCCCACCGGGTGATCGCCCCTCAATGCCCCCCCCTGCCCGATGGCCTGGTCGTCCCACACAGCCTGCTGTTTGGTTGTCCTTGTTGTTTCGGTCATGACGGCCGCTGGCTTTTTATATATTAGGGTTGATTTCAGAGAGGAAGGGAGAGGGAGAGGGAGAGAGGAAAACAGCCATGATGGGAGAGAATCATGGGATTGGCCGCCTCCTGCACGCCCCCCCCCCCCCCCAGGGGCATGTGCCCTGACCGGGAATCGAACCCTGACCTCCTGGTTCATAGTCGATGTTCAACCGCTGACCCACCCTGGCTGGGCCAAGCCTATCATATCTTGTTTTTAGAGGTTTTTATTTTTATTTTTTAATTATTGATTTCAGAGAGGAAGGGAGAGGGAGAGAAAGAGAGAGAGAGAAACATCCATGATGAGAGAGAATCACAGATGAGCTGCCTCCCGCACACCCCTGGCCGGGGATGGACCCCACAACCCGGGCCTGTGCCCTTGACCGGGAATCGAACCCGGGACCCTCCATTCACTAGGCAAGCGTCTCTAATTTGGAGACTGCCACTGTTAGGAACTTTTCTGGCCCCGGCCCGTGTGGCTCAGTGGATAGAGCACCAGCCTGCGGACCGAAGGATCCGGGTTCGATTCCCGGTCAGGGGCCGTGGTCGGGGCGCGTGCAGGATGCAACCCATCGATGCGTCTCTCTCACATCCGTGTCTCTCTCTGTCTCTCCCTCTCCCTTCCACTCTCCCTAAAATCCACGGGAAAATATCCTCGGGTGAGGATTAATAAAAAAAACGAAACCTCTTCCGCCCGCCGCCGTGTCCTGCGGGCCGGTGACGCGTGCCCAGGGATGTGCACCGCCTCCGCGGGCATTCCAGGCCACGGGAGATGACGGACATGTCAGGAGCCGGACTCACTCCCCGTGGGCCGGGATGCGAACGGGTTTGAGCAACCTGTCATCGCAGGTTCGTCTCAGGGAGGGACGCGCTCACCCGGGGGGTGGCCTGGTGTCCCCGGGGCCGGCCGGGGCCCGGAGGGTGCGTGAGTCACAGGCTCGGGGTGGCAGGGAGGGAACGGAGCTGCGTCGCACCTCGCCGGGGCGCATAAAGGGGTGTCCAGGGGTGCAGGCCCCGGGACCCGTTGCCTCGTTGCCTTGCAAACAGGGCGAACGTGTTTTGTGAGTCTGGCGGGCGTGACCCGTAGCTCTGGGTGCCGGCGGTGGGAGGCGCCCCGTGCCTGGAGACAGTCATGTTTGCCTTCTGCTCCGATTCTGCAGTGTTTGCACGTACGTACGTACCGTTGGTCTCTCCCCGTCTCTCTGAAAACAACCTGGAAAATCAGTTCCCCCAAAATTAAATTGTAGACTGTACAACGCGGAGACATTTCGTAGTACATTCATCCACCTCGTCCAACCGCTGTCTCTCTAGTTCTACAACGTTTTTATCGCCCCCCCCCCCCGAAATAGAATTAAAAAGTCGTGCCTGCCCTGGCCAGTGTGGTTCAGTGGATAGAGCGTCGGCCTGCGGATGGAAGGGTCCCGGGTTCGATTTCCGGTCAAGGGCACACGCCCGGGTTGGGGGCTCGATCCCCAGTCGGGCGCGTGCAGGAGGCAGCCGATCTGTGATTCTCTCTCATCATGGATGTTTCTCTCTCTCTCTCTCTCTCTCTCTCTCTCCCCCTTCCTCTCTGAAATAAATTTTAAAAAATGTTTTAAAATAAATAAAAAGTAAGTGGAATCACACAGGGTGTGGCCTTTTGTGTCTGGCTGCCTCCTCTCACCATCACGGGCTCGGGGACCAGCCAAGTTGTCCCGTGTGTCCCAGCGGCACCTTTTTCCTGGCTGTGTACTATTCCACGGTGGGCACGGACCCCCATGTGCTTGTCTGTTCTTCTGCTGATGGATGTTTGCTTTGTTTCCACCTTTTGAAAAATATATATGTACTGCAGGCCTGGTGCACGAAATTCGTGCATGCGGGGGGAGCGTCCCTCAGCCCGGCCTGCACCCTCTCCATCCAGGACCCCTCGGGGAATGACACCCTTAAGTGCCCTCCCCTGCCGGCCTGATCGCCCCTAACTGCTCTCCCCTGCCAGTATGATCGCCCCTCACTGCCCTCCCCTGCCGGCCTGATCGCCCCTAACGGCCCTCCCCTGCCGGCCTGATCGCCCCTCACTGCCCTCCCCTGCTGGCCTGATCGCCCCTCACTGCCCTCCCCTGCCGGCCTGATCGCCCCTAACTGCCCTCCCCTGCTGGCCTGATCGCCCCTAACTGCCCTCCCCTGCCAGTATGATCACCCCTAACGGCCCTCCCCTGCCGGCCTGATCGCCCCTAACTGCCCTCCCCTGCCGGCCTGATCGCCCCTAACTGCCCTCCCATGCCAGCCTGATCGCCCCTCACTGCCCTCCCCTGCTGGCCTGATCTTACCCTAACTGCCTCTGCCTAGGTCCCTGCCACCGTGGCTTTGTCCGGAAGGATGTCCGGAAGATGTGCGGTCTAATTAGCATATTACCGTTTTATTGGTATAGATTTTTAAAAAGCAAGACGTTTCAGAGAGGAAGGGAGAGAGAGAGAGGAGAAATACTAACGATGAGAGAGAATCATGCACCGGCTGCCCCCTGCACGTTCCTACCAGGGGCCGAGCCTGCAACCCGGACCTGTGCCCTTGACTGGGAACCGAACCCTGACCTCTTGGTTGGTAGGTCGACGCTCAAGCCCTGAGCTGCGCCGGCCGGCTCCCTCCTCGTTTCTGAGTAGCTGGGCGTGGAGCCTGTCTCCTGCCCGGGAGGCAGCGCCAGGATCCGTCCTGTCCCGGCCTGTGCAGCAGGAATGCGTGCCCCGGGCACAGGGGAGCTCCCGCATCTGCACAGGATGGGGGGGGGCCGGGGGGCGGGCGTCTCAGGTGTCATGCACGGGAGGGGGAGTCCCGGAAGGCAGGTCAGCTGACAGGCAGGGTCACATGGCCGCCAGGTGACAGGCTGGCCGAGGGGCCTCGAGGTTCCCCATGGACCCTCACACCCACGGCGGGCGCGGGGCGCCTGACTGTTGGCCGAGGCCTGGACGTGTGGGGGGGACGCCGGCCGGGTCCCCGGGCAGCGAGCGTTGCTGGCAGGAGGCTCTGAGCGGGAGGTGAGTTGAGCATCTTTCTCTCCTTTGCACAGGGCGGGGGGCGGGGAGCAGACAGGGTGTGGGCCCCCCCCCCCCCGTCCCCCGCCTCCCATTGGATCGGCCTTGACCTGCCGGCTTCTCTCGGCCTTGCTTGGCTCAGCCTGCAGCGTGCCCCCCGTGTCCCGGGGCGTCATCTGTCCGTCCGTCCGTCCGTCCGTCCGGGTGACGGAGCCAGGGCCCTGTCATGTCCCGCGCACTTGGGGTGCCGCCCGTTTCGGGGCCGTTATCTGTGGGTTGACAGTGCCGAGTTCCTGCTCTCTCCCGAGTCCCATTTTTTTCACCCGTAACATGTACCATCCCGGCCAATGAGTCACAACATTTTTTTTTTTTAAATTTATTTGTATTGACTTCAGAGAGGAAGGGAGAGAGAGAGAGAGAGAGAGAGACATCCACGATGAGAGAGAATCACACATCGGCTGCCTCCTGCACGCCCCCCGCTGGGGATCGAGCCGGCACCCCGGGCCTGTGCCCTTGACTGGGAATCGAACCCGGGACTCTTCCATCCGCAGGCCGACTCTCTATCCACTATGCCACACCCTGACTTTCAAAGGGACGTTGGGGAGGTTGGGAAAAGGTGAGGAGATCAGGACGTGAATGAACGGCTGCGCTGTCTCCATAAAATGTCGGGGAGACCAAAAGCCCCAAACAGACCGATGAAGATGCCCAGAGCTCCCCCAACTCAGTTTCCGGGTCTTTTATTATTATTATTATTATTATTATTATTAATAATTCTCACCCCAGGATATTTTCTCATTGATTTTTAGAGAGCGAGGAAGAGAGAGGGAAAGACAGAGAGAGCCCTGGCCGGTGTGGCTCAGTGGATAGAACGTCGGCCTGCAGACTGAAGGGTCCCGGGTTCGAATCCTGGTCAAGGGCACATGCCCGGGTTGCAGGCTCGATCCCCATTGGGGGGGCGTGCGGGAGGCAGCCAATCCATGATTCTCTCTCATCATGGATGTTTCTATCTCTCTCCCTCTCCCTTCCTCTCTGAAATCAATAAAAAATATATTTTAAAAAATGGAAAGAAAAGAAAGACAGAGAGAAACATCGATGTGAGAGCAACACATCGATGAGTTGCCTCCTACACACACGGCCCCGACCAGGGCCCAGGCCTGGGAGGAGCCTGCAACCGACGTCCGTGCCCTTGACCGGAATCGAACCCGGGACCCTTGAGTCCGCAGGCCGACGCTCTATCCACTGAGCCAAATTTCTGGGTCCTTTAGTGGGTATCACACCCAACCCCGATGGAGGTGAGCACCCATTTAAAAGACTTCTCACCTGGCTGGCATGGCTCTGTGGATGAGCGTCGGCCTATAAACCAGGAGGTCCCGGGTTCGAATTCTGGTCAAGGGCACAGGCCCGGCTTCTGGGCTCGACCCCCAATGGGACTGAGCCCTGTGGTTTGGGTCACGTGCTCACACTGTCCCCAGCTGCCAGGCTGACATCTGAGACCAAGGTCCTGGGCTTTGCTGTGGCTGTGAAAGGTGTTGCTTTGACCAATGAGACGGCACTGGGCGCTGGGCAGTGGACGCTGGGCGCTGGGGGTTGGGGCTGTTTATCAAGCGTTAGGTCATTTGTAAAGCTGTTCGCCCGGGAAAGCCCCCGCTCGCCGCCGTAAATCCCCTCCTGGCTACCAGGATTGAATACTTTCCCACGGAAAGCCACGAATTACGAATCCGCCCGTAAATCATCGTTTAAATGCCACGCTCGGACGTTGACAAACCACCCTCATCAGTCAGATGCCACTTACGGGGCCGTGACAGACAAGAAAGGCTGAAATTGGGGGGCAGGGGGGTCCTCCCATGGCCGGCTTCCTCGTGCCCTGCCCGCAAACCTGTGCCTGCAGAGAGAGGCATGCTTATGGTCCGTCCGGAAAACCCTGCCTGGTTTATGACTTTTTAATTTATTTTAAAAAATATATTTTGATTGATTTCAGAGAACAAGGGAGAGGGAGAGAGAGAGATAGAAACATCCATGATGAGAGAGAATCACGGATCGGCTGCCTCCTACACGCCCCCTACTGGGGATGGAGCCTGCAACCTGGGCCTGTGCCCTTGACTGGAATCGAACCCGCGACCCTTCAGTCCGCAGGCCAACGCTCTATCCACTGAGCCACACTGGCCGGTCAAAACCCTTCCTGTGTTTGTTGCCCAGGCCAGCTTGTCTGCCAAGCAAAGACCGTGAGACTTGGTTCCGCCAAACAAAAGTGGTGTTTAGCCAATTAATGACGCTTTTAAAGTTCTTCGCACATTTTAAAAACTCAATGCATGGCCGTTTTTGAGCGTAAAATGTGAAGGTTGTAAAGGCCAGCCCAAGCCAGTTTGGCTCAGTGGATGGAGCGTCGGCCTGTGGACTGAAGGGTTCCGGGTTCGATCCCGGTCAAGGGCACGTGCCCAGGTTGTGGGCTCGATCCCCAGTAAGGGGCGTGCAGGAGGCGGCTGATGAATGATTCTCTCTCCTCATGGATGTTTCTATCTCTTTTTCTTCCCCTTCCTCTCTGAAATCAATAAAAATCTATAATAATAAAAACGTAAAATGCTAATTAGACTGGGCAGCTGAACGACCTTCCGGATGTCATTCCGGACGTCCTTCCGGATGAAACCACGATGGCAGGGGCCAAGGCAGAGGCAGTTAGGGGCGATCAGGCAGGTAGGCGAGTGGTTAGGGGCGATCAGGCAGGCGGGTGAGTGGTTAGGGGCGATCAGTCAGGCGGGTGGTTAGGGGCAATCAGGCAGGCAGGCGGGTGGTTTGGGGCGATCAGGCAGGCAGGAGAGTGGTTAGGGGCAATCAGGCAGGCAGGCGGGTGGTTTGGGGCGATCAGGCAGGCAGGAGAGTGGTTAGGGGCGATCAGGCCAGCAGGCGAGCATTTAGGAGTGATCAGCCAAGCAGGCAGACCAGTTAGGGGCGATCAGACAGGCAGGCAGGCGAGCGTTTAGGAGTGATGAGCCAAGCAGACAGACCAGTTTGGAGCGATCCGACAGGCAGGGAAGCAGTTCTGGAACCAGCAGTCCCGGATTGCAAGAGGGAAGTGTGGGATCGGGCCTAAACCGGCTGTCGGACATCCCCCAAGGGGTTCTGGATTGTGAGAGGGTGCAGGCTGCACTGAGGGTCCCATCTTCCATGCATGAATTTCGTGCACCGGGCCTCTAGTGTGTGTGTGTGTGTGTGTGTGTGTGTGTGTGTTTGTGTGTGAGAGAGTGTGTGTGTGTGTGTGTGTTTGTATATGAAGGTTTTGAAGACCCATCTGCCAACCACCAGGCCCCAGGGTGACATCAAACCCCGCTTATTGGACTTGCCATCCTGAAAACCGGGGTTCGTAAGGCGAGGCCATGCACAGAGAGGTGAAGGGTGAAGAATATGAGAGATGCTTTAGGGAACCATCTGTGAAGGTCACATTCTGTGGGGTGTGGACAGACACACCCCAGGGTCATGGCCTTAGCAAGAACCAGACCCTGCAAACACCCCCCCCCTCGCCCCCACATGGGCACGGGTACAGAGTCTGGGTGGTTGGCGCACAGTAGGACTCATGAGGAACGTAACCGCCTGGCCCGTGCAGCTTTGCAAATGAGCCATTCGCCTTATGCAGCGTGTCAATGAGGGTAATCACCCTCATTTCCGTAGCTCTCCATCTGAAATGTCAGGTCACCGATGGGCCCTCTGAAAATTACAATTACGCCCTGAGTCTAAATGAGATCAGGGGATAGCTCACCCATCCTCAGCCAGCCGCCAGGGGCCTCCGTAAATGTTAACGTAAAACAGAACAAAACACCCAAACCTGTACTTAATCGTCGTGAGTCGATTTGAGCCAAACTGTGGACGATGGCCGGGAGGCAGCACCTCCACCGATTGGGACAATGCTCTGGACAAGGGCGTTTTTTCCCCGTGTTTTCCACGTTACTACGGTCAGAGGGGACGTGGTGGGTTACATGAACTCCACTGGGGATGGGTTAGGGCGGTGAGGTTGGGGGGCGGGGGAGCTCTGGGATTGGATAGAAAGTACAATGATAGACATGTGATTCTTTCACACAGGTGGGTGCAGGACGGTTGACAGTCAACAATTAGCTCAGTGACGATGAGGAGATGGTGGTCTCTGCCCTGGTGCATTGTGCCTTGGAGGGTCTGGAAAAAAGGGAAGTTAGAAGTTACCCTGACATTTCAAGGGTGTCTATACTCATAAAAGTGTACGATGCTAATTAGACCAGATAGACCGGCCGTCTTCTGGTCCTCCTTCCGGACAAAGCCATGGTGGCGGGGGCTTAGGCAGAAGTGGTTAGGGATGATCAGGCTGGCAGGGGAGAGCAGTTAGGGGGATCAGGCTGGCAGGGGAGGGCAGTTAGGGGTGATCAGACCGGCAGGGGAGAGCGGTTAGGGGTGATCAGGCCGGCAGGGGAGAGCAGTTAGGGGTGATCAGGCCGGCAGGGGAGAGCAGTTAGGGGCGATCAGGCCGGCAGGAGAGAGCAGTTAGGGGCGATCAGGCTGGCAGGGGAGAGCGGTTAGGGGCAATCAGGCCGGCAGGGGAGAGCGGTTAGGGGCGATCAGGCTGGCAGGGGAGGGCAGTTAGGGGCGATCAGGCTGGCAGGGGAGGGCAGTTAGGGGTGATCAGGCCGGCAGGGGAGAGCAGTTAGGGGCAATCAGGCTGGCAGGGGAGGGCAGTTAGGGGTGATCAGGCCGGCAGGGGAGAGCAGTTAAGGGCGATTAGGCCGGCAGGGGAGAGCAGTTAGGGGCGATCAGGCCGGCAGGGGAGAGCTATCCTTCTCCCTTTTCTTTCTCTAAAAAGTAATAAAAACGTAATAAATAAAAACACCCACCTAGCCAATTTGGCTCAGTGGACAGAACATCACCCCGTGGACTGAACGGTTGTAGGTTCGATTCTGGGCAAAGGCATGTACTCTGGTTGCAGGCCAGACCCCAGCAATCCCCACCCACCCAACGGAAATGACCCCCGGGGGTTCCAAGACACTCCGGTCTGAGAACCTCCCTCATATTATTTTGAAAAACGTCTTTTGAGCACAGATGAGCCTTTAGGGGTCCCTCTGTGGCCGTTTCCTCCTGCAGGTGGTGTTCCTGTGTGACAGGCGTGGTCACGGAATCCCTTTAGATGCGGTTTCTGTGATTTCTGGCTCACCCGGGGGGAGTGAGCACAAAATAGCAAGCGTCTGACAAAGGGCCTCCAAGCTGATTTCTTAAAGTCTATTTCCTTCCTTTCTTCTTCTTCGTTTTATCAAATACTAGAGGCCGGGTGCACGAAATTCATGCACTCAGAGGGCGTCCCTCAGCTTGGATTGCGAGAGGATGCGGGCCAGGCCGACGGACCCCACTGGTGCATGATGGGGGCTGGGGAGGGACGCGGGAGGACTCCAGGGCGTGTCCGGCCCGTCTCGCTCAGTCCAGATCGGCTGGACCCCAGCAGCAAGCTCACCTACCAGAGGGTCTGCCCCCTGGTGGTCAGTGCACGTCATAGCGACTGGTTGACCAGTCACTGTCTGCCCCCTGGTGGACAGAGCACAGCATAGCAACTGGTCGACCTGTTGACTCTCTGCCCCCTGGTGGTCAGTGCATGTCATAGCAGGCGGTTGAGCGGCCTTAGCATCTCATTAGCATATTATGCTTTGATTGGTTGAATGGACAACTAGACACTTAGCATATTAGGCTTTTATTATATAGGACACTAGAAGCTGGTGCACGGATTCGTGTACTGCTGGGGTCCCTCGGCCTGGCCTGCACCCTCTCACCATCCGGGACCCCTCGGGGGATGTCGAAGAGCCGTTTTCGGCCTGATCCCCGCAGGCCAGGCCGAGGGACCCCACTGGTGCACGAATTCGTGCACCGGGCCTCTAGTGTGCATATAACAGTGGTTCTCAACCTTCCGGCCCTTTAATACAATTCCTCATGTTGTGACCCAACCATAAAATTATTTTCGTTGCTGTTTCATCACTGTCATGTTGCTACTGTTGTGAATCATCATGGAAATATCTGATATGCAGGATGGTCTTAGGCGACCCCTGTGAAAGGGTCGTTCGACCGCCAAAGGGGTTGCAACCCACAGGTTGAGAACCGCTGGAATATAAGATCTTTGGTTAATCTCTTCCCGCCCTCCCCCCTCCCCTCTTCGCTCTGAGACCCATCAGTCTGTTCCATGTTTCCAGGTCTGTGCGTTGAGCGTCTGCCCCCTGGTGGTCAGTGCGCGTCATAGCTACCGGTCGGACGGTCACTTTTTTTTTTTATTGATTTCAGAGAGGGAGAGAGAGAAAGAAACATCCATGATGAGAGAGAATCACGGATCGGCTGCCTCCTGCACGCCCCCTACTGGGGGTCGAGCCTGCAACCCGGGCATGTGCCCTTGACCGGGAATCGAACTGTGACCTCCTGGTTCCTAGGACGGTGCTCAACCCCTGAGCCACGCCGGCCGGCTGGGCAAACTTCTTTAATAAATGCAGAGCCTGTATTCTGTAAATAAAAGGTGTGGGCGACAGAAAGGAAAAGGATTCCGCTCTTTCCCGCCTCACAAGGGCTCGCACCCACGGCCACGGGGCCGGAGTCTTGCCAGGCGAGGTCGGGGTGCAGGCACAGCGGGGGGAGCCTGCCCAGCGGGTGTGTCCTCCAGACGGCGGGAGGGAATCGGACAGGAAAAGCCACGCGGGGAGACGGATTGCGGTTTCAAATGCCAGCTCGCGGGGGAGCGACAGCGTTAGTGGGACACGGACGGACCGAGGGCATGGTCGCTGGGAGCGTCACGCCAATAAAGCGAGGTCTACGTTTACAGGAATCTATACGACATTTCCCTCTAATGTCATGTTCCCTGCGAACGCTCTTTACCGGGTGGGGTTATACTTTGTGTTATAAACGATGGATGTAGACATTAATACATGGTTTGGAGGCATATGTTAGGTTTCGTCTAAATGTCAGTGTCTGGCCCGGCCGGCCAGCGTGGCTCAGTGATTGAGCGTCGACCTGTGAACCAGGAGGCCAGGGTTCGATTCCCGGTCCAGGTCACATGCCCGGGTTGCAGGCTCCATCCCCAGTAGGGGGCGTGCAGGAGGCAGCCGATGCATGATTCTCTCTCATCATTGGTGTTCCCGTCTCTCTCTCCCTTTCCCTCCCTCTATGAAATCAATAAAAATATATTTAAAAAATTGAAAAAAACATATCCTTGGATGAAGATTTAAAAAACAAGTTTTCTTTGTTAATATTCCTAAATTCATGTCGCTGATTCAATTATAGTTGGTACTAGAGGCCTGGTGCACGGATTCATTCACCGGTGGGGTCCCTCGGCCTGGCCTGCAGGGATGGGGCCGAAACCGGCTCTCCGACATCCCCCGAGGGGTCCCGGATTGGGAGAGGGTGCAGGCCAGGCCGAGGGACCCCACCAGTGCAGGACCCCAGCAGCAAGCTAACCTACCGGTAGGAGCGTCTGCCCCCTGGTGGTCAGTGCACGTCATAGCGACTGATCAAACGGTTGACTCTCTGCCCCCTGGTGGTCAGTGCACATCATAGCGACTGGTTGAGTGGCCTTAGCATATCATTAGCATAATACACTTCGATTGGTTGAACAGCCGGCTGGTCGACCTGACACTTAGCATATTAGGCTGTTCTTTTCTTATATACGATGCTTTTATTGATGTCAGAGAGGAAGGGAGACGGGGAGGGGGACAGAAACATCCATGATGATGAGAGAGAATCACGGATCAGCTGCCTCCTGCACGCCCCCTGCTGGGGATGGAGCCCGCAACCCGGGCCTGTGCCCTTGACCAGGAATCGAACCCTGACCTCCTGGTTCCTAGGTTGGAGCCCAACCACTAAGCCACACTGGCCGGGCAGACGTTTTTTTTTTTCCTTTATGAATTTAAAGCAGGACGTGTATGGGAATTTCATTTGCCCTCCGTCGCTTGAATTGAACAAAAGCTGCGTGTTTTTTTTCTCCGTAAACAAAAATGCGGTTTGCAGTGCGGGTTTCGCCCTGTTCTCAATGAGCCATTTTGCCTCCGACCCCACAGACCAGTGGGTTCTCAACCTTCCGGCCCTTTCAATACAGTTCCTCATGTTGTGGGGACCCCCAACCATGCAATTATTTTCGTTGCTACTGCATCTCTGCAGTGTTGCTACCGTGATGAATCGTCATGGAAATATCTGATAGGCAGGATGGTCTCAGGCGACCCCTGGGAAAGGGTCGTTCGACCGCCAAAGGGGTCGCGACCCACAGGTTGAGAACGGCTGCCATAGACCCACAGCATCACCCCGGCCGCGGTGGGAATTTTCCTGTGATGAACGCGCGCTCATGTAATTACGTCTCCGGTGATGAAAATGCCCTTTTTGCCTCGCGCTCCCTCCTTCATTGCATGTCTATTTCGGGAACGGCGGCTTTCTCGGAATAGCGTCTCGTCTTGCCTTTGGGCCTGATGGGCCACGTTCCGAAAAGTAATTTAGTTTTTTAAGGGGGGAGGGGAGGGGGAGGGTATTGTTTATCCGAAGTTAACGCGCCGTGGTTTGGACGGCTGGGGGCACGTTTCGTGGGGTGGGCAAGTGCTCGTAAAGGGTGTCCCAAAATTCACGCTGCTGGGGTCCAACCCCAGCAGGTCCAGGGGTCCCCAAAGGTGAGGACGGAGTCGGCGAAGAAGGGATGACACAGAGGCAGCGTTCAGTTGATCAGCATGGTTGGGTTCTCTTGCCTGGTTCTATTGCCAGGTTCTGTAGGTTCTGTCTCTAGGTTCTGTAGCCAGGTTCTGTCCAGGATCTTTTGCCATGTTCTCTCCAGCGAAGTTCTTCTGTCTCTAGGTTCTGTGTAGGTTCTGTGTCCTGTTGTCTTGTTACATCTGTATTTATACCAGTTGATTCAATCCTATCAATCTCTATTCCAAAGGTTAGGGCGTTTCTTATCTCCATTCCAGGGAGTAAAGATTATGTAGCTTAAGCATGATTGTTTGTAGTTAAAGTGATTAATTACCCGCCTGGCACTTAGTTAAGGGGTTTTATTCCCTCCCTGACTTCAGGGGAAAATCCCTACCTGGGGAAACAACCTTTCTCAGAGAGGTGACCTTGGTTAAAACACATAGCGCTAAGATGGGGAGCAAACATATTAAGAACAGGATGCCATATATGCCAGGTCCCTTGAAACAGCAAGGATGGACCGGCTCCCGGCACACGCAAGATTTGAATTCTGCGTGAGCATTAACAACAACGGCAGCAAAAATAAAAGCCTGATTGGACTTGGCTTATTGAGTCAGATTCTAATATCTGTTGCCCTTTGATGTCAATCCCTTCGATTCGATCAGCATCACCAAGTACCAATGATGGCCCAGGAGCAGGGACCAGGAAGACCAATGGAGACCGCGGTTTTGCGTCTGTGCCAGCAAAGCCGGGGAGGCCATGGACCCGATGGGCTGTTCCATACATAAACCCTAGACTGTCTGCTTTATGAATCAATAAAAAATTTACAATTTTTATTGATAAACCCATGTTTTCTATCAAAATTACTTCTTGCGTGAATTTTGGGACACCCTTTATAAACGAACTCTGTTTCCGCCGTTTGAAACGCATCCCTGAACACCTTGCAGAAGCCACGCCTGGGGGCGCAGGTGAGGTCTGGCCGCCCGAGACGGGGATTTAATTCACAGGCCGTGGGATTCCGGGCGGCGTGGAGAAAAAATCGTTCACGTTCGAGCGCTGTTCTTAATTGGGCTCGAGGGCACCCCCCACCCCAGGCCTCCTCATGCCAACGCCAGGCTCGTCTGGGGGACAATGAATGGCCAGCCGTTGCCGGGGCGACTGGGAAACTAATAGAGCCATCCATCATGATTCACAGGCCTTCGCCCTCCTGGGCGTCATTTCGGCGTCGATATTCTGGTGCTGGTCCCAGCCTCTCACCAGGAAGCACAGGCGCTTGGGATGCGTTTTTCCAGGGTCCCCTGGCCCCAGGCACGAGGGGACCCCACTGACGGTGAGGATGGGGCCTGGAGAGGACCCGTCACCTTAAGCGGCAGGCGTTATTTTTATTGATTTCAGACAGGAAGGGAGAGGGAGGGAGAGAGAGACATCAGTGATGAGAGAGAATCACGGATCGGCTGCCTCCTGCACGCCCCCTACTGGGGATCGAGCCCGCAACCCGGGCATGTGCCCTGGACCGGGAATCGCACCCGGGACCTCCTGGTTTCTAGGTCGATGCTCAGCCATTGAGCCACACCAGCTGGTCAGGGTGAGGAATTTGTAATTTTTTTAATATGTTCTTACTGATTTTTAGAGAGAAAGGGAAAGAGAGAGAGAAACATCCATGTTGAGAGAGAATCATGGATCGGCCGCCTCCTGCACGCCCCCTACTGGGGATCGAGCCCACAACCCGGGCCTGTGCCCTTGACCGGGAATCGAACCTGGGACCCTTCAGTCTGCAGGCCGATGCTCTATCCACTGAGCCAAACCAGCCAGGGCTTAAATATGTGTTTATTCATTTCAGAGAGGAAGGGAGAGAGAGAGAGAGAGAGAGAGAGACAAACGTCATCGAGGAGAGAGGAACATGAATCGGCCGCCTCCTGCACACCCCCCACTGGGGATTGAGCCTGCAACCCGGGCCTGTGCCCTGACCTGGGGACTGTGCCGTGACCTCCACCACTGAGCCACACCAGCCAGACGGGCCACGTGATCTCCATGACACACTTGTCCTCCCGGGGTCCCCGCGGAGAACGTTTAGCTAATGGCTGGGCCCACCTTCCATAGCGAGACGGCAGGAGGCGGCCGGCCCTGTCTCCGTTCCTTCCATCTGAACCTGCGTTCTGGCCCAGGGTGCACCCTCGGCGACACCGCTGTCCGAGGAGGAGGAGAGGATTTGCTTGGAAAGAGACGCACGCAGGAGGGGGGGGGGTCGGGGGGGGGAGGACGCACGCCTTTGCCGTCGCCGGGGACGGTGTCCTCTCTGAAACCTGGGGGGGCGGGGAGGGCGGTCCGGGAGCGGCCGGCGAAGGGTCCCACCCCGGCCGCGTGCCTCACGGCTCCTCCCCTTCACGTTGCAGGACGATGAGGCGCCTGCTGCTCCTGCTGCTGGGCCTGTGGGAGGCCCAGAGCCGTGCGCCCTCCAGGCCCAACTTTGTCCTGATCGTGGCGGACGACCTGGGCATCGGCGACCCCGGCTGCTACGGAAACAAGACCCTCAGGTAGGGCGCGTGTCGAGGCTGTCGTTCCGGTGACCGACACACGCTGGGGGAGCAGAGAGCGCGTGGAAACACCGAAAACCCGCCCGTGGCACGCCGTGTGGCTGCCCGTGGATTCCCCGTGTGTCTACGCATGGATCCCCGTGTGACTGTGCGTGGATCCCGTGTGACTGTGTGTGGCTCCCCCGTGTGTCTACGTGTGGATCCCCCGTGTGACTGCGTTTGGTTCCCCTGTGTGACTGCGTGGATCCCGTGTGGCTGCGCGTGGATCCCCGTGTGACTGCACGTGAATCCCGTGTCACTGCACGTGGATCTCCCGTGTGACTGTGCATGGATCCCGTGTGACTGCACTTGGATCCCCCGTGTGACTGTGCGTGGTTCCCGTGTGACTGCGCGTGCATCCCCGTGACTGTGTGTGATTCCCGTGTGACTGCGCATGCATCCCCGTGTGACTTCATGTGGATCCTGTGTGACTGTGTGTGGATCCCGTGTGACTGCACATGGATCCCCCGTGTGACTGTGCATGGATCCCGTATGACTGCCCTTGGATCCCCCGTGTGACTGTGCGTGGTTCCCATGTGACTGCGCGTGCATCCCTGTGTGACTGTGCGTGGATCCCCCATGTGACTGTGCATGGATCCCGTGTGACTGCACATGGATCCCCCATGTGACTGTGCATGGATCCCGTGTGACTGTGCGTGGATCCCCGTGTGACTGCACTTGGATCCCCCTTGTGTCTGCGCATGGATCCCCGTGTGACTGTGCGTGGATCCCTTGTGACTGCGTGTGGATCCCTTGTGACTGTGTGTGGATCCTGTGTGACTGTGTGTGGATCCCATGTGACTGTGTGTGGATCCCGTGTGACTGCGCGTGGATCCCGCGTGTGACTGCACTTGGATCCCCCGTGTGACTGTTCTCGGTTCCCGTGTGCATCCCTGTGTGACTGTGTGTGGATCCCCCGTGTGACTGCATGTGGTTCCCCCGTGTGACTGCGTGTGGATCCCATGTGGCTGCACGTGGTTCCCCCGTGTTGCTGCGCGTGGACGCCCTGTGTGACCGCGTGTGGATCCCGCATGACCGCACGTGGATCCGTGCAGATACGGGCGTTAGGAAGCAGGCGTGGCGGTGTCGTGCGTGGCACACACAGAGGCAGGGCGGACTGGTTAGGGGCGTCCTCTCCGCGCTGGTTGGAAGAGCAGCGCGAAGCGTCTCCAGCGTTTTCTCTTTGGGGGCACGGAGGTAACTGGGGGCCGTGGCTGGGGACGGGGTAAGGCCTGGAGCGTCTCCCTCCCACTCCTCACAGTGGCTCGTGTCCTTTTATTTTTTAAACATATTTCTTACTGATTTCAGAGAGGGAGGGAGAGGGAGAGAGAGAGAGACACCAGTGACGAGAGAATCGTGGCTCGGCTGCCTCCTGCGCGCCCCACACTGGGGATCGAGCCCGCACCCGGAATCGAGCCGTGACCTCTTGGTTCATAGGTCAACCCTCGCTCGACCCCCGAGCCACGCCGGCCGGGCCCACAGCTCATTTTCCAGACTCGCTCCTGTGTTGTCAACCAGGGCTGACGCCCTGGCTGGTGTGGCTCAGTGGACAGAGCGTCGGGCTGCAGACCGAAGGGTCCCGGGTTCGAGTCCGGTCAAGGGCATGTGCCCGGGCCGCGGGCTCCTCCCCGGCCCGGGGCCTGGTCAGGGGGCACGTGCAGGAAGTAACCCCTCAATGCGTCTCTCTCAGATGGATATTCTCTCTGTCTTTCCCTCTCCCTTCCACTCTCTCTGAAAACCGATGGGGACGTATCCTAGGGTGGGGGTGACAATAAACAAATAAACGAGTAAATAAACCAGGACTATCCGCGCCTCCGTCTCCGCTAAGGGTTGTCAAGTCAGACGCTGTCACGTCTAGGAGACTGCGGAGTCCCCGTGAAATCCGACACGAACCCACACGTCAGCTTCTGGGGCCTGTGGGGCCCCTGAACAAGCCAGTCCGGGTCCGTTGGGCCCACACCTGGTTCTGTTCTTTTCTTTGATTCCAGAGAGGAAGGGAGACGGGGGGAGAGAGAGAGAAACAACCACGATGAGAGAGAATCGCGGACCGGCTGCCTCCTGCACGCCCCCTGCTGGGGATGGAGCCTGCAACCGGGCACGTGCCCTTGACCAGGAATCGAACCCAGGACACTTTCGGCCGTAGGTCGATGCTCGACCGCAGAGCCACGCCGGCTGGGCGGGAGGTGACGCCTCATGTCCAGCCGCGGAGAGCTCGGCGTTTCCAAAGGCACCGCAAATAGTAACGTGGCTCTTGTGTCCCAGGACCCCCAACATCGACAGGTTGGCCGAAGAGGGAGTGAAACTCACGCAGCACCTGGCGGCCTCGCCCCTGTGCACCCCCAGTCGGGCAGCCTTCATGACCGGCCGGTACCCCGTCCGATCAGGTAGCCCCCTGGCTGGGTCCCTGGCCCGTCCTCTCCTCTCCTCTCCTCTCCTCGGGGCACCCTCTCAGCCTCTGTCGTCAGGGTCGCCCCCCCGCCCCCCATCCTAACGGCTGGTTTCTCCTGCCCCAGGAATGGCGTCTCAGACGCGAATCGGCGTCTTCCTCTTCTCGGCCTCCTCGGGGGGACTTCCCAACACTGAAGTCACGTTCGCCAAACTTCTGAAGGACCAAGGCTACGCCACGGCTCTGATAGGTGTGGGCCGCGGCGGACGGGAGGCCGGGAGCTGGGCGGGTTGAGGGGAAGGGTCGGGGGTGGGGTGGGGTGGGGTAGGAGAGCAGCTTTCTTAGGGTTGACGTTGCTGATACAGTGGGCACAGCTCAAGTAGGGGAGACACGATTTCGGTTCTAATATGTGAATGTGTAGATGTGGTTATGTGGATGCCTGGATGAATAGATGGATAGATGGGAGATAGATGGATAGGTGGGTGGATGGATGGATGGATGAATGGAGATAGATAGATGATAGATAGGTAGATGATGATAGATAGATAGATAGATAGATAGATAATGATAGGCACTCAGAAAGATGGACAGATAGATGTATGGGTAGATGGAAAGATAGATGAAACAGACAAGGATATATAAATCAGTAGATGAAATGGATGACGGATCAATGGGTGGATGGATGGATGGATGGATGGATGGAGATAGATAGATGATAGATAGATAATGATAGGCACTCAGAAAGCTGGATGGACGGATGGATGGGTAGATGGAAAGATAAATGAGATCAAGGCAAGGATATATAAATCAGTAGATGAAATGGATGACGGATCAATGGGTGGATGGATGGATGGACGCATGGATAGATATAGATGGATAACGATAGGCACTCAGAAAGATGGATGGACAGATAGATGTTTGGGTAGATGGAAAGGTAGATGAGTTAGAGACAAGGATATATAAATCAGTAGATGAAATGGATGAGAGATGGACGGATGGATGGATGGATAGATACAGATAGATAGATAATGATAGGCACTCAGAAAGATGGATGGACAGATGGATGGATGGGTAGATGGAAAGATAGATGAGATAGAGACAAGGATATATAAATCAGTAGATGACATGGATGACGGATAGACAGATGGATGGAAGGATGGATGGATGGACGGACAGGTAGATGGAAAGATTGATGAAATAAGTAATAGAGACAGACAAAAGTAGGTAGGCCAGCAGATGGAATGGATGATGGATGGATGCATTCATGGATGGATGGACAGATAGAAACATGCATGAGATATGTAAGAGACAGACAAGGGTAGATAAAACAGGAGGTGGGATGGATGTGAATGGATGGATGGAAAGATTGATGAGAGAGATGAGAGAGACAAGGATATATAGATCAAAGGATGAAATGGATGATGAATAGATGGATGGATGGACGGACGGACGGACGGACAGATGTGTAGACGGAAACGTACATGAGGTAAGTAATAGAGACGGGCAAGAGTAGGTAGACCAGTGGGTGGAGTGGATGGATGGAAGGGTGGATGGACAGATGGGCAGATGTGTCGATGGAAGGATACATGAGATAAGAGACAAGAATAGATAAAACAGGAGATGGAATGGATGATGAATGAATGGATGGGTGGATGGGTGGATGGATGGATGGATGGATGGATGGATGGATTGATGAGAGAGATGAGAGAGACAAAGGTATATAGATCAAAAGATGAAATGGATGATGAATAGATGGATGGATGGACGGATGTGTAGATGGAAACATATATGAGGTAAGTAATAGAGACGGACAAGAGTAGGTAGACCAGTAAATGGAATGGATGATGGATGCATGGATGGATGGATGGATGGATAGATGGACAGAAGGAAAGCTACATGAGATAAGTAATAAAAGCAGACAAGAATAAATAGATCAATAGATGAAATGGATGGATGGATGGATGGATGGATGGATGTATAGACGGATAGATGGAAAGATAGATGACAAGAATAGATAGATCAGTTGATGAAATGGATGGGTGAATGGATGCATAGATGGATGGATGGATGGATGGATGGACAGACGGACAGATGGAAAGACACATGGGATCAGTAATAGAGACAGACAAGAGTTGAACAGTAGATGGAGTGGATGGTGGCTAGATGGATGGATGAGATCGACAGATGGAACACATGGTCGATAACAGATACACACACGGAGCATACAAAGCCACAGACGCACACCCTGCCATTGCTAAGCATTTTCATTTTCACTTTTTAATACTAAAACTGCCCCCTTATTGGCCTCCGTCGATACTCCCATATCGACTTTATCCCATGGAGACGAACGGTGCCTTCTCCCCTTTCCCGTGACACGCGTGTGTCCAGAGGACGGTCGTCAGAAAAATGAGCATTGTCATTCCTGACACGCGTTGTCGTAAAACCATCATCTTGTGTGTGTGTGTGTGTGTGTGTGTGTGAGAGGCCCTCATTAATTTAGTGGCATAATTAACATTTTATAAGAAATGTTCATAGGTACTTAAAATAATGGCTGAGTTATGAGTATGATTTCATATTGCCTCTGGGGCGGTTTTTTTTTTAGAAAAGATTCAATTCAGTTCCAAGACTTTAATTTCAAGGAAGCCTGTCTCAAAACAAAACAAAACATCCATCTCAAAAAAAAATACACGTTTTTTCCTATTTAGTTACATCTCAAGCACATGAAATACGTTAGTGTTTGGTGTGTGTTTTTTAAAATATATTTTTATTGATTTCAGAGCGGAAGGGAGAGAGAGAGAGAGAGAAACATCCATGATGACAGAGAATCCTGGATCGGCTGCCTCCTGCACGCCCCCGACTGGGGATCGAGCCTGCAACCCGGGCGTGTGCCCTTGATTGGAATCGAACCCAGGACCCTTCAGTCCGCAGGCCCGATGCTCTATCCACCAGCTACGGCTAAATATGTTAGGTTTTAGCCTTTTGTTTTGTTTTAGTTCTGCCCCCACCCCCTTCCCCCAGCCAGTAAATTACTTCTTGTTTTCTGGTAGAGCGAGTGAATACCCTAGTGTTTGTGGAAAAGGAAGCAAAAAAAAAAAAGCCTATAGGGTCCCAGGAAATACGACGTTGGCTAATAAATAGGCAGAAAGCGCCCGACCGGCAGGGCTCCGTGGTTGAGCGCCGACCTGTGAACCAGGAGGCCAGGGTTCGATTCCCGGTCAAGGGCACAGGCCCGGGTTGCGGGCTCCATCCCCAGTGTGGGGGGCGTGCAGGAGGCGGCCGGTCCATGATTCTCTCTCGTCATCGATGTTTCTCTCTCTCTCTCTCTCTGTCCCTCTCCCTTCCTCTCTGAAATCAACACAACATATATTTTAAAAAATAAACCAATAGAAAACAGGCGGACAGATCCCCCTCTTCCGTGGGTGGGAAGCCGAGCCTGGTGTCTCCGGGGCCCAGTCACATCCCCCTCCCCCGTTCGTGTCCTCAGGGAAGTGGCACCTGGGCACCCACTGCCACAACAACACCGACTTCTGCCACCACCCGTCCAGCCACGGCTTCGACTACTTCCACGGGCTGCCCGTCACCAACCTGCGGGACTGCAAGCCGGGCGCGGGCAGCGTCTTCACCCAGGCCTTTCGCGTGCTGGTGCTGGCGCCCCTGCAGGCGCTGGCCCTGGCGCTGGTCACGCTGGGCGCGCTGCGCTGGCTGGGGCTGCTGCCGGTGCCCGGCGCGGTCTTCCTCGTCCTGCTGCTGCTGGCCGCCGCCCTGCTGGGCCTCCTGCTCTGCTTCCTGCACTTCTTCCGGCCCCTCAACTGCTTCCTCATGCGGGGCCGGGCCGTCAGCCAGCAGCCCCTGTCCTACGACAACCTCACCCAGCGGCTCTCGGCCGACGCCGCCCGCTTCATCCGACGGTGGGTGCCGCGTCCCGCGTCCCGCGTCCCGGCCCCAGCCCCGCCGTGCCCCGGGAGCTCGGCTCGGGTTTCTCCACGGACGGGAGCAGACCCGGGAGGTGCCCCAGCCCGATTGCCCCCGGGCCCATGGCCACCCAAGACCCATGGCCCCCCAGACCCATGGCTCCCCAGTCTCATGGCTCCCCAGACCCATGGCCCCCCAGACCCATGGCCCCCCAGACCCATAGCTCCCCAGACCCAAGGCTCCCCAGCCCTATGACCCTTCCAGTTCTATGGCCCCCCAGACCCATGACACCCCCAGCCCTATGGCTCCCCAGTCCCATGATACCCCCCCATCCCTATGGCCCCCCAGGCCCATGGCCCCCCCAGTCCTATGGCTCCCCAGTCCCATGACCCTTCCAGTTCTATGGCCCCCCAGACCCATGACACCCCCAGCCCCATGGCTCCCCAGTCCCATGACACACCCCCAGTCCCATGGCCCTACCCCAGTGATGGCGAACCTTTTGAGCTTGGCGTGTCAGCATTTTGAAAAACCCTCACTTAACTCTGGTGCTGTGTCACCTATAGACATTTTTTGATCTTTGCAACCAGAGTAAAACAAAGACTTATATTTTTGATATTTATTTTATATATTTAAATGCCATTTAACCAAGAAAAATCAACCACAAAAATGAGTTCGCGTGTCACCGCTGACACGTGTGTCATAGGTTCGCCATCACTGACCTACCCAGTTGGAGTGTCTGCCCCCTGGTGGTCAGTGCACGTCACAGCGAGCGGTTGAGTGGCCTGAGCACATCATTAGCATATCATTAGCATATCATTAGCATATCGCGCTTTGATTGGTTAATGGACGACCGGACCCTTAGCACATTAGGCTTTTACTGTACAGGATTCTAGCTCTGACACTAAACGAACGCCCCGACCCCAGCGGAGGTCCCGGTGTCTGCCCGTGGACAAACCCCTTCCCTCGTCAGACCCCTTAACTGTATTTATAAGCCAGACGCGGCCGTGCGGAGGCAGAAAGGGGCCCCGAGGATTGCAAGCCTGTCGCGGGAAGCCGGCCCGGCCGTCAGCTGTTGGGCACGTGGGTCTGTGACACATGGTCCCATCCGTCTGCGTCCGCCAGCCGCCCGCCAGAGTGCGGGGCAGGTGAAGAATAAACGCCCGTGACGGACTGACAGGCCTTAGGAACGAGACTGGGTTTCCAGGGCGATCCATGCTTTTGGGGTTTTTTTTGTGTGTGTGTGTGTGTGTGTGTGTGTGTTTTAAAAAAATGTGTTTGTATTGATTTTTAAAGAGAGAGAGGGCGAGAGAGAAATATCAACGAGGAGAGAGAATGATGGATCGGCTGCCTCCTGCTCGCCCCCGACTGGGGATCGAGGGTATAACTGGGGCATGACCGGAATTGAACCGGTGACCTCCTGGTCGCTGGACTGATGCTCAAACACTGAGCCAAATCCAGCTGGGCATGTGTTTTGTGTTGGTTTTTTTAAAAAATATATTTTATTGATTTTTTACAGAGAGGAAGGGAGAGGGATAGAGAGAGTTAGAAACATCGATGAGAGAGAAGCATCGATTGGCTGCCTCCTGCACGCCCCCTACTGGGGATGTGCCCGCAACCCAGGTCCATGCCCTTGACAGGAATCGAACCCGGGACCCTTCAGTCCGCAGGCTGACGCGCTATCCACTGAGCCACACCGGCCAGGGCGGATGTAAATCTTTTCTGTTCCAAGATTGAAATGGTGGCAGGTTGCTGGAACGCTGGGAGCTTCCTTCTGTGTTTTTGGGGTGTTTTTTTTTGTGTGTGTGTCTTTTATTTATTTTTATTTTTTTAACAAATAGCGGGAACGCACCTAACAGCTAAAGGTTCGTTCTTTCCTCACGGGCGTGCAAGACAGAGGCAACACATTTCCCAAAGAGCTGTTGACTGGAGTGCGCCAGCTCCTAAAGAAAAAAAAAAAAAAAAGGAGTGAAGCTGTGATGGTCACATCTGCCACCCACCAGCTGGCTGCGTGGCCTTGAGTTTTCAAGGTCGATGAGGAGAGAGAGAGAGGGGAGACCTAGGCCCCTTGGGAGTCTGGTGGACAGAGAAATGGCCCCTCCTACCCTCTCGACAGCAGATGACTCAGCGAGGATTCCTTCTCCCGAGAGCCCGCTGTCAGTCGCACTGCAACAGGGGGGTGGGTCGGGGGGGGGGTACAGGGCAGCCAAGGTTGTGTCGGTCTAGCCCACGTCGAGCGTACCTCTGTTTCTGGAGGCTTCCGTGGCTTTGATCCCTGGGCACTTTTTTTTTCCCTACATTTTCAAGTTGTTTTCTATTTTATTTATTTATTTATTGGTGTGATTTTTTTTTTGTCCATCCTCACCCAAGGATATTTTCCCATTGATTTTTTTATTATTATTATTGATTAAGGTATTACAAATGTGTGGTTACCACCCCCCCCCCATTGCCCCCGCACCCCGCCCCCAATCCTGCCGTCACCCTCACCCTCTGTTGTCTGCGTCCGTTGGTTATGCTTATATCCATTGATTTTTTTTTTTAAATATATTTCTTTATGGATTTTAGAGAGGAAGGGAGGAGAGAGAGATAGAAACATCCATGATGAGAGAGAATCATGGATCGGCTGCCTCCTGCACGCCCCCGACTGGGGATCGAGCCCGCAACCCAGGTATGTGCCCTTGGCCGGAATCGAACCTGGGACCCTTCAGTCCGCAGGCTGTCGCTCTATCCACTGAGCCACACCGGCCAGGGCTCCATTGATTTTTTTTTTAGAGAGAGTGGAAGGAAGGGGGAGAGACGGAGAGAGGGCAGAATCAATGACATTGATCGATTGCCTCCTCCCATGTGCCCCAACCAGGGCCGGGCATCAAGCCTGCGACCGAAGTACGTGCCCTTGACCGGAATCGAATCCAGGGACCTTTAGTCCACAGGCCAACTCTCCATCCACTGAGCCAAACTGGGTCAGGCTGTTTTTTTTTTATTATTATTACTATTGATTTCAGAGAGGAAGGGATAGAGAGAGAGAAACATCCATGATGAGAGAGAATCATGGATTGGCTGCCTCCTGCATGCCCCCTAGTGGGGATCGAGCCTGCAACCCGGGCGTGTGCCCTGACCGGGAATCGAACCCTGACCTCCTGGTTCATAGGTCGATGCCCAACCACTGAGCCACGCCAGCCGGATTCAAGTTTTGTTTTTTTTATATAAAACCTATTTACTCTGCTGTAACCGGTGTGGCTCAGTGGATAGAGCGTCGGCCTGCGGACCAAAGGGTCCCGGGTTCGATTCCGGTCAAGGGCACGTGCCTGTGTTACAGGCTCCTCCCCGGCCCGGGCCCTGGTCGGGGCTGTGTGTGCAGGAGGCAACCCATCGATGTGTTTCTCTCACATCTGTGTTTCTCTCTGTCTCTCCCTCTCCCACTCTCTCTAAAAACCAATGGGAAAATATCCTCGGGGGAGGATTAAAAAATAAATAAATAAACAATCAAATAAATAAAATGAATGCATGAATAAACAAATAAATAAAGTGATAAAAAATAGAAAACCTATCCACTCTGGGTTGACACCCAGGACCTTAGCTGGCGTCTGTGATGTCGTGGAGATGATAGAAAAAGAATCCCCTTCGCAGGGGCGTTTTTACAATGAGGGCGTTGAGAATGGCCTCGTCCCTCCGGCCAGGATTTTCCCGACATTCCCAGACAAAGTCACATTCCGTGGCTCTGACTGAACTAAGTGGTGTGTCTTCCACTCCACTCCCCCGCTCTCACTCTGCTCAGCCAGGCATGGCACTGACTTGGGCTCCGTGGTTTGCTCATTGCGCCCACCTTTTCATTTATCTCTTTGATGCTCACCTCGGTCATGTGATCCCGCCAATCATGCTGCTTGCTTCCTCTTTCTGCATCTCTTTGGTTCCCCCCCCAGGTGGTTGGCACGGCCCTAGCTCTGCCTTCGCAGCACATCTATCAGCCTCAGCTTCTATTTCCTCCCATGACCATATATGTGCTTGGAAGATGGACTTTTTCAGCTGCTTTTATCTTTTTTTTTTTTTTATTTTGCCTTAACTTCGAATCTAAAAATAAACTGGAGATGAGACGAGCGTGAGATTGTACCCACGCATCATGCATAATGTAGCTGTCTATTTAGGGGCGAGTACATATGTCATTGCATGTTCATTTGGGGTAGTCTGAGCTGGGTTGGTTTTTTTTTTTTTTTAGGTCTGTAATCTGCGTTTTGAGAAGAAGGTACTATAGTGTTTCCTGGGGTGAATAAACTTCCCCCAGAATAAGTAGTGTGGAGGCCTCATGGTCCACCCTGTGTGGCAAAAGTCCATGACATCCCATGGCTTACTCTCAGCTCCTCCACGCTGTTCAAAGACTTCTCCTCTTAGAAATTACCAACGGGATGCCTGGGTCCATATTATATTTTTAAAATACTTATTTGTTTACTTACTAGAGGCCCGGTGCATGAAATCTGGGCACAGGAGGGAGGTGTCCCTCAGCCCAACCTGCATGCTCTCCAATCTGGGACCCCTGAGGGGATGTCCGACTGCCGGTTTAGGCCCGATCCCTGCAGACCACTGGCTCCTAACCGCTCGCCTGCCTGCCTGCCTGCCTGATCACCCCTAACCGCCTCTGCTTGCCGGCCTGATCGTCCCCTAACTGCCCCCCTGCTGGCCTGGTTGCCCCATAACTGCTCCCCTGCTGACCTGGTCACCCCTAACTGCCTCTGCTTCAGCCCCCGCCCACTGTGGCTTTGTCCGGAAGGACGTGCGGAAGGATGTCCATAAGACATCCAGTCTAATTAGCATAATTACCTTTTATTAGTATAGATTTGTTTGTTTGTTTTAGAGAGAGAGGAAGAGAGAGGGATAGAAACATGGATGAGAATCATCCGATAGGCTGCCTCCTGCACGCCTCCTAGTGGGGGTCGAGTCTGCAACCCAGGCATGTGCCCTGATCAGGAATTGAACCCAGGACTCTTCAGTCCACAGGCCGACGCTCTATCCACTGAGCCACACCAGCCAGGGTCTTGGTGGATATTCTTTCGTTGTTGTTGTTTTTCCATTGATTTGTAGAGAGAGTGGAAGGGAGGGGGAGAGAAGAGAGAAACATTGATGTGATAGGGACACATTGATTGGTTGCCTCCAGCACCCACCCTGACCGGGGCTGGCCCAGGTTCGAACCTGCAATTGAGGCATCTGCCCCTGACTAGAATCGAACCCGGGACCTTCAGTCTGCAGGCCGATGCTCTATCCACTGAGCCAAACTGGCTAAGGTTTGGTGGGTCTCCTTTTAAAAAAAGAAAATTATTGATTTCACAGAGGAAGGGAGAGGGAGAGAGAAATAGAAACATCCACGATGACAGAGAATCATGGACCGGCTGCCTCCTGCACGCCCCCTACTGGGGATTGAGCCTGCAACCCGGGCATGTGCCCTTGACCGGAATCGAACCCGGGACCCTTCAGTCCCCAGGCCATTGCTCTATCCACTGAGCCACACCGGTCAGGGCGGGATTTTTTTATTTGTATTTTCTTGCAGGAATGCGGAGAGGCCCTTCCTGCTCGTCTTCTCCTGTATCCAGGTCCACACTGCCCTGTACGCATCCAAGGACTTTGCCGGGAAGAGCAAGCATGGTGCCTATGGGGACGCGGCTGAGGAGATGGACTGGGGTGTCGGTACGTGAGTCCTTGTCCCCAGTGGGACCTGAAGATGTGGCTACGTCTTTTCCTCCCACCGGCTGAATTCTGTGCGTTTCCACCTGATTCCCGATACCGTTATAGGCAGTAAATGTGCTTCAAAAAATATATATATAAACTAGAGGCCCGGTGCACAAAAATTGTGCACTCGGGGGGGGGGGGTCCCTCAGCCCGGCCTGTGCCCTCTCGCAGTCTGGGACCCCTCGGGGGATGTCCACCTGCTGGCTTAGGCCCACTTCCTGGGGGATTGGGCCTAAGCTGGCAGTCAGACATCCCTCTGGCAGCCGGGAGCCTTCGGGGGATATCCAACTGCTGGCTTAGGCCCGCTCCCCGGGGGATGGGCCTAAGCTGGCAGTCAGACATCCCTCTGGCAGCCCGGGAGCCCTCGGGGGATGTCCAACTGCTGGCTTAGGCCCGCTCCCCGGGGGATGGGCCTAAGCTGGCAGTCAGACATCCCTCTGGCAGCCCGGGAGCCCTTGGGGGATGTCCACTTGCCAGCACGGAGCAGACCTAAGGTGCAGTCAGACATCCTTAGCGCTGCTGAGGAGGCGGGAGAGGCTCCCACCACCACTGCTGTACTGGCAGCCGGCAGCCTGGCTTGTGTCTGAGCAGAGCTCCCCCTGTGGGAGCACACTGACCACCAGGGGGGCAGCTCCTGCATTGAGCGTCTGCCCCCTGGTGGTCAGTGTGTGTCATAGTGACCAGTCATTCCCAGTCGTTCTGCTGTTACCCTTTTATTATATAGGATATACTAGAGGCCTGGTGCACAACATTTGTGCACTGAGGGGGAGGGGGAGGTCCCTCAGCCCGGCCTGCACCCTCTGGCGGTCCGGGAACGCTTGGGGGATGTCCACCTGCCGTGGAGGTGGGAGAGATTTCCGCTATCACTGCTACGCTCGCTAGCCGTGAGCCTGACTTCTGGCTGAGCAGTGCTCCTCCTGTGGGCGCGCACTGACCACCAGGAGGACAGCTCCTGCATTGAGTGTCTGCCCCCTAGTGGTCAGTGCGCGTCATAGCAACCAGTTGTTCCGCCTTTCGGTTGATTTGCATGTTAGTGTTTTATTATATAGGATTATTGATTTCAGGGAGGAAGGGAGAGGGAGAGAGAGACAGAAACATCCATGATGAGAGAGAATAGTGGATCGGCTGCCTCCCGCACGCCCCCTACTGGGGATGGAGCCCACCACCCGGGCATGTGCCCTTGACCGGGAATCGAACCCGTGACCTCCTGGTTCCTAGGTGGAGGCTCAACCACTGAGCCACGCCAGCTGGCCTCTTGTTCCGGCCAGACTGGACTTCTGTCCCGGCTTCTGCCTCTTTCTTTAACTCCCTCTCTGAACTTGGGCCATCTCTTAAATCTCTCGCCCTCCATCCATCATGTTTCCATGCAGAATTCAGACGAGGCAGGTTCTAAGTTGTTGGGTTTTTGTTTGTTTATTTGTTTTTCCTCTTCACATCCCTGCGATTCTATAAAACAACAGAAATAAGTGCAGATGCTGGATTCCGGGAAAAACAACACCAGAGCCGTCCCCCTAATGAGACGTATAAGAAGAGCCCGTTATGCGTAGGGCCTTTGCGTCTACAGATATAAGCCCGTCTCCTTTCATTTTTTTTAACATGTTGCATGTCAATTAGGGTATAGTTCCTGCTCCTTAGTGATACAATCAGGAGAATATTTTGTCATGGGAATGGATGGAATAATTCATCTCTCCTTTCAAAAAAAAATATATTTTTATGGACCTCAGAGAGGAAGGGAGAGGAAGAGAGAGAGCTAGAAACATCCATGATGAGAGAGAATCACGGATTGGCTGCCTCCTGCACGCCCCCTACTGGGGATGGAGCCCACAACCTGGGTATGGGCCCAACCGGGAATGGAACCGTGACCTCCTGGTTCCTAGGTCGACGCTCAACCCCTGAGCCATGCCCGCCGGGCAAGTCTTGCCTCTATTTTGCTTGTTAGTTCCGTTCAGAGAGCAGGTGCCTGATGTTGGCAAGGCCCTACCCAAGATTTTCCTGGAATTTCTAAGCCAGCATGCCCGCCTCTGACGTTTGTGGATAAAGGCCCAGCCATGGGTTTGGGTCAGGTTGCTTTGCAAGGATGTTAAAAGCAGCCGAGACAGATGTGACTCAACATTTATCTTCCTTTGCATCCAGGACAAGGGCTTACAGCTCAGCCTCCTTGTCGCTGTCTCCGGAATACTAACATTGCAGGACCTGCAACAGCAATGCCAGCGTTCGCTCTGCTGTTCTTGTGTTCTTGCAGGATGTAATCTCGGCCCTAAGGCTGTGTATTTCCCTGGGGGTTCTTCGCATCCATTTCCCGTCTTGAATTTTTCAGACGCTTTTATGCTTGATAAATGGGACCTTCTCTGAAACGCAAGCCTCTCGTGTGAATGTGAAGGGGGCGTTGGAACGCACACGGCTTCAAGGATAGGTGGCGCATGAATCACGATGAAACTTTTGGGGGGATATTGTAGTGACCTCACTGGTGCCTGGCACTGTGCTGTGTTTTGCATGCACTTAAGAGTTTTGATGATGATGATGATAGTGCTGCTATTGATGAAGGTGTAGGTGATGGTGATGATGGTGGTGATGGTGGTGATGGTGATGGTGATGATGGTGATGATGGTGATGATTGTGATGATGATGACGGTGATAATGATGGTGGTGGTGGTGATGATGGTGGTGGTGGTGGTGATGATAGTGCTGCTGTTGATAAAGATGGAGGTGATGGTGATGGTGATGAAGATGGTGATGATGAAGATGGTGATGATGAAGATGGTGATGATGATGGTGATGGTGATGGTGAGAGTTATGGTGGTAATGATAGTGGTGGTGATGATGGTAGTGATGGTGATAAAGATGGTGATGATGATGGTGATAAAGATGGTGATGATGATGGTGATAATGATGGTGATAGTTATGGTGATAATGGTAGTGATGGTGATGATGGTAGTGATGGTGATAAAGATGTGATGATGATGGTGGTGATGATGGTGATAATGATGGTGATGGTGATGGTGATGATGGTAGTGATGGTGATAAAGATGATCATGATGGTGATGATGCTGGTGATGATGGTGATGGTGATGATGGTGATGATGAAAATGGTGATGATGATGAAGATGATGATGATGATGATGGTAGTGATGGTGATAAAGATGGTGATGATGATGAAGATGGTGATGATGATGGTGATAATGATGGTGATAATGATGGTGATGGTGATGATGGTGATAGTGAGGATGATGGTGATGGTGATGGTGATGGTGATGGTGATGAAGATGGTGATTTTGATGATGGTAGTGATGGTGATGAAGATGGTGATGATGGGAGGGTTGGTGATAAAGACAATGGGGATGATGATGGTGATGCAGATGATGGTGATGCTGGGAAAATGATGATGATGATGATGATGATGATGATGAAATCAGTAAAGATAATGATGGGAGGAGGAAGGAAGTGATGATGAAGATGAAGCAGCCCACTTTAGAGAGAAATAAAGTCTGCAAAGTAAAGTTACTTTCCCAGAGTCCTGGAGATAGCGTTGGACGGTGGGACTGACACCCACAAGAGAAGAGGGACTGTTAAACTAGGTTCTATCTTTATGTCCCTGTTGCCATCACGCCTTTGTCCTGAAGCACCGATTGCTTCTTTTTAAAAAAAATATATTTTTATTGATTTCAGAGAGGAAGGGAAAAGGAGAGAGAGATAGAAACATCCATGATGAGAGAGAATCATGGACCGGCCGCCTCCTGCACGCCCCCTACTGGGGATCGAGCCCGCAACCCGGGCATGTGCCCTTGACCAGGAATCGAACCCAGGACCTTCTGGTTTGTCACTTGACGTCTAACCACTGAGCCACGCCAGCCGCGCTCAGCTGCACTGATTTTAAATGCCTTATTCTTGCAGATTAATCCTGATCTTCAGAAATTTATTTACGTTTCCTCCCTGAGCCTGTTCTGGATTTTATATGTTTCTCTCAGGCGTACACATCTGTAAACTGTAACCTCACCCAGGGTCTCAGAAAATTCCATAGCAGGGCAGCAGCGATGAAGGAAACATGGATTGAGGATGTTTTCCTTTCTCTCCGTTTTTTTTTTTTTTTTATGTGACTTTCCGGTAATTCTGTGTTTGGGACCAAATAGTACATTTTCTGGAGAAAGATGTTGGTGTTTTTGCATCCTGAGCCTTTAAGAGTGAACAGTACCCAGTAAGAGAGAGAAAGGGTTGGGCGAGGGCCCGGGGCAGGGTCGAGGCAGGCCAGGTGATGTAGACTTCGGGCCGTAATATTAATAATTTGGAAATTCATCGTGTGGACTCGCCGTGGTGGTTCTCTAACTTTTAATTTAGCTTGTAAATCCTGCCCCCTCTGGGGTAATGTGAGCATTTTTCACAAATCCCTGCCCGCATGGGCCCGGGACAGACATGATTTTACCTCGAATTTTACAAGGAAAATTCACGGTAAAAGGAAGAGCTTTTGACGCTGTTTTATGAGTGGTTCCCATAAAGACGGCAACATCGTGAATTATCAAGGAATCCGTGGCCCCATTCATTCACACAGGATGAATGAGAGAAGACGTGGTTGCATTTCAATGACAGGAATAGTAGCCACAATCCCCTAGGAGCAGCTGCCGCCACCATAATCATTACATAGCGAGTGACTAACAATAGCTCAACCATGAAAGCCTTCCGTCTGTCCTTATTGAAACACGAGAGACCCGGTGCACGAATTCGTGCACAGGTGGGGTCCCTCGGCCTGGCTGGAGATGGGGGCCTATTGGGGCCTGCTGGCTGGGGCGGAGGGAGGAACCATGGCTGACCGGGGGAGGGTCCGTGGGAGGTTGGCTGTGGGAGCTCACTGACCACCAGGGGGCAGCTTCTGTGTTGAGCATCTGCCCCCTGGTGGTCGGTGCCCGTCATAGCGACCGGTCAACCAGTTGCTTAGGCTTTTATATATATAGATTTGTGCGTGGATGACTGTTTGACTATGCTATGAGATATGTTTTTTTAAAATATCTTTTATTGATTTTTTGAGGAGGAGAGAGAGAGAGAGAGAATCATGGATCGGCTGCCTCCTGCACGCCCCCTACTGGGGATTAAGCCCGCAACCCGGGCATGTGCCCTGACCGGGAATCGAACCCTGACCTGGTGCGTGGGACGATGCTCAGCCAACTGAGCCGCACCGGTTGGGGCTGCCAGGTGGTATTTTTTTTTATGTCCATCTCTATAAAAACGGGAAAGTGAAGTTTGAGAGGTTAAGTAACCATTCAGTAGCCAGTTAAACATTTCACGGCATCGGAAGAAAGGATATATTAGGATTTGGGAGACTGGGTTAAAAAGGTGTCCTATAGAATTTAAAAGGCGAATATGCACATTGTCCCCTTGACCGGGAGTTCGACCAGGGGGCAGGGCAGAACGACCAATGGTCTGCGGCCCCTCCCCCCATCTGGCCCTGCCCCTGATCGCCCCCCCCCTCCCCGATCAGGGGTGGGGCTGGCTTGCCAACCGCCTGCAGCCCCTCCCTCTGGCCGGCTTGGCCCAATCGGCCCTGATTGTGGCGGGCCAGCCGGACCCCACCTGTGCACAAATTCGTGCACCGGGCCTCTAGTGTTCCCATAATATTCTGCTGGCCTGCCCGGTGTGGCTCAGTGACTGAGCGTCAACGTATGTACCCAGAGGTCATGGTTGGATTCCCAGCCGGACTGAGCTGGGCCGGGCTTTTATAACACTGCTTGCATGTCTGAGGACGACCACCCAGGTACGTGCCCTTGACAGGAATCGAACCCGGGACCCTTTGGTCTGCAGGCTGGCGCTCTAGCCACTGAGCCACACCGGCCGGGTTTCTCGCCGGGATTTAATCTTCCCCTACAACCCCCGTCCCCAGCGAGGAGGCAGGGTGTCCCACCCCCACGTGTTCCCCGGGCAGGGTCACCCCAGGGTGGCCGGGACGCTCTCGTCTGTTGGATGAGCCGACTGGTGGTGTTTGTCTGCCTGCCGCTCAGTGACAAATTGCTCTCCAGACGGCATATTTCCTGCTGCGTCTGTTTCACTTGGGGAACAAGATGAGAGGTTTTGAAAGGCAAACATTCCCTGTATCAGCGGCCCCGCAGCACGCACGCCGGTAATGCAGAACCATCCCCCGCCATGAATCGGTGTCCTTCTCCCCGGGGAACCTTCCTGAGAGACAATATTCACGGACGCGGGCTGGGCCGCGTGTTGTACCGAAAGCCGAGGACAATTTGGGGGCGTGCGTTCCCGGGGGGCGTTGGGTGCACAGTGTGTGGGAGAGAAAAACGTTAGCCCTGCACACCAGGCGGGGAGAGTAGGTGTGCAGTGGTCAGTACGTGAAGTAGCGTATTCTTGTTTCATTATTTTTTAACAAGAGGCCCGATGCACGAATTCGTGCACCAGTGGGGTCCCTCAGCTTGGCCTGCAGGATGGGGCCGAAACCGGCTCTCCGACATCCTCTGAGGGGTCCCGGATGGCGAGAGGGTGCAGGCCAGGCCGAGGGACCCCACTGGTGCATGATTGGGGCCGAGGAGGGACGCGGGAGGTTGGCCAGCCGGGGAGGGACTGCAGGAGGGCTCCAGGGTGTGATGGGCCAATCTCGCTCAGTCCCGATCAGCGGGACCCCAGCAGCAAGCTCACCTACCAGTTCGAGCATCTGCCTCCTAGTGGTCAGTGCACATCATAGCGACTGGTCGACCGGTCGACTGTGTGCCCCCTGGTGGTCAGGGCACGTCATAGCGACTGGTCGACTGTCTGCCTCCTGGTGGTCAGTGCACGTCATAGCGAGCAGTTGAGCGGCCTTAGCACATCATTAGCATATTACTCTTTGATTGGTTGAACGGCCGACTGGTCGACCGGACACTTAGCACGTTAGGCTTTTATTATATGGGATCGCTGTACTATTTTCCATTGGGACAGCTGTAAGCCTACCTTTGGGTCAATCTTGGGAAAAATTAAGTGGTTAATGGGCTCTGGGCTTGACTCACAAGACTCTGGCTTAAGACCTAAACAGAATGGGACTCGGAGTATGTTGGAGAGTGTCTTTCGGGGGAAGAGAAAATAAAAGGAAATCGGAAATCTGACCATTTCTCCACAAATTAAACCAAATATTTCACCGTTTATGTCCGATGGTCTCTACTGGATTCTGTCATGTTAATCCCAGCCAAGTCGTGTGGGACGCTTTGGATGGAAATGACAAAGTCAGTGTCTGGCCGGCGTGGCTCAGTAGTTGAGCGTCAACCTGTGAACCAGGAGGTCAGGGTTCGATTCCCGGTCAAGGGCACATGCCCGGGTTGCGGGCTCGAACCCCAGTAGGGGGCGTGCAGGAGGCAGCCGATCCATGATTCTCTCTCATCATTGATATTTCTCTCTCTCTCTCTCTCTCCCTTCTTCTCTGAAATCAATAAGAAAAAAAAAAGTATAGCTATATTTCTGCTAGAGGCCCAGTGCATGAAATTCGTGCACAGGTCGGGTTCCTAGCAGCTGCCGGCCGCCGGTGGGGCCTCCCTTCCCCAGCTTCTGGCTCGGGCCTTCCTTTGTTCCATGCTGCCCCCTGGTGGTCGGCGCATGTCATAGCGAGTGATGCACGTTAGGCTTTTATATAGATAGATGTCTAGTTTCACACTTGGCTGTGGTCTCCCCTTCAGGGCAGCTCCTGAACGTCCTAGAGGAGCTGCAGCTGACCAACAACACCCTCGTCTACTTCACGTCCGACCAGGGTGCCCACGTGGAGGAGGTCACCTCCAAGGGAGAGCGTCACGGGGGAAGCAACGGGATCTTTAAAGGTGAGCGTGGGATCGGCTGTGGCTCCCGGCTCCCCCGCCCGGCGGGCCGACCTCAGGAGCCTCACCTGTGGCCTCCCGTTGGCGTTTCAGGCGGCAAAGGCAACAACTGGGAAGGGGGCATCCGCGTGCCGGGCCTGCTGCGGTGGCCGGGGGTGCTCCCGGCCGGGCTGGAGATCGCCGAGCCCACCAGCAACATGGACGTCTTCCCCACCGTGGCCAAGCTGGCCGGGTCCCCGCTGCCCGAGGACAGGTACGTGACTCGAGTCGCGTGGTATGGCGTCGCTCCCGCGTCCCGGGCGGGGGCGGGTGGGCTCCGGCTCCCGGCGTGTTGCGTGTGAACTCCAGCGGGATGCGCTCTCCGCCTCCGGTTATGTCACCCGACAGCCGGGGGGTCCGGGTGGGGCCGCCTGTCACTAATGAAGCCAATTCAGCAGAGACGGGGGTGAATCCTATAAGAGGGTTTGTTCCAATCCTGCCGGCGGGATGGGAGAGTAGCAGGTCACCCACAGACGTCTGCTCTGCGCCCCCCAGAGGCCAGCTGCCTATATGGGTAGAAAGACAAGGGTTCCGTGGGGTAGTAGGCGTGACAGACCCAGGGAAGTGGGCACGGGATACTCATTACAGGTCATGCGGGCTGGGGGTGGGGAGTTTGCAGACTGTGGGTGCCTCTGGGGCCAGCTTACAGGCAGTAGGGGCTGGGGTTGCAATGATCAGGGTGCCTCCGGGACTCGATTGTCTCAGCCTCGAGGTTGTCGATCGTCCCGTGATGACAGGCAGGAAAGTTGGCAGCGGTTACTCATAAAAAGCCTTCTCCGACGCCAGAAACTTCACTCCCGATTTTGTCTCCTCATGGGCCCTCGGTCTTACCCTTGGAATAAATCTCAGTAGGCACCTTCAATAACTCCCACAGGGTAAGTGCCAGAGTTGCACGCGGCTCTGGTGGCTTCCAATCATTAAAATCACCTGGGCCCTTTGCTTTTATTTTGTTTTGTGAATCCTCACCTGAGGATATTTTCCCATTGATTTTGTGTGTGTGTGTGTGTTGTTTTTTTTTTAAAGAGAGAGTGGAAAGGAGGGGGAGAGACAGAGAGAGAGAAACATCGATGTGAGAAAGACACACAGATTGGTTGCCTCCTGTATGCACCCTGGCGAAGGCCCTGACCAGGGCTGGGGAACCTGTAACCAGGGTATGCATGCTTTTGACAGGAATCGAACCCGGGACCCTTCTGTCTGCTGGCCGACGCTCTATCCACTGAGCGGAACGGCAAGGGTGGAACCTGCTCTTGAAATGGATGGTCCTTCTTACAGATCTCATGAGGCTTGTTGACTTATAAAATGTTACTATTGTGAGATAGAGAGAGAGAGAGAGAGAGAGAGAGAGAGAGAGAGAGGAGATAAGAAAACAGTAATCTATTCCCAAGTCCCTTATGGGGAGAAAATGATGGCCCGCTATTGTATTTCAGTCCTGTGATTTTTTTTTTAAAGAGTAGTAGCAATTTTTATTTTGTTTTTTAAATATTTCTATTGATTTCAGAGTGGAAGGGAGAGAGGGAGAGAGAGATAGAAACATCAACGAGGAGACAGAATCATGGACCGGCTGCCTCCTGCACGCCCCCTACTGGGGATCGAGCCCGCAACCCGGGCGTGTGCCCTGACCAGGAATCGAACCGTGACCTCCTGGTTCCTAGGTCGACGCTCAACCACTGAGCAACACCAGCTGGGCAAGGCTGCTATGTCTTTATCTTATTGTTATGGAATAAGAGCCTCCACTCATGATGCTGTTGGGAGAATTAAAAAAAAAATGCTGACGTCCCTGCATTGCATATGGTACCCAACAGGGTCCGGGAGGGTATTTACTGCCGATGACTTAATTACAACGATGCTGCTCTCTCACGCTCTCCGTTGTCGGGAGGATGTGGGGGTGGGGGGAGTGGGCGGGGCTGGGAGAGCAGTCCATTCCCAGGAGGAGACGGCCAAGGTAGAGGCGATCAGGCCGGCAGGGGAGAGCAGTTAGGGGCAATCAGGCTGGCAGGGGAGAGCAGTTAGGGGCGATCAGGCTGGCAGGGAAAGCAGTTAGGGGCGATCAGGCCGGCAGGGGAGAGCAGTTAGGGGCGATCAGGCTGGCAGGGGAAGCAGTTAGGGGCGATCAGGCTGGCAGGGGAGAGCAGTTAGGGGCGATCAGGCTGGCAGGGGAAGCAGTTAGGGGCGATCAGGCTGGCAGGGGAAGCAGTTAGGGGCGATCAGGCCGGCAGGAGAGAGCAGTTAGGGGCGATCAGGCTGGCAGGGGAAGCAGTTAGGGGCGATCAGGCTGGCAGGGGAGAGCAGTTAGGGGCAATCAGGCCAGCAGGGGAGAGCAGTTAGGGGTGATCAGGCTGGCAGCAGTTAGCGGTGATCAGGCCAGCAGGGGAGAGCAGTTAGCGGCGATCAGGCCAGAAGGGGAGGGCAGTTAGGAGGAACTGGCCGGCAGGGGAGAGCAGTTAGGGACGATCAGGCTGGCAGGCAGAGTGGTTAGGGCAGGCAGGCAGGTGAGCGGTTAGCAGCTAGCTGTCCTGGTTCGCCTCACACCCTCAAGGCTACCTGGTTGACCCCATAGGATCATCGACGGGCGCGACCTGATGCCCCTTCTGCGAGGCGAAACCCAACGCTCTGAGCACGAGTTCCTCTTCCACTACTGCAACTTCTACCTGAACGCCGTGCGCTGGCACCCGCCCAACAGTGAGTCGCAGCTCCCTGGGCGTCCGTGGCTCCCAGGGTGCTCTGCTCTGCAGCGGTCGGTCGATGGATGGCTCGGGTGCGGGGCGCTTGGCTTGGTGTGGAACCCTGGCTCCTTTCTTCTCTACTCCTTCTGGTCCCAGGCTCATGGCTCCTCCGTCTGTACCTCCTCGTGGATCCTGTGGGTTTTGCCCCCGGACTCCGATCTTGAGCACCAAGTTCCGAGGCGTGGATGTTGTGGTGTTTGTCCTCCTGCGTGTTCCTCAGGTTGTGCTGTCGCGTTTGGGTTTTCCGACACCCGTCTTAGAGTCGTGCCCTTCCTTACCAGCCGGAAGGTGCGAGTGGAACCAGGTGGTAGGTCTCAGGTGGCTTTTGTGTGTGTGTTTTTCGTGCCGTTCAATGTAGAACTGCGGTGATGTCCATGTGACTGAGATGCCTCAGCACCTGGAAACCCAGCAGCTGTGAATGCGACCGGGGCGTGTTCTAGAGGCCGGTGTGTGGAGGTTGGACTTTGAGGTCACGCTTCAGAGGTCGACTCAACCTCTCGTTTTCTCTGTTGTGTTTGGGGGTTCGGCTCCTGGAGGCTCCCCTCTCCCAGGACATCTGCTCACCTCCCAAGCGATGGCTCCTTCTCAGACTCGGAGCGAGACTCGTACTGGCTTTCAACACACCCCTGACCCATCCCTACGCATCTGGTCTGTTGGGCAAAGATTCATTGAAAGGGCTCACCCTTCATTATGTTAAAAGTGGAAAATGGCAACCATTCTGTTATCCCACAGAAATCACATCAGCTTGACTCTACAAAATACTTAATTTTTTATTTTCTTAAAGGATTAATATGTGTGTGTGTGTGTGTGTGTGTGTATGTGTATTTGATTTCAGAGAGGAAGGGAGAAGGAGAGAGAGAGATAGAAGCATCTGTACTAAAGAAGGGTAATATGCTAATTAGACCAGACGTTTTTCAGATGTCCTTCCGGACAAAGCCATGGTGGTGGGGCTGAGGCAGAGGTGGTTAGGGGCGATCAGGCCAGCAGGGGAGAGCAGTTAGGGGGATCAGGCCAGCAGGGGAGAGTGGTTAGGGGTGATCAGGCCGGCAGGGGAGAGCAGTTAAGGGTGATCAGACTGGCAGGATTGAGCAGTTAGGGGCGATCAGGCCGGCAGGGGAGAGCAGTTAGGGGCGATCAGGCCGGCAGGGGAGAGCAGTTAGGGGCGATCAGGCCGGCAGGGGAGAGCAGTTAGGGGCGATCAGGCCAGCAGGGGAGAGCAGTTAGGGGCGATCAGGCCGGCAGGGGAGAGCAGTTAGGGGCGATCAGGCCGGCAGGGGAGAGCAGTTAGGGCCGATCAGGCCGGCAGGGGAGAGCAGTTAGGAGCTAGCTGTCCCAGATTGCAAGAGATCGGGCCTAAACTGGAAGTTGGAGATCCCCTGAGGGGTCCCAGATTGGAGAGTGTGCAGGCTGGGTTGAGAGACCTCCCCCAACCCCTGCACAAATTTCGTGCACAGGGCCTCTAGTCAATGAGAGATTCATGGACCGGTTGCCTCCTGCACGCCCTGTCCTGGGGATGGAGCCCGCAACCCGGGCCTGTGCCCTGACGGGGAATTGAACTGTGACCTCCTGCTTCCTAGGTCGATGCTCAGCCCCTGAGCCACACCGGCTGGGCCTGTGTCTTATTTTAGAGGAACAGGATCATTTGGGGCCGAGCCGTCTACTGAAGGAAGGCTGTCCTTCCTTGCATGGCACCCAGTTCTCTGAGAAATGTAGAGAATTAAGGTTCCGTGCTGCTCTGGCGTTTCAAGAAGCTGGAAGGAACAGACGTGGTCAGGGGCTGGAGAGACAGCTGACGCGGGGGAGGAACGAGGAAACAGACAGGAAGAGGGAAAAAATAGGACCAAGTGTGACAAACAAGACCCAGATTCTGATCGGCAGCTGCTCCCGAGATAAAATCTGCTCCTTGGACAGGGATTTGGGCAATTTCTGAGAATCTCCTGCCTCAAACCAGCAACCAAAGAGGAGGAATCACAGTACGTCTGCCCTGGCCAGTGCGGCTCAGTGGATAGAGCAGCGATGGCGAACCTTTTGAGCTCGGCCTTTTGAAAAACCCTAACTTAACTCTGGTGCTGTGTCACGTATAGAAATTTTTTGATCTTTGCAACCAGAGTAAAACAAAGACATATTTTAGATATTTATTTTATATATTTAAATGCCATTGAACACAGAAAAATCCACCAAAAAAATGAGTTCGCGTGTCACCTCTGACACGCGTGTCATAGGTTCTCCATCGCTGGGCTAGAGCGTCAGCCTGCGGACCGAAGGGTCCCGGGTTCGATTCCTGGTCAAGGCCATGTGCCTTGGTTGCAGGCTTGATCCCCAGCCCTGGTAGGAGCACACGTGGGAGGCAACCAATGGATGTGTCTCTCTCACATCGATGCTTCTCTCTCTCTCTCTCTCTCTCTCTCTCTCTCTCTCTCTGTCTCCCTCCCTTCCACTCTCTCTCTAAACATCAATGCAAAAGTATCCTCGGTGAGGATTCACCAAGTCACGGTGGCTCAAGGCTGGAGTCGTGCATCGAGCTAAAGGGTCGCAGCCACCCAGGATGTTCTGAATCGCCTCTCATTTCGTTGTCGGGGTGTCTCTGACACTCAGGGGCCGTGGCCGCTGCCCTGGCGTCCCCATGGCTCTGGTTAGTGATGGAGCACGCCCGCATTTATGCTTCCACCGGCGCTGACTGAGCGGCTGCTCCGTGGCACCCCCGTGCCCGGGTGGGTGGGCACGTGTTGGTGGACCACACGGGTGGTTTTCTTAGCTTCTGAAGAGGGAACGGAAGTCCGACCTGCACACCTAGCGGGGGCGGCAGCGGGTACGAGAGCTGCTGGGTTTGCAGGCTGCTCACGCCGTCGCCCGCGTTGTGCCGGGAGCCGTGGGAGGAGCTGAGCGGGCGGAGGTGCGTTCGGAAAGGGCGAGTCTCGTTTGCGGGCGGCGTTACCTGTCCACTAGAGGACACAGAGAAGACGCGTGGTCGTTGGGCGAGGCGGCTGGCGTCATCTCAGGTCCACGTTGCGAGGAGACGGTCAGTTATCACCGGACTGCATGCCGGAACGCTTTCCAAAATTCTTAGGGGTGAGAGGGATGCTGCGTGAGCTCAAAATCCTTCCTTAGAGCCTGGCCAGTGTGGCTCAGTGGTTGCACGTCGACCTATGAAGGAGGGGGTCACGGTTGGATTCCCGCTCAGGGCACATGCCCGGGTTGCGGGCTCGATCCCCAGTAGGACACGTGCAGGAGGCAGTTAGGGGTGAGCAGGCCGGCAGGGGAGGGCAGTTAGGGGGATCAGGCCAGCAGGAGACAGCAGTTAGGGGCAATCAGGTTGGCAGGGGAGGGCAGTTAGGGGCGATCAGGCCGGCAGGAGACAGCAGTTAGGGGCAATCAGGTTGGCAGGGGAGGGCAGTTAGGGGCGATCAGGTTGGCAGGGGAGGGCAGTTAGGGGCGATCAGGCTGGCAGGGGAGAGCAGTTCAGGGCAATCAGGCTGGCAGGGGAGAGCAGTTCGGGGCAATCAGGCTGGCAGGGGAGAGCAGTTCAGGGCAATCAGGCTGGCAGGGGAGAGCAGTTCGGGGCAATCAGGCTGGCAGGGGAGAGCAGTTCGGGGCAAGCAGGCTGGCAGGGGAGAGCAGTTCGGGGCAATCAGGCCGGCAGGGGAGAGCAGTTCGGGGCAATCAGGCTGGCAGGGGAGAGCAGTTAGGGGCGATCAGGCCAGCAGGGGAGAGCAGTTAGGGGCAATCAGGCTGGCAGGGGAGAGCAGTGAGGGGAGATCAGGCTGGCAGGGGAGAGCAGTTAGGGGCGATCAGGCCGGCAGGGGAGAGCAGTTAGGGGCAATCAGGCGGTCAGGGGAGAGCAGTGAGGGGAGATCAGGCCATCAGGGGAGATCAGTTCAGGGCGATCAGACAGGCAGGCAGAGAGGTTAGGGGCAATCAGGCCGGCAGGCGGGCGGTTGGGAGCCAGCGGTCCCGGACTGTGAGAGGGATGTCAACATGATTTTACGGATAAAGTTTACCTGGGACGGTAGGTAGATTCTTGGGTCCAGAATTGGTTGCAGGATTTTAAGCAGGTGAATATTGCCAGGAGATGCACGCTCACGTTCATGTGCGATCCCACGAACCATCTGGTCGGACAGAACTCCCGCGGGATGCGGCCGTTCCGATGCTGAACCCACAGGGCCTCCGAAATCCTGCCTCTTTTCCAATTCAAATCGGTTGGAAACTGTTTTTCTTGAGATTAAAAAAAAAAAGAAATCACCAGAAAAAGCACGATGTACCTCACAGAATTTATTCTACAAAATGGTTATTCAGCCCTGGCCGGTGTGGCTCAGTGGATAGACCGTCGGCCTGCGGACTGAAGGGCCCTGGGTTCGATTCCCGGTCAAGGGCACATGCCTGGGTTGCGGGTTCCATCCCCAGTGGGGGGCGTGCAGGAGGCAGCCGATCCGTGATTCTCTCTCATCACGGATGTTTCTCTCTCTCTCTCTCTCTCTCTCCCTTCCTCTCTGAAATCAATCAAAATATATATTTTTAAACCTTTAAAAAAAAATGAAATACTTGGTTGGGTCCAGCTGGTGTCATTTCTGTGTGTACATCCACGCAGCCCTCCCAGCACCCCCAATAAATCTCTCTGGTCAAGTCGAGCAGCCGAACCCAGGTGTCGAGGGGCGTGTCCATGTGAGGGACCCAGAGGAGCCGACGCGTCCAAGCCATTCACACCGAGTTCCCGGATTCTCTGCGAGCCCTCCGTGCGGGGACCAGATTTAAGGGCAGACGGAAACCCGTGTTTTTCATTCCTTTTTTTGTTTTGTTTTTTTTATAAAAGCGTTCAGCTCTCAAGGGAGAAAAAAACACACACGCACAAAAACTAGGGCAGTTTATCCTTGTCCCTGACAGAGCGCTACGCTTGCTCCTGAAAATAAACCACACGAAAACCCACGGAAGGGGGGGGTGTTTTTTTATTTATTTTGTTGTGTTTCCTTTTTATTTATTTTGTTTTTAATCCTCCCCTGAGGATATGTTTGCAGAGAGGAAGGAAGAGAGAGATAGAGAGAGGGAGACAGACATTGATTGGTTGCCTCTTGCACCCACCCAGACCCAGCATCAACCCCAGGCGTGTACCCATCCTAGACTCGAACCCCCAACCTTTTGCTGTACGAAGGGCCACCTGCCAATCCACTGAGCCACCCGGCTAGGATAGGATGTTGGTTCTCTCTCTTCCCATCTAAAGGGTGTCCCAAAATTCACGCAAGAAGTAATTTTGATAGAAAACACAGGTTTATCATTAAAAATTGTAATTTTTTTATTGATTCATAAAGGACACAGTCTAGGGTTTATGTATGGAACAGCACCTCGGGTCCATGGCCTCCCCGGCATTGCTGGCACAGATGCAAAGCCGCGGTCTCCATTGGTCTTCCCTGTCCCTGCTCCTGGGCCGTCATTGGTCTTTGGTGATGCCGATCCAATGGAAGGGATTGACATCCAACAGATATGAGAATCTGATTCAATAAACCGAGTCAAATTGGGCTTTTATTGGTTGTTGTTGTTGTTAATGCTCACGCCGAATTCAAATCTTGCATGAATTTTGGGACACCCTTCTACCACCCCCTGGCCCCAGGGGACCCCGGCTGCTCAGGGCCAGCTGGACACAGAGCCATCCGCGAGCTGTGTTTCTGTGGTTGTTTGGATTTTTCTTAATCTTTATTGTGCAGAGTATTATAGGTGTCCCCCCATTTCCCCCCCTCGTCCCCCTCCATCCGGTTCCCACCCTGTCCCAGGCCTTCACCCCCCTCCTGTCTGCGTCCACAGCTAAGACCTTGGCGGATCTCTTCCCTCCCCCCGCTCCCCCCCATCCCTCTGGGATGGGTCAGCCTGTTCCATGCTCCCGTGACTCTGGTTCTGTTTTATTCAGCTGTTTATCTTGTTCATAAGGTTTCTTGGGTTTTTTTTATTTCATTTTGGTGTTTAGATTCAATTGTTGATGGATAATGTGTGGATTGCCATTTTATGGTTCATACTAGAGGCCTGGTGCACGAATTCATGCACGGGGGTGGGGGGGTCCCTCAGTCTGGCCTGCGGGATGGGGCTGAAACTGGCTCTCCGACACCCCCCAAGGGGTCCCAGATTGCGAGAGGGCGCAGGCCAGGCCGAGGGACCCACCGTTGCACGATAGGGGCCGAGGAGGGACCGTGGGAGGGCTCCAGGGCGCGTCCAGCCCGTCTCCCTCTGTCCCGATCAGCCGGACCCCAGCAGCAAGCTAACCTACCAATCGGAGCGTCTGCCCCCTGGTGGTCAGTGCACGTCATAGCGAGCGGTTGAGCGGCCTTTGCATATCATTAGCATATTATGCTTTGATTGGTTGAACGGCCGGTTGGCCAACCGGACCCTTAGCATATTAGGCTTTTATTATATAGGATTTTCTTTTTCAGTATGAAACAATATTAAATCATTTACTCCAAGGGTCAAGGAAAGGCATCAAAGGTAAACACAGGCTAGGAAAACGTTAGTTCTCAGGATCGAGAGGATGTTTTTGTCTGTTTTTCTTAATCTTTATTGTTGAAAGTATTCCCTATGTCCCCCATATTCCCCCATGGACCTCTCCCCACCCCTAGCCCCTCCCCGCCACCCCAGGCCTTCACCCCCCTGTTGTCTGTGTCCACGGTTGATGCGTAGATGCATACGAATGCATTGGTTGATCTCTTTTTCAAGCTAACAGTCTTCCAGTCAAGGAGAAAAATACGGGCTGAGGCGAGTTATCGCGATAATTTTGGGAGACGGGACTATATCTATTAGCAATATAAGGTGCCCCCTGTTGTGTCACGTGACTGGGATGCACTGTTTTTCTTTGCAATAAGGCCTTTGCGGGTGCGGGTCCCGGGTTCCTGGTAGATCACAGAGCAGGGGTCTGCAGCAAGGACACGTACCTTGGGGACCTGTGAGACGTAAGACGCGGCCCCACTGCTCTTGTCGGAGACGATCCCCAGGGGCCCAGAGACCCAGCACAGAGAAGGAACAGTCTGCCTTTTTATTTTTTCAAAATACATTTTATATTTAAAAAAATAATAATAATAAATACATTTTATGGATTTTTTACACAGAGGAAGGGAGAGGGAGAGAGAGTTAGAAGCATTGATGAGAGAGAAACATCGATCAGCTGCCTCCAGCACACCCCCTACTGGGGACGTGCCCACAGCCAAGGTACATGCCCTTAACGGGAATCGAACCCAGACCCCTCAGTCCGCAGGCCGACGCTCTATCCACTGAGCCACACCGGTCAGGGCACAGTCTGCCTTTAAAAAAATATTCATTCATTCATTCATTCATTCATTCATTATAAATCTTTATTATTGAAAGTATTACCTGTGTCCCCTTTTCCCCCCCCATCGACCCCCTCCAGCCCGTCCCCACCCCCCACCCCAGGCCCTCAACCCCCTGTTGTATGTGTGCATGGGTGATGCATCTACACACACAAGGTTTTTGGTGGCAATCTGCCTCTTTTCACAAAGGTTTTTAAAAACCCAAACTAGAGCCCTGGCCAGTGTAGCTCAATGGATAGAGCGTCAACCTGCAGACTGAAGGGTCCCGGGTTCGATTCCTGGTCAAGGGCACATGCCCGGGTAGCAGTCTCGATCCCCAGTGTGGGGGCGAGCAGGAGGCAGCCGACCCATGATTCTCTCTCCTCATGGATGTTTCTAGCTCTCTCTCTCTCTTCCTTTCTCTCTGAAATCAATTTAAAAAAATAATTAAGTTAAATTTAAAATAATCCAAACTAGAAGACGATAAAGGCAAACTCCTGTATCTATCCCAGACGTTGCTTCGGAAACCATGATTTCCATTCCACGTGTGTCCCACGCAGCAAGCGCCCGCCCCTCCCGGGCGCGGGGGCCTGAGACTCCCACTGGCCTGGCCATCAATCTCCCCCCAAGTCACGTCCGGGCAGCACGGCCCTAAGTCGGTAATAGCAGCGTCCGTGCGCACGGCTGTCACAGGCAAGTGGGAAATGCGGGCCCTGGGACTGGATTTGTTCCGGGTGCCTGCACTCTCTCCACGTTTGAAGCGATGAGGCTGGGCTCGCATGCCAAGCACGGAGTGCCCTGGAGGTGTGCAGTGTGTGAGCGAGAGCTCAAGGGCGGCCCGTCCCACGCGTCCTCCTGTGACCGCCGTGGCCTGGCTGACCCGGACCGACCGCGGCCCAGGATGCATCTAAGTGTCTGCAGGGTCGCAGGAAAGGGGGAGAGAGAGGAGCCGATGAGAATCCTAATGCTACCCACTTCCTCCTTGTAAAACACATGTCGTTATTGACTTCACAGAGGAAGGGAGAGGGAGACAGAGAGAGAAACATCCATGAGGAGAGAGAATCACTGACCGGCTGCCTCCTGCACGCCCCACGCTGGGGATGGAGCCCGCACCCCGGGCACGTGCCCTTGACCGGAAATTGAACCCGGGACCCTTTAGTCTGAGGGGTGATGCTCTATCCACTGAGCCAAACCGGCCAGGGCATTTAAAAATTTTTTTAATATATTTATTGATTTCAGAGAGGAAGAGAGAGGGAGAGAGAGAGAGAGAAACATCCATGATGAGAGAGAATCACGGATCGGCTGCCTCCTGCACACCCCACACGGGATGGAGCCCGCAACTCAGGCATGTGCCCTGACCGGGAATCGAACCTGTGACCTCCTGGTTCATGGGTCGAGGCTCAACCACGGAGCCACACCGGCCGGGCTGCCCAGTCCTCTGAAACTCTGCCGCAGACGGGCACCATGCCCGGGGATTATGCCTGCAGCCGGGAGTGTCCACGAGGCCACCCCACTGCTTCCGTGTGAGGCACGCGTGCTGAGCGCATGTAAAGTGACTCAGACGTTACGTCCCGCCTTCCCCAGCTTCCACCGGCGACACAGACCGTGGGCGTCCATCGTGTCTTTGTCTGTGAAATACTCGCGTTGCTTGCACTGCCTTTCCCAGATCTTCCCCCCAAAATATAAGACCCACAGAAAGGCGAGGTTCCCGGGCTTAAGCGTGGGTGAGGTCAGAGGCTGTGGGGGACAGACAGCGCACGCTCCTGTGACAATCGCTTGTAGCTGAGTCTATAGATTTCATTTTGTATTTGGGTCAGTCGGTTGGTCGCTAAATATCTATCATTGTACGTGTCGCCATTGCAGGAGACACACGGACCATCAGAGTGAAGTAAGTGTGTGATGTTGCCAGGGGGCGAAATGCTACAATCTTAAGTAAAAATGAGTGGCCTGTTGCACGGAATTTATGCACATCAAAAGGGAATTCATTACAGGAAATATTTCAACATGGCCGTCTGCCCTTTCTCTATAATAGAAGTGTCAGAGGTGAAAGGAAATTAGTCAAATGCATATAAAAATCCCCCTCCCGTCAGAGTCTGGGGCGCGCCGCAGGACCCAGAGTCAAGTCCCTGCCCACCACATGCGCCTCAAAATCGCACGAGACCCAGACCCAGCCGGCCCCACTCCCTTTAAGCCCTGATGGGCGGGGGGGCGCAGCCTGAGGTCCCCCAGCCCAGCCAGACTCCACGCAGCCTCAGGTCCCTGCTGATTGGTCGTTAAGTGTCACGGCGTGACGACCATTTGCATATTAGCCTTTTATTATTGTGATCAGTAAGGAACCTGGCTGGCGTGGCTCAGTGGTTGTGTGTCGGATTGTGAGCCAGGAGGTCACGGCTCGATTCCCGGTCAGGGCACATGCCTGGGTTGCAGGCTCGGTCCCCAGTAGGGGGCGTTCAGGAGGCAGCCGATCCATGATTCTCTCTCCTCATTGATGTTTCTCTCTCCCTCTCCCTTCTTGGCTGAAATGAATTTTTTAAAAAAATATATTTTATTGATTTTTACACAGAGGAAGGGAGAGGGATAGAGAGTTAGAAACATCAATGAGAGAGAAACATCGATCAGCTGCCTCCTGCACGCCTCCCACTGGGGATGTGCCCGCAACCAAGGTCCATGCCCTTGACCAGAATCGAACCTGGGACCCTTCGGTCCGCAGGCCCACGCTCTACCCACTGAGCCACACCGGTCAGGGCTGAAACCGATTTTTTTAAAAATCAGTAAGGAGAACCTGAGCTCTGACATCAGCAGTCGGCCCATGCACATTCGTTTCTCTGTGGTGGTGGTGGTGGTTTTCATTGATTTTTTGTGTGTGTGTTTATCTGCTTCGGTTTCCGACCCAGAAGCGCTTGTGAGAACTCGTGTCTGTCAGGGGCTGTGGGAGGAGCAGTCGGCTCCCCAGAGCGTCAGCACGTGGTGGGGGGGGACAGGAAATTAACCCCTTCACCGTCGAGGCATCTCCGTCTACAACATCCGTGTGCGGGGATCGCTGGCACCCAGAGCTCCCGTGGGCAGCGCAGTGGGACCGCCCTGCTCCGGGCTCCGTCCGCGCCCCCGGCTGGGGGTGTGCGGGGCCTTCGTGCGGCTGAGACCCCCAGACCGGGCCGTTCCCGCTCGGCGATGGTCACCAAATGGGGGGCCTTCTGCACGTCGAGTCAGTCTCCCAGCAGCGGTTCTCAACCTGTGGGTCGCGAGCCCACTGGTGGTCGAACGGCCCTTTCGCAGGGGTCGCCTACGACCACCCTGCATATCAGATATTTCCATGATGATTCATAACAGTAGCAACATGACATTGATGACGTAGCCACGGAAATAACTTTATGGTTGGGGTCACCACGTGAGGAACTGTGTTTAAAGGGCCAGACGGGTGAGAACCACTGTGTTAGGGTGTCTCCTTCACCCCAAAGATCACCTCTGTTCGCTGCACTCCTGCATGTGTGGATCGGACATGTTGGGGCGTCCTCAAGGCTGGGAAGATGCTAAGTGAGGTGCTGTGTGTGTGAGATTGTTCTCGATGGCTGCATGTGCGTGTGTGTGTGGTTGCACATGTGTGCACGGGCCTCCTTGTACATATGCACACATGCATGTAAACATGTGCATCTGTGTACACGTGTGCATTTCTGTGCATGCAAACGTGCGTGCAGCTGTGTGTGTGTGTGCATCTCGTGCGTATGTTCACATGTGCATGTACAAGCTATGTACACACATGTGCATGTGTGCACACCTGTGTATTCAACTGCGCACATGCATATGCATGTGTGTGCATGTGTGTGTGCATGTGCATGTGCAAGCCATGTGCATGCATATGCACCTGCATATTCAACTGTGCGTGTTTGTATATACATAAGTATGTACACATGTATTCGTGTGCTGTGTGTACGCCTGTGCAGGTGTGTGCACCTGCGTACACATGTGCATGCACATGTGTGAGGTATGTGTACACGTGTGTGCGCACATGTATGCACCTGTGCATTCAACTATGTGTGCACACGTGTGCATGCGTATGCATGTCTGTGTGTGTGCCTGCAGTGGTCCGTGCCAGCTGGGAGACTCGCTGTTCCATCTCATTTCAGCCGGAACCCAGGCTGTGTGTTTAAAACCCTGGCGGGCAGGAGGGGGCGGAACCGGGAGCTTTAATCCGTTCGTCACCCGCCTCCGTGAACGTTCCGCGTGCCCGCTGGACATGCCCCGGCCGGAACGTGTATGGGGCTGGACTGACAGTGTCGTTCTGCCCTGGCCGGTGTGGCTCAGTGGATAGCGCATCGGCCCGTGGACTGAAGGGTCCCGGGTTCGATTCCAGTCAAGGGCACACAGCTCAGATTTCAGGTTCCTCCCCGGCCTGGGCCCTGCTCGGGGCTCGTGTGGGAGGCATCCCATCGATCTCTCTCTCTCTCTCTCTCTCCCTCTTCCCCCCCTTCCGGCTCCCTTCCTCCCACTCTCTCTAGCAATAGAAAAAATATCCTCAAGGGAGGATTAGGCAAAAGTAAGTACATAAACAAGTAAATATTTTAAATAGTAGAAAATGATAAAAGTTGTCAACTTAGAAAAAAAAAGACAGGTTTCCGTTTTCTTTCTTTAAAAAAATATATTTTTTACTGATTTTAGAAAGGGGGAGGAAGAGGGAGAGAGAGAGAGAAACATCCATGATGAGAGAGAGTCATGGATCGGCCGCCTCCTGCAGGCCCCCCCCTGGGGATCGAGGGTACAGCCCAGACATGTGCCCTTGACCGGGACTCGAACTCGTGACTCGGGCCGGTTCTCTCTCTTTCTCAGCCGTGCTGCTTCCTCTTTTCGCCACACGCTTCGCCCGCGCCCGAATGCCGGGCGCCCCCTGCCTCCGCTCAGGGCCGCGGGGTTCCGTGCGTGTCCTGCTTGGGGCAGACCCCCCTGGCCCTTCCCCGTGACCCCACCTTCTGCCCTTGTCCACCCCAGGCTCCTCCGTCTGGAAGGCCTTCCTCTTCACGCCCAACTTCGCGCCCGAGGGCGCCAACGGCTGCTTCCCCACCCACGTGTGCTTCTGCCACGGCCACTTCGTCACCCGCCACCACCCGCCGCTGCTCTTCGACCTGTCCCGGGACCCCAGGGAGAGGCGCCCCGTGACGCCCGGGGCCGAGCCCCGCTTCTGGGAGATCCTGGAGGCCATGCAGGAGGCGGCCGAGCGCCACGCCCGCACCGTGGCCCCCGTCCCCAACCAGCTGTCCGTGGGGCGCATCCTCTGGAAGCCGTGGCTGCAGATGTGCTGCTCCTCGTCCCCTGGCCTGTCCTGCCAGTGTCCGCGGGGGGAGCGGGACTGAGAACGCAGCCCGTAGCCGTGCGGGGGGAGCCCCGGAGGCACCCTGCCCGCACCCCTCACTGGGACACGCAGACCGGGTGCCCGCTCTAGCTGACGCCCCAAACGCACCATCAAGGGCCCCCGGGTGATGCCGTGGGCGGGACGTCACGGCTGCAAAACAGGACATGTGTCAGCCGTGCGCCTCCCGTGAGCCAAGGGGGCGCTCACGTACGCGCACGAGGGGGGACCAGCAGCTTGTCCCCCTGCCGTGTGCACACGGACGCCGGGAGGGTGCAGAGGGGACCCATCCACCTGCAGAGGGTGTGTGTGAGCCGCGGCCCCAGCGTCACGTCTCCCACAGCCTGATCGGGTGCCGTGGCCGGGAGAACGCCATTCGAAAGGCGTCCAGCCAGCCTCGGGCTACGCGACCCGACCGCGAAGGAAGGCCCGTCCGAGAGTGGCCGCCGGTCCATGGCCATGCCCCGAGCGGGAGGCAGCGATGATCAGTATTATCGAGCACACGCAGCGCAGGCTTCAGCACGCGTGGGTTCGTGGCGCACGAGAAGGAGGAGGCGTGTAAGGCCCGGAGCCCGGTGGCGATCCCAGCGTCACAGACATCGCCGCTGATGTGATCGCACGGCGACGCCTGAGAGTCCATCTTCAAGGTGATCGTGTCCGTCCACGTTCCCCATCCTCGCCGGCTGTGGACCTTGGGACACGTGATGTGGAACCGTGTGCCAGAGGGCCACGTAACGTGAAGCATGTAGTTACATGATGCGAACGTACGTGACATTGACGTGAGGGAGGAGCTGTCCGATCTGTGCACCGTCGGGAGAAAATGAAGGATACGTGTTCTGTTCGTCGTTCGCGTTCAGAGAGCGTTGCCTCAGAGCCGCGTGGCTCACCAGCACGACCCGGGTTCCCCAGAACTCGGCTGTGTTGGTCACGGCCTTGCGCCATCTGCAGGTCTTTGCTGGGACCATCCCACAGGAAAATGGAATTATTTGGCTCGAGAGGGACCTCAGCTTGCTTGCTTTTCTAAAGAAAAAATGACCGAATGTATTGGGGGGACGTTGGGCGATAAAGCTGTGTAGGTTTCGGGGGGAGAATTGATTGATAATCCGCCACCGGTATCGTGTGTCGCGTGTTCGCCACCCCAGCCACGTCCCCCTGCGTCTCCAATGACTCCCCCTTTGCCCTCTCCTACCTCCCCCCACCCCCGTCCCGCTGATAATCACTGTATTGTTGTCTGTGTCTGTGAGTTTGTTTTTGTTGATTTCCTAGGAGGGAGATGGAGAGAGAGAGAGAGAGAAGCATCCATGATGAGAGAGAATCACGGACCGGCTGCCTCCTGCACGCCCCCTACTGGGGATCGAGCCCGAAACCCGGGCCTGTGCCCTTGAGCGGGAATCGAACCCTGACCTCCTGGTTCCATCAGAGGTTGACATTCAGCCCCGGAGCCACGCCCGCCGGGCTGTTGTTACCCCTTTTATTCCCAGCATTTCAACGGTGACACACGCACAGGCGTTCACTCGTCGACGAGGTCAGTACGACGGCGTGAAGACCAAAGCCGAGGCGATGAAGGAGCCGGCGGGAAGCGGACCGGGGCCCCCCTGATGGCCGGGTCCGGGGAGGAGGGGGGAGCAGAAACGGGGCCCGCCTCTCGCCGGCGTCGGAAGAGGGTTCCGTGTCACACGCGGGCATCCCGGTGAGGGTCCGCCAAGCCCTGTTGTCGCGGTAACGCGCTGGGAGTCGAAATAAAGTCCCCCTTGGCCACGCAGGACGCTGGGGTCCGAGCGCTCCTTTCTCCGCGCGACTCGGTTCAGCACGCGTGTGGTGTGCACGCCGCACGCAAGGTCCAGCTCAAGGTTTGCCTCCGAGGTCCCTAGGGCAGGCGTGTCACACGCACGGGCGCACACGGGCCAGATACACACGGTTGACGTGGACGTGGCCGCAAACAAACCCAAAGCTCCCATTTTCACAGAAACGTAGGTTTGTTCCGATAGAGACGTGCTGAATGCAGAGGGCTGAAATAAATGGGTCGTCGTGAACATGAAATGATAGGACATTTTAATAAAAATGAATGTTTCTTTTCTTGAACGTTCACTTACCAGACACCGAATAAAGGCATAAATGAATTTACGTCATGCAGATAAACCCGTTTTTCTTGTTCTCCGAAAGCGAGGTATTTCCTGTTGCGCACACCAGGCAAGTCAGTCCCAGACGAAGGCCCCCGGCTGCTAGAACGTTCGCTGCCGGCATCAGTGGGGAGAGATGGCGCGCCTGCTCGTAAGGGACATGAATGCAACACGATGACAGTCATCGGTCATTAGCGGACGTCGTAATTCGTGATTAATAATATCGTACAACAGGATAGTGTAGAAATTAAGTGGCGAAATTTTTATCAACACATTTCTTTTTTTTTATTTTTAATATATTTTATTGATTTTTTACAGAAAGGAAGGGACAGGGATAGAGAGTTAGAAACATCAATCAGCTGCCTCCTGCACACTCCCCACTGGGCATGTGCCCGCAACCAAGGTACATGCCCTTGATGGGAATCGAACCTGGGACCCTTGAGTCTGCAGGCCGACGCTCTATCCACTGAGCCAACTGGTCAGGGCTTATTAACACGTTTCTTACAAGCCGTCCTATTGGCTGGGTTGCAGAAATATCCGTTGTGGGCCGCATGTGGCCCGCAGGCCGCGAGTTTGACATGCCAGGCCTAGGGCAGGGGTGGGCAACCTTTGTGTGGGTGCGTGCCAAAACCGGCAAGATCTCTGACTCCAAACTCTTCTTTGTGCCAACCCTAATTTTTTGAGAACGTGTCACGCCTATTTGCTATCTCTTAAGGTGTCCGTCTGTGAAGAACCTTGAAGAAATAATAAAATTCATTCGAACGACAAAAGCACAGTCTATGATGATGAAAGATACATTTTTATTTTTTATTTTTTTATTTTATTTTTTTAATATATTTTATTGATTCTTTACAGAGCGGAAGGGAGAGAGATGGACGGTTACAAACATCAATGAGAGAGAAACATCGATCAGCCGCCTCCTGCACGCCCCCTACTGGGGATGTGCCCGCAACCCGGGTACATGCCCTTGACCGGAATCGAACCCGGGACCCTTCAGTCCACAGGCCGACGCTCTACCCGCTGAGCCACACCGGTTTCGGCCGTTTATTTTTTGGCGTCTACATGTACACTGATAGTCGGACAGAAAACGTCATGGCTCCGTGTGATAGGATCAGTGGGACTTTGGCTGCTGCGTCGCTGATGACGGAGATTTGACATCAGGTTTATGTTCCGTGACCTTCAGGGATAGGCAGGCGCTGCTGCTTTCATCCGTCAGGCTCCTCCTGTGACGAGACTGGACAGAATTCATCCCTGAGCTCAAAGATTCACAATTGTAAATGGAAGATTATAAGAGAGGGTTTCGCGTGCCAGAGAAAGTTACGGGCGCGCCGTGTTTGGCACGCGTGCCAGGGGTTGCCCGCCCCTGGCCTAGGGCTTAGGGGACCGGGTCAGGCGTGCGGAGATGGGGAAGACGTCACTAGCCCCGGACCCCCATGGGGCGCAGAGGGTCGGGCGAGGCCACGTTATCCGTCGCACACTGGGTGCGGCCTTTTCCCGGGCTCCCCAGCGTGTCTCTCTGCTTGTTTCCCCATCACCCCTCCCACTTGGCAGCCTCCCGCATGCATCGCAGCCAGGGCGGGGGATGCGAACCCACAACCCACGTATGCGTCTCTATCGGGAAATCGAACCTGCAGTCCCTTGGTGCGTGGGCTGACGTTCCAACCACCATATCTGTTGCTTCTAGGTTCCATGTGTAAGAGAAAGATATGACACTTATCTTCATCTGCAGGCCTTATTATCTATACTAATGAAAGGGCAATATGCTAATGAGACTGGATAGACTGGACGTACTTCCGGACGTCCTTCCGGACAAAGCCACGGTGGCGGGGCCAAGGCAGAGGCGCTTAGGGGCGATCAGGCAGGCAGGTAGAGGGATTAGGGGTGATTAGGCCAGCAGGGGAGAGCAGTTAGGGGCGATCAGGCTGGCAGGGGAGGGCAGTTAGGGGCGATCAGGCTGGCAGGCAGAGTGGTTAGGGGCTATTAGGCAGGCAGGGGAGAGCAGTTAGGGGTGATCAGGCTGGCAGGGGAGAGCGGTTAGGGGTGATCAGGCCGGCAGGGGAGGGCAGTTAGGGGTGATCAGGCCGGCAGGGGAGAGCGATTAGGGGCGATCAGGCCTCCAGGGGAGGGCAGTTAGGGGCGATCAGGCTGGCAGGCAGAGTGGTTAGGGGCAATTAGGCAGGCAGGTAGAGGGGTTAGGGGCGATCAGGCAGGCAGATAGAGCAGTGAGGGGCGATCAGGCCGGCAGGGGAGGGCAGTTAGGGGTGATCAGGCCGGCAGGCAGAGTGGTTAGGGGCGATCAGGCCGGCAAGTGAGCAGTTAGGAGCCAGCGGTCCCGGATTGTGAGGGGGATGTCCGACTGCTGGTTTAGGCCTGATCTCGTCAGACATCCCCTGAGGGGTCCTGGATTGGAGAGGGTGCAGTCCAGGCTGATGGACCCGCCCCCCCCCCGCCCCCCCGTGCATGAATTCCGTGCACCTGGCCTCCAGTAGTTAGCCTAATACCCTCTAGCTCCATCCATGTTGTTGCAAATGGCATGATTCCATTCTTTTTCATGGCTGACTAGTACTCCATCGTGTATATGTTCCCCATCTCCTCTATCCATTCATCTACCAGTGGCCACATAGAGTGCCTTCATGTGTTTTAAAATCAGCGGTAAAAGACATGAACATTTGGGGGTGAAGGTGATGCACACATGGGTGCCAACACAGTGGTGAAATAGAGTTTGTGTTTAAATGTATTACTCTTTTTTTCCCCTCAGAGAGAAAGGGAGAGGGAGAGAGAGAAACATCAACGATGAGAGACAATCACTGATTGGCTGTCTCCTGCACGCCCCTTACTGGGGATCAAACCCGCAACCCGGGTATGTGACCATGACCGGGAATCGAATCCGGGACCCTTTAGTCCGCAGGCCGATGCTCTATCCACTGAGCAACCTGGCTGGGACCAATGTTTTATGTTTTTATGTAACACTAGAGGCCCGGTGCACAAAATTCATGCACTTGGGGTGGCGGGGGGGAGTTTGGTCCCTCAGCCCGGAGTGCAAGAGGGTGCAGGCCAGGCCGAGGGACCCCACTGGTGCACGATTGGGGCTGGGGAGGGACCGTGGGAGGGCTCCAGGGCCTGTCCGGCCCGTCTCACTCAGTCCCGATTGGCCGGTCCCCAGCAGCAAGCTCACCTACCGGTCAGTGCGTCTGCCCCCTGGTGGCCAGTGCACGTCATAGCGACTGGTCGAACGGTCGACTGTCTGCCCCCCTGGTGGTCAGTGCACGTCATAGCGAGCGGTTGAGCAGCCTTAGCATATCATTAGCATATGACGCTTTGATTGGTTCAATGGACAACAGGACGACCAGACACTTAGCATATTAGGCTTTTATTCCATAGGATGCCTTTAGCTTAAAGCATAGCTATATGTCTTTATGTTCATGGTTCTGTAAACATTTTAATTGGACCTGGACTCAGGTGAAACCACTGCTTTGCTCCCCAGGAAATTGGAGCCGAGACATTAGGAGAGTTTAAAATTAGTTATAAAATCATTGTTCTGCTCGGCCAGTGTGGCTCAGTGGTTTTGCATCGACCTATGAACCAGGTCACAGATCGATTCCCGGTCAGGGCACATGCCCGGGTTGCGGGCTACACCCCCAGTGGGCGGCGTGCAGGAGGCGGCCGATCCGTGATTCTCTCTCATTATTGATGATTCTCTCTCTCCCTCTCCCTTCCTCTCTGACATCAATAAAAATATACTTAAAAAATAAAATAAAAAAAGGTACCAGGGCCGTCGTGTATAACGGTCCTGGTTAATGCAGGACAGCGGTTCTCAACCTGTGGGTCGCGACCCCTTTGGGGGTCAAGCGACCCTTTCACAGGGGTCGCCTAAGACCGTCGGAAAACACATATATAATTACGTATTGTTTTTGAGATTAATCACTGTGCTTTCATGATGTCCAATGTGTAACCATGAAAATCCATCCTGCCTATCAGATGTTTCCATGACGATTCATAACAGCAGCCACATGACAGTTATGAAGCAGCAACAGAAATAATTTTATGCTCGGGGGTCCCCAGAACATGAGGAGCTGAACTCAAGGGTCGCGGCCTTAGGAAGGTTGAGAACCGCTGATGTAAGAGCTGCTTGCTTCCTGTGCTGTTAAAAGTCGGGGTTGCAAACAGTCCGTGAACGCCAAGCCCTGATCTGCCGGTTAAACCCACAGGGACCCTCGGCAGGAGCTTCTGGCAGGCAGGGACGGGCGTGCGTGGCGTTTCGATCAGACACGGGAGATGCTCGGGGGTCAGAGGTTGCCGAGGGAACGAGGGCTCGGGCCAGCCCCCCATTAGCGGCGGAATCAGGGGCCCTGCCCTCCTGGCACCGTCTAGAGAGCAGATGAGGTGTCTGCAGCGTGGAGGTGAGGCGGGGTGTCTCCGGGGCCGTGCTGATGGGAGGGGCTGGGACCCAGGTGGGGTGAGCTTTGCTGACACTCATTCATCCCCCGGGCGGCCGATGGTGAGGGCGTTAGGGGGCGCGTCTGTGTCGCCGTCATGGGCAGAGGGGTCCGCCCTGTTTCAGAAGCGGAAATGGAAACGGGAAACAGGACGGCAGCCGGCCGCTGTGGGCTCAGATTTAAGCATTAACCACTCGATTTAAAAAAAAAAAAGTAAAGGCGTAGATTTAAAAAATATATATAGATTTTTATTTATTTGAGAGAGAAAGGGAGAGGGAGAGAGAGAGAGAGAATCATCCATGATGAGAGAAAATCATGGGTCGGCCGCCTCCTGCATGCCCCTGACTGGGGATGGAGCCCACAACCGGGTATGTGCCCTTGACCGGGAATCGAACCCGGGACCTTTCAATCCTCAGGCCGACGCTCTGTCCACTGAGCCACACCGGCCAGGGCTGTATGTCAACACGTTTTTACAATATATTTAAAGGACAGAGATTATACAGTAGGAACAACGATGCTCATTGCATCCCGCTCTTACGACTCTGAACCAAGTCCAGCTGTCTTTTCGACCTTAAATCATTTCAACGTTTGCCCTCCCACCCCCACCCCATTAATGCTTAGTGCAGCGGTTCTCAACCTGTGGGCAGCGACCCCTTTGGGGGTCGAACGGCCCTTTTACAGGGGTCGCCTCAGACCATCGGAAAACACATCTATAATCACATATTGTTTTTGTGATTGATCACGGTGCTTTCATGATGCTCCATGTGTCACCATGAAAATCCATCCTGCAGATCAGATGTTTCCATGACTATTCGTAACAGCAGCCACATGACAGTCATGAGGCAGCCACGAAAATAATTTTACGGTTGGGGGTCCCCACAGCATGAGGAGCTGTATTCAAGGGTCGAGGCGTTAGGAAGGTTGAGAACCGCCGGCTGAGTGCGTTCCGGAGGTAAAAATTGTGTCCTGCTACTATTTTCCGTAACAACGTTCGAATGGGCAACTTGTGTCACAGGAATAGTTACATCCCTGTTGCATTTCGTTTCCATCAGAGCCAGGCAACGTGAATGATTCCCAAAGTCTGGCCCTGGCCGGTGTGGCTCAGTGGTTAAGCGTCGGCCTGAGGATTGAAGGGTCCCGGGTTCGATTCCCGGTCAAGGGCACAGGCCCGGGTTGTAGACTCCATCCCCAGTAGGGGGCGTGCAGGAGGCAGCTGATCCATGATTCTCATCATTGATGCTTCTCTCTCTCCCTCTCGCTTTCTGTCTGAAATCAATAAATTAATATACTTTATTTATTTTCAAATATATCTTTATTGATTTCAGAGAGGAAGGGAGAGGGAGAGAGAGAGATAGAAACATCCATGATGAGAGAGAATCATGCACCGGCTGCCTCCTGCACGCCCCCTACTGGGGATCAAGACCGCAACCCATCCAGGCCCTCAACTGGAATCGAACCCGGGACCCTTCAGTCCGCAGGCCGGTGCTCCATCCACTGAGCCACACCAGCCAGGACCATACAAATATATTTTTAGATAAAAGACGATACACAAGAGGTTGGGGATCCCATTGGCCATCAGTCACGTTCCGGCAACGACCCAGGACGCGTCGGCCGATCTTCCCTGATCTCAGGTGCTGCGTGAGGACGCCCCTGACGGTCGCGGCGGCCGCTGTGATGACTTAGGGAGACGAGCCAGGACTCCCGACCTTCGCACCTCAGCCGCTTGTGTCTCCGCCGCGAGCCAGGATCCCACGTGAGCTCATCGCACACCAGGCTGTAAAATCACATGTTTTCTCTGCTTCCCTACACGCGTTCCCTAGAAATGGAAGACTTCGCTTCTGAAGGTGCAGAGGTGCGTCCCTGGGAAATGACAGATGGCTCGACGGCCTCGCGCTGGCCCCGGCACATGGCACGCTGCCCTGTCTCCACGTCCCCGGCCGACCGTTCCGCTGCCGGCCAGGCAGCCACGCCAACGTGGACGCCGCAAAGGCCAAAGGCGGTGAGCGTCGCCCGCCCGTGTTTGAAGCATTCGGCGACAGCGTGGAATTCAGCCGTCCTCTCTGCTAGGGGTGTCCCTGGCTGGTTGTCGTCGGCGACGTCTCCCCAGATGTCTGCACGCCTGCCGTGGCCACGCCCGTTCTGGCCAATGATTCCTGTCCCCCGGCGTGACTGACAGCCAGGGACCTTCCCTGTGGCACCCCAACTTTACTGGGCATGCGTCTGTCTCCCCTTCGTTGGACCCCTCCCTCCACTGTTTTGCAGGGAATGGACTGGGGTGGGGGGTGTCCCCTGGGCAGTGCAATATTGCTGCTTCCTGGTGAAGCTGCCCGCATAGCAAGTCTGCAATGTCCGCCCCCCACCCCTCCTTTGCTCCTTTCCTGTTAATCATCACTAGCTGAATTACAACAATTACAGAATCAGTGGTCAGTGTTACAATCTCCGTATATATATATAAAAGGCGAAGTGACCAACCGTCCGACCGACTGTCCGACCGTCCGTCCGACCGACAACCTGACCACCCATCCAGCCGGCCAGTACATATGACGTGCACTGGCATTTTAAAAATAAACGTTGAGGCGGGGGGGGGGGGCGGGCTGGGGGTTAATGGGGGGGATGAGGACACATGTAATATCTTAATTGATAAAGAAATTAAAGATTGGAAGAATAAAAAAATAAAAATAAACGTTGACTCGCGCATGCACGTTACATATAAAGCTCTCTCTGGCGCCAGCCGCACGCGTGTGTTTCGATCTGTCATTGCCGATGGTGAACTTGGTTGACAGTTCTGTTATAGAGAAAGGGCGGATAGCGATATTCAAACATTTCTTCTAATTGATTTCCTTTCAATGTGCACGAATCCGTGCACCGGGCCATGAGTCTATTTCACACAAGTTTTATCAATAAAAGCGAAGGGAGCCCTGGTTGGTGTGGCTCAGTGGACAGAGCGTCGGCCTGCGGACTGAAGGGTCCCGGGTTCGATTCCCGGTCGAGGGCACATGCCCGGGCTGCGGGCTCGGTCCCCAGTAAGGGGCGTGCGGAAGGCAGCCGATCCATGATTCTCTCTCATCCTGGATGTTTCTCTTTCTCTCCCCCTCTCCCTTCCTCCCTGAAATCCATAAAAATATATTTAAAAAATAAATAAAATAAAAGCAAAAGGAAATGATGCCAGCAGCTCTGAACGTGGTCCGCGTGAGGACCTGCAAAATTTTTTCTCTTCCCTGTAAAGAATCAGTTCTACAGCTGGAAATGGGGTGAGATATGACTTTTATGGGTGCCTGGTCATTAACCACAGGCTGTGAGCGAGCCGGGGAGCATTTATTCGAGGGCGACAGTGGCATCGCGGGCAGAGCAATGCACTTGGTCGGATTTTTGACTGGCGAGTGCAATCCCTCATGCCCCAACTCGTTGGAGGCCTGGAAAAAAAACCACTGCCTTGGGCAGCAGCTGACGGAGCAGATCGGGCCTGGAGCCCGGTTCATTCCTCCTTCCTAGGGGACGGTTTATCTGTCTGGAGTTTGCCGCGAGCAAGCAGCCCTTTCGCCGAGATTACGGAGAAGTTCTACACGCAGCACAACCTACAAGGGCTACGATCTGGGAACAGCCCCAGTGCCCACCTGTAGCCGAGTGGGTAAGACAGCTGTGGTGTGTGTACACCGTGGAATACTACGCAGCCCTGAAAAAGGAGGATCCCTTGCCCTTCGAGACAGCACGGAGAGGCGTGGAGAGCGTGACGCTGAGCGGTATAAGCCGGTCGGAGAAAGACACGTATCCCATGGTCTCACTCACGCCTGGGATGGAATGAACCAAGTAAACTGATGAAGGGAGGGGATCCAGGGACATGGAGCAGGGTGCGGAATCTCGGAGGGAAGGCGGGCGAGGGTGGGTGGGTGGGAAGTCGCCTACCGAGGACCTTGTATGCACGTGTGCATGACTCCTGGACACAGACAATGGGGGCGGGGGTGAGGGCCTGGGGTGTGGGGGGAGCGGGGGACAGGGGGCTGGAAATTTCCAGTCACTCCCTTGGGTTTGAGGCACTTTGTTGGCAATCTTTGGCCTTTAACCCTCCAATCCTCGTGCCTTGTTTTAATTCCATGAAGCAATGACCCTTAATTGGAGGCCTTCAGAGAGTGTATCCGCTCTGGCCCAGGCTTTGGGTTGGAAATGGTCATATATTAGTCAGCTATCCTATAGAATAAAAGCCTCATATGCTAAGCGTCCGGTTGTCCGGTCATCCATTCAACCAATCAAAGCGTAATATGCTAATGATAGGCTAAGGCTGCCCAACCGCTTGCTATAACGTGCATGGACCACCAGGGGGCAGACAGTCAACCGGTCAAATAGCCGCTATGACGTGCACGGACCACCAGGGGGCAGACACGCCGACCGGTAGGTTAAATTGCTGCTGGCGTCCGGCCGATCGGGACTGAGTGAGACGGGCCGGACACACCCTGGAGCCCTTCCGGGGTCCCTCCCCGGCCCTGGTCGTGCACCCGTGGGTCCCTCGGCCTGGCCTGCACCCTCTCACAATCTGGGACCCCTCGGGGGATGTCGGAGAGCCGGTTCCGGCCCGATCCCACAGGCCAGGCCGAGGGACACCACTGGTGCACGAATTCGTGCACCAGGCCTCTAGTTTTGTCGTAACTATGTCTGTGCTGGGTTGAGTCCTGAAAATACCAGGGCGGACACTTTGTAAATGTATGATGGTCTCTCTCTCTCTCTCTCTCTCTCTCTCTCTCTCTCTCTCTCTCTCTGTTAATTCTCACCCGAGGATATTTTCCCATTGATTTTTAGGGAGAGTGGGAGAGAGAGGGAGAGATGGAGAGAAACATCGATGTGAGAGACACACATCGATGGGTCGCCTCCTGCACACACAGCCCCGACCAGGGCCCCGGCTGGGGAGGAACCTGCAATCGAGGCCCATCCCCTTGACGGGAATCGAACCCGGGACCCTTCGGTCCGCGGGCCGATGCGCTATCCACTGAGCCACACCAGCCAGGGCCTCTTTTCTCGTTGTATCCTCTGTCCCGCCTGGAACTACTTCCTCTTAGAAACGGCCCCGGCCTCCTCTCGCCGCCTCTTTCCTTCTGCTTGTGTAAATTCCACGCTGGACGCTTTAAACTCAGCCCGGCGCGAAGAGAATTAATTCACCTCCCCTTTCCGCGAGGGTGTGTGTGTGCTGGGGAATACATGCAGCCCTGCCTGCCCTTTCTCTGGGCTAATTGCATCTCCATCTTTTCATTCGTTTGGCCTCCACACAGCGGCGTCACCTTCTCTCTCTCTCTCTCTCGGCTCTTCATTTGATTTTTATTGAGTCCTGTTGCGTCCACTTTGGAGCTGTCGCCTGAACGGGGGCACTTCTATCGATTCCAGGTGCCACTCAGAGATGGGGGTCTCGCCATCTCTGAGTCAGCGATTATTTCAGATAGGCCGTCCCTCCTACAGCTTCTTTCTCTTCTTTCACAATTTTATTTATTTATTTAGTTATTTTTAACCACAAACAAAATAAATCTATTACCCGATACAACATCATTAGCCATTTACATGCAATCAACGTTAATATTTGAAGGAAAACGATTTGAAGTATAATATTATATGCAATACACATTAATATTTCAAGAAAAATGATTTTAAATATAATAATGTTACATGCAATAAACATTAATATTTCAAGGAAAACAATTTTAAATATGTTATATGCAATAGACGTTAATATTTTAAGAAAAAGGATTTTAAATATAATAATATTACATGGAATAAACATTAATATTTCAAGAAAAACGATTTTAAATATAATATTACATGCAATAAACATTACTATTTCAAGAAAAACTTTTAAATATAATATTACATGCAATAAACATTACTATTTCAAGGAAAACGATTTTAAATATGTTATATGCAATAAACGTTAATATTTTAAGAAAAACTATTTTAAACATAATATTACATGCAATAAACATTACTATTTCAAGGAAAACGGTTTTAAATATAATATTACATGCAATAAGCATTAATATTTCAAGAAAAACGATTTTAAGTATAATAATATTACATGGAATAAGCATTAATATTTCAAGAAAAACGATTTTAAATATAATATTACATGCAATAAACATTAATATTTCAATAAAGGCGATTTTAAATATAATATTACATGCAATAAACATTACTATTTCAAGAAAAATGATCTTAAATATAATGTTACATGCAATAAACATTAATATTTCAGGAAAAGTGATTTTAAATATAATATTACATGGAATAAGCATTAGTATTTCAAGAAAAAATATTTTAAATGTAATAATATTACCCAAACTGTACTAATTTAGTATAATATCACAAAAGTGGTAGGAAATACTAAACATCTGCAAATAACAGGATTACTTCTGTTATATTCTAAGATGTTTTTTTCCCCGCCGTATTTTTGTTCATCAGTTTATGTTGTTCATTAGATTCCACATGTGAGTGAGATCGTGTGACGCTTATCTTTCTCCGACCGGCGTATTTCACTCAGCGTCATGCTCTCCAGGGCCCCCCATGCTGTAGCCCATGGTAAGAGTTCTTCCTTTTTCAGGGCTGCATAGTATTCCACTGTGTAGATGCACCACAGTTTCCTAATCCACTCGTCTGCGGATGGGCACATAAGCTGTTTCCAAATCTTAGCTATTGTCCGTGGTGCTGCTATGAACCTAGGGGTGCAAATAGCCTTTCTGATGGGTGTTTCTGATTTCTTGGGATATCGTCCTAGAAGTGGGGTCACTGGGTCAAATGGGAGTTTCAAGAACAACAGCAAAAAAGTATAAGCCCTGGCCGGTGTGGCTCAGTGGATAGAGCGTCGCCCTGCGGACTGAAGGGTCCCGGGTTCGATTCCGGCCAAGGGCACGTGCCCGGGTTGCGGGCTTGATCCCCAGTAGGGGGCGTGCAGGAGGCAGCCGACCCATGATTCTCTCTCGCCGTCATCGATGTTTCCCTCGCCCTCTGCCTCTCCCTTCCTCTCTGAAATCAATAAAAATACATTTTTTTAAAAAAAAAAGTATTGGGTTTCTTCTTGCCGTGACGTTGCGCGCACCCTCCCGCGAGGAGATGAAAGAGAGGGAAGGAAGACGGCTCCCCTCGGGCTCCCGAATTCTCACAGGTTATTTTTTCTCAACAATAACAACAACAGAGATCACAGGCGTTTCAAGGCTGATTAGAATCCTCAGCGGATGTTTAAGGGTCGTCTCAGCGTGACCTTCGCCCAGCAGAACCGGGGGTGGAGGAGGACAACGCACCGACCACCAGTTGTGCGTGGACATCGCCGCTAATGGCCTCCGACAAGCCGCCTGGTAGCTGGGCATGGCCAGGCGCGTCGACACTCGCTTCCCGTAATTGAAATTAATTGGCATAAATATGTGTCAAGCCGTGAAGCAAGGCCGCCTAATTTTAATGGAGCGATTGAGCTTTCTTTCATCCTAATGAGCAGGGCTGTGTGTGATTTTGTCTTTTTTTTCTTTCTTCCTAGACGTTCGCCCTTCAACGTGCCTTTCAATGACAAGATGGTTTTCTATCCCGGGTTCGGACAGGGCTCAGAGGTGGGGAAAGGAAGGTTAAGGGTGGGGCCGGCCCGCCTAAAAATCAAGTGAGCCCTGACCGGTGTGGCTCAGTGGATAGAGCGTCGGCCTGCGGACGGAAGGGTCCCGGGTTCGATTCTGGTCAAGGGCACACGCCCGGGTTGCGGGCTCGATCCCCAGTAGGGGGTGTGCAGGAGGCAGCCGATCCGTGATCCGGAATCGAACCCGGGACCCTTCAGTCCGCAGGCTGACGCTCTATCCACTGACCCTAAATCTTGACCCTCAACGTCAGCCCCATGGGGAAGCTCTCAGCATCTTTTCGATCCAGAGGCTGACATACAAACTGGACCCCTCCCCCCCCCCCATAAAAAATCTTTTTATTTTTCGAACCTGTGTTTCCACGTGACTTCCTCCCCGCATTCCCGGGCCTCAAGGTCAGTACAAGGTCGGATGGGGGGCGTTGATGAGCGGGAAAGGTTTCTGGCCTCATCAATGGTGCCTGCCTCGTGCCTGGGGAATTAGCGACGGGGAAAACGGTGGGAACGGTGATTAGGGCCGCGTGATTGAAACATTCCCCGTGCGGGCAAGAATCCATCAGCCGCCCGTCGCGCAGTGCCCTCGGACCCATAAACAAAATGCAATTTCTGCCGCTGCAATTGGATTTTTGCTAAGGGGGTGGGGGGAGGGGGAGAAGGTATGTGTGATCATAGGAACCAGGAGTCTGAGTTTTAAAAAAGTGTCATTGAGCCCGGCCGGCGTGGCTCGGGGGTTGAGCGTCGACCCATGAACCCGGAGGAGGTGCCTTCGATTGCCGGTCAGGGCCCACGCCCGGGTTGCAGGCTCGATCCCCAGTAGGGGGCGTGCGGGAGGCAGCCGAGAGATGATTCTCTGTCATCACTGTGGCTTCTGTCTCTCTCTCTCCGTCTTCCTCCCTCTCCGACATGAATAAAAATCCTATATCATGAAGAGCTAATGTGCTAATTAGACCCAACAGCCGGACGACCTTCCAGATGTCCTTCCGGACGACCCTCCGGTCGAAGCCAGGGCTGCGAGGGCCGGCTGAGGCTGTGAGGGACTGTGAAGGCCGGCTCTCCTGGCTGCTAGGGGCTGCGAGAGCCGAGCCCCTTGCAGGAATTTCATGCATCAGCCCGCTAGTGTGTGTGTGTGTGTGTGTGTATGTGTGTGTATGTGTGTGTGTGTGTGTGTATATATATATAAAAGGTGTCCCAAAATTCATGCAAGATTTCAATTTTGCGAGAGCATTAACAACAACGAATAAAAGCCCGATTGGACTCAGTTTATTGAATCAGATTCTAATATCTGTTGCCCTTGGATGTCAATCCCTTCGATTCGATCACCATCACCAATGACCAATGATGGCCCAGGAGCAGGGACCAGGAAGACCAATGGAGACTGCGGCTTTGCGTCTGTGCCAGCAATGCCGGGGAGGCCATGGACCCGATGGGCTATTCCATACATAAACCCTAGACTGTGTCCTTTATGAATCAATAAAACATTTACAGTTTTTAATGATAGACCTGTGTTTTCTATCAAAATTACTTCTTGCGTGAATTTTGGGACGCCCTTTTTATATATGTATATATACATATTTATATATACATATTTATGTATTTATATATTTATATATTTATGTATATAAATATATGTAAATATATGTAAATACATATACATATGTAAATATATATGCATATATATACATATATATACAAAAGATGTAATTTAATAGATGGGTAATAAGAAAGACTCAAAAAGAATGCTGGAGAGAAGAGAGAGAGAGAGAAATGAAAATGTCTTTTTTTTAGCAGCGGAAAACAAATGCATTCAATTAACGTATGCCCAGCCCTGAGCATTTCCCCGAACCCAATACACGGACACAAAACTCACCCGATAGCCTTAAAGCACCTTCCCTACTTTTACGGCTTCATTGTTTTGCACACCGGGAGGTTCCCGGAAACCAGAAAAAGGCCACAGACAGTCACAGACAACATTCCCTGTGGCAGCGCCATCTCATTGCAGAATTCAGGTGCCTGCGGCCGACCGAGCCTCCCACGGATGCCCCGTGGCGTTATCTCGTGATAAAGGTCAGATGCGGAGTGTGAGGGCCCTGGCCACTGCCCTCCGGTTTTGTCCACGTGCATTCGTATTCCTCGCGTCGCCTCCAGCTGAGCCTCCTCTGGTTGAGAGGGACACACGTGCCCTGGCTTCCTGGGAGGAACCCTCGCTGGGGCCTCGGGAACCCCCGTGGAATTCGGTGGACGCCCCCAGAGCAGACCGCGTGGTGTCCCAGGCGTGGGATTTAGCCTGGCCGGTGTTGCTCAGTGGTTGAGCGTCGACTTTTGAACCGGGAGGTCACGGTTCGATGCTGCGTGCTGCAGACTTCCAAGTTGAGTCGTTACGAGACACAGAGGAGACGGAACCAGCTCACACGGAGGCTGTCCTCGCTCACATACTAGGAACCCGTGTGTAGGATGAGTCCTGGGTTGTCCATTAGCTCCCAACCATCCTTTTTTTAAAAATATATATTTTTATTGATTTCAGAGAGGAAGGGAGAAAGAGAAAAACATCCATGATGACAGAGAATCATGGATCAGCTGCCTCCTGCCTTCCTTTTTCAGGGCAGCGTAGTAATCCACGGTGTAGAATACTTTCCGGGGATGGAGCCCGCAACCCGGGCAGGTGCCCTTGACTGGAATCGAACCCGGGACCCTTCAGTCCGCAGGCCAGTGCTCTATCCACTGAGCCACATGGGACTAGAACCCGGAACTCATTTTTCCTGTATTTTACACGTCGTGTATAATTTCTTTGCATTCAATCCTTCTGTTATCTCAGGCCTGCACAGAGCCGATGAAATCTGTTACAGATACTTATTAAAGGGCTGTGCTGTACTCAATGTAAAATTCATTTCCTCCGTTTAAAATAGAGAGGCACTTGAACCCTAGGCCAGCGGTTCTCAACCTGTGGGTCGCGACCCCTTTGGCGGTCAAAGGATCCTTTCACAGGGGTCGCCTAAGACCAGCCTGCAGATCAGATATTTCCATGACGATTCCTAACAGCAGCAACATGACAGTGATGAAGTAGCAACGAAAATAATTTTATGGTTGGGTCACAACATGAGGAACTGTATTGAAAGGGCCAGAAGGTTGAGAACCACTGGCCTAGGCCGTCCCATAAGCATATGAAACAGATCAACACCCTTTACAGATCCCGCACGCCCGCCGCAAGGCAGTTGGGGATTTGTTTGGGTTTTTTAAAAAGGAATTTAAAAAAGTATTTTAAAAAGGAATAGATTCTCCACTTTGCCATTTTTCCAAAATATTTGAAAAGGGAATGGATTTTTGCCATGTTTTCCAAAGTATTTGAAAAGGGTCGACCGGTCGACAGTCTGCCCCCTGGTGGTCAGTGCACGTCATAGCAAGCGGTTGAGCGGCCTTAGCATGTCATTAGCATATTACGCTTTGATTGGTTGAACGGATGACCGGACACTTAGCATATAAGGCTTTTATTATATAGGATGAGGACATTCCTAGGACGAATTTTCTTTCAAAGAAAATAAACTCCTCGAGAGAGAGAGGGTTTCAAATGAAGCCAAGAAGAGTTTATGTAGGTGATCAAAGTTTATCCGAGTGTAAGTAATTAATCCTCTCGTCCACTTGTTGACCCACCAGCTTTTGGGGGGGTGCCCACAGCAGTGTCTGACATAAACCATGTGCTCAGTAGCTCGGCTAGTGTGGCTCAGTGGTTGAGCGTCGACCTATGACCCAGGAGGTCAGGGTTCGATTCCCGGTCAAGGGTACAGGCCCGGGTTGCAGGCTTGATCCCCAGTAGGGGGCGTGCAGGAGGCAGCCGATCCACGATTCTCTCTCGTCATGGATGTTTCTCTCTCTCTCTCCCCCTCTCCCTTCCTCTCTGACATCAATAAAAACATATTTTTTACAAAAAGATATTGCACCGCAGCCTGACCCTTGGAAGCCAATCCACACATCATCATTCGCCTCCCGTTGCTATGGCGCCCAGATAAAATGGCTCAAATGCATTTTTCCCCCCAAAGCAAAATCATCAGCTCGCATTTTCCAAGAAAGACGCGGTCCCGTGTCATCTTCATTCCAGGAATGCGGACGTGCACACCCCCCTCCCCCCCAACTCCCCCATTAGTGTGGACGTCATCGAGACTGTACAATATTGGGATGGAAATGCCGTCTGAGATGCAGAAACACTCTGCATTGATTCTTACAACCTCCGGCGTGCTGACCTTCTGTGTCCATCATCATCGATTAACCCGACATTTCCTAAGCTGGATAAAAAAACAGATAAAATACACCATCACCACCATCAGACGTGTCCCCTTCAAGGATCTGCCAAAATCCATGGGTGCTGTGTAGAATTTTAAAAAATTATTTATTGTTGAAAGTATTGCATGAGTCTCTTTTTTCCTCCATTGACCTCACCCTGGCTGCCTCCCCCCCTCCCCAGCACATGCCCTCACCCCCCTGCTGTCTGTGTCCGTGGGTTATGCTCCTATGCACGCATACAAGTCCTTTGGTTGATCTCTTACCCCCGTCACCGCCACCCTCCCCGACTTCCCCCTGAGGTTGGACGGTCTGTTCAATGCCTCTGTGTCTCTGGCTGTATTTTTGTTCATCAGTTTATGTTGCCGGTTAGATTGCAAAAATGAGTGAGACCATGGGATGCTTGTCTTTCTCCGACTGGCTGATTTCGCTCAGCGTCAGGCTCTCCAGGCCCCTCCGTGCTGTTGGGAATGGTAAGAGCTCCTCCCTTTTTCAGGGCTGCGTAGTATTTCGTGGTGTAGATGTACCACAGTTTTCTGCTGATGGGCCCTTAGGCTGTTTCCAGATCTTCGCTATTGTGAATGGTGCCGCTATGAACGTAGGGGGTGCATATGGCCTTTCTGATGGGTGTTTCTGGTTTCTGGGGATCTATTCCTAGACGTGGGGTCACTGGGTCCAATGGGAGCTCCATGGTTAATTTTTTAAGGATGCGTAGCATTTTCTTTAAAAAAAATAAAAGACATATACGCCGTTAGGTTCTTCAGGCGACGGTGGGAAAACATCACAGATTCTTTCGATTTCTAGAAAACGAGAGAAACCCAACCGCGTTCCAACGTGAATGTCATGTTGTCAGGATTCGACCCTCCCGCCTCCACCCTTGACATCGCCCGGCGTGAACCAGCGTCCGCACAAGGCTGTATGGGAGTTGATTCACAATTTTTAAAAATATATATATATTTCTTTATTGATTTCACAGAGGAAGAGAGAAGGAGAGAGAGATAGAAACATCCATGATCAGAGAGAATCATGGACCAGCTGCCTCCTGCACGCCCCGCACTGGGGATGTGCCTGCAACCAAGGTACATGCCTTGACCGGGATTCGAACCCGGGACCCCTCACTCCGCAGGCCGACGCTCTGTCCACTGAGCCACACTGATCAGGGCTCAAGTGTGTATTTTAAAAACAGTCACGCCCGGCCGGTGTGGCTCAGTGGTTGAGCATCAGCCCATGAACCGGGAGGTCACAGGTTCAGTTCCCGGTCAGGGCACATGCCTGGGTTGTGGGCTTAATCCCCAGTAGGGGGCGTGCAGAAGGCAGCCGAACCTGAACTGATAGAACTTTCCAGATGATGCTAGCGATATATATATAAAAGCCTAAGAGACCGTTCGACCGTTAGCTATGATGTGCACTGACCACCGGGGGCAGACGCTCAACGCATAGGCATGGAAACATGGAACAGACTGATGAATCGCAGAGGGAAGGGGGGAGGGGAGGGTGTGATAAGATTAATCAAAGATTTTAGCCGAAGCCGGTTTGGCTCAGTGGATAGAGCGTCGGCCTGCGGACTGAGAGGTCCCGGGTTCGATTCCGGTCGAGGGCATGTGCCTGGGTTGTGGGCACTTCCCTGGTGGGGGATGTGCAGGAGGCGGCTGATCGATGTTTCTCTCTCATCGATGTTTCTGGCTCTCTATCTCTCTCCCTTCCTCTCTGTGAAAAATCAATAAAATATATAAAAAAAAAATTAAAAGATTTTACATGCATCCTAGAGGCCCGGTGCACAAATTCGTGCACCAGTGGGGTCCCTCGGCCTGGCCTGCGGCGATCGGGCTGAAACCGGGTCTCCGACATCCCCCAAGGGGTCCCGGATTGCGAGAGGGCGCAGTGCAGGCCGAGGAACCCCACTGGTGCACGAATCCATGCACTGAGCCTCTAGTAGGATTATCTAATGCCTCCATGTGTCTATACAGATGCATTTTTTGCACATCTGTCTTTTTTTATTTGTATAGGTTTCTCACACTCGGATCTTACCCTTCATGGCAGAGTGTGACAGTGATGTGTGCCGTCTGGCGACGTTGATGTCACAGACACACTACTTCTGGTGTTTAGATTTATTCGTGGGGTTCAGAAACATCTGGAAATAGTACTTTTTATGATTTTATGCAAATGAAACACAGGGAGAGATTCTTGAAATTTCTCCCAGCAGCTGTTGGGAAATCCAACATTATCTGAGTGGTTTTAAAAGACCCTTTTGGGCCCTAGCTGGCTTGGCTCAGTGGATAGAGCGCCGGCCTGCAGACTGAAGGGTCCTGGGTTCGATTCTGGTCAAGGGCATGTACCTGGGTTTGCGGGCACATCCCCAGTAGGGGGCGTTCAGGAGGCAGCCGATGCATGATTCTTTCTGATCATGGATGTCTCTCTCCTCTCCCTTCCTCTCCGAAATCAATAAACATCTATCTTAAAAGAATAAAATAAATAAAAATAAAAGACCCTTTCAGCGCAGCCGGTGTGGCTCAGTGGTTGAGCATCGACCAATGAACCAGGAGGTCCCGGGTTCGATTCCCGGTCAAGGGCGCATGCCCGGGTTGCGGGTTCCATCCCCAGTAGGGGGGCGTGCAGGAGGCAGCCGGTCCATGATTCTCTCTCATCATGGATGTTTTTCTCTCTCTCTCTCTCTCCTTCTCCCTTCCTCTGAAATCAATGAAAACATTTCTTAAAAAAAAAAACAAAAAAACAAGCATAAATTTCTTTTAAATATTTTGTTAAATGCCAGTGTAGTGCCAACATCAGAGGTCGGGACATCGGCACTTGCTTTTGTTTTAATTGTCTGTTTCTTAATCACCTGCTTTTAGAAAAAAATAAATAAAGGCCCCTTCGCTGCTCTGGAGCTGCCGTTGGGTGCCGTTGGCTGTAGCATCGAACCCGGGGCCTGTGTGTGGGCCTCCTGCCTCCTTCCCGGACTCGGGGGGGATTTCTCCACGAGGCATCCGTCTCTGCTTGGCGACGTGTCCGTGCCTGGCTGTTCAGGCTGCAGCTCGGGGACCGTTCGGAGAGCCGCCCCGTAACATAAATAACAGTAACGGCCGTGTTTACGGGACGCGGCCGGGGAGGGGGACGCGGAGGGGCCACCCGCGACAGAGGACTCGGTCTGCGCCTTCGCGTTGTGTCTGCCTAGAGGCCCCGAGCGCCTGCCTCTGGGGGGAAGGGTGCGTAGATGGTTTTTTTGATTTTTTTTCCCCCCTTTGGTTTTGTTTGGAGAGTAAGATGCAGCCCTGGCTGGTGTGGCTCAGTGGTTAGAGCAGCGGCCTGCGGACTGAAGGGTCCCGGGTTCGATTCCTGGTCAAGGGCATGGACCTCGGTTGCAGGCTCCTCCCCGGCCCGGGCCCTGGACGGGGCACGTGCAGGAGACGACCCATCGGTGTGTCTCTCTCCCATCGATGTTTCGCTCTGGCTCTCCCTCTCTCTTCCGCTCGCTCTAAAAGTCAGTGGGAAAGTATATCCTCGGGGGAGGATTAAAAAGTAACAATAATTGTAAAGACATAAGCGCACAGCAGCTTTCCCCTGTGGTAACCGATTCATAGCGTGTTGTCTGTGTGTTGTCTGTGTGTTGTCTGTGTGTGTGCTGTGTGTGTTGTGTGTTGTGTCCCGTGTGTGGCATGTTTTCCGTGTGTTGTCTCTGTGTCGTGTTGTGTGTGTTGTGTGTGGTGTTATGTTGTGTGTGTGGCATGTGTGTTGTCTCTTGTGTGTTGTGTGTGTAGTATGTGTGTGTTGTGTGTGGTATGTGTCTATTGTGTGTATTGTTTGTGTTGTCCTGTGTGTGTGTTTGTGTAATGTGTGTTGTGTTTTGCCTGTGTTGTGTGTCTTGTCTGTTATGTGTGTTGTGTTTTGTCTGTGTGTGTGTTGTGTTCTGTGTGTTGTGTGTAGTGTTGTATGTGTGTTGTCTGTATGCTGTCTGTGTGTGTTGTGTGTCTGTGTGTGTGTGGGTGTGTGTTGTGTTTGTGTCTTGTCTGTGCTGTCTGTGTTGTGTGTGTGTTGTGTGTGTGTTGTCTGTGTGTGTTGTGTGTGTTGTGTGCATGTTGTCTCTGTGTGTTGTTCGTTGTGTTTCTTGTCTGTGTGCTCTGTGTTGTGTCAGTGTGTTGTGTATGTTGTCTGTGCTGTGTGTGTTGTGTGTTGTCTGTGTGTTGTCTGTGTGTTATGTGTGTGTTGTGTTATGTGTGTGTTGTCTGTTGTTTTTGTGTTGTCTGTGTTCTGTGTTGTGTTGTCTGTTATCTGTGTGTGTTGTGTGTTATGTGTGTTCTGTTGTTTTTGTGTTGTGTGTTGTGTGTTGTCTGTGTTATCTGTGTGTGTTGTGTGTTATGTCTGTGTTGTGTGTTATGTGTGTTGTCTGTTGTTTTTGTGTTGTCTGTATGTGTTGTCTGTTGTTTTTGTGTTATCTGTGTGTTGTGTGTGTTATCTGTGTTGTGTGTTGTCTGTGTGTGTGTTGTCTGTTATCTGTGTGTGTGCTGTCTGTGTGTTGTGTGTGGTATCTGTGTGTATTTTGTGTGTTGTCTGTGTGTGTTGTGTTATGTGTGTGTTGTCTGTTATCTCTGTGTTGTGTGTGTTATATGTGTGTTGTCTGTGTGTATGTTGTCTGTGTGTTGTGTGTGGTATCTGTGTGTATTATGTGTGTTGTCTGTGTGTGTTGTGTTATGTGTGTGTTGTCTGTTATCTGTGTTGTGTTTGTTATCTGTGTATGTTGTGTGTTATCTGTGTTGTGTGTGTTTTCTGTGTTGTGTATGTTGTCTGTGTGTGTGTTATCTGTGTGTGTTGTGTGTGTTATCTGTGTGTTGTGTGTGGTATCTGTGTGTTGTGTGTGTTATCTGTGTGTTGTGTGTGTTTTCTGTGTTGTGTGTGTTATCTGTGTGTGTTGTGTGGTATCTGTGTGTTGTGTGTGTTAGCTGTGTGTTGTGTGTGTTTTCTGTGTTGTGTGTGTTATCTGTGTGTGTTGTGTGTGTTGTCTGTTGTGTGTGTTATCTGTGTTGTGTGTGTTTTCTGTGTTGTGTGTATCTGTGTGTGTTGTGTGTGTTGTCTGTTGTGTGTGTTATCTGTGTTGTGTGTGTTTTCTGTGTTGTGTGTGTTATCTGTGTTGTGTTTTCTGTGTTGTGTATGTTGTCTGTGTGTATGTTGTCTGTGTGTTGTGTGTGGTATCTGTGTATTATGTGTGTTGTCTGTGTGTGTTGTGTGTTATGTGTGTGTTGTCTGTGTTATCTGTTTGTGTTGTTTGTTATCTGTGTGTGTTGTGTGTGTTATCTGTGTATGTTGTGTATTATCTGTGTTGTGTGTGTTTTCTGTGTTGTGTATGTTGTCTGTGTGTGTTATCTGTGTGTGTTGTGTGTGTTCTGTGTGTTGTGTGTGTTTTCTGTGTTGTGTGTTATCTGTGTGTGTTGTGTGTGTTGTCTGTTGTGTGTGTTATCTGTGTTGTGTGTGTTTTCTGTGTTGTGTGTGTTATCTGTGTGTGTTGTGTGTGTTGTCTGTTGTGTGTGTTATCTGTGTTGTGTGTGTTTTCTGTGTTGTGTGTGTTTTCTGTGTTGTGTATGTTGTCTGTGTGTATGTTGTCTGTGTGTTGTGTGTGGTATCTGTGTGTATTCTGTGTGTGTTGTCTGTGTGTGTTGTGTGTGTTGTGTGCTATCTGTGTCCGTTGTGTGTGTTATCTGTGTGTTGTGTGTGTTATCTGTGTGTATTGTGTGTGTTATCTGTCTGTTGTGTGTGTTATCTGTGTGTTATCTGTGTTTTCTGTGTTGTGTGTGTGTCTGTGTGTGTGTTGTCTGTGTGTGTGTGTGTCTCAGATTAAATATGCATTTCGTGCTTGAATGCCCGTCACCCTCGGCCCCTTCCATTTGTCTTCCTGGAGCAGTTTGTTCTGTTAATTGGAAAAGGTCCGGGGATGAACCCGGCGTCGGGTCTGATGCATTCTGTGGCCGCGCGTCGGCCGTGACGGGGAGCCCCCTCCCCCTCCCCCCGAGGGACATAAAGGCCGCCGGGCAGCGTTTGAGGACGTGCTCTGCAGAGAAAGAACGTGTTCGAGACGACAGTGGTCTTTCAACGATTCTCAAAACCACGCAGACACCAGGAGCGCCATTCTGTCCCGTGGGCATCACCGCGGCCTGTCGCCCGATAGAGAGAGCCCCTGGATTACCCTGAAAAATGACCCTGATGTTTTAAATCGCAGGACACATACGCCCAGGTGGGCAGGGGGTACGTTTCTCCTGTGGGAAGAGGGGGTTAAGTTTTTCTTAAGCTTCAAGGCCTGTGGGAAGCGATGGGGGAGGTGACTCAGCTGTGAATCCAGCGAACAGACCCGATAGGCAGGGTCAGGCCGACCCACCAGGAGTCAAAACATCATCTCACCCACATCGTCTCGTCCACATCGTCTCGCCCACATCATCTCACCCACATCGTCTCGTCCACATCGTCTCGCCCACATCATCTCACCCACATCATCTCACCCACATCATCTCACCCACATCATCTCACCCACATCGTCTCACCCACATCATCTCACCCACATCATCTCACCCACATCATCTCACCCACATCATCTCACCCACATCATCTCACCCACATCGTCTCACCCACATCATCTCACCCACATCGTCTCGTCCACATCGTCTCGTCCACATCATCTCACCCACATCACCTGGTCCACATCATCTCACCCACATCATCTCGTCCATCTCGTCCACATCATCTCACCCACATCATCTCACCCACATCATCTCGCCCACATCATCTCGCCCACATCGTCTCGCCCACATCGTCTCGCCCACATCGTCTCGCCCACATCGTCTCGCCCACATCGTCTCGCCCACATCGTCTCACCCACATCGTCTCACCCACATCGTCTCACCCACATCGTCTCACCCACATCGTCTCGCCCACATCGTCTCGCCCACATCGTCTCGTCCACATCGTCTCACCCACATCGTCTCGCCCACATCGTCTCGCCCACATCGTCTCGCCCACATCGTCTCGCCCACATCGTCTCGCCCACATCGTCTCGCCCACATCGTCTCGCACACATCGTCTCGCACACATCGTCTCGCCCACATCGTCTCACCCACATCATCTCACCCACATCGTCTCACCCACATCGTCTCACCCACATCGTCTCACCCACATCATCTCGCCCACATCGTCTCGCCCACATCGTCTCACCCACATCATCTCACCCACATCATCTCGTCCACATCATCTCACCCACATCGTCTCGCCCACATCGTCTCACCCACATCATCTCACCCACATCATCTCACCCACATCATCTCACCCACATCATCTCACCCACATCATCTCACCCACATCGTCTCACCCACATCGTCTCACCCACATCCTCTCGCCCACATCGTCTCGCCCACATCGTCTCACCCACATCGTCTCACCCACATCGTCTCGCCCACATCGTCTCGCCCACATCGTCTCGCCCACATCATCTCACCCACATCCTCTCACCCACAGCATCTCGCCCACATCATCTCACCCACATCATCTCGTCCACATCGTCTCGTCCACATCGTCTCACCCACATCGTCTCACCCACATCGTCTCGTCCACATCATCTCACCCACATCATCTCACCTACATCATCTCACCCACATCATCTCACCCACATCATCTCACCCACATCATCTTGAGGATGAAGGACAATAACTTTTGTCTGTGGAGCCCCAGGGCTGCACGTGGCACCCCAGTCCCTTCCCCTTTATAACCCCTGCCCTCTGCACCTTCCTGGGAGACAGGATTTGATGCTTGTAAATGCCCTGTCTTCTTGGGCTGACCTTCTCAAGAAACACCTGATAGGATGCAACCCTGCCTTCCTGATTGGGCACAGCCACAGGCAGCCCAAGCCCACATGGGGGCGGGGGGATGGTTCCTGTAACAGGCACAATACGTGCACTGTCTTGGGAGAGATGGAATGGCATTCATTGACATGATGCAAATCAGGAGAGGAGACTCTAGCTGAAGACGTTTAGCAATAACGATGGTGTTCACTCGCGTAACAAAGCGTTCTACCTGTAGAGGGTGTTACCATTACCAAATTCTCACATGAGTGTGTGCACACGCACGCACGCACGCACGCACACGCATGCACACACATTTTCACAGCCAGATCACTTGTATTTTTTTGCATATCAGTTAAAAATGGATTCAAGCCCTAGCTCGTTTGGCTCAGTGGATAGAGCGTCGGCCTGCAGACTGAAGGGTCCCGGGTTCGATTCCCGTCAAGGGCATGTACCTGGGTTGCGGGCTCCTCCCTGCCCGGGGCCCATGGTCAGGGCACGTGCGGCAGGCACCCCATCGATGTGTCTCTCTCACATCGATGTTGCTCTCTCTCCATCTCTCCCTCTCCCTCCCCCTCTCTCTAAAAATCAATGGAAAAATATCCTCAGGTGAGGATTAACAACAACAACAATAATGGATTTAAGATTACGTGTTAGGCGGGGACCTGGAGCTACCCCGTTTCTACCGACGTTGTGTTCATTTCCCGTTAAATGAGAAGCCACACCCGTGTCTGGGGGAAATGTAACGTTTCCAAAATGATACAGTTGGGGTGTCACCCATTAAATCAATTAGCAAAGAGAAAAGAAAAAACGATTGGGTTGTCAGAGGTTTGGCAAGAACGGATATGATGGGAGGACTACCCCCTGAGGGCTGAGCCCCACCGGCCAGGCCTGTGTTCTCTCTCTGTTTTGTGTGTTTTTTTTTTAATTTTTCTTGGTCGCATTCAGATTTTCCTAATTCGTTTTCTCGTCTGCGAGGGTAATGACCACACTGATGACTTGACGTGTCCCGACAGGCACCCGGCTCTGTGAGCGATGGCTGTTGGGTGATCGGGGAAGGGCTCCCCCCATTACACATCGTGCGGCCTGCAGGCCATCTCATTATTTTCCCTGCGAACAGGAAAACGGGAAACTAATTTTTCTCCCCTGCTTAAGGCACGTCCGAAGCAGAAAGACTTCATCAGAATTATGTCGCGCTTCCCGAAGTCTGCGCATCGGCCATCATCAATCTTAAACACGATGGTGTATTACCCAAGATGTGGGTGCAACGGGGCACGTGGCCTTGACTGGTATCTATATATATAAAAGCCTAATATACTAAGTGTCTGACCCACCGGGCAAACGACCAGGCGCTGTGACGGGCACTGACCACCAGGGGGCAGAGGCACCAACCAGAAGGTTAGCTTGCAGCTAGGGTCCAGCCAATCAGGACTGGGTGACCTGGGGCCGGACACGTCCTGGAGCCCTCCTGAGGTTCCTCCCGCAGTCCCTCCCTGGCCACCAGCCTCGGTCACCCCCAAACGGGACCAGGCGAGATGGCCCTGATCAGCCCCAATATCCGGCCAGGTGGAGAAACGCCGCCTGTGCACGAATTTTGTGCACCGGGCCTCTAGTGTGTGTGTGTGTGTGTGTGTGTGTGTGTGTGTGTGTGTATACATATAAACTAGAGGGCCGGTGCACGAATCCGTGCACAGGTGGGGTCCCTCTGGGTAGCCTGCAGGGATTGAGCCGAAACCCGCAGTCCAACGCCACCTGCAGCTCCTGCCTGCAGCTCCTGCTCATCCCGGCCCCATTGCGCCTGCCGCGGGCTTGCGCCCACTCAGACCCAATCAGAAGAGGCTCGCGCTGCCACAGAAGCGTTTGCCAGCCGTGAGCCCTGCGTCTGGTGCCCTCCCAAGGGGAGTGGCCTGCAGAATCAGGCTGAAACCGGCTCTCCGACGTCCCCCGAGGGGTCCCGGATTGCGAGAGGGTGCAGGCCAAGCTGAGAGACCCCACCAGTGCATGATTGGGGCCACAGGAGGGCTCCAGGGCATGTGGCTCAGTCCGTATCGGCTGGACCCCAGCAGCAAGCTAACCTACCTGTCACAGCATCTGCCCCCTGGTGGTCAGTGCACGTCATAGCGATTGGTCAACCAGTTGACTGTCTGCCCCCTGGTGGTCAGTACATGTCATAGCGATTGCTCAACCGGTTGACTGTGTGCCCCCTGGTGGTCAGTGCACGTCATCGCGAGCGGGTGAGCGGCCTTAGCATATCATTAGCATATGACGCTTTGATTGATTGTTCGGTTGTTCTGCCGTTCAGTCTATTTGCATATTACCCTTTTATTGTATAGGAGCCTTCTCTGAGATCCTGGTATTCCTACTTTTATTTCCAGACGTTCAGAGATCAGTTGGGGTAGGGGAGGCGTTGTAGGTGGGTATAAATACGCTGGATTTGGCGGCTCGATTTTAAGAGTTGCAAAACTCGGTGGCGGCCGTAAGAAAGGATGGAATAGCGCCATTGGCCGCACCAGGGATGGGCCTGGAGAACGTGACGCTGAGTGAGATGAGTCAGGACGGGAAAGCTAAGGACCCTGGGATTTCACTCAGACGTGGGACGTAAAACGGAGACTCCGGGACACAGGCAGCCGTGTGGTGGTTGCCAGAGGGAAGGGGGTGAGGGGAGAAGGGGGTGCTACTGTATGGTGATGGGAGGAGATTGGACTTTGGGTGGCGGACACACGGTGCCATATACAGATCTGGTCACGTAGAAACCCACACACAGCCCTGGCTGGTGTGGCTCAGTGGGTAGAGCGTCGGCCTGCGGACTGAAGGGTCCTGGGTTCGGTTCCCGTCAAGGGCACAGGCCCGGGTTGCAGGCTCCATCCCCAGTTGGGGGCGTGCAGGAGGCGGCCGACCCATGATTCTCTCTCGTCATGGATGTTTCTCTTTCACTCTCCCTTCCTCTCTGAAATCAACAATATATATATATTTTAAGTATTTTGTTATTGATTTTAGACAGGAAGGGAGAGGGAGAGATAGAGAGAGGAACATCCATGATGAGAGAGAATCGTGGATTGGCCGCCTCCTGCACGCCCGCGACTGGGGATGGAGCCTGCAACCTGGGTATGTGCCCTGACCGGGAATCGAACCCTGACCTCCTGGTTCCTAGGTCAACGCTAACCCACTGAGCCACACCAGCCAGGCTAGAATTCCTTTTAAAAGGTGCTTCTGCGTCAATTTTCACAAACGACAGACTCTCGGTGCCTGGAGCGATCACCTTGAAGTCGGAGCCGCAGCCTCTGCCTGCCTGTGCGTCCACACGGCTTCCAGGCGGTCGGAAATGACAACTTTTCGCTTTTATCTATTTTTTTACGGCACCTGGAGGCTCTTTTAAGGATCGCGTTCGAGTCAGATAGTTACAGGGCCCCGTGCTCGGAGAATGCGTCTGGCTTGTTTTCTTTTTAGAGGAGAGCAATTCCCTGACTGTGAAAAAAAAAAAAAAAAAGATTGTTTTCAGCAAAACGTCAAGTCCCCAGATGTCACGTAGACCAAGCGAGGAAGTGACCATGTCCACAGCCTGGCCTTGGTGTTAATTAAGAATTTGTATATATTCTAGAGGCCCGGTGCACCAAATCCGTGCACAGGTAATGTCCCTAGGCCTGGCCGGTGATCAGGGCCTATCTGTGGGGTGATCAGGGGGGCCCCCCCGTTGGCACACATCTTGGCCAGCCTGATGCCGCCTGCTCCCTCCCCACCACCACCACCACCACCAACACCGCCTGGGGGCTGGGGGCAGCTCCTGCATTGAGTGTCTGCCCCCTGGTGGTCAGTGTGTGTCATAGCAACTGGCTGTTCTGCCAGTCATTTGTATATTAGGCTTTTATTCAATAGGATTTTTAAGAGAAAAATTTTTTTTCTTTTAATCTTTATTGACGAAAGCATTACCTAGGTCCTCCTTTTGTTCCTCATTAATTTCTTCCAGCCCATTCCCTCCCCCCAACACCAGGCCCTCACCCCCCAATTGTCTGTGTCCATGGGTGATGCATATACGCATACACGTTCATTGGTTGATCTCTTCCCACCCAACCACCCACCCTCCCCCGCCTTTTCTCTGAGGTTCAACAGTCTGTTCGATGCTTCTATGACTCTGGCTCTATTTTTGTTCATCAGTTTATTTGGATCATTAGATCCCACAAATGAGTGAGATCATGGGAAACGTGTCTTTCTCTGACTGGCTAATGTCACTCAGCATCATGCTCTCCAGGTCCCTCTCTGTGCTGTTGCAAATGGTAAGAGTTCTTCCTTTTTCAGGGTTGCGTAGTATTCCAAGAATTTATATAACCAGGATGATCGCGCTCCATTTTGTGGAAAACCATCCCGTTAAGCGTCGTGTTAACTGGTTATGGGTGTTTGCTCGCGGAACGCAATGGTGGGGAAGGCCAAGGAGACGTCAGCATGGACTCGTTTGATCACTTCCTATCCCATTTATCTTTCTTTTTTAAATTTTTATTTGTTAAGCCTCACCCAAGGACATTTTTCCATTGATTTTTAGAGAGAGTGAAAGAGAGAGTGAAAGAGAGAAAGAAACATCAATGAGAGAGAGAAACACTTCGATGGGTTGCCTCCTGCACGCGCCCGGACCAGGGCCTGGGCTGGGGAGGAGCCTGCAACCGAGGTACCTGCTGTTGACCAGAATCGAACCTGGGACCCATTTGGTCCACAGGCCAACACTCTATCCACTGAGCCACACTGGCCAGGGCTGTCTTTCTTTTTTAACTTTGTTTTTTCTTTTCTTCTTTTGGTGTTTGTTTGTTATTGTTAATGTTAATAATCACCAGAGGATATTTTTCCATTGAGTTTGAGAGAGAGAGAGAGAGAGAGAGAGAGAGAAACATCGATGAGAGAAACATCGATCAGTTGCCTCCCACACACAACCAGGGCCAGGGATCGAGCCTGCAACCGAAGTACGTGCCCTTGACCGGAATCGAACCCGGGAACCTTCAGTCCGCGGGCTGGTGCTCCAACCACTGAGCTAAACCGGCCAGGGCCCTTTCACATTTCTCTTGAAGAGCCCTGTGTAAAAAGGGTTTGAAAGTGTGTTTTAACCAATCCGCAGTATTTGCTGTCTTTCTCCCCGGCCCCTGACATGCCCCCATCCCCCCACCCCTATCGCACATTGTGCCAAAGAGATGTTTTCCAGTGTCTGTTACGGATACCCCCTGCACCCCGTCTCTGGACATCTGAAATGACACAAAATAAATAAAAGCTGAAATCTAAGGACGTGAAGCGAACTTCGGTCACCCATATCCCTCCAACAGCAAACGGGCCCAGAGAACGGTCGGATCACGAAATTGGCAAATGCAATAGACCTGGAGGCGTGATAGGGAAGGCGACATTGTTGCTGTAGATCTGAGTGGTCATTAAATAGATAAAGAATGGGGGAAATTTTTTTCCTGGCAAAACAAACATGGTGTTATGAACAGGTGTGCTTCATTACCATCTATCTATATATATAAAAACCTAAGCGACCGTCCGACGGTTTTACCGTCCAACCGGTCGCTATGACGCACCATGACCACCAGGGGGCAGATGCTGAACGCAGGAGCTGCCAAGCTGCAGTGATGTATGTATATGTGTGTCTGTGTCTGAAATATATATTATGGATAGAAAACTTCCATTTATTTATGCACAAGGTACAATATCAACTGTGGCTTTTATATTTGTGTTTATTATTGGTTGTTAAAGTTATGGCTGAAGAATTTATTTCATAATTTTTTAAAAATATATTTTTATTTATTTCAGAGAGAAAGGGAGAGGGAGAGAGAGAGAGAGGGAGAGAGAAACATCCATGATGAGAGAGAATAATGGATCGACTGCCTCCTGCACGCCCCCTACTGGGGATCAAGCCTGCAACCCAGGCATGTGCCCTTGACCGGGAATCGAACCATGACCTCCTGGTTCATAGGTCGATGCTCAACCACTGAGCCACACCGGCAGGGCCTCATATTGGCCATTTCTACCTTCTCTCTTTCCCTGCCTCCTGATCAGAATCACCAATTTGCTCATTTGGTTGAGCCTTTTGAATAACAACCAATTTTTGTTTGTGTCGAATTGGGCTGTTCGGTATTTGCTTTCTATTTCATTAACTTCTTCTGGCCTGATCTCTAGATTTTTTTCCCCCTCTGCCTTCTTCTTGATTATTTACTAACTAGAGGCTCAGTGCATGAATTTGTGCACAGGTGGGATCCCTCGGCCTGGCTGGCGATCAGGGCCGCGGGAGGTTGGCCGGCCAGGGGGAGGGGCCGCGGAGGTTGGCTGTGGGAGCGCGCTGGCCACCAAAGGGCAGCTCCTGTGTTGAGCGTCGGCCCCCTGGTGGTCAGTGTGTGTCATAGCGACCGGTCATTCATTCACTTAGGCTTTTATATATATAGGTTTTAGCGTTTTGAGATGGTGATGAGTTGATGAGTCTTCCGTCTTCTTTTGCTGATACACACAATATCCCTCCACACGGCTGCAGGTGCAGCGGAAAGGCCTGATGTGCATTTTTTTTAAAGATCGTTCATTTAAAATACCTTCTAATTTCTGTTGTGCTCGCTCCTTGTACTTGAGGATAATGCATATTACAAAAAAAAAAATTCCAAACACCTGGGCCTTCAAGTCGACGACACGGCGGTCGGAGACTCCCATGGCGTGTCTCGGGCTTTAGGAATGTACGGAGGCCTGAGTGTGTTCATCAGTGTACGTCATTCATTAGACCCCACGTGGGAGCGAGACCATGGGATGCTTGTCTTTCTCTGGCGGGCTTATTTCACTCAGCATCATGCTCTCCAGGTCCCTCCAGAATAGACCCCGAGACACAGAAGCAGAGGACGGACTGGGGGATTTCAGAGGGAAGGTGGGGGAGGGCGGGTGGGTGAGAAGAGATCAGCCAATGAACTTGTGTACGTATGTGCATCACCCGTGGACACAGGCGATAGGGTGGTGAGGGCCTGGGGTAGGGGGGCAGGTTCGCATAAAGTATAAGGAGGAAGGACCTTTCTTCCACCCCCAAAAATGCAAGAAAATCATCTACTCAACTTCTAAAATTCCCATTCAGATTCACTGCTGTGGTTAGTCCTTTAGAAAAATGCTATTTTAGCCCGGCCGGCGTGGCTCCATGGTTGAGCGTCGACCTATAAACCAGGAGGTCAGGGTTCGATTCCCGGTCAAGGGCACATGCCCGGGTTGAATGCTCCATCCCCAGTAGGGGGCGTGCAGGAGGCAGCCGATCCGTGATCCTCTCTCATCATGGATGTTTCTCTCTCTCTCCCTTCCGCTCTGAAAGGAATAAAAACATATTTTAAAAAAGGAAAATGCTATTTTTTAACCGATTCATATTCTTCTCTAGTCGGAAGATGAGAAGCTGTCACGTTTGTGATGAGAAATACGTGTTCGTTCATTTGCCTCCACTTCCCTGAGTCTCCATGAACTGCCCTTCAAGGAGGCCTGTGCACACAAGAAGCATTTGAATTGTAGATCAGGGGCCGCCGCCCCGCAAGCGCGAGGTCACGCCGCTGCTTGTCAGCACCTCCGCGTGGTAATTTATGGGGCGTCGTTGCCAAGAGAGGCGTCTGATGGCTCTTTAATTACCCTCCGCGTCGGAGGACATAGGGAACTGTGAGGGAGGCCAGTTCCCAGACGCAGGGAGAAAATGCTAGAAGCCAAGTAGAGATGGTCATGTGGCAACTAGAGGCCCGGTGCACGAAATTTGTGCACGGGTAGGGTCCCTAGCGGCCGCTGACTGTCGGCCGGGCCTTCTTTCATTCTGCACCGCCCCCTGGTTGTCAGCGCAGGTCATAGCAAGCGAGCTCCCAGTCCGTCAAACTCCTGCCCGAGGGGACAATTTGCATATTAGCATTTTATTATATAGGACCTGAGGCCGGTGCACGAAATTCGTGCACTTGGGGGGGTGGTCCCTCTCCAGGATTGTGAGAGGGTGCAGGCCAGGCCGAGGGACCCCACTGGTGCACGATCGGGGTCAGGGAAGGACTCAGGTGGTTGGCCAGCTGGGGAGGGAACATGGGAGGGTTCCAGGGCGTGTCCGGCCTGTCTCGCTCAGTCCTGATCGGCCGGACCCCAGCAGCAAGCGAACCTACCGGTCAGAGCGTCTGCCCCCTGGTGGTCAGTACACGTCATAGCGACTGGTCGACCTGTCAACTGTCTGCCCCCTGGTGGTCAGTGCACGTTGTAGCGACTTGTCAACCAGTCACCTGTCTGCCCCCTGGTGGTCAGTGCACGTCATAGCGACTGGTCGACCTCTCAACTGTCTGCCCCCTGGTGGTCAGTGTGTGTCATAGCGACTGCTCGAGCTGTCAACTGTCTGCCCCCTGGTGGTCAGTGCACGTCATAGCGACTGGTCGACCTGTCAACTGTCTGCCCCCTGGTGGTCAGTGCACGTCATAGCAACCGGTCAACCCGTTGTTCGGTCATTTGTTTATTTGGTTGTTCCCTCACTTAGGCTTTTATATATATAGCTGGCATTTAATCAATAGCTATATAGGCGCATGCATCATCTGTGGAATTTAAGACTTGAAATCATGCTAATTTCTCAGACTCCGAGCAAATTGTGGATCCCCTGGAAATACCAGCCATCCGAAGGATGTAAATAAAAAGCGATCAACATCGTAATTCCAGGCATTGGCAACTAAATCGTATTTTTTAAAATATATTTTAAAAGACGGCATCGCGAGAATGGTGACCGTTGAGCGATATACAGCTCGTCGTCATAAACTACTTACGTGCGAGATTTACGTCCCTGTGGAGGTAGAACTTACCAGAAGATATATGACTGGGGTTGAAACGCCGTCTCCCTCCCTCAAACGCCCTACAGAAACGCAGGCGGCCTCAGACTCAGTTGCACCGTGAGCGTGTAATAACACATCGCAACAACCAGTATTTTATTTTAACCAGGCGGCGATTCACCGGGGAGAATGAGTGTGAACGGTGATCAATAACGGAATGAGTTATGGGAACAGGAGAAAGCAAGGCCCCAGAGAGCTACATCACCAGGGCGTGACGGACGCATGGGGCCGGCCGTTTCTATAAGGCAGACGGATATCCGGGGCTCACGAAGCGTAGGGTGTCTAGGGGTGTGGCGTGCGTGAGAAATTCGTCCGAGATCTCTCATTACCTGGCAAGATGAAGGAGGCGTTCACAGAACTTTCAAGAAAGATCAACATTATTTTTTTTAAAGTTTTTTTTTGCTGATTTCAGAGAGAGAAAGGGAGAGGGAGAGAGAGAGAAACATCCATGAGGAGAGAGAATCATGGATGGCCTGCCTCCTGCCCGCCCCCTACTGGGGACCGGCCACCTTTGAACGTAAACATTTTCATCTCAAAGTGCTAACACTCAGAGCGTAGGGAAGCCGCACGTTGCTAAAAAATCCTCTTAGCAAATCTGTCTTCTGATGTTTCGGTTGGTTTTCGTGGAGACGCTGAGATTTGATGCTGAAAAAAAAAAAAAAAGAACATAATGGGTATTAGGATTTAAATAGAGGCCCAGTGCATGAAATTACGAAATTCGTGCATGGGTGGGGTCCCTAGGCCTGGCATGCGATCAGAGCCGATAGAGGCCCTCCCTTTCCCAGCTGCTGGCTGCAGACCGGGGCCTTCCTTCATTCCCCGCCGCCCCCTGATGGTCAGCACACGTCATAGCAAGCGATCGGTCTCCGGTCGAACTCCCGCGGGGACAGTTTGCATATTAGGCTTTTATATCTCTACAAATGTTTTCTGGAAAGGGTAGCGCTGTGCTTTGGGGAGATAATTCTATGACATTCAACGAGGAGGCCAGGGCACCGTGGATTCTTTGGACACGGATCCTGTCATCTGTGTCCAGCTGAGCTTTGCTTTCCTCCCGAGGGATCGAGTCCACATCTGGTCGCTTGTTAGAATCGTCGGCTGGGTTTTTGCAGGCGCCTATCCCCAGAGCTTTCCACGCAGAACAGAGCTCACTGTGAGCTACGGCCGGAGGAGATGAACCAGCAATAAACGCAGGAATTCCGCCCAGCCGGCGTGGCTCCGTGGTTGAGCCTCGACCCAGGAACCAGGGGGTCATGGGTTCGATTCCCGGTCAAGGGCACGAGCCCGGGTTTCGGGCTCCATCCCCAGTGGGGCGCGTGCAAGAGGCGGCCAATCCGTGATTCTCTCTCATTCAAACAGGAATTCTAGGGGACTGTGGGCAGGTTTGGGGAATTTTTTAGAATTGGGGTGCATGGGAAAACACAGGGATACAGACTGGGGGAGGGTACGTCTCCTTAACACAAGGAAGCCAGGTGCAGGGAGCAGCCACGGTTGCATTTACCTAAGACGAGGGAACTGGAAGTAGCCAAAAAAATAAAAGGTCTATATTTGCAAAATAAAGAAGGAGGAGGAACTCCCAGGAGGAATGGGAGGACAATGAAGGGAATATTGACCAGTCGGAGGGCGAGCCAGGGCACAAACACTGCAGCCTTTATAAGCCATGGAAACAGGAAGTCTGGGGTCCCTTTCCCTGCTTCCCCACGTGGGAGTCCGTCCTGTTCTTCAATAAATCTCCGCCTTTGCTCCACCACCTTCTGGCCGGGGGCTCATTCTTCGACTCCCGCGGACAGAGAATCCGGGTTCCCGTCCAAAAATCCCAATTCATCGTCATGGACGTTCCTGCCTCTCTCTCTCCCTCTCCCTTCCTCTCTGAAAGCAATCCATAAAAATACTTTTAAAAATAATAATAACAGCCCTGGCCGGTGTGGCTCAGTGGATAGAGCGTCGGCCTGTGGACTGGAGGGTCCCGGGTTCGATTCCGGCCAAGGGCATGTACCTTGGTTGCGGGCACATCCCCAGTAGGGGGTGTGCAGGAGGCAGCTGATCGATGTTTCTCTCTCATCGATGTTTCTAACCCTCTATCCCTCTCCCTTCCTCTCTGTAAAAAGCATCAATAAAATATATTTTAAAAATAATAACAATCCTATATAATAAAAGCCCAGTATGCTCAGTGTCTGATCGTCTGGTCGGCCCTTCAACCAATCAAAGCGTAATATGCTAATGATATGCTAAGGCCGTTCAACCGCTCACAATGACATGCACTGACCACCAGGGGGCAGACAGCGGGTTGACCAGTTGCATGACGTGCACTACCACCAGGGGGCAGACAGTCAACGGGTAGACCAGTCGCTATGATGTGCACTGACCACCAGGGGGGTAGACAGTTAACGGTTCGACCAGTCGCTATGACGTGCACTGACCACCAGGGGGGTAGACAGTCAACGGTTCGACCAGTCGCTATGACGTGCACTGACCACCAGGGGGGTAGACAGTCAATCAGTTGACCAGTCGCTATGACATGCACTGACCACCAGGGGGGCAGACAGTCGACTGGGCGACCAGTCGCTATAACGTGCACTGACCACCAGGGGGGTAGACAGTCGACTGGTTGACCAGTCGCTATGATGTGCACTGACCACCAGGGGGGTAGACAATCGGTCGACCAGTCGCTATGACGTGCACTGACCACCAGGGGGGTAGACAGTCGATTGGTCGACCAGTCGCTATGACGTGCACTGACCACCAGGGGGCAGACACTCCGAATGGTAGGTGAGCTTGCTGCTGGGGTCCAGCCGATCGGGACTGAGGGAGACGGGCCAGACACGCCCTGGAGCCCTCCCGCGGTCCCTCCCTGGCTGGCCAACCTCCCGCGTCCCACCCCAGCTCCAATCATGCACCCGTGGGGTCCCTCGGCCTGGCCTGCACCCTTTGCCATCCGGGACCCCTCGGGGGATGTCAGAGAGCTGGTATCGGCCGGATCCCGCAGACCAGGCCGAGGGACCCCACTGGTGCACGAATTTGTGCACCGGGCCTCTAGTAATAATAACAATAATAACAACAACAATAAATGGAGCTCAGAACCCAGTATCCAAAGTCAATAGACAGAAATGCCGTCTTCTTGGAGGGAATTAATTCCATCCTGTTCGATGCCAGTGATACTAAACTGGTCTGACACGGGGATGTAGGTGATTTCGGACTCCGGTAAAATTCAGGTCATGACGCCGGGCGACATGCAGAGACTGGCTTGAGGGAAAGAGAGAAGTGTCGATTCCGGTAGAAAACGGGAGACGACTAGGAGTTTGGCACCGTCTACCCTCCCTGTATCCCCAAAAGGAGAAAAAAGAAAAAAACCAACAACTTTCAACCGTTCCCCGTCGAGGTGCAAGTATAAACGTGATCGAATCCTCTTTCCCGTGGAAAGAACCCCGTAGGAAAGCCGGCCACAGAGAGAAGCCAGCCCAGGCTGCATCGTTTTTGCAGATAAAACCCTTTTCCCACAAAAAAATCCCAAAACGAGTAACATAGGCATGGCTGCTGTTTTTAAGCGGCCGTGGGTTTCCGCGTCCACGTCGGCCCTATTTCCCGTTTTGAGACGATCAAGTCTGTGGACGGCATTTCGCCGACGGCAGGAGGTGATAACCAATCTGGCGTTAAATTAAAATAACCCTCATTAAAATGGAACAAAAGCAAAAAAAAAAAAAAAATGAGAATTCTCTTGTCTGGACAGCAAAGTTGGATTTTTGTTGTTGTTTTTTTTTTCCCCAAGAAATCTGATTCTTGCGGAAGGAGAATCGTTTGCTTCTTGGAATAGATCGTGTCTGTAAGTGGTTTGGGTCAATCACTCCCCCTACCCCCGAAAAATAAATAATAAAAATAAAAAGTTTAACCGATTTGAATCTCTCGCTCAGCTGTGTCCGTGTGGCTCAGTGGTCGAGCGTCAACCTATGAACCAGAAGGCACCGGGTCTCTAGTAAAAATATGTATTTTTTTTTTAAAAAAAGGCAAGAGCAGCCCTGACCGGTGTGGATCAGTGGATAGAGCGTCGGCCTGCGGACTGAAGGGTCCCGGGTTCGATTCCCGGTCAAGAGCATGTACCTGGGTTGCGGGCACATCCCCAGTGGGGGGCGTGCAGGAGGCAGCTGGTCGATGTTTCTCTCTCATCGATGTTTCTAACTCTCGATCCCTCTCCCTTCCTCTCTGTAAAAAAATCAATAAAATATATTTTAAAATAAATAACACAAGAGCTTTCTTAAAAAAAAAAAAAGATTAAGGGATAAAATCCAAGGGATAGGATAGAGTTAGAGTTGGAGTGAGTTTTCTGAGCCGTGAATGTGTTAGAATCGCACGTGGCTGGTGAGAAGTCCCTTTTTTAAAAAAAAAAATATATTTTATTGATTTTTTACAGAGAGGAAGGGAGAGGGATAGAGAGTTAGAAACATCCATGAGGGAGAAACATCGATCAGCTGCCCCCTGCACACCCCCCACTGGGGATGTGCCCGCAACCAAGGTCCATGCCCTTGGTCGGGATTCGAACCCGGGACCCTTCAGTCTGCAGGCCGACGCTCTATCCACTGAGCCACACCGGTCAGGGCGAGAAGTCCCTTTTAAAAGGAGCGAGGTTGGGGGTGAAGGGGGCAGGGGGAGAGGGGGCTGGGGTTGGGGGGGCGGGGATCCTTGCCCCTCGGTTCCACCCCTAACCCTGCATCTGCCTCGCAAACACAGCAGCCCTCCCTCCCCCGAGCGAGGGCTGATTGTGGGTGAAGGTGGAATAATGCCCCTGGGACCCCACCCAGAGCCCTTGCCTGGCCCCTGCCTGGCGACAGGGGAATCCGACATTCACACAGATTATGCAAATCCCTCTATTGTTCCCCAAAATGGAAAGCTCTGTCGATGGCGGCTGTTGGCGGTTGCATTTGAATGCTTGAAAGGAAATTCCTCTCTCTCTCTCTCTCTCTCTCTCTCTCTCTCTCTCTCTCTCTCTCTCTCTCTCGATTTCTATGCTTTCCCCAAGCTCCACCGAGCCTATAATTGGGCATCAAAGACTCGCTGCCCTGCCCATCGCCCCCCTTCTCAAGAAACGGCAATGCAGCTGCCGTAGAATTGAGGCCATTCCCGGCCTTCTGCAAAGCTTTGCTGAGCACCCAGGCTGGGGCTCCTCTAAATCCTGGCATCACCCAGGTCTTCTGTGCCAGTGCCCTGAGCTGAGAGGGGTGCCCTTTGCAAGCCTAGAGGCGCCTGGGGGTGTGGGCGAGGGTGCATTCCGTTCCCTCCCTGGTGGAAATGAAAGCTCTGCCTTCGAGGGACTTTCATGGGCGCGTAGACTCGGTCTAAGGCAAGTCCCAGCGGGTAGGGCGTCGGCCTGCAGACCGAAGGGTTCCGGGTTCGAGTCTGGCCCAGGGCACGTGCCCGGGTTGCGGGCTCGATCCCCAGTGGGGGACGTGCGGGAGGCGGCCGGTCCGTGATTCTCTCTCGTCATGGATGTTCCTCTCTCTCCTTCCTCTCTGAAATCAATAAAAATATATATTTTTGTTTAAAAAAGAATTAGTCAAAAGCAATAAAAAAAAATGAGTGATGGGAACTGGGCCAGTCGCACTGTGTCCCCCAGAATTCATCCGTTGACGTCCTGATCTCCGGAAACTCAGAATGTAAGGCGTTAGGAAAAAAGGGGCTTTAAAGGAGACAGGAAGGCCCTAGCGGGTTGGCTCAATGGTTAGAGCATCGGCCCCCGGACGAAAAGGTCTCAGGTTCGATTCTGGTGAACGGCACATACCTGTCCCTGGGTTGGAGGCTCGATCCCGGCCCCAGACCGGGCAAGTGCAGGAGGGAACCTGTCAATGTGTCTCTCTCACATTGATGGCTCTCTCTCTCTCTCCGTTCCGCTATCTCAAAAAAAAAAAAATCAATTGAAAAATTATTCTCCATGGAAAAGATATCTGGATGGTGAGAGGGCGCAGGACAGGCCGAGGGACCCCACGGGTGCACGATCGGGGCCAGGGAGGGACCGCGGGAGGGCTCCAGGGCGTGTCCGGCCCGTCTCGCTCAGTCCCCATCGGCCGGACCCCAGCAGCAAGCTCACCTACTGGTCGGGACATCTGCCCCCTGGTGGCCAGTGCACGTCATAGCGACTGGTCGACCGGTCGACTGTCTGCCCCCTGCTGGTCAGCGCATGTCATAGCGAGTGGTTGATTGGCCTTAGCGTCTCATTAGCATATTGTGCTTTGATTGGTTGAACGGCCGACCGGTCGACCGGATGCTTAGCATATTAGGCTTTTATTATATTGGATTTCATTATTATTTTTTGTAGAATATATCTGTATTGATTTCAGAGAGGGAGAGAGAGATAGAAACATCCATAATAAGACAGAATCATGGATCAGCCGCCTCCTGCACGCCCCCCACTGGGGATCGAGTCCACACCCGGGCATGTGCCCTTGACCGGGAATCGAACCCGGGACCCTTCAGTCCGCGGGCCGACGCTCTATCCGCTGAGCCACACCAGCCAGGCCTCCGACATCATTTAGATAAAGTCCGTGCATCAGCTCTACCCCCGAGGGAAGAGTGTTTTATGTTTTCCCTCATCCCCGTGGATCGGAAGGCTTGTCGGTCGCTGGAATTTTCCTGGCCAGTGTCGTCGATGGCAGGCCTCCCGCTAATTGCGATATTGAACCTACGTTCCGTGGCATCAAACTGACTTACGCCCGCATCTTGGCCTTTCTTCCGTTCCAAGCTTTTTTTTTTTTTTTTGTTCTTTTCGCTGAACGTTAATCCGGGCAGGGCCGGCCAGCCGCCAGCTGTCACGGGGGCGTTTTGCCAACATCAGAAGTCGGTGAGGATGAGCCGTGGATCAGACCGCCTTCATGTCCCGCCTTTCATCGCGGAAAAGGCTCTTTATCCTGAAGTCTGTCTCGTCTCCATCCCGTCTGTCAGCCACGGGGGCGGATTAGCGTCCGAGTCCAGGCAGCCTGGCGTCTCTCCGTCTCTCCGCCTGCCAACTCCCTCAGCGCTGAGGGGTCATAATTGCCTGTCATCCGCCTGGGGGATCCGTGGGCCGCTGGGCCGCTCGTCGGTACGAGGCACGCTCTCCTGCTTCTCACCCCGATCCTCCATCTCGGCCGCCGCGGTCCCACTGCGTGCCTGTCTCATGATGATTTCAGCTCCCAGTCCTGGGCTTTCGGCGGAATTTCCGGTGGACGGAAGGGGCAGTCGGCTGATCAGGGAAGGCCTTGTGCAAACTCCAAGACCTTCTACTAAAACATCCCCGAGAGATGGAATGAAAATTCAATACTCCACTGCCCACAGGTCCCGGTGGGTAGTCATGGCCCAGGCTGGTATTTTCCCCGACGGAGGTCAGCGTCGATCTTTACTGAGCCCATTTGTCCGTTGTCTCTAAGATGACATCCGTGTGCGACGTCTGGGTAACTTGTAACATCTCCTTTTTTAAAAAAATTTTTTTTCCCGGACCCCTCAGGGCACAACAAATGGTACCAGGACATTCCCTCATTGTTATTGTTATTGAGTTAATCGCTGGCTGTTAATTATGTTAAACGTATCTTATCCAAGAAAAGAAAAGAAAAAAAAAACAGGAAAAAAAACATATCTTATCCATCCTATAGCATAAAAGGCTAATGAGGAACAGCCGTGTGCTGTGACGTGCACTGGCCACCAGGGGGCAGACGCTCAAGGCAGGAACCGCCCCCCTGGTGGTCAGTGCGCTCCCACAGGGGGAGCCATGCTCAGCCAGAAGCCGGGTTCATGGCCAGCGAGCATAGCGGCGATGGTGGGAGCCGACGTCCGACTGCCGGCGTAGACCGGCTCCCCAAGGCCTCCTGGACTGCGAGAGGGTGCAGGCTGGGCTGAGGGATCCTCCCCCCCGCCCCCAAGTGCACGAATTTCGTGCACCGGGCCTCTAGTCTGTGCAAAAGAAGCAAGTGTCCGTCGTTTCACTTTTTATCTCAACCCGTGGAGTTCTGCTTCCCGGCGTTTGTCAACGGTTTGTCTCAGACAAACTCAGAAACTTCTTTGCAGGTCTGAATGCTTTTTCCGTGAACACCAGAGCGCCCCCAGGGCAAGCAGAGCATAAGGAGGGGGGAAGAGGAACAGAGAGCTGTGCACGTGGGCCAGCATCACAGTAGGGGACCCCCTAGCCGCCCCCGCCATGGGGCTCCCCCAGCTAACTAGACAGGGGAGGTGCAGGGAGCTGCAAGAGGCCTCAGTCCAATTTGTTATTGATTTCAGAGGAAGGGAGAGGGAGAGAGAGAGAGAGAGAGAAAGAGAGAGAGAGAAACATCCATGATGAGAGGGAATCATGGACCGGCCGCCTCCTGCACGTCCCCTCCTGGGGATCAAACCCGCAATCCGGGCCTGTGCCCTTGACCGGGGGTCGAACCCGGGGCCCTTCAGTCTGCAGGGATCCAGTGTAAGGATCGGGCCTAAGCCAGCAGCCAGACATCCCTCTCGCAATCCGGGACCGCTGGCTCCTAACCGCTCACCTGCCTGCCTGCCTGATCGCCCCTAACCACCTCTGCCGTCCTGATCACCCCTAACTGCTCTCCTGTGACCTGGACGCCTCTAACTGCCCTCCCCTGCCAGCCTGGTCGCCCCTGGCCGCCTCTGCCTCGGCCCCTGCCACCGTGGCTTTGTCCGTAAGGACGTCCGGATGGACGTCCGGAAGATGTCCGGTCTAATTAGCATGTTACCCTTTCATTAGCATAGATTGCAATCAAAGGAAGGGGCGTAGGTGGGTGACGTGAAATCCATTGGGGATGGACTAGGGAGGTGGGAGCAAGCAAAGCGGGGAGACCCCTGGGATTGGATGAAAGGTAAAATGATGGACACACTTAGGCAGGTGCAGGGACGATGAACATGATAATAACGAAGGGATTTGTCGCCTCCGTCCTGGCGCCCAGCCCATTAGGTGGTGCCCCGGGGGCCCCAGAAACAGGGACGTTACCAGGTACCCAGACACCTCAAGGGTGTGTTACCCCAGATGCAAAAAGGACAGACAGGCTCCGTGAGGGCAAAGGTTGACCCTGTCAGTGACCTTGTTGGCCTAGGAGGTGACCACCCACCATAAACTGCTTTTAGTTGAAGGTTCATTTCAGACCATCCTTTGGGGCGACGCTAGGGCTCTGGGTTGGCAGGATACAGGCCTCCCCAGAGCCGGTCGGGTTAGCCTGTGGCCCCCCTCCGTCCACATTAGTCTACCGCGCCTCGTCGTCCCCCTGAAATTACCCATTAATGTTTCTGGTTATTTTTTCCCCCCGTATTTCCCGTGTCCAACCCAGTGCCCAGCACGGCACCGGGGCCTGCAGACCTCAGAACGCGTGTCGGCCGGAACGAAAAATGAATAAAACACGTTTGCGGACGGTGGGAGCGTCGCCCTCTGTGTATTCCCCTCGGACGTTGAATCCAAAGGAGATTTCATTGCAACAGGGACTAGCTGCCCGGCGATGTCTCTCGGACGCCGACGTTGGCTAATTGGACTTGAGGAGGAGGGATGGGCTTCCTTGAGCTCCGTTTCCTTCTTCTAAGGGACGGATTCTTGAAAGAAGCACCTTCATCTCTGAAAAGGTCTGTTTCTCTTCGCTTGAGGGGATGGTACTCGTCGTGGATGAGTGAGTGGCAATAGCGCAACAAGCAAGGGCCATTAGCAAGGGGGTGTTGAAGGCCTGGGGTGGGTGTATGGGGGTGGTGAGGGCCTGGGGTGGGGGTATGGGGGCGAGGGCAGACTGCAGGGGACCAATTATGGGGAAAAAGGGGACATTTGTAATACTTTCAACAATGAAGAATTATCTGTGTATAAAGGGTGTCCCAAATTTCACGCAAGAAGTAATTTTGATGGAAATCCCAGGTTTATCATGAAAAGTTGTGAATTTTTTATTGATTCATAAAGGACACAGTCTAGGGTTACGTATGGAATAGGATGTCGGGTCAATGGCCTCCACGGCTCTGCTGGCACAGACGCACTCTTTTGTGGAAATTTTCCATGACCGTTTTGCATAAAGGCGGCTGAATTTCGGTGAGGCTCATTTTCGTCCTGATGGCTCGGTTCATCGACAAATTTGTCGCATTTGGGGATTCAGAAAACCCACGAGTGATTGTTGGGAAACAAAGGCATCCACAGCGTGTCACTGTTTGGGGCGGATTTTGGGCTGGAGGCATCGTCGGACCGTTCTTCGAAAATGTGGCTGCTCGGGCAGTAACAAAAGAGTGCGTCTGTCCCAGCAAAGCCGTGGAGGCCATTGACCCGATATGCTAGTCCATACACAACCCTATACTGTATACTTTATGAATCAATAAAAAGTTTACAATTTTTAATTGTAAACCTGTGTTTTCTATCAAAATTACTTCTTGCATGAATTTTGGGATACCCTTTATAAAAGGCTGAGCAACCGTCCAACCAGTCGCTGTGACGTGCGCTGACCACCAGGGGGCAGACGCTCTGACCAGTCGCTGTGACGTGCGCTGACCACCAGGGGGCAGACGCTCTGACCAGTCGCTATGACCCTCAGTGACCACCAGGGGGAAGATTCACTAACCAGTCGCTATGATGCTCACTGACCACCAGGGGGCAGACGCTCTGATTGGTAGCTATGAGGCTCACTGACCACCAGGGGGCAGACTCTCCGATTGGTAGCTATGACCTCACTGACCACCAGGGGGCAGACGCTCCGATTGGTAGCTATGACCCTCACTGACCACCAGGGGGCAGATGCTCCAATTGGTAGCTATGACGCTCACTGACCACCAGGGGGGCAGATGCTCAACACAGGAGCTACCGAGCTTTGGTGACTTGGCAGCTGCAGTTCTCGGATGACGCCCCCTGAACCAGAGCGGAGGGAGCCCGATTCCGGCATGCGTCATCCGAGAAACGCCCCCTCGCAAACCGGGACCCCTTGGGGGATGTCAGGGAGCTGGTTTCAACATGATCCCCGCCTTTTATTATATAGAATAATTATAGCTGTTTCCCGGCATTCTATTTCTGCCCCTAACAATTTCACTTGTGGACGAAGAGAAACATTCCTCTCCCGTCTTCAGAGATTTTCCTGGGGGATGTCTGACTGCCGGCTTAGGCCCTAAGCCATCAATCGGACATTCTTAGTGCTGCCGTGGAGGTGGGAGAAGCTCCCGCCACCCCCACTGCACTCGCCAGCCATTGGCCCGGCGTCTGGCTGAGCGGTGCTCCCCCCGTGGGAGCCCACTGACCACCAGGGGGCAGCTCCTGCATTGAGCAATCTGCCCCCTGGTGGTCAGTGCGCGTCATAGCGACCCTTGCTTCTGCCATTCGGTCAATTTGCATATTAGCCTTTTATGATATAGGATTGATTTCAGAGAGAGGAAGGATGATGGGGGGGAGAGACAGAAATATCCAGGATGAGAGAGAATCATGGATCGGCTGCCTCCTGCACGCCCCCTACTGGGGATCGAGGCCACACCCCGGGCATGTGCCCTGACTGGGAATTGAACCTGTGACCTCCTGGTTCATGGGTCGATGCTCAACCACTGAGCCGTGCCAGCCGGGCAAACCACCAGCTCAGCTTTGCTAAAAAAGGAAGAGAGAGAGAGAGAGAGAGAGGAAGAAAGGTTGATTGACATTTCATCTGTTGTTTTCCCATCCTATAGCTGGGGGTGGGGTGGGAGGAGGGGGTTGGCAACACCCTGTCGGCCATCATGCTGGGAACGGAGACACTAGACTTTAAATCCTATTCTTCAATGAATAGTCCGCGTTTCACAATCAATTAGGTAGCAGCTCGCCATGTAGACAGTGGGCGTTTTTCATTACCCTTGTAATGTCTTCTTCTTGCTTGAATATTGGGGCATTAAAATGAAAAGACGTGATTCTACCTCAAATTAAGGAAGGCTGTTTCTCAAACGGAATAGAAATGAATGCCGGCACGTTCCGGCCATGGAGACGTTTGCATGGATTTAAGTATATGATTATTCATTACCCAAAAAAAAAGAAAAAAATCATTTTCTCTCTCCCGTGCAAGTAGAGGTACGCAGAAACGATGTCATAAGATTGCAGGGACAGCTACACGTCTCCAACCAATTAAATTTTATGGGGCCTCAGACGTGAAAGTCACGTCGCACATTCGGAGAGATGAGCAAGTCGCTTTTCGCGGAACGCCCCGTGCAAGCGTAGCCGCGTCGCCCTTAATCGACAAAGATGTGTTTACAACCCGCCGACTCCCCCTCCGTGTGCCGATCACAGACGGCGATGAATCCGAGAGCTCGGACCGTTCGCTCTTCGATGGGCGACGTCGGCCGTATAAATCATATTCCCGTGTTTTCCTTCTCCGCTCGCTCCCTCTTCATGTATTGGTGCCTGAGCACAAATGCTTTCTCATTGTGTCTTTCAGCTTCTCCGTGAAATGTTCTCCGTGGTTTATAAAACCTGAAGAAACGGTGCCCTGGCCGGTATGGCTCAGTGGATAGAGCGTCGGCCGGCGGACTGAAGGGTCCCAGGTTCTATTCCGGCCAAGGGCATGTGCCCGGGTTGTGGGCTCGATCCCCGGTGGGGGGCGTGCAGGAGGCGGCCGATCCATGATTCTCTCTCATTATTGATGTTTCTGTCTCTCTCTCCCTCTCCCTTCCTCCCTGAAATCAATCCTATATAATAAAAGCCTAAAATGCTAACTGTCCGGTCTACCAGTCGGCCGGTCAACCAATCAAAGTGTAATATGCTAATGATATGCTAAGGCCGCTCAACCGCTCGCTATGATGTGCACTGACCACCAGGGGACAGACTGTTGACTGTTCAACCAGTCGCTATGACGTGCACTGACCACTAGCGGGGAGACACTTCGGCAGGTAGGTGAGCTTGCTGTTGGGGTCTGGCCGATCGGGACTGAGCTATACGGGCCGGACACGCCCTGGAGCCTCCCTCCCGCGGTCCCTCCCGAGCTGGCCAACCTCCCGCGTCCCTCCCTGGCCCCGATTGTGCACCCGTGGGGACCCTCGGCCTGGCCTGCGCCCTCTCGCCATCCGGGACCCCTCGGCGGATGTCGGAGAGCCGGTTTCAGCCCGATCCCGCAGGCCAGGCTGAGGGACCCACTGGTGCACGAATTTGTGCACCGGGCCTCTAGTAAAGAAAGAAAAATAAATACATAAAAACCTATACAATGTTGGGGCGGTTGTTTTGCGTGTAATGGCATCGTTAGCCATGTGGGCAGACAGGCCTTTATGTTATTCTGTTTCCTTTTCTTCCTCCCTCCCTCCCTCCCTCCCTCCGTCCCTCGTCCCTCCCTTCTCTGCCATTTGCAACTTCTCTTGTCCCTCACCCACCCCTGCCCCCCAACCCCCTGATGGGTGGGCAGACCTGCTTGTCTGGTTTCCATACCGGGAATCCTAAGGGGGTCCCTCTCCATCCACCTCTGTCCAACGCTGGCTGCCACGGGGTGGGTGAGTCTGATTAGCGGGGGCGGGGAGGGATCCATGGCCCCCAGGCCACACCAGCATTCTCCAGTACCTGCCGTGTCCATGTGAATCCAGGTGATGTTTTCATCCACAGACTAGAGGCCCGGTGCACGAAGTTCGTGCACAGATCGGGTCCCTGGGCCTGGCCGGCAATCAGGGGCCGATTGGCTACCGGCCGGGGCCTTCCTTCGCTCCACACCGCCCTCTGGTGGTCAGCGCACGTCACAGCAAGTGATCGGTCTCCCGGTCGGACTCCCGCGGGGACACTTTGCCTATCAGCCTTTTATATAGATAGCTACCTTTCACCTTTTTGTTTTGTTTAGCGTTGTTTGTTTGTTAATCCTCACGGGAAGATAGTTTTCCATTGGTTTTTTAAAAATATGTATTTTTATTGATTTCAGAGAGGAAGGGATAAGAGAGAGAGAGAGAGAGAGAGAGAAACATCCATGATGAGAGAGAATCATGGATTGGCTGCCTCCTGCATGCCCCCTACTGGTTGGGGATCAAGCCCGCAACCCCGGCATGTGTGCTCTTGACCAGAATCGAACCTGGGACCCTTCAGTCCGCCGGCCGACGCTCTATCCACTGAGCCACACCAGCCGGGGCTGTTTCTTTTTTCTACCTTGCAAGGCAGCCAACCAAACCCGAACCGGCGGCTGCTCTCTTCGTGTCGCCGTGTGACGTTTATGAGGCGCGAGCCCCTTCTTTAAGATTCAGCCGGCCTTGGAGGTAAGAGCCCATGGTGTCACTTCTCTAAATGAGACGGGGCCCTCCAGCCGGGCGTCCATCCAGGGCCTGAGCCCACTCGCCGGGGACAGGAAATGGCATTTGATGGAGTCGACGCTGACAATGAATAAACTGTCTCATCTGCTGCCTTGTACTGTTTTGGTTAAAGTTACTTTTTTTTTTGGTGGGTGGGGAGAATGTTTAAACCTAGAGGCCCGGTGCACAAATTTGTGCACAAGTATGGGGAGGGGGAGGGGCGATCAGGCTGGGTTGGCTGGGGGAGGGGCCGCAGGCGGCGCGGTTGGTGGGCGATCCCCCAAACAGGGGGGCGGGGGGACCAGGGACAGGGGCCACGGGCGGTTGGCAGGCTGGTCGAACTCCCGGTCGGGGAAATTTGCATATTAGCCTTTTATTACATAGGATGAGGCGAAGTGTGACTTCTCAAAAGATGAAATTGCTAGAACTCTGGGGGGGTTGCTCTCGGGTTAATGATTCCATGACTCTCGCGAGCTTTGTCGGGGGGATTATGGGGTTTGATGTCTCCTGACCCCCGAGAGTTAACGGACCTTCTTACCGAGCTCCCTGACAGTAATCCTGTGGGAAGGCCTTCTGACCTGGCGGGAATGTAATGGCTCCCACCTGTTTCTATTTGCTACCTGAATGGTCTCCTTGAAATGACCTTGCGGAGCCAAAGAGGACACAGAACGCGGAGAGGGCTTGCGATGGGTGATCTCCACCCCCTCCCCCAAGTCACTCGTCCGTCCGTCCGTCCGTCCGTCCATCCGGCGTTCGGTTCCTGGGGATTGAATGCTAATCGAGTCCCTCGCCTCGCTCACGTCCGCGCTAACGGAGAGAGGCAACCTAGCAATGATTCGGGATGAAATAAATGGTGGCTTTGGTTTCCTTGGGATTTTATTTTATCCTATTTTAAAATATATTTTATTGATTTTTTACAGAGAGGAAGGGAGAGGGAGAAAGAGTTACAAACATCGATGAGAGAGAAACATCCATCAGCTGCCTCCTGCACGCCCCCTACTGGGGATGTGCCCGCAACCCAGGTACATGCCCTTGACCGGACTCGAACCCGGGACCCTTGAGTCTGCAGGCCGACGCTCTATCCACTGAGCCACACCGGTTAGGGTGGGATATTATTTTTAACGTAGGAATGACGGTCAGCGTTCCCGTCTTAAACAAGCGAAAGTGACCTACGATGTGCTTTGGACTGCGGGGAGCACGTTTAATTGGGCGGAAATGAGGCGGACCCCGAAGGCCGGTGAATTATTCATCGGTGGGAATCCGGGGCCTGAGTGGTCCCTGGATACCCATCCTTTGCCTTGAGAAACGGGAGGGTGGCTTAATTATTGTCAGAAAATAGTGCCTGGCATACAATTATGCAGAGTGAGTGTCTGAAACGTCTTGAATAGCCCCTCTCAGGGGATTATAAGTAATTTGTCTCTCTATCTAATCTGTCTACCTATCTATCAACCTGTCTATCTATCTACATGCCAGCCTATCTATCTATATGTCTGTCCGTCTATCTATCTATCTATCTATCTATCTATCTATCTATCTATCTATCTACCTACCTAGCTAGCTATATGTCTATCTATATGTCTATCTATATGCCTATCTATATGCCTATCTATCTATATGTCTATCTATCTATCTTACTACCTACTTACCTGCCTACCAGTCTGTCTACCCTCTACCCATCTATCCATCCATTCATCTACTCATCCATCTATGTCTCTATGTCTCTATCTATCTATCATCTATCTATCTATCTATCTATCTATCTATCTATCTATGTATTTATCTATCTATCTATCTATCTATCTATCTATCTATGTATCTATGTATCTATCTATCTATCTATGTATCTATGTATCTATGTATCTATCTATCTATCTATGTATGTATCTATTTATCTATCTATCTATCTATCTATCTATCTATCTATCTATCTATCTATCTATCTACATACCTACCTATCAGTCTATCTATATGTCTATCTATATGCCTATCTATCTATCTTTCTATCTATCTATCTGTCTATCTATCTATCTTACTACCTACTTACCTACCTACCAGTCTGTCTACCCTCTACCCATCTATCCACCATTAATCTATTCATCCATCTATGTCTCTATGTATCTATTTATCTGTCTATCATCTATCTATCTATCTATCTATCTATCTATCTATCTACGTACCTACCTATCAGTCTATCTACCCATCTATCCATCCATTCATCTATCCATCTGTGTAAATATGTGTCTATTTATCTATCTATGTATCTATCTATGTATTTATCTATATATACTAGAGGCCCAATGCACAAAATTCATGCAAAGGGCTCGGCCCCCACCACTGTAGCTTCGTCCGGAAGGTTGTCTGGAAGGACGTCTAGTCTAATTAGCATATGACATTTTTATTATTATAGATATTATAGATACGTATCTATCCATCTATCTGTCTTTCTATCTACCTACATATCTATCTATATATCTGCATGTCTATCTATCATCTATCTATCTACTAATCTATCTATATATCCATCCATCCATGTATCTATGTATCTATGTATCCATCTACCTGTCTGTCTATGTATCTATGTATCTATCTACACATCTATCTCTCTACATATCTATCTATCTATCTATCTATCTACTGATCTATCTATCTATCCATCCATCTACCCAACCATCTGTCCATCCATCCATCCACCATCCATCCATTTATCCATGAATATCTATCATCTTTACAAACACAAGTGACATGCTCTTTGTGCCTCCCCCCGCCCCCCACTCACTCCCATTCCCCCTCTTCCCAGAAAAGTCTGGATTCTACGTTCAGCATTTAGTTTTTGACTGTATGTTGCTGTGGATTAGGTGTTCGGCGATGATGTGTAGACCTGGCTTGCATGATGTAACACTTTGCAGAAAGGGTACATCGTCCACAGCCTTCTAGTACCTCCCCCCACCCCCACCCCCAATTTGTGTGTGGGTTTTTGCACGCCAGGACGTCTGTGGTGGATTGGCTGGCCCTGCTGCACAGGCTTTCCTTGCATGGAGAGCCGACACCTGAATTTGCTCCTCGGTTAATGGAAACTAAATCTCTTTGTCGTTTTCTCCTGGGTTGGACGTGCCTCGAGGAACCTTCCCGGGGGTGTCATTCCGGACACAGACCTGGGTGCTTCTTTACCATCTACGTATATAAAGGCCCAAGCGACCGTCCAACCGTTTGACCGTCCGACCGGCCGCTATGACGCGCCGTGACCACCAGGGGGCAGATGCTCGACGCAGGAGCTGCCGAGCTGCAGTGATGGATGTATATGTGTGTATGTGTGTGTCTGAAATATATATTATGGATAGAAAACTTCCATTCATTCTATGCACAAAGTACAATATCAACTATGGCTTTTCTATTTGCGGGGTTCGTTTATTATTGGTTGCTAAAGTTATGGCTGAAGAATTTATTTCATAATTTTTTAAAAATATATTTTTATTGATTTCAGAGAGCAAGGAGAGGGAGAGAGAGAGAGAGAGAAACATCCATGATGAGCCATGGACAGATACGCTAGTGCAGTGGTTCTCAACCTTCCTAAGGCCACGACCCTTGCATACAGTTCCTCATGCTGTGGGGACCCCCAATTTCATTGTGACAAGTTGGACATCATGAAAGCACAGTGATTCATCACAAAAACCGTCTGTAAGTATAGATGTGTTTTCCGACGGTCTTGGGCGACCCCTGTGACAGGGTCGTTCGACCCCCAGAGGGGGCGTGACCCACAGGTTGAGAACCGCTGTTCTAGATGTTTCTAAAGCATCGTCCTTGCAACGGGTCATGTTTTCTTCCGACGTAACCCTGCTTCCTGCGTCTGTTCACAGTCCCAAGTGGGGGAACGGGACGTAAGATGCCCGTCGATAATAAAAAAAATAAGAAATAAAAAAAAAACGCCCAACCCGTTTGGCTCGGTGGAGAGAGCGTCGGCCTGCGGACTGAAGGGTCCCGGGTTCGATTCCGGTCAAGGGCATGTACCTGGGTTGCGGGCGCGTCCCCAGTAGGGGGCGTGCGGGAGGCAGCTGGTCGATGTTTCTCTCTCGTCGATGTTTCTGACTCTCTCTCCCTCTCCCTTCCTCTCTGTAAAAAATCAATAAAGTATATTTTTAAAATAAAAACATAATAATGAAACTTATTAAAAGATTTACGCATAGATATGGCTCAGCAGGGAAGTGCGGACCCCCTGAACCAGGAGGTCGGGGTTCGATTCCCGAAGGTCAAGGGCAGGTGCCCCTGTTATGCCCTGGATCCCCAGTAGGGGGCGTGCGGGAGGCGGCCGATCCAGGATTCTCTCTCATCGTGGATGTTTCTATCTCTCCTTCCCTCTCTGAGATCAAGACAAATAAACATGAAATAAAAAACAGACATCCTGAGATAATAAAGGGTGTCCCAAAATTCACGCAAGATTTGAATTCTGCGTGAGCATTCACAACAACAACAACAAAAATTAAAAGCCTGATTTGACTCGGTTGATTGAATCGGATTCTAATATCTGCTGCCCTTGGATGTCAATCCCTTCCGTTTGATGAGCATCACAAGGTACCAATGATGGCCCAGGAGCAGGGACCAGGAAGACCAATGGAGACCGCGGCTTTGCGTCTGTGCCAGCAGAGCCCTGGAGGCCATGGACCCGAGGAGCTATTCCGTACATAAACCCTAGACTGTGTCCTTGATGAATCAATAGAAAATGTACAATTTTTAGTGATAAACCTGTGTTTTCCATCAAAATGACTTCTTGCGTGAATTTTGGGACGCGCTTTATCTCTCCCTCCCTCGCCCTTCCTCTCTGAGATCTTTACAAATAAACGTGAAATAAAAAGCAAAGACACCCCGAGATGGTAGATCTTGCGTCCCGGGCTCGGGGTACCCGGCTGGGTCGGGCTGGGCCGAACCCAAACCCCCCATCCCCTTCCCCACCCCCCAGCCCCGCGTCTCTCTCTCTGGCGGCCGCGGGTCTTTTCCTTCCTGCGTTCCCTTCCCCGCCCGCCGTCCGGAATGCGTCTGCCGGGGTCCGGTCGATGTCGGGTCGATGGATAAAAATTGTATGTTCCAGGCAGTTCAGACGGTATTGATCGGGGAGCAGAGGTGATCCCCTATTGATCGGTGGAGTGTCGGCCCTCTTGGCCCTGGGAGAGGCGGACAGAAGCCACACGAGGCCCAGGGCCCGAGGGTGCGTCCGGGAGCCACTTAATTCTGCTAACGGCCCGTCTGAGGCCCTCATCGGCCGGCCCGTCAGCGAAAGCTGAGAGCGAGTAAATGAGGGGGGGCGTGAGGGCGCCCCGTCCCCTCGGTGGGCTGGCCTCCTCCATAAACACCTGATTCTGCCTTCGTGATTGGAGACAGGGACCGGCGGCCTGGGCCAAAGCCAACTGGGGATTTCCCGGTCACGGACGGACGGACGGACGGACAGACAGAAGGACGGAAGGAAGGCAGGAGGGAGTAGAAACCCATCTCTCTCTCTCTCACCTATTTCTCTCTCACTATTTCTTGCAAGGAAAAGCGTCATGGATGGTTTCCCCCAGCGATCGTCCCTGGAAAAAAAAACTTGCCTGGCCCCGGCCGGTGTGGGCCAGTGGTTAGCGCATCAGCCTGCGGACCGAAGGGTCCCGGGTTCGATTCCCGGTGAAGGGCCCGTGCCCGGGTTGCGGGCTCGATCCCCAGTCGGGGGTGTGCAGGAGGCGGCCGGTCCATGATTCTCTCTCGTCATGGGTGTTTCTCTATTTCTCTCCCTCCCTCTCCCTCCCTCTCTGAAGTCAATAAAAAAATACATCTTTTTAAAAAGCGAGCTGCTTCCTTTCGCCCGGGAAGGTCTGCGTCAAGGGTAGAGGAATCCGTCCAGTGTGTCCAGAGACTCACAGACTGTCCTCGAAACGGGGGGGGCGGGTGGTGGTGAATACATTGCTTTTTTTCTTCTTTTCTTTTCTGGTGCGGAGCGTCCACCGGGCTCGTTCGGGGCCCGTGGTGGGGAATCGAGGGCGGCGGAGGCCACGGCGGCCCATTTCCGAACGGCGTGAGGGTGGCCCCGGGGTGGAGCCGCCAAACATAATCAGACAAGGAGACGTGTTTATGAGGTTCGTGTCTGCATCCCTGGGACGCCCCCTAAATAAAGGGCCGAGAAAAAGACATCGATTCGGAGCAGCGAGAGAAACGTCGTCAAAATAAAACCCCTCTCTCTCTCTCTCTCTCTCTCTCTCTCTCTCTCCTTGTTCCGGCTGGAAACAGACGTTGTCCGACGTAGGAAGGGGAGTTGTCTGCTCAGCATATTGAGAAAAGGCCCTGGCCGGTGTGGCTCAGTGGATAGAGCGTCGGCCTGCGGACTGAAGGGTCCCGGGTTCGATTCCCGGTCAAGGGCACCTGCCCGGGTTTCGGGCTCGACCCCCAGTCGGGGGCGTGCAGGAGGCAGCCGATCCGTGATTCTCTCTCATCGTGGAGGTCTCTCTCTCCCCCTCTCCCTTCCGCTCTGAAATCAATAAAAATATATTTTTTAAAAAACGATCAGAGCCCTGACCGGTGTGGCTCAGTGGATAGAGCGTCGGCCTGCGGACTGAAGGGTCCCGGGTTCGATTCCCGGTCAAGGGCGTGGACCTTGGTTGCGGGCACATCCCCAGTAGGGGGCGTGCAGGAGGCGGCCGATCCGTGATTCTCTCTCGTCGATCTTTCTAACTCTCTATCCCTCTCCCTGCCTCCCTGTAAAAAAATCAATAAAATCTATTTTTTTAAAAAAATGATGAGAGAGAATCATGGACCGGCCGCCTCCCGCACGCCCCCTACTGGGAATGGAGCCCGCCACCCGGGCACGGGCCCTTGACCAGGAATCGAACCCTGACCTCCTGGTTCGCCGGCCGGCGCTCACCACTGAGCCGCACTGGCCGGGCCGTTCATTTTTATTTTTTTTGTTTTCTTCCTTCTTTTCCGTTTGTCCCGCTGGGCGCACTGCGTTAGCACGTTTTGAATTACATAAAAGGGCATTTTCTTTTTAAAAAAAAAAAATATATATATATATAAGGTGGTTTTCCTATAACATCGACAAGGCCTGGGTTGAAATGAGTCTTCATAAAGGGTGTCCCAAAATTCACGCAAGAAGTCATTTTGGTAGAAAACACCGGTTTATAATGAAAAGTTGTGAATTTTTTATGGACGCATAAAGTAGACCGTCTAGGGTTGTGTACGGAATAGCCCATCGGGTCGGTGGCCTCCACGGCTTTGCTGGCACAGGCGCACTCTTTGGCTGAAGTTTTCCGCGCCCGTTTTGCATACATGTGGCTGAATGTCGTTGATCCAGGGCTCAGCTGCCTCCTCCAAGGCGTGGGTGGTCGGGGGCCCGTCGGCATAAACGATATGCTGTTCCATACCTAACCCTAAACTGTATACTTTATGCATCCATGAAAAATTTACAAGTTTTCCTCATAAACCTGCGTTTTCTATCAAAATGACTTCTTGCGTGAATTTTGGGACGCCCTTTTACAAATGCTTGGAAACCACATCTTCTCGCTCCCTATCCCTTCGCCACTTGGTAAGGGCTTTTCTCCAAATGCAGCGAGAGAGAGAGACGTCGTGGAAATGAGGGCGCCCCCCCCCCGAGTTCCTCGATGAGAGAAACGCGCGTTCGAAGATCCCTCCCCCCTTAGGAATATTCTGAATGAATTGGACCTAGGCAGCCGGCCCTTAGCAATGAACTCGCCCGTGTTTCGTCTTGTTTTCATTTAATTTTTAATTTTTTCTTACATGCAAGAGACATTAATATTTCAAGTAAACATTACTATTTCAAGAAAAACCATCTCGCCCTGGCCAGTTCGGCTCAGCGGCTAGCGCGTCGGTCTGCGGACTGAAGGGTCCCGGGTTCGATTCCCGTCAAGGGCATGGACCTTGGTTGCGGGCACGTCCCCGGCGGGGGGCGTGCAGGAGGCAGCGGATCTATGCTCCTCTCTCATCGATGTTTCTAACTCTCTATCCCTCTCCCTTCCTCTCTGTAAAAAATCAATAAAATATATTAAAAAATATATATTTCAAGAAACAACACCTGTATATATAAAAGCCCAGCGACCATTATGTCGGAACCATCGGGACGACCGCTCGCTATGACGCGCACTGACCACCAGGGGGCCGACGGTCAACACAGGAGCTACCCCCCCCCCCCCGCCCGGTGGTCAGGCAACTCCCCGAGCTGGCCAGCCGGTTTCGACCCGATCCCCGCAGGCCAGGCCCAGGGACCCCACCGGTGCACGAATCCGTGCACCGGGCCTCGAGGACATAAATAAAAAAACGAGGCAGGCTCGTCGCTGCTCCCTGGGGTGTGTGTGATGAGGCACATTTCCAGAGGAGCAGACGGGAGAGGGCGGGAGACGGCGCAGTCGCTGGCTGCGGGCCAGGGCTCCGGTCATTGTACTTGCAGATGAGCTAATAATTATTGGAGAGCCTGTGCTAATCAGCCAAAGCTTGCAAGTGGCTGCTGACAGGCGCGAGCGGGTAATTACTGGGAAGTGCGGAATTTGCATACTTCCACGCGCTGATCGTTGTCTGCGAGGCTCTCTCTCTGGATACGGGCTCGGAGTTTGTATCAAGAGGCACCTAGGAACCAGAAGGTCCCGGGTTCAATTCCCGGTCAAGGGCACATGCCCGGGTTGCGGGCTCGATGCCCAGTAGAGGGGGCGTGCAGGAGGCAGCCGGTCCGTGATTTTCCTGTTATCTCATCGGCAACAACCGCTTCTAGTTATTACGTCTCAAGAGCCCAGACCTACAGCCTGGGATTCCCTCCGGCCCCGGCTCCGTCCGGAAGGATGACCGGAATGACGTCTGGAAGGGCGTCCGGTCTAATTAGCATATTACCCTTTTATTATTATAGACTAGAGGCCTGGTGCATGAAAATTCGTGCACTGGGTTGGGGTCGGGGGGTCCCTCAGCCCAGCCTGCGGCCCCCTGCTCACAGTCCGGGAGCCCACGGGGGATGTCCTACTGACGGCTTAGGCCCGCTTCCCGCAGGGAGAGCCACAATCTGGCGACCAGACCAATCAGGGGAAGGTGCAGCCCCCATCATCCTGCCGCTGTTGGCTGCCGCCGCTGGTCACCGCTGCTGCCTGCCCTTTGCCCTTGCAGCCGCCGCAGCTTTTTCCGGAAGTAATTCGGCTCTCCGGTCTATTTAGCATATTATGCTTTTATTATTATAGGTTATTATAGATTGAGAGTCAGCCCTACCCAGCTGGGCTCAGTGGATAGAGCGTCGGCCTTCGGATCATAGGGTCCCGGGTTCGAATCCTGGTCAAGGGCACAGGCCCGGGGTTGTGGGCTCGATCCCCAGTGGGGGGCGCGCAGGAGGCAGCCGGTCCATGATTCTCTCTCCTCCTGGATGCGTCTCTCTCTCTCTCCCTCTCCCCCTTCCTCTCTGAAATCAGTAAAGAAATATATTTAAAATAATAATAAGTGAGAGTCGCTTTTGCCGTGAGTCGGGCCTCTGGGTTTTGTGGTGGGTTTTTTTTTTTCTGCTGTCGCTGAACGTCTGGGTAGAATAAGAGGGATCGTGGGTGTGGGCTCCGGGAAGAGCAGGAAGCAGACGGTCCGCTGTTTTAAGCATCGATTTTGTGCAGAAACGGACGCTGAGGCTGGTCCGCGGATCACCGACCCCCAGCACCATTGAGCAGGCGGTTGATCGGACGGTTTGGGGACGGGCCGTCCGGGAGAATCGGGGATTTTCTCTGTCATCTGGGATATCTGAGAGTCGCCAACCAAAGAGCAGGGTCGTCCCCTGCAGGGGGTCCTTTGTGAGGGGGGCTGTTTGGTCTGGGATTTTGTCCTGTGATGCCAGGCGCGGACCCATCAAAGCGTTCTTCCCTGTGATCGGGGTGCCCCCTGGGCCCTCCGTCAGCAGAGGGATGGGGCGGGCCTGTGTGATGTTCCGCCTTCATCCAGGTCTTACAGAGAAAGGCATGCGGGCCCTTTGGTGTCTGGGTTCTGAGACAGACGCCCGTGGGCACCCCCCAGGAGTTTCTGGGGCGCCCGACGGGGGTGCAGTGAGGAAGCCAGCCGGCCGACGGCGTCATCCGATGGCCTTGCAGCAGAGGGACTCAAGCTAGAGATGTCAGGGATGAGACAGAATCATGGACCGGCTGCCTCCTGCACGCCCCCGACTGGGGATCGAGCCCGCAACCCGGGCATGTGCCCTTCACCGGGAATCGAACCCGGGACCCTTCAGTCTGCAGGCCGATGCTCTATCCGTTGAGCCACACCGGCCAGGGTCTTCTTTTTCTTTATGAAATGCAAGGCCGGGCGGACGCCAGGGCTGTCAAAACCCAGCTGCCCGTCCGACCGTCTGACATTGAAGGCATCACACATGGATGTAGACGATAGTATAGGCGAGGCCAGGGGAGGGGCAGGGGTTGGAAGACGGGGGGCAGAAAGGGACTAAAGGGGGCTTTTGTCATACGGTCGACTGTGAAAAAGGGGGGAAGGTTGGGGAGGCGCGGGGGACAGCTCAGTCATGTCAACGATAGGAACAATTTAAGTTAAAAAAGGCAAGACAGGGCACTGCGTCACCTCATGCAAAATCTCAGGCAGAGATTTTTGGTCTTTTCTTTTTAAAAAAAATATATTTTTACTGATGTCACAGAGAGGAAGGGAGAGGCAGGAGGACAGAGGGAGAAACATCCACGATGAGAGAGAATCACGGATCGGCAGCCACCTGCACGCCCTCTGCTGGGGATCGAGCCCGCAACCCAGGCATGTGCCCTTGACCGGGAATCGAACCCGGGACCCTTCAGTCCGCAGGCCAGTGCTCTATCCACTGAGTCACACAGGCTGGGGCAGAGCTTGCCTTTTATTTATTTATTTTTTAAATATATTTTATTGATTTTTTTTTTTTACAGAGAGGAAGGGAGAGAGATAGAGAGAAATATCAGTGAGAGGGCAGCATTGATCGGCTGCCTCCTGCACGCCCCCTACTGGGGATATATATATATTTTTTTATTGATTTAGGAACGGAGAGAGAGAGATAGAAACATCCATGATGAGAGAGAACCTTGGATCGGCTGCCTCCTGCACGCCCCCTACTGGGGATCGAGCCCGCAACCCAGGCACGTGCCCTTGACCGGGAATCGAACCCGGGACCTCCTGGCTCTTAGGTCGAGGCTTAACCACTGAGCCACGCCGGCCGGGCGCGATGCATTTTTAAGAATCTCAAAGTAAATACCATCTGATATGTTCCACACCTACCGATCTTTAGATCTAGTTACCCTATATCATAAAAGGCTAACATGCTAAGTGTCCGGCCATCCGACCGGTCGACCTGTCGCTATGACACACACTGACCACCAGGGGGCAGACGCTTCCACCGGTAGGTTAGCTTGCTGTCGTCGGGGTCCGGCTGATTGGGACTGAGCGAGACGGGCCGGACACGCCCTGGAGCCCTCCTGTAGTCCCTCCCCAGCCCCGATCGTGCACCCGTGGGGTCCCTCGGCCTGGCCTGCGGGGATCAGGCCGAAACCGGCTCTCTGACATCCCCCGAGGGACCCCGGATTGCGAGAGGGCGCCGGCCAGGCCGAGGGACCCCACCAGAGCCGGACTCAGCAGCAGCAAGCCAACCTAGCAGTCGGAGCGTCTGCCCCCTGGTGGTCCGTGCACGTCATGGCGAATCCGTGCACCGGGCCTCTAGTTTAATATAAATTTGCACGGTTGTTGTTTAGGGTCCTGAACGTGACCGTTTACTGTTCCTTCGTGGGAGTTGGTTGCTTAGGTATCTTTTCGAGGCGGGCAGTTCGTCCGGCTGGTCTTCGCATCGCGTGGATCCGACGCTCAGAATGTAAAATATTTTTTATCGTTTTTGTGGCCATTTGGTGAATTTCGTCAGGCGTCCAACCACACAAATGCCCTTATTTACCAAACTGCGTATAACTAAACAGGAACAACTTGTGAAAAGCTGCCGTTGCAACTAACGAAAACACAGATATATTTTATTGATTTTTCACAGAGAGGAAGCGAGAGTTAGAAACATCGATGATGAGAGAGAAACATCGATCAGCTGCCTCCTGCACGCCCCCTACTTGGGGATGTGCCCGCAACCAAGGTACCTGCCCTTGGCCGGAATCGAACCCGGGACCCTTCGGTCCACAGGCCGACGCTCTAGCCACTGAACCACACCGGTCAGGGCTGATGCGGAATGTTTTGAGGCCCCACGATTTATTCTGCCACACCACTATGACAGGGAGACCCATCAAATACAGAATGATTTTTTCAGGAATTTGCATGTAGAGCAAGAACTGGATAGCTGGGGAGAGTCACGCACAGTTGGAAATATCATAGGAAAAAAATTGGTTGTCGAGTAGCATTGCACCACGAAATACGGACGAAAGGTGCTAGATGGGAAATAATTAAAAGCAGCAACAATTAAGAGGTTAAAGAAAACTGGGATTGCAAGCACAAAGAACAAAAGATAACTTTGAAGGAGTCGTCTCAGCCGGGGTTTGGGAAATTTTAGGTCTGAAATGAAGGAAAGTGGGTGAAATTGGCATGTAATTTTTAGGAGAGACCATGGTTAGCCTTGAACCAAAAAAAAAAAAAAAAAAAAAAAAGCTATCTCTGAGTCACCTGTGTGGAGGAAACACTGTTCTTTAAAGAGATTCTCCAGCTCTCCCTGAACACCATGCTTGCCATACAATTTGGACCAATCACCAGTTAAAACCAAGCAGAGCCATCGCAATCCCTGTCTGGTTGGCAGGAGTTGATAAGTACATGTGTCTGGAAGGTGGGTCCAAAGCTGTCTCCAGGGATGAATCGTAGCCCTTTTGGGAAGAGACGGGAGGAGTGACGCCTTTGCAAGTTTATGCCCTGCTTCGGGGAATATAAACGGAGTGTAAAGAATTTTTCTTTTTCTTTCTTTTTTTATTGTTGACATTATTACAGACGTCTCCCATTTTTTTCTCCCTATGCCCACCTCCATCCAGCCCCTGCCACCCACTTTCCCCCCGGCCTTCACCTCGCTGTTGTCTGTGTCCACGGACTGTGCATATATGTTCTTTGGCTCATCATTTCACCTTCTCTTATCCAGTCTCGTATCTGCTTTCTCTGTAGCCTTCAGCTCAAATAATTCGTATGCCAAAGTGGCATATTGGGGGTGGGAGGAGTAGGGGGGTGGGATGTGTGTTGCAATTTGCCACCCTTCACTAGAAAATAGGCAAATTGTCCAAATTCATTTCATACGTGAGTAAAATGTTGATTTTAAAATTGGATAGTAAAAGTAGGAACGAGAAAACGGAATAATTTTTCTTTCTGGACGCCCATGGGGAATTCTAAATAAAACGTTGGCAGACAGTGTGCAGTTCTAACGCCAATGGATGTGATAAGCCAGGAGAATTTATTTCAGAAATGAAAAAAAAGTTTCAACTCCAGGAATTGCATCAGTATAATTCATGATAATGTGAAATGAACGAGAAAAAATTCATGTTTCTACAGCAGTAGGCGTCCCATTAGGACTTGATAAAGAAAATAGCTCTTGCAAATAAAAAAAAAATCTGAGTGAACTAGATATAGAGACAGCGTACTTACATATGATAAATATTATTGACCTGAAATAGCAATCATCAGTGTAAACGACATTCTGGAAAATTTTTATTTTGTGTAGGACGGAGCTGTGGCTTCATTTCTCATCACTGTGATTCAGTTCCTTTTGTGTCGTTTAGATAGTCGAACACCAAGCATTTATTGTAATATGAGAAGATGAGGCAAGATTATGTCTGTTTGCGGACGGTTAGACTAAGAAAAACCAACTAGAATCAAGCCCGTCTTATCGGGGTAAGTCTACAACATCAGTACAATTTATATACACAAGTCAGTAGAGTTTTGTTGTTTTTTTTTCTCCCTGCAGTGATAACAGTATCTTAGAAAACAATAAGAATTACCAGCTCATCGTTGGGCCGAAAACGAGGTGTACTGAAATAAATGTAATAACAGTGTTTTAGCATTTACGTGCAGAAATCTGCAGAAATGTTAAGTAAGTGCAAAATACAAAACCTGAACGTACGTAGAAATAGTCCAAAGCCTCAGAGGCAAAAAGATCTAATTTTTTAAAAGTACAAATATCTAAATTGAATGCCTTCCGATAGCATTCCATGAGGGGGGGGGTCAAGGGGAAGAAAAAGATGACATTTCTTAACTTCTCGAAGATACGGTGAAAAAGAATCGTGTTTGTGCAATGATGTGTGTGTGTGTGCGTGTGTGTGTGTGTGTGTGCACGCCCTATATTTTATCTGGAATTAAAAATTAAGGCCCTGTCAGATGAGGGATGCTAATAAAAAGATTAAAATAGATAATACGGGTGAAGCAATGGCTAAATATATTAATTAAACGGAAGAGATTACTGATATATGTGTATATATACATAAATACACATATTAAATATATGTGTACGTATATACACGTCTATACTGATAAAAGGCTAATATGCTAATTAGACCAGACATCTTCTGGACGTCCTTCCGGACAAAGCCACGGTGGCGAGGGCCGAGGCAGAGGTGGTTAGGGGCGATCAGGCCGGCAGGGGAGAGCGGTTAGGGGCGATCAGGCCGGCAGGGGATGGCAGTTAGGGGCGATCAGGCTGGCAGGGGAGAGCAGTTAGGGGCGATCAGGCCGGTAGGGGAGAGCAGTTAGGGGGCGATCAGGCCGGCAGGGGAGAGCGATTAGGGGCGATCAGGCCGGCAGGGGAGGGCAGTTAGGGGCGATCAGGCTGGCAGGGGAGAGCAGTTAGGGGCGATCAGGCTGGCAGGGGAGAGCAGTTAGGGGCAATCAGTCAGGCAGGCCGGAGAGCAGTTAGGAGCCAGCGGTCTCAGATTGCCAGAGGGATGTCCGACTGTCAGATTAGGCCCGATCCCTAAACCAGCAGTCGGACATCCCCCGAGGGGTCCCAGATTGGAGAAGGAGCAGGCCAGGCTGAGGGACCCCCTATTAACACCCCCCCCCCACCCACATGAATCACGTGCACCGGGCCTCTAGTTGATATATAATTAAACTTCCACCCCGTGACTGGAGGGCTTATGTAATATGCAACTATGAAACGTGTGCAAAACACATCTCCCTGCGAAGTCAAGTCTCAACCCATCGAAGCTGTAGGACGCAGGCAGAGCGCATTCTCTGGACATAAAATTAAATACGAAATCCAATTAAAAATAAAGCTGGAGTCCCATGCTTTTCACAATTATAATGCACTTCTTCATACTCGTGGGTAAAGGGAGTGTATGCATAAAAAATGAGAAAATGATGGGGGCTCACCAGATCGTCCCGTGTCAAATCAGTGAAATGTCACAGGGAAGTCAGAGGGAAATTTATAGACGAGAAAGCTTGTATTGCGGAGGGTGGGGGGGGGGGGGGCGGGGAGGAGAGGGGACAGGACAGAAAGGCTTAAAACACAATAAAATAATCATCCAGCTTAAGAACATAGCCACGGAAAACCCAGGTAATGCAGAACAGAAAGGAAATCAGCCACCCCCCCCCCCACACACACACACACAACCCCTCCCTGGCCCCGTGCAAAACAGATTAAATTACCCAACAGGACGGGGAGGCGGCTGCTGCCTTTCCCCCAACTCCCCCCACTCCTCACCCCGCCTCTGGGTCCCTAGGCACCTAGAGTCCGGTCAGCAGGGTGGTTGCTGGACGGCCAGCGAGTCGATTGCAACCAGCCGAGGGCTCCCCAGTGGGTGGTCGGGTGGAGGGGGGGGAAACACGTCTTTGGCAAAATTAGGGGAAGAAAGTCACGTGACCTCCCGTGCAAGGTCTGGGGCCCGGATGAGAAGATTCTCATTTTGTGGGGACACGTGGGCATGGGTTCGAGTTGGTGGCTCCCTGTTGCTGCACCGTGCGCCATGCTGAGTGGCCGGGTGCCCCCGGGGCCGCCCTCCGTCACAGGAGGCTGCCTGGGCGTCCGTCCGTTCACGTCAGCTCAGAGCAGAGGGCGCCGTGGCCTGGAGGGGCCACGGGCAGAGCGGCCCGATGCCCCTGCCCGCGGCTGTGGCTCCTGGGCACCACCTCCCGGCGCTTTGCACACCCTCAGGGCAGGATGGAGAGAAAGGCTGCCCCCATAACCACACCTAGGGTCCCGGGTTCGATTCCCGTCAAGGGCATGCACCTGGGTTGCGGGCACATCCCCAGTGGAGAGTGTGCAGGAGGCAGCTGGTCGATGTTTCTCTCTCATCGACGATTCCAACTCTCTATCCCTCTCCCTTCCTCTCTGTAAAAAATCAATAAAAAATATATATTTAAATACCTGGACATGGGGGAGTCGAGCGAAAGGGGGAGGTTGATTCACGGGGGAAAAACAGGGGGGCTTTGCAAGCTGATGGGCCGGCGGACAAGCCCAAACCCAGAAGTAAATCGAATAGCTGTTCCGGATCCGACAGGAACGTAAGCGCGGATATTTATTCGTGTACGTTCACACAATAGCCTGCATTTTTTAAAAATTATTATTTTTATTGATTTCAGGGAGGAGAGAGAAAAACATCCATGATGAGAGAGAATCATGGGCCGCCTGCCTCCTGCACGCCCCCTGCTGGGGGTAGAGCCTGCAACCCGGGCATGTCCCCTTGACCGGGAATCGAACCCGGGACCTCCTGGTTCCTAGCTCGAGGCTCCACCACTGAGCCACACCGGCCGGGGATGACTATCTATATTCCTATATGTGCACATAACGGCTAGTATTTTAAGGATCTGCAAGGAGGCAGGTGTCCAAAAGAGGCTCGAGGCCCCAGACATAAATTACGAGCTGACGATGCCGTTTCCAGCTCATCGTGCAGAGCAGCTATTTTTATCCGATTTGCCCCAATAAAACGCGGGGAAATGCATTATTAAGAGAGACGTTACGGATATTCCCCGTAAGGCGTCTGCTGAGCGGGCTGATGAGAATCAAATGCACAGCGTCTGCTTACGGCCTGTTTCCCAGGGATAAACTCTCCACAGCTTCGCGTTGGAATATGACACATGATTCATGATTTTTCGTGGTTTTTTTCCCCCTCCTTCTCATCTACAATATGTGAGTCTATATTTTTTTTTCTTGTCCCGAGAATCGTGCCCAGAAAGCCAAGCTGTTGTTTTCTGTTCCTCTCATCTATCTGCCAGGAAAAAAAAAAAAAAATTCACTTTTACCTTCTGTTAAAAAAAAAAAATCTGTGAAATTCTCAGACACAGTGGGTTTTAAAAAAAAAATTTAAAAATCCCTCCAATCCGATACAGCCCCTAAGAGGACGATTTACGCATTAACGAGGGCGCGAGGGAACGGAAACGCTGCGATTTCGGGGTTTTCAATTCTGCATTCGGGGCTGCCCGATGCAACAGTCAGGGGAAACGGTTAGGGGTTGTGTGCGCGTCCGACCGTAAACATTCCCTCGCACTTTGTCCGGAAGGCAGGAGAGAGACGTTGGTGATTAAAGGCCGTTAAGCCGTCTAACCCACAAATTGCCTGAGAACCGGTAGGACGGGCGAGGCCCGCACGGGGGCAGATAAATGGTCATTGTAGCCCTCAGACGATAAAGGGGATAGAGATTGCGAGAAGGGGTTGCTGGGGGCTGAAGGCGTGACGGTGTGCCTGAGACGGGGTGTCTGTGGAGCACACAGGGAGAGGAGGAAAAAGGAGAACTTAACCAAACCTGATGGGCAGACACATCCCCCGGAAAGCCGGGGACCGACGGCCAAGAGAAAGAACTTCTCAGGCGCCCAGAGAAACGCATCGCGGGTGTTTCTCTCTCTCCCCCTCCCTTCCTCTCTGAAATCAATAGAAATATATAAATGTACTGAATATAAATATGAATATAAATTTAAATAGAAATATTTAATAAAAGCGCAATATGCTAATTAGACCGGACGTCCTTCCGGACAACCTTCCGGCTGCGAGGGAAGCCTGGGTCCCGGGTGCCAGAGGGAAGCCGGTGCCGGCAGCCAGGGAAAGGAAGGCCTCATCTTGCACAAATCTCATGCATCAGGCCTCTAGTATAAGTATAAATATGAATATAAATCCTATACAATAAAAGGCTAATATAAATCCTATGAAAGGCTAATATGCAAATTGACCACCTGGGCGAGCTGGAGTTCTGTCTCTTGCTATGACGTGCGCTGACCACCAGGGGGCGGTGCGGAACAGGAGGGGGCAGGGCGGTGGGGAGACGGGGAACCTGCATGAAATTCATGCACCGGGCCTCTAGTTTCTTAAATAACGAGACGACGAGATACCCTTGCGTCTCTGTTTTGCAGCAAAGGGGATCCATGTTAAGGGGCTGGATTCGAGGGGAGACTGGCCGTACTATGGTACCCCCCAAATCTTACAAGAATTTGGCTTACAGGAAAATTAATCGATGCCATGGCATCCTTTCCGTTCCCTTCCCTTCCTCCGTCTCCTCCTTTTTTTTTTTACACTTTATTATTTTTATTTCGTTAATCCTCAAGTGAGGATATTTTCCCGTTGGTTTTGTAAAATAGTTTATTGATTTTACACAGAAGAATGGGAGAGGGATAGAGAGTTTAGAAACATGGATGAGAGACAAGCATCCATTGGCTGCCTCCTGCACGCCCCCTACTGGGGATCGAGCCCGCAACCCGGGCATGTGCCTTTGACCGGAATCGAACCCGGGGCCCTTCAGCCCGCAGGCCGATGCGCTACCCCCTGAGCCACACCAGCCAGTGCTAGGAATTCTTTAATTCCCAGGGTTTGATAGCTGAAGGTGGGGTGTGTGGAAGCAGTGCTGGGGCGACACCCAATCTTTTGATTTCCTTTACAATTTTTACTTGCTACACATGCACAGCGGTATCCCGTCTTTCAAAAGAACCCCGCAAGCCCGCTCCCCCACCCCCCCACCCCAACCGGGGCCCGGCTCTGTGCCTAATTTCATGTCTATTTCTGGCTCTGCCCACAGCAGGCGGGAGCGTTCGGGGTCGCCTTTGCTGTGAGATGGTTTTCTGAGAAAAATCTCTATTCCCGGCTCCCTGCTGTCAGCCCTTCAGAGCTTGGCAAACATTAGTAAATGCCGGATTTTGGATCTCGTCAATAAATACACGGCGTCGTTCTCGGCGAGGGCTGGAGGTCGGCTCTGATCGCAGGAGCCCGTTGGGGAATGGAATACACGTGTTGTGTTTAGCGGGAAGTGTAAACGACGTGTTTTCACTCGGTTCCTACAATTAAAAAGGGGGATGCGGCCCTAGCGGGTGTGGCTCAGTGGATAGGGCGTCGGCCTGCGGACTGAAGGGTCCCGGGTTCGATTCCCGGTCAAGGGCACAGACCCAGGTTGCGGGCTCCATCCCCAGTAGGGGGCGTGCAGGAGGCGGCCGATCCATAACTGTGTGTAGAATGGATGTGGACAGTGTCAGGGCATTCAACAGGACTGGTTAATAAGACACTCGTCGTCTTATTGTTTTTTGTTTGTTCATCTTCACCCACGGATATATTATTTTTCCATTGATTTTTAGGGAGCGTGTCATATGCTAATGATATGCTAAGGCCGCGCAACCGCTCGCTATGACGTGCACTGGCCACCAGGGGGCAGACAGTCGACCGGTGGACCAGTCCCTATGACGTGCACTGACCACCAGGGGGCAGTCGGCTGGTGGAGCAGTCGCTATGACGTGCCCTGACCACCAGGGGGCAGTCAACTGGTCGACCAGTCGCTATGACGTGCCCTGACCACCAGGGGGCAGTCAACTGGTCGACCAGTCGCTATGACGTGCACTGACCACCAGGGGGCAGACAGTCGACTGGTGGACCAGTCGCTATGACGTGCACTGACCACCAGGGGGCAGACAGTCGACTGGTGGACCAGTCGCTATGACGTGCACTGACCACCAAGGGGAAGACAGTCGACCGGTGGACCAGTCCCTATGACGTGCACTGACCACCAGGGGGCAGACAGTCGACTGGTGGACCAGTCGCTATGACGTGCACTGACCACCAGGGGGAAGACAGTCAACCGGTGGACCAGTCCCTATGACGTGAACTGACCACCAGGGGGCAGACAGTCGACTGGTCGACCAGTCACTCTGACATGCACTGACCACCAGGGGGCAGTCGAACAGTCACTATGATGTGCACTGACCACCAGGGGGCAGACAGTCAACGGGTCGACCAGTCACTATGACGTGCACTGACCACCAGGGGGCAGACAGTCGACTGGTCAGCCAGTCGCTATGACGTGAACTGACCACCAGTGGGCAGACAGTCGACTGGTCGACCAGTCACTCTGACATGCACTGACCACCAGGGGGCAGTCAAACAGTCACTATCACATGCACTGACCACCAGGGGGCAGACGCTCCGACTCTATCCACTGAGCCAACCTGGCCAGGGCCTCGGTGCCTTGTTCTTGATTTGTATCCCAGGTGAGGAAATCAGCCACGAATCTTACAGAAACAGCAAATGACACCCAACCACCCAAACACAAGTGACATATTTGATAAACGTAGATTTGATGGTAGATACGTTCGTCTTCTCCCTCTTTCTCTTTCTCTCTCTCAGGCAGGGCTGTGCACCCTAAAAAAATGCACAGCTGCCCTAGGCGGTGTGGCTTAGTGGATAGAGCGTCGACCTGTGGACCGAAGGGTCCCGGGTTCGATTCCGGCCAAGGGCACAGGCTCCTCCCCGCACCAGGCCCACAGGTCGGATGTGTGCAGGAGGCAGCCCATCGATATGTTTCTCTCACATCAATGTTTCTCTCTGTCTCTCTCTCTCTCTCTCCCTCTCTCCCTAAAAATCAATGGGAAAAATATCCTTAGGTGAGGATTAACAATAACAAAACAAAAAAAATAGAAATTAAAGAATCCACAGTAGCTCATTCCATCGATGCACAAATTTCCCACCCTGCAGGTGAGGGACCTACCGGCGACAGGGTGTTCTCTCAAAAAACCGTTTTTGTTTCCACTTCCCCAAGCCCAGGGCGATCCGATGGCTTCCTCCGTTGCACGTGGGGAGGAAATAGAAGATTGAGGATTAATCCGTCTCCGTCGAGACGGAAACAATGTCTGCCTTTGTTTGGACGCCGATATGCAGTCCTGGGACCCAGGGACGCCCGGTGATTAGATAAATGAAACAGCAGCAGGAGACAACTCAGTGAAATGGTGCATTTTATTTTATTTTATTTTTAATATATTTTATTGATTTTTCACAGAGAGGAAGGGAGAGGCATAGACAGTTAGAAACATCGATGAGAGAGAAACATCGATCAGCTGCCTCTTGCACGCCCCCCACCAGGGATGTGCCCGCAACCAAGGTCCATGCCCTTGACTGGAATTGAACCCGGGACCCTTCAGTCCGCAGGCCGATGCTCTATCCACTGAGCCACACCGGTCAGGGCTGAAATGGTGCATTTATTTTTTTTTAAATATATTTTATTGATTTTTTACAGAGAGGAAGGGAGAGAGATAGAGAGTTAGAAACATCGATGAGAGAGAAACATCGATCAGCCTCCTCCTGCACACCCCCCACCGGGGATGTGCCGCAACCAAGGTCCATGCCCTTGGCCGGAATCGAACCCGGGACCCTTCAGTCTGCTGGCCGCCGCTCTATCCACTGAGCCACACCGGTCAGGGCTGAAATGGTGCATTTTAAATCTCGGTTCCCACCGACTGGCCGGGCAGCGTCTGACCCCGGTGCTCATGCTCACTGCACCGACCTTCAATCGAACATCGTCCGAGGACTCCAGCTCTATGTTTTGTTTGTTTTTGGTGCATTGACTGGGAATCTTCCTTCCACTCTCTTTCTTAAAAAAATCAGTGGAAAAAATATCCTCGGTTGAGGGATTAAAAAAAATATTGATCTTTAAAAAACTGATATAGACACGATGGGTAGACACATGACCATGTGTCCGACATCACTAGTTAAGTGAGAAATGCATTTTTAAAGCCTGAGGCACCGGCCAGATAGTAAGTGAAATGGCACCAATTAAAAATAAATGAATAAAAAGACACGGACACCCGAGATTTTAGGGGTGGAAACTGGGTCTCTATTGTCCAACACAATCAGAGTAAAACCTCAGCAAATTCTTACAAAATTCAACGCCCATCTACCCTTGATGAGAAATGGGGTCAGAATTGTGCTGTTATTATTTGTGTGTATTTCAATATACGCATGTTTGATCTCGAAATAACTGTAAAAATAGTAAGGGTGTGGGCATGGGGAGTGGGTAGAGGGAGAGATGACACGGAACAGCAGCTCATTGCTAATTGCTAACCCCCTCCCCCACCCCCTCACCCCCCCCCCCCGTGGAGGGGACGGGTACTGGGTTATGCCATTTTCTTTGCTTTGTGTCTGTTTGATATTTTCCACAGTAAAAGTTAAACATAATTTTAAAAAGGAAAAAGAAATAATAAGGTTTTTAAAACGTCATCGCAGCTGGTCGACTGGTTGGCTGTCTGCCCCCTGGTGGTCAGTGCACGTCATAGCGACTGGTCGACCAGACGGCTGTCTGCCCCCTGGTGGTCAGTGCACGTCATAGCGACTGGTCGACCGGTTGGCTGTCTGCCCCCTGGTGGTCAGTGCACGTCATAGCGACTGGTCGACTAGTTGACTGTCTGCCCCCTGGTGGTCAGTGCACGTCATAGCGACTGGTCGACCAGTCGACTGTCTGCCCCTGGTGGTCAGTGCACGTCATAGCGACTGGTCGACCAGTCGACTGTCTGCCCCTGGTGGTCAGTGCACGTCATAGCGACTGGTCAACCGGTTGACTGTCTGCCCCCTGGTGGTCAGTGCACGTCATAGCAAGCGGTTGAGCGGCCTTAGCATATCATCAGCGTATTACGCTTTGATTGGTTGAATGGCCGACCGGCCGACCGGACACTTAGCATATTAGGCTTTTATTCTCTAGGATTGGTCAGGGCTCAACATAAAGGCCGACAGACTCAAAGACTTCTCATATTTTTTTAAATATATTTTTATTGCTTTCAAAGAAGAAGGTAGAGGGAGAGATAGACACGTCCATGATGAGAGAGAATCATGGATCGGCTGCCTCCTGCACGCCCCCTACTGGGGATGGAGCCCACAACCCGGGCATGTGCCCTTGACCGGGAATCGAACCCGGGACCCCCAGGTTCATAGATTGATGCTCAACCACTGACCCCCGCCAGCCAGGCCTATCTGCCATATGAGTGCAAGACGCAGCACAGACAATTCATCTACAATGAACGGGCCTGCACTTCCCTAAAACTGGCCGTTTATGGACCTTCAAACGGGAATTTCATCCACTCTCCGCGTCACGGGTGGTCTTCTGATTTGGGGAGAAAACTGTTTGAACGTGTTAAGATGCATCCGGGGCCTGCAGGCCGCATAAAACCGGGCGGCCAGCTGGCTCTGGCCCATGGAGCGCCGTCCGGGGTGCCAGGGGGCGCCCAGGGCGGGAACAATGCCAACCCCCGTCCACCCCCCACTGACCGATATAGTAAAGGAAGCACTCAACTTAATCAGCATCCCCAGGAACGCCCCACCCCCACCTCCATTTCTCTGATTAACTTGTTGTAACAATGACAGCAAGAACGGCAGATGCAAGTATATGTATTTCTAAGCAAATATGTAAATGTGGGTAACAGCCTTTCATTTCTGCCCCTCTCCGAAAGGCATATGCGAGGCAATCTATGTAGATAAAAGCCTAAGGGAGCTTTGCAACCATGGACCGAATGACCGGTCAACTGGCCGCTATGACGATGCACTGACCACCAGGGGGCAGACACTCAAGGCAGGAGCTGCCCCCTGTGGTCATTGTGCGCTCCCACAAACAACCTCCCGTGGTCCCTCCTCCCAGCCGGCCCTGATCGGCCCCAATCGCTGGGCGGGCCGAGGAACCTCACCGGTGCACGAATTCGTGCACCGGGCCTCTAGTTGTCAGATAAAATATTGCCGTCGTAGGCAAGTCTCATGATGTTAAATGTTCCAAGGATGATTTTAAATTAAAAAAAATTTTTTAATTGACTTTGGGAGAGAGAGGGAGAGAGAGAGAGAAACATCCGTGAGGAGAGAGATCACGGATCGGCCGCCTCCTGCACGCCCCCTACTGGGGATGGAGCCCGCAACCCCAGGCATGTGCCCTGATCGGGAATCAAACCATCCATGACCTCCTGGTTCATAGGTCGATGCTCAACCACTGAGCCACACTGCCAGGCAATGAGTTTCTTTTTAATTTGATTTTATTGTTGACAGTATTATAGATGTGCCCCCAAATTTCACCCTCCTTTGAGCCCTGCGCCCCCACCACACCCCAGGCCTTCACCCCCCTATAGTCTGTGTCCACGGGGGATGCATCTACGCACACAAGTTCATCGGTTGATCTCTTCCCGCCACCCTCCCTCCCCCGCCTTCCCTCTGAGGTTCAACAGTCTGTTCTTCCTTCCGTGTCTCTGCTTCTGTTTTTGTCCGTCAGTTTATTTTTTCTCGTCAGATTCCACGTGTGAGCGAGATTGTGGGAGACGTGTGTCTCTCTGGTTTTCGGGTAAGTGCTTAGCGGGTTGGACGGGCACCTGAGTACCTTCCACCCATTAGCTACTCCAAGGGGGTGATGCCTGGTAAGGAAAAAGACCCCCCACACACAGCACGTCCACTCCCAGAAGCTGCTGAATTAACAAAAGGAAAATTTGACCCAATTAAGGAGAAACCCTTTTACGGAAATGAGCCCCCACCCCACCCCCACCCCCACCCCCGGCTGACGGCGGTCATTTCTCATCGGCGAGGCCTGGAGATTTGCAGAGAATTCAGTGGGCGGGCCTCGGCTCCCTGGCTTTCTCACTGTGTGTTTCTTTATTTAAAAGAAAATAAATATATATATTTATATAGAGAGATATATAGTGTCCCAAAATTCACGCAAGATTTGAATTCTGCGTGAGCATTAACAACAACAACAAAAATAAATAAAAGCCTGATTTGACTCGGTTTATTGAACCAGATTCTAATATCAGTTGCCCTTTGATGTCAATCCCTTCGATTTGATCAGCATCACCAAGGACCAATGATGGCCCAGGAGCAGGGACCAGGAAGACCAATGGAGACCACGGCTTTGCGTCTGTGCCAGCAAAGCCGTGGAGGCCATGGATCCGATGTGCTATTCCAGACATTAACCCTAGACTGTGTCCTTTATGAATCAATAAAAAATTACAATTGTTAATTAGAAACCTGTGTTTTCTATCAAAATTACTTCTTGCGTGCATTTTGGGACTATATATATATATATATATATATATATATATATATACACACACACACACACACACACGCACGCACGCACACGCACACATACACTCACTAGGAGCCCGGTGCATGAATTCGTGCACAAGTAGCTTGCTGCTCCGCCCTAAAGTAAAAGGTGCAAGTCAGGCCTGCAGGCATTTGCCAAAATACGGTGAGTTGTGAGGAGCAGTAATGACACGCTTGTGTAAAAAAAAAAAGCCTATTGGTGTGTAAGACGATACCCATAACTGACCATTGCACCACCCTTGCTCATGCTACCTGTGCCGTGAATTCGGAATGCCATCCAGAAGTGCAGAAATCTATAATAATAAAAGCGCAATATGCTAATGAGACCGGACAGCCGAACGACCTTCCGGACATCATTCCGGACATCCTTCCAGATGAAGCTGTGGTGTCAGGGACCAAGACAGAGGCGGTTAGGGGCAATCAGGCACACAAGTGAGCAGTTAGGGGCGATCAGGCAGGCAGGTGAGTGGTTAGGGGTGATCAGGCAGGCAGGTGAGTGGTTAGGGGTGATCAGGCAGGCAGGTGAGTGGTTAGGGGCATCAGGCAGGCAGGTGAGCAGTTAGGGGCATCAGGCAGGCAGGCAAGTGGTTAGGGGTGAACAGGCAGGCAAGTGGTTAGGGGCGATCAGGCAGGCAGGTGAGTGGTTAGGGGTGATCAGGCAGGCAAGTGGTTGGGGCGATCAGGCAGGCAGGCGAGCGGTTAGGGGCAATCAGGCAGGCAGGAGAATGCTTAGGGGTGATCAGGCAGGCAGGCGAGTGGTTAGGGGCGATCAGGCAGGCAGGAGAATGGTTAGGGGCGATCAGGCAGGCAGGAGAGCAGTTAGGGGCGAGGCAGGCAGGCGAGCGGTTAGTGGCGATCAGGCAGGCGAGTGGTTAGGGTTGATGAGGCAGTGATGCAGAGTGGTTAGGGACAGGCAGGCAAGCAGGTGAGCAGTTAGGAGCCAGCAGTCCAGATTGCAAGAGGATGCAGGCTGGGCAGAGGAACCCCCCCACCCCACCGTACCCCCCCCCCCACCGAGCACGCATTTCGTGCACCCGGCCTCTAGTGCATCCCAAGTCAGCTTCTGAGGCATGACATGGCCACCTGGGCAGGCTCGGCCTCTGTCCCTTTTTCAGAATTCGGCAATGGCCTGGCCAGCTGGCTCACTGAAGGGTCCTGGGTTCGATTCCCGTCAAGGGCATGTACCTCGGCTGCGGGCTCCATCCCCAGCCCTCGTCAGCACAGCCGATCGGTGAGTCTCTAGCACGTTGGTGTCTCTGTGTCTCTCCCACTCCCTCCCAGTATCTCTAAAAACCAATAGGAAAATTAACAAAACAAAAAACAATAAAAAATTAGAAAAACAAAATTCGGCAAAGACTACCCGTCCTCGGGAACTCAAACCATGACATTCACTGTCCATTGATTGATGACACAGTGATTCACTTGTAACCTTGACTCCAGCATTTAATTCAGGACACGTCTTTAAATTTCTAGGGAAGCCCTGGCCGGTGTGGCTCAGTGGATAGAGCGTCGGCCTGCGGACTGAAGGGTCCCGGGTTCGATCCCCGGTCAAGGGCACAGGCCCGGGTAGCGGGCTCGATCCCCAGTAGGGGGCGTGCAGGAGGCAGCCCAACCGTGATTCTCTCTCATCATGGATATTCCTGTCTCTCTCCATCTCCCTTCCTCGTGGCAATTCTAGAACAGGATGATGCCAACAGGAAGTCCCCTTGTCCAATGGGCAGGGTTCCTAGGAACATGGCTGGTGCCGAGCCCGCAATCACCGCGAACCCCATTATTTTGCTGTCGGCGGCCGGCAGTGAGGCCGCAAGGATCGTGCATAACTTGTACATCCCTGCCTGGGAGCCGGGTGTCTGCTGGGCCCTGGGAAGTAGCCGCTCTCCATCTCCCTCCAGCCCGGCGGTGCTCAACCTGTGGGTCGCGACACCCGTGGGGGTCGAACGGCCCTTTCACAGGGGTCGCCTGAGACCATCGGAAAACACACGTATCGTTTTTGTGGTGAATCACTATGCTTTCGTGATGTTCTCTTTGTCACAATGAAATTGGGGGTCACCACAACATGAGGAACTAACTGTATTAAAGGGTCCGGGCGTGAGGAGGTGCCGGAAGCCGGTCCGTCCTTGCTGCTTGACACGGTCGCCGCGGGGAAGAAACATCTGCACAGCCTATGTTTCAATGACCTGGCGTGCATGGCATCCTGTTCTTAATATGTTTGCTCCCCGTCTTAGCGCTATGTGTTTTAACCAAGGTCACCTCTCCGAGAAAGCTTGTCCCCCCAGGTGGGGATTTTTCCCTGAAGTTAGGGAGGGAATAAAACCCCTTAACTAAGTCCCGGGCGGGTAGTTAATCCCTTTAACTACGAACAATCATGGTTAAGCTACATAATCTTTACTCCGTGAAATGGGGATCAGAAACACCCTAACCTTTGGCACAGAAATGGACAGGATTAAAATCAACTGGTATAAATACAGATGTAACAAGACAATAAAACACAGAACCTGGCTGGACATCCTGGCTAGAACCTGCCTAGGCTGCTGATCGACTGAAGGCTGCTGTCTCCGTGTCATTCCTTCTTCGCCGACTCCGTCCACACCTTTCGGGACCCCTGCACCTGCTGGGGTTGGACCCCAACAAGGAAGGTTGAGAACCACTGCTCCAGCGGGTCCATCGCAGGCCCGAGGGAGATTTTTGCAAAGGGAGGTCGTTGAAGAATCTCTCCGCACAACTCAATCCTTTCTACGTTCAATCCTTGACCCTGTTCTGTGCGTGTGGCTCGGAATCCATGATGGGCCGGCTCTCCCCGGCCGAGTCCATGAAAAAAAGGCACTTTGGCTGACGGGGAATAAATCCGGCAGCAAGGATGCCTTAGAGGCCAGCAGGAGAGGCAATGGGGGGCGGCCTGCAAGGATCTAGCCTCGCTGGGGAGGATGCCTGTGCAAGGCCATCGCTATAAAGATGCCAGACCCTGGCGTCTTGATAGGTCATTCATTCCGGTGCCTTTAGCTTCTTCTCTTGGGCATCATTTCTGCTCCTTTAATAGAACTGTCAGCTGTGATTTCTCTGGGGCTCATTAGAAGTTTTTTATTTTATTTTATTTTTTTTAACCTCGGCAGTCGGCCCCTGGCTTTCTGGGTGCTGGTGTCTTCCCAGCGGGTGTCGGGTTAACACAGTGGTTCTCAACCTTCAGGCCCTTTAAATACCGCTCCTCGTGCTGTGGGGACCCCCAACCATGGAGTGATTTTGGTGGCTACGTCATCACTGTCGTGTGGCTGCTGTTACGAATCGTCATGGAAACATCTGATAGGCAGGATGGATTTTCATGGTGACACATGGAACATCATGAAAGCACAGTGATCAATCACAAAATCAATATGTGACGATAGACGTGTTTCCCGACGGTCTTAGGCGACCCCTGTGACAGGGTCATTCGACCGCCAAAGGGGTCGTGGCCCACAGGTTGAGAACCGCTGGGATGACACCTCCTTTGTCTGTCCGTCCGATACCCCCTCGTTCTGGAGGCGGGGAAAGGGGCGTCGGCGAGGCGAGCTGGGATTTGGCGTCCGGCCCTGCGTGCACCCTCCCTGGGCCTTTCTGGGGTTTATACCGAGGGGGGTCCAAGCCGCTGTCGGCTTTCATCTCTGCAGATGGGATCCTGTGAGTCCCTTCACCAACCTCGCGGCCTTTCTCCACATCTTTTCCTGCTGCTGTGACTCTATCGAAATGCAAGGTTCAAGCCCAGCCGGCTGGTGTGGCTGGTTGGTTGAGTGTCGCCCTGTGAACCAGGGGTTCAGGGTTCGATTCCTGGTCAAGGGCACATGTCAGGGCTGATGCCCTAACCATTGAGCCACGCAGGCCAGGGCTCTTTTGTCTTGTTTTAATGTTTTTACTTTTTTTAAAAAAAAATATTTTTATTGATTTCGGAGAGAGGAAGGGAGAGGGAGGGAGAGATTGAAACATCAGTGATGAGAGAGAATCGCTGATTGGCTGCCTCCCGCACGCCCCCCGCTGGGGGTCGGACCGGGAACCCAGGCATATGCCCTTGACCGGAATCGAACCCGGGACCCTTCAGTCTGCAGGCGGACGCTCTATCCACTGAGCAACACTGGCGAGGGCTGGCTTGTTTTGTTAATTGCCCTTAAGTCAGTGGTTCTCAACCTTCCTCATGTTGTGGGGACCCCCAATTTCATTGTGACAAATTGAACATCATTAAAGCATAGTGATTAATCACAAAAACAATATGTGATTATAGATGTGTTTTCCGACGGTCTTAGGCGACCCCCGTGAAAGGGTCGTTCGACCCCCAGGTTGAGAACCGCTGCCCTAAGTCCCGACGTCTGCACCCCTTGCCAACTTCACGAGCCTTTGAAAAGGCAAATGGAAATGTAGCAGAAATCCAAAAAGCGCTTTCTCTCTCTCCCTCTCCCTGCCTCCTTGAAATCCATAAAAAACATATTTAAATAAAACAAAATAAGTGGTAAAACTGTTATCTTTTTTCCGGAGCATTTTCCCCTTCTGCTCAGCTTTTGCTTCCTGGCAAAATTACCCTCCGTGTGGCTCAGATAGACTCGTGAAAAGTGTCCGCAGGCCAGACGTCTTGCGCACGGACACCTTTGAATGGCGAAGGCTCACCGCAGCCCCTCCAGGCCAGAGGCGGGGCTCAGGGGTGCAGGGGAATGTGGAAAACCTGAGCCATAGGGTGTTGACGTTAAAAAACAAAACAAATCAAACCTGTAAGGAATTTTGGTGAGTTTATTTGAGCCAAACGGCCCGGGAAACAGAACCTCAATGGATTGGGTAACGTTCCAGAGAATGGCGGTTTTTCACTGTGTTTTATAGACAGGTCAGCGGGTCGCGTGCAATCCATTGGGGATGGTTGAGGGAGGCGGGAGGAAGCCACGTGGGGAGGCCCCTGGGATTGGATAGGAAGTGGAATGATGGACACCTGCTCCTTTCACGTAAGCGGGTGCAGGATCGTTCACGGTCAGCCGGAACTCGGGCCCTGGCCAGTTCGGCTCAATGGATAGAGCCTCGGCCTTTGGACCCAGGGGTCCCGGGTTCGGTCCCGGTCAAGGGCGCGTGCCTTGGTTGAGGATGTGTGATCGATGGTTCTCACTCTCTATCCCTCTCCCTTCCTCTCTGTGAAAGAAATCAATGAAATCCTCTATAATAAAAGGCTAATAGGCAAATTGTCCCGTTGGGAGTTCGACCGACCGGGAGTTTGACCACTTGCTATGACGTTCGCTGATTACCAGGGGGTTGCATGGAACAAAGGAAGACCCTAGCTGGCAGCTGGGAGGCGCTGATCGGCCCTGATCGCCGGCCAGGCATAGAGACAGTACCAGTGCACGAATTTTGTGCACCGGGCTTCTAGAGTGTGTGTGTGTGTGTGTGTGTGTGTGTGTGTGTGTGTATCTATCTATTTATCTATATATATATACAGTTAACTCAGTAACGATGAGGGCATTGGGGGTCTCCACAGACTGATGCCAGTGCCCTGAGGGGTCCGGAAAAAGGGAAGTCACCTGGACGTCCCAACGAAACGTCATCGATGCAAAAAGACAGGTTAAGGTAAGGCTGGCCTCCCCGGGGGAGATGCCGGCCTGGGACGCGACTGCGCCCCGTAAACCCTTCTGGTTACAGTGTGAATTCCAGGCCGTGCTTCCTGCTTGCTTTTTGGGTCTCTGGGTTTGCAAGGCCGACGATCACCACCGGGTGAGCCCGCAGACGCTGCGGGACTGGTTTGCACGTGTCCTTCGGGGCGAAGATGCAGAGATAAATCGGAGGAAGTTTATGGCCCGGAAAAGGACTTTTTGTCGGCGAGAGATCGATGGATGGCTCCGGCGGGGGCTGGAGGCCACAGGCTCCCAGCGTCTCCGATCGATCCACGCGTTGTAAGTGCCGCCCCGCCCGCGGGAAATGAGTGGGAGGCACCGCCCGCTCGGGGAAGCTCTGTTTCTGAGTCCTTGTGTGTGAGACTGGATCGAACCCCGCTGTCCGGGCGTCCGGCCGCCCGGCCTGGGGGCCGTTGAACACCAAGCCGTCCACGACCCAGCAGCTACTAACACAAAAACCCGCTGGTTTGGGTCCCACGTTGGTGGCAGCGATTTTTTTAAAAAATTGGCTGATTTCATCTTGGACGTTTATCGGGAGGCCGGTTCGAAGGACTCTGCCATCCGGTGCATCACTGGGCTCCGAACAAAGGGGTGGATAACGTTCAAAATGATGGCAGGCTGGCCCTGACCAGTTTTGCTCAGTCGGTAGAGCGTCGGGCCGAGGACCGGAGGGTCTCGGGTTCGAATCCTGGTCAAGGGCAGGTGCCTCGGTTGCAGGCTCAATCCCTGGCCCAGGGCTCAGTGGGGAGACGACCAGTCGATGTGTCCCTCTCGTATCAGTGTTTCTCTCTCTGTGTCTCACTGATGTTTCTATGTCTTGCTCTCCCTTCTTCTCTGAAATCAATCTATACCAGCCGTGGGCAGACTACGGCCCGCGGGCCGGATCCGGCCCGTTTGAAATGAATAAAAATAAAAAATAAAAAAGACCGTACCCTTTTATGTAATGATGTTTACGTTGAATTTATATTAGTTCACACAAACACTCCATCCATGCTTTTGTTCCGGCCCTCCGGTCCAGTTTAAGAACCCATGGTGGCTCTCGAGTCAAAAAGTTTGCCCACCCCTGGTATATACTAATGAAAGGGTAATATGCTAATTAGACCAGACATCTTCCGGACGTCCTTCTGGACAAAGCCACGGTGGTGGGGGCCGAGGCAGAAGCAGTCAGGGGCGATCAGGCCGGCAGTGGAGAGTGGTGAGGGGCAATCAGTCTGGCAGCAAACAGCGGTTAGGGGCAATCAGGCCGGCAGGGGAGGGCAGTTAGGGGCGATCAGGCTGGTAGTGGGGGGGGCAGTGAGGGGCGATCAGGCCGGCAGTGGAGAGTGGTGAGGGGCAATCAGGCTGGTAGGGGAGGGCAGTTAGGGGCAATCAGGCCGGCAGGGAAGAGCAGTTAGGGGCGATCAGGCTGGCAGGGAAGAGCAGTTAGGGGCGATCAGGCTGGCAGGGAAGAGCAGTTAGGGGCGATCAGGCCGATAGGGGGGGCAGTGAGGGGTGATCAGGCCGGCAGGGGAGGGCGGTTAGGGGCAATCAGGCCGGCAGGGGAGAGCAGTTAGGGGCGATCAGGCTGGCAGGGAAGAGCAGTTAGGGGCGATCAGGCCGGCAGTGGGGGGCAGTGAGGGGCGATCAGGCTGGCAGGGGAGAGCAGTTAGGGGCGATCAGGCCGGTAGTCGGGGGGGCAGTGAGGGGCGATCAGGCCGGCAGTGGAGAGTGGTGAGGGGCAATCAGGCTGGTAGGGGAGGGCAGTTAGGGGCAATCAGGCCGGCAGGGGAGAGCAGTTAGGGGCGATCAGGCCGGCAGGGAAGAGCAGTTAGGGGCGATCAGGCCGGTAGTCGGGGGGGCAGTGAGGGGCGATCAGGCCGGCAGTGGAGAGTGGTGAGGGGCAATCAGGCTGGTAGGGGAGGGCAGTGAGGGGCGATCAGGCCGGCAGGGGAGGGCGGTTAGGGGCAATCAGGCCGGCAGGGGAGAGCAGTTAGGGGCGATCAGGCCGGCAGGGGAGGGCAGTTAGGGGCAATCAGGCCGGCAGGGAAGAGCAGTTAGGGGCGATCAGGCCGGCAGTGGGGGGCAGTGAGGGGCGATCAGGCTGGCAGGGGAGAGCAGTTAGGGGCGATCAGGCCGGTAGTCGGGGGGGCAGTGAGGGGCGATCAGGCCGGCAGTGGAGAGTGGTGAGGGGCAATCAGGCTGGTAGGGGAGGGCAGTTAGGGGCAATCAGGCCGGCAGGGGAGAGCAGTTAGGGGCGATCAGGCCGGCAGGGAAGAGCAGTTAGGGGCGATCAGGCCGGCAGGGGAGAGCAGTTAGGGGCGATCAGGCCGATAGGGGGGGCAGTGAGGGGCGATCAGGCTGGCAGGGGAGAGCAGTTAGGGGCGATCAGGCTGGCAGGGGAGCAGTTAGGGGCGATCAGGCCGATAGGGGGGCAGTGAGGGGCGATCAGGCTGGCAGGGGAGAGCAGTTAGGGGCGATCAGGCTGGCAGGGGAGCAGTTAGGGGCGATCAGGCCGATAGGGGGGCAGTGAGGGGTGATCAGGCCGACAGGGGAGAGCAGTGAGGTGCGATCAGGCCTGCAGGGGAGAGCGGTTAGAGGCGATCAGGCTCGCCACGATCCCTGAAGACACGTCACCCCGAACTAGAGAGACACCGAAGGCCATTTGGACCAGCACCACTGAATAGAGCAAAGTGCGCCCTGGCCTGTGTGGCTCAGTGGATAGCGCGTCGGCCGGCGGAGTGAAGGGTCCCGGGTTCGATTCTCATCAACGGCACACGCCCGGGTTGCAGGCACCTCCCGGGCCCGGGCCCTGGTCGGGGCGCGTGCAGGAGGCAACCGATCGATGTGTTTCTCTCACATCGATGTTTCTCTCTCTCTTTCCCTCTCGCTTACGAGCTACCACCCTCCATGGTGATAACAGAAATATATATATTTTAAATATGTTTATATTGATTTCAGAGAGGAAAGGAGAGAGAGAAACATCCATGAGGGGAGGGAATCATGGATCATGGACCGGCTGCCTCCTGCACGCCCCCTGCTGAGGATCGAGCCCGCAACCCGGGCATGTGCCCTGACCGGGAATCGAACCCGGGACCTCCTGGTTCATGGGTGCAGACTCCCACCCCTCTCTGTCTGGGTTTTTTGGGGTCTTTTCTGTCTGGAGAGAGCAGTCGGGGAACATTCGTTCACTCTCCCTGTCATTTTCTTGTTCTCTAATGAAGCCAACAGCAAGAGAGCAATTTCCCGTTTCCGTAGCAATTCGTGGCTCATTCATTTTTAACCTCCTTTTCTGCGCATTTCCAAGTGCCGTTGTGCTGCTGCTGCTGTTTTTTTAACCCAAAGTCTAAATATTTGGCCTGTGTCTCTCGTCCCTGGGAAGTCCCGGCTCTTGGTGTCTCGCGCCTGGATCATCACCAAAGCTTCATGACAGAACAAAGAGACGAACGGGAAGGTGTCGGGGTGCCCCCAGGGCTCCTCATTAGGGCGTGAGGCAGACCCGTTGGGTGTGTTCCTACCGTCACTCTGCTTGGAACAGGAGGCGTGCATGCACACGCATGATTCTCCTGCGTGCCCACGACTCGTCCAGCTTTGCAAGCACTGTCTCTGAAGGGTCCCGGGTTCGAGTCCCGTCAAGGGCACACGCCCGGGTTGTGGGCTTGATCCCCAGTAGGGGGCGTGCAGGAGGCAGCTGGTCCATGATTCTCTCTCATCATGGATGTTTCTCTCCCTTCTTCTCTCTGAAATCAATAAAACATATATTAAATATATATATATATTTTTTTTTTGACGTTTGCCCTAACCGGTGTGGCTCAGGGGATAGAGCATCGGCCTGTGGCCTGAAGGGTCCCGGGTTCGATTCCTGTCAAGGGCATGTGGTTGCAGGCACATCCCCAGTAGGGGGCGTGTGCAGGAGGCAGCTGATCCGTGTTTCTCTCTCATTGATGTTTCCAACTCTCTTCCTCTCCCTTCCGCTCTGTAAAAAAATCAATAAAATATATTTTTAAAAAAATATATATTTGACGTTCAGGGTGGCTTCTTTTCGCCCGCATGACCAAAGCCATCGCGATCTGAAATCAAGCAGGCGGATTCTCGTGCCGTTCGCATTCTGTCCAGGGCGGAACGCAGCGGGCGAGGTTCAGAAGCGATAGAGCAGAGGGAGGACACCTCTCTCTCCACGTATCACGGCGTGGGGCATGATCTGAAGGTTGCACACGCCTCTGCCCGCGTCCGTCTCCTGGGCAGGCCGTGCTCTGGCCTCGGCCGGGATCCCCCGTGTACGTGTTTCCTGGTGGACACGGAAGGGCCCCTGCTCAGGGCCCAAGGCCACGCGACGGTCACGCCAAGGGGCGCTGAGCCGTGGCGGGGAGGCCGGGGAAACGGGACACAGGCCCAGGGCCCCGCGGTTCTCGGGGTGGATTAGCCCGTCGTGTCCACGCGGGACGCAGAGCAGTGTGTGCACCAAGGATTGGGAAGGGCCGTCCGTGGTCAAGGGCTCCAGAGTCAGGAGGTGGCTGAGCCCATCGCCGGGGCCGTGGGCCACACGCTGATGGGGGTGCCAAGTGGGACGAGCGGATGGAACAGCAGGTCCCGAGGTTCCCCGGGAGTCGGGGCGCAGGGAAAGCTCCTATATAAAGGCGGGGAGGGTGGGTGGGTGGGTGGGAAGAGATCTATTCGAAGAATGGGTGTGCGTCTATGCGAGATCCGTGGACCCGGACAATGGGGGGGGGAGGCCTGGGGTGGGGGTGAGGGTGGGCTAGAAGGGGCCCATGCAGGGAAAACGGGGTTCGCTCAGCCTCATCGTCTGATGCCCAGTGGAAGGCTCACCCTTGTTCTGACAGGGTCTCATCCTTAGAATTTGAATGCGAGCTGGGCCAGTGCGGCTAAGTGGTGAGCGCCGACCTAGGAGCCAGGAGGTCCCGAGGTCCCGGGTTCGATTCCCGGTCAAGGGCACATGCCCGGGGTTGCGGGCTCGATCCCCAGCAGTGGGGCGTGCGGGAGGCGGCCGGCCCGTGATTCTCTCTCATCACGGATGTTTCTCTCTCTCTCTGCCTCTCCCTTGCTCTCTGACGTCGATAAAAAGATATATTTATTTTAAGAAGAAAGGAAGGGCTGAGAAGTCCCCCTCGCCCCGAGGTCGGCAAACCGCGGCTCTTCCACAAAACACCGCCTGCGGGCGCGCACGTGCAGTGCGATTGAAACTTCGGGGCCCACCCATGCACAGAAGCCGGTGTTTTGTGCAAGAGCCGCACTCAGGGGGCCAAAGAGCCGCATGTGGCTCGCGAGCTGCGGTTTGCCGGCCGCTGAGTTGGTGCATCTGTACCAGCCAGCCCTACGACTCCCTCGCCCGGGGAGACGGTGTCCTTGGTGTTGACGTTTATTTTTTTAACTAGAGGCCTGGTGCACGAAATTCGTGCACTCGGGGGGTGTGGGGAGTCTCAGCCCTCACTGAGCCCTCTCGCAGGCCCGGAGCCCTGGGGGATGTCGGACGGATGGCTTCGTGCTCGCCAGCCGTGACCCGGCTTCTGGCTGAGCATAGCTCCCCCTGTGGGAGCGCACGGACCACCAGGGGGCAGCTCCTGCATCGAGCGTCTGCCCCCTGGTGGTCAGTGCACGTCGCAGCGCCTGGTCGTTCCGCCTTTCGATTGATTTGCATATTGGCCTTTTATGATGTAGGATATTTCCTGTTGAATGTATGACATGTCCCCTTTCCCCCCTCATTGACCCCTTGTGGCCCGCCCCCGCCCCCCACCCCAGCCCTCACCCCCCTATTGTCCGTGTCCATGGGTGACACATACATGCAGACAAGTCCTTCGGTTCATCTCTTCCCACGCCCCCAGCCTCCCCGCCTCCCCTCTGAGGTTGGACGGTCTGTTCGCGCTTCTACGTCTGTGGGCCTATTTTCGTTCATCAGCTTATGTTGTCCGTTAGGTCCCACGAATGAGTGAGGTCAGGGGGCACGTGTCTTTCTCCGACGGCCCGATTTCGCTCGGCGTCCTGCTGTCCAGGTCCCTCCGTGCGGCTGGACACGGGCAGAGACCTTTCCTTTTTCAGTGCTGCGTAGTATTCCACGGCGTCGAAGGACCGCGGCTCTGTAACCCGCGCGTCTGCTGGTGGGCGCGTAGGCTGTTTTCCGAATCTTCGTAGCGACGGTCAACGGCGCTGCTGTGCCTATCGCTTGGGAGGCTCTTCCCTCAACTCTTCGCAGAAGCAAGGGGCCCACACGTGTCGAAATCCCTGCTTCCTGTCGCGGAGAATTAAACTCCGAATCTGCCAGCATCGCGATCCTAGAGGTAAGGCATTGCCTTTTCCAGGGTGGTGTCTGAGAAACAATACCTCAAGCCCTGGCCGGTGTGGCTCAGTGGATAGGGCGTCGGCCTGCGGACTGAAGGGTCCCGGGTTCGATTCTAATCAAGGGCACATGCCTGGGTTGTGGGTTCGATCCCCAGTAGGGGGCGTGCAGGAGGCATCCGATCCATGATTCTCTCTCATCGTCGATGTTTTCTCTCTCTCTCTCTCTCTCTCTGCCTTCCTCTCTGAAATCAATAAATATATATTAAAAAAGAAAGAAAGAAAGAAAAACAATACTCCAAGCAACTCTTAACAAAGCGTAGGGGAATTAGCCCTGGCCAGTGTGGCTCAGTGGATAGAGCGTCGGCCCGTGGACCGAAAGGTCCCGGGTTCGAATTCGGTCAAGGGCTCGTACCTCAGTTGCAGGCTCCTCCCCGGTCGGGGCTTGTGCAGGAGGCAACCCGACGATGTGTTTCTCTCACATCGATGTTTCTCTCTGTCTGTCTGTCCCTCTGTCGTCTATTCTCCCTAAGAAGCGACAGAGTATCCTTGGGTGGGGGCCACCCTCTAAGGTGTATGAATGTCTGTCCTCCTGTTGTACTCCTGAGGCAAATACCACAGTGAACAGCAACTGTCATTGAAAAAAAAAAAAAGAGGGGAAGGGGTGGGAGGAGGGAGTCTGAACCCCCTTTATTTGATCCTAATAGAGGCCGGAATTCGTGCACCAGTGGGGTCCCTGGTCCTGGCCTGCAGGATCGGGCCGAAACCGGCTCTCCGACATCCCCCGAGGGGTCCCGGATTGCGAGAGGGTGCAGATTACGCTGACGGACCCCACTGGTGCACGATCGGGGCTGGGGAGGGACTCAGGCGTGTCCAGCCTGTCTCGCCCAATCTCGATTGGCCGGACCCCAGAAGCAAGATAGCCGACTGGTTGGAGAATCTGCCCCCTGTAGGTCAGTGCCTGTCATAGCAACTGGTCCACTGATCGACTGGTCTAGTCTGCCCCCTGGTGGTCAGTGCCCGTCATGGCAACTGGTCCACTGATCGACTGGTCTAGTCTGCCCCTGGTGGTCAGCGCCCGTCATAGCGACTGGTCCACTGATCGACTGGTCTAGTCTGCCCCCTGGAGGTCAGCGCCCGTCATAGCGACTGGTCCACTGATCGACTGGTCTAGTCTGCCCCCTGGTGGTCAGTGCCCGTCATGGCAACTGGTCCACTGATCGACTGGTCTAGTCTGCCCCTGGTGGTCAGTGCCCGTCATGGCAACTGGTCCACTGATCGACTGGTCTAGTCTGCCCCCTGGTGGTCAGTGCCCGTCATAGCGACTGGTCCACTGATCGACTGGTCTAGTCTGCCCCCTGGTGGTCAGTGCACGTCATAGCGACTGGTCCACTGATCGACTGGTCTAGTCTGCCCCCTGGTGGTCAGTGCACGTCATAGCGACTGGTCCACTGATCGACTGGTCTAGTCTGCCCCCTGGTGGTCAGTGCCCGTCATGGCAACTGGTCCACTGATCGACTGGTCTAGTCTGCCCCTGGTGGTCAGTGCCCGTCATGGCAACTGGTCCACTGATCGACTGGTCTAGTCTGCCCCCTGGTGGTCAGTGCCCGTCATGGCAACTGGTCCACTGATCGACTGGTCTAGTCTGCCCCCTGATGGTCAGCGCCCGTCATGGCAACTGGTCCACTGATCGACTGGTCTAGTCTGCCCCCTGGTGGTCAGTGCACGTCATAGCGACTGGTCCACTGATCGACTGGTCTAGTCTGCCCCCTGGTGGTCAGTGCACGTCATAGCGACTGGTCCACTGATCGACTGGTCTAGTCTGCCCCCTGGTGTTCAGTGCACGTCACAGCGACTGGTCGACCCGTCGACTGTCTGCCCCCTGGTGGTCAGTGCACGTCATAGCGACTGGTCGACCCGTCGACTGTCTGCCCCCTGGTGGTCAGTGCACGTCATAGCGACTGGTCGACCCGTCGACTGCCCCCTGGTGGTCAGTGCACGTCATAGCGGCTGGTCAACCGGTCGACTGTCTGCCCCCTGGTGGTCAGTGCACGTCATAGCGAGCGCTTGAGCGGCCTTAGCATATCATTAGCATATTACGCTTTGATTGTTTGAACGGATAACTGGACACTTAGCATATTAGGCGTTTATTATAGAGGAAAATGAAGTCGGTAGTTTAAACCCTACACGATACGTCTCAGAGACCTGCTGCTGGTACCTTGCGCTTTCCTTATTCAGGTGAATTCTGTAAAGATCGCGTCGATCTTGTCGCCATTGCTTGTACGCCGTCTCCCTCTTGTCGGGGTAGCAATGCTTGTTTCCTGTCTGAAAGCAGGTGGGTCTGATTGGACGTGGGTTTCTCCCTCCTAATTGCCTACGTGTGTGTGTGTGTGTGTGTGTGTGTGTGCGCGCGTGAGCCTGTGGTCCCCAGAAATAGGAGCAGATGGGGTTTCTACATTCAAATGAAGGCGCCCTCCTCTGGCCAGCCAGGGATAGCGCATCTCTTTGCTTTTAATATATTTTTATTGATTTCGATGAGGAAGGGAGAGGGAGAGAGAGAGACAAATATCCATGATGAGAGAGAATCACGGATCGGCTGCCTCCTGCACGCCCCCTGCTGGGGATCGAGCCCGCAACCCGGGCCTGTGCCCTTGACCGGGAATCGAACCCGGGACCCTTGAGTCCGCAGGTCGAAGCTCAACCACTGAGCCACGCCGGCCGGGCAAGAAACGCATTCTTCATGTTTAAGAGAATTGTCCGTCCTAACGGTCCTGCAGATACTGTCCTCCCCGTGTTTGTAATTTAAATAAAACCGGATTTAGCGTCATGAGATCACTGGTTCTCGGTACGAGGGTCACGGGCAGCCGGAAGGACAGGATTCTCTTCTTGCGTCTCTGCTCTGAGAATCTTCGTTAAATGTCTCAGGGGAGTGGGGAGAGTGTTTGGGGTGCGGAACGGATTCCTTTTTCTCTGCCTCCTGGGGGAAAACAGATGACAGTTAGGTCTTCAGTTCCATAGCATTGCCAATTCTGCATGGGAATCGGAAAAAAAATAATAATAAAACATGATTGGGACTCAGCATGCACGCTTTCGATAAACCCCCTCTCCCAGCACCTCCCTGGCCAGGTTTGCCACATGAAATACTTTGGGACATAGAACCGGCTATATTTCTTGGCTGTTTCATCTAAAAAATAGGGTACGTTGCCTTGAAATAGGATGTCCACGTTTTGAAGTCATGATGGGTGAAAATACTGAATTCCACCCAAAATGCAAGAGGTTGAGGGCAAGAGATGAGGCACTTGCATGGCCATCCTTGTTTTTTGTTGTTGTTGTTGTTAATAATGTTGGTTTTATTTTGTGTGTTTTTTTAAAATATATATTTTGTTGATTTCAGAGAAGAAGAGAGTGGGAGGGAGAGATAGAAGCATCCATGATGAGACCCCTGGTGGTCAGTGTGTGTCATAGCGACCGGTCGACTGGCCATAGCGGTCATTTAGGCTTTTATATAGATAGATAGATATGTATTTTTTTATTGATTTCAGAGAGGAAAGGAGAGAGAGATAGAAACATCCATGATGAGGCCCCTGGTGGTCAGTGTGTGTCATAGCAACCAGTCAACTGATCATAATGGTCATTTAGGCTTTTATATAGATAGATAGATAGATAGATCTGTATTTTTTTATTGATTTCAGAGAGGAAGGGAGAGATAGAAACTTTCATGATGAGGCCCCTGGTGGTCAGTGTGTGTCATAGCGACCGGTCGACTGGTCATAATGGTTGCTTAGGCTTTTATATATATAGATACGTATTTTTTTTTATTGATTTCAGAAAGGAAGGGAGAGAGAGAGAGAAACATCCATGATAAGAGAGAATCATTGATTGGCTGCCTCCTTGATTGAATCATCGATTGGCTCCCTCCTTGATTGAATCATCGATTGGCTGCCTCCTTGATTGGGGATCAAGCCCGCAACCCAGGCACGTGCCCTGACCGAGAATCCGTTGACGCTCAACCACTGAGCCATGTCAGTGGGGGGCCCTTGCTTTTTATCGCCTTGATGAGGTGGGAGGGAAGGAGGAACATCTGTAATATGCTCACCAATATTGATATTTTATTACAAAACCATCATGCCGTCGCTTTAAATATCTCTTATTTTACTCATCAATGATGCCTCCGTAAAATGGAAGGAAATACGTAGGTTGGGCTGGTGTTGGCCAGGCCTCGAACTGGAACATTTGGTCTGCCTCCGCGTCTCACTATCAACAGAGATTTTTTTTTTCTTTCCCTTTTGGCATCAATAGTGAGAAGTCGCTTAACTCGAGCATTGATTTTCCAACTTGAAAAGGAGAGCGAAATGACAGCCTCGCTCCAGGGAAAGCAAGCCAGCGGCGAGCCCGGCGCTGGCAGACGGCACGCCCGCCCGCCCTTCGCCAAGCGTTCGTTTCGAAGGCGCGGGCGTTGGGCGGGGAGTCTCTGGGGGCGAGCAGCCACTTTCTGGCATCGGTTTATTTGCTTCTCTCCTTCCTGGGGGCGGCAAGGAACACGACTCCTCCGTGGATAGTTGCTGTCCGGCAGTTAATAGCCAATAAGCGGCTCCTTTTTGAAGCAAAAAATAAATGTCAGTGTCTTGGCAGAGCTGTCCTTACGAGGCCCGGCCGTCTGGGTTGAGGGCATGTTGTTGGGAGTCGAGTGTCGATGGGGTGGGGTTGGGAGCCCACTGAGGTCGAGGGTTGGGTATTGGGCCTCGGTGCACGATGTTCTAATGAACACGTAGGTGATTCGGGAGGAACAAACTCTATCGGAGAGCTGGAGATTAGCGCAGGGAACGCTCTGACGTGCATTGACCACCAGGGGGCAGACGGTCAACATATCTACCAGTCGCTATGACATGCACTGACCACCAGGGGACAGACAGTCAACCAGTCTCTATGACGTGCACTGACCACCAGGGGGCAGACGGTCAACATATCTACCAGTCGCTATGATGTTCATTGACCACCAGGGGGCAGTTGACCAGTCATTATGACGTTCACTGACCACCAGGGGGCAGACGGTCGACATATCTACCAGTCGCTATGACGTGCATTGACCACCAGGGGGCAGTCGACCAGTCATTATGATGTGCACTGACCACCAGGGGGCAGACAGTCGACAAATCAACCAGTCGCTATGACATCACTGACCACCAGGGGGCAGACAGTCGACGGATCAACCAGTCGCTATGACGTGCACTGACCACCAGCGGGCAGTCAACCAGTCGCTATGACATGCACTGACCACCAGGGGACAGACAGTCAACCAGTCTCTATGACGTGCACTGACCACCAGGGGGCAGACGGTCAACATATCTACCAGTCGCTATGATGTGCACTGACCACCAGGGGACAGACAACCAGTCGCTATGACGTGCACTGACCACCAGGGGACAGTCAACCAGTCGCTATGACGTGCACTGACCACCAGGGGGCAGACAGTCAACCAGTCGCTATGACGTGCACTGACCACCAGGGGACAGTCAACCAGTCGCTATGACGTGCACTGACCACCAGGGGGCAGACAGTCGACGGATCAACCAGTCGCTATGACGTGCACTGACCACCAGGGGGCAGACAGTCGACGGATCAACCAGTCGCTATGACGTGCACTGACCACCAGGGGACAGACAGTAAACCAGTCGCTATGACGTGCACTGACCACCAGGGGGCAGACAGTCGACGGATCAACCAGTCGCTATGACGTGCACTGACCACCAGGGGGCAGACAGTCAACCAGTCGCTATGACGTGCACTGACCACCAGGGGGCAGACAGTCGACAGATCGACCAGTTGCTCTGCATTGCACTGACCACCAGGGGGCAGTCAACAAGTCGCTATGACGTGCACTGTCCACCAGGGGGCAGACTCTCCAACCAGTAGATTAGCTTGCAGCTGGGGTCCAGCCGATCAGGACTGGGCGAGACAGGCCAAACATGCTCTAAATCCCCCCTATAGTCCCTCCCCAGCCCCAATCATGCACCGGTGGGCTCCCTCGGCCTGGTCTGCACCCTCTCGTAATCCAGGATCCCTCGGGGGATGTCGGAGAGCCGGTTTCAGCCCAATCCCACAGGCCAGGCCAAGGGACCCCACTGGTGCACGAATTCGTGCACCGGGCCTCTAGTAAAACTATATTTAAAAGAGAAGAGGGAAGTTAAGTTGGTCGAGTTCTCGTGTTGCTGGGGATCAGATGAAAAGCTGGGGGCTGAGTCTGAGGCCTTCAACCACTCGGGCATGTGATCCGCTACGATGGGATATGCAGGACGTGATTCGAACACAGAACCCATCCATCAACACGGGGACGCAGCACCTTGAGGCACAGAATTCCATCCGCAATGCTAACGCTCGACGTTATCTTGGATGCGATGAAAAACGGGCACCAGAAATTATCTCCTTGCCAACAAACCGTCCCATTATCCGTGTCGTAAATCACGCCCTGGGCCGTAAATACACACGGCAAATTAGAAAAAAAAAATGTGTTGGCCTTAATCTATTCCCTCCAGGGGGCACCCCCGTTCCCCCCACCATTTCTCTCTTCATATTAACTTGATGGTTTATTTATAGAGCAGAACGCTGTCGCCAAACAGATGAACCCGTTTAGCAGTAAATCAGTGGACTGTCGACGTGGCTCTGAGCTAATGTGGTCGGGTTCCGTCAGAAGCGAAGGATGCTAGGTGTCCCCCGAGAGCAGGTATGGGGGTGCCGTCGGCTACGTCAAGCCCTGCACCCATGAGGCAGGAATGCTCGCTGGTTTGTGAGCCTCGCGAGGCACAGATATGCGCCCGCTCCCCGCGCGGTCCAGTTACAAATAGGTAATTGGCTTGGCCCTGGTCTACTCGTCCCGGATCGCCCGTGGCCCGATCGCATATCAATCCAGCGGCTTCTGACTTCCTTTCTTTATACGTTTTTCATTAGTTTGGCTCTTGGTGTGTTTGTTTGTGTTTGTTTTTTCTTTCTTAGCTGCAGAGCACATAAAATCCTGTAAGTGTAATTTATCCCCTAAAATACACTCCATTTTCCGTCCCCTGGGGACGCTCTCTCGCCTTCAAGGGGAGAGACTGTCCCTGTAAATGGAAGGTCTGGGCCTTGGGGAAGAACTCCAAGTGCTGCCCCACAAAGTGTCGGCCCCACAGCGGACAGATCGCAGAGCCGCGGAGGTGAGTAGACGTTACAATTAAGGGAAGAAGAAATTGCAGAAATTTAAGGAGGAACACATAACATTTTCCCAATGCTCGAGATATTTCTAACTAAATAGTATTCTCTCTGCCTGAATCTAGATATATAAAAGCCTAATATGCTAGGTGTCCGACCGTCCGTTCGACCAGTCGCTATGACGTGCGCTGGCCACCAGGGGGCAGACGCTCCGATCTGTAGGTTAGCTTGCTGCTGGGGTCTGGCCGATAGGGACGGGACTTGCCCTGGAGCCCTCCCCAGGCCCGATTGTGCACCGGTGGGGTCCCCCAGACTGGTCTGAGCCCTCTTGCAATTCAGGACCCCTAGGGGGGATGTCAGAGAGCGGGTTTTGGCCCAATCCCCACAGCCACAGCCCAGGCCGAGGGAGCCCACTGGTACATGAATCCGTGCACCGGGCCTCTAGTAGTTTAATGATTGTCAAGCTAATGCTCTCTCTCTCTCTCTCTCTCTCTCTCTCTCTCTCTCTCTCTCTCTCTCATCTCCTCCCTACCCCCTACCCCCATTAAGTTAGATAGCATCCCTTTCTGTCATCAGGACTAATAACTCAATCCACATCATGGCTACCTTCAACGTGTCACACACGGTGAGTTGGGTGACGAGGAATGAGTTCTGATTGATTATTCCTGGTGGTTGAAAACTCTGGAATATTGTTATTTTTGTAAAGCTGGTGTTTATTATAGGAACTAGTGCACGGATTCGTGCACATTGAAAGGAAATGAATGAGAAGAAATATTTTCATATCGCTATTCGCCCTTTATCCTAGAAGTGTCAGAGATGAAAGAAAATTAGCAAAATGTATATGAAAATAATATATAAATTGATTAATAAATAAACAATAACAACACGATGATATAATAACAATAACCCCGGGAGGTTGGCCGCCCAGGTGGGACCGCGGGAGGGCTCCAGGGCGTGTCCGGCCCGTCTCGCCCAGTTCCCATCGGCCGGACCCCAGCACAATCTAACCTACCAGTCGGAATGTCTGCCCCCTGGTGGTCAGTGCATGTCATAGCAACTGGTTCAATTGTCAGACACTTACCATATTAGGCTTTTATATATATAGATTAGTGGCTCAGTGCACGAAATTCGTGCACGGGGGATGGAGTTGTCCCTCAGCCTGGCCTGCGCCCTCTCCCATCTGGGACCCCTCGGGGGACGTCGATTGCTGGTTTAGGCCCAATCCCTCTTGCAATCAGGGACTGCTGGCTCCTAACTGCTCACCTGACTGCCTGCTGGCCTGCTCGCCCCCAACTTCCCCCCCTTGCTGGCCTGATCGCCCCCAACTACCCCTCCTGCCAGCCTCATCACCACCAACTGCCCCCCCCCCGCCTGCCCTTCCCCCCAGTCACCTCCACCCCAGATGGGCCCCCTCACTCCAATCAGGGGTGGGGCAGCCAGCCAACCCTCTGAGGTCCTTCCCCCAGGCTGGACCCCCCCCCCTGATGGGCCCCACCACCCCGATCAGCCTGTGGCCGCTCCCCCCAGTCAGCTCCACCCCAGATGGGCCCCCTCGCTCCAATCAGGGGCAGGGCCAGCCAACCTCCCATGGCCCCACCCCCTGGCTTCTTGCCCCTGATCGCCCCTCTCACTCCATTCGGGGGAGGGGCTGGCCATCCCACAGCTCACAGCCCGACCCCATGGCCAGCCCCACCCCCGGTCATCCCCCAGCACCCCGATTGGCCTGCGTCCCCCCGTCCCAGCCACCTCCACCCCCGATCGGCCCTCCCACTCCGATCAGGGGTGGGACTGGCCAGCCAACCTCCCCCGGCCCCTCCCCACAGCCAGCCTCGCCCGCAGTCGGCCGTCCCACCCCCGAATTCGTGCACCAGGCCTCTAGTATATTTATAAGAAACAAATAAGTGAATAAAGTTGCCCGGGTGGGGGGGTGCGCAGGCTGGAAAGCTCTGCAGACGGGCAGGCCTGCCCCCCACCAGCACGTGGAAATCTGTGCCACTTGCAGACCGGATGGGCCAGCCAAGGACCGCAGGGAGGATCTTGCCTGCTCTGCCCCCCGTGGTGCCATCTGAATACGTTTTAGGTTCCTGTTCCTGGAAGGCGAACAGAAGGCCCTCCTTGCCAGGCGGGCGGGAGCGGGCAGGCCGGCCGGCCCCCCCCTGCCACCGTGGTTGATTGGAGACGTGTCCCAGTGGACGACCCGGACGCCCAGGCCCCTGGCAGCCTGGCCTGGCGCTGACGACATGCAGCCGGCGTCCGTGATGTTTGAAAGAACGAATCAATTATCTCACTGTCTTCGTAGGGCTCTGCCTGGCGGAGGTCCTGTCTCTTCGGGGACCGTGAGGGCGAGCGCGGTGATAACACGAAGAAGGGAGATTAGGAGATGCAAGTGCTGTCCGGCCGGCGTGGCTCGGTGGTTGAGCGTCGGCCTGTGAACTGAAGGGTCCCGGGTTCGATTCCCGGTCAAGGGCTCATGCCCGGGTTGCGGGCTCGATCCCCATTGTGGGGCGTGCAGGAGGCGGCCGATCCACAATTCTCTCTCATCATGGATGTTTCTATGTCCCTCTCCCCCTCTCCCTTCCTCTCTGAAATCAATAAAAAATATATATATTTAAAAATAAACCAATATAGACATAAAATTCAGATATTCTTTCAACTCCTTCCATTTCTTTTTTCTACGTTTGAATTTTCTAGTCTTATTCGTGATGGGAATCGTTTATTTTTCCGTTTATTTTTGTTATAAAATGTGCTGGATCCTCTGCCCGTCTTTCTTCCAACGTGTGACGCAGCCGACGACGCCGTTTGCTCTCTCCTGGTTCTGTTGTGGGTTGCGGGGTTTTTGACAGTGACCTCGTGAGGCCGCGGGAACTTTATGGGAAATACATCTTGGAGGCCTGGGGTTTTTTTAAAAAAAAATCAGCTTCTTTTGCAGAAAATTGGGGTCGCTCTGAGCCAGGTTTCCGGAGAACCTAACACCATATTAGGTGAAACCGCTGAGCGCGAGGCATTTGAAGCGCCCAGTGGGTGTGAATTTGGGTCAGAAACCCGTAGGGATCGTCCCGGACGCCCCACGGCAGGGCACGGGGTCAGCCGTCAAAGCAGCCACGTACTGATCTCCTCCTCTTGATTCATTCCTCTCTTTCATCTTATTTCACGTCTCGGAATTTATCTTCCTTTTTCAGGAGTGTCGCAGTCCGAGGGGCCCCCCCCACCCCACCCCGCACCCCGCAAAGCCCACGTATGCATTGGAGGGGATGTTTTAAAACATTGCGTCTGGCCTTCCTTCCTGCCTGGTAACAGGGGAGAGATTCACACCACCCAGTCTGCCGCAGAAGAGCAGATAATTGAGTCGAAATCTATTTAAACTAGAGGCCCGGTGCACGAAATCCATGCACGGGTGGGGTCCCTAGGCCTGGCCGGCGATCGGGGCCGATCGGGGCCTTCCGGCTGCCGGCCAGGGCCTTCCTACATTCGACGCTGTCCCCTGGTGGTCAGCGGACATTATAGCAAGCGGTAAAACTCCTGGTCGAACTCCCGCGGGGACACTTTGCATATTAGCCTTTTATATGTATAGACTAGTGGCCTGGTGCATGAAATTTGTGCACTCGGCGAGGGGGTCACTCAGCCAGGCCTGCGCCCTCTCGCAGCCAGGGAGCCCTCAGACTGCGACACTCCTGCATTGAGCGTCTGCCCTCTTGTGGTCATTGCGCCTCATAGCAACTGGTCGAGCGGTCGTTGTGGTCCTTACGCTGTGATGGTTGCTGGGCTTTTATTATATAGGATGATGTTTATGATCCACGCAATTTCTCCAATTAGGCTTTTATATATATAGGTTATTTTTTTTTTTTTTAAAGAATGAGAAGTGGAGATTTGGTGGCAAAAGAAGAAAATCGTACTTTCCTAGACTGGCTGGTAGATTCGACTGTTATTTTAATTCTGTCTTTCTTAGATATGTTTTTATTAATTTCAGAGAGAAAGGTAGACAGAGAGAGGGAAAGAAACATCAACGATGAGAGAGAATCGTCGAACGGCTGCCTCCCGCACGCCCCCTACTGGGGACCGAGCCTGCATCCTGGGCGTGTGCCCTGACCAGGAATCGAACCCTGACCTCCTGGTTCACAGGTCGATTCTCAACCACTGAGCCACACTGGCTGGGCCATTTCTCTTTCTGAGTGAAATGTCATTGCAACTTCCTCTGGGGAAATCCCGGTGCCTGCACGATGTGCACTTGTGGGGCGACCGCGAATATAAGTGCATTTCTCCTCCTCGCCAAGCAGTGAGTGAGGACGAAAGCTAGCCTAGCGGGACCCCCACGCCCCCCAGACCCAGGGCAATGAACCCTGGTTTTGGAGTAAACCGTGGTAGAATCGAGCCCCTTTTTCACGCGGGGTATCTTCGAAGACCTCCCGGACGGTGCCTAAAGCCGTGGAGTACCAAACCCTACCTATCCCGTTTTCCTGCCCGGCCAGTGTGGCTCAGTGGTTGAGCATCAACATATGAGCCAGGAGATCAGGGTTCGATTCCCCATCAAGGGCACGTGCCCGGGCTGCGGGCTGGATCCCCAGCAGGGGGCATGCAGGAGGCAGCCGGTCCATGATTCTCTCTCATCATGGATGTTTGTCTCTCCCTCTTCCTTCCTCTCTCTGAAGTCGTTAAAAAATATATATTTTATACTGTTTTTTCTACACATATACATCTTTTCCAATTGTGTGTGTGTGTATGTGTGTGTTTATTAATCTTCACCCAAGGATATTTTTTTCATTTGTTCCTTTGTGGGCGTGGCCTCGCCTTGTGGGCGTCGCCTAGCCTTGTGGGCGTGGCCTAGCCTTTGTGGGTGTGGCCCATCCTTTGTGGGCGTGGCCTAGCCTTTGTGGGCGTGGCCTAGCCTTGTTGGGGCTTGTCCTTGTGGGCGTGGCCTATCCCTTGTGGGCATGGCCTAGCCTTGTGGGCGTGGCTTAGCCTTGTGGCCCTGGCCAATCATTGAGAGCATGGCTATTCCTTGTGGGCGTGGCCTATCCTTGTGGCCCTGGCCAATCATTGAGAGCATGGCTATTACTGTGGGCGTGGCCAATCATTGAGTGTGTGGGTGTTCCTTTGTGGGCGTAGCCTATCCATTGTGGGCGTGGCCTGTCAGATGTGGGCGTGGCCTGTCATTGTGGGTGTGGCCTAGCCTGTGGGCGTGGACTATCCTTGAGGTTCTGGCCAATCATTGAGAGCATGGCTATTCCTTGTGGGCGTGGCCAATCATTGAGTGTGTGGGTGTTCCTTTGTGGGCGTGGCCTATCCATTGTGGGTGTGGCCTATCCGTTGTGGGCGTGGCCTGTCATTGTGGGCGTGGTCTGTCCTTGTGGGCGTGGCCTAGCCTTGTGGCCAGGGCACAGTGGCTCTGCACCCAGATGGCACAGCCAGTGGGGTGTGCAGAAGACACAGCTCTGCAGTGTCACCCTGAGCTGAGCGAGGCATTGCGGGCGGCTCCGTGCTGGGCGCGATCCATGCTGCGGAGCCAGGACTCGACGTGGGCATCGAGTGGAGGCACAGCCGCCTCCCGGGGAGCAGCCTCGCTCATTCCGAGAACGCGGCCCCGTGTACACCAACCCCCCGGAAAAGGGCTTTAGCGACATCAGAGAGGGCTTAGTCAGGAGGATTAAAGGGATCAAGGACAGGCGGACGGATTAGAGGGACTGGAGTTGATTAGCTCAGATTAAACACGGGCTGAGCCAGAGCGACCGTGGGCTGCAGACAACTCCGGCAACTCAAGTGAACGCCCGCTTTTCCTTCGGGCAGTGGAATGACCGTGAAAACACGGGTTATCAGGAAAAGATAATAGTCGATTTCTGGAACGTGGCAATCCATGCTTCCCAAATGCAAAATATAGGCCTGGCTGGGCAAGGCTCAGGGGTGGAGCGTCGACTTACGAACCAGGAGGTCAGGATTCGATTCCAGGACAGGGCACGTGCCCGGGTTGCGGGCTCCATCCCCAGCAGGGGGCGTGCAGGGGGCAGCCGATCCATGATTCTCTCTCATCGTGGGTGTTTCTCTCTCTCCCTCTCCCTTCCTCTCTGAAATAAAACGTATATATATATATTTGGAAAATGCAAAATATGGGATAAGAAAGAAAGAAAATTTGAGCAAACTGCAGTCCACGCTAGGCACAGCTGTTTCCATGCCCGCTTAGTGCAGGAGATGAGGGTGAGGCTGGTAGCATGGAACGCAGGGCACGAACCACGCCCGTCGGGGGGCACTTGGGGCAGAGCCAGGGGACAGGCTGCGGTCGTCCTGACCTCGACCTGGGTCACGACCTCTGCTTCCGTGGTAAACGGTGGTGTTGAGAGCAGTGAGCTTGACACGCAGGCAGACAGGGCAAGGGTCTCGTGGGAAACAAAGATGGTGAATCGTAGGCAGGGGCAGACACGGCAGCTTGAGCGGCCCCCTCACGGGAACCAACCATGCAGAAATAACAGGGTGGTTTTTATGGTTTTTATTTTTCTAAATGTACTAGAGGCCCGGTGCATAACATTCGTGCACTGGCGGGGGGGGTGTCCCTTAGCCCGGCCTGCGGGCCTAAGCCAGCAGGCGGACGGCCCCCGAGGGGTCCTTAGGGCTGCCCCGGAGGTGGGAGGGGCTCCCGGCACCGCCAGTGTGCTCGCTTGCCGGCCGTGAGCCCGGCTTCTGGCTGAGCGGCGTTTCCCCCTGTGAGAGCGCACTGACCAGCAGGGGGCAGCGCCTGCATCGAGCGTCTGCCCCCTGGTGGTCAGTACGCGCCATAGCGGCTGCTCGTTCCGCCATTCGGTCGATTTGCATATTAGCCTTTTATTCTATAGAATATTTATTCATTTCAGAGAGGAAGGGAGATGGGGAGAGAGAGAGAGAGAAACATCCATGATGAGAGAGAATCGTGGATCGGCTGCCTCCTGCACCCGATTATTTTATAAAATAAATAAAATAATAAAATAAATAAAATGAAAAATAATAAAATAAAATAAAAATAAATAGAACAAAATAATAAAATAAATAAAACAAAACCTACTAATAAATAAAATAAAGGCCCCTACTGGGGATCAAGCCCACAACCCCGGGCATGTGCCCTGAGTGGGAATCGAACCCGGGACCCTTCAGCCCGCAGGCCGAAGCTCTATCCACTGAGCCACACCAGCGAGGGCTGTAAGAGGGCGTTTTCAGGAATGGGGAACGCTCAGGTCCTGGATGGGCAAGAAAAATGGAGGGAATCGGTCAGATGTAGACACAGAGCTGGCTTGTAGCAAATATACACCCCTAGACCGACTTGCGTCACCGGGAGCCCGTTATCGGGCCCCCTCCTCACGCGGGGAGTCTGGGTCTGCAGGCGACGGATTTTCCACGCTTTTGCTTAGATCCTCTGGTCCGTGATTTCGTTCTCGGTTTCGTGAGACACCTCCCCATGAACGCTGCCCCACTTCACCTGGGATCGCCGGGCGGTGGGCCAATGCTTGGCAAGTCCCATCCCAGGCCAAAGATAAAACAAAACATAAGCCACCTTTTCCACAGTGATTAGCACACAAAATAGAGGTGGCCAGGCATGTAAATATCCACCACGGGGGATGAAATGGAGAGGGTGTCTGAGAATCCAATCTTTAAAAAAATGTATTTTATTGATTTTTTTACCGAGAGGAAGGGAGAGGGATAGAGAGTCGGAAACATCGATGAGAGAGAAACATCGATCAGCTGCCTCCTGCACGCCCCCCACTGGGGATGCGCCCGCAACCCAGGTACATGCCCTTGACTGGGATTCGAACCCGGGACCCTTCAGTCCGCAGGCCGACGCTCTAGCCACTGAGCCACACTGGTCGGGGCTGGGTGTCTGAATGTTTAAAATTGCAGTCGAGGTGGGGAAGTGTGTGTTGGATATTTTAAAAAGTGAATTGGGCCCTGGCCGGTGTGGCTCAGTGGGTAGAGCGTCGGCCTGCGGACTGAAGGGTCCCGGGTTCGATTCCCGTCGAGGGCATGTACCTGGGTTGCGGGCACATCCCCAGTGCGGGGGCGTGCAGGAGGCAGCTGATCGATGTTTCTCTCTCGTCGATGTTTCTAGCTCTCTATCCCTCTCCCTTCCTCTCTGTAAAAAATCAATAAAATATATATATTTTTTAAAAAAGTGAATTGGAAGGTGAGGTGTACAAATTAATCCTGTAACTGAGGTTTGTAATATAAAATAAAATAAATAAAATAAAAACAATAGAATAAGTAAAATGGAACAAAACAAGATAAATAAAATTAAATAAATAAAATAAAAATAAATAAATAAAATAACAATAAATAAAATTAAATTAAACAGGGAGGTGAGAGGGAAGATGTGTAGCAGCGGGCACCTGGAAAGGCATGTGAGCGTTTCACGGCGAACCAGGCAAAATGAAGGATGCCCCTGCCAGCCGGCGATTTTTCTCTTCGCTGTCGAGCTTAAAGAAAAAAGACCCCCTGGGCTTTTAGTCACAGCAGGAAAAATAAGCAGACGTTTCCTTTCGACGGGAAACTCCAGAACGCACTACAGCAACAGATACGATTACAAGGACAAATGATTGTGATATTAGATTTCTTTCTTTTAAAAAAAATATGTGTTTATAGATTTCAGAGAGGAAGGGAGAGGGAGAGAGAGATAGAAACATCCGCGATGAGAGAGGCTCTTGGATCGGCTGCCTCCTGCACTGCCCCCTACTGGGGGTCGAACCCGCAACCCCGGCACATGCCCTTGACTGGAATCGAACCCGGGACCCTTCCGTCCGCAGGCCGACGCTCTATCCACTGAGCCGCACCAGCCAGGGCTATAGGTTTACTTTTAACAATAAAGATTTTTTTAAAAAATAGAAGAAGAGATCTAGTCAATAAAAGAAAAGAAAAGAGAATAGAGTTAACATAGGAGCCAGCAATCCCTCCCCTGGGTGTATATCCCCCCCACTAAAAAAAAACCCTAAAAATCATGTATCCACAAAGATATATGCGCCCCTATGTTCATTGCAGCTTTATTCACCGGGGCCAAGAGATGGCGACACCCAAAGTGCCCCACGATAGAGGACTGGATAAAGAAGAGGTGCTCCAGGCCCTGGCCTGTGTGGCTCAGTGGATAGAGCGCCGGCCTGCGGACTGAAGGGTCCCGGGTTCGATTCCCGGTCAAGGGCACCTGCCCGGGTTGTGGGCTCGATCCCCAGTGGGGGACGTGCAGGAGGCAGCCGATCCGTGATTCTCTCTCATCATGGATGTTTCTCTCTCTTCCTCTCTGAAATCAATAAATATATATTTTTTTAAAAAAATAAGAAGATATGTCCATGTACACAGTGGAATTCTACTCAACCATAAAAAATGACAAAATATTGTCATGTGCAGCATCATGGAAGGGCCTTGAGACCGTCATGCTGAGTGAGATAAGTCAGGAAGAAAAAGCTACGAACCCGATGATTTCACTGATACCCCCATATCATAAAAGGCTAATATGCAAATCGACCGAACGGCAGAACGACCATTCGCTGTGACACGCACTGACCACCAGGGGGCAGCCGCTCAACGCAAGAGCTGCCCCCTGGTGGTCCGTGGGCTCCCACAGAGAGAGCACGGCTCAGCCAGAAGCCGGGCACACAGGGAGCGGGCCTAAGCCATCAGTCGGACATCCCCCGAGGGTTCCCGGACAGCCCCTCCCCTCCCCCGAAGTGTATGAATTTCATGCACCGGGCCCCTAGTGTGGGATATAAAACTGAAACTCGTGGACACAAACCTCCATATGGTGGTAGCCAGAGCCTAGGGGGTGGGGGGAGTTGAGGGTGAAGGCGGGGCCTAAGATATGGTGACGGGTGACGATCTGATTTTGGGTGATGGACACACACAGTGCCCTGTACAGATCTTGTCCCATAGAAACCCACCCCTGAAATCTGTGAGATTCGATTCACCCTGAGTAACCCCGGGAAATGGGCTGGTGTTACGCCCAATGAATTTAATTTTCATAAAAGAAATAATCACACGTTAAGGAAAATGCAGATGCGATAGACAAGTGAAAAGAAACAAAAGAAAAAAATATATAGAAATCTCCCTGTTTAGACCATACACGTTCTGATGTGTCGTTTTACCACCTGTCTCCTTCCTGGCATTTAAAAGAGAAAGACTAACCATGTTTATGCATGGAAACACATTCATTTTTCTTGAAAACGGTGTCATTTCGTCGTTTCTGACGGAGGAAGCTGGACTCTCAGATTCGAAACGCGACGTTCTGGCGAAATGTCAGCGTTGTCGTCTGCGGCCTTAGCATTGCGGGAACAGACGCGGACGCTCCTGAATCCGTGTTTTCCCCGAAAGGTGTCGGGACAGGGGCTGACACGAACAAGATTGCGGTCGACGGCCCCAATTAATAGGTGGACGTTCGCTGATGAAATAAATAAAACGAACACGGAATCTGGAATAAGAAAAAGAGACGGACATACTCCCGGGCCTGCCTCTCTCTCTCTCTCTCTCTCTCTCTCTCTCTCTCTCTCTCCCTTCTGCTCTGAAATATATATGTGTGTATATATATATACGTATATATATATATATACACACACATATATATATATTTTTTAATATATATATATATTTTAAAGAAACCTTTTGGTAGATGGAATCTCGGATAAATTTTTCTCTATTTTTTTCTTTTTTTATATTTTATTGATTTTTTTACAGAGAGGAAGGGAGAAGGATAGAGAGTTAGAAACATCGATGAAAGAGAAACATCGATCAGCTGCCTCCTACACGCCCCTACTGGGGATGTGCCCACAACTCAGGTACATGCCCTTGACCGGAATCGAACCCGGGACCCTTCTGTCCGCAGGCCGACGCTCTATCCACTGAGCCACACCGGCCAGGGCACCACCGATGTATCTTAGTCACCAAGGGAGCTCCCCGTTAAAATGCAATGGTATCCCCACCCCGGCTTCGGCGGGGTGTCAGCCACGGCATTTTGGACTCCTGTGTGTTTGCAGACGGTTGATGGTGCAAGAAACCAGACCTGGCCCGTCTGTGACAAGAGGCGGGTTCGATTCAGACCACACAGTGTTTTTAAGGCTCTGAATGCCTGTTCTGTGTCTTTTTTTAATGCATAATCCTACGCACACTGGACTCTCTACGTAAATTATTACGCCACTTACGGGCTGCAGAAGATGGGGGTGGCTTAATGCACCGCACGGCTGTTCTATCTCAGGGTGAGGAGTCTGTTACGTCATGAAAAGGACATACCCCAGGGAGGGAGAGGGCCGAGACCGCTGGGCTCATTTCACGGCCACCCTGAGCCTTGCAGGCCCACGTAGCATGCGGGCAGCGTGAACGGGAACATTCCTCATGCAATTTAAGGCTCGGGCCGCGGACCACAGGGACACAGGCAGGAGGCGGAATCGCAGAGACGCTTACGGCTCTGTTTGGAGGACGAAGGATTCCGACAGAGCAGCGCTGTTCATGTAAAATATTCATAAACACGGGCAGAATATTGTTGCAGGCCACCTAGGCTGGAGTCAGGGCCTAGAGAAGAATCTAGAAGAACTGGTGGCCCGGTGCACGAAATCCGTGCACTTGTGGGGGAGGGAGTCCCCCGGCCTGGCCTGTGCCCTGTCACAGTGCGGGACTCCAGTGATCCATTGCCCCAAAGCGGTAGGCCCCGCCCCTGTCCCCAACACTGTAAGTCCCCGCCCACCCACGCCTGCTGATTGGTCGTTACGCGTGAGGGCGACCCACCATTTGCATATGGCCCTTTTATTAGTATGGATAGCACACATTGTATAATATCTCTGCCCAATGTGAACGAACATGTGTGTACACAGATTAAAGCGATGAATGAGACCTGGCCGGTGCCCCTCACTGGTTGGGGGTCGACCTAGGAGCCAGGAGGTCACAGGTTCGATTCCCCGTCAAGGGCACATGCCCGGGTTGCAGGCTCCATCCCCAGTAGTGGGCGTGCAGAGGGCATCCGGTCCATGATTCTCTCCTCACTGATATTTCTCTCTCTCTCCCTCTCCCTTCCTCTCTGAAATCAATGATAAAAATATATTTAAAAAAAATATAAAAGAGCCCTAACTGGTGTGGCTCAGTGGATAGAGCGTCGGCCTGCGGACTGAAGGGTCCCGGGTTCGATTCCCGTCGAGGGCATGGACCTTGGTTGCTGGCACATCCCCAATGGGGGGCGTGCAGGAGGCGGCTGATCGATGTTTCTCTCTCATGGATGTTTCTGACTCTCTATCCCTCTCCCTTCCTCTCTGTAAAAAATCAATAAAATATATTTAAAAAAATAAAGAGATCAATGTGAATTCAAGACGTTCCCATTGTCCTTCCCCTCCGTTCCTGCCCCAAGTGCTAACAAAGGTTTAGGTGAAACGTGAGAGGCATTTCCATCGTCGGCGTCATCTTTGCCTCGCGGGGCCGTTTCCGCCTCTATTTTGAGGTTTTTATTCTGCACGAGGGGGACGTGAAGGGGAGGAAATAACAATGCTATTAGGTCTGTTTCTCTCCTGGAAAATAAAACATCGTTCGGCAGGTGGCCTGTGGAAGGGACGTTCTGCTGTGATACCTTTTACCAGCGGCCGTGACCGGCGGACAGCTGCGGGCGGCGTTCATTTCTGCCGCAGGCGGGACCCCGGCTCCCACTGTGCTCTCGGCTTAACTCAGATCTCATGATTGTCTTGTTATGAACAAAAACCTCCTCTAATTTGGGGCACGTCCCTCCCCCACTGGCAGCCGCTGTGGGCGCCCGGGATTAACGCATCCAGCGAGGGCCTGTACGGCAACACTTCTTAGTAACTTTTTATGTGTTTTTAAATAATTTTTATTGATTTTAGACAGGAAGGGAGAGGCAGAGAGAGAGAGAGAAACATCAGGGAGGAGAGAGAATCATGGGCCGGCTGCCTCCTGCACGCCCCCTACTGGGGAGCGAGCCCACACCCAGGCATGTGCTCTTGGCCGGAATCGAACCCGGGACCCTTCAGTCTGCAGGCTGACGCTCTATCCACTGAGCCACGCCGGCCAGGGCTGAAATCAATTTTTTTTTAAATGTCACCATAGATTTCCCATGACAAAACCCAGGAATGTGTCCTCCCCTCTCATCTTCTGTGACGGCGGTGATTTGCGTGAAGATGGGGGGCTGGCGTCGCCACCCCAAGTCCTGATGGGAGAGGCGGCCGCAGCCTTTGCAGATAATTGCCTGGGACGCGCATGGCCGTGGCTCACGGACCGCACGCGAGCCTCGTCCGTCTGAGTAATGAGCGCGTATCGATGAGCCGTTGGAGGCTGCAGGCTGAGCCTGGCCCTGCGGAAACAAATATTTCTCCTGTTCTCCCGCACGTAAATAATTAACGTGGAAAAGACGCCCGCCGTTTATCTCGCGCCCACGGGGAGAAAAGTGCCCTGTAAGCTCCTCGATCCGGTTTGGCCATTGTAATAAAACTAGAGGCCCGGTGCACGAAATCGCACGTGATAGTTCACCGCCCACCCGCCCTCATGGGGACCGGTCGTGTGGTCGTCATGGTCGTCGCAGACACTGGCGTTTTGTAGATACAGATTGTTTAAATCAGGAGCAATCGGTCCGGCCAGTGCGGCTCAGTGGTTGAGCATCGACCTATGAACCAGGAGGTCACGGTTCGATTCCCGGTGCAGGGCACATGCCCGGGTGCGGCCTCGACCCCCAGTAGGGGGCGTGCAGGAGGCAGCCGATCCATGATTCTCTCTCCTCATGGATGTTTCTTTCTCTCTCTCCCTTTCCACGCAGCCAGCAGTTGGCGGCCGAACCGTCCGAAGGAAGGAGTGAGAGCTGCGTCTATGTCCGTGTGTGTTTCTCAGTGTGACTGTAGCTCGGATGTTGAGACCTGGGTATCAGACAGTGGAATTCCCAAGTGTCACTACCTCCCCAGGCATTTATTTGTTTAATTATTTAAATTAGTTATTTGTCGATTTATTTGCTAGAGGCCCGGTGCACGAATTCGTGCACCAGTGGGGTCCCTTGGCCTGGCCTGTGGAATGGGGCTGAAACCAGCTCTCCGACATCCCACGAGGGGTCCCGGATTGCGAGAAGGCGTAGGCCAGGCCGAGGGACCTCATGGGTGCACGATCGGTGCCGGGGAGGGACGCGGGAGTTTGGACAATCGGGAAGGGACCGCGGGAGGGCTCCAGGGCGTGTCTGGCCCGTCTCGCTCAGTCCCGATCGGCCGGACCCAAGCAGCAAGCTCACCTACCGGTCAGAGCGTCTGCCCCCTGTTGGTCAGTGCACGTCATAGTGACTGTTCGACCAGTCAACTGTCTGCCCCCTGGTGGTCAGTGCACGTCATAGCGACTGTTCAACCAGTTGACTGCCCCCTGGTGGTCAGTGCACGTCATAGCGACTGTTCAACCAGTTGACTGTCTGCCCCCTGGTGGTCAGTGCACGTCATCGCGACTGGTCTACCCGTTGACTGTCTGCCCCCTGGTGGTCAGTGCACGTCATAGCGACTGTTCAACCAGTTGACTGTCTGCCCCCTGGTGGTCAGTGCATGTCATAGCCAGCGGTTGAGCGGCCTTAGCATATCATTAGCATATTACACTGATTGGTTGAACAGCTGACCGGACCCTTAGCATATTAGGTTATTGTGTAGGATTAATTTCAGAGAGAAAGGAGCGGGGAGAGAGAGTTAGAAGCATCAGTGATGGGAGAGAATCATGGACCGGCCGCCTCCTGCACGCCCCCGACTGGGGATCCAGCCCGCAACCCGGGCCTGTGCCCCGACCGGGAATCGAACCCTGAGCTCCTGGTTCCTCGGTGGATGCTCAACCCCTGAGCCACGCCGGCCGGGCAGCACGCAATAACATATATGTGACGTGTGACAGCCAACCCTGACGTAGGGAGGGGGGAGGAGCACGTGTGCCTATTTTTTTCCCACTTTGTATTTGGCAGCCGATAAATATCTGGTTAATCCGGACCGAGGAGCCGTGCCTGAGCATCCCATGTAGTTGGGGGCCCGGCGCCCTCTCTCTCCTTATCTGCTCGCGTTCCGAGACAATTACCGCGACTCCCTTATCGGCTTAACTCAATCGAACCTGCGTTTCTTGTTCTGTTAGAACACAGGTCCGAAACGAGGAGGGAAGGAGAGAGCTTATCTCTTCCGCCAACGCCTGTTACTTCTGTGAGGATGAGGGGGCCTCCCGCTGCGCCTGTTTCAATGCCAAACGCGCCAGGAAGCCGATTTTCATGACCTCTGTTTGGGGGGCGGGGGGTGCTAAGGACCCCAGCCTTCCCCTTGAGCCTGAAGGAAGATGCGGATGTGAGTGCTCTGGGAGGCGAGAGGGGGTCCGTGTAAGGGGCGCTGCGGGTACATGTCACAACATTATCGTTGATCGGGTTCACAGCGCGGAGTCTTCCGGAAAAATCTCCTTCCGGTGGGACTGGCAGATAGGGAATTTTTTTCTGCAACCGGGAGCTCGACATCTTACCTTCTCTGAACCCAGTGCCCACGGCTGAGAATATCTTCACTGTGTTCCTGCCCCGTGAGCGTGCACACTGGGCGTGTTCACTGGAAGAAGCAGATCCCTGGGGGAGAGGAAACACGCATGAAAACGTGTGCGAATATCTATACTAATAAAAGGGTGATATGCCAATTAGACCGGGAGACCTTCCGGACGTCCTTCCGGACAAAGCCATGGTGGCGGGACTGAGGCGGTTAGGGGGGATCAGGCCATGAGGGGAGGGCAGTTGGGGGCGATCAGGCCAGCAGGGGGGACAGTGGGGGGCGATCAGGCCTGCAGGGGTGGGCAGTTGGGGGCGATCAGGCAGGCAGGCAGGTGGGCGGTTAGGTGCCAGCGGTCCCAGATTTCAAGAGAGATGTCTGACCGGCAGTCAGACCTCCCCCAAGAGGTCCCAGATTGGACAGGGTGTAGGCTGGGCTGAGGGACACCCTCTCCTGTGCACGAATTTTGTGCACCGGGCCTCTAGTCTATATGTATAAAAGCCCAGCGACCAGAACGGCAGAACGACCACAACAACCAGTCGCTATGACGGGCACTGCGGCGGACAACCGGCCCGTTCTGGGCCGTGATCAGCCCCCCCTCCAACCTCCCTCAGCCCTTCTCTCTGGCTGGCCCTGCCCCCAATGGGCACCCCCTTCAACTCCAGTTGGGGGCGGGCAGGCCAGCCAACTGCCTGCGCCCCTTCCCCTCTGCCTGCCGCCCCCCATATAGGCCCCAATCGAGGGCCAGCCTGCCAACCTCCCATCGTCCCTTCCCCCGGCCGGCTGGCCCCCGGTCGGCCTCGATCACAGTCCAAGCCGAGGGACCCCACCTGTGCACGAATTCGTGCACCGGGCCTCTAGTTTCCTGATAAAAGTAGAAAACACGTCACACAACACGAATTTCATGCACTGGGCCTCTAGTCGATAGATAGACAGGCTGCTGTGTGAGGGACACGGCTTGGTGAGAACTGGACAGCTGGCTTGCAAAGGGCCCTTCTGCAAGCAGATGCACACCGAGCTCCGTTCCCCGGGAGCTAAAGCCGACTACCTGCTCTACAGCCAGGCCACGCGGGGAAATCAATGCTCGTATCACGCGAGTCCATCGGCGACCGGAAGAGAAATCCCTTTCTCAGGGCGCTGTCGGGGGGGGGGGTGGGGGGGGAGGAAGCTGTGTTCTCTGCTGAGCTTTGCAAACGCTCGATCATGTCTAGTGCCATCTCTGCCTGGCGATGCTATTGTGAAATTGCAGGACGATTTATTCTGATGCAAGAAATCCACAGGCATAATCCTCTCCCGCTGATCAGAGAAACGACGGCCCGAAACTCTCCCTAAAAAAACAGCCAGTCGGGCCCCGGCCGGTGTGGCTCAGTGGATAGAGCGCCGGCTGGACGCCCGCCCATCGCCAACGTTTACAGTCTGGGAAGCGGAACCAGGGAGACGATACCGCGTTCCGTTCAGGGCCACGCGACAGATAAATAATTTATTTGACAATCGATAGCGTGGCTTTTTCCTTCTTCTTTTTATTGGAGAAAGCTCCCGCACAGAAAAGCACTTTATGAGGAAAAGAAAAAAAGTGTCTATTTAAAAGGCACGACGGGGGCTGGGGGGAGTTTTCCATTTAAAAGCTGTTGATCCGTGGGACGGGGCCCCGAAGGTACGGGCAGCGTGTGCCAAGCTGGCCCCGTTTTCCCTCTCGTGGATTTAATGTGGGCGCGATAAATATTTGATGTGCAGTTAGTGGGCGATGATTGTGGCCGGGATGGACGCCCTCCAAGCCAGCAGCTGCTCCGGCTCCTCAGATGCACGAAACACAAAAAGGGAGGCGGGGAGGGACCCACACTCGGGCGTTTGTCAAAGGCTCCGTCTGGGAGGGAGGGGGCTGCCCGCTTGGGAGTTTGCTGATGGTTCGCCCCAAGCGTGGCAGCCAGATGCCCATCCACCGGGTTTTCGCCGAAATGTCTGCCAAAGGGTCAAGAACATCCTTGCCCGGGAAGATGGCAGATTGGGGATAGATTTTTTTTTTTAAGTTTTTTTTATTGATGTCAGAGAGGAAGGGAGAGGGAGAGAGACAGAGAAACATCCATGATGAGAGAGAATCACGGACCGGCTGCCTCCTGCACGCCCCCTATTGGGGATCAAGCCCACAACCTGGGCATGTGCCCTTGACCGGGAATCGAACCTGGGACCCTGCAGTCCGCAGTCCAACGCTCTATCCACTGAGCCACACCGGCCAGGGCACCACACTGTTTCTCAGTGCGTGAAACTGTCGTAGCGGGTTTCATCTTGTCTAGCCAAACAAGAACTCTCTGCAGGTATGAGGACCTGACTCTTACGTGGACTGTGTGGGAAATCCATCCTCTAACCCAGTGGTTCTCCACCTTTTCTTGGCTACAATGCACCTAAGCGTCTCTAAAATCCGGATGCCCCCGTGACAGAGAATTCTTATTCTTCATAAAACGAACTCCTATTCACGTGGAGGAACCCTAAAAGGCCATGAACTTGGTCTACACAAGTTTCCAAAGAACACGGCATCCATGGAGGAGAAAAATAAAATTACACAAGGACCGTGGAAGTACCGAGGACGAAATCGCTAAGAAATCCTTAAAAATAATAACAAGAATAATAATATGAGATGACTAGAGGCCCAGTGCACAAATTCGTGCACAGGTGGGGTCCATCGGCCTGGCTGGCGATCGGCGCCAATGGGGACAGGACAGCCATGGGGGAGGGACCGCAGGATGTTGGCCAGCCACGGAAGGTTGGCTGTGGGACGCACTGACCACCAGGGGGCAGCTCCTGCGTTGAGCGTCCGCCCCCCTGGTGGTCAGTGCGTGTCGTAGCAACCTTGTTCAGTCGTCAGGTTGTCATGGTCATGTAGGCTTTTATATATATAGATGTGGAAAAATGGCCCATAAAGTTTCAAAACATAGAATAGAGGCCTGAAATGCATAAATACGTCACAATACGTATTGATCTACCGTACAAGAAGCTTCTAGAACCACAAGAAATGAAAAAAAAAATCACTGTGAATACCTCATTCTCGAATGGCCCCCTTAGAAACAGGAGGCAGCGGATCGATGTTTCTCTCTCATCCATGTTTCTAACTCTCTATCCCTCTCCCTTTCTCTCTGTAAAAAATCAATAAAATATATATTTTTTTAATAAAAAGGAGAAGAATGAGCGTTGTGTTCTCTGCTCCCAGGATGGACGCCTGGTGTAACTGGTGACCGTTAACGGACGCCGGGGGCCGCGCCATTCGTGTCCACGACCGTGTCCACGTTTTCGTGGCTCCCGTGGCCTGATTCTGTCAGCGGTGGGAGAAGGTGTCGGCGTTTCCCCCGCCTGAACCTGTGCATCTCGAGACACGTCTCGCGAACACCTTTCAAGTGTCTGCGATGCTCTGTCAGCCGCCTCATGCATATGCAGGACGCTGACATTTCGTCTTAATTGATGAGTGTTTTGAAAGCGCCTCCTTGACATCTCCGAGGATCAGGTGTTTGAGCAAATCAAACGCCGGTCCCTCCAAAGGTCCCTTGTTCTGTGCTGTTGTTTTAACTTCTCTTGGTGCCTCTGCGTCGGGGAACGACGTGGAACAGTCGCTTTCATGTGGATTTTGAAAAGGAGGAAATAGCCCAGGAATAGCTGGAAATCCAAATAGAACCACGAAAGGAAGTGGTAAGGTGGTTCGGCCCAAATGAGAGAGAGAGAGAGATCCATCCATGATGAGAGAGACCCATGGATCGGCTGTCTCCTGCACGCCCCCTACTGGGGATCTAACCTGCAACCCGGGCATGTGCCCTTGACTGGAATCGAACCCGGGACCCTTCAGTCCGCAGGCTGACGCTCTATCCACTGAGCCAAACCAGCTAGGGTTCTTTCTTTTTAAAAAAAATGCATAGATTTTATTGATTTCAGAGAGAGAAAGGGAGAGAGAGAGAGAGAAATGTCCATGATGACAGGAAACCATGGATCGGCTGCCTCCTGCACGCCCCCTACTGGGGATCGAACCTACAACCCGGGCCTCTGCCCTTTACTGGAATCGAACCCGGGACCCTTCAGTCCACAGGCTGAGGCTCTATCCATTGAGCCACACCAGCCAGGGGTCTTTTTAAAAAATATATATTTGTATTAATTTCAGAGAGGAAGGGAGAGAGAAAGGGAGGAGCATCTATGATGAGAGAGAATCATGGACCGGCCGCCTCCTGCACGCCCCCTACTGGGGATGGAGCCCGCAACCCGGGCCTGTGCCCTGACCGGGAATCGAACCCTGACCTCCTGGTTCACAGGCTGACGTTCAACCCCTGAGCCACACCTGCTGCTGGGCCGGTCGCCCATCGTCACAGGGAAACGTTGTTTTTGTTCTGCAAGCTGGAGGCCTCGGAGCTCGGCGGGAAGTGGCTGGCGTTCTCCTCCCCGTTCATGATCGTCGCTGGCTGCGAGGCAGGTCTCGCTGGGCGGACGCCGCGGCCGAGAGGCCCTTCACTGCTTGGCTGTTCTGTCCTCGTTTCCCCTTAGTTAGTAGTCAGGGGAGGAGGCCGCGTCGGCAGGTGGCAGCGAGCCTCCCGATAATGACTTCCTTTCGGCTTCACTGAACTTCCTCGTGGAGTCGATAATTTCATTATTCGGCGGGGGTGGGGGGGGGTGGGGCTCTGCAAGGCTCGCCGTGCGTGTGAGTGTGTGTGTGTGTGTGTGTGTGTGTGTTCAGTCTTCTTTTAAAACGCCAGTTCCTGCCCGGCCAGTGTGGCTCAGTGGTTGAGCGTCGGCCTATGAACCAGGAGGTCAGGGTTCGATTCTTAGTCGGGGCACATGCTCGGGGTTGTGGGCTCCATGCCCAGTAGGGGGCGTGCAGGAGGCAGCCGATCCGTGATTCTCTCTCGTCTTTGACTAGAGGCCCGGTGCACGAAATTCGTGCACTCTGGGGCGGGGGGTGTCCCTCAGCCTGGATTCCGAGAGGGCGCAGGCCAGGCGTAGAGACCCCAGCGGTGCACGATCGGGCCCAGGGAGGGACGCGGGAGGTTGGCCCGAAAGGGAGGGACCGAGGGAGGCCACCAGGGCATGTCCAGCCCGTCTCACTCAGTACCCAACAGCCGAACCCCAGCAGCAAGCTAAGCTACCGGTCGGAGTGTTTGCCCCCTGGTGGTCAGTTCACATCATAGCAACTGGTTGAATGGTCGACCGTCTGCCCCTGGTGGTCAGTGCATGTCATAGTGAGTGGTTGACTGGTAGACCGTCTGTCCCCTGGTGGTCAGTGCATGTCATAGCAACTGGTCAACTGGTCGACTGTCTGCTCCCTGGTGGTCAGTGCATGTCATAGCAACTGGTTGACTGTCTGCCCCCTGGTGGTCAGTGCATGTCATAGCAACTGGTTGACTGCCCCCTGGTGGTCAGTGCATGTCATAGCAACTGGTCAACTGGTTGATTGTCTGCCCCCTGGTGGTCAGGGCACGTCATAGCGAGGGGTTGAGCAGCCTTAGCATATCATTAGCATATCACCCTTTGATTGGTTGAACGGCCAACCCGATGACCAGACACTTAGCATATTAGGCTTTTATTATATAGGATGTTTCTCTCTCTCTCTCTCCCCCATCCTCTGTGAACTAAATAAAAACATACTTCTTAAAAAAATGCCAGTTCCTGTCAAAACTATTGATATAATTTTAAAACAGCGTAAGTCTCCATGGTGTTTCCTAGCAGCATGCCATCCTGCCTACATTATGGGAGATCATTAGCTAGACCCGGAATTTTGACAAATGAGCCTGGCAAACCCATTGATTCCCCCCGCCCCACTGCATTGTGGGAAAAGTCTTTAACGACCGCAAGGCCGCTGAGCTCCAAAGCGGGGTGCTCTGCCGCCGAGACGAGCCCTGCTGTTTCCTTGCCTGTGCGTGAGCTCAGATTTAATGCACATCGCACACCTCGGGCGGCTACAGGGGGACAACAAACACCAGGCTGGTTGTAGGGGGACGTTACCCACCACGTGGGGCCAATGCCCAGCTGACAGTAATGAGAGAAGATGCACAGAGTATGGAATCGCAACGTGAGAAATGCAACCATTTATTTATTTTATATATTTTTCTTGGGCTCAGAGAGGAAGGGAGAGAGAGAGAGAGAGAAACATCAATGATGAGAATCATGGATCAGCTGCCTCCTGCACGCCCCCTGCTGGGGATCGAGCCTGCAACCCGGGCACGTGCCTTGACCGGGACTCGAACCCTGACCTCCTGTGCACGCGTACATCTTTTTCCAAAAAAAAAAAAAAGAATTTTGCAAGCTCACAAAAACCTCTTCTGTGGCCAACTGTCTGAGACGAAAAGGAACGTTGAGCCGGTTTTTTTTTTTTTTTTCCGGTTCCGTTGTTCTCCGAGCCTTCCGACCTCAAGGTGACTTCAAGGGCGAAATCTACGGAGCGAATTGATTTCTGCAACAGGGGAGAAGGTGAGGGGCATCGTGGTCCCCAGACGGCCACACAGAATTTTCCATGGAAACAACGAAAAAGGCACAGATGTGTGTTGTCGGGTCAGGGGAGCAGGACACCCGGGCTGCTCAGGCGGGAGTCCCTGATAGGGAGACGGGCCGCCTGAAAGTGGCAAAGTGCCCAGCTGGTGTGGCTTAGTGGTTGAGCGCCGGCCTATGACCCAGGAGGTCAGGGTTCGATTCCCGCTCAGGGCACATGCCAGTGTTGCAGGCTTGGTCCCCAGTAGGGGGCGATCCATGATTCTCTCTCAGCATTGATCTCTCTCTCTCTCTCTCTCCCCCAATAAAAGTATATTACAAGCCCTGACTGGTTTGGCTCAGTGGATAGAGCATCCGCCTGCAGACTGAAGGGTCTGGGTTCGATCCCGGTCACGGGCATGTACCTTGGTTGTGGGCACATCCCCAGTAGGAGGTGTGCAGGAGGCAGCTGATCGATGTTTCTGTCCCATCGATGTTTCTCTCTATCCCTCTCCCTTCCTCTCTCTAAAAAATCAGTAAAATATATTTTTTCAAAAAAGTATATTACAAAAAAAGCAGGAGAAATGTCTTGTGCGTGTGTATGTGTGGTAGGAAGTAAATATAGAAATATTTATCCTCTATAATAAAAGCCTAATATGCTTAGTGTCCGGTCGTCCGTTCAACCAATCAAAGCGTAATATGCTAATGATATGTTAAGGCTGCTCAACCGCTTGCTATGGCGTGCACTGACCAGCAGAGGGCAGTCGACTGGTCAACCAGTCACTATGATGTGCACTGACCACCAGGGGGCAGACAGTCTACCAGTCGCTATGACGTGCACTGACCACCAGGGAGCACAGTCGACCAGTCGCTATGATGTGCACTGACCACCAGGGGGCAGACACTCCAAACAGTAGCTTAGCTTGCTGCTGGGCTCCAGCCGATTGGGACTGAGCGTGACGGGCCGGACACGCCCTGGAGTCCTCCCACGGTCCCTCCCCAGCCCCGATCGTGCACCAGTAGGGTCCCTCGGCCTGGCCTGCACCCTCTCACAATCCAGGACCCCTCGGAGGATGTCGGAGAGCCCGTTCCGGCCCGATCCCGCAGGCCAGGCTGAGGGTACCCACTGGTGCACGAATTTGTGCACCGGGCCTCTAGCAAATTATAATGGGAGTGTTTGCTCAGGGCTCTAGACCTCAGCCCTGCAGACGCTGGGTCAGGATGACGCTGTGGGCCTGCCCAGGGCACTGTGGGTGTGGAGCAGCTCAAAGTAGCTCCCCGTCCCGTGTGGCAACAACAACTGCAGACATTGGCAATCACCCCACAGGACAACAGGGAGATTTGTTCTCTCTCTCTCTCTCTCTCTCTCTCTCTCTCTCTCTCTCTCTCTCTCTCATCATCTGAGAGTTTCCTATGCTACCCGCACAGACAGTGTGAGCCCTGGGGAGGGGGAGCACAGATCCTGCCCATCTTGGTGAGTGTACCCACCGCCCGACGCTGTTAATAGACGCCTCTGGAATAAATGAATAGCGATAGAATGAAAATGAGCCTGCCCAGGCTGCGAGCGGATAAAAGACGATCTGATTTCATGGCTAATGTATTTAAATCTATGAGGGCTCCTCTCAAGCTCTGCGTTCAAAGGCATTTCACTGACCTTGGGAGGGAGAATTTCACACGTGAAATCTCTCGGTTTTGCCGTCTCTCCTTCCCTAATTGGGTCAAAAACTTAAGGAATAACCACGGCGTGCAAGGTCGTACAGAAAGGAGAGCTGCGTGAGAGCTCGGCCGGCGTGGCTCCGTGGCTGAGCGTTGAATTAGGAAGCAGGTGGTCACGGTTCCGTTCCTGGTCAAGGGCACATGCTCTGAAATCTGCAGAAATATATTTAAACAAATAAAATGATGATAGGGTATCACCTTCGTGTGCAGTTATCTTTAAATCGTGCAGCCCTGGCCAGTGTGGCTCAGTGGATAGAGCGTCGGCCTGCGGACTGAAGGGTCCCGGGTTCGATTCCTGGTCAAGGGCACGTGCCCGGGTTGCAGGCTCCATCCCCAGTCGGGGGCGTGCAGGAGGCAGCCGATCAGTGATTCTCTCTCATCATGGATGTGTCTTTCTCCCTCTCCCTTTCTCTCTGAAATCCATAAAAAAAAATTTTTTAATGTGTCATTATCAACACTCATCCTAAGTTAATTTGCTTTATTTATTCTTTTTTAAAAATATATTTTATTGATTTTTTACAGGGAGAGGGATCGTGAGTTAGAAACATCGATGAGAGAGAAACATCCACCAGCTGCCTCCTGCACGCCCCCTACTGGGGATGTGCCCGCAACCCAGGTACATGCCCTTGGCCGGAATCGAACCCGGGACCCTTCAGTCCGCAGGCCGACGCTCTATCCACTGAGCCACACCGGTCAGGGCTGCTTTTCTTATTCTTAAAAATAATAATAAATGTCCTCCTTAGCCGGTTTGGCTCAGTGGATAGAGCGTCGGCCTGCGGACTGAAGGGTCCCAGGTTCGAGTCCAGTCAAGGGCATCTACCTGGGTTGCAGGCCTTGGGTTGCAGGAGGCAACCGAGGGATGTGTCTCTCTCACATCGACGTTATGTCTCCCTGTCTCTCCCACTCCCTTCCACTTGCAAAAAAAAAAAAAAAAAAAAATCCCCGGGTGAGGATTAACAAAAAAAAAATATCCCAGAGTCCGACCCCCAGCCCACCGCCGGCCGCAGACGGCCCACGACCCAGCCGAGCCCAACGAGGACTTTTCTCCCGCAGTTTTCTCCTAAAAGCATTGATTACACAAACAAACAAATAAGATAAACTGAACGGAGGTAAACGAAGCCTTCACGCCTCCCCGGGCCCCACGGCCAATGACGGGGTAAAATATGCGCCCTCCCCGGGCAGCCCACCTGCCGGGCCATCTGGACCGAGGCTGCTGGGCAGACAGGTGAGAGCTAATGAGGTCCCTGGCGCAGCTGCGTCCAGATGTGCCTGGTGGTCCCCGGACGCTGCCGCCAGATGGCTCACCCCTCCCTCCCTCCTCCTCCCTCCCTCCTTCTCGGGCGACAGACACCCTCGACAATTCACAGTCGGTCGGTCGTCACCAGGATCTCTCGTCCCGGCTTCCCCCACGTGAGGAATGGTAGTGGCGCTGACTTTCAGAGAGGAAGGGAGAGAGAGAGAAACATTCATGATGGGAGGGAATCGCGGACCGGCTGCCCCCTGCGTGGCCCCCACACTGGGGATCGAGCGCACAACCCAGGCAGGGGCCCTTGACCGGGAGTCGAACCCGGGACCCCCTGGTTCGTCGGGGGGCGCTACCCACTGGGCAGCACTGGCCGGGCTGGCCGATCGTTATTGACTGAGAATTGAGTATATGCCAGGGTCCGTGCTAAGAGGCTCCAGGTGCGAGAAAGGGAACAAGTTAAATGCAGGGGGTGCTTGATGGTCACAAACAAGGTTTAAAGATGGAGTTTTATAGCAGACGTAACTGGAATATTGCTCTAGGGTCACGGGGCGGGGGGTGGGGGGGGTTTGGGCACAGCATCTGGGCATCACCCCACAGTCATCACCCTCCCGCCTTTAAAAAAAGGTTCCGCGTGGTCAGCATGACTCAGGGGCTGAGCATCGACCTAGGAACCCGGAGGTCAGGGTTCGATTCCCGGTCAAGGGCACATGCTGGGATTGCGGGCTCCATCCCCAGCAGGGGGCGTGCAGGGGCAGCCGGTGCATGATTCTCATCATTGAGTTTCTCTCTCTCTCTCCCTCTCTGTCATCAATAAAAAAATCTATAAGTCCCTCTCGCTTCCTCTCTGAAATCAGTAAAAATATATATTTTTTAAAAATCTATATATATAAAAGCCCAGTGACTGAACAGCGGAATGACCAGTCGACCAGTCGCTATGATGCCCACCGACCACCAGGGGGGCAGACGCTCAACGCAGAAGCTGCCCCCTGGTGGTCAGTGCACTCCCTCAGCGGGTGGATCCCCGCAGGCCACGCCCCCCCGACCAGTGCACGAATCCGTGCACCGGGCCTCTAGCTAAATATGAAAATGGTTCCGCCGGCCCTGGCTGGTGCGGCTCAGTGGATAGAGCGTCGGCCTGCGGAACGAAGGGTCCCGGGTTCGATTCCCGGTCAAGGGCACGGACCTGGGTTGCAGACCCCTCCCCGTGTTCGCAGTTAAATGCCGCTAACTCCATGCAGATACATGCATCGTTGATAGCAGGTTGGTCATATTTTACGCAGAACACAGCCCTCGACCGGAATCGAACCCGGGACCCTTCCATCCGCAGGCCAGCGCTCTATCCACTGAGCCACACCGGCCAGGGCCGATGAAGGGTGTTAGTGGGGGGTGACCGTCCCCGTTTTAGACTTACACCGATGGATCACACACACGCTAAGGAATTTCTATTTAGAGCAGCCGTAGAAAACTACGGTAACAGAAAACAGTTTGGTGTTTTTTTTCAAGCAGAAATGATTTTCTGTGCGACGGCCGGCCGCCCTGGAAGTAGGTAAAATATAATTAAGACTCGTGCTGAGCGGAGAAATAAAGAGGAGCCCGTTTCGAGTGCAGCACCGATCACTCTATCGTGCCGTGTTGACCCGAGAGCAGGTTCGGAAATAAATCTCTGTCCACACAGTCGGAGGACTTCAGAGGTGGTGATGTATCGTGTGCTCCTAAAATCACGGAAACGTCATGCTTTTTATTTTTTATTTATTCTTATCGTTGTTTTTTGTTCGTTGCTGTTCATCCTCACCTGAGGATATTTTTCCCGTGGAATTTTGGAGAGAGTGGAAGAGAGAGGGGGAGAGAGAGAGAAACATCGATGTGAGAGAGACACATCGATGGGTTGCCTCCTGCACCCGCCCCCAACCGGGGCCCGGCCAGGTCAGTGCCCTTGACCAGAATCGAACCCGGGACCCTTCAGTCCTCAGGCCGGTGCTCTATCCACTGAGCCACACTGGCCAGGGGTAACTATTCTTTTATTTTTTTAATATATTTTTATTGACTTCAGAGAGGAAGAGAGACGGAGAGAGAGATAGAAACATCCATGCTGAGAGAGAAGCATCGATCGGCCGCCTCCTGCACGCCCCCGACTGGGGATCGAGCCCACAACCCGGGCATGTGCCCTTGACCGACCAGGAATCGAACCTGGGACCCTTCCGTCCACAGGCCGACGCTCTATCCACTGAGCCACACCGGCCAGGGCGGGATATCTATTCTTATGGCTGATCGTGTTACAATTGTCCCCCTCTCTCCCTCCTTGCCTCCCTCCTCCCGGCCCCTGACCCCTCCCAGGCCTTCCCCGCCCTGTTGGCTGTGCCCACGGGCGATGCCTACACGCAGGTATGTTCTTTGGCAAATCTCTCGTCTTCCCGCCCCCTCCCTCTGGGACCTGTCCGTCTGTGCCAAGCTCCCAGGCCTCTGTTTCTAGTTTCTCCGTCCGTTTATGCTGCTCATTCGACCCCACAGACGAGGGAGGTCGGGGGACCCTCGTCGTCCTCTGACTGGCTTCTCTCGGTTGGCACGATGCCCTCGGGCCCCCTTACCCGACGCAGGCGGACAGGACGCTGCGATTCTGAGCTGTGCCGGCCTGCGTGCTGGAATCCCGCGGCTGCCTCTCCTGACGCAGTGGGAGCAGGGGCATGACCGGAGGGGAGGTGCGGGAGGAATGCCTGCACGTCCGGATTCACGGCGGGCAGGCGGGCGGGCGGGCGCTGTGTCCCAGGGGCCGATGTGGGCAGAGCTGATGACGTGGTGAGCTCGGCCACGTAAGCCGTGTCTCGGCCAATAGTAGCCTTGGCGATTGTGACTGATTTCCTGATCCGCGGCGGCTGCGAGGTCTGCCTTCTCCATTGTGGTTTGCTCTGGCGCAGACGCGGCTGAGGCCAGGGCAGCCTCCACACCGTGACCTTCCGACTACTGGCTCCTCGGCGATAAAAATGACGGACCGGAATCCTTCGTACAATTAATACTTATGCTAATAAAAGGGTAATATGTCAATTAGCCGGATAGGCTGGACGTCTTCCGGACGTCCTTCCGGACAAAGCCACGGTAGCAGGGACCGAGGCAGAGGCAGTTAGGGGCGATCAGGCCGGCAGGGGAGAGCGGTTAGGGGCGATCAGGCAGGCAGGGGAGAGCGGTTAGGGGCGATCAGGCCGGCAGGGGAGGGCAGTTAGGGACGATCAGGCCGGCAGGGGAGGGCAGTTAGGGGCGATCAGGACAGCAGGGGAGGGCAGTTAGGGGCGATCAGGCCGGCAGGGGAGAGCAGTTAGGGGCGATCAGGCAGGCAGGGGAGGGCAGTTAGGGGTGATCAGGCAGGCAGGGGAGAGCAGGTAGGGGCGATCAGGCCGGCAGGGGAGAGCAGTTAGGGGCGATCAGGCAGGCAGGGGAGGGCAGTTAGGGGTGATCAGGCAGGCAGGGGAGAGCAGGTAGGGGCGATCAGGCCGGCAGGGGAGGGCAGTTAGGGGTGATCAGGCCGGCAGGGGAGAGCAGTTAGGGTGATCAGGCCGGCAGGGGAGAGCAGTTAGGGGTGATCAGGCCGGCAGGGAAGGGCAGTTAGGGTGATCTGGCCGGCAGGGGAGAGCAGTTAGGGGTGATCAGGCAGGTAGGGGAGAACAGTTAGGGGTGATCAGGCCAGGAGGGGAGGGCAGTTAGGGGCGATCAGGCAGGCAGAGGCGGTTAGAGGCGATCAGGCCATCAGGGGAGAGTGGTTAGGGGCAATCAGGCAGGCAGGCAGGCAGGTGAGTGGTCCTGGATTGTGAGACGGTTGTCCGACTGCCAATTTAGGCCCAATCCCAGAGTGACACCCCCCAAGGGGTCCCGGATTGGAGAGGGTGCAGGCTGCGCTGAGGGCCACCCCCCTAGCCGTGCAGGAATTTCATGCACCGGGCCTCTAGTTCATAAATACCAGAGGGGACGTCTTTATGTGCATCTTTTTTTAAAGTTTACGGAGGTGAGGCTGGCTAACAGCACGACGTGGGCCTCCGGCGAGTCATTCTGAGATACCGTGTGTATCGGGTTAGCGTGGCGTTTGCAAACTGTCTGTCATGGCCCTGTTCTGCTTAGAAAATCATTCCCATGCGTCCCATTTTGCTTATTTATTTGTAAATAAATTGCATGTGTATAGGGCACACGTCACAGGCATCGGAAAACCTGAGAGGCCGGTGGCCTGGGGGTGGGGAACGTCCGGCCAGGGGGCCGTGTAAGCCCCAGGAGAGCATGGGGCCTGGCCCTGCCAAGGCCATGGGGTGAGTTTACTCACCGTCTGAACCCGTGGAGCAGGCCCATGTTTAAAGTGGATGGTTCTTTATGGCCGTGAAGGATGTTATAAATATCGGCGGGAACCGGGTACCCACCCCGCCGATGCCACGAGCCTACGACGGGCGCTTTGCCAGCTTCTGACGCTCAGGGCGACATCCCAGGCCCCCGGGTGGCGGAGTTTTGTTGTTTAATACGGCCTGGCCTGTCAGAGCATCGCTTACCCTGACAGGCACATCGATCTTCCCTAATTGTCGGCGGGTTGCCATAGTTACAAAGCAAGGAGCGTTCCTGAAAAGAGGAAGCGAAAATAATAGAACATTTTAATAAAAATTAGTGTTTTTTTCTCGCACCTGAACTCACCAGACACCGGATAACGGCACCCATGAATCAGCGTCAGGCAGATAAACCTGTTTCTCTCGTTCTCCGGAAGCGAGGTATTTCCTGTTGCTCACACCAGGCACGTCAGTCCGAGACGAAGGACGCGGCCATCGGCTGCTAGAACGTTCGCTGCCGGTATCAGTGGGGGGAGATGGTGCGCCTGTGTAAGGCGCCTGAGGGACATGAATGCAACACGATGAGAGTCATCAGTCATTAGCGAACGTCGTACTTCCTGATTAATAATGACGTACAATAGGATAGTGTAAAAATTAAGTGAGAAAACGTGTATTAAAACGTTTCTTACAGACCGTCCTGTTGGCTGGGCCGCAGAAATATTCGTTGTGGGCGCAGGCGGCCCATGGGCCGCGAGTTTGACACGCTTGGAGGACACAGGCCATGCGCCTGGTGACAGGTCTCATTTCCCCACCGGCTTCTGCAGACCCGTGTCACCCCTCCTACCCCGTCCTCCAGGGAGACGCCAGCCAGCCACACGGTCACGGGTGCAGGCTGTCGGCACCAAATACGTTTACAACATCCAGAGCATTCAGATTTGTTTCTGGCCCGGCCGGGGTGGCTCAGTGGTTGAGCGTCGATCTAGGAACCAGGAGGTCAGGGTTCGGTTCCCGGTCAAGGGCACATGCCCGGGTTGCGGGCTCGATCCCCAGCAGGGGGCGTGCGGGAGGCAGCCGGTCCACGGCTCTCTCTCATCATGGATGTTTCTCTCTCCCTCTCCCTTCCTCTCTGAGATCCATAAAAATATACCTTAAAAAAGAAAAGATGCGTTTTTGCTTGGGAAGGCATCCGTAAAGAATTCATTAAACGCTCACACAGATAGAACCCTATAGAATAAAGAGCTAATATGCTAATTAGACCGAACGACCTTCCAGACGACCTTCCAGGTGACCTTCCGGACGAAGCCGGACCCCCGCCAGGGAACGCCACTGCTCGCCCAGTCTGTGCCCAGATCCGGAGAAGAGAGACAGCAGTCGGGGCGTGGGTGCTCAATGCCGGGTATCGGAGGCTTTTAAGGGCCATAACATTGATCGAAAGGATGGTTTCAAACAGCAGAAAAGACAGGTGCATAACCAGGAAGGGCTGGCCCTCGAAACGGGCTCGTTGGTAACTGCCTCTTAGACGTTAGGAGTCACGCTCAGCAGACCCCAGGGAAAAAGATGGAAGATTCGAGTCCGAACCTGCTAAATGAATGGGAACTCATGAAGGAATGATCATCTGCAGTCGCTTTCTTTTTAAAATAAAAATAAAACATTTTTTTGTTGATTTCAGAGAGGAAGGGAGAGGGGGGAAGAGGGAGAGAGAGAGAGAAACATCTATGAGGAGAGAGAAGCATCAATCGGCTGCCTCCTGCACGCCCGACTGGGGATGGAGCCTGCAACCCGGGCATGTGCCCTGATCGGGAATCGAACCCTGACCCCCTGGTTCCAAGGTCAGAGCTCAACTGCTGAGCCACGCTGACCGAACGAGCGGGATTCACCTCTCACTCCCAAGGCTTCGAGGTTGGCTTGGGTCTCCGTGTTTTGCAGGAGTTCGTCTGCGTTCAGCGCATCCCGGGTTGTGCCCTTAACAACGTCGCCACCTTCTCATGAAATGCCTCGTCTTTCTTTGCAGCCAGGGAACATTGAACTTTTCAAAATGACGCAAACTGTGACCAAGTCCGGTAACTGTGACAGAATTCTGACGGCTCACGGAAAGCTCATCGTCGATCCCACCGGACGCGGGACGTGCCTGGGGGCCCTCTACTCGAACCAGTTCTCCTTGAGCAAAAACCTGACGGCGTCCTGGAAGCCGCCATGGTACAGGGATTCCATTTCCCGCCTGCCGGGCGGGAACAGGGCCTGGTTGAGCCGCACCAGGTTGGCCACGGACAGCTAGGACAGAGAGACAGGGTGGGGCTGTAGGGCAGGGCCATGAGGGTCGGCGTGCGTGACATCTGTCACCTGACGAATAGCAGTCTCCGCTAACGAAAGAGAAACATGCACATGGGTGTCACTCCGCGACGCCCACCAGCCAATCAGAGCGAGTATGCAAATTAACCCAACAAAGATGGTGGTGAATTTGCATACGGAGGCGCAGAGCGAAGACTGCAGACGGCGTAGATGGAAGCCAAGCGCTGCAGAAGGGAGCAGAGCGGTGGAGAAGGGAGGGAGCGAGGCAGCGGAGATGGAAGTAAAGCCCGCCTCCCTTCGGCCGCAGGAAGCCCTATTCTTGCAGGAATCTTCCTGCCACGGGCCTCTAGTAATAAAAATAAAATAAAAAATAAAACGAGGAGGGCCCAGCCGGCGTGGCTCCGTGGTTGGGCGTGAACCTAGGAGCCAGGAGGTCACGGTTGGGTTCCCGGCCAAGGGCACGTGTCTGGGATGCGGGCTGGATCCCAGGTAGGGGGCGTGCAGGAGGCAGCCGGTCCATGATTCTCTCTCATCATGGATGTTTCTCTCTCTCTCTCCCCTCTCCCTTCCTCTCTGAAATCAATAAAAATGTATTTTCAAAAAAAAAAAATAAAGTAAAATAGGAAACCTGCCGCCGAGAACACGCGGTTTGTACAGAAGACGGTACGTGAGCTCACCATCTCGGAGCACGGGGAGGATTTTAGGGGCGATGCTTCTCACTCACCAGGATGTCCTGTTTGGCGATGGTGACATAGATGCCCAGCTGCCCCTTGTCCCGTGGGGAGACGTCCAGGCGGCCGTAGAAGGGGGAGATGGCGACCGTCCGGCCCCCGGGAAGGATGGGGAGGCTGTTGGTGAACCCGCCGTCCACCCACGTCTGCGGAGGGAAACCCGTCGTCACACGTGGGCCGGACCCGGCTGCCAGGCGGAGGGCGTGTGTATGGAGACCTCGACGGTCCCTGCCTGGGACCTGCTCCTGGATTACCAGTGACCGGGGCCAGTCCCATAGGGGGTTTGCGTGGAGAGAAAAACTAATGTTTGTGCTGATAGCATACCCCCCCGGGTGCATGAGAACCGGCCAGAACCGGGGAATCTGGCCAATGGTTTAGAAGTTAACTCGATTGGCCCTGGCCGGTTGGGCTCAGTGGGTAGAGCGTCGGTCTGCGGACTGAAGGGTCCCGGGTTTGATTCCCGGTCAAGGGCACATGCCCGGGTTGCGGGCGCGATCCCCAGTAGGGGGCGTGCGGGAGGCAGCCGGTCCATGATTCTCTCTCGTCATGGATGCTTCTCTCTCTCTCTCCCCCCTCTTTCTTCCTCTCTGAAATCTATAAAAATATTTTATTAAAAAAAAAGAAGTTAACTTGACTGTGTTCAGGAGGGTGAGGCTCAGATTGTGCGGATGCCGGTGCAGGCGTCCGAGGCCCTGTCCTTGGGTCAGGACGAGTCCTCGAATCACAGTGGGAAGCCACGATTACTCTGGCATTTCACCATCCACCACTGCACACAATCCTATATAATAAAAGCCTAATACGCAAATCGACCGAATGGCAGATGACCGGCCGCTATGACGTGCACTGACCACCAGGGGGCAGACGCTCTGAGTTGCCCCAGGCCAGCCAAGGCGGGTGCCAGCAGGGGGCCCTCTGATCGCCCCCCAGATCAGCCCGGATCGCCAGCCAGGCCTATGGACCCTACGGGTGCATGAATTTCATGCACTGGGCCCCTGGTTCTATTATTTCGCTGGAAACCAACATTTTGTTTCTTTTTAAAATATATTTACTTTAACCTTGCTTTGGGGGGATTTACCCCATTTTCTTTTGGTATACCTTCATATTTTAACACAAATGCAAGCTCTTTATAACCTCTAGTCTGCGAAGTTGTTCCGTTCTTTTTTTAAGGTTTTGTCGGCAACCTAAACTCAAAGCTCGGCAAGCGGCCAAAGTATGTTTCTGATGAAAAGTTTAAAAATAAAAATTAATCGCGACTGCTTGCCAAGTCATTGTTTTTGCTAAGTCCTGTGTAAAAGAGATAGTAACTGTCCTTGTATACATAAAATTTTTTCTGTAATCCAATTATCGATTTTTCAGAAGCTGCCCCTATGAAATTTTTCTTTTCGCCTATTTCCATAAAGTGCCCCAAACAAAAATTACTGAAATGTTCAATCTGTGGGATTCCATATGCCCGGTAAAATATTTTTGTATGTAAAAATAAATAAATATTGAATATTGGGGGGAAAACTTTTTTTTGGTGATTTCAGAGAGGAAGGGAGAGAGAGAGAAACATCCATGACGAGAGAGAATCATGGACTGGCTGCCTCCTGCACGCCCCCTACTGGGGATCGACCCCACAACCCGGGCATGTGCCCTGCCTGGGAATCAACCCGTGACCTCCTGGTTCCTAGGTGGAGGCTGAACCACTGAGCCACGCCGGCCGGGCTGGAGACGAGAATTTTCTGTCTGGAACTTAAGCAGAACCACGAGGGCGCAGTGGGCTGATTCAGAACCACCAGGAAGCGTAATTATAGCATTGGGTTCATCGAAGGGGACTTATCCCCATGGGATCCCTGATCATGGGTCAGGGATCAGGGCGTACCTGTCCTTTGTACACCACCGGCTTCAGGCCTGTGTAGAGGGGCAGGAAGCTGCTGGCCAGGAGGACCTGAGGGAGGAAACGGAAAACGGCTCAGGCACGGAGAGGCGCTCACACTCAGACCGGAGATTGGGTATGTGATTTCCTACAAAATTCTACGTCGTTAAGAAAAAATTTTAAATTGCTGTCAGAAAGAAAACGTTACGTCCATTGTAAGTGCACAAGGCAGGGGCTTACGTAGAAGAAAACATAGTCAGCTAGATGCCCGGTGCACGAAATTCATGCACTCGGGGAGGGGGGCGGGTCCCTCAGCCCGGATTGCGAGCGGGCGCAGGCCAGGCCCAGGGACCCCACTGGTGCACGATCGGAGCTGGGGAGGGACCATGGAAGGCTCCAGGGCGTGTCTGACCCGTCTCATTCAGTCCCGATCGGCTGGAACCCAGCAGCAAGCTAACCTACCGGTCTGCCCCCTGGTGGTCAGTGCATGTCATAGCGACTGGTCGACCGGTTGACTGTCTGCCCCCTGGTGGTCAGTTCACATCATAGTGAGCAGTTGAGCAGCCTTAGCATATCATTAGCATAGGACGCTTTGATTGGTTGAACGGACGACAGGAAGACCGGACTCTTAGCCTGTTAGGCTTTTGTTCTATAGGATATCAGAAAGGGCCCTAGAGAGATAATGTCTGGCTCAGCAATGGATGGCCTCTCCCTTCCTCTCTCTGAAATTCAATATGTATTTTTTTTTTAAAAAAAAAAAAGGAAGATGCCATAACTGGTTTCGCTCAGTGGATAGAGCGTCGGCCTGCGGACGGAAGGGTCCCGGGTTCGATTCCTGGTCAAGGGCACATGCCCGGGTTGCGGGCTCGATCCCCAGTGGGGGGCGTGCAGGAGGCCGCCGGTCCATGAGTCTCTCTCATCACGGATGTTTCTCTCTCTCTCCCCCTCTCCCTTCCTGTCTCTCTGAAATAAAGAAATAAAAATAAACAGTACAGGTACAACGTCTTCCCTAAACTGCCACGTGTCAGCTACGTTCATCTAAGGACCTGTTGTTGCTAATCCAGGCACAGGAGACCTGCTTCTAGAATAAACTCAAGGGTGCTGGACGTGGCAAGACTGACCCGTTCATGGGTCCCACGGCGGACCGGCCGGCCCATCCCAGCCAGGACAGGAAGCCACGGGCGCGAAGGGCACGGCTGCCCACTGCCTCCCCCAGGAGTGCGTCACCTGGATGAGGTCCTCCCTGGAGGAGAAGCTGGAGATCAGCGAGTTCTTCCCCGTCCTGGTGCTGGTGACGGACACGTGCAGGCGGCCGTGGGCCAGCTGGTGGGCGTTGGGGGGCAGGATCGACTCCAATCCGTGTCTGGGGGAGAGAACGTGGCCGCGTCACTCCCCTCTTGTCGTTGTTAGTATTTATTTTTAAAATATGTATATATTTTAATTTTTTATTTTTTAATATGCTCCATGCAATCATTACTATTTCTAGAAAAAGGATTTTAAGTATAATAATGCTACATGCAATTAATATTTCAAGAAAAACGATTTTAAGTATAATAATGTTCCATGCAATAATAATCAATATTTCAAGAAAAACTATTTTAATTATAATAGGTTAAATGCAATAAACATTAATATTTCACACAAAAGACTTTAAATATAATATTACCAAAACTGTACTAACATATACAATATCACAAAAGTGTATTTCCTACAACTTTTGTGATATTAAATATATTTTTATGGATTTCAGAGAGGAAGGGAGAGGGGGAGAGAGAGAGAAACATCCATGATGAGAGAGAATCATGGGCCGGCCGGCTCCTGCACGCCCCCCGCTGGGGATCGAGCCCACAACCCGGGCATGTGCCCTGACCGAGAACGAACCCTGATCTCCTGGTTCATAAGTCGACGCTCAACCACTGCGCCACGCCGGCCGGGTATTATTATTATTATTATACTAGAGACCCGGTGCACGAATTCGTGCACCAGTGGGGTCCCTCGGCCTGGCCTGTGGGATGGGGCTGAAACCGGCTCTCCGACATCCCCCGAAGGGGCCTGGATTGCGCGAGGGTGCAGGCCAGGCCGAGGGACCCCACTGGTGCATGACTGGTGCCGGGGAATGATGCAGGAGGATGGCCAGTTGGGGAGGGACCGTGGGAGGGCTCCAGGGCATGTCCGGCCCGTCTTGCTCAGTCCCCATCAGCCAGACCCCAGCAGCAAGCTAACCTACTGGTAGGAGCGTCTGCCCCCTGGTGGTCAGTGCACGTCATAGCAACTGGTTGACCAGCCGACTGTCTGCCCCCTGGTGGTCAGTGCACGTCATAGCGACTGGTCGACCCGTCGACTGTCTGCCCCCTGGTGGTCAGTGCACGTCATAGCAACTGGCCGACCTGTCGACTGTCTGCCCCCTGGTGGTCAGTGCACTCATAGCGACGGGTCGACCGGTCGACTGTCTGCCCCCTGGTGGTCAGTGCACGTCATAGCGACTGGTCGACCCGTCGACTGTCTGCCCCCTGGTGGTCAGTGCACGTCATAGCAACTGGCCGACCTGTCGACTGTCTGCCCCCTGGTGGTCAGTACACATCATAGCAAGCGGTTGAGCGGCCTTAGCGTATGACGCTTTGATTGGATGAGTGGACGACCAGACGACCGGACACTCAGCATATTAGGCTTTTATTATATAGGATGTTTTTGTTGTTAATGCTCACCCGAGGATATTTTTTCCATTGCTATTTAGACTGGAAGGGGAGGGAGAGAGAGAGAAACATCAAGGTGAGAGAGACACATTGATTGGTTGCCTCCTGCATGCACCCCGACCCAGACTGGGGATGCAACTTGAAGCAAGAAACAAGCCTTGGACCGGAATAGAACCCGAACCCTTTGGCGGCAGGCCGACACTCCAGGCACGGAGCCTGGCCTTTCATTCCCGACTGTCTGGTGACGACGGGCAGGGCTGGCCTTGTCACGGTCGATAGAGTCCTCACACCGCGGTGGGAGTGCACTCGGGGACCCACACACACCCGTACCTCAGTCGGGCCATGAAATCGTAGCCGGGCGTCACGGCCCCGAAGGACTGCCTTCGTAGCTCCTCAGCGAACTCGTAGGTGAACTGGTTGCATTCCTGAAAAAGGACGTGAACGGGCGACTCGACATTTCGTCAAAAGGTCCGTTCTGGTTCCAGCGTTCTGACCCTCACCCACCATTCCTGGTCCCAAGCGAGCCACTGTTGTCCCCAATCCTGCTGTTTTCTTTTTAAATATTTGTTTTGACTTCAGAGAGGAAGGGAGAGAAATAGAAACATCACCGATGAGAGAGAATCATGCATCGGCTGCCCCCTGCACACCCCCTACTGGGGATCCAGCCCGCAACCCGGGCCTGTGCCCTGACCGGGAATCGAACCGTGACCTCCTGGTTCCTAGGAGGACGCTCAACCACTAACATGGATGTGAGAGAGACACATGGATAGGTTGCCTCTTGCGTGCACCCCGTCCGGGGGTGGAGCCTGCAACCCAGGTACATGCCTTGACCGGAATCGAACCCAGGACCCTTCTGTCCACAGGCCGACACGCTGGCCACTGAGCTAAACCGGCCGGGGCAGCAGCGCCGACTGCCAGCGACCACACGGACAGCAGAGGGAGGAGTCCTGAGGGCTGTCCTTTGTCAGCACCGGCTCAGAGTCGTGGGAGGGCGGTCTTGGCCCTGGCGTTTCGTGGGTCCTGGGAACCCACCTCCGTGAGCTCATCTTCACAAACCGTTCGAGGTGGTTATATGCGTAACCTCCCAGTTGGCAGGTAAGAAAACAGGTTAAAGAGATTAAGGGTCTTCCCTGATTTGCTATGAACAGTGAGGGCCATGGGCCGGGTTGGAACCCAGGCCTGTCTTCCATTCATTCTTTCATTGATTCATTCATTCTGTCATTCATTCATTCTGTCATTCATTCATTCTGTCATTCATTCTTTCATTGATTCATTCATTCTGTCATTCATTCATTCATTCTGTCATTCATTCTTTCATTGATTCATTCATTCTGTCATTCATTCATCTGTCATTCATTCTTTCATTGATTCATTCATTCTGTCATTCATTCACTGATTCATTCGTTCGTTTGTTCATTCATTCACAGTATGGTAAGAAAACAGGTTGAAGAGATTAAGGGTCTTCCCTGATTTGCCGTGATCAGTGAGGACCATGGGCAGGGTTGGAACCCAGGCCTGTCTTCCATTCATTGTTTCATTCATTCATTCGTTTGTTCTTCACTCATTCTTTCATTCATTCTTTCATTTGTTCATTCATTCACAGTATGATAAGAAAACAGGTTGAAGAGATTAAGGGTCTTCCCTGATTGGCCGTCAACAGTGAGGGCCATGGGCAGGGTTGGAACCCAGGCCTGTCTTCCATTCATTCTTTCATTCATTCATTCGTTCGTTCATTCATTCATTCACAGTGAGAGCGCCTGGGAGGGAGACAGAATCAAGCCACCCTCCCCCTCATCATGTCCACATCGGAAAACACATATATAATTACATATTGTTTTTGTGATCAATCACTGTGCTTCAATTATGTTCAATCTGTAACAATGAAAACCCATCCTGCATATCAGATGTTTACGTGACGATTCATAACAGTAGCAAACTGACAGTGATGAAGTAGCCTTGAAAATAATTTTATGGTTGGGGGTCACCACGACATGAGGAGCTGTATTAAAGGGTCGCGGCGTTAGGAAGGTTGAGAACCACCGGATGAGACAATCGTATGCTTTACGAAGGGACGCCCCCGATATTTCCAGTGCCCACCCGAAATACACCAGGAGGTCAGGGTTCGATTCCTGCTCAGGGCACAGGCCCGGGTTGCAGGCGCGATCCCCAGTGTGGGGCGTGCAGGAGGCAGCTAATCCATGATTCTCTCTCATCATCGACATGTCTCTCTCTCTCTCTCTCTCTCTCTCTCTCTCTCTCTCTCTTACTCTCTCTCTCTCTTCCTCTCTGAAATCAATACAAATATTCTTTTTTAAAAAAGAGGGTAAAATAAGGCATTATCTTATCTGTCTCACTGTCACCCAGAACAGTCCCCTCTCCCAAATCCGGAGCCCAGATCCCTGATGATTAAATGTTAAAAGCTTTTCTGTTTCCCAGGCAAAGCATGCAGCTAGCTGAGCGTGAGCGTCCGGTGTTGTTGCTGGATTTGATTTCTGGCCGAGGAAGGCGGCCACCCCATTACCTCTATTTTCTCTGGTGCTGTGAGCAGGACCGAAGCCACCAAGGACCCGGCGGAAGCCCCGGCAAAGGCCTTGACGTCCCTCAGCAGCTTCTGGCCGTGTTTGCAGAAGGCCGAGGCTGCCCCCAACTGGTAAATGCCCAGGAATCCGCACGCAGCGAAGGAAAGGTTGATGTGCTTCATTCCTTCCACCTGTGAAGGTGGCCACACACACACACCAGGGAAAAAAAAGAAAAAAAAATACCGATAAATGCTCTAAGTCGGTATAATACGATAATCATGACTCTAAGCCTTTCGTTGCGTAGACAATTCTTGGTGCTGAGCTCCAATTTGCACAATTAAAGGCTCATCGAACACCCAAATCCTTCAAGGATACGTTTTCCCTATCCCTCCCACCTTGACCCCAGAGTTTTATTCATGAAAAAAAAAATGAGGTTACAACAGTCCATATCTGTTCAGGGGGTTGCATAATACGCGATTTATTCATTAGATCGCGCAGCCTCCTACTCCATTTCTTGGCAAGAGGAAGATGGATCCGTGCCAACTGGCTGGCCATCTGGTCTTTTCTCTTGACCTTTTTGCAACTTTGGTGGGGGGGGAGGGGGCGGGGGGGGGGGAAGGAGCGCTGTATTGGGGAGACCTCCAATCATTGGACCAGGGCACATCCCAAAGGATGCACACATTTGCATGTTGCAAATGCATCCGTCAATTGCAAATGCATCCATCAATTGCACATGCATCCATTAATTGCACATGCATCCATCAATTGCAAATGCATCCTTCAGTTGCAAAGACAGATCCTTGCTCCCTCTCCTCCCATCTCCATTCAGGGCATCCACGTTTTCTTAAAAAAAAAATAAAAAAATAATGGATGCCCCCAATTATTCAATCACGCGATATTTTTCGCCCCCCGAGTTTCTTGGGACAATCTGAGGTCATGATTGGCCAGGGCGCTGGAGGCTCCAAGCAATGGCACCCGCACCCCCTGATACCTGTAAGGAATCTAACTAAATGGCTCCTTTTGCTGGAGCCTCGAAGGGCAGATGTGTCCCCCCTCCCCAGCCCCGTGGCTGAAATCCTGCCCCCAGCTTGCTGCTCACTAGGATCCCCACTTGGGGCTCCGGGACCCCAATTCCGGGGCCATCAGAATAGGCGCAAGGCCCAGGCCCCCCAATTTAGGAACCTACAACCTTTGTTCTGCAGCCTCTGGCTGGGCCCCGTGAGGGAGGCAGCTCGGCCTCTGCAGCCGAGCCTCAGCTTTGCTTTAATGACTGCAGATGGGAGGGGGGGAGGGATGGGGGCTCCGTGGCCAGGCGGCCGCCCGGACCGCGCATGCCCAGTGTGCACCCGCAGCCTGGAGGAGGCAGGACCCAGGCGGCCGCCCCGGACTGCGCATGCCCACTGTGCACCCGCGGCCTGGAGGAGGCAGGACCCAGGTGGCCGCCCCGGACCGCGCATGCCCACTGTGCACCCGCGGCCTGGAGGAGACGGGACCCAGGTGGCCGCCATGCCAGGCCCAGGGCGACAAAACCAGCCCACAAGGCGCCCTAGCAAAGTCTGGGGGCCGGAGCCCGCCCCAAACCCGCCCCGCCCTCACCCCGCTCCGCCCTACCAATGCAGGCGGGAGGCACTGCCGTGCTGAACGCCCCGCCTCCCCGCCTCAACCGGAAGGAGGGGCCAGGCCGTCACTCAATGCGGCTCCGCCCACCCACGCAGGCCTGCGGCACTTCCGTGTTGGGCGGTCCCTCCCCGCCCCGCGTTAACTGGAAGGCGGGGCTGAGCCGTCACTCAATGGCGCCCCGCCCGACCCAAGCAGGCTTGAGGCACTTCCGTGCTGAACGCCCCACCTCCACGCCTTAACCGGAAGGAGCCTGGCCGTCACTCAATGCGCACCGCCTACCCATGCAGGCCTGCGGCACTTCCGTGCTGTACGCCCCACCTCCCGCCTTAACCGGAAGGAGGGGCCGGGCCGTCACTCAATGCAGCTCCGCCTACCACCCCCGCTCTGCCCTCATCCCGCTCCGCCCTCCAATGCAAGATTGAGGCACCTCCATGCTGAACGGCCCACCTCCCCGCCTTAACCGGAAGGAGGGGCCAGGCCGTCACTCAGTGCGGCACCGCCTACCCTTGCAGGCCTGCGGCACTTCCGTGTTGAACGGGCCACCCCTCCTCCCTACCCCCGCCCCCCGTCCCCGCCTTAACTGGAAGGCAGGGCTGAATCCGCACTCAATGCGGCTCCGCCTACCCATTCCGTTCCGCGTGGAACGCCCCCTCCACCCCACCGCCCGCCTTAACCGAGAGGCGGGGCCGAGCCGTCACTCAAACCTATGGAGGCAGGCCTGCGACACTTCCGCGTTGAATGGCGCCCCGCCCCCCGCCTTAACTGGAAGGCAGGGCTGAGCCGTCACTCAATGCCGCCCCGCCCTACCCAAGCAGGCCTGAGACACTTCCGTGGTGAACGCCCCACCTCCCTGCCTCAACCGGAAGGCGGAGCCTGGCCGTCACTCAATACGGCTCCGCCTACCAAGCCCGACCACGTCTGACGTGGGCCCTTCCAGGGAGGCCCGCCTACCCGCGCGGATCCGTGACGTCATCGCGCCGACGCGAGGGTCCGCTGGGCCCCGCCTACGCTATTTAAATGGCTGGACTCATCATGGCTGCGCGCACTGCGCCGCTAGACCTAAAGGACCCCAGTCCGGGCAAGGGCCCAGACTGTCTCCTCCGGAGCCCTGTATTCTGCGTTTCAGTCACTTATGAGTGCGCTAACCCTGAACGACCCTCAGGAACGGAGCACCGGAAGTTCTTGGTCCCCTTCGCGGCTGCTTCCCGGAAGTGGTTCTTCCCCTACCCCCTCCGGGCGGTCCAGCTGTCCCAGGGGGCGGACCCCAGGGACTAGGCTGTGTCCAGGGTTGGGGGTGCCACGTCGCATGTCTGGGCCCATCAGTGCTTTTTACGGGGCGTTATTGGGAAGGCCGGGCTGCTGGCTGGGGGGAGCGGCCACTTCCTCGATCCGCTGCAGGCTGTGGCTCTGGGCAGGTTGCTCAACCTCTCTGAGCTCTCCCAGTGACTCCGCTGCAAGAGGGGGAGGTGGAATCTGAGTTGGGGTCCATTGCAAAGCTGCTGCCCCCTCGCGCGCCCGCCATGCACTTTCGGAGCAGCTTTACCTGGTGGCCAAGCAGGCTGACACACCCCCCCCGCCCCCCCCGAATCCAAAGGCCTCTGACCAGTCCTTTCTCTCCATGAACAGCGCCTCCCTGCTTCACCCTAAGAAGCGACCCCTCAGGAACCTCAGGCCTCGAGGGGCAAGGTGCCCCGGTCCCCTCTCCCGCCCCCCCCACCCCACTTTTTTTTTTAAATCATTTTTTATTTTTCAATTACAGTTGGCATACACTGTTACATTAGTTTCCGGTGTGCACCCCTGGGGTTAGACATTATAAAACTGATCATTCCCCCCCAAAAAATCTCATACCCCTCATACCACACACAGGTATCCTATGGGATAAAAAGCTAATAAGCAAATTGTCCCCTCCACCGGGAGTTTGACCGGGAGTTCGACCAGGGGCTGGGCCGGCTGCCAACCACCCTTGGCCCCTCCCCCTGGCCCCCAAAGGCCCCTCCCACAGCTGGGGCAGGCCAGCCTGACCCCACCCATGCACACATTCATGCACCAAGCCTCTAGTTAGAATATTAGTGGCGCCAGCGAGAGCATTATATGTATTGAGCATGCACAAATCAACTTTTATTTTTAAATTGCCAGAATGCATCATATGTTCAGCCAGTCGGTTGGTCGGATGGTCGGGTGGACGGACGGGTGGTCACTTAGCCTTTTATATAGATAGATAGACTAGAGGCCCGGTGCACGAATTTGTGCACCAGTGAGCGGGGGGGGCCTTCGGCCTGGCCTGTAGGATCGGGCTGAAACCGGCTTTCTCACATCCCCCGAGGAGTCCCGGATTGCATGAGGGCACAGGCCAGGCCGAGGGTCCCCACCGGTGCATGAACAGGTCTGCGAGGGATTAAGGAGGTTGGCCAGCCCGAGAGGGACCACGGGAGGGCTCCAGGGCGTGTCCGGCCTGTCTCACTCAGTCCCGACCGGCCGGACCCCAGCTGCAAGCTGACCTACCGGTCAAAGCATCTGCCCCCTGGTGGTCAGTGCATGTCATAGCAACTGGTCGACAGGTCAACTGTCTGCCCCCTGGTGGTCAGTGCATGTCAGAGCAAGGGGTTGAGCGGCTTTAGCATATCATTAGCATATTACACTTTGGTTGGTTGAACGGCCGACTGGTCGACCAGACGCTTAGCATATTAGGCTTTTATTATATAGGACTCCTTATGCTGTACACACCCCCCCCAACTGGGGATCGAGCCCACAGCCTGGCGTGTGCCCTGACCGGGAATCGAACCTGTGACCTCCTGGTTCGTAGGTCGGCTCTCGACTACTGAGCCACGCCAGCCGGCCGGGCTGAGAGTCTCACACTCATTGAAACTCTTTTCTTGTTTTCCCGGCCCGCCCCATATATTCTCATGCGATCGATTAAACACTCGCTAAGATGAGCAAGAAGAGCGGATCCATCCACATCTGTCTTTGTGATGTTAGCACGACAGTCACCCTCCGAGCACAGAATCCGATCAATACACATTGGGTTTTGGATGTTGGGTTTGAGTAAGTGGCTCTTGCGATGCGAGTCTCTAAGAATTTAACCGCCCTAGCAGGAGTTTTGTGGGGTTTGTTTTTTTCCAGGAATTTATTGGCACGCATTGGCTTCTCTGTCCTTGTTTGTTGCGGAGCGGCATGTCTGTTTAGTCGCGTGTTGGACGGCTTGGGCTGTGTCAGTCCTGAGGCGTGAGGGCCGAGCCATGCACGGCTGCTCTGGGTGTCGGCGCTGAGCTAACGCGTGGGGAGCCCTTAGCCCTGGGTCGCCCCTGGCGTGCAAACAGAGAGGTCCGGGGCGAGGGAGGCTCGCCACGAAACCTGCTCTGCACCCCAACCTCAGCCAGCTGCTGATGTGGGGCAGGACGAGGATTGCATGGGGAAGGGGGTGCCGAATGGGAGTTTTACAGGGAATGTGGGCTGAGGGTTTGCAAAGGCCCTCGGGTATGCAAAGGGCTGGGGCTGAAAACGGTTCTCCGACACCCCCCGAGGGGTCCCGGATGGCGAGAGGGCGCAGGCCAGGCCGAGGGATGCCACCAATGCATGATCGGGGTCGGGAAGGGATGTGGGAGGTTGGCCCAGCAGGGAGGGGCCACGGGAGGGCTCCAGGGCGTGTCTGGCCTGTCTCGCTCAGACCCGATCGCCTGGACCCCAGCAGCAAGCTCACGTATCAGTCAGAGCGTTTGCCCCCTGGTGGTCAGTGCACGTCATAGCGAGCGGTTGAACAAACGGCCAGACACTTAGCATATTAGGCTTTTATTATATAGGATCATATGCATGTACTCGAGGCCCAGTGCATGAAATTCGTGCACGGGGTTTGAGGTCCCTCAGCCCAGCCTGCACCCTCTCCCATCCAGGATATCCGACCGGGATAGAACTGTGACCTCCTGGTTCATAGGTCGACGCTCAACCACTGAGCCACCTGGTCGGGCTTATTATTGTGATTCTTAAAAAAAACATGTAGATTCCTAGATGAAACTAGTATTTTCAAATCGTTTCACGTTTGCATGGAGCTTTTGATTATTTTCAAGGGTCTTAAAATATGTTGAGAAATATGAATTATTAAAACGACAGTGAAATGATGTGGTAACGAGGGAAATGCAGTCATTTGGAATACATTTTGTCTCCAGATGAGAAATATATCCTTAAGAAATTAAGTTCCTTGGAACTGAGTGCGTTTTAGCATTCTAAGTCATTTTTTTCCCCCTGCAATTTATAGCGCTGGCGTTAATAAAATATTCATATCTCTGAGCTCATGTGGCATAACAGATTTAATTTTCAAAACGAGGATGACATGAATAGAACATGATCCATAATCACTCCCCCAGCCCCCCTTGAGCCTCCTGTGGTAAGCCCTCCACGAGAAACACAGACTAGTCATCCGTATAACGCCGTGGAACTTGCCAAATAAATACACGCTTAGGAAAAGTCAGAAAACAACAGAATCCCGAAACAAAATATTTGCTCAGAATATTTCTTTTCCAGTGTTTCTCAGCAGAATACAACCCCACTGCTCTGGTCGGGGGGGGGGGTGGTGGAAATGTATGGGGGTGCAGGGCCAGCGTGACTCAGGGGTTGAGCATCGACCGATGAACCAGGAGGTCCCGGGTTCGATTCCCGGTCAGGGCACATGCCTGGGGTTGCAGGCTCGAGCCCCAGGAGGGGGCGTGCAGGAGGCGGCCGGTCCATGATTCTCTTTCCTTCTTCCTTCCTCTCTGAAATCAATCCTATAGAATAAAAGCCTAATATGCTAGGTGTGTAGTTGTCCGGTTGTGCGTCCAACCAAAGGGTAATATGCTAATGATATGCTAAGGCCGCTCAACTGCTTGCTATGACGTGCACTGACCACCAGGGGGCAGACGCTCTGACTGGTAGGTTATCTTGCTGCTGGGGTCCGGCATGGACACGCCCTGGAGCCCTCCCGTGGTCCCTCCCCAGCTGGCCAATCTCCCGTGTCCCTCCCCGGCCCCAATCGTGCACCAGTGGGGTCCCTCAGCCTGGCCTGCGCCCTCTCGCAATCCAGGCTGAGGTACCACCCAGCCACCCCGAGTGCACGAATTTCATGCACCGGGCCTCTAGTAAAAATATATTTATTTTTTAAAAAGTAATGCACAGGGGTGCTTGGGAGGTTATTTTGACCAGAAAGTCTTCACACCGCAGCGTAATCTGGTCCTGAGAAAAGACGGGGGACGGGGGTGCACTGGGTAGAGAAAGAACCCCAGAATGCACTGCACCCGGAGGAGGTCAGCAGGTCCCTGGGGGCCCGGCGCAAAGATGGCCCGGAGCGGGGGACCGGGCGGGGCCGGTGGCCAGATGCTAGTTCTGGGGCCCGGCCTTCGCCCCTGGCTGGCAGCTTCCCCAGGAGGGGTGTGGCCTCGATTCAAACACGGGGACCCTCGCCCTGGCCAGGTGGCTCAGTGGTTAGAGCACCGGCCCTCAGACTGAAAGGGTTGCAGGTTCGATTTTCCGATCAAGGGCATGTGCTTCTCCGTGCTTTGGAGATTTCCAGGAGTTGCCTGCTTTAGTGACAGTGATTTTTTTTTTTCAAATATTTTATTGATTTTTTTACAGAGAGGGACAGCGAGCTAGAAACATCGATGAGAGAGGAACATCGATCAGCTGCCTCCTGCACGCCCCCCACAACCCAGGCACATGCCCTTGACCGGAATCGAACCCGGGACCCTTGAGTCCACAGGCCGACGCGCTATCCACTGAGCCACACTGGCTAGGGCTCATGTCGGTGATTTTTACCCGGGACTCAGTGTTGTCAGGCAGGTGTCAGCGGAGGCTGCCGGAATAAACACGGCCGTGACGGAGACAAGACATCGCACGCGTGTGGCCTGGGGAAAGGGAACCCCTCAGACACCTGGCTCGTTCCCCTCTCTCCCCTCTGTCCCCACACCCCTGCATCTGTGTCGTGTCGATGAAAGAAACGGGCCACGTGGGACCTCGACCAGCTCGGGGAGGCCTGCCTGGCGGCCTTGCCAACTCCGAGAGCTCAGGTCCCCTCGCCGGGGGGTCTGGCGTGGAAACGTTAACGAAAGGCGTGTGCGGAGGGAAGTCGCGTCCCGGCCAGATCTTCCCAGACGCGGTCAGTCCCCACCTTAACGGAGCCGTCTGTCCATTTGCATCTCCGGCAACACCTCCCTGTGAAATGTCGGGGGACGTTGTAACTGCCCTTTGTCCGGACCCCCTCAGGGCACAGGCACTGCTCTGTGAGACCCTGAATCCCCCGTTGTTATTGAGTTAATTGCTGGCTGTTCACTGTCCTGCACCCACTCATTTAGACTAATACAAGGGTAGTATGCAAATTGGACCGGGAGACCTTCCGGACGTCCTTCTGGACAAAGGCAAGGTGGCGGGGCCAAGGCAGAGGCGGTTAGGGGCAATCAGGCCAGGAGGGGGGGGTCGTTGGGGGTGAGCAGGTCGGCAGGAGGGGAAGTTGGGGGCAAGCAGGCTGGTGGGGGGGGGTCATTGGGGGCGAGCAGGCCGGCATGCAGAGTGGTTAGGGGCAGGCAGGCAGGCAGGCGAGCTGTTAGGAGCCAGCAGTCCCGGATTCCGAGAGAGGGATGTCCGACTGCCGGTTTAGGCCCAATTCCGCGGGCCTAAGCCGGCAGTTGGACATCCCCCGAGGGGTCCCAGATTGGAGGGTGCAGGCTGGGCTGAGGGATACTCCCCATGCCCTGTGCACAAATTTCATGCACCAGGCCACTAGTGTAAAGGAAGCAGGTGTCCGTCATTTTACTTTTCATCCAATCCCAGGGGTCTCCCTGCTCTGCTTTCTCCCGCCTCCCTCATCCGTCCCCAGTGGATTCCATAGGAACCACGGACGTCCCTCCTTTGACTGTCATGCAGAAAACACGCTAAAAAAAAAAAAAACACGCCGTTCCCCGGAGCCAAGGGCTGGTTCCTGCAACTCTGGTTAGCGTCCCAGGCATGGGTCCTCTTGCCGTGAGCGCATTTCATCTTTCCGTCATCACAGGCAGCTCCCAGATGGGGGGGACGATGGGCTGCATTTCCAAGGAGGGAAGCCCCCAGGTCCCGGGTGCAACTTCCTGCCGAACAAGCATGATGACTATTTCTTATCATTCTAGCCGGTCCCCACCATTCTATTCCCGCCCCCGACACGTGTCCCCAAACCTCAGGTGGACGGAGGATCGGAGCAACGGGCTGAGCCCCCAGTGGGGAGGCGAATACCGACGTTATTGATCCTAACCTTTCCTGCTTTCTCCTCTCACCATCATCCGACCCTGACTGTGCCCCTCAGGCACCCGGCTCCTTCCCATCTGTCCCCTCTGTCCCAACACCCCTGCCCCTGTTTAGGGTGGTGCCCTCCCTGATCCTGTCTGAATGCTGTTCCTGTGCCCACGGGTGCCCTCAGGCACAGCTCTCCGGCCCCCACAAAGCAGGGTCATCCGTTATCTGACACGCCCACAGGGATCGCTGAAGCCGGGTGGGTGGAAGCAGAGATAATGAGGCCATTGTCCCCGTTCTCCCAAAGCCCTCTCTTCCTCTGAGAACCTGAGGGGAAGCCGCCCACCGATCTTAAAAGTCAGGCTTTTAACCCAGAAAAAAAAAGGGGGGAATTTATAGCCGGGTCCCCATATCAAAGGAGGAACGTCAGGCCTCACTTAAGCCCTCGAATAGAGGGAGAAGCCGAGGCCAGGGTCAGCTCATTCTTTCTGCAGCTGCTGCTGGGACAGCGGAGGGTGTCTGCAGGGCTCAGAGAGGAAATAATTGACAGGCCCTGCAACCCCAGGCCCTGCCGGGGACAAGCCTGCAGCCGGTGAGACTGGCCGCTGCCCGGTCAGGCCTGCGTTTTGGATCCTGAATTGTGGGTTTCAGTCATGCTCCTGGCTCACAGAATCTTTGGATGTTTTTAAAATAACAATGAAAAATATTTAGGAAAAGGAAAACAACATTCTCGCCCTGCCCTGGCCAGCGTGATGGCTCGGTCCGGTTGGAGCATAGTCCCGCAGGCCGAAAGGTTGCGGGTTTGATTCCGGGTCAGGGCACATACCCAGGGTGAGGGTCCCCTAAGGGGGGTGGAGGGGATCCAGGCATGGGGAACGCCTGGCCCTCGGGCCGTATATGGACCGGGAAATCTTTGGGTCTGACCTCAGCCAAGGCGTCAGGGGTGAGTCCATCCGGTGTCGGACCACACAGAGCAGGCTGGTGTTGAAGCTGATGATTCTGTAGGGCCATGAATGATGTAAAAACCCAATGGCCTTTGGCAGGAAACAGGCTCCTCGCCCCTGCACCCATCTCCTCCCACCCTCCCAGGGCTCTGGTGCCCTAGAGATTTCTGTAAATGGCGCCCCCTGGTGCCCGGAGTTCAGAGCGGCATGCTCTACTGCTGTATAAGGGCGCCCCCTGGTGCCAGGCGTGCGCAATTGCACATTCTCCTGCTCTATATCGGTGCCCTCTGGTGCTGGAGTGCACAGCTGCACGCTTTCCTGCTGTATAATGGTGCCCGCCCCCCGCCCCACCCCCCACCCCCGGTGCTGGAAGTGCACAATTGCACATTCTCAGCTGTATAAGGGTGCCCCCCGGTGCTGGGAGTGCAGAGTTGCATGCTCTCTCACTGTATAAGCGTGCCCCCCGGTGCTGGGAGTGCAGAGTTGCATGCTCTCTCACTGTATAAGGGTGCCCCCCGGTGCTGGGAGTGCAGAGTTGCATGCTCTCCCACTGTATAAGGGCGCCCCCCGGTGCTGGGAGTGCAGAGTTGCATGCTCTCTCACTGTATAAGGGCGCCCCCCGGTGCTGGGAGTGCAGAGTTGCATGCTCTCTCACTGTATAAGGGCGCCCCCCGGTGCTGGGAGTGCAGAGTTGCATGCTCTCTCACTGTATAAGGGCGCCCCCCGGTGCTGGGAGTGCAGAGTTGCATGCTCTCTCAATGTATAAGGGCGCCCCCCGGTGCTGGGAGTGCAGAGTTGCATGCTCTCTCACTGTATAAGGTCTCCCTTGGTGCTGGGAGTGCAGAGTTGCATGCTCTCTCACTGTATAAGGGCACCCCCTGGTGCTGGGAGTGCAGAGTTGCATGCTCTCTCACTGTATAAGGGCGCCCCTGGTGCTGGGAGTGCAGAGTTGCATGCTCTCTCACTGTATAAGGGCGCCCCCTGGTGCTGGGAGTACAGAGTTGCATGCTCTCTCTCTGTATAAGGGCGCCCCCTGGTGCTGGGAGTGCATGCTGGGCATGTGCCCCGATGGGGAATCGAACCTGCGACCTTTCGGTGCACGGGACGGCATTCCAACCAACTGAGCCACACCGGCCAGGGCAGTAACGGCGATTTTCTCAGTGAAAGCACCTCGATATTTCACCAAGGTTTTATGACACTTACAAACCACCAGAGGAAAAAAGAGTAGCATAAGAAATGTAAACTATAAAACTTAAAAAAGAGAGAGCCAGTCTATCGTCTTTTCTGTGTAGAAAACATGCTTCTCGCGCCCAAAGAAGGGACCTTCAGAAAAAAAAAAACTCCTTTTCCCGACGTGATGTGACATATTGATTTTTCTGATGGCCGTGGAGATAATGACAACCCAAGGCCGCGGTGTTTCTTCAGTTATTTACAAAAGACGGATAAATCCCACAGCGTCTCCAATTGCCAAAGATTGGATAACAGTGTGTCCGGATTAAAACAAATCACCGAACGATGATCATTTCTTTCCCTCTGCACGCGGCCTCTCAATATTAAAGGGCCTCTCTGAGCTGCTATTATGGGCGTAGCAGTGTTCTTTGTATTCAGGAGGGATGGCGTTGTGCTGTGTCTTAAAATAAAAATTAAAATACACCAACTGTTCCCAGGAATCTTGTGTAAGGGCGCCCCCTGGTGCTGGGAGTGCAGAGTTGCATGCTCTCTCACTGTATAAGGGCGCCCCCTGGTGCTGGGAGTGCAGAGTTGCATGCTCTCTCACTGTATAAGGGCGCCCCCCGGTGCTGGGAGTGCAGAGTTGCATGCTCTCCCACTGTATAAGGGCGCCCCCCGGTGCTGAGAGTGCAGAGTTGCATGCTCTCTCACTGTATAAGGGCGCCCCCTGGTGCCGGGAGTGCAGAGTTGCATGCTCTCTCACTGTATAAGGGCGCCCCCTGGTGCCGGGAGTGCAGAGTTGCATGCTCTCTCACTGTATAAGGGCGCCCCCCGGTGCTGGGAGTGCAGAGTTGCATGCTCTCTCACTGTATAAGGGCGCCCCCTGGTGCCGGGAGTGCAGAGTTGCATGCTCTCTCACTGTATAAGGGCGCCCCCCGGTGCCGGGAGTGCAGAGTTGCATGCTCTCTCAATGTATAAGGGCGCCCCCGGTGCTGAGAGTGCAGAGTTGCATGCTCTCTCACTGTATAAGGGCGCCCCCTGGTGCTGGGAGTGCATGCTGGGCATGTGCCCCGATGGGGAATCGAACCTGCGACCTTTCGGTGCACGGGATGACGTTCCAACCAACTGAGCCACACCGGCCAGGGCAGTAACGGCGATTTTCTCAGTGAAAGCACCTCGATATTTCACCAAGGTTTTATGACACTTACAAACCACCAGAGGAAAAAAGAGTAGCATAAGAAATGTAAACTAGAAAACTTAAAAAAGAGAGAGCCAGTCTATCGTCTTTTCTGTGTAGAAAACATGCTTCTCGCGCCCAAAGAAGGGGCCTTCAGAAAAAAAAACTCCTTTTACCCGACGTGAAGTGACATATTGATTTTTCTGATGGCCGTGGAGATAATGACAACCCAAGGCTGCGGTGTTTCTTCAGTTATTTACAAAAGACGGATAAATCCCACAGCGTCTCCAATTGCCGAAGATTGGATAACAGTGTGTCCGGATTAAAAAAAATCACCGAACGATGATCATTTCTTTCCCTCTGCACGCGGCCTCTCAATATTAAAGGGCCTCTCTGAGCTGCTATTATGGGCGTAGCAGTGTTCTTTGTATTCAGGAGGGATGGCATTGTGCTGTGTCTTAAAATAAAAATTAAAATACACCAACTGTTCCCAGGAATCTTGTGTAAGGGCGCCCCCTGGTGCCGGGAGTGCAGAGTTGCATGCTCTCTCACTGTATAAGGGCGCCCCCTGGTGCCGGGAGTGCAGAGTTGCATGCTCTCTCACTGTATAAGGGCGCCCCCTGGTGCTGGGAGTGCAGAGTTGCATGCTCTCTCACTGTATAAGGGCGCCCCCTGGTGCTGGGAGTGCAGAGTTGCATGCTCTCTCACTGTCTAAGGGCGCCCCCTGGTGCTGGGAGTGCAGAGTTGCACGCTCTCTAACTGTATAAGGGCGCCTCCTGGTGCTGGGTGTGCAGAGTTGCATGCTCTCTCACTGTATAAGGGCGCCCCCCGGTGCTGGGAGTGCTGAGTTGCATGCTCTCTCACTGTATAAGGGCGCCCCCTGGTGCTGGGAGTGCAGAGTTGCATGCTCTCTCACTGTATAAGGGCGCCCCCTGGTGCCGGGAGTGCAGAGTTGCATGCTCTCTCACTGTATAAGGGCGCCCCCTGGTGCTGGGAGTGCAGAGTTGCATGCTCTCTCACTGTATAAGGGCGCCCCCCGGTGCTGGGAGTGCAGAGTTGCATGCTCTCTCACTGTATAAGGGCGCCCCCCCGGTGCTGGGAGTGCAGAGTTGCATGCTCTCTCAATGTATAAGGGCGCCCCCCGGTGCTGGGAGTGCAGAGTTGCATGCTCTCTCACTGTATAAGGGTGCCCCCCGGTGCTGGGAGTGCAGAGTTGCATGCTCTCTCACTGTATAAGGGCGCCCCCTGGTGCCGGGAGTGCAGAGTTGCACGGCTCCGGCTGTGTAACGGCGCCCCCTGGTGGTGAGCGTCCACATTGCATGGTTCCTGCTGTAGAAAATCGCTCCCTCGGGCCAGTGTTGGCCTGCAGACTCAAGGGTCCCGGGTTCGATTCCGGTCAAGGGCATGGACCTTGGTTGCGGGCACATCCCCAGTAGGAGGCGTGCAGGAGGCAGCTGATCGATGTTTCTCTCTCATCGATGTTTCTAACTCTCTATCCCTCTCCCTTCCTCTCTGTGAAAAATCAATAATATATTTTTTTTTAAAAAAAAGAAAGATTTGCCGACAAGCGTGTAGCTGGCCCAGCAGGGGGCGCTGTGCCACCGTGGAACAGGCCAGCCCACCCCCCTGCAGGCTCCCTGATGCCCTGCCCTCCCTCTTCACGCAAAGCTTCTTGATTTCTTGGTTTAAAAATGCGCTTTCCCCCCCGCCCACCAGCGTGACGGCAAACACGCGTGTTCGTGGTGACGTCTCCTGGCGACTCGCCTCGTTCGCATATTTTAGAAAAATGAATCGTTTGAACGTTCGCGGTTGAACATCCCAGTCTTATTTCTAGGACAGTTTTTTTTTTCCTTTAAAAATTTTTATACATTTTTTTTATTGATTTCAGAGAGGAAGGGAGAGGGGGAGAGAGAGCGATAGAAACATCAATGATGAGAGAGAGTCTTGGATCGGCCGCCTCCTGCACGCCCCCTCTGGGGATCGAGCCCACAACCCGGGCATGTGCCCTTGACCGGGAATCGAACCTGGGACCTCCTGGTTCCTAGGCCGATGCTCAACCACTGAGCCACACAGGCTGGGCTCATTTCTCTATTTTAGAGAAATATATAGTTTGAACTTTTGCTGTTGAGCATCAAATTCTTATTTTCAGTACAGTTATTTTTTAAGGGTATCCGAATGGCAAAATAATGCCTTAGCTTTCTGGAATTTTTTATTATTATTATTATTATTATTATTATTATTATTATTATAACTAGTGGCCCAGTGCACGGATTGAAAGGAAATTAATTAGAAGGTGGCAGGCAAGGTGAGACTGGGTGAGATGGGCCGGACACGCCCTGAAGCCAACCTCCTGTGGTCCACGCCCCCACCTCCCAGGCCAGCCGTACCTGGGGTGGCGCCGTGGCTCAAAGGACGTCTGTGGAGTGAGCAGGGTCCTTTCAGCAGGTGGCGTCCCTCGACCTAGCCTCTGGGGTTTGGGGCGAAACTGGGTCCCCGACATCCCCTGAGAGGTCCTGGATTGCGAGAGGGCGGTTCTCGGGTGACGCACCCCAGATAGGGGCTCCCTCCTCTCTGGTTCGGGGTGCGTCGCCCAAGAACCGCTGCTGCCAAGTCACCGCAACTCAGCAGCTCCTGCGTTGAGCGGCTGCCCCCTGGTGGTCAGTGCGCGTCGTAGCTACCGGTCGGAGCGCCTGCCCCCTGGCGGTCAGTGCGCGTCGTAGCTACCGGTCGGAGCGCCTGCCCCCTGGCGGTCAGTGCGCGTCGTAGCTACCGGTCGGAGCGCCTGCCCCCTGGTGGTCAGTGCGCGTCATAGCTACCAGTCAGAGCGCCTGCCTCCTGGCGGTCAGTGCGTGTCGTAGCTACCGGTAGGAGCGTCTGCCCCCTGGTGGTCAGTGCGCGTCATAGCTACCGGTCGGACGGCCGGATGGCTGCTTAGGTTTTTATATGTATAGATTATTATTATTATTATTATTATTATTATTATTATTATTATTCATGCAATGCTCCCCAGGCGTGCTGAGCTCTCCTGAATGTAGCTGGGTGGTGGCCTGCAGGTATAGACCCCGGGGGATGCTGGGATGCCTGGTCCCAGGCCGGAGGCCGCCTCATGTCAGCTACAGAGGCGGCCGCCTTGGCTGGGGGCTCGCTCTGACCACCTCCCAGGACTGGGCAGCTTCATCCCCTCCGGAAACCTGGAGTCCGTCCGTCTGTCTGTCTGTCCCCTTGGAACGGCCCGAAGCTGGGACACCATGGCCAACTTGGATCTCCACTTGACGTGAGATGAGAGCTGGCCCTCTGCCGTCCCGGGTGGGGATTCAAATGCAAATCGGAGTGGCCAGCCGCCCAGGCCCAGGGAGGGGGCCCTGGGAACCCCGGCTCCCAGACGGGGTGGAGGCGCATCCTGTCCGCTCTCCTTCTAACCGTCCTCCTCCGACAGCCCGCTGTCTGTGCAGGCCCAGCCGATGTGCATCTTCTGGACCTACTGTGTGCTCACACCTGTGCTGCGGGCACCCGTTACCTCCGGGCCCAATCAGCCCTCCATCCGCACCCCTGCTGGGTGTCTACCTGGGTGTGGTGCTATCTGAAGCCTCCAGGCATTCAATTCCATCAGAATGCAGCGCCCCCTGCTGCCTGGGTCTGGGCGGGCTTTCCCTGGGACTCACCCTCCTGACCCTCCAGTAGGGGGCGAGCATGAGGCAGCGGATCAATGCTTCATTCTCACATCGATATTTCCCTCCCTCTCCCTTCCTCTCTCCCTAAAATTGATTTTTTAAAATATATTTAAAATAAAGAAATCACACATTATCATTCTAAGGAAATTAAAAATTTTAAAATATCTGTTTTTATTAGAGGCCCAGTGCATGAAATTCGTGCACTCAGCGGGGTCCCTCAGCCTGGCCTGCACCCTCTCGCAGTCCAGGATCCCTTGGGGGATGTCCGACTGCCGGCTTGGGCCTGGGGAGGGGGCCTAAGCTCTCAGTCACGGGATATTTTTACTAAATTTGCTGTGCATGGACGGGAGGAGTTGGGGAGCACATGATCGTATCCGGGGCTTGCTGTGCTCTTGGATGGGCCGGCCATGGGGCAGCCGCAGGTGCTGGGAAAGGAATTCGGGGGCACGTCTGAGGGGCTGTTGGCCCATCCGGCAAGTATTTGCTTTGTTGTGGCTCTCGACATACCTTTACGCATATTTTGTGGCCAAGCCAGCAGACATTGCTTTTGGAAATGCCTGCTGGCTTTTACAATTGCTCTTATTCGATTATTTGCCTAATTGGGGGCGGGGGGGTGGGTGGAGAAGGAGGGGTTGGGAAATGCGTTTCAAGTTAGCGGTCGGCTACCAGCTCTAGGGTCCCTGCGAGAAGAAATCTGAGGTCGTGTGGGAGTGGGAATGCCGCAGGCCTCGGGGACACCAAGGGGGGACGTGAGGACCTACTGTGTGCCAGTGCCTGAGATAAACCCTGACGGGGAGAGAGTCATCTTCTGGACTTACTGTGTGCTCACACCTGTGATAGATCCTGATGGGGGAGAGAGTCATCTACTGTGTGCTGGTGCCTGTGCTAGCTCCTGAAGGGGGAGAGAGTCATTTTCTGGACCTACTGGGTGCTCACACCTGTGATAGACCCTGACAGGGGAGTCATCTTCTGGACCTACTGTGTGCTCACAACAGTGATAGACCCTGAAGGGGGAGAGAGTCATCTTCTGGACCTACTGTGTGCTGATGCCTGAGATAAACCCTGATGGGGTCATCTTCTGGACTGACTGTGTGCTCACACCTGAGATAAACCCTGATGGGGAGAGAGTCATCTTCTGGACCTACTGTGTGCTCGCACCTGTGATAGATCCTGATGGGGGAGAGAGTTATCTACTGTGTTCTGGTTCCTGTGCTAGCTTCGGATGGGGGAAGAGAGTCATTTTCTGGACCTACTGTGTGCTCACACCTGTGATAGACCCTGACGGGGGAGGGAGTAATCTTCTGGACCTACTGTGTGCTGATGCCTGAGACAAACCCTGACGGGGGAGAGAGTCATCTTCTGGGCCTACTGTGTGCTGATGCCTGAGACAAACCCTGACGGGGGAGAGAGTCATCTTCTGGCTGCCAGGTGGAGATGACATGTCGTGGCGGAGGGCACAGAATTCGATACGGTGAACCTGAGGGAGGAACTGGAGGGAAGCAGAGGCCGACCCGAGAGCTGTGGGCGGGAGTCTGATTGGGGTGGCGGCTTCTGTTTCCCACATTCCCCGTCTGGCTGTCAGAAGCGATGGCCGGTGGCCGGTGGGAGGATGAGAGCAGGAGGCAGGCCTTGGTGGGGCGAGCAGGGGAATTTCTGCTCAACTTGTGAACAAAGGAGAGGAGTCCCAGCCAGTGTGGCCCAGTGGATAGAGCGTCGGCCTGCAGACCGAAGGGTCCCGGGTTCGATTCCCGGTCAAGGGCAGGTACCACGGTAGCAGGTTCCTCCCCAGCCAGGGCCCTGATCGGGGCGCGAGCAGGAGGCAACCCATCCATGTGTTTGTCTCACATCGATGTTTCTCTCTCTTGCACTCTCGCTCTGAAAATCAATGGGAAAATATCCTCAGGTGAGAATTAACCAACAAACCAAAAAAAGGCGAAGGAGAGAGAACACGATTTCATGGGGAGATTTCGTGGAACGTCTCGGTGGAGGAAACAGACGCGATGATTCGGCCATGACGGGAATCAGGATGTGGCCGATGGGAGGGAGGCGGAACCCGCGTGTTCGATAAGGGCGTGGGCAGCCTCAGCGGCCAGGAGGGCGATGGGCTCCAGGCCCTGGGAGGCCCTTCCATTTGCAGTTGCATTTAATATATACACTGGAGGCCTGGTGCACGAAATTCGTGCACTCAGAGGGGCGATCGGCCAGACCCCAGCAGCAAGCTAACCTACTGGTCTGAGTGTCTGCCCTCTGGTGGTCAGTGCACGTCATAGCGAGCGGTTGAGCGGCCTTAGCATCTCATTAGCATATTACGCTTTGGTTGAATGGACGACCGGATGAACTGGACACTTACCATAGTAGGTTTTTATCCTATATATATAATTGATTTCAGAGAGGTAGGGAGAGAGAGAGAGAGATAGAAGCATCAATGGTAAAAGAGAATCATGGATCGGCTGCCTCCTAATGGGGATGGAGCCCTCAACCCGGGCACATGCCCTGACCAGGAATCGAACTGTGACCTCCTGGTTCCTAGGTCGATGCTCAGCCACCGAGTCACACCATTGGGGCACCCCGTCTACCTTTTATCGCTTGATCAAGCCGCCTCCTCTGTGGCTGTGGAACCCTCTTACTTTACAGGCCTTGTCAGTGCCTTTATTCCCTGAGCTGTGTGGTGGGCTGGGGGCAGGTGCCGGGGGAAGGAGGCTGTGATCACGAATGGAATTGCTGTCAGTGACCCGCCTGGCGGGCCTGATTCAGGGCCGACAGAGAAGGGGTGGGAGTTTGTAAGAAAAGTTAAACCCCTGAGGAATGTGCCGGCTCCCCAAGCCTGCTGTGAGGACCCATTCAAGGGCCGGGAGGCGCTGAGCAGGCCTGTCAACGCGGCGTCTGTGGGGACAGAGAGGAATTTGTTCCTCCCTGGAAGGGGATCTGGGGCCACGTGCCTGGCAGCCAGGAATCCCGGGGCGGGCGCCGTCCGATGCCCCTCCCCTCCCCGATGCCACTGGGGTCTTCTTGCAGCGTTTCCATCCTGGTGGAGGTATGGTGGCCACCGTCTGTGTCTTAGGGCATGAGGACAGGTGCGTGCGTGCGCATGGCTGAGTGTTTTATGCAGCCAGGGCGTAGGAGCCCATGCTTTATGTTAAAGCTAGCTTCTTTAAAAAAAAAAAAAAAAATATATATATATATATATATATATATATATACACACACACACACACACACACACACACACACACACACATATATAAAGGGTGTGCCAAAATTCACGCAAGATTTGAATGCTGCATGAGCATTAACAACAACAAAAAACATAAAAGCCTAATTTTCCTTGGTTGATTGAATCAGATTCTAATATCTGTTGCCCTTGGATGTCAATCCCTTCAATTCGATCAGCATCACCAAGTACCAATGACGGCCCAGGAGCAGGGACAAGGAAGACCCATGGAGACCACGGCTTTGCGTCTGTGCCAGCAGAGCCGGGGAGGCCATGGACCCGATATGCTGTTCCATCCATAAACCCTAGACTGTGTCCTTTATGCATCAATAAGAAATTTACAATTTTTAATGATAAACCTGTGTTTTCTATCAAAATTACTTCTTGCGTGAATTTTGGGACTATATGTATATATGTAATTAAATGTATTATTTAGAAGAGCACGCACCGGGCCTTGGGTTTGAGGGGTTTTAAAGATGGGGCATTTTCCGCCGGCGTGGCTCCGTGGTTGAGCATCCACCCATGAACCAGGAGGTCAGGGTTCGATTCCTGGTCAAGGGCACCTGCCTGGGTTGCAGGCTGGATCCCCAGTAGGGGGTGTGCAGGAGGCAGCCGATCCCTGATTCATTCTCTCTCTCTCTCTCTCTCTCTCTCTCTCTCTCTCTCTCTCTCTCTCTCTTCCACTCCCTTCTGCTCTGAAATCAATATATATATATATATATATATATATATATATATATATATACTTTAAAAAGATCTTCAGTTATGCTTCAAGGAATAATACAGACATTTGTGGGACCAGATACACGTCCACTTGCATATTTTCGAAGTGAAGTAACGTTGGAATGTTCTAAGCGGTCTGGGCCGACGTTGCCGGCTTCAACGTTACAGAAAATAAACATCAGGGTGTGTTTAACACGGGGCCTCTTCGCCAGGTGCCGCGTGTTGGGTTTGGCGTCAGGAAATTTGGAATTTTTACGATGGCCGTGGCCGGAGGAAACTTCAAGGGAGCCGTTTGTGCAGTATATATTTTACTTCTTGCTCACAGGCTGGCTTCTAACTCCATAAAGTCCACCGACGTTTAACTTTGTGAATTAACTTCAAATATTTGCAAAACCCTCTTTGGCGTTCTAATGGCTCTTGGCTGCCATAGGTCACAGCAGAGCCAAGTGAGTCTTACATAAAATTCAGAAAATGCTGGAACAGCCAAATGCCTGCCCCTCCGCTTTGCTGAGAGATTATATTTTGGGTTTGACCGAATTGGAAACAAAACTTTCTTGTCCTGAGTCCTCCCTTTTTCAACATTTGATTAGATGGCCAGCGTTGCTCTCCTGCCTGGGGAGAGAGGGAGATGTCCACGGGATGAAAGTACTCGTGGGTCCCAGTTTCTACGCTTTCAATGAGTGATGGGACCCAGGTACAGAGTGACTGCCTTCTCCTGGTCCATTGGGCCATGGCATTCATGCTGCACAGACTAAGCGTGAAGAGCAACAACAAACATTTAATTTCTAATTCCTGGAACCAGCACACAGTAGGTCCAGAAGATGACTCTCTCCCCAGTCAGGGTTTATCACAGTCACCGGCACACAGTAGGTCCAGAAGATGACTCTCTCCCCATCAGAGTTTATTTCAGGTGTGAGCACACAGTCCAGAAGATGACTCTCTCCATTGTCAGGTTTATCTCAGGTGTGAGCATACAGTAGGTCCAGAAGATGACTCTCTCCCCCATTAGGATCTATCACAGTCACCAGGACAAAGTAGGTCCGGAAGATGACTCTCTCCCCCATCAGGATCTATCACAGTCACCAGCACACAGTAGGTCCAGAAGATGACTTTCTCCCCAGTCAGGGTTTATCACAGTCACCAGAACACAGTAGATCCAGAAGATGACTCTCTCCCCATCAGGGTTTATTTCAGGTGTGAGCACACAGTCCAGAAGATGACTTTCTCCACTGTCAGGGTTTATCACAGTCACTGGCACACAGTAGGTCCAGAAGATGACTCTCTCCCCAGTCAGGGTCTATCACAGTCACTGGCACACAGTAGGTCCAGAAGAAGACTCTCTCCCCCATCAGGGTCTATCACAGTCACCAGCACACAGTAGGTCCAGAAGATGACTCTCTCCCCCATCAGGATCTATCACAGTCACCAGGACAAAGTAGGTCCAGAAGATGACTCTCTCCCCCATCAGGATCTATCACAGTCACCAGCACACAGTAGGTCCAGAAGATGACTTTCTCCCCAGTCAGGGTTTATCACAGTCACCAGAACACAGTAGATCCAGAAGATGACTCTCTCCCCCATCAGGATCTATCACAGGTATGAGCACACAGTAGGTCCAGAAGATGACTCTCTCCCCCATCAGGATCTATCACAGTCACCAGAACACAGTAGATCCAGAAGATGACTCTCTCCCCCATCAGGGTCTATCACAGGTATGAGCACACAGTAGGTCCAGAAGATGACTCTCTCCCCCATCAGGATCTATCACAGTCACCAGCACACAGTAGGTCCAGAAGAAGACTCTCTCCCCCGTCAGGGTTTATCACAGTCACTGGCACAAAGTAGGTCCAGAAGATGACTCTCTCCCCCATCAGGATCTATCACAGGTGTGAGCACACAGTAGGTCCAGAAGATGACTCTCTCCCCCGTCAGGGTCTATCACAGGTATGAGCACACAGTAGGTCCAGAAGATGACTCTCCCTCCCCCATTAGGAATTTATCTCAGGCACCAGCACACAATAGGTCCAGAAGATGTCTCTCCCCCCCCGTCAGGGTCTATCACAGGTGTGAGCACACAGTAGGTCCAGAAGATGACTCTCTCCCCCGTCAGGGTCTATCACAGGTATGAGCACACAGTAGGTCCAGAAGATGTCGCCCCCCACCCCCCCGTCAGGGTCTATCACAGGTATGAGCACACAGTAGGTCCAGAAGATGACTCTCCCTCCCCCATTAGGAATTTATCTCAGGCACCAGCACACAATAGGTCCAGAAGATGTCTCTCCCCCCCATCAGGGTCTATCACAGGTGTGAGCACACAGTAGGTCCAGAAGATGACTCTCTCCCCCGTCAGGAATTTATCTTGGGCACCAGCGGCTCACTCTGTACCACTGAGGGTGGAAGGTGCCCGTGTGAAATGACAAGAACCAGCACCTGCACGCGGGCGGGTGGGTAGGACCCGGAGGCATTCGGGGCAGCGAATAGAATAGAACATCGGCGCCAAGGCCCCAGCGCCTGTGAAATCAGCCAGCCCCGGCTGAAGAGGCGGCACGGCCGCACTCAATAAAAGGCGTCGCTGGGATTCGGGGGTCTTGGCGAGTGTGGCATCCGTTTCTCGAACCCCAGCCCGGGAGATGCTGCCCGGAGATGGTCCAGGTGGGGAACTGGCCGCGTGAGGGATGTCTGCTAGGATGTTCCCGCCTCCCCTTGCCTGACTTCACATTTGTCTTTGGTTTTGGCGAGTCGTGAAGAATTGTATTCAGTCATAACAGCCCTGTCCGGGCAGCTCCCCCATCAGGGTCTATCACAGGTGTGAGCGCACAGTAGGTCCAGTTGGTGAGCGCGCCACCCCGATACGCCAAGGTTGCGGGTTTGATCCCCAGTCAGGGCACATACAGGCATTCCCCCAAGCATCCTTGGAGAATGACTGGGGATTCCTAATGCTTCAATATTTTAAAATATATATATTTTTAATTGATTAGAGAGAAAGAGAGAGGAGGAGGAGAGAGAGAGAAACATCCATGATGAGAGAGAATCACGGAGAGGCTGCCTCCTGCACGGCCCCTATTGGGGATCGTGCCCACAACCCCGCCATGTGTCCTGACCAGGAATCGAACCCGGGACCTCCTGGTTCATAGGTCGACGCTCAGCCAGTGAGCCACACCGGCCAGGCTTTGTTGGGTTTTCTGTACATAAATGTGTTTTCTTTGTTGATTAAAAAACTACGCAGGCCCTGGCAGGTTTGGCTCCGTGGATAGAGCGTGGGCCTGCAGACGGAAGGGTCCCGGGTTCGATTCCGGTCAAGGGCACACGCCCGGGTTGCAGGCTCGATGCCCAGTGTGGGGCGTGCGGGAGGCAGCCCGTCCATGATCCTCTCTCTGAAATGAATGGAAATATAAACACAAATGAATAAATGAGCCGACAGCCTCACAGTGGGAGGAAAAGGTTTATCCACGATTGCCCCCCACAAAGGAGAAAATCTTGGGTAAAGACACGGCTGAATTCCTGCATCCGTGCCAACGGTTCCTCGCGGGGGACCTGCGAAGCCAGGCCAACAAAAATGACTGAGCACGTCACCCTAAAAGCGCCCGGGGCGGCCGGCCAACCCCCCAGGTCCCCGAGGCGGCCTCACGGGTTGTCACGCCTGGTGACGTGTTGACACTCTCCCGGACATCAGCGCACAGTAGGTCCAGGGATTGTCAGCGATCAGTCACACTTGTCCCTGCCTCCAACGCTGGCCTCAGACTGAAATGGTACACGGTGCCACCCGGGTACCCAGGAGGTGGGAAAGGGATGTGTGTCCCACCCCAATTCCACTGGGGCCCCGGTTTCAAACCCGCGTCTTTGGCACTCTCTCCCTCAGCTCTGAGTCCCGGTGGCCGGCCGGATGCTTCGCCCCTCCAGCTGCCTGCTTTCTGGTTTCTTTTTATTATTATTATAATTAAAATAACTAGTGGCCCGGTGCACGAATTCGTGCACCAGTGGGGTTCCTCGGCCTGGCCAGCGGGATCGGGCCGAAACCGGCACTCTGACATCCCCCAAGGGGTCCCGATTGCGAGAGGGAGCAGGCCAGGCCAAGGGACCCAACGGGTGCACGATCGGGGCCTGGGAGGGGGTGACGTGGGAGGTTGGCCAGCCAGGGAGGGACTGTGGGAGGGTTCCAGGACGAGTCCGGACCATCTCGCTCAGTCCCGATCAGCCGGACCCCAGCAGCAAGCAAACCTACCAGCCAGAGCGTCTGCCCCCTGGTGGTCAGTGCACGTCATAGCGACTGGTCGACCAGTTGACTCTCTGCCCCCTGGTGGTCAGTGCATATCACAGCGGCTGGTCGACCAGTCAATTGCCTGCCCCCTGGTGGTCAGTGCACGTCATAGCGACTGGTTGACCAGTTGACTGGTGGTCAGTGCACGTCATAGTGACTGGTTGACCAGTTGACTGGTGGTCAGTGCACGTCATAGCGACCGGTCGACCAGTCGGCTGTCTGCCCCCTGGTGGTCAGTGCACGTCATAGCAACTGTTCGACCAGTTGACTGGTGGTCAGTGCACGTCATAGCGACTGGTCGACCAGTCGGCTGTCTGACCCCTGGTGGTCAGTGCACATCATAGCGACTGGTTGACCAGTTGACTGGTGGTCAGTGCACATCATAGCGACTGGTTGACCAGTTGACTGGTGGTCAGTGCACGTCATAGCGACTGGTCGACCAGTCGGCTGTCTGCCCCCTGGTGGTCAGTGCACGTCATAGCGACTGGTTGACCAGTTGACTGGTGGTCAGTGCACGTCATACTGACTGGTTGACCAGTTGACTGGTGGTCAGTGCACGTCATACTGACTGGTTGACCAGTTGACTGGTGGTCAGTGCACGTCATAGCGACTGGTTGACCAGTTGACTGGTGGTCAGTGCACGTCATAGCGACTGGTCGACTAGTCGGCTGTCTGCCCCCCGGGTGGTCAGTGCACGTCATAGCGACTGGTCGACCAGTCGGCTGTCTGCCCCCTGGTGGTCAGTGCACGTCATAGCGACTGGTCGACCTGTCAACTGTCTGCCCCCTGGTGGTCAGTGCACGTCATAGCGACTGGCCGACCTGTCAACTGTCTGCCCCCTGGTGGTCAGTGCACGTCATATTTTTGCAGCCCAGCCTATGGAACGCTACGTAAGAAATGTTTTAATACAAATTTCATCACTTAATTTTTACAATATCCTGTTATACATCATTATTCATCACGAACTACAATGCCCGCTAATGACCGATGGCTCTCATCGTGTTGCCTTCCTTCCCCTCACGCGCCTTACGCGCAGGCGCGCTGCCATCTCTCTCCGCTGATACTGGCAGCGAATGCTTTAGCAGCCGACGGCCTCGTCCTTTGTCTCGGACGGACTTGCTTGGTGTGCGCAGCGGGAAATATCTCGCTTTTGGAGAACGTTGTGCCTGTTCATCTGTGCCGTTATCCAGTGTCTGGTTGGTTCATGTTCAAGGGAAAATGTTAATACTAAAATGTGCTATTGTTTTACGTGACCGGTGACGCGTGTATTTCAGCCCTTTGCCTTCAGCAGGTCTCTGGGAACACACCTAAGTGTCTATGGAAAGGGAAGCCTTTGTTTGCGTGCGGCCCACGGACACGTGAACCTCGTGGATCTGGCCGTGTCCGCCGTTGAGTGCGACACGTACCCTCATGCAGAATCCCCATCTGTCTGTTTCTGATGCATGAAAACCACGTGCCCTTCGGCCGAAACAGCGGCTTGTGGGCGCCGTAGGCAGCGACATACCCTCCGTCCCTCCCCCATTCCATCCGGGTCTGTTCTCGGGCCGTCCATCCGTATCGTAGGTCCCCTTCTCAGCCCGAGTTTGATAGATTTTACCCGAACCGGCTGCTCTGAACACACCTCTTTGCTCTCGGACCCTGAGCGCCGTGCCCCACGCCTCACGTTTGAGAATGTGGGATTCAGCCCTGACCACGTAGCCGGTGTGGCTCAGTGGGTAGAGCACCGGCCCACGGACTGAGGGGTCCCGGGTTCGATTCCAGGCCGAGGGCACGGGCCTCGGAGGCAGGCTGGGTCCCCAGTCCTGGCCCAGGTGTGTGCGGGAGGCGACCCATCCGTGCGTCTCTCTCACATCGATGTTTCTCTCTCTCTCTGTCTCTCCCCCGCCCCCCACCGTCCATTCTCTCTAAAAAATAAATCAATGGGAAAACATCCCCGGGTGAGGAGGAAACAAAAATCCTATATTATAAAAGCCTAATATGCAAATAGAGCAGACGCCAGAATGATCGGCGGAACAGCCGGTTGCTATGATGTGCACTGACCACCAGGGGGGCAGATGCTCAACGCGGGAGCTGCCCCCCAGCTCGCAGGCGCCTGGCCAGCCAAGGCGGGTGCCAGCGGGGCCCCCCGATTGCCCCGCCGGTCACCCCACGGATCGGCCCTGATCGCCGGTCAGGCCTAGGGAGGAAGGGAGAGGGAGAGAGGGAGAGAAACATCCATGATGATGAGGAGAGAGAATCATGGACCGGCCGCCTCCTGCACGCCCCCTACTGGGCATGGAGCCTGCAACCGGGGCCTGTGCCCATGACCGGGACTCGAACCCTGACCTCCTGGTTCGTAGGTCGACGCTCAACCACTGAGCCACACCAGCCAGGCCAGTCCATTTCGTTTTCTTCTCCCCAAACTGCGGGGCATTTGCAATGAATTTCATCTTTTCCCGAGGAAATCAAAGCTTCATGATTCCCCCAGAATCTCCAGGAAATTTAAAAAAAAAAAAAGAGGAAAAAAAGGCCCTTATCAGGCCTCCTCGGGTTAATTTATTCCCGGGTCTGTCCTTGGAGCGGCCGCCTGCAAGCCCCGCGGGCACCCTGCCTCTGAGCCAGGACGACCAGGACGTGGAAAAATGATGGAATTTCCACTCACGGGTAGAAATGCATCTGCGGAGACAGCTCCTGGCCGGTTTCCCGGCTCTCCGTGACATGGGCACAGGAACGAGGCGTGAGTGAGTGTGGCCGAGACGCCGAGAAGACGGGGAGAATGACCGCAGTGCACACCCCGGACGCCCGTGACTCACGTCTTGGCCGGTTCCTGACCCTCGGAGACCCACCATCGCAGCGAGAAAAAATATCCTGGATACTAACCTCGCTGTTTGCCTGCAAATTTCCCTGTGTGGTTCTTTCCTTAGCCCGTGAGGACACGACTGGGGTGGGGGGGTGGGGGAGCTGGACAGAGGGAACTGGGCCCGTGGTCGAGCGTGGACCTGTGAGCCAGGAGGTCAGGGTTCGATTCCCGGTCCGGGGCACAGGCCCGGGTTGTGGGCTCGATCTCCGGGTGGGGGCGTGCGGGAGGCGGCCGATGCATGATTCTCTCTCCTCATCGATGTGTCTCTCTCCCTCTCTGAAATCAATAAATATATATATATACATTTTAAAGAATACATTATTTAGCTAAGATAAGCCCAGGAAAGAGAACGTCTGTGTGCGTATCAATCATCTCAGGTATATTTTATATCTTTTTTTTTTTCTGGTGAATAGAATGAGACCAATTCTACGTCCTTTCCGCATTTGTCATCAATATCGTTGTTTATGCTTCTCGGAGTTTGTGTGTGTGTGTGTGTCTTGGTAGGTGGGGGAAGCCAGCTTGTGAGAGAGAGAGAGAGAGACAGAGAGAGAGAGAGAGAGAGAGAGAGAGAGAGAGAGAGAGAGAGAAGGATTGAAGGCTTGTCCCATGAGCTTGATTGGGTTTGATCTGAACTGGGTCTGTTCCCAGTTCATCGCGAGGAATCAAATCCAAGTTTGTCAGAGAAGGAAAAGCAACGAAATCTGAGGGTCGTACAGTTTCCAACACGGCCTTTCATTGTGATTCACACCGACAGGCGAGCTGATTTGGGGGGGATGAAGGGGGGACTTCAGTCCAGCAGATTTGCAAACCCCCAGCCCTTTGCAGATCCCAGCCCTTTGCAGACCCCCAGCCCTTTGCAGACCCCCAGCCCTTTGCAGACCCCCAGCCCTTTGCAGACCCCAGCCCTTTGCAGACCCCCAGCCCTTTGCAGACCCCAGCCCTTTGCAGACCCCCAGCCCTTTGCAGGCCCCCAGCCCTTTGCAGACCCCCAGCCCTTTGCAGGCCCCCAGCCCTTTGCAGGCCCCCAGCCCTTTGCAGACCCCAGCCCTTTGCAGGCCCCCAGCCCTTTGCAGGCCCCCAGCCCTTTGCAGACCCCAGCCCTTTGAAAACCTCAGCTCTTTGCAGGCCCCCAGCCCTTTGCAGACCCCAGCCCTTTGCAGGCCCCCAGCCCTTTGCAGGCCCCCAGCCCTTTGCAGACCCCAGCCCTTTGTAAACCCCCAACCTTTGCAACCCCCAGCCCTTTGCAAACTCCCAGCTCTTTGCTACCCCGCCCACCTCTTTGCAAACTCCCAGCTCTTTGCAGACCCCCAGCCCTTTGCTACCCCCCCCCCCCAACTCTTTGCAAACTCCCAGCTCTTGGCAGACCCCCACCTCTTTGCAAACCCCAATCACTGGCTCCCACTGGGGTGGTTTTTGTTAGTGCACCTCTTTTATTTTTAAAAATAATATATTTTTATTGATTTCAGAGAGGAAGGGAGAGGGAGGGAGAGATAGAAGCATCCATGATGAGAGAGAACCATGGACCGGCTGCCTCCTGCACGCCCCCCACTGGGGATCGAGCCCGCCACCCGGGCGTGTGCCCCGACCGGGAATCGAACCCGTGACCTCCTGGGTCATATAGGTCGATGGTGTCTGATCAGATTCTCTCCGATCGTTGATGTTTCTCCCTCTCTCACCCTCTCCCTTCCTGTCTGAAATCAATAAAAAAATATATATTTTTTAAAAAATATATAACTGTGATGCATGTCCGATTCCTACGTGATGAAAACCCGCTGACATCGCAGGACAGACTGCTTCTCCAAGGAGCCTGATCCTGATCGTGGCCTGAATCCTCCCAGAGCTGTTTTGACTTCCTAAGGAAATACAACCCCTCGGCCATTCCTAAGGCCCGCGGCCCTTCCCACGTGTGTCAGCCGACCGGGGCGTCGTCTTAAGTGGGTCCGGAGGGGAACACGGTTTTCCTACCTGGACGCAGGGCTCCATCCGACGGGTCACCCACATGTCATTCCGTGGGAGCACAGAAGGAGCTGGGGCGGACCCCGATCCCTGACCCCCAACACCCACCCCCCACCCCCCGAGAGCCGATGGTTTCCCTTCGGGCGCCTGCTGTGTGCTGGCGGGGTTATTTGTTCTAGATGCAATCTCACAGCCACTCAGGGGGAAAGTGTCGCCCGATATGCGGTCCCGCCTTCCTCCGAGCAGCAGCCTGGTGTCGTGGTGTCCCCGGGGCTGCAATCCCGCCTTCCTCCGTGGTGTCGTGGTGTCCCCGGGGCTGCAATCCCGCCTTCCTCCGTGGTGTCGTGGTGTCCCCGGGGCTGCGTCTGGAGGAAAAAGCTTAATGCTTCCCTCATGTTCCCCCAGTGGTTGCTGCGACGTGTTTCTTTCTTTATATTTTTTAAATATATTTTATTGATTTTTTTACAGAGAGGAAAGGAGAAGAATAGAGAGTCAGACACAACAATGATGAGAGAGAAACATGGATCAGCTGCCTCCTGCAGGCCCCCCTACTGGGGATGTGCCCGCAACCAAGGTACATGCCCTTGGCCGGAATCGAACCCGGGGTCCCTCAGTCCGCAGGCCGACGCTCTAGCCACTGAGCCACACCTGTCAGGGCTGGGATGTGTTTCTCAGATGCCAGCCTGGGAGGAGAGGGACACCTTCGTCCCCCAAAGCAGTTACGAGGGGCCTGGGCTCCCCTGACCCCAGCGAGGAATTAGGAGGGACATCGGCCTCGCTGACATGGGGGTGAGCACTGCTCCTGCAGGATCAGACTATGGCCCGTACGTCCTGGCGGGTAAGGTGAACCCACAGGCGTTAGGACTGCTAACAAACGCACGGGCGTGGCCGGCGTGGCTCGGTGGCTGAGTGTCGACCTAGGAACCAGGAGGTCAGGGTTCGATTCCCGGTCAAGGGCACATCCCTGGGTTGCGGGCTCCATCCCCAGTGTGGGGTGTGCAGGAGGCAGCCGGTCCATGATGCTCTCTCATCATCGATGTTTCTCTCTCTCCCTCTCCCTTCTTCTCTGAAATCAATAAAAAAAAAACATCCTATATAATAAAAGCCTAATATGCTAAGTGTAATCAAAGCATAATATGCTGATGATATGCTAAGGCCGCTCAACCGCTTGCTATGACGTGCACTGACCACCAGGGGGCAGACATTTGAACAGTCGCTATGACGTGCCCTGACCACCAGGGGGCAGACGTTTGAACAGTTGCTATAACGTGCACTGACCACCAGAAGACAGACATTTGAACAGTCGCTATGACGTGCCCTGACCACCAGGGGGCAGACGTTTGAACAGTCGCTATAACGTGCACTGACCACCAGAAGGCAGACATTTGAACAGTCGCTATGACGTGCCCTGACCACCAGGGGGCAGACGTTTGAACAGTTGCTATAACGTGCACTGACCACCAGGGGCAGACATTTGAACAGTCGCTATAACGTGCACTGACCACCAGGGGGCAGACATTTGAACAGCTGCTATGACGTGCACTGACCACCAGGGGCAGACGTTTGAACAGTCGCTATGACGTGCACTGACCACCAGGGGGCAGACGTTTGAACAGTCGCTATGACGTGCACTGACCACCAGGGGCAGACGTTTGAACAGTCGCTATGACGTGCACTGACCACCAGGGGCAGACGTTTGAACAGTCGCTATGACGTGCACTGACCACCGGGGGCAGACATTTGAACAGTCGCTATGACGTGCACTGACCACCAGGGGCAGATGCTATGACTGGTAGGTTAGCTTGCTGCTGGGGTCCGGCCGATTGGGACTGAGCGAGATGGGCCGGACAGGCCCTGGATGCCCTCCCGCGTCTCTCCCAGGCCCCGATCGTGCACCCGTGGGGTCCCTTAGCATAGCCTGTGCCCTCTCGCAATCCAGGACCCTTCGGGGGATGTCGGAGAGCTGGTTTCGGCCCCATCCCACAGGCCGGCCCGAGGGACCCCACTGGTGCACGAATTTGTGCACCGGGCCTCTAGTTTAGAAATAAAATTGTAGTTCAGGCCAACAGCAATATCTTTTCTCCATGTTGGTAGAAATAGCTGTTTTCGAAGGCCAGTCCTCCCGCTTGGAGACGAATTTATTTGCCAATGTTGGTCCGACGAAGTTCACCTCTGTGGGTTCGTTGAGACCCTAAAATCACAGAATTTAAAGGGGTATGGTTTTTTGTTTGATTTTGGTTAATCCTCAAGTGAGGATATTTTTCCATTGATTTTGATTTTTTTAATTTTTTTAGAGAGAGAGAATGGAAGGAAAGGAGAGAGACAGAGAGAGAGAGAGAAACATTGATGTGAGAGAGACACATCCATTAGTTGCCTCCTGCATGCACCTCGACCGGGGCCAGGGATCGAGCCCGCAACCCGGGCATGTGCCCTTGACCGGAATCGAACCCGGGACCCTTCATTCCGCAGGCTGACGCTCTATCCACTGAGCCACACTAGCCAGGGCTGAAGGAGTGTGTTTTAAGATGCCAGACGTTGTAAATGCAATGTCGAAGACCTGATTTTTTTTAAAAAGTGGACATAAAGACGTATTTTTTCTAACCGGAAAGATATCGCGTGCAAGTTCGTCGTCGCACATTGTGTTCTGTGGAAAGAGCTGTCGGTGAAATGCTTTCCACGAATGTTTTCACGGGTGGCGTTTTATTCGCTAGATTTCCGTGTGGATTGACGCCGACACATGGATCGTGCGAGTCAGAACGGTTCCCTCTTCCGTTCCTACCACACCCAGAGCTGGTGTTCACGTCCAGTCTGCGGCTGATCGCCTCACGTCTTTGGGCAAATAACCCTGTGTCTCCGTTTGTCTGCAACGTCGGCTGTGCGAGCTACAGGATGTCGAAGGTCCTGTGACTGTTAACATATCTACACTTGGATTTATTTAAAACACTAGAGGCCCGGTGCACGAAATTCGTGCACAGGAGAGGGGGTGCCCTCAGCCCAGCCTGCACCCTCTCCAATCCGGGACCCCTTGGGGAAGTCCGACGGCTGGTGTGGCTCAGTGGATAGAGCGTCTGCCTGCGGACCTAAGGGTCCCGGGTTCGATTCCCGGTCAAGGGCACATGCCCGGGTTGTGGGCTCGATCCCCAGTCGGGGGCATGGAGGAGGCGGCCGATCCGTGATTCTCTCTTGTCGCTGATGTTTCTGTCTCTCTCTCTCTCCCTCTCCCTTCCTGTCTGAAATCAAGACAAATATATTTTAAAAAATAAGAAAGGATGAAGAAATCCGCAGATGGAACCGGCAAATGCGTGCTTTTGGGGGGGTAGTTTTTGGGTCGCGCCCATTGGTCACGCGAGGGTCTCCTGGCGTTTGATGTCACATTGACGAGGCGTTCATGAGGGGCAGTGGTCGTGTCCTGGGCTCTCTCCTCAGACGGAAAACGGAAAAATGATTAAATTTGGGAACGTCGGCCAGAGATTGTAGGAGGGGGACCTTGCTAAGATCGTAACATCCACCTGCAGAAATCGGTGCTTTCTCTTTTTAGTAAAAGGCGAGAGATTTATACGGTCAGGAGAGAAATCAGAGCATTGTTTTTTTAAAAAATTTTGTTTAAATATCTATGATGATTGATTTCAGAAAGAAAGGGGGAAGGAGAGAGGTTGAGAGAAACATCCATGAGGAGAGGGAGAGAGAGAGTCACGGATCGGCTGCCTCCTGCACGCCCCCTCCTGGGTCTGGAGCCCGCAATCCGGGCATGTGCCCTTGACCGGGAATCGAACTCGTGACCTCCTGGTTCCTAGGTCGACGCCCAACCACTGAACCACACCAGCCGGGCTGTTATTTTGGTTTTTCATCAGCAGCTTCTTGGACCGGGAGGGTGTTGCCTGCGTGTTGCAGATGGCCCCCGCCATCGGATCCCCAGCTCATCGGAGCGTGAATTTCCCTCTAACGCAGCTGGGGTGGGGAACGTCCGTCCGTCCGTCTGTCCGTCCGACCGTCCGTCCGACCGTCCGTGTGAGGCCCGCGAAACCATGTGGTCTATTCCCGCCACGGTGCTCGGGGTGAGTTAACTCGACGTCTGACCGGATAGCGCAGGCTGGTCTCCAAGTGGGTGAGGGTGTACGGGCCCTGGGTGATGTCCTCAGTCTGCAGGTGGCCCGATCCAGCCCCCCACCCCGAGGCCCCGGCTCGAAGGGAAAGGCTCTCCCAAACCCTGGTCATCGAGCTCAAAATGCACCCATTCCTGCTGCCGCCCAGGGTGCCTGAGCTTAGGGTCCTCCTCTGCAGGCATCTGGCCCGGGGGGCACCCTGCCTCCCCCACCGTCGGGGAGGCCCACACTCTGCCAGCACCTCTGCCCACCCCACGGTGACTGTTAGGTGCCTCCCTCCCGGGCGAGGGCCCTGGCACACGCACAGCCTGTCAGCCTCCCCTCCCGTTGGCCGGAACCCCAGAGGTCTGTCTCCCGGCCAGCGGGGCTGAATGGGTTCTGTGTCCGGGGGCTGGCCCGCTCCCCGGCTGGCTGGCAGGCCGGTGAGGGGTGCAGACAGGCGCCCCTTTCATGCACCCCCAGGATGGGCATGGCGCGCGGGAACAGGGCTCGGGGGTGCCACACAGGACGTGGAGGAGGGGCGGTGGGCCTGGAGGGAGCCAGGTGGGGAGGGGGTGCAGGTGCATGATTGACAGGTGCAGGTGGCTCTGATTGACAGGTGAGGTGGGTGGGCAAGGAGGGCTGCCTCGGCCTGGGGACGGTGACGGCTGAGTTACACGGGGAGGGGGGGTGAGATGCTCAGCTCAGAACCAGGGTCCCCCAGGAGGGTCCCACACCCAGCGGCACCCCCCACGCCTTCACCCCGGCGGCTGGTCACCTGCTCGCTCACCTGCATTCGGGGGTGGCCGGATCTGGCCTGAGCAAACGGGCAGACATCTCCACGGTCCCCTCACGGCCTCCAAGGGGTTGTAAACCTTTTCCCCTCCTTTGTCTTGGCTCGGGCACCACCCCCCCCCCCCAGGCCAAGGGTACCCCGGAGAGTTTCCATCTGGCCTACAGTCACTCATTCATCACCGTTCATCACAACTGACCGGCCGGACCCCAGCCGCAAGCTTACCTACCGGTTGGAGCGTCTGCCCCCTGGCGGTCAGTGCGCGTCATAGACGGCGGCTGGTCGGCTGGTCGAACAGACAGTCGGACGCTTAGTGTATGAGGCTATTATATAGGATTGATTAACTTAAATTAAATTAAATATTGAAAAATTATATAAAATAGAAAATAAAATATAAGAAATAAAATATAAAATAATAAGATAAAATATAAAATACAATACAAAATAAAATATAAAATAAAATAAAATATAAAATAATAAAATAAAATATAAAATAATAAAGTAAAATATAAAATAATAAGATAAAATAATAAAATAATAAAATAATAAAATAAAATATAAAATAATAAGATAAAATATAAAATAATAAAATAATAAAATAAAATATAACATAATAAGATAAAATATAAAATAAAATATAAAATAATAAAATAAAATATAAAATAAAATATAAAATAATAAAATAAAATATAAAATAAAATATAAAATAATAAGATAAAATATAAAATAATAAAATAATAAAATAAAATATAACATAATAAGATAAAATATAAAATAAAATATAAAATAATAAAATAAAATATAAAATAATAAAATAAAATATAAAATAAAATATAAAATAATAAGATAAAATATAAAATAATAAAATAAAATATAAAATAATAAGATAAAATAATAAAATAAAATATAAAATAATAAGATAAAATATAAAATAATAAAATAAAAAATAAAATAATAACATGAAATAACAGGAAATAAAATAAATAATAAAATAAAATAAAATATAAAAATAAAATAACATGAAATAATATAATAAAATAAAATAAAATAAAAGGCTGCCGAGAGATGTATGTTGGCTGTGTGGCCTCTCATACTAAGTACACGCTCACACACACGTGTCAGCGCCGGCCAGGCCCCGCCACACGTCCCAGCGCACACTCTCCGGGGCTGGAATCGGAACCGTGGGCTCAGGGCCACAGAGGCCTCCGTTCCACCGTTTGCATTCCCCTCCCTCTTCGTCGTTAGCGATGGTCGTCTCTGCCTGGCTCCTTACACCTGCAGACTCCCCGTCATTTCTCCGTTATTTTATTTCTTACATTTTATTTTCTATTTTATTTTATTTTTAAATATTTAATTTAAGTTAATCAATCCTATATAATAAAAGCCTAACACGCCAAGTGTATGAGTGGACGTAGGAGACCCAGGTGCTGGCAGACGGCAGGTCTTAGATTGTCAAATAGAAACATGGCAACAGCCCTGGCCAGTGTGGCTCAGTGGCTAGAGCGTCGGCCTGCGGATGGAAGGGTCCCGGGTTCGATTCCGGTCCAGGGCACACGCCCGGGTTGTGGGCTCGATCCCCCGTCGTGGGCGTGCGGGACGCGTCTGAGTTTGCCCTGATGTTTTCATCCTTTTTTAAAAAAATAAATATATGTTTGTTGATTTCAGAGAGGAAGGGAGAGGGAGAGAGAGGGACGCGTCGATGATGGGAGAGAGCCGTGGGTCGGCTGCCTCCCGCGTGCCCCGCACTGGGGACTGAGCCTGCAGCCGGGCAATCGAACCCTGGCCCCTGGGTCTGGGTCCCGTGGAATCAGGGCTGGTCCGTCTGTGGAGGGAGGAGCTCTTGCCGGCCGGCGTGGCTCGTGGCTGAGCGTCGACCTCTAACCCAGGGGGCCTGAAGCCGGGGCGGCCTCCGCGGGCACGGAGGGCGAGGGGTCAGGCCGAGGCGCGAGGACAGGGTGGCAGGTGGCCTCCCGCGTCGGCGGGGACGTGAGGGCCACGGGTCTCGGGTTAATTATTTCCAGGAGGCTCATCTGTGGTCATAAAAGCGTGATGTTCTAATTGGACCGGACAGCCGAACGACCTTCCAGACGTCCTTCCGGACGAAACTGCCATGGCCGGGGCTGAGGAGAGGGGTTAGGGGCGACCAGGCAGGCAGGCAGAGGGGTTAGGGGCGATCAGGCAGGCAGGTGAGTGGTTAGGGGCGATCAGGCAGGCAGAGGGGTTAGGGGCGACCAGGCAGGCAGAGGGGTTAGGGGAGATCAGGCAGGCAGAGTGGTTAGGGGCGATCAGGCAGGCAGAGTGGTTAGGGGAGATCAGGCAGGCAGAGGGGTTAGGGGCGACCAGGCAGGCAGGCAGAGGGGTTAGGGGCGATCAGGCAGGCAGAGGGGTTGGGGGCGATCAGGCAGGCAGAGGGGTTAGGGGCGATCAGGCAGGCAGAGTGGTTAGGGACAATCAGGCAGGCAGAGGGGTTAGGTGCGATCAGGCAGGCAGAGTGGTTAGGGACGATCAGGCAGGCAGAGGGGTTAGGGGCGATCAGGCGGGGAGAGGGGTTGGGGGCAATCAGGCAGGGAGAGGGGTTGGGGGCAATCAGGCAGGGAGAGGGGTTGGGAGCGATCAGGCAGGCAGAGGGGTTGGGGCGATCAGGCAGGGAGAGGGGTTGGGGGCAATCAGGCAGGCAGAGGGATTAGGGGTGATCAGGCAGGCAGAGGGGTTGGGGGTGATCAGGCAGGCAGAGGGGTTGGGGGCGATCAGGCAGGCAGAGGGGTTGGGGGCGATCAGGCAGGGAGAGGGGTTGGGGGCGATCAGGCAGGCAGAGGGGTTAGGGGAGATCAGGCAGGCAGAGGGGTTGGGGGCGATCAGGCAGGCAGAGGGGTTGGGGGTGATCAGGCAGGGAGAGGGGTTGGGGGCGATCAGGCAGGCAGAGGGGTTGGGGGCGATCAGGCAGGCAGAGAGGGGTTGGGGGCGATCAGGCAGGCAGAGGGGTTGGGGGCGATCAGGCAGGCAGAGAGGTTAGGGGGCGATCAGGCAGGCAGAGGGGTTGGGGGCGATCAGGCAGGCAGAGAGGTTAGGGGGCGATCAGGCAGGCAGAGGGGTTGGGGGCGATCAGGCAGGCAGAGGGGTTGGGGGCGATCAGGCAGGCAGAGGGGTTGGGGGTGATCAGGCAGGCAGAGGGGTTAGGGGCGATCAGGCAGGCAGAGGGGTTAGGGGGCAATCAGGCAGGCAGAGGGGTTGGGGGCGATCAGGCAGGCAGAGGGGTTGGGGGCGATCAGGCAGGCAGAGGGGTTGGGGGCGATCAGGCAGGCAGAGGGGTTGGGGGCGATCAGGCAGGCAGGTGAGTGGTTAGGAGCGATCAGGCAGGCAGAGTGGTTAGGGGTGATCAGGCAGGGAGAGGGGTTGGGGGCGATCAGGCAGGCAGAGGGGTTGGGGGTGATCAGGCAGGCAGAGGGGTTGGGGGTGATCAGGCAGGCAGAGGGGTTGGGGGCGATCAGGCAGGCAGAGGGATTAGGGGCGATCAGGCAGGCAGAGGGGTTAGGGGAGATGAGGCAGGCAGGTGGTTAGGAGCCAGTGGTCCTGGATTGGGAGAGAGATGCCCACAGGGATCGGGCCTAAACCAGCAGTCGGACATCCCCCGAGGGGGCCCAGATTGCGAGAGGGTGCAGGCCGGGTTGATTGTCCCCCACCCCAAGTCATGCACGAATTTTGTGCACCGGGCCTCTGGTTTACCAAATAACGCCGATGGGAGAGGAGGCGGGGCATTGGAAATGCCGCCCGGAGAATGACAGTTTGCAGGGAAATGCTCACGTCGGGACCAGCTGGTCTGCATGAGACGTGTTCACAGGGCAGACAGACACGCGTGGCTGCGAACGGCCCACGGAGCTGGGTGGCTGGACTCCTAGGAGGGGACACAGGGCTGCGTTTTACGGGCCCTGCTCCTGGGAGGGGGCGGCCTCGGGTGCAGAAACACGCCCTGAGCTCAGATGCGAGAATCGAGAGAGCAGGATTCCGAGCGTTTGCTTTTGACAACATCCCAGACCCTGACCAGCCCCCTGACCCTAGGGACGTGGGGGGCGGGGGGGGGCACCCACAGAAATCCGGCCGAGAGAGCTCGCCTGGGTCACGTCCATCTGTTTCATTTGGGCCTCAGGTTTGAAAAAATAAATATATAAAAAGAACTCTATAATTTATTTATTTTTAAAATATTTTTATTGATTTCAGAGAGGAAGAGAGAGAGAGAGAGAAACATCCATGATGTGAGGGAATCACGGATCGGCCGCCTCCCACACGCCCCCTATTGGGCATCGAGCCCGCAACCCGGGCGTGTGCCCTTGACCGGGAATCGAACCCGGGACCCTTCAGTCCGCAGGTCGATGCTCTATCCACTGAGCCAGGGCAAGAACTTTATAATTTTTAAAAAGTTCAAGCCTGGCTGGTGCCGCTCAGTGGTTGAGCATCGACCTAGAACCAGGGTTCGATTCCGGGTCAAGGGCACATGCCTGGGTTGCGGGCTCCATGCCCAGTGGGGGGCGTGCAGGAGGCGGCCGATCCATGATTCTCTCTCCTCATGGATGTTTCTCTCTCTCTCTCCCTCTCCCTTCCTCTCTGAAATCAATAAAAATATTATTTTAACGTCTGAAACTAGCGTAGCCCGTGTGGTGGCCGAGGCGAGGCAGGCCGCCAGGCCCATTGGATTCGCGATTCAGAATATTCTCCTGGTGCTGTGCAGCCAGGCCTCTCGGGGGGGGGGGGGGGGGCAGCCTGGTTTCGAAGAAAGGGCTTAGCTTTCCAACTTTTAAACGTATTTTAAGTGTCACATCTAACAACCATCAAAATCATTGCAGTTTTTTTAAGAAAAGAAATGAGTGCAAGAAGCAACACACAACAGGAGCTCATGGGAGTATCGCCTTTCTGCGGCAGCAAGAAAATTTTTTCAAAAATACTAGAGGCTCAGTGCACAGAATTCGTGCACTCAGGGGGGCCCCCAGCCCAGCCCGCACCCTCTGGCAGTCCAGGAGCCCTCGGGGGAGGTCCAGCTGACGGCTTAGGCCCACTCCCCATGGCTTCTGGTGCACTGGCCACCAGGGGGCAGCTCCTGTGTCGGGCGTCTGCCCCCTGGTGGTCAGGGCGTGTCATAGCAACCGGTCTTTCCACCATTGGTCAATTTGCATGTTAGCCTTTTATTATATAGGGTAGCTGGGGGGGGGAGGGGGTCTCGTAGGGCCGGGAGATGAGCTGTGATGATGCTGTGAGGGTGGGTGTCTGCTCCCACCCGAGGGTCACCTGTGGGCTTCGGGTGAGGAGGACGTTGTCCGTGGGGGGGCAGCCTTGGCCACAAATGTGCCATCTGGTGGGGGTGCTGATTATGGGGGAGGGGCTCTGCATAGGGGGGAGGGGCTGTGCAGGCACAGGGGAGGGGCTGTGCATCATTGGGGGAGGAGCTTGTATGGGGGGAGGGGCTATGCATGAGTGGGGGAGGGGCTGTGCAGGCGTAGGAGAGAGGCTGTGCAGGCATAAGGGAGGGGCTGTGCATGGGGGGAGGGGCTTGCAGAGGGGGCTGTGCATGGGGGAGGGGCTGTGCAGAGGAGGCTGTGCATGGGGTAGGAGCTGTGCATGGCAGGAGGGGCTGTGCAGAGGGGGCTGTGCATGGGGGGAGGGGCTTGCAGAGGGGGCTGTGCATGGGGGAGGGGCTGTGCATGGCGGGAGGGGCTGTGCAGAGGAGGCTGTGCATGGGGGGAGGGGCTTGCAGAGGGGGCTGTGCATGGGGGGAGGGGCTTGCAGAGAAGGCTGTGCATGGGGGGAGGGGCTTGCAGAGGGGGCTGTGCATGGGGGGAGGGGCTGTGCAGAGGAGGCTGTGCATGGGGGGAGGGGCTGTGCAGAGGGGGCTGTGCATGGGGGGAGGAGCTTGCAGAGGGGGCTGTGCATGGGGGGAGGGGCTTGCAGAGGGGGCTGTGCATGGGGCGAGGGGCTTGCAGAGAAGGCTGTGCATGGGGGGAGGGGCTTGCAGAGGGGGCTGTGCATGGGGGGAGGGGCTGTGCAGAGGAGGCCGTGCATGGGGGGAGGGGCTTGCAGAGGGGGCTGTGCATGGGGCGAGGGGCTTGCAGAGAAGGCTGTGCATGGGGGGAGGGGCTTGCAGAGGGGGCTGTGCATGGGGGGAGGGGCTGTGCAGAGGGGGCTGTGCATGGGGGGAGGGGCTTGCAGAGGGGGCTGAGCATGGGGGGAGGAGCTTGCAGAGGGGGCTGTGCATGGGGGGAGGGGCTTGCAGAGGAGGCTGTGCATGGGGGGAGGGGCCGTGCGTGGGGGGAGGGGCCGTGCATGGGGGGAGGGCTGTAGGGAAATATCTCTCTTTTCCGCTCCGTTTTGCTCCGAGGCGGCACCTGCTGTAGAAACAAAGCGCATGGACACGTGTGTGTGTGTGTGTGTGTGTGTGTGTGTGTGTGTCGGGCTCCGAGGGCTGTTCTGCCTGCGAAGCCCCCCCCACACCCCTGTCCTCGGGGATCACGTGACACCGTCTTCCCCGCGCAGGCGCAGCTCCCGCGCTGGGACCTGAAAGTGTCGTTTCCGGCCGAGCGTGAAATGCGGCCCTGAACCCGGGGCCGGAGTCACTTTCGTTCAGGAGGGAGGCAGGTGCCCGTCAGCTCCGGGCAGCACCCGGCTCCTCCGGCGCCTGAAAGGGCCCCTTTCCCAAAGCCGGGCCGGGGCCACCCCTACGGCACCCCCACCCGCCTCGGGCTGGGCCACCGGGTGCCCCTGGGTGACTCTGCAGCCTGGTCCCGCACACCCCTTCGCTGATGTCACGTTCCGCCTCCTTCGTCGCCGTTATCGTCATCCTTTACCTGGATTACATGACGTCAGGTTATCAGGAGTTGCATTATGTTAATTATGTTCATCTACGTCATGCCCCGTCACTTTAATGCGATTGCTTTGTGTTGTGTCACGTCATTTTACGGTAGTTAGGTTACTTTGCGTTATACCACCTCGCTTTACGTTAAAACAGTTTCATTTACGTCATGTCACGTCGTTTTACGTTACTTAGATTACGTTGTTATACCAGGTTGCTTTACGTTAAAGCAGGTTCGTTGACAGCGTGTCAGCCACTGTGCATTCATCAGGTTACTTTACCTTAAAGTCACGTCCCTTTATGTTAATTAGGTTGCTTTTACGGTATGTCATGTCATTTTACGTTAAGTACATTACTTTACGTTATATTACTTCACTTTACGTTAAAGTCGGTTCATTCATGTTATGTCACGTCGCTTTACGTCATTAAATTAGTTTTCTTATATCACTTTACATTACATTGTGTTAAGTTCATTTACGTTATGTCACGTCACTTTAGTTAGATTACGTTATGTCACTTCATTTTACATTAATTAAATTACATTATACCACATCGCTTTACATCAAAGTAGGTTCCTTTACGTTATGTCTCACCATTTTATGTTCACCATATTACTTTACGTTACTGTACCACGTCGCTGTACGTTAAAGTAGGTTCATTTACGTTGTGTTACGTCACTTTACGTCAATTACGTTACTTGCCCTTAGGTCCCGCCATTTTACATTCATTAGATTACTTTGACGTTTTGCTACATCACTTTTAAGTTATGTCCCATGGCTTTACGTTAATTAGGTTACTTTACGTTCTGTTGCATCCCCTTAAGTTACTTCACGGTATGTTAATTAGATGGTATCAGCCAGCTGGCGTTACGTTGCAGGAGATTGATTAGGCTGCTTTGCGTTGCAGTGCGTCACCAGGTCACATGACCTCCCGTTGCAGTGCGTCACCAGGTGGTATGACCTCCCATTGCAGTGAGTCACCAGGTAGTATGACCTCCCGTTGCATTGCGTCACCAGGTCACATGACCTCCCGTTGCAGTGCGTCACCAGGTGGTATGACCTTCCGTTGCATTGCGTCACCAGGTGGTATGACCTCCCGTTGCAGTGCGTCACCAGGTGGTATGACCTCCCGTTGCATTGCGTCACCACGTCACATGACCTCCCGCTGCAGTGCGTCACCAGGTGGCATGATCTCCAATTGCATTGCATCACCACGTCACATGACCTCCTGTTGCATTGTGTCACCCCATTATGACCTCCCGTTGCATTGCATCACTACGTCACATGACCTCCCGTTGCATTGTGTCACCATGTCACATGACCTCCCGTTGCATTGCATCACCAGGTTGCATGACCTCCCAATTGCATTGGTCACCCTGTCACATGACCTCCCATTGCATTGTGTCACCACGCCACATGACCTCCCGTTGCCTTGGTCACCATGTCACATGACCTCCCATTGCATTGTCACCAGGTCACATGACTTCCCGTTGCATTGCATCACCAGGTCACATGACCTCCCGTTGCCTTGGTTACCCTGTCTCATGACCTCCCGCTGCAGGGCGTGCCTTGGGATGGAACCGTGTGTGCCGACGGCTGCGTCTTGCCCGATGCACCTGGAGTCGGCCCCTTCTCGGACCCCATCCCAGCTGCCCGCTGCGGAGACCTGGGTCCGAACGAATGTCGGTCGACAGGGTAGGAGGCTGGTCCCGGGGACACCATCAGCACCAACAGCTGCTGCCCCTGCGCACCCTGACCTCGGGGACACCGGCTGCGTTGGCATGAGGCCCGGAGGGAAGTCAGCCTGGGACCTGGGAGTCATCAGCCTGGTCCTGGGAGTCATCAGCCTGGGACCTGGGAGTCATCAGCCTGGGACCTGGGAGTCAGCCTGGGACCTGGGAGTCATCAGCCTGGGACCTGGGAGTCAGCCTGGGACCTGGGAGTCATCAGCCTGGGACCTGGGAGTCAGCCTGGGACCTGGGAGTCATCAGCCTCGGACCTGGGAGTCATCAGCCTGGGACCTGGGAGTCATCAGCCTCAGACCTGGGAGTCATCAGCCTGGTCCTGGGAGTCATCAGCCTGGGACCTGGGAGTCATCAGCCTGGGACCTGGGAATCAGCCTCGGACCTGGGAGTCATCAGCCTCGGACCTGGGAGTCAGCCTGGGACCAGGAAGTCAGCCTGGGACCTGGGAGTCATCAGCCTGGGACCTGGGAGTCAGAGCCTGGACCTGGGAGTCAGCCTGGACCTGGGAGTCATCAGCCTGGGACCTGGGAGTCAGCCTGGACCTGGGAGTCAGCCTGGACCTGGGAGTCATCAGCCTGGGACCTGGGAGTCAGAGCCTGGACCTGGGAGTCATCAGCCTGGGACCTGGGAGTCAGCCTGGAAGCCTGGACCTGGGAGTCAGCCTGGACCTGGGAGTCAGCCTGGACCTGGGAGTCAGCCTGGGACCTGGGAGTCATCAGCCTGGGACCTGGGAGTCATCAGCCTGGGACCTGAGAGTCAGAGCCTGGACCTGGGAGTCAGCCTGGACCTGGGAGTAATCAGCCTGGGACCTGGGAGTCAGCCTCAGACCTGGGAGTCAGCCTCTGACCTGGGAGTCAGCCTGGACCTGGGAGTCATCAGCCTGGGACCTGAGAGTCAGCCTGGGACCTGGGAGTCATCAGCCTGGGACCTGGGAGTCAGCCTCGGACCTGGGAGTCATCAGCCTGGGACCTGGGAGTCAGCCTGGACCTGGGAGTCAGCCTGGGACCTGGGAGTCATCAGCCTGGGACCTGGGAGTCATCAGCCTGGGACCTGAGAGTCAGAGCCTGGACCTGGGAGTCAGCCTGGACCTGGGAGTCATCAGCCTGGGACCTGGGAGTCAGCCTCAGACCTGGGAGTCAGCCTCTGACCTGGGAGTCAGCCTGGACCTGGGAGTCATCAGCCTGGGACCTGAGAGTCAGCCTGGGACCAGGAAGTCAGCCTTGGAATGTGGTCCATTCACATTCAAGAGCTGCTGTTGTCATGGAAACAGGAACCTTGTTGCCCAAACAATGGGGCCGGGGGCCCCAGCCCGCTCTCCCTCCTTCCCCAGCCTGTGATTCCGACTTCCCCACGTAATCTGTCCTTCTGCCCAATATAAGCAGCTGGCTCGTGGGGATTGGGGGGGGGGGGGCAGGGGCAGGACACGGGGGCACAGAGCAGGTTTTGTGGGTGAATAAAGGCTCGTCCGGGATCCACCCCTGTCTCTGCTGAATTGGCTCAGGTGGTGACAGGCGGCCAGAACCCCTCGGCTGCCGGTCGCATGATGGACAGAGCCACAGAGCTGGCGAAAAGCAAGGTGCCCCTGAGAACGGAGGCGTCATTGTCACGGAGACGGCTCGTTGCTATAAAATGCGGGTCCTCCCTGAATTCATCGATGAACATCCCAAACCCCAGCAGCCGGGTTCGCTTTGTGGATAAAACAGCTGGAAAGATACTGAAACGGGAGGTGAGGGGGCCTGGCAACCCCAGGAGTATCCACCTGCGGCGAGAACAGACGGGCCAGGGATCCGAGAAGGGCCCGGCCGGCGTGGCTCCGTGGCTGAGTGTCGACCTGTGACCCAGGAGGTCCCGGGTTCGATTCCCGGTCAGGACACAGGCCCGGGTTGCGGGCTGGATCCCCAGCGTGGGGCGTGCAGGAGGCGGCCGATTCCGAGATTCTCTCTCATCATCGATGCTTCCCTCTCTCTCCGTCTCCCTTCCTCTCTGGAATCAATCAATATATATCTTTGTTTTTAAAAAGAACGGACGGACAGATCTGTTGGGGAATCAAAGAGCTAAGGCGCGAACTCAGATGCACAGCCCACGGACTCAGACGGCAGGCTGGGGAGGCCCGGGGAGGGGCCGGTGTGGGTCTAGAAGGGCTTCGTGGGGAAACAGCTGCAATACTTTCAGCAATGAAGACACATTTTTTTAAAAAAACAAAAAACTAGAATATTCGAGCCTGGCTTTGACCGGCCCCCGTGTGACCCTAACCCCCCTCGATGAATGCCACCCGGAGGGAGTCTGCATGGCGATGTCTGTGTCCGCAGAGCTGTGAGCCTCCTCGGGCCTGCAGTGCGGATGAGCGTGACAGACCGTCCGTCCATCCGTCCGTCCCGTACCTCTTCGCGGTCTGCATTCCGATGAGCCTGGACCCTGTAGAACAGCCAGGGGTCCCCGCCGCACTCAGAGCTGGAGGAGGCGGGCGTCACTGTTCGTCCTCAGAGCTCCTCCCAGTGGGGATGGAGCCCACAGCCCAGGCCTGTGCCCTGAGCGGGATTCGAACCCGGGGCCTCCTGGGTCCTAGGTTGATGCCCAACCACTGAGCCACACTGGCCGGGCGTTTTTTGTTTTTGTGGGGGGGTTTTTTTGAGCCAATAAATGGGTCTAGCCCACCGGGCAGTTGCAGGAGACTTTATTGTGTCGTCGTCCGTATGTACAAACGTTCCCATGTGGATATAACGAATGCATCCCAGCACATCGGGCTGTTTACAATAACTTTTTGGGGTGTTTTTTTTTTTTTTACCATTTATTTTTTTACAAGATTACATCTCTAGATACCATGACACACGCACACGCACACACACACACACACACACACACACACGGGAAACATCCTAATTACAGACATAAATAAATTATGGAGTTTGCGTGGCCGCTGGGAGGGACGGATTCCCGCGGACCGTCCGTCCGGGCGAGGGAGGATGACGACATGGGGCCAGGGGCCGAGAGACTCGTCAGGAGGGAAACGGCGAGTCTGGCCGCACGGACGCGCAGACGGAGCCACCGTCTCTCTGAGTTTCCTGGGGTGTTTTGTTGTTGTTGATGACTACGTTTTTATTGACGTCAGAGAGGAAGCGAGAGACACATCCGTGATGGAGGGGATCCCGCATCGGCTGCCTCCCGCCCGCCCCACGCTGGGGAAGGAGAAGATGCCGTCGCTGCAATGATTTCGTTTCAAGCGAGAGGCTGGGTAAGTGTTTGCACGCACAGGCGTGTTATCAAGACCCATCGGCAGGTGTCTCGCGAAGGAAGAGGGGAGATGTAAGTGAGAAATCGGGGCCACCTCTCGCGCTGGAGGAGAAAACCGTAAAAAAGCAGCGAGAAAGGAGTTGTCATTTCCCCCGGGGGCCGTGGGGGGAGCAGCGAATGGAATCGGTCATTTTAGCGTAAAAAGTTGCATTGGTGCCCGGCTGAGCGTCGACCTATGAACCAGAGGTCAGGGTTCGATTCCGGCCAGGGGCACACGCCGGGGTTGTGGGCTCCATCCCCAGTAGGGGGCGGGCGGGAGGCAGCCGGTCCGCGATTCTCTCTCCTCGTGGCTGTCTCTCTCTCCCTCTCCCTCTCCCTTCCTCTCGGAAATAAAGGGATCTATATATATAAAAGGCTAATATGCAAAGTGTCCCTGCGGGAGTTCGACCGGGAGACCTGGAGTTCGATCGTTCGCTATGATGTGCGCTGGCCACCGGGGGGGGCGTGGAATGAGGGAAGGCCGCGATCGGCCCTGATCCCCAGCCAGCCCTAGGACCCTCCCGGTGCACGAATTCCGTGCACAGGGCTGCTAGTCTATTAGAAAGTCAAATGGAAAGTTGCCCCGGTTCAGGCGAGGCCTGGAGTCAGTATGATCTGGGCGTTGGCCGCAGGGGTCTGATGGGAGAGACCCCGGGAGCCCACAGTTCTGTGAGGACGCGGTGTCGGCTGGCCGCGCCACGCCTGGACACGGAATTTGCATGGGCTGGGACGCGTGTGCGTGCTCTCCGCTCCCAGGGGATGTGGCTGAGGCCGACGCAGACTCCCGTGGGGCGCCGTGTCCGGAGGCCTCGGGGTAGAGAGAGGCTCCTGGGGGTGAGGCCAGGGCACACCCAAGGGCTCAGCCGCCTGGAGGGCAGCTCAGGGCCTCTGGGGAGCCCAGCGGTGATGGTGTGGGTGGTGGTGTTTCAGGGGGGCCCCTGGGGAGAGACGGAAAACACCTGTCAGTCCCCTGGCCCCCTGGGGTCCCGCCTGACCCCTAAAGGTCGCAGACCGCCCCGTCCCCTTTCTCCGTCCGGCCTCTCCCTGCCCGGGTTGCAAAAAGCAAATGCAAATTTATTTATTTTTGTTAATATAATTTTTTTTTATTATTTCAGAGAGGAAGGGAGAGGGAGAGAGAGAAGCATCCATGATGAGAGAGAATCAGGGATCGGCTGCCTCCCACATGCCCCCTACTGGGGATCAAGCCCGCAACCTGGGCATGTGCCCTGACCAGGATTTGAACCCGTGACCTCCTGGTTCCTAGGTCGACGCTCAACCACGGAACCACGCCGGCCGGGCGGACCCGTCATTCTGAAAACATCAGACGTTAATCTGGGATCGCTTCTCCATTATTTTAAATCAACACACACCTTCAGACATGGCTTTGTACGGTCGGCTGGAGGACGGTAAAGTCCGTAACGAAAAATCAGTGAGACGCTCCTTAAATAGCCGGTAACACTTTTTAAAGACCATGTTACTGGGTTTAGCTAATTCCATTGGGGTCATATTTTGAAGAAAACGCACATCGTATATTTCAGTAAAATGTGTGTAATAAGAAAATAAGCTTCTTGTCCAAATATTATCTCCTGCACTTCGTATTGGAAAATCTTAATTTCGAGAACATTTCTGCTTCATACGATTATAGATTTTTTTTTTTCCGTATGGATTTATAGTTTAAAAGACAAAGAAGTCCCAGCCGGTGCGGCTCACTGGACAGAGTGTGGGGCCGGCAGACGGAAGGGTCCCGGGTTCGATTCCCGGTCAGGGCACATGCCCGGGTTGTGGGCTGGATCCCCAGTAGGGAGCGTGCAGGAGGCAGCCGGTCCATGGTTCTCTCTCATCATGGATGTTTCTCTCTCCCTCTCCCTTCCTCTCTGAAAATCAAGAAAAATATCTATACTAATAAAAGGGTGATATGCTAATTAGACCGGGAGACCTTCCGGACATCCTTCCGGACATCCTTCCGGACAAAGCCATGGTGGCGGGGCCGAGGCAGAGGTGGTTAGGGGCAGGCAGGCAGGCAGGCAGGTGAGAAGTTAGGAGGCAGCGGTCCCGGATTGCGAGAGGGTGCAGGCCAGGCTGAGGGATACCACCCCCCCCACACATGCACAAATTTTGTGCACCGGGCCACTAGTATTTTATAAAAAGACAAAGAAAAGCAAGCATTCTGTATAAAATAAAAGGAAAGTTAAAAGGAATAGAAGAAGAGGGCGGGAGAAGGGAATTAAACGTCGACCCTACGATTTATGCTAAAATGAACCCCCCGTGAGCAGACGCGAATGGGGAGAAGGACTCCCCGGGGGACGAGAGCCCCATCTCACAGGCCTGCGGCTATGGGTGTTGGTTTTCCCCCAGGACTGCCCCGTGTGGGGAAGGCAGGCGGCTCTTACCGTGCCCCGGCGGCGGGCGGTCGGGGGTCCGAAAGGTCTGGAGGGTGGCCGGCCCCTCCCCCGCGGCGGTCAGGACCTGGACCTCGAGGCGGTACAGGGTGGACGGCCTCAGGTTGGGCACGGTGAGGAAGGCGTGGTTCTGGGGGCGACACCAAGCGAGAGGCCGTCAGAGACGCTGGGGAAGGAAGACAGACCACGGCCCGGCTGGTGTGGCTCAGTGGTTGGGCGTTGACCTCGGCAGAACCAGGAGGTCACGGTTCGAGGCCCAAGTTGTGGGCTCGGCCCCCAGTCGGGGGCGCGCGGGAGGCAGCCGACCCATGATTCTCTCTCGTCGTGGATGTTTCTGTCTCCCTCTCACCATCTCCCTTCCTCTCTGCGATCAACAAAAATACATTTAAAAGAAGAAGATGATACATAATGCATGCATGTTGGGCGACAGGCTGTGGTGTCCGGTCCCCAGGTAACTTAGAGTCTGGCCCTGATTTCTGGGGTCCTCTGCTGGGTGGTGTCCCAGGATCGGGCTCAATTCCTGGAAGCCCAAGACCCTGGGCGGAGCTCACCCCTGAGGCCGGTCCTGGGTCCCCCTTGGACCCCATGGCCCATGCCTCACGCACACCCAACCCACTCCCAGCATCCCTGCTTCTGCCGGAAGCCGGTCCATCCTTGCTGCTTGACACAGTCGCCGCAGGGAAGAGACATCTGCACAGTGTATGCTTCAAGGGGCCTGGTGTCTATGGCATCCTGTTCTTAATGTTTGCTCCCCGTCTTAGCGCCATGTGTTCTAACCAAGGTCACCTCTCCGAGAAAGCTTGTTTCCCCAGGTGGGGTTTTTTCCCTGGAGTTATAGGGATTAACAGGACGAAGGAAAGGAATAAATCAGTAAAAACCCCTTAACTAAGTCCCAGGCGGGTAGTTAATCACCTTAACTACGAACAATCATGCTTAAGTTACATAATCTTTACGTAGGATAATCTTTCAGTTACTTCCTTGTAGCTTAACAGAACAATAGAGTAGTGGCCTTGGAATGGAGATAAGAAACGCCCTAACCTTTGGAATAGAATGGATGGGATTAAAATCCACTGGTATAAATACAGATGTAACAGGACAATAAACATGGAACCTGGCTAGAACCTGGCTAGAACCTGGCTAGGCTGATGATCAACTGAAAGCTGTCTCCATGTATTTCCTTCTTCGCTGACTCCGTCCACACCTTTGGGAACCCCTGAACCTGCTGGGGTTGGACCCCAACATGCTTCCTCATGGCTCAGCCACACCCACCCACTCCCAGCATCCCTGCTTCCTCATTCCGTGGGACTTTTCTTCTGGGATTTGGGTTCTTTCCCTTCGTTTTGGAGCAGGCCTTGGCGATTCTGAGAGCGTTTGTGAAACCCTCATGGGGGATGGGGGGGGTGTTTTTCAAGCCAAGGCCCTGAGTGGCGTGGGAGACGGGCCAGCTCATTAGGGGCTGGAGCGGATCGGACGGGGGCGCAGGAAGAGAGACAACAGCTCCTTCCGGCTCTTTTCTCCCCAGTGAAGACCACTGGCTGTGCGTGTGCACTGGGGCGAGAGGGACGCCGGAGACGAAGGCGGGAGGAGAGGGTCTCACACTCGTACAGTCAAGATGGGAGCAGGGGCTCTGGTCCCGGAATCTGTGTAGAGGGCAGATGATTCTTTTTTTTAAAAAAAAAAAATAGTTTTATCGATTTCAGAGAGGAAGGGAGAGGGAGCATCAACCTATGAGCCAGGAGGTCAGGGTTCGATTCCCGGTCAAGGGCACCTGCCCGGGTTGTGGACTCGATCCCCAGTAGGGGGCGTGCAAGAGGGAGCCGGTCCGTGATTCTCTCTCATCATCGATGTCTCTCTCTCTCTCCCTCTCCCTTTCTCTCTCTAAAAATCAATAAAAATACATATATATTTTAAAAAACCAATGGAAAAATATCCTTGGGTGAGGATTACGGACAATAAATAAATAAGTAAACCAAACGTTCAGAAGGAGGAAGGTGGGAAGAAGACAGGAGGAGGCGTGGTGGGTGTGGGGGGCACGGACATGGGGGGGCACGGACATGGCGGGGGCGCCTACCGCGGGCAGGATCTGGGACTGCGAGATGATGCTGTTGGGCAGGCTGTTCTGCCTGCTCTCGGTCGTCACCTCCGCCCAGGTCACCTGGAAGCCGGTCACGGGCGGGTCGGGGTTGGCCTGGGCCGTCGTCCAGGCGAAGTGGCCGGTGACGTTCCCGTCCTGGACGGCGAAGGAGGCGGACAGGTCCTGGGGGGTGGCCAGCACTTTGGGGAGGTCGGGACCTGTTGGGGTGGGAAGGTGGGGCCGGTGAGGTGGGGGGGGCCGGGCACCACGGGGTGCCTTCTGGGCAGGGGGTGGGGAAGGCTGGTGCAAGACTGACTCATCTTGTCAGGAAGCGCGGTCTCCAGGGACCAGCGCTGAGATGGACAGGGATCGCGAGGGAGCCGGCCCCGGGTCAGGGCCCCCCGGGCAACCGGCTGCCCCTCCATCCCCTGGAGTTTGTTGTCAGAATCCGGGGACAGGAGGCGGAGGAAGGATTCGAAATCTGCCAGGACGTGGCCATCTCTCAGAGGAGAGGAAAGGCCTGCAGGGGGAGGGTCGGTGTGGAAGGCGTTAGAAGCTCCTAGAAGGAGGTGAGGGGACTGCGTGGGAGCGGCCGGGGATGGCTGTCCGCCTGCAGGACACACGCCCGGGTGGCGGGCTCGATCCCCGGAGGGGGCGTGAGGAGGCGGCCGATGCGTGATTCTCTCTCGTCATCGATGCTCCTATCCCTCTCTCCCTCTCTCTTATTCTCTGAAGTCAATACAAATTCATAGTAATAAAAGGGTAATATGCCCATTAGACCGTACATCTTCCGGACGTCCTTCCGGACAGAGCCACGGTGGCGGGGCCGAGGCAGAGGTGGTTAGGGGTGATCAGGATGGGAGAGCAGTTAGGGGGCGATCAGGCCGGCAGGTGAGGGCAGTTGGGGGCAATCAGGCCGGCGGGGGAGGGCAGCTAGGGGCAATCAGGCCGGCAGGGGAGGGCAGTTGGGGGCGATCAGGCCAGCAGGGGAGGGCAGCTAGGGGCGATCAGGCCGGCAGGGGAGGGCAGTTAGGGGCGATCAGGCCAGCAGGGGAGGGCAGCTAGGGGCAATCAGGCCGGCAGGGGAGGGCAGTTAGGGGCGATCAGGCCAGCAGGGGAGGGCAGCTAGGGGCGATCAGGCCGGCGGGGGAGGGCAGTTAGGGGCGATCAGGCCAGCAGGGGAGGGCAGCTAGGGGCGATCAGGCCGGCGGGGGAGGGCAGTTAGGGGCGATCAGGCCGGCAGGGGAGGGCAGTTGGGGGCGATCAGGCCGGCGGGGGAGAGCAGTTAGGGGCGATCAGGCCAGCAGGCAGAGGTGGTTAGGGGCGATCAGGCCTGCAGGGGAGGGCAGTTAGGGGCAATCAGGCCGGCAGGGGAGAGCAGTTAGGGGCGATCAGGCCGGCAGGGGAGGGAAGTTAGGGGCGATCAGGCCGGCAGGGGAGGGCAGTTAGGGGCGTTCAGGCCGGCAGGGGAGAGCACTTGGGGAGGATCAGGCCAGCAGGGCAGGTCAGTTAGAGGCCAATCAGGCACAGGTGGTTAGGAGCGTTCAGGCCAGCAGGGGAGGGCAGTTGGGGGCGATCAGGCCAGCAGGGGAGAGCAGTTGGAGGCGATCAGGCCGGCAGGGGAGGGCAGTTGGGGGCGATCAGGCCGGCAGGCAGAGGCGGTTAGGGGGGATCAGGCAGGCAGGCGAGCGGTTAGGAGCCAGCGGTCCCAGATTGCAAGTCGGACCTCCCCCGAGGGCTCCCGGATTGGAGAGGGTACAGGCTGGGCTGAGGGACACTTCCCTGCCCCGTGCACAAATTTCGTGCACCGGGCCTCTAGTGTATACATATTTAAAGGTGTGTGTGTACATTTTGGGGAACAGCCTATACCCGGGCCCTCCCACAGAGGCAGAGGACACTGCCTGGGTTCAGGGCGCTGCGCGAAGTGGCCTGGGGACACCTCAAAGCGGCCGACCCCGTGGCCGGATGGCCCGTCCACGCACCTGCTTCCCCCGGGCAGCTGAGGTGGGCGCGGCCCTGCCCCTGCAGCGCCGCGCAGGGCGGGGTCCTGAAGGAAAGGGTCTCGGCCTTCGAGGGGCCCCTCGGCCCCGTGGGCTGCACGGTCAGCTTATACTTGCAGGAAAACGCTAGGTCTCGGAGGATCATGTAGTTCTCCTGCGGCGAGAGAGAGGGACGCGATGGCGGTACAGCTCACTGGGGGTGGAAACCGGGGCAGGAGACGAGACGGTCCCCCCTTTAGGGTGTTGCCCGATGTTGGGGGGGTTGCCATGTGGCCTCTGCAAGGAGCACAGGACACCCTGTCCAGGCTTTTTATTTTATTAAAATACTAGAGGCCCGGTGCACGGATTCGTGCACTGGTCGGGGGCGTGGCCTACGGGGATCGGCCCGCTCTGGGGGCGATACTCATCTCGGTCAGCCAAGCGGCACTCTCGCTGTGGGAGTGCACTGACCACCAGGGGGCAGCTCCCGTGTTGAGCGTCAGCCCCCTGGTGGTCCGTGCCTGTCATAGCGACCGGTCAACCGGTCATTCTGGTCGTTCCACCATTCGGTCTCTGGGCTTTTATATAGATAGGTTTTTATTGATCTCAGAGAGGAAGGGAGAGGGAGGGAGATAGAAATATCCATGATGAGAGAGGATCATGGATCGGCTGCCTCCTGCACACCCCCTGCTGGGGATCGAGCCCGCAACCTGGGCATGTGTCCTTGACCAGGATCTCTCTTGTCCGTATTCTCCCCGTTTCGGGAGGGAGAGGGCTCTGTGACTACTTCCCGCCCAACATGGCGCTGGAACAGAAACACAAGCAACGGCTGAAGTCCGAGGACTGAGAGGCTCGGAGGTGACTGTCCAGCCCCAGAACAGGGGACCCCGAGGGCTCTCACTGGCGTTAGGGACGTTCACCCACTCTCGCCGGCGGGGTTCCCCAGGGCTGGGGTGTGGAATAGGCAGGGGGGGGTCCTTGCTCACCTGCCTTTTGGGGGGAGGGAAGGGGGCACTGCCGCCGGACAGCAGTGCGGATTCGTGAAAAGCGAGAGACAGGAAGTCAGAGAAAGTCCGGCCAGTGTGGCTCAGTGGTTGAGCATCGACCTCTGAACCGGGAGGCCAGGGTTCGATTCCCGGTCAGGACACATTGTGGGCTCGATCCCCAGTTGGGGGCATGCAGGAGGCAGCTGATCCGTGATTCTCTCTCATCTTGGATGTTTCTCTCTCTCTCACCCTCTCCCTTCCTCTCTGAGATCAATATATATATTACATATTAGTTATATGTTGTACTAGAGGCCCGATGCATGAAATTCATGCAAGGGACTCGCCCTTGGAGCCCCGGCTCCGTCCAGAAGGTCGTCCGGAAGGTTATTTGACTGTCTGGTCTAATTAGCATATTATGCTTTTATTATTATAGATATTCCATCTATATATATAAAAGTCTAACCATTATTATAGATATTCCATCTATATATATAAAAGCCTAACCATTATTATAGATATTCCATCTCTATATATAAAAGCCTAACCATAGCGACCGGTCGCTATGACGTGCACTGACCACCAGGGGGCAGATGCTCGATGCAGGATCTGCCCCCTGGTAGTCAGTGCGCTCCCACGGCCAACCTCCTGCGTTCCCTCGCCGCGGCCAGCCGGCCCCGATCGGGACTGGGCGAGATGGCCCCCATCGGCCCTGATCGCCGGCCAGGCCGAGGGACCCCGCCCATGCACGAATTCGTGCACCGGGCCTCTAGTCTATACATAATAAATCAATAATATAAATAAATAAAGTTAAGAGCCGCGTCGTCGGTGCGTGGCGTGGACAGGTAACGCCTGTCGCTGCTGGGTGCGTTGGTGGCACTTGGGGACGTGGCCGTGTGAGGCGCTGAGCCCCAGGACCGCATAGAAGGCCCCTGGGAGAGCGACACCTTCAGACGTGCAGCCAAGTCAGCACTCAGAGGACAATTCAAAGCTTTTGTCCAATTGCATGGAACGCCGAGCCCTTCCGGGTGGGCTGGGTGTCCCTGAGCAACGAGCCTTGCGTCTGCCCGTGGACCGGCGTGAGCAACACGTCGGTGAGCTCTCGAGGGGACGCGGTGTCCGGGGAGAGGAGGCGCGAACGGGGACCCTCACCTGTTCCGTCTTCGCCTGGCGTTTGCTCGATAGGGGATTGGTGAGCACGACGTACCCACGGGACAGACGACTTACACGTGTCTGGGTCCAATTCTGTACGCACGTTGGAGGAGTCTAATGTCTATTCCGGACGGAGCCGCGGGGTCGCGGACTCACCTGTGTCGTGGCGGACGCCGTCGCTGCTGGCCGGGTGGTGTCATTGCGGGCACAGGCCTCCGGGACCCACCGCACCTGGTAGCGACTGGCGCCGGGGTCTGCAACGGAGAACAGTCCGGGGTCACGTCCCACCCAGTCCCGGGTCCCCAAGACGTGACCGAACAGGAAGGAAGGAACTAAAGTAGCACAGGTGACCCCCAAGTGCATGCCTGAAGCAAAGGGGGGACGCACGGGGACTTCAGATCCCACTATTATTCCGGGATATAGTGATTGAGCGTCGGCCTAGGAACCAGGAGGTCAGGGTTCGATTCCCGGTCAAGGGCACAGGCTCAGGTTGCGGGGTCCATCCCCAGCAGGGGGCGTGCAGGATGTTTCTCTCCCTCTCCCTTCCTCGCTGAAATTAATGTAAAAAGATATTTTTAAATAAGATGCTAGCATCTCATCCTCGTCTGACGGGGGTGGGGTAGGGGGGCTTCTGAGGGGAGAGTGTTTGATGGGATCGGGTGCCTGACTGGGACCTGGGAGGAGGAAAAAAACTCACATCAGAAAACAAAAGGGACAGCAGGCAGGCCCCGTGGTGCCGGGTTCGAGGGGACCCGCCGAGGGCGCCTTGGGTCTGTGCTGGTTGTATTTTCCTTCGGATTCTTTTCCAGAGGGTGGGAGGGAGGGGGAGAAACGTCAACGGCAGAGACGCGTCGGTGGGTGGCCTCCTGCACGCGCCCCGGGGACCGACCGGGGCCGGGGATCGCGCCTGCAACCCAGGAGCGTGCCCCTTGGCCAGACTCGAACCCGGGACCGACTTCGGTCCGCAGGTTGACGCTCCATGCACTGAGCCACGCATCCAGGCCAGTCTGCTGGTTGGTTGGTTTTTTTTTTAAGAGAATTGTGGGGTTTTTTTTTTAACAGAATTATGGTTTTTTTAAAAATATATTTTGTATTGATTTTTACAGAGAGGAAGGGAGAGGGATAGAGGGTTAGAAACATCGATGAGAGAGAAACATCGACCAGCTGCCTCCTGCACACCCCCCACTGGGGATGTGCCCGCAACCCAGGTCCATGCCCTTGGCCGGAATCGAACCCGGGACCCTTGAGTCCGCAGGTCGACGCTCTATCCACTGAGCCACACCGGCCAGGGCAAGAATTGTGGCTTTTTAACAGGATTGCGGGATGCCCGTCTGCAGGGAGTGAGTGCACGGCACTCCCCTCAGCGACGCCGCCCTGGGCACCGGGCGTGAGGCCGCCTCCCAGGACAGGAGGCCGGAGCAGCCCTGGCCGGTGCGGCTCAATGGTCAGCGCTCCGGCGGCACACCAAGGGGTCCCGGGTTCGACTGCCGGCCGAGGGCACGTCGACAAGTTGCAGGTTGGATCCCCGCCCCAGTCTCAACGGAACGGCGTTGTGTGGAGCAGCCGTGTTCCTCGAGAGCCATCGTGTGGCCCGACATGCGTCCACCCTGCCCCCCGACTCCCCACCCCACCCCCCAGGACCCTGACAGGCTGTGCGACCGGCCGACCGGCCGCCCGGGAGCCGATGGCAGTGACCAGGCCCCCGCGTACCTGCTGTCCTTTTCCAGTAAACCTTCGCCTGCAGCCGGCCGTCCTGGAAGAAGGGGGCGCCCACCTCCAGCCGGCGGGCGGGCCGGCGCCGCGGAGCAGGGGGCTGTGGCCGCATCGGCCCTCTTCTGTCCTTCCTGAGCGGGTCGTCTGCAACCAAGGACAAGGGTCCGGGGGACGGGTCAGAGGTCATGCTCGAGGGTGAGCGTCGGCCCAGGAACCAGGAGATCGGGGTTCGATTCCCGGTCACGGGCACAGGCCCGGGTTGCGGGCTCGATCCCCAGTGGGGGGCGTGCAGGAGGCGGCCAATGCATGATTCTCTCATCCTTGATGTTTCTCTCTCTCTCTCTCTCTTTTCCTCTCTCTCTAAAAATGAATGAAAACAGATTTTTAAAAACAGACGGGGGCTGGATTCGGTGTGAAGGCATAGCTTGCAGAATCCGAGAGAGAGAGAGAGAGAGAGAGAGAGAGAGAGAGAGAGAGAGAGAGAGAGAGAGAGGTGCTGCTCAGGCACCCCCCCCCCCCCAGGGCCCCAGGACATGGGCCAGACGCATACTCGGAATATTTCAGCTTAAATGGCTCGCATCCGTGTCTGCAGAGCTGAGGCGCACGTCCTCGGCTTAAGCGCCCTTCACCCGAATGCAGGGTGTGCCTCAGGGTGCCTCCCGCGCCCCCAGGCGGGTCTGCTGCACCCCAGCCGGTGCGCAGACGTGCACCGCAGCGCTGACGCCCTCGCACAATCCGGGAACCCTCGGGGGGTGTCGGGGAGCCGGTTTCGGCCCGATCCCCGCAGGCCAGGCCGAGGGACCCCACCGGTTGGTGCACGAATCCATGCACCGGGCCTCTAGCCTCTCTCTCTATATAAAAGGCTCATATGCACATTGTCCGCTCAGGAGTTCGACCGGCAGAGCGCGAGTTCGACTGCTCACTCTGACCTTCAGAGGGTGGAAGGGCTCAAAGGTGAGGGGCTCACAGGTGAGGGGCTCAGTCCCCATCCCACACACCCACCATCCTGGGACCCAGGGCTGTCAATCAGACACCCCCAGACCCAGGAGCAAGACTCCACGCATTTGCTGGGGCGGCTTCCGGAACCCGGGGACCCTTTCCTCACTCGGTCACGGGTTTATGATAAAGGAGAAAGCTCAGGCCCCGCCGGCGTGGCTCAGTGCGTGAGCGTCGACCTGGGAACCAGGAGGTCAGGGTTCGAATCCCCGTCAGGGGACAGGCCCAGGTGGCAGGCTCCATCCCCAGTAGGGGGTGTGCAGGAGGCGGCCGGTCCATGATTCTCTCTCATCACTGATGTTTCTAACTCTCCCACCCTCTCCCTTCCTCTCTGAAATCTGTAAAAATATATATTTTTAAGAAATGAAATGAAAAAAAAACCAACTAGAAAACTCAGGCACAGGCAGATGGAGGAGACACATAGCCAACGGGGTGAGGAAGGGGGTGGGGAGTACAGCCCCTCACCCTCTCCAGGCACCCCACAGGCCCCCAATTGGCTCCCGGGAACCCCACAGGCCCCCAATCGGCTCCCGGGAACCCCACAGGCCCCCAATCGGCTCCCGGGCACCCACCCCAAGCTCTCCGACCCCATCCTTTCTGTTCTTAAGGAGGCTGTCTAATGCAGGTGCGACTGATGGCCATGGGTCCTTCGAGGTGCCCCTCGTGATGCAGCCCCGCCCGCTGCCCCCAGCTGGGGAGGGGAGGGTGGGGCTGGCCATTCCTGTCCTCTAACCCCAGGTGGGTGCAGACCAGCCCCCCCCCCGCCTCCCTCCCCCCAGGAGCCTCCAGCAGCCCCACAACAAAGACGCCTTCATCCCGCTCACCGCTTGGGGAAATTCCAGGGGGTGCTGGGAATCTAGACCGACGCCCAACACATACTTCTTATTCTACGTCACCACCTGGCCGGCTGCTCCGGCGGGAGAGGCAGCCGCACCCTGCCAACAGCTGGAGAGGCAGCGGCTGGGCCAGGAGGAGGCGGGGGGAGGAGGAGGGGGAGGTAAGGGGGCAATGGGGGGCCGACAATCACCCAGCTCCCTGCAAAGGGCTCTCCCCAGCCCCCCCTGCCATCATGGGGTCTGGTCCGGCCAAGGCATCAGCGGGCGTTAGTTCACCGTCGGACTGAAGACCACAGGCTCCCTTTCAAATGGGTCGTTGTGTGTGGCCTGCGGATGGGGTTACAAGTACCCAGTGGCCCTAGCCAGTGTGGCTCAGTGGGCAGAGCACCGGCCCTCAGACTGCAGGGTCCCGGGTTCGATTCCGGTCAAGGGCGGCGCGTGCCTGGGTGGCAGGTTTCCCAGCCCTGGTCGGGGCGCGTGCAGGAGGCAACCCATCGATGTGTCTCTCTCACATGGATGTCTCTCTCTGTCTCTCCCCCTCTCTCCCACTCGCTCTAAAAAATAATTAATGGGAAAATGTCCTCGGGTGAGGATTAAAAACAACACAAAACTATATATATAAAAGCCTAAGCAACCATCTGACCATTTGACCGCCTGACCGTTCGCTATGACGCACACTGACCACCAGAGGGCAGACACTCCAACTGGTAGCTATGACGTGCACTGACCACCAGGGGGCAGACGCTCCAACCTGTAGCTATGACATGCACTGACCACCAGGGGGCAGGCAGTCAGCACAGGAGCTGATGAGCTGCGATGACTTGGCAGCTGCAGTTCTTGGGTGATGCACCCAGAACCAGAGAGGAGGGACCCCGATTCTGGGGTGTGTCACCTGAGACCCACCCTCTTGCAATCCAGGACCCCTCGGGGGATGTCGGAGAGCTGGTTTCGGCCCGATCCCCGCAGGCCAGGCCGAGGGACCCCACCGGGGCACAAATCCGTGCCCCGGGCCTCTAGTCTATGTATGTAAAAGGCTAACATGCAAATTGTCCGCGCAGGAGTTCAACCGGGAGAGCGGGAGTTCGATCGATCGCTATGACGTGCGCTGACCACCAGGGGGTGGCGCTGAACATGGCGGGCGACCAGCGGCGGTAGCGAGGGAAGGGGGAGGCGGGTAGCCGGGGAGGCCAGGCCGCGGGACCTTAATGTGCACCGATTTCGTGCACCGGGGCCTCCAGTACATAAACCAGAAAATGCTCCGATGGCACCCAAGCAAATGGGGACTTTTTTTCCTCCTGGTTCCTGGCTGTGGGAAGGAATGAATACATGACGTGATGGGAGCCTGCAATCCCATTCCAGCTGCTCACCGGGAAGGAATGCGGTTTGTTTGTTGGAAAAAAAGCAGAAGGAGAGGAGGAGGCGGGCGGAGGGAGGGGGAGCCGTGAGGCGGGGGGGGGCGGGCAGGTGGGGATCTGGTGGGCGGGGCTGAAAAGAGGGAGAAATCTCCTATACGACTCACACCTCCCAAGGGACATTGGGTCCAAAATGGGTATTTGAGGAAGAGTAGACACAGAATTCCTAGTTTGGCTACTACTTTAATTTTATAAGAAAAGAAGTGGCAGGCCCGGCCGGCGTGACTCCGTGGTTGAGCGTCGGCCTAGGAGCCAGGAGGTCACAGGTTTGATTCCCGGTCAAGGGCACATGCCCGGGTTGTGGGCTCGATCCTCAGTAGGGGGCGTGCAGGAGGCAGCCGGTCCATGATTCTCTCTCCTCATGGATGTTTCTATCTCTCTCTCTCCCTCAACCTTCGTCTGTAAATAAAAATATATATATATATATATATATATATATATATATATATATATATATATATATATATATATATTAGAGGCCCAATGCATGAAGATTCGTGCAAGAATGGGCCTTCCTTCCCCTGGCTGCCAGCACTGCCTTCGCTCTGGCCGGAGCCACCTTTCCGCCTGTGTCCCACCCCACCCATGGCCACTGTGCGTATGCAAATTAACCCACCAGCTTTGCTGGGTTAATTTGCATACTCACTCCTGATTGGCTGGTAGGCGTCACGAAGGTACGGTCAATTTGCATCTTTCTCTTTTATTAGTGTAGATATTGTAAAAAGTCGGCCACATGTAGATTGCAAATGAAATGCTCTCTCTCTGCACGGTAACCCCCCCATGGTTGCTGGGCAGGTGGGCGCGGGGCTGATGAGCCCGGGAGATACTCACTGTTGCTGGCGGCGGGCGGCGGGGTGAAGTGCAGGGCGACCTTCGCGCTCTTGAGGCGCATCTGCCCCCAGTAGGCCACGGCCTGCAGCTCCACGCTGTAGTCGGAGTCTGGCTGCAGGCCCTCCAGGACCACGGAGTTCTGGGACTGGGGGACAGGTGGAGGGCACCCCAGTCACAGGCCACCCCGCCTCCCAGCCCCACCCCCACCCCTCCCGCAGGAGGCCGCTCCCCCATTCCAGAGTCAGACCACAGTTTCCTCATGCTCACAGATAACTTTCTAAGCTCACCCCTGTCTTCCTCTTTTTTTAATTTTAATTTTTAATATATATATAATTTTCAATCCTCACTTGAGGATATTTTCCCATTGATTTTTTGAGAGAGTGGAAGACAGAGGGAGAGACACAGAGAGAAACATTGATGTGAGAGAGACACATCGATGGGTTGCCTCCTGCACGCGCCCTGACCAGGACCCAGGCCAGGGAGGAGCCTGCAACCGAGGTATGTGCCCTTGACCGGAATCAAACCCAGGACCCTGCAGTCCGCAAGCTGATGCTCTAGCCACTGAGCTACACTGGCCAGGGCCTGAGTTCCTCTTTAAGACCTGCAAATCCAGCCCTAACTTGTATGGCTCAGTGGATAGAGCATCGGCCTGCAGACTCAAGGGTCCCAGGTTCGATTCTGGGCAAGGGCATGTACCTTGGTTGTGGGCACATCCCCAGTAGGGGGTGTGCAGGAGGCAGCTGATCGATGTTTCTCTCTCATCGATGTTTCTAACTCTCTATCCCTCTCCCTTCCTCTCTGTAAAAAATCAATAAAATATATTTTAAAAAAATAAAAATAAAAATAACGGAGGGAGAGCCCTGGCCAGTGGTTCGGTGGGTTGGTGCATCATCCTGTGCATCAAAAGGTTGCGCGTTCGATTTCCTGGTCCGGGCGCGTGCCCAGGTTTTGGGTTCAACCCCCCATTGGAGCAGGTATGGGAGGCAACCCTTCAACGTTTCTCTCTCACATGGATGTTTCTCTCTATCCCTCCCTCCCTCTCTCAAAACCAACAACCATATTTATTTTTAATAATAATAATTATTATGATTATGATGATGATGATGATTATAAACTAAAACTAGAAGCCTGATGCACGAAATTTGGCTTCGTCCGGAAGGTCATCCTGAAGGTTTTTTGGCTGTCCGATCTAATTAGCATATTATGCTTTTATTATTATAGATAATAATAATAAACTAAAATAGCATAACCCCCAAAGACTATCACAGCTAAATATCAAGGGTAGCTTTTGGAGACGTATTTTATAATTCTAAATGGCACAGATGCCCGACCGGCAGGGCTCAGTGGTTGAGCATCGGCCTAGGAACCAGGAGGTCAGGGTCCGATTCCCGGTCAAGGGCACATGCCCGGGGTTGCGGGCTCCATCCCCAGTAGGTGGCGTGCAGGAGGCAGCCGGTCCATGGTTCGCTCTCAACATTGTTTCTCTCTCTCTCTCTCTCTCTCTCTCTCTCTCTCTCTCTCTCTCTCCTCCCTCTCTTCCTCTCTGAAATCCCATAAAAATATATTTTAAAAAATTAATAAACACATGGCAGAGATGCTGCATCTTCAGCGCAAAAAATAAAAAATAAATAAGATAAACGCTGTTGCTATTTTTGCTGACTTTCCAACGTGTGTTTGTTTCCTTATGGCCCCGGGGGAACCGGGTTTGTGCAACTTTGTAACAACTCGAAGCAACGCGGTCTCAGCCGCGAGGAAAGGAAGTGGCGGCTCCCGTGCCATGGACCACGCGTGTGCTACGCTCTGCGCCGGCCCGCGGACGGGGTCCCGGGGGATCGTGCCTGTGCCCGTTGCCGCTGGCCTTTCGGGAGCGAGCGGCTCCCTGGGCTACATGCAGGTGTCGGCACCTGCGACGCCAAAGGCAGCGTCCTCGCTGTGAGCCGTGGCGGTACCGTAGCCGACGAGGCACGATTATCGCTAATTGTTTAAAAAATAAAAAATAAAAAGAAGGCATCGGGACTCTCTGACCTCTCTGACTCTCTATAGTCTCCTGGGTGAGACTATAAGGGTGAAGGGGGGAACATTCCACTCCCTACATCTGCTCCTTTTTTTTTTTTTTTGCTGTAAAAATATATATTTTTTTCTGTTAATCTTTATTGTTGAAGGTATTACCTAGGTCCTCCTTCTTCCCTCATTGACCTCTTCCACTCTGACTCTCAATAGTCTCCTGGGTGAGACTATAAGGGTGAAGGGGGGAACGTTCCACTCCCTCCATCTGCTCCTTTTTTTTTTTTTTTTTTTTTTGCTGTAAAAAAATATATATTTTTTCTGTTAATCTTTATTGTTGAAGGTATGACCTAGGTCCTCCTTCTTCCCTCATTGACCTCTTCCACTCTGACTCTCTATGGTCTCCTGGGTGAGACTATAAGGGTGAAGGGGGAACGTTCCACTTCCTCCATCTGCTCCTTTTTTCTTTTTTTTTTTTTTGCTGTAAAAATATTTTCTTTTCTGTTAATCTTTATTGTTGAAGGTATGACATAGGTCCTCCTTCTTCCCTCATTGACCTCTTACAGCCGCTCCCGTTCCCCCCCGCCCCCCGCCCAGGCCCTCCCCACCCCATCGTCTGTGTCCACGCTGATGCACACACACACACACACACGTTCATTGGTTGGTCTCGCCCCTCCCAACCTCCCCTGCCTCCCCTCCGATGACCAGAAACAGACCCGGAGTCACAGAAGCGCGAACGGACTGTGGAACATGGGCCCTGCGTTAGCTCGGCGGGCAGCAGCCAGGAGCTGGCATGGCCCCAAGGGCACTCGACCTCTTACCCCGTCCACAGACGTCCTGCGCCTCTTCCTGGCAGGAACCCCCACGCCGCGGGCGGCCCAGCTCCAGAAGACCTTGTAGTGGTGCACGGGGACGTCGGGCTCCTGGGGCCCGTCCCAGGCCAGCGTGACAGTCACACTCCCGTCGCCGTGGCTGGTGGCGTTGGCGAGCCGGAGGCGGGCGGGAGCCGCAGGGGCCGACGGGTCTGGAATCCCAGGAGAGGGGCGGCCATGGGAGCCCCGCACCGAGCGGGACACGGAGTGGGGATCTGTGCACCCGTGCTGACCACAGGGCACGGGGCACTGTCCTCTCCATACGGTGTCCCCCCAAAATGTGGTCACACACTTTGAATAATTATGAAGGCCGTGTTTATTAAAACCGGAGGCCTGGTGCACGAAATTCGTGCAGTCGGGGGGTGGAGGGGGAGGCCCTCAGCCTGGATGTGAAAGGTCACAGGTTGGGCCGAGGAACCCCACTGGTGCACGATCTGGGCTGGGGAGGGACACGGGAGGTTGGCCAGTGGGGGAGGGACTGTGGGCGGGCTCCAGGGCATGTCTGGCCCATCTCGTTCAGTCCTGATCGGCCGGACCCCAGCAGCAAGCTCACCTACCGGTCAGAGCATCTGCCCCCTGGTGGTCAGTGCACGTCATAGCGACTGGTCGACCAGTCAACTGCCCCCTGGTGGTCAGTGCACATCATAGCGAGCGGTTGAGCAGCCTCAGCATATCATTAGCATGTTACGTTTTGATTGGTTGAACGGCCGACCGGTCGACCGGACACTTGGCATAGTAGGCTTTTATTATATAGGATACATTTCATTTTCGAAATGGAGCTCACGGCTGTGAAAGTGTGTATACCCCTTGGGGGGACACCCGGTATGTACAATACCAGCTGGAAACCAGTAATAAATAAGGCCCCTCTTGCCCGGCCAGTGTGGCTCAGTGGTTGAGCATCGACCTATGAACCAGGAGGTCAGGGTTCGATTCCAGGTCAGAGCACGTGCCCGGGTTGCAGGCTCGATCCCCAGTAGGGGGCGTGCGGGAGGCAGCCGATCTATGATTCTCTCTCATCATGGATGTTTCTCTCTCTCTCTCCCTCTCCCTTCCTCTCTGAGGTCAATAAAAATATATTTTAAAAAAATACCCACAAATGGTATTCGTCTCGAAAAGAAAAAGCGTGGAAACTGCCTACCCCATGTGTGAAAAGTGAGACGTTTCTGTAAAAATAGGTGTTCTATGTTTTGGGGAAGCAAATGCGTTAAAAGGAAATTAACTCGCTTGTTCGCCAACCCAGCCCGGTGAACCGTAGACTCATGTATTGAAGTTTCCCCGTAAAGGAGAGACCGACAGGAATTTGGGGTTTTTTTCCATGAAGATCGGGGTTCGGGCCCAGGAATGCTGGGCAGCGAGCCTGAGCTTCACGGAAGCCCTTTCGTCAAGTTGCTCTTTCTTTCTCTACTTAATCTGACGGTTATTTTCAGGGTTGTTCGGGAGGAGGGTGGGGTGCAGGAGGGGGCATGCTCACCCCTGGAGGAGTGGAGGTGCTTGCTGGGGGGATCCGGGGGAGGGTGGGGTGCAGGAGGGGGCATGCTCACCCCTGGAGGAGTGGAGGTGCTTGCTGGGGGGATCCGGGGGAGGGTGGGGTGCAGGAGGGGGCATGCTCACCCCTGGAGGAGTGGAGGTGCTTGCTGGGGGAATCCGGGGGAGGGTGGGGTGCAGGAGGGGGCATGCTCACCCCTGGAGGAGTGGAAGTGCTTGCTGGGAGGCCTGGGGGGAGGATGGGGTGCAGGAGGGGGCATGCTCACCCCTGGAGGAGTGGACGTGCTTGCTGGGGGGCCTGGGGGGAGGATGGGGTGCAGGAGGGGGCATGCTCACCCCTGGAGGAGTGGAAGTGCTTGCTGGGGGGCCTGGGGGGAGGATGGGGTGCAGGAGGGGGTATGCTCACCCCTGGAGGAGTGGAGGTGCCTGCCGGGGTCCCTGGGGGGAGGGTGGGGTGCAGGAGGGGGCATGCTCACCCCTGGAGGAATGGAGGTGCCTGCTAGGGGACCTGGGGGGAGGGTGGGGTACAGGAGGGGGCATGCTCACCCCTGGAGGAGTGGAGGTGCCTGCTGGGGTGCCTGCGGGGAGGATGGGGTGCAGGAGGGGGCATGCTCACCCCTGGAGGAGTGGAGGTGCCTGCCGGGGTGCCTGCGGGGAGGATGGGGTGCAGGAGGGGGCATGCTCACCCCTGGAGGAGTGGAGGTGCCTGCCGGGGTGCCTGCGGGGAGGATGGGGTGCAGGAGGGGGCATGCTCACCCCTGGAGGAGTGGAGGTGCCTGCCGGGGTGCCTGCGGGGAGGATGGGGTGCAGGAGGGGGCATGCTCACCCCTGGAGGAGTGGAGGTGCCTGCCGGGGTGCCTGCGGGGAGGATGGGGTGCAGGAGGGGGCATGCTCACCCCTGGAGGAGTGGAGGTGCCTGCTGGGGGGCCTGGGGGGAGGGTGGGGTGCAGGAGGGGAATGCTCACCCCTGGAGGAGTGGAGGTGCCTGCTGGGGGGCCTGGGGGAAGATGGGGTGCAGGAGGGGCATGCTCACCCCTGGAGGAGCGGAAGTGCCTGCTGGGGTCCCTGGGAGGAAGTGGGGTACAGGAGTGGGCATGCTCACCCCTGGAGGAGTGGAAGTGCTTGCTGGGAGCCGTGAAGCCGCGGGTCCCGTGCACGTTGACGGCCGCCACCCGGAACTGGTACCACCGGCTGGGCCGGATGTCCGCCAGCCGCGCCCGCTCGTCCGTGGTCTGGGGGGTCACAAAGCACAGGGGAGCCCCTTATTCTCACACGGCAGGGGGTCCGTTTCCAAAGACAAGCTCGAGGGTCCGGGCAGCTGAGACCTCGCCCCCCTCCCACCCTGAGGCTGGGGCGCCTCCCTCTCACACCCCAACCGGAGCTGGGGGTCGAGCCCGCAGCCAAGGTACACGCCCTTGACCGCGAATCGAACCCAGGACCCTTCGGTCCGAGGGCCGGCGCTCTAACCACTGAGCCGCACTGGCCAGGGGTGGTGGTTGTTTTGTTTTTTTTTACAAAATGGGTAGAGAATAGAATTACGGGATTCACTTGGCCAGGTTTCCCCCTCCATTTAAGATGCTTCTTTTGCATCGAACGTCTCAGTTATGTTGGGGCCTTTAAATTAGTTCAGAGTTTATTCTGCTTGGGGGGATCCTACTGTTGACAAAAGGCCCGAATCCCCTCGCTGAACACCTGGGCATGGCAGTGTGTGCTTTTTAAAATATATATTTACTAGAGGCCCAGTGCACGAAATTTGTGCACAGGTGGGGGGTGTCCCTCAGCCCAGCCTGCACCCTCTCCAATCTGGGACGTCCCTCTCGCAATCCGGGACCGCTGGCTCCTAACTGCTCGCCTGCCTGCCGGCCTGATTGCCCCCAACTCCAACCCCCTGCCAGCCTGATCACCCCTAACTGCCCCACGCCTGCCGGCCTGATCGCCCCTAACCACTCTGCCTGCCGGCCTGATCGCCCCCAACTGCCCCCTGCCACCCTGATCACCCCTAACTGCCCCACCCCTGCCGGCCTGATCGCCCCTAACTGCCCCACCTCTGCCGGCCTGATCGCCCCTAACCACTCTGCCTGCTGGCCTGATCGCCCCCAACTGCCCCCTGCCACCCTGATCACCCCTAACTGCCCCACCCCTGCCACCCTGATCACCCCTAACTGCCCCACCCCTGCCACCCTGATCACCCCTAACTGCCCCACCCCTGCCGGCCTGATCGCCCCTAACCACTCTGCCTGCCGGCCTGATCGCCCCCAACTGCCCCCTGCCACCCTGATCGCCCCTAACTGCCCCACCTCTGCCGGCCTGATCGCCCCTAACCACTCTGCCTGCCGGCCTGATCGCCCCCAACTCCTCCCCCTGCCACCCTGATCACCCCTAACTGCCCCACCCCTGCCTGCCTGATCGCCCCTAATCTGCCTCTGCCTCAGCTCCACCACCATGGCTTTGTCCGGAAGGCTGCCCGGAAGGTCTCCCGGTCTAATTAGCATATTACCCTTTTATTAGTATAGATTGGTTTCAGAGAGAGAAGCATCCATGATGAGAGAGAATCACGGATCAGCTGCCTCCTGCACGCCCCCCACTGCGGGTCGAGCCCTCAACCCGGGCCTGTGCCCTTGACCGGGAATCGAACCCTGACCTCCTGGTTCCTAGGTCGACGCCCAACCCCTGAGCCTCGCCGGCAGGGCTGCTTTATTCTCTCTCTATCTCGGGATAGACGCCTTGCACCCGGTGTCCGTTTAACAGCTTTGGAAAGAAAAGGGGATATTGTGCTCTCTCCGCCCGGGGCCGAGAGGCAGGGGCCGGGCCGAGATAAACGCGGCCGATCGCCTTGTCAAGGGGCCGAGACAGAGCAGACAGCCCCTGGCAGGGTTGGCGAGCCATGGGGGGCTCCCCCCGGCCGGCGGATAGGCGTCTGCCCGGCCACGCGGGTCCGGGCGGAACACAGGCTCAGACTCAGGAGACACGGAGAGAAGGCACTTCCTGATTGCATGTCGGATGAACGGGTCCTGGACGGTGGCCTTGGCCTGGCTCTCGCCGGCTGCCGGCTTATCTCCAGGAAGGGCAGTTCTCGGAGGAAGTGTCCGCACTCGGATTAGAAAGTTATCTCCTTGCACGGGGTTTGCAGCACAAGGAGCCCACAGTCAGGTGTCGCGAGGAGCTGGCCAGCCCGTCTCCAGCAGATGCCCACGCGACGCCCACGTGGACCCTGCTTCGGGCTGCCGGAGGGACGGCGGCGTAGATCGCTAGTTTATAAAAATACTAGAGGCCCGGTGCACGAAATTCATGCACGGGGGGTGGGGTTGTCCCTCAGCCCGGCCTGCACCCTCTCCAATCTGGTACCCCCTACCCCGGGGGATGTCCACAGGGATCGGGCCTAAACCGGCAATCAGACGTCCCTCTCGCAAACCGGGACTGCTGGCTCCTAACTGCTCACCTGCCTGCCTGCCTGATCGCCCCTAACCACTCTGCCTGACGGCCTGCTCACCCCAAACTGCCCCCCCCTGCAGGCCTGATCGCCCCCAACCCCACCCCCCTGCAGGCCTGATCGCCCCCAACCCCACCCCCGTGCCGGCCTGATCGCCCCCAACTGCCCTCCCCTCCTGGCTTGATCGCCCCTAACCGCCTCGGCCTCAGCCCTGCCACCATGGCTTTGTCCAGAAGGACGTCCGGAAGGTCTCCCGGTCTAATTAGCATATTACCCTTTTAGTAGTATAGATATATTTCTATTGAGTTCAGAGAGGAAGGGAGAGGGAGAGACGGATAGAAACATCCATGATGAGAGAGAATCATGCATCGGCTGCCTCCTGCACGCCCCCCACTGGTTGGGGATGGAGCCCACAGCTAGGCATGTGCCCCGACCGGGAATCGAACCCTGACCTCCTGGTTCCTAGGTCCATGCTCAGCCACCGAGCCCTGCCGGCCGGGGTCCGTGCGGCACCTGCAGGTGTGGGGGGCCCGGCCGGAAGGAGAAGCACCCCCCAGCCCCGCACTCACCTGCCCCACTGTCTGCCAGGCCGTGGCCTCGTCCTCGCTGGGGTGCAGGCCCGCGTTCCACCTCCGCTGCAGCACGTAGGTCACCGGCTCGATGGACACGTTGAACCTCGAGGACCACCTGACCTCCAGGTGCCCGGAGGGCAGTTCCGCGAACCGCAGCTCCTTCCTGGGCTTTAGGGGGACGCCTGCAACGGGACCGCGCCCGTGACTGCCGGCTGCCCCCCCTGCCAGCCTGATCGCCCCTAACTGCCCTCCCCTGCCTGCCTGATCGCCCCCAACTGCCCCCCCCGCCGGCCTGATCGCCCCCAACTGCCCCTCTGCCACCCTGATCGCCCCCAACTGCCCCCCTTGCTGGGCTGATCGCCCCCAACTGCCCCCCCTGCCAGCCTGATCGCCCCTAACTGCCCGACCCTGCCGGCCTGATCGCCCCCAACTGCCCCCCTTGCTGGGCTGATCGCCCCCAACTGCCCCCCCTGCCAGCCTGATCGCCCCTAACTGCCCTCCCCTGCCGGCCTGATCGCCCCCAACTGCCCCCCTTGCTGGGCTTATCGCCCCCAACTGCCCCCCCTGCCAGCCTGATCGCCCCCAACTGCCCCCCTGCCGGTCTGATCGCCCCTAACTGCCCTCCCCTGCCGGCCTGATCGCCCCCAACTGCCCCCCTTGCTGGGCTGATCGCCCCCAACTGCCCCCCCTGCCAGCCTGATCGCCCCCAACTGCCCCCTGCCGGTCTGATCGCCCCTAACTGCCCTCCCCTGCCGGCCTGATCGCCCCCAACTGTCCCCCCGCCGGCCTGATCGCCCCTAACTGCCCTCCCCTGCCGGCCTGCTTGCCCCCAACTGCCCCCCCACCGGCCTGATTGCCCCCAACTGCCCCGCCCGCTGGCCTGATCGCCCCCAACTGCCCACCCCCACCGGCCTGCTCGCCCCCAACTGTGCCCCCCGCCAGCCTAATTGCCCCCAACTGGCCCCCCCCCCGCCGGCCTGATTGCCCCCAACTGCCCTCCCCCCCGCCGGCCTGATCGCCCCCAACTGCGGGGGTGTGGGGCGCTCAGACCCAGGCTGAGGGGGAGGAGGAACCACAGGCAATTCTCGTCTGCCTCCTTTCTTTAAAAAAAAAATACTTTTTTAAAATTGATTTCAGAGAGGAAGGGAGAGGGCGAGAGAGAGAAACATCAGTGACCAGAGGGAATCCTGGACCGGCTGCCTCCTGCACGCCCCCTGCTGGGGATCGAGTGCCCTGACGAGGAATCGAACCGTGACCTCCTGGTCCATCGGTCGACGCTCACCCACTGAGCCACCCGGCCGGGCCCCGCCCCCGTTCCCATCGCGGTTTCACGTTGGCGACCTCCAGGCCCCGAGGCCAGACCGGCCCCTCTCCCAGGAGTCTCGGCCCCTGGTTCTAACAGGGTCCACGTGGGTCCCTGGTTCCGGACACGCGTCCCCCCGAGTAACCTGGAGGGCCTTCGCTTTCTTTCGTTTTTTTATGAATTTCGTGCACCGGGCCCCTAGTGCACGAGATGTTATTAGTGTAGATAAATGTCCATTGGGTTCAGAGAGGAAGGGAGAGGGAGAGAATCCTCGCCTGGGGATATTTTCCCATTGATTTTTAGAGGGAGCGAAAGAGAGAGGGAGGGAGGGAGAGAGAGAAACATTAAAGGGAGAGAGAAACACCTCGATGGGTCGTCTTCTGCACGGGCCTCGTCCAGGGCACAGGCCGGGGAGGAGCCTGCAACCGAGGTCTGTGCCCTTGACCGGGGATCGAACCCGGGACCCTTCGGTCCGCCGGCCGACGCTCTAACCACTGAGCCACACCGGCCCGGGCTCCACGGCCTTTTCTGTGTGTGTTCCTCACGCTGCCGGGGCGTCCCCTGAGGCCGATGTGGGCTTCACAGGAGGGACACCCTCCAGCGTTGCAAGTCCTTCGCCCACACAGCGGGCTCGGTCATGACAGCTCGGCCCCCGCCCGCTCTCTGTTGGGGCTCAGGGGTTTTCCTTTTACAGAAACGTTGTAAGCCCCATGACCCCAGGGGGGCGGGGGAACATCTTATGACACTGACTTCCATGGCGCACGAAATGCGTGCAAGGGGCTCGGCTTTGTCCGGAAGGTCGTCCAGAAGGACGTCTGGAAGGCTGTCCGGTCTAATTAGCATATCATGCTTTTCTTATTATAGTCTAGAGGCCCGGTGCATGAAATTCATGCATGGGAGGGGGTGTCCCTCAGCCCAGCCTGCACCCTCTCCAATCTGGGACCCCTCGGGGGATGTCCGACTGCCGTCTTAGGCCCGATCCCTGCATTTGCTCTGACCGGGAATTGAACCGTGACCTCCTGGTTCATAGGTCGACGCCCAACCCCTGAGCCACGCCGGCCGGGCTCGGGGCTTATTTTGTTGGCTAATTCGTTTTGTTTGTTAGATTCCCAGAGTAGATTTCCTTAGGCTTTTATCGTTCTGTGCAATCGGGCCCCTTGGTTGACCCCTCCCCAGCACACAGGGACCCCGGGGATGCAGGGGACGGGGGTGGGGGGGCGGGAAACGGCGCCCTCCTATACCCGCAGGCTCCTACCTTTGTACAGCATCTTGGGCACCTGGCAGGTGTGCCCACAGCCATTGGAGCAACACTTCTTCACCCCCGAGCACTCGCGGTCCCGCTCACAGCTCTCCACGCAGGCGGCCGCAAAGCCACTGGCCCTCTCGGGGGCCGGGCAGTCCCCCTGCTTGACGGCCAGCACGTGCTGCAGGAACTCACAGCTGGTCAGGCACTCGTGGCTCCGCTTGGGGAACAGAGGCTGTGGGGGAGACCAGGGCAATTCCGCTCAGCCCCGCACACGACATTGCAGAGGGAGACCAGGGCAATTCTGCTCAGCCCCGCACACGACGTCGCAGAGGGAGACCAGAACAATTCCGCTCAGCCCCACACACGACGTCGCAAAGGGAGGCCAGAACAATTCCGCTCAGCCCCGCACACGACGTCGCAAAGGGAGACCAGAACAATTCCGCTCAGCCCTGAACACGACGTCGCAAAGGGAGACCAGAGCAATTCCGCTCAGCCCCGCACACAACGTCGCAAAGGGAGGGAAGTCAGAACCATTCTTCCGTCCAAATGGTAGACAGAGCAAATGCGCTCCCTTCCTTCCCACTGCAGAAGTCGTGTTTAGCCCTGGCCAGCGTGGCTCAGTGGATAGAGCGTCAGCCTGCAGACCAGAGGGTCCTGGGTTCGATTCCGGTCAAGGGCACGGACCTCCGTGGCAGGCTCCTCCCCGGCCTGGGCCCTGGTCGAAGGGTGCATGCAGGAGGCAACCCGTCCATGTGTTTCTCTCGCATCGATGTTTCTCTCTCTCTCTCCCACTCTCTCTAAAAATCAATGGGAAAATATCCTCGGGGAGGATTAAAAAAAAGAAGAAGTCCTATTTATGCTCGCGTCCTACAGGATTATGACCCACGACAGGTTAGCGGTAGCCCCAGGGAGCCCAAGAAGACGGCATACTGGGGATAGATTTTTCTTTTAAAAGTTTTTTTTATTGATTTCAGAGAGGAAAGGAGAGGGAGAGAGAGAGACAGAAACATCAGTGATGAGAGAGAATCGTGGACCGGCTGTCTCCTGCACGCCCCCTACTGGGGATCCAGCCCGCAACCCGGGCATGTGCCCTTGACCAGGAATCGAACCCGGGACCCTTCAGTCCGCCGGACGATGCTCTACCCATTGAGCCACACAGGCCAGGGAAGTATTTTTCTTTTTTATCTGCATTCTCTGTCTCTCTCTCTCTGTCTCTCTCTCTCTCTCTCACACACACACACACACACACACACAGTAACTGACCCCCAGCTACAGACGGACGGTGACCCCCCGTTGGTCCCCGTCAGCCGGGACGCAGGCACACGCAGGCACCTGGGCGGCCGCCCCACTTACCTCACAGAAGCTCAGACACCCCTCCTTCTGCAGGTCCCGCGTCTCCTTGCAGGGCGCCAGGCACTGGGAGATGGACAGTAAGAGGCATTAGCAACACGGGGAGAAACCACGGCAGGAAGATAGAGCTCACCTGTGCCCCTCACTTCTCCACGCCCCCCCCCTCCTGGGCCAGCGGTCCTCAACCTGGGGCACACCCCCCCCAGGGGGGTCGTTTGGTTCTTAAGGGGGGCAATTCGCGAATGAGTGATTCACAGTGAATTTTCTGCATTTCTTACGGCCCTCGGGGCACCCTATGCAGTGTCCTATATAATAAAAGTGTGGTACGCAAATTGTCCCCTCGACCGGGAGGGCGTCCGTCCGGGAGTTCGACCAGGGGGCGGGGCCGGCCGGGGGAAGGGGGGAGGCCACGGCCGACAGCCGGCAGCCGCTAGGGATCCTATCAGTGCACGGATTTCGTGCACCGGGCCTCTAGTATAAATATATATGGTGGCATATTTATGCATTTCAGGCATCTGTTCTATGTTCTGAAACTATTGGCTATTTTTTCCTATCCCTTCATATTATTATTATTATTACTATTATTATTATTATTGTTTTAACCATTTCTTAGTGATTTCTTCCTCAGGACTCCCGTGGTCCTTCCGTTCTTTTACTTTTCCCTTTCATGGAGGCCGTGTTCTTTGGACGTGTGTGTAGACCAAGTGAACGGCCTTTCAGGCTTCCTCTGTGTGAATAGGAGTTCACTTTTTAAAAAAATTTATTTACTTATTTTACAGGAGTAGCTCTCTTTAAAAAAAAAACATTTTTATTGATTTCAGAGAGGAAGGGAGAGGGAGAGAGAGACAGAAACGTCAGTGATGAGAGAGAATCATGGATGGGCTGCCTCCGGCAGGCACCACACTGGGGGGATCAAGCCTGCCACCCGGGCATGTGTGTGCCCTTGGCTGGAATCGAACCCGGGACCCTTCAGCCCGCAGGCCGACGCTCTATCCACTGAGCCACACCAGCCAGTGCCGGAGTTCACTTTTGGAAGAATAAGAATTCCATGTTACGGTTGGGGTGGGGGGGACATCTGGACGTTAGAGATGCTGGGTCGGGGGGCGTGGCCAAGACGAGGTTGGGGACCACTTGCCTGGACAGAGGGCCCTGCATTCTACTCGTGGGATGGGATGTGATTCCGACCAGGAGCCAGGGTAGAGACGCACCCCCACGCCCACGTCCGCCCAACGGGAAGGTGCCCGGTGCGCAGGCGACACGCAGGGCAGTTTGGATAAGCAATACCGGCGACCGAGGTACGCGTGCCCGTGGCCGGGATTCGAACCCGAGACCCTCCGGTCTGACGCGCTCACCCCCGAGCCAGACCGGCCAGGGCTGCCGTCCTTGCCTTCTGCCACAGTGGAACCTGTGTGACCAGCACGCGACCCCACACGTATGCGCGTGGGTGCACGCTCACGCCGACAGACACCCACGGATTGGAGTGTCCGTCCTCCGTGGCGGGACCCGCAGTCCCGGGCAGCCCATCCTCACGGCGTGGGGGTCAGCCACACGCCCCTTGAAGAACACGTGTCGTGGACCCACAGGGCGTGTTTCCGAGCTGCTGATGGCAGCCATCCGTGGCGCACGTGTCCTGCTCATCCTGAATCTGTCTGCCGACCGGGCGCGGCCCACGCAATTCATCGTGGGTTCAGTTTTAGCTGCCTGCGTGCCCCCCTCCCCATAACCTCCCATCAGCCGTGCCTGACGCTACATCTCACAGTCCCATATAATAAAAGGCTAATGTGCAAATCGACCGAACGGCGGAACAACCGGCCGCTATGCCATGCACTGACCACCAGGGGGCAGACGCTCAACGCAGGGAAATGACAGCCGCTCCTCTCCCACATCCGCCAAGAACACTTCCTGCTTCTCCAAGTGATCATGTGCGTGACAGGGGGCAGCGCCCCAACCCCCTGACGGGCCCAGCTCTGTGCCTGATAGGGGGGAGCTCCCCAACCCCCTGACGGGCCCTGCTCTGTGTGTGACAGGGGGCAGCGCCCCAACCCCCCTGATGGGCCCTGCTCTGTGCATGACAGGGTGGCACCACAACCTCCCCATCGCCCCTGCCTTGAGTGTGACAGGGGGCGGCGCCCCAACCCCCCAATCGGCCCTACCCTGAGCGTGACTGAGGGTGGCATTGCAACCTCCAGATCTGCCCTGCTCTGTGCATGACAGGGCGGTGCCCCAACTCCCCAATCGGCCCTGCTCTGAGCCCGACCAGGGGCTGCACCTAGGGATTGGGCCTGCCCTCTGCCACCCGGGAGCAGGCCTAAGCCAGCAGGTCGTTATCTCCCGAGGGGTCCCGGACTGCGAGAGGGCACAGGCCGGGCTGAGGGACCCCTCACCTCCCCCAAGTGCACAAATTTTTGTGCACCGGGCCTCTAGTCCTATATAATAAAAGCCTAATATGCAAATCGACCGAACGGTGGAACAACTGGTCGCTATGCTGTGCACTGACCACCAGGGGGCAGACGCTCAATGCGGAGCTGCCCCCTGGTGGTCAGTGCGCCCCCACAGGGGGAATGCCGCTCTCAGAAGCCGGGCTCATGGCTGGTGAGCCCAGCAGTGGTGGTGGGAGTCTTTCCCGCCTCTGAGGCAGTCGGACACCCCCTGAGGGGTCCCGGAGTGCAAGGGGGCACAGGCCGGGCTGAGGGACCCCCCCCACCCAGTGCACGAATGCCGTGCGCGGGGCCTCTAGTGGTACTAAGGGGCGCACAACCTTTTCCGTCCAAGGCGCCCTGTGCAAGCTGCCAAACGTAGACCCCAGAGTCCAAGTGCCAAAGCTCGATCTCCCACCGTGCTCTCCGCCAGCTAAATTATTTAAACTAAAGCCACAGAGCAGGGAAATGACAGCCGCTCCCACATCCGCCAAGAGGAAAACATTTCCGGCTTCTCCAAGTGATCATGCTAATTTAAAAAAAATGTATATATATATTCATTGATTTCAGAGAGGAAGGGAGAGGGAGAGAGAGAGATAAACATCCATGATGAGAGAGAATCATGGATCGGCTGCCTCCCGCACGCCCCCCCCCCCCCCCGGGGATGGAGCCTGCAACCCGGGAATGTGCCCTTAACCGGAAATCGAACCCTGACCTCCTGGTTCCTAGGTCGACGCTCAACCACTGAGCCACACTGGCCAAGCCATTCAACTTATTTTTAATGGTCTGTGTTGGGGCGGGGGGTGGGGAGAGAAACCGTAAGTATATAACAATTATGTATATAATAATAATTATGTATAAGCATTGTTATTGTAGTTATACTGTTAATATATTATTGTTTTAATATCAATGTATTTATAATGCTGTTATTATATCAATTACTAGAGGCCCGGTGCACGAAATTCATGCACGGGTGGAGGGGTGTCCAAATGCCCAGCCTGCACCCTCTCCGATCCAGAACCCCTTGGGGGATGTCCGACTACGGGATCGGGTCTAAACCAGCAAATATCCCTCTTGCAATCTGGGACTGCTGGCTCCTAACTGCTTGGCTGCCTGTCTAATTGCCCCTAACTGTTCCCCTGCTGGTCTGATCGCCCCCTAACCGCTCCCCTGCTGGCCTGGCTGCCCCCTAACCGCTCCCCTGCTGGTCTGATCGCCCCCTAACCGCTCCCCTGCTGGCCTGGTTGCCCCCTAACCGCTCCCCTGCTGGCCTGATTGCCCCCTAACTGCTCCCCTGCTGGCCTGGTTGCCCCCTAACTTTTCCCCTGCTGGCCTGATTGCCCCCTAACTGCTCCCCTGCTGGCCTGATTGCCCCCTAACCGCTCCCCTGCTGGCCTGGTCGCCCCCTAACCGCTCCCCTGCTGGCCTGGTTGCCCCCTAACCGCTCCCCTGCTGGCCTGATCGACCCCTAACCGCTCCCCTGCTGGCCTGGTTGCCCCCTAACCGCTCCCCTGCTGGCCTGATCGCCCCCTAACCGCTCCCCTGCCTGCCTGTTCGCCCCCTAACTGCTCCCCTGCCTACCTGTTCACCCCCTAACTGCCTCTGACTCGGCCCCCACACCCGGGACCCAGGCTCCCCTCCTCGGGCCGGCTGCAGGCACCCGGGACCCCGGGTGGCTTCCCCTGGGCTCCAGCCTTGTCAGGAAGGATGTCCAGAATGACGCCAGGAAGACGTCCAGTCCGTCCGGTCTAATCAGCATACTACCCTTTTATCAGTACAGCTTTATAATTAAATAGACATATTAGTGTGTGCTCTTCTCATAACTTTTCTAGAACGTTGCAAACCCGGTCCAAACTTAAAATGCATCACGTCATCTTAAACGACCAGACATCTCAGAGGCCACACGTTCCTCCGGCCGACGAACCGCCGCGGGCACGGGCCTGGGGGCGGAGGAGATGGGCCCTGACTTAGCAGCCGTCCGTCCAAGAGAGGAAATGGGGGTGGAGGGGTGAGCAGTTTGCAGGGGCGGCCTCCTGCTGCCTGGACAGCGCGTCCCCCCAGGAGCAGCCGAGCCAGCCTCCTGCAGGCTTTGTGCCGCCTGTGAGTGAGTGAGTGGGTCAAGCACAGCTAGGGAGCCCCCCAGTCCAGGGCCAGGCAATTTGGGGGGCCCCGCAGCCTGGGGCCAGGCCGTCCTGGGAATTCCCTGGTCTGAGGCCAGCTAGTCCCGGGGGCCCCAAGTCCAGGGCTAGAGAGTCATGGGGGCCAGGTGCCTCCGGGGCCCCCCAATCTGGGCCCAGGCTGTCGGGCCGACGGGAGGTCCCAGGTCGGCTCCCGTGGCTGTGTGATGCCCCCCGTTTCTCATGATATAACCCAGGAACTGCGCTCACCGGCCAGGGTGCCATCAGCCTCCGGCCGCGCCCCGCCCGGCTTTGCACCCCATAAACCCTCCTCCGGCATCAAAGCCAAGCCTCGCCCACCCCACCGTGAAGGGCGGAAATGATCTCCCTCCTCCCTCTGCAGGGCGATGGGTCCCCTGCTTCGTCGGCATTTACAGCCCGGCGGGTGGCACCTGACGAGTGACAAGCCCAGGGGGTGTCTGCGGGCCCTGCCTCCGACACGTTCGTGCACCCCTGCCCGACCCCGTTCCGCTGGGCCTGGGGGGCCGCCTGCTGCAGGGAACGGGGCGTCCTCTCCACGGCTCCCCAGAGGTGGAGCGGGAACAGGGGGTGGCGGGGACGTGTGCGTGATGGAGAGGGGGGGCCCTGATCACGGGCGACACTGAGCTGCCCGTCGGGGGGGGGGCGGGGATCCCGGGGTTGGGGCTGTTTGGGGACCAGCAATTGCTTTTTATTTTTATTTTTTTTAAATATATTTTATTGATTTTTTTACAGAGAGGAAGGGGAGAAGGGATAGTGAGTCGGAAACATCGATGAGAGAGAAACATGGATCAGCCGCCTCCTGCGCGCCCCCCACTGGGGATGTGCCCGCAACCCAGGTGCATGCCCTTGGCCGGAATCGAACCCAGGACCCTTCAGTCCGCAGGCCAACGCTCTACCCACTGAGCCACCCCGGCCAGGGCTCGATTTCTTTATTTAAGAGTCCGGGTGGGAGGGAGAGAGAGACACATCGAGGCGAGAGAGAAACTTGGATGTGCCTCTGACCGCAAAGGGAGCCCATGAGCCTGGGGTGTGCGGGCCGGCGCGCTATCCACTGAGCCACCCCGGCCAGGGCTCGATTTCTTTATTTAAGAGTCCGGGTGGGAGGGAGAGAGAGACACATCGAGGCGAGAGAGAAACTTGGATGTGCCCCTGACCGCAAAGGGAGCCCATGAGCCCGGGGTGTGCGGGCCGGCGCGCTACCCACTGAGCCACCCCGGCCAGGGCTCGATTTCTTTATTTAAGAGTCCGGGTGGGAGGGAGAGAGACACATCGAGGTGAGAGAGAAACTTGGATGTGCCCCTGACCGCAAAGGGAGCCCATGAGCCCGGGGTGTGCGGGCTGGCGCGCTACCCACTGAGCCACCCCGGCCAGGGCTCGATTTCTTTATTTAAGAGTCCGGGTGGGAGGGAGAGAGAGACACATCGAGGCGAGAGAGAAACTTGGATGTGCCCCTGACCGCAAAGGGAGCCCATGAGCCCGGGGTGTGCGGGCTGGCGCGCTACCCACTGAGCCACCCCGGCCAGGGCTCGATTTCTTTATTTAAGAGTCCGGGTGGGAGGGAGAGAGACACATCGAGGCGAGAGAGAAACTTGGATGTGCCTCTGACCGCAAAGGGAGCCCATGAGCCTGGGGTGTGCGGGCCGACGCGCTACCCACTGAGCCACCCCGGCCAGGGCTCGATTTCTTTATTTAAGAGTCCGGGTGGTAGGGAGAGAGAGACACATCGAGGCGAGAGAGAAACTTGGATGTGCCCCTGACCGCAAAGGGAGCCCATGAGCCCGGGGTGAGCGGGCTGGCGCACTACCCACTGAGCCACCCCAGCCAGGGCTCGATTTCTTTATTTAAGAGTCCGGGTGGGAGGGAGAGAGAGACACATCGAGGCGAGAGAGAAACTTGGATGTGCCCCTGACCGCAAAGGGAGCCCATGAGCCCGGGGTGTGCGGGCCGGCGCGCTACCCACTGAGCCACCCCGGCCAGGGCTCGATTTCTTTATTTAAGAGTCCGGGTGGGAGGGAGAGAGCCACATCGAGGCGAGAGAGAAACTTGGATGTGCCCCTGACCGCAAAGGGAGCCCATGAGCCCGGGGTGTGCGGGCCGGCGCGCTACCCACTGAGCCACCCCGGCCAGGGCTGCCTCGGGGCGCAGGTATGTTCGACGCCCCCCCCCGCCCCCCTCCCCGGGAACAGCTGCGGGAGCGGGTCCCGGACGCCGGGAACTGGACCCCCGATGACCCCCGCGTGGAGCCCGTGAGCCGCTGCCGTGCGCGCGAGGCCAGGCGGGTCCTCCGGTTCCACGCGCGACCCCCGGGCAGGGCCGTGCGTGGGGGGACGAGCTTCTCCACCAGGATTCCCGGGTTCTTACGGCGCAAACCCGGCGGCCCCCCCCCACCCCGGGGCAGAGAGGACCGCCCGGCCCCTCCCCTGCGTCCACACCCCAAGGACGGGGGGGGGGGGGATGGGTGGGGTCTGGGGGGCGGGGGGCCTAAAGCCCCTCAGAGTCCAGCGGGGCGGGGCCTTCCCGAACACTTTGCTGCCTCTCCTGTGGCTCCCAGGGCCCTCCCAGCCCCCCACCCCCGGGGCTCAGCCCCACCCCCCCAGGGTTCAGAACCCCCTCCCAGGGCTCAGCACCCCCCCCAGGGCTCAGCCCCACCCCCCTAGGGCTCAGCCCCACACCCCCAGGGCTCAGCACCCCCCCCAGGGCTCAATCCCACCCCCAGGGCTCAGCCCCACCCCCCCAGGGCTCAGCCCCACACCCCCAGGGCTCAGCACCCCCCCCCAAGGCTCAGCCCCACCCTCAGGGCTCAGCCCCACCCCCAGGGCTCAGCCCCACACCCCCAGGGCTCAGCACCCCCCCCCAGGCTCAGCCCCACCCCCAGGCTCAGCCCCACCCCCCCAGGGCTAAGAACCCCCTCCCAGGGCTCAGCCCCACACCCCTAGGGCTCAGCCCCACACCCCCAGGGCTCAGCCCCACCCCCCCCAGGGCTCAGCACCACCCCCACCCCCAGGGCTCAGCCCCACCCCCCCCCAGGGCTCAGCACCACCCCCACCCCCAGGGCTCAGCCCCACCCCCCCCAGGGCTCAGCACCCCCCCCAGGGCTCAGCACCCCCCCCCAGGGCTCAACCCCACCCCCACCCCCAGGGCTCAGCCCCACCCCCACCCCCAGGGCTCAGCACCCCCCCCCCAGGGCTCAATCCCACCTCCTCCCCAGGGCCCAGCACCCCCCCCCAGGGCTCAGCACCCCCCCCAGGGCTCAATCCCACCCCCCCAGGGCTCAGCCCCACCCCCCCAGGGCTCAGCCCCACCTCCTCCCCAGGGCCCAGCACCCCCCCCAGGGCTGAGCACCCCCCCCAGGGCTCAATCCCACCCCCCCAAGGCTCAGCCCCACCTCCTCCCCCGGGCCCAGCACCCCCCCCCAGGGCTCAGCACCCCCCCCAGGGCTCAATCCCACCCCCCCAGGGCTCAGCCCCACCCCCCCAGGGCTCAGCACCCCCCCCCAGGGCTCAATCCCACCCCCCCAGGGCTCAGCCCCACCCCCCCAGGGCTCAGCCCCACCTCCTCCCCAGGGCCCAGCACCCCCCCCAGGGCTCAGCACCCCCCCCAGGGCTCAATCCCACCCCCCCAGGGTTCAGCCCCACCCCCCCAGGGCTCAGCCCCACCCCCCCAGGGCTCAGCCCCACCTCCTCCCCAGGGCCCAGCACCCCCCCCCAGGGCTCAGCACCCCCCCCCAGGGCTCAATCCCACCCCCCCAGGGCTCAGCCCCACCCCCCCAGGGCTCAGCCCCACCTCCTCCCCAGGGCCCAGCACCCCTCCCCCAGGGCTCAGCACCCCCCCCCCAGGGCTCAATCCCACCCCCCCAGGGCTCAGCCCCACCCCCCCAGGGCTCAGCACCCCCCCCCCCCCGCTGGGCTCAGCCCCACACCCCCAGGGCTCAGCCCCACACCCCCAGATCTCAATCCCACCCCTACCCCCAGGGCTCAGTCCCACCCCCTCCCAAGGGCCCAGCACCCCCCCCCCCCAGGGCTCAGCCCCACACCCCCAAGGCTCAGCACACCCCCCCCCAGGGCTCAGCCCCCCACCCCAGGGCTCAGCACCCCCCCCCCAGGGCTCAGCCCCACACCCCCAGGGCTCAGCACCCTGTCCAGGTCCAGCACCCCCCCCCAGGGCTCAGTCCCACCCCCACCCCCAGGGCCCAGCACCCCCCCAGGGCTCAGCACCCCCCCCAGGGCTCAGCACCCCCCCCCAGGGCTCAGCACCCCCCCCCCCGGCTCAGCCCCACACCCCCAGGGCTCAGCCCCACACCCCCAGATCTCAATCCCACCCCTACCCCCAGGGCTCAGTCCCACCCCCTCCCCAGGGCCCAGCACCCCCCTCCAGGGCCCAGCCCCACACCCCCAAGGCTCAGCACACCCCCCCAGGGCTCAGCCCCACACCCCCAGGCTCAGCACCCCCCCCCCCAGGGCTCAGTCCCACCCCCTCCCCCAGGGCCCAGCACCCCCACCGGCGGCTCGCTCAGCCCTGGCTGGGCCTCTCGGGCGATTTCCCGATTTCACGCCGGGCTGAAAGGCAGGGCTGTTCCCCGGGGACCTGAAAGGCTGCTTTGTCAGCAGGTGGGGGGTGCGGGAGGCCTGCCTTCTGGGGGCGCATCCGTCTGTCCTCCCTCCCGCCTGGGTCCCCTCACGGGAGGGGGGAGGGAGGGACACAGAGCGGGGCCTGTTTCGGGGGCCCTCCCCCCTCCCCCCTTCCCGCCCCCCTCCCCGCCCTGCAGGGCTGCCCACCGCCTGATGCCCACCCATCAGTCTCCCAGAGCCCGGCCCCCTCCCTGCTGCTGGCTGCGGTCTCACCTGTTGCTCAGACAACAACATAAAAATAATAATAATAATAAAACAACAGGTTTAATCGGCAGGTGCCCGCCCGGGAATCCACCCGGGGACCGTCGGGTGCAGGGACGCCCCTCAAATCAGCGTCAGCTTGCTTTTTAATGTATTTTTTTATTGATTTCAGAGAGGAAGGGAGAGAGAGAGAGCGAGATAGAAACCTCAATGACGAGAGAGAATCGCCGATCGGCCGCCTCCTGCACGCCCCCCACTGGGGATGGAGCCCGCAACCGGGGCCTGTGCCCTTGACCGGGACTCGAACCCGTAACCTCCTGGCTCGTAAGCTGACGGTCGCCCACGCTGACCGGGCACCCGTGTCAGAGACGTCTGCCGCCCATGACGGCTGCCCGGGGGCCAGCGCGGCTGCAGGGAGTCCAGCGTCTCATGGGGACTGACCTTCCTCCAGAGGCCACGGGGCTGAGCCGGGTGCCCCCGGGGCAGCCACCGGCAGCTGGCACGCTCGGCCCCTGAGCCTGTCTGCCGGTGCCCCACCTGCCGGGGGGACACATCAATGAAAGTATTTTTTTTTTTAAACAGAAACAGTACAGAGAGGGACGGAGGGATGCCTGTAACAGTCGGAGAACCAGGCCCGGGCCGTGGGGACGCGTGTCAGCCAGAGGCGGCGGCCTTGCGGCCACACTGCGCGATCCAAGGAGCAGGACGGGAGTGGGGGGCGGGGGGGTCCAACGGGCAGCCCCAGAGGGCGCCATCCCCCTGACATCCCCCCCGCCCGCCCCCCTGTCACACAGCTCCGTGACCATGCCCACTCCTCCTCCTGGCATCGCCGGGACCCGACACCGTCCTGGGCACACAGTAGGTGCGCAGGAAACGCGCAAGGCGTGAGAGAAGGAGGAGACTCGAAACCGTCACTCATGTGCAGCTGGGAAGCCGCGGCTGTTTCCAGGGGAGATGGCCGGGGGGCGCCAGGCTGTTGACCAGAGCGGCTGTGGCCCTCGGGGATCATGCAGCGAAGTCCCTTTGGCCTCGGCCTTGAGGGGAATGACCTCCTGGCCGCTGTGGCCCCAGGCCCTGCCCGCCCGCACTTGCACCTACAGCCCCAGGGCCGGAGCTGACGCTGCCCGCCGCCCCCAGCCGGGAACCTGAGCCCTGGGTCTGCAGGAGGAGGTCTGAGGGGACGGTCACGTACCACAGCAAAGGCTGTTTATACCCAGAGAGCGCGCTGTCCGGCCCAAAGCCCTCGCCAGGCCGAGAGGCCGGGCCTGCGCCCGGAGACGCACGGAATCCACGGGGCCCGCCCAGGCCCGACCCCGCCCGGCACAGAGAGCCGCGTCCGGCACCAGAGAATCAGGCCGCTCTGATCTTCTGCCGAACCCTCGCCAGGCTGGGGGCGGGATCCGTGTCCTTCCCCGGCACGCGAGCAGGACGGACGCTCCTGGCTTCCTGCAGTATCTGCCCTGACCCACCCGCGGCTCCTTGCGAGGCGCCAGGCCAGGAGGCCATCTCCCCGGCCCATCTCCCCGGCCGGCCAGGGTGCCCTGGCTCCCCGTGGGGGCTGCGGGCAGAGCTGGTGGCTGCCAGGGCCCCGGCCGGGGAGGAGCCTGCAACCCGGGCCTGTGCCCTGGACCGGGATCGAACCCTGACCGCCTGGTTCCTAGGCCGACGCTCACCCCCTGAGCCAGGCCGGCCGGGCACGGGGTCCTCCAACTCCCGTCTGTGTTAACGGGGCGGCCGGCTCTTGGTGAGGGACGGGGTTCGAGGTGGCGAGACGTCCAGCTCACGGATGAGGCCGCACACTTGGCGTCCCCTCTCCCCAGAGCATGGGGGGCGCGGGGGGGTGCTCCGTGCCCGCGGTGCTGGAGAAAGGCAGGGCCCCGGACCCGGGCGCAGGACACTGTGCTCACTGAGGCAGACAAACGCGTGAAAGGGGCGTTTGGTTCCCACAGTGCCCCCCCCCACATCTCTGGGCGGGGGGGCGGGGGAGCGAGGGTTACCCCGAGTGCAGGCTCTTCGCTCACACAGGACGGGACAATGCACTGCCCTGGGATGCGAAACGCAGCACCCAGGCGGGCCCTCCCCGGGAGCCAGGCACACACACCCCCCTCCGTCCCCCCGCCCAGCGCGGGGCCTGGGTCCCCCGTCTTTTGTGCATTTGCTTTCTCTTGGGAAACAGCTCCGGCAGCGGCAGCCACCCAAGTTCAATCAACTTCTCAGCGGGAGAGCCAGCGGCCGGCCAAGGGCCAGCTTCAGGCAGGCCTGTGGGGACACACATGGGGCCAGGGCCGGCCAGGCGGCCGCCTGCCCCCTGGATGGCGCCCCGTGCAGGCCCACAGCCCCCTGCCCCCTGGACCATGCCCCGTGCAGACCCACAGCCCCCTGCCCCCTGGACCGGGCCCCGTGCAGACCCACAGCCCCCTGCCCCCTGGACCATGCCCCGTGCAGACCCACAGCCCCCTGCCCCCTGGACCGGGCCCCGTGCAGGCCCACAGCCCCCTGCCCCCTGGACCATGCCCCGTGCAGACCCACAGCCCCCTGCCCCCTGGCGGTGCCCCGTGCAGGCCCACAGCCCCCTGCCCCCTGGACCATGCCCCGTGCAGACCCACAGCCCCCTGCCCCCTGGACCATGCCCCGTGCAGACCCACAGCCCCCTGCCCCCTGGACCATGCCCGTGCAGGCCCACAGCCCCCTGCCCCCTGGACGGCGCCCCGTGCAGGCCCACAGCCCCCTGCCACCTGGACCATGCCCCGTGCAGGCCCACAGCCCCCTGCCCCCTGGACCGCGCCCCGTGCAGACCCACAGCCCCCTGCCCCCTGGACGGCGCCCCGTGCAGGCCCACAGCCCCCTGCCCCCTGGACGGCGCCCCGTGCAGGCCCACAGCCCCCTGCCCCCTGGACCGCGCCCCGTGCAGACCTACAGCCCCCTGCCCCCTGGACGGCGCCCCGTGCAGGCCCACAGCCCCCTGCCCCCTGGACGGCGCCCCGTGCAGGCCCACAGCCCCCTGCCCCCTGGACCATGCCCCGTGCAGACCCACAGCCCCCTGCCCCCTGGACGGCGCCCCGTGCAGACCCACAGCCCCCTGCCCCCTGGACCATGCCCCGTGCAGACCCACAGCCCCCTGCCCCCTGGACGGCGCCCCGTGAAGGCCCACAGCCCCCTGCCCCCTGGACGGCACCCCGTGAAGGCCCACAGCCCCCTGCCCCCTGGACCATGCCCCGTGCAGGCCCACAGCCCCCTGCCCCCTGGACGGCGCCCCGTGCAGGCCCACAGCCCCCTGCCCCCTGGACGGCGCCCCGTGCAGGCCCACAGCCCCCTGCCCCCTGGACGGCGCCCCGTGCAGGCCCACAGCCCCCTGCCCCCTGGACGGCGCCCCGTGCAGGCCCACAGCCCCCTGCCCCCTGGACGGCGCCCCGTGCAGGCCCACAGCCCCCTGCCCCCTGGACGGCGCCCCGTGCAGGCCCACAGCCCCCTGCCCCCTGGACGGCGCCCCGTGCAGGCCCACAGCCCCCTGCCCCCTGGACGGCGCCCCGTGCAGGCCCACAGCCCCCTGCCCCCTGGACCATGCCCCGTGCAGGCCCACAGCCCCCTGCCCCCTGGACCATGCCCCGTGCAGGCCCACAGCCCCCTGCCCCCTGGACCATATCCCATGGAAGCCTGCGAGAGGCTGACCGGCCACGTCTGCAGGTGCTGATGCCTGACCCTGCCCAGCTGTCCTGGCCAAGCGTCCAGCTCCCGGACAGAGCGCTCCCCGTGGGAGACCCGGCCGGGATTCCGTGCCTGCTGTGGCCCGAATGAAACGCGTGCTGTTTAATGAGGCCACGCTTGCGACCCCGCATTCCGACCCCGGCCTGCTCTCCTGCGCGCCCCACTCGTGCCCCACGTCCTGCCAGCCTGCGGCTACGCCCGGGGAAGGGAGGCCTGGGGGTCACGGAAATCGCCCTCGTCGCTGCCCCTGAGGCGCTGGAGACGGGGGAGGGGGGGTCTTTACACACCGTACCCCGTGAGCGTTCCTTCGCTGCACAAATGGAGAATGAACTCGCCCACCCCCCGCCCCCCACCGCCGGCTCTGAGCTCTGAAAGGCGCCCTGCAGAGCGGTCCCTTCGTTATCTGCCGTGAAAGCCCGTCCCCCCGACCGACCGGCTCCTGGGGAATGAAGGTCTGTGAGGACCAGGCCGACCAGGGCGCCCAGCGCTGCAGGCGGACAAAAGCCACTCGCCCTCATGCCCGGACCCCGTTTCATCCCACAAATCCGCACCCTATCCCCGTTTTCGTGGCATTTCCCGGCTTCTGAGCCCGGTCACAGCCTACGTGCCCAGGGTCGCCCCGGCTCCCCGCAGTCAGGGGTGATGCCCACGGGGATGCCGGTCACTGGTGCAAAGTGGGTTTCGCACCCCAGGGGATGAACTAATTGCCCCATTCGGTGAGTTTCCTGCAAGGAGCTCTCTCTCCCGGTTCCACCAACGTAACCAGCCCCGGACGACCATTGGCCCCGAGGGCTCCGCCTATGAAATAACTGGTCATTCGCCAACGGTTGGAACACGATGGACGGGTGCCCAGCTGGCGTGGCTCGGCGGCTGAGCATCGACCTAGGACCCAGGAGGTCAGGGTTCGATTCCCGGTCAAGGGCACAGGCCCGGGTTGCGGGCTTGACCCCCAGTGTGGGGCATGCAGGAGGCGGCCGATCCGTGATTCTCTCTCCTCATGGATGTCTCTCTCTCTCTCTCTCTCTCTCTCTCTCTCTCTCTCTCTCTCTCTCTCGCTCTCCCTTCTGCGCGGAAATCAACGAAAATATTTTTTAAAAATCTGATGGGCAAGAGGTGCTAATGAACACGAGCTTTCCTTGCAGTCGGCTACAGAGAGTCTGTGAGAGTCGGATAAACCGGGGTCGGAGGGTGCCTTCCGACAGGGAACGCACCCGTGATTTCGATGGGCGGTTTCCTGGCATCGCCAGCCCCGTTTTCCCGCCCCCTCCCTTTGCGGGAGACGTGGTGCCCCTGGGCCCTGTCGACGGACCCCCGGCTGCTGCCACGTGAGCCAGCGAGCATCTCACAGCAAACACAGACCCTCAAGAGCCACGGTGGGGTGCCTTCCCGGGGCCTGAGCCCCCCCCCCCCCCGAGTGCCCCAGGAGGCCGCCCAGATGTTCACCCCAGCACAGCCCGCCCTCCCCGCCTCTCCACCGGCTCCGAGCCGCCAGGAGCGCGACGAGGAGGTTGGCCCTGTGGCCGCCAAGAACCCAACGCCCGCTGAGATCAGAGCGACAGGCCAGGCACCGGCCCGGCCGTAACCGCGGCTTTTCCACACGTCTCCCCGCAGCCCAATGGAAAGCTACGTCAAGGGAGTGAGTCACGACCCCTGAAAGGAGAAGGAAGGGCAGACGTGCACCCCAGGGCCCAGCCGGCTGTCACCCAGACAACCACCATCCGTGCCCGGGTTGCAGGGAACAGCATGTTAAAGGCGAAACCGGGCCTGGCGGGCGTGGCTCGGTGGCTGAGTCGAACCGTGAACCAGGAGGTCAGGGTTCGATTCCTGCCCGGGGCCCACGCCCGGGTTGTGGGGCTCGATCCCCAGTGGGGGGCGTGCAGGAGGCGGCCGAGCCATGATTCTCTCTCATCATGGGTGTTTCTCTCTCTCTCTCTCCCCGTCTCTGAAATCAATAAAAGTCTATTTTTTTAAAATATTGACAGAATAAAGAGGAAATATAAGGCACATGGATCTTGATTTCAGCGGTGGCTACACTAGTTGCAGCTGCACCTGTGATAAACCCCACAGACGTGTGTGTGTGTGTGTGTGTGTGTGTGTGTGTGTGAGAGAGAGAGAGAGAGAGAGAGAGAGAGAGAGCGTGCGTGTGTGCACGTTGCACCAGCATCAATTTTGTGCTTCCGTCGCGTCCTACAAAAGCCTCACGTGTAACGGCCGGTGGGCGCCGGGCGAAGGGTGCCTGCCTTCTCTCTCTGCCACGTCGGCGACTCCCTGGGACTCTGTCATTTTTGCTAAATTAGCCGCTTTTTAGGGGAACCCCGGCACGCACGCACGTACCTTGGAGCACTGCTTGTGACTCTGGCACCAGTCCAGGGAGCCGTTGCTCTGCAACGAGAGAAAGACACGTGGACAGGTTACAGGGCCGCCCGGCGGGACCCGCACGCGTGGCCGTGGGTGCGGGCGGCGTTTTGAAAGATCTGCACCGACAGGAGCCGGACGCTGGCTTCCTGGGTCGTTTCTCTCTCCCTAAACCGGTAAGTGGGGCCCGGGGGCGTGGCTCCGTGGCTGAGCGTCGGCGAGCTAGGAACCAGGAGGTCCCGGGTTCGATTCCCGCTCCAGGGCACACGCCCGGGTTGCGGGCTCCGTCCCCAGTGGGGGGCGTGCAGGAGGCGGCCGGTCCATGGTTCTCTCCCATCATGGGTGTTTCTCTCTCTCTCCCTCTCCCTTCCTCCGAGCACGGAGCGCAGACCCGCAGGACGATGGGCCGCAGACAGCTCCTGCCTACAGAGATTTGCGCCAAGTCAGGAGCTGGGCGCCCTGCGGCTCCTCATCTCACGCGGCTCCTCATCTCACGCGGCTCACAGCGCGGGCGAGCGGCGCAGCCGGGCCTCAGGTGAAAAGCCGCCTCTCCCCGTTAGAGGAGGGGTGACAGCAGCCGGGGACTAAGGAGCCCAGGGTCTCAGTTTACCCCCAGGTCCCAAAGGACGACACCTCCTGGGTGAGGTCGCAGGAACGATCGAAATCACACACACACACACACACACAGACCACATCACGTGGCCTGGCGCCCGCTCAATAGCAAACAAGTGTTAGGACAAAGGCAGAGGGGTTAGGGGCGATCAGGCCGGCAGGGGAGGGCAGTTGGGGGCGATCAGGCCGGCATGGGAGAGCAGTTAGGGGTGATCAGGCCGGCAGGGGGGAGCAGTTAGGGGTGATCAGGCCGGCAGGGGAGGGCAGTGAGGGGCGATCAGGCAGGCAGGGGAGGGCAGTTAGGGGTGATCAGGCCGGCAGGGGGGAGCAGTTAGGGGTGATCAGGCCGGCAGGGGAGGGCAGTGAGGGGCGATCAGGCCGGCAGGGGAGGGCAGTGAGGGGCGATCAGGCCGGCAGGGGAGGGCAGTGAGGGGCGATCCGGCCGGCAGGGGAGGGCAGTGAGGGGCGATCAGGCAGGCAGGGGAGGGCAGTTAGGGGTGATCAGGCAGACAGAGGGGTTAGGGGCAATCAGGCAGGCAGGGGAGAGCAGTTAGGGGTGATCAGGCAGGCAGGGGAGAGCAGTTAGGGGTGATCAGGCCGGCAGGGGAGAGCAGTTATTGGTGATCAGGCCAGCAGGGGAGAGCAGTTAGGGGCGATCAGGCCAGCAGGGGAAAGCAGTTAGGGGTGATCAGGCAGACAGAGGGGTTAGGGGCAATCAGGCAGGCAGGGGAGAGCAGTTAGGGGCATCAGGCCTGCAGGGGAGGGCAGTTACGGGCGATCAGGCTGGCAGGGGAGGGCAGTTAGGGGCGATCAGGCCAGCAGGGGAGAGCAGTTAGGGGTGATCAGGCAGACAGAGGGGTTAGGGGCATTCAGGCCTGCAGGGGAGGGCAGTTACGGGCGATCAGGCCTGCAGGGGAGGGCAGTTACGGGCGATCAGGCTGGCAGGGGAGGGCAGTTAGGGGTGATCAGGCAGGCAGGGGAGAGCAGTTAGGGGTGATCAGGCAGACAGAGGGGTTAGGGGCATTCAGGCAGGCAGGGGAGAGCAGTTAGGGGCGATCAGGCTGGCAGGGGAGAGCAGTTAGGGGCATCAGGCCTGCAGGGGAGGGCAGTTACGGGCGATCAGGCTGGCAGGGGAGGGCAGTTAGGGGCGATCAGGCCGGCAGGGGAGGGCAGTTAGGGGCGATCAGGCCAACAGGCAGAGGGGTTGGGGGCAATCAGGCAGGCAGGCAGGTGAGTGCTTAGAAGCCAACGGTCCCGGATTGCGAGAGGGATGTCTGACTATCGGTTTAGTGTGGGATCGGGCCTAAACCGGCAGTCAGACATCCCCCGAGGGGTCCGGATTGGAGAGGGTGCAGGCCTGGCTGTGGGCCTCCCCTCCATGCACGAATTTCGTGCACCAGGCCTCTGGCCATAACACAAAAAGCTCTGTCGTTAGAACAAGCCATCTGGGACCTCGGCGAGCAAGCACAGAAGAGGATTTGATTGGAAATGGCTCTTATTTATGACTGAAGAGGGCATGGGGCAGGAGGCTGGGAGATTAAAAGATAATCCATGCCAGGTATTTAGCAAACTACAGAGGCGGACGTCCGGGGGAGGCCACGGCTGGGTTATCGATGTTCCTTTGCTGGTCTGCATGGTTACTGTTTGTCATTGTTGTTTTCTCAATACGTTTCTACTGATTTCAGAGAAGAAGGGAGAGGGAGGGAGAGAGAAACATCCACCGGCCGCCTCCCGCATGCCCCCCACTGGGGGTCGAGCCTCCAACCCGGGCACGTGCCCCGAGCGGGAATCGAACGTAACTTCTTGGTTCGCAGGTCGACGCTCAACCACTGAGCCACGCTGGCCGGGCTCATCTGTCCTGAGACCTCATTCAAGGGGCTTTTCCATGCAGAAGTTTTCCACACACACACGCACACACGCGCACACACACCCCGAAATGTGTCTGCTTCCTCTTCGTGCTGGGAGTCTCCTGCTCTCTCAAATCAGCCCCTCCCCGTTTGAGCTCCTGCACCCGCCATGCCTGCTCCTCCCTCACTCAGCGGCCTCCACAGAGGACGGACTTCTAAGGGGCCTGCCTGCCGCCCTCAGGGGTGTGGGTAAAGCCCCGATGAACTCGCCGACGGCCGCCACCACCGCTGTGTGGGGCCCAGCTGTGCGCACCGGCCCCTCCCCTGTGCCGCCCACCTGGCCGGCTCCTGGGCAGGCGGGCCCTGCAGAAACACCCGCAGCCATTGCATTGCAACCTCCCGCCCCCGGGGGGTGGGATGGGGGGCTGAGGGGGGGTTCAGGCGCAGCACAATCCCTTCACCCGCTAAGCCGCCCGACCACGGGGTTTGCGGCGAAGTCTTGCTCTGGCCTAAAGCCAGGCACATGAAAGGGCCAAGCGCATTAGGCGGGAGAGACGCTGGCTTTGGAGGATCATCCCTGGGCCCCCGACACCCCCCCCGGGGGGTGGGGATCAGACAGCGGGGATCGCACGCAATAACGAGGTCGCACCGTCTCTCATCGGCGTTGCCAGATCAAACGTGGATGTTGCCGGCGAGGCCATCAAAGGCCTGACAGAGCGCCGTCGTCGCCAGCCCCGGACGCCCTTTGCACAGCACATGCTGAGTTCCCCGTCCCCGGCCTTCTGATATCTTTCCCCTTGAAGCAAACATAATCCTTCAAAAAGCTCAAGGGAAGAAAACCGGTCAGCCCTGGCCGGTGCGGCTCAGTGGGTAGACCGCCGGCCTGCGGACTGAAGGGTCTCGGGTTGGATTCCCGGTCGAGGGCACGGGCCTGGGGTTGCGAGCTCGGTCCCCAGTGTGGGGCGTGCAGGAGGCAGCCAGTCCATGATTCTCTCTCGTCATCGATGTTTCTCTCTCTCCATCTCCCTTCCTCTCTGAGATCAATAAACATATATTTTATCTTATTTTTTAAAATATATTTTATTGATTTTTTTACAGAGAGGAAGGGAGAGGGATAGAGAGAAACATCAATCAGCTGCCTCCTGCACACCCCCTCCTGGGGATGTGCCCGCAACCAAGGTACATGCCCTTGACCGGAATCGAACCCGGGACCCTTCAGTCCGCAGGCCGACGCCCTACCCACTGAGCCGCACCAGCCAGGGGGGCAATAAAAACGGATTTTACAAAATGTATGTGACCAGGAGAAAATGCCAGTGGGTCACGTCTGCTCCACAAAATGCCACGAACGCCCGGAAGCCTTCGAGACGGGAGACATGGGTTTTGCCGAGAGACGGCCCACCCTGAGCAGGTGGACGCTCTACCCACTGAGCCACACCGGCCAGGGCTGACCGGTTTTCATGAAACGTAATGGCTAACCTTTCCCACGGGACTCAGGTTACACAGGGCGGACGTGTGAGCCAGGGGCAGGCGGCTGTGGGTGGAACAGCCGGGGCCTTGTTCCCGGGACCTGATCCATGAAGACAGACAGGTCCCCGGAGAAGGGCAGCCGCATGCCCTCACCCCCCTGCTGTCTGTGTCCAGGGGTTATGCTCAGAGGCACGCACACAAGTCCTTTGGTTGACGTCTTACCCCCTCCCCGAAGCCCCGCTCCCCCGCCTTCCCTCTGAGGTCGGACGGTATGTTCGATGCTTCCCTGGCTCTATTTGGGTTCATCGGTTTATGCTGTTCATTATAATCCACAAATGGTCGTGTGATGTGTATCTTTCTCCGACCGGCTTATTTCGCTCAGCGTCCTGCTCTCCGGGTCCCTCCGTGCTGTAGCCAATGGTAAGAGGTCTTCCTTTTTCAGGGCTGCACACTATTCCATGGTGTGGATGGACCATAGATCTTTAATCCACTCTGCTGATGGGCATTTGGGCTGTTTCCACCTCTTAGCGATTGTCAATGGCGCTGCTGTGAACATAGGGTGCATATGTCCTTTCTGGTGGGTGTTTCTAGGATCTTGGGATATATATTCCTTGACTAGAAGTGGGATCACTGGGTCCGATGGGAGTTCCATTTTTAGTTTTTTGAGGAAACACCCGTCTGCATTCCCGCCAGCAGTGCATGAGGGCTCCTTTTTCTCCGCATCCTCACCAGCACTTGTCATTCGTTGATGTGTTGACCTTTTGTCTCTTTTTTAATATGTTTTTTATTGATTTCAGATAAGAAGGGAGAGGGAGAGAGAGAAACGTCCATGATGAGAGAGAATCACGGATCGGCTGCCTCCTGCACGCCCCCCACTGGGGATGGAGCCCGCAACCCGGGCCTGTGCCCTTGACCGGGAATCGAACCCAGGCCTCCTGGTTCCTAGGTCGATGCTCAACCACGGAGCCACGCCGGCCGGGCCCGGCAAGCCCTTCCCCCAGGGGCCGAGGTCGTTTGGGATGGTGGCCGCCTCCCTTCAGGTTGATTCATTTTTTTTCCTGAAAATAAGAACTGTTTCTCCCCAGAATATCCACCACAAAACACATCATCTCAGTATGTTTCCACTTGCATCTGGGCCATGCTCTCATCCAGGCTTTTAAAAGCAGCGTCAGCCCCGGCCGGTGTGGCTCAGCGGCTAGAGCGTCGGCCTGCGGACTGAAGGGTCCCGGGTTCGATTCCCGGTCAGGGGCACAGGCCCGGGTTGCGGGCTCCATCCCCAGCGCGGGGCGTGCAGGAGGCGGCCGATCCGTGATTCTCTCTCCTCATGGATGTTTCTCTCCCTCTCCTTTTCTCTCTGAAATCAATAAAAATATAATTTTAAGAAACAAACTAGATAAATAAAAGCAGCTCTAGCAGGACGCTGGGCGCCCCAACCAGCGACGCGTTTGGAAAAAGCCAGGTCAGCGCCGTTGGCAGTTTCCGCGAGGAGCCGACACCGTGAAGGAAGCAGAGAAAAATGCCCGAGGGACGGGGAAAGCCACCTGGAGACGTCACCGAGGCTGGCCTCGGCGGCCCCCCCGGACTGTCGCTGTCTGGAAACATACACGGGCGCCAGCCCGCAAGCCGCTGCTGATTGCTGTGAGTGGCTCTGAGCGACGAGGGGTGCTCACGCATCGCCACAGAGGAGGAATTTTAGCAGAAACCAAAGGCCGACCGCCAGCCGGGGGTCAGGGTTCGGGAGGTCGCCAAGCTCGCTGGGCGTTCGACCTTGTCCCGCCCGGGAAGGGTGGCGTGCGGGAGGTGTTCTTGTGCGTGAGCCGTTAGCATGAGCAATTAAAAGCTGGGGTTTTTTTTAAATATATATATATATATATACATATATATATATATATTATGGATTTTTTACAGAGAGGAAGGGAGAGGGATAGAGAGTGAGAAACATCGATGAGAGAGACACATTAATCAGCCGCCTCCTGCACGCCCCCCACTGGGGATGGAGCCCAAACCCAGGTACATGCCCTTGACTGGATTCGAACCCGGGACCCTTCAGTCCGCAGGCCGACACTCTATCCACTGAGCCACACCGGTCAGGGCAAAAGCTGTTTTTTTATTCCTCACTTGAGGATCTTTTTCCATTGATTTTTTAAAAAATATGTTTTGATTGAATTCAGAGAGAAAAGGAGAGAGAGAAACATCCATGATGAGAGAGAATCATGGACCGGCTGCCTCCTGCACCCCACCGCCCCCCGCCACTGGGGATCAAGCCCGCAACCCGGGCACGTGCCCCGACCAGGAATCGAACCCTGACCTCCTGGTTCCTAGGTGGACGCCCAACCACTGAGCCACACCAGCCGGCGGCCTGAGCTCCTGGAATTCTGGCTTCCTCGCCGTGACTCACAGGTCCACCCGGGACCCAGACCCTGCGGCCCTCCTGGAAGTGGCCAACAGCCGCCTCTACGCCAACTGCCTGTGTGGCCGGCACCCCTGTCACCCCGCCTGCGACGGCGTGAGGTTTTTTCCCCGCAGGGCCAGGCCCGGCCGCCCCGACCAGAATGCGATCCCAAACCCCCCTGGAAATGTTTGTAAACCGTGGCATTCCGCCCCGATGACACCGTGCAATTACTCGTCGGAGAAGAGCGCTGAGGGCCACGGAATCCGCCTCCCGGCCGAAAACAAGACGCGCAGAACGCGCTAATGACATGTCATTGTCTTCCAACACCAGGGGCTTTCCAAGGAGAGGGGGTACAGTGTCCCCGGGGCCTGGTACCCGTCGTACTGGCGTTTCCACCCCTGAGTTCCTAGCAAACCTCTCAGATCCAGTGCAGAGCAAAGGGGCCCGGCCAGAGTGGCTCAGGGGTGGAGCGTCGACCTAGGAACCAGGAGGTCATGGTTCGATTCCCGGTCAGGGCACAGGCCCGGGTTGCAGGCCCCGTCCCCAGTGGGGGACATGCAGGAGGCAGCCGACCCATGATTCTCTCATCATGGATATTTTTCTCTCTCTCTCCCTCTCTGAAATCAATAAAAGTAAATAAACCTATATATATAAAAGCCTAATATGCAAATTGTCCCCTTGGGTGGGAATTCAACCCACTGGGAGCTCGACCGCTTGCTATGACGTGCACTGACCACCAGGGGGCAGTGCAGAAGGAAGGAAGGCCCTGGCCAGCAGCCGGCATCCGGCAGCCGCTAGGGACCCCCTAGCTGTGCACAAATTTCGTGCACTGGGCCTCTAGTAACTAGATACATAGCAAAGGGGACCTTCTACCTGCCGACATTTGATGCTCATTCCCTAACTCTAATAACTCCTCCCAAAATAACTGCAAGGCCCAAGACAAAGGCCGACACCACACGAGAACCACAGGACCACCTGGGACCCAGACCGAATGAGACGCCAAACGAGAAACACACATTGTGCAAAGACATCAGCTCCAGGGGCAATGTGTTGGGAGTATCAGAGGGAAGGTCCTATGTGACTCGATTTCATAACGCGCAACGGCAGGACACGGAGCCCCCGGGAGTCCTCCGTGACATTCCTGCCCTGACCGGGACTCGAACCCTGACCTCCTGGTTAACAGGCCGATGCTCCACCCCTGAGCCACACCAGCCGGGCTCAGAGTGTTTTTTTAAGATATTTGCATTGATTTCAAAGAGGGAGGGAGAGGGAGAGAGAGAGAGAGAGAGAGAGCGAATCGTCAGCGAGGAGAGAGAATCACGGATCAGCTGCCTCCTGCACGCCCCCTGCTGGGGATCGAGCCTGCAACCCGGGCAGGTGCCCTTGACCGGGAATCGAACCCGGGACCTCCTGGTTCCTAGGTCAGGCTCTACAGAAAGTTTTAGGAACACATCCTGGAATACACCCCATAAATGCCAGGCTAATGTCAGGGCGAAATCTCCCACCTTGTTCGACCCCTAGAGGCCGGAGAGTCAAGATTTAGACGCGTTGCGTTTCATTTGCATGGGGAGGGGGGGAATGTAAGCAGGTGAAAGAATGACTAGAGACCCCCGTTTTTCCCGATTTTGTGTGAAAAATGGGATTTGTGTCTCGCTGCTTCCCGGCGACGCGTGCTTCCTCCTGGCGCTGATGTATGCGCCGTCGGTTGGAGAGTGCGGGGCGATTAATCACACCCACGGGGGGCCTGGGAGCCGTCGTGCCGGCCGCGGGCTAGCGGGGTCGGGGCCATTCATCACGGCTCTGCCTTACCTTCCCGCCGACTTCCAGGGGGAACGTGCTTTAATGAGCGGTCGCTGGGGAGGACGTGATGAATGGAGGGCGATGGCGGAGACAGGGCAGTCACTGGCCAGGGACAGACCGCGCCCCCAAAGACATCAGCTCCAAGAACAAGGTGCTCCGGGCGGGACCCCGAGCACCAGGGGGGGTGTCCCAGCCACAGGGACAGCGTAGGACCCGGCGGGCTGGCCTCCTTACACAGAGGCGATCCAGCTAGGACCTCGAGCTCCGGTCAGGCATCCTGCTTCAGCGGAGAAGTTCTACGGGGCCAGGATGTCAGGGCTGTCCCCCAAGTAAGTAAAAACAAAGAACAGACCAAGCCCTAGCCGACGTTTGGAGGGAAAGAGGCTGCAGGCAGGCAGGGAGGTGGGCCCGGCCGGCCAGGGTGGCTCAGTGGTTGGGCGTCGACCTAGAAACCAGGAGGTCAGGGTTCGGTTCCCGGGTTGCGGGCTCGATCCCCAGTAGGGGGCGCGCAGGAGGCAGCCGGTCCATGATTCCCTCTCCTCATGGATGTTTCTCTCTCTCTCTCTCTCTCTCTCTCTCTCTCTCTCTCCTTCTCTGAAATCAATAAAAATACGTATTTTTAAAAAATCAACAAAACAAAAACCAAACGAAGGGCTGGCAATGATGGAAGCAGGGTTTTTCCTCGTTGCATTTTACGGACGCAAGTGCCTCACCCTTTCCTGCATCTCAGGGGGAGGCATGAGGGAGCAGCTTTCCAAACGCCCATGTTGTGTGCGAAAGAGGATATTGTGGGTGCAATCCGTTGGTGGGTGGGTGGGCATATTGGAGTTTATTCTTTCAACGAAGAAATCTGAACATGTAAGAAGAGTCATAGATGGATGGATAGATAGGTCAGTGGATAGATAGATAGATGATAAATAGATATGTGGAGAGATAGATGTGTAGATAGATACATAGATATGTAGATAGATACATAAATATGTACATAGATAGACATGTAGATAGGTAGGTAGATACATATGTAGATAGAGAGATAGATGTGTAGCTACATACTTAGATATGTAGGTAGATAGATAGATACATAGATAGATAGATAGATAGATAGATAGATAGATAGATAGATAGATATGTGGAGGGGTAGATGTGTAGATAGATACATAGATATGTAGATAGATAGATAGATAGATAGATGATAGATAGATAGATAGATAGATAGATAGATAGATAGATAGATATGTGGAGAGATAGATGTCTAGATAGATACATAGATATGTAGATAGATAGATAGATAGATAGATAGATAGATAGATAGATAGGTGGAGAGATAGATGTGTAGATAGATACTTAGATATGTAGATAGATAGATAATAGATAGATAGATAGATATGTGGAGAGATAGATGTGTAGATAGATACTTAGATAGATAGATAGATAGATATAGATAGATAGATGATAGATAGATAGATATGGTATTCAGATGAATGTATACATATCTAAATACTAGAGGCCCAGTGCACAAACTTGTGCATGGGATCAATCCCTCGGCCTGGCCAGAGATCGGGGCTGATCGGGGCCAGGGGAGGTTGGCCGGGGAGAAGGGCCCCCGGGTGGTTGGCTGTGGGAGCGCACTGACCACCAGGGGGCAGCTCCTGCATTGAGTGCCTGCCCCCCGGTGGCCAGTGCACGCCATAGCGACTGGCCGTTCCGCCGTTCGGCCGATTTGCATATTAGCCTTTTATTAGGCAGGATTGTGTATTATCCAAGCGCACGCCTCCTGAGTAACAGGAAGGTGAGTTTGCGGACAGATGTCTGTCCTGTGCGGTCAGCCCCCCTCTGACCGCGCTGGCCCGTGGTCCAGGTGACGGCTGTGAACACACTCTGTCCGGCGGTCTCCCTCCTTCCCCTGCAGCTGCAAGGACGCCATCTCCCGATTCCAGATACAGAAACGCAGAAACGACCCCGGAGGCGACGGTCCCCACTGCCTCACAGATTCCGGGGCCCCGTGGGAAAAGGGCCTCCCAGACGTGCGGGCCCTGTTCTGGGGTCATCGGCCAAGTGTCCGAGCGGAGAGAGGGGACAGGGGAGGAGGGAGAGGGAGGGAGGGGAGGCAGGGGGAGACGGGGGGACAGAGCAGGCATTTGTGCGCACGGAGGACGTGTGTGGGCATGGCGTCTGCTGAGGGCCGCCAGCCTCAGGAGTGAGCACGGGCCTCTGGGGCCGGAGTTTGGATCTGAGAGGCCGAGTCCTCGCTCTATGGGCCCCACCAGCCCCACTCGTGGGAGGGGGGGGCGGTGGGAGGACATGGGAACCAGACAAGGGCGGTGTTCAGGGGGCGTCGCGGCCCTTCCCGGCCGCTGGAGAAACTGAAAAGCATCCCGGCTCCCACCGCGTTGTCGTGGCAACCGCCTCCAACTCCCTGCTCCCCCTTTTCTGATGGTAACCGGTCCCTCCCCCCGCCCCCCGCCCCCGGCATAAACTTGGCCTTGTCCTCCTCCCTGTTCAGCTCCAGAGGCAAGCCCCTTGCGGCCGGCTGGCCAGGCACAGTCTGTGACTCCGTCTCTGTGTGAGCCGTCCGTCCGTCCGTCCGTCCGTCTGTCCATCGGGCAGGATGCCGGAACAGGAGTGGGTCGACCAGATGTCCGCCGCGGCACAAATAGCGGGCTACGGGCTGGCTGGTGTGGCTCAGGGGTTGAGCGGCCGCTTATGCACCAGGGGGGTCGCGGTTGGATTCCCAGTCCGGGGGACATGCCCCGGTGGCAGGCGCTCAAACCCCAAGGGTCACGGGTTCGATTCCTCGTCAAGGACGTGGGCCTGGGTTGCAGGCTCGATCCCAAGCCCTGTTTGGGAGGGGTGTGTACGGGAGGAGAACAAGGAGAGGGAGGCCCTGGCCAGTGTGGCTCAGTGGACAGAGCGTCGGCCTGAAGGGTCCTGGGTTCGATTCCCGGTCAAGGACATGTACCTGGGTTGCAGGCACATCCCCAGTGGGGGGTGTGCAGGAGGCAGCTGATCGATGTCTCTAACTCTCTATCCCTCTCCCTTCCTCTCTGTAAAAAATCAATAAAATATATATTTTTAAAAAAAGGAGAGGGAGGAGGATGAGGAGGAAGAAGAGGAGATGAAGGGAGAAGGAGCAGGGGGCGTGCAGGAGGCCAGTGGGCGTGTCCCCAACATCAGTGACCGGCGCTGCAGACTCTGACAGCGGAGCAGGAAAGAAGGTGCGAACTGGAGACAGAGGAAACATCCCTGAACCCCTCGGGGCAACGAACTCCGGCCCCTGCTCTCGTCCCCCGGACGGACGGACGGACGCCGGGATGACGGGTGGGGGCCTGGACAGTGATGAATCGCGGGCGGAACGGACGTTGCCCGCCTCATCGGATGCCCTCCCCGCTCTGCGTCTCCGTTTCTGGACTCGGGGGGCTGTCACTTGTTTGGGAATTAGCCGCGGGATTTCAGACGGCGGCAGTGAGGAGGAACTTGCTTTTTTTTTTTTTGTTTTAACTTTTCTATGGCCCTTTGCCTAAAGTAAAGGCTGCGATCCCCGGATGTTGTGTGGCTTCTTTATTTTATTTTTTAATATGTTTTTGTTGATTTCTGAGAGAGGAAGGGAGAGGGAGAGGGAGAGAGAGAGAAACATCGATGATGAGAGAGAATCATGCATCGGCCGCCTCCTGCACGCGCCCCACTGGGGCTGGAGCCCGCAACCCGGGCCTGTGCCCTGTGCATGTGCCTGACCGCCAGCACACACGTGTGACCCCGTCAGGTGCCCCTGAAGGCAGGCGGCTGGGTGTGTGCGTGTGATGTAGGGGGTGCAGCTCGGGGAGGGGAGGGGCAGGCAGGAGAGCTGGCGGGGGAGCTGGTAGGGGTCTGTCTCAGCCACAGCCCTGCCGGAGCCCGTCCCAGGCAATGGTCAGGGGCGTGGAGGCCCCCCCACCCCGCCCTGAGCTGACCGGCCAGCTGGCCTCCCTCTGCCCTCAGCAGCGAGCCCTGCCCGTGACCGGCCCTCATCCAGGGGGCGACGCCTCCCGTTCCTGCAGGATGCACGGGGTCCAAGCTTCATCTCCGAGGCAGCGTCTGCAAGCCATTAGCAGCCGGTGCGGGAGCCGGCAGCCGGCCAGGGCCAGGGGTCGCCACGCCCAGCTGCCGAGGGACCTGCCCTGGACCTGTTCTCACTGTCTCTGCGAATCCGAAGGAAACCCCACTTTTTCCGAAGACGCCGGTGCAGAGAACGGCAATGTCGGGAGCGTGCGTTGGACCAGTTCACGGCGGCCGCACGCTGGCCTGGGCCGGGGAGACCCAGGGATGTATCTGATTGGCGCAACGAGCAAGCGACTCACTGGAGGATATTTTTTCCATGGATTTTTAAAAATATATTTTTTATTGATTTTTTACAGAGAGGAAGGGAGAGAGAGATAGAGAGTTAGAAACATCGATGAGCGAGAAACATCGATCAGCTGCCTCCTGCACATCTCCTACTGGGGAGGTGCCCACAACCAAAGTACATGCCCTTGACCAGGAATCGAACCCGGGACCCTTCAGTCCGCAGGCCGACGCTCTATCCACGGAGCCACACCGGCCGGGGCTAATGGTATATATTTTTTAAAGATTTGGGTAACAGGGATACGTTTCACCGACTGTCATTTCAAGCCCCCGCCCCCCACTCGCAAAACCGTGTAAGAGTCAGATTTCGGGAAAGCAGCGCCAACTGCACAAGGAAACGCCCCCGTTTCTAGGTCAGTACCCGCCGTGCCAGTAACAGGCTCCTAAGCCTCTCTCCCCAACCCTCACGTCGGCACCCACGCACGGGGACACGCACACGGGGAGCTGACGCAATGAACTCGCGTGAGGCCCTTCGAGAGAAATATCACCACGGACGCGTTCATGGGGATGCTTTTAAGGTGTGAGCATCTGCACCCATAGCGCTAACTTTTTAATTCGGGCCTCCACACACACACACACACACACACACACACACACACACACACGTTTTAAAATATACAAACTATATAAATATACACACAGCGTTTGTCCTCTAACGGGACGGGGCAAAATGGACACGAAGAAGGCCGCAAGTGTTTTCCAATGTGTTTTTAAAACGTTCTACAATAAGACTGACTTTTTAAATGTAGATATACTAGAGGTCCGGTGCACGAAATCGGTGCATGGGAGCCGGGGGGGGGGGGGGTGTCCCTCGGCCCAGCCTGCACCCTCTCACAATCCGGAACCCCTCAGGGGATGTCCGACTGCCGGTTTAGGCCCGATCCCACACAGCCCTCTTGCAATCTGGGACTGCCAGCTCCTAACCGCTCACCTGCCTGCCTGCCTGATCGCCCCTAACCGCTCGCCTGCCTGCCTGATCGCCCCTAACAGCTCGCCTGCCTGCCTGATCGCCCCTAATCGCTCGCCTGCCTGCCTGATCGCCCCTAACAGCTCGCCTGCCTGCCTGATCACCCCTAACCACTCGCCTGCCTGCCTGATCGCCCCTAACCGCTTGCCTGCCTGCCTGATCGCCCCTAACCACTGGCCTGCCTGCCTGATCGCCCCTAATAGCTCGCCTATCTGCCTGATCGCCCCTAACCTCTGGCCTGCCTGCCTGATCGCCCCTAATAGCTCGCCTATCTGCCTGATCGCCCCTAACCACTCTGCCTGCCTGATTGCCCCTAACCACTCACCGGCCTGCCTGATCGCCCCTAACCACTCTGCCTGCCTGATTGCCCCTAACCACTCACCTGCCTGCCTGATCACCCCTAACCACTGGCCTGCCTGCCTGATCGCCCCTAACCACTCGCCTGCCTGATCGCCCCTAACCACTCGCCTGCCTGATCGCCCCTAACCTCCTCTGCCTTGGCCTCTGCCCCATGGTGGCCGCCTCTGCCTCAGCCCCCACTGCCGCAGCGTCATCTGGAAGGTCATCTGGAAGGACTTCTGGAATGATGTCTTTGCACGCTTCATCTGGTCTAATTGGCATATTATGCTTTATTTTTATAGATATGTAGATATATGTTTTATTGATTTCTGAGAGGAAGGAAGAGGGAGAGAGGTAGAAACACCAATGATGAGAATCATGGATCTGCCTGCCTCCCGCACGCCCCATATTTGGGTTCGACCCGCAACCAGGGCCTGTGCCCTTGACCAGGAATCGAACCCTGATCTCCTGGTTCCTAGGTCAACGCTCACCCACTGAGCCACGCCGGCCGGGCACAATAAGACTGACTTTTAACTCATGTTCAAGGAGAAGCACTGGGTTAAAAACACAGAAACTGGCCATGAGTGGCCTCATGTGCAGTTTGGGTCAAATTCGGGGGTCCTGACGAACGCGTCCGGGGATGCAGAGGCCCCAGCCGCGAATGTACAGCACAAGCTTGAGGGTGGCCTCTCTCCCTCCCTCCCCCCGCCCCCCCTCACCCGACCACACCCTCCCCCCGCCCCGGGGGCTCCCCAAACACCTGGCCGCCCGCCCGCAGACACCTCCTCACAGGCGAGGCCACGCCCCGGCTGAGTGCACTCCCCACAAACCCTCGAGCCAGGCTGACCTGGGGCCTCGCACATCTTAATTGTTTGCTTGCTTTTCCTTGGCGGCTTAGCTCCCTTTTGCCAAAACAAACAGCTCCCAATTACCGCTGGGCGCAGCCTCCGTGTCTAGCGGCAGCCTAGCCACCCCAGGGACACCACGAATACCTCTCTAGGGCCGGGGGGCACCCGAGGCTGCCAGCACCTGCATGTAGCTTCCCGCGAGGTCCCACCCGCCTCTCCCGGTCCCAGTAGAGAAGCTGCACCGCCTCCCTTCCGTGCAGGCCGAGCGGTTTTATTTTTCAATCTTTATCGTTGAGAGTCTGTTTTCGTTCATCAGTTCACGTTGTTACTTGGATTCCACGTAGGAGTGAGGTCGTGGGGTACGTGCCTTTCTCCGATCGGCTCGTTTCGCTCAGCGTGATGCCCTCCAGGTCCCGCCGTGCTGTGGCGAAGGGTGAGAGTTATTCCTTTTTCATGGCTGCGTAGTATTCCACGGTGTTGCTGGACCTCGGCGTTTTGGCCGCTGGAGGCAGGCAGAGCGCTGGAGCCGCCTCTGAGGAAGCAGAGGCCAGGAAGGAGCGAGTGGCGGGCGTGCCAGTCCACACTGGGGTGGCCCTCCCGCCAGGTCCGAGGCTCAGCTGGCCGCTGTCACCACCCGTGGTCTCCACGGCGACCCCCCAGCCTGCACAGGGCAGGGAGTCCCTCTCCAGCGAAAGGAGAGTCGCCTTAACAGGGACGGGCTGTCTTCCGCAAGATCTCGCCCTTTCCCCTCTCCTTTCACCTTCTAGGGCCGTGGTCGGCAAACCGCGGCTCGCGAGCCGCATGCGGCTCTTTGGCCCCTTGAGTGTGGCTCTTCCTAAGCCTTGGGAGCACCCTCATTCAGTGAATAACCATGTACCTGCCTATGTAGTTGAAGTTCAAAAAAGTTGGCTCTCCAAAGAAATGTCAGTCGTGGTGCTGTTGATATTTGGGTCTGTTGACGAATGAGTTTGCCGACCGCAGTTCTAGTGGTTTGAGGAAATGGCATAGAGCCGGTCGGTGCCATGCGGGCCCAGGTCCGTGCCACGGGAGCTCACGGGAGCATCATAGGCTGGCACACGATGAGCGGTGCCATGCAGAGCCACCATGCCAGTGGGCCAGCCCTGTGCCCGAACTCTGCGCCCCAGACGTACAGCACCCACTACGCCAGCTCCGCCGGCATTAACCGGAGCCGTGGCCGGTGCTCAGCAGGGCACCTGCTCCCGGGGCTCGGGCTCCATCGCCCCCAGATTGAGGCCCTCAGTGGCTTCCCCTCTGCGTCTGGTATGTGAAGTCAGGTGGGTGCTGGAGCCTCAGGTCACATGGCGCCCGCTCGCCTTCCCAGGCACGGCTCCCGGCTCCCCGCTCCCTGGCGCCCCGCCCCGGCACCCCAGGCCTCGCCCAACCTCTCCCTGCTCACGCCTCCTCGCCCCAGGTCTCTGTCACCCTCTGCCGCCTGCAGGGACCTGGGCGCGGTGCCTGGAGGGCCTGGGCGGGCGATGCCCACGCTGATGGATCCCAGAATATAGCTCTGGCTGTCCTCACCCCCCCCCCCCCCGCAGCCGCCCCCGCCCGCTGCCAGCACCTGCTGTGTTTGGTGGGTGGCCAGTCATTGGCGTCCGAGTGTCCCCGGGAACTGGCCTCTCGCCCATCCTCATGCCCGCAGGCAGCTGCACCAGGGAGGGGCTGGGGGCTCGATTCCCCAAGGGGGGGGGGCGTGCAGGGGGCAGCGGGGCCATGATGCTCTCTCCTCATGGATGTCTCTCTCTCTCTCCCTCTCCCTTCCGCTCTGAAATCTATAAAACTTTTTTTTTTTTTAAAAAAAAAGGGGGGAGCAGGAAAGCGTGACGATGTGCAAGCAGCGTGTGCTGGTGCCATGCGGGTAAGTGGGCCGGGATACAGGTGCGGGCAGCCTCCCAGCGCCTGCCCGTGCGGGCACCGCGCCCTGCCTGCCCGCCTGCCCCGCGGGCAGCTAATTAAAATGTGATCAGGATTCCCGGGCGCTGCGCGCGCTGTCAGCAGTTTCTCTTCCGAGGGAAGCCCCGCCAACAGCCCACAAGGGGAGCCTTTCAGGGCGCTGGCTGCCCTGGTTTCACCGGCGGCGGCTCCGCACAAAGAAGCAGCAAGAAATTAAAGGAGACTGTTTCTTCCCGGGGAGGGAGCGCGCGGCCCTGTTTTGTGGCGTTTTTTGTTTGTTTTTTTTGTTTCTCTTTCTGTGGTTGAAACAGCAGCGTGGGTGACCCTCCCGGCGGGCGGGGCGGGGCGGGGCGGGGTCGGAGCCAGGTTGGTGGCGCGGGAGGCGCCTCCTCCAGGAAGCCCTCCAGGAATGCCACCGCCGCGGGAGAGGGGGCCTCGGTCCGCCCTCCCCCACATCCAGGGGGACCGCTACGTGCTGCTTCTCGGAGAAGAAACAGAGCCGCGCACTCAGGCAAATTCCTAAAATCCTACAGGAAATCTCCACCCGGAGTGGGTTTTTTCCTCCTTTTTAAAAAAATTTTATTGTTGATTTTTAGAGAGAGTGGAAGGGACGGGAGGAAAGACAGGGAGAGAGAAACGCCGACGTGAGAGAGAGACATTGATTGACTGCCTCCCGCAGGCGCCCCGACCAGGGCTGGGGTTGGAGCCGCAAACCCGGGAAAGTGCCCTTGACGGGATTCGAACCCAGGACCCTCCCGTCCGAAGACGGGCTGAGCCACCCTGGCTGGGGCCAGCCTGTATCTTCAGGGCAGAGGCCTCCCACCCCCACCCCGCCTCTGCCCGGCTCCTCCCGGCCTCCGCGGGCGAGAAGCCGGACCCGACAACAGGTGGGAAGGTGAGGGCGGGGGCGGGGGCGAGGGCAGATGGAGGCCATGGGCGCCGGAGAGGAAGGGCTCAGAGAGCGCGCGCTCGGGGCCCTGGGGCCGGGCAGCTGCGCGGTGCGCCTCCGCCCAGCCCCTCGCGGCGGCCGTGCGCCCCGCACCCGGCGCCCGGGTCCCCATTGGGGTCTCGCCACTGTGCCCAGCGCGCTTTCCCCTGCACCTGCGCCCCCCAGACACTCACACACGCTCCCCACCCTCGGGGGTGGGCGGATAATGACGGCCCCCGGATCTGCTGGGAGCATCCGCACGCCGCCCCTCTGGCCCCGCGTCCCCTCCATCTCTTCCGAATTCACTGACAAGACCCCGAAGCGTTGGGGCTCGGAACGGGGGCGCGCGCACCACCACGCCCGGCCCCACGCGCCTCGGCCGGGGTGCCCTCCCCGAGGCTTCAAGCATCGGCCCGCCGGCACCTGCGGGGCCGGGCACGTCTCGCGGGTCCTGGGCGCGCCCCCCGCCTCCCGCCTCGCTCGCTGCGCCCACGGCGCCGACGCCCTCCCCCCGCTGCCCCCCCAGCACCCGGCCCCGCCTCGCCACCAGCGCCGGGTCCGCGCGCGCCGCAGTCCCGGGAAACTACCGACCCCGCACGCCCACCGTCGGAATCTGCCGGGCTGCGCTCCCTCCGCAAGGACAGCGCCCGCGGTCGGCCGCCGGGGGAAGGCAGCTGGGGAGGCGGGCTGCAGCCCGGCTTCTCTTTCCCGCGGCGGGAGGCGGCTGGAAAGAGGGTCCGAGCCCCCGGGCTGCGAGTCCAGGCGGAGGGACAGCGGACCTGCCGGCCGCGCTGGCGAGAAGTTGGGCGCCGAGGCCGAGGCGCGCGCCCCCCGTGCGCCCCCCGTGCGCCCCCGTGCGCCCCCCGTGCGCCCCCCGTGCGCCCCCCGTGCGCCCCCGTGCGTCCCCGCGCGCCCGCAGCGGCGGAGGCCGGCGCGTCTCCGTACCTGGAAGAGCTGGAAGAAGGCGGAGAGGCGCGTGAGCTGCAGGCTGAGGCACCGGGAGGCGCAGCGGGCGCGCGGGACGCTCCCGGCCGACCACGACTCGTCCGGCCGCCGCGCCGCCGCCCCCGGGCCGGCCGCCAGGCTGCGCCCGCAGGCCGCCAGCCAGAGGCAGAGGGTCAGCGCCGCGCCGGGCGCCCGGGGCACCATGGCTGCGGTGGGGCGCGGGGCCGAGGCTCCCAGCTCCGCCGGGGACCGCGCGGCGCTGCGACTCGGCTGCAAAGTTCAATCATTCAACTCCGGCCCCGGCGCTCCCCGCCCGCCGCCCGCCTCCCGCCCCGCGCGGCCTCGGGGGCGGGGAGGTGGGGACAGACGCCGCGCCATTGGCTGGGAGGAGAGTGAGTGACAGGAGGGGCCGGGAGGTGGGCGGGTCTGAGGGCTGCCAGCCGGGGCGCGCGCAAAGGGAGGGCGGTGGTGACGGGTGCCCAGCGCGCACTCGTCTCCGGGGGGCTCGGCCTCCCACGCAGGCTACCCCACCCGCCGCGCTCGCTCCTTCCCGCCCCGCCATCCAGGTCAACGTCAGGTGTGGACACGCCCGGGCCTGGGCCGGGAGCTGCGGCCTCGGGAAGGGGGGGTCAGGGGCCCCACTGCGTCCGTCCACGCCTTGCGCGTCTGGCTTTGCCTCCCCAGGTGGTGGGCACGGGCTGAGCCAGGCTGGAAAGGGTCCAGGTTTTCTTCCTTCCTCCCTCCCGCACCCTTCCTTCTCCCCTCCCTTCATCCCTCCCTCCTGCTTCCTTCCCCCCTCCTCGCCCCCCGCCCAGCTCTCTCCTTCCCCCTCCCTCCCTCCCTCCCTCCCTTCGCCCCCCCCCCTTCCCTTATGATTACCTGGAAAGGGGCCTGAGTACACAGCCCATGGCATGCGCTAAGTGGGCCCACACCTGCTTCCCCAGGTGTGGTTTCTAGAAGCGCCGCTCGCCCATGGGAGCGAGCTATTCACACCAGGAATCTGTCCGCAACCCTCTCTTCCCCTGGCACCTGCCCCGCGCCCCTCCATTCTGCCTTTCAGCAGTGAAACGGCTGCCATCGTCTGTTGGGATCTTCCCCGAAGCTTGTTCGCCACACACGTCCCCCCTGCAGACAGGGCCGTGCAGGAGACGGGCCAGGGGATGTATTACACCCACCCCACCCCCCCACCCCTCACCCCCCCACCCCCCGCCACCCAGCTCCGCGGGCAGTGGCACTGCTAAGCCCTGGCTGGCCAGGTGCAGGCGCAGGGGGAGCAGGAGGGGACCCTGGAGGCCGGATCTGGGCCTGGGGTGTTTATGCAGCCCAATCGAGCCAACAAGACGGATGCTCCCCGCCCCACACCCCCATAGTCCATGTGGAACAACTGACTCAAGTCACCCCATTCCCAACCAGAAGGGCTTCCAGGTTCCAAACCCAGGGACCCTGTGAGCACCCAGCAGGCACCCAGCCTCATGGGGGACACACCTCCCAGGGCCTCCGTGGGCATAGCCAGGGCCCAGGGCACCCAGCCTCATGGGGGACACACCTCCCAGGGCCTCCGTGGGCACAGCCAGGGCCCAGGGCACCCAGCCTCATGGGGAACACACCTCCCAGGGCCTCCGTGGGCATAGCCAGGGCCCAGGGCACCCAGCCTCATGGGGGACACACCTCCCAGGGCCTCCGTGGGCACAGCCAGGGCCCAGGGCACCCAGCCTCATGGGGGACACACCTCTCAGGGCCTCCGTGGGCACAGCCAGGGCCCCGGGCACCCAGCCTCATGGGGGACACACCTCTCAGGGCCTCCGTGGGCACAGCCAGGGCCCAGGGCACCCAGCCTCATGGGGGACACACCTCCCAGGGCCTCCGTGGGCACAGCCAGGGCCCCGGGCACCCAGCCTGCTCATGGACACAGCACTGAGTTCAGGCCTCTTTGTGCAGTGCGTGGGGTTTGTTTGCAAGTTGCAGTGTGCAATCCTTTCCCCGCTCGACACCACCTGCAGCTACTGCCTTACACCCGAGGGTCTGCCGCCAGCTCACCAGCTTACCTGTCCGCCGGCATGTGGTCCAGGCAACGCGGCCAATGGAAGGAACTGCTCCGTGTGCTACTTCTGTCCACCAGGGCCCCCAGGCAGCGAGTGTGTGGCCCGCGTGATCACCAGACAGGCCGTGCCAGAGACGGGGCCGCATGTAGTTCACGGTTCCTCAGCCACCAGCTCGACGTTCATTTCTACGAAGGTCCGGGTATGTGGCGACTCAGCCGTAGGCGTTAGCAGGACAAGGTCTCGCCCACTGCAGCCGGAAACATGAGGGTGCTGGTGTGAGCTCCCCTGAGCTCAAGTGTGTTTAAAAAGGGGCTCAGGCCCGGCTGGCGTGGCTCAGTGGTTGAGCTTCGACCTATGAACCAGGAGGTCACGGTTTGATTCCCGTCAGGGCACATGCCCGGGTTGCGGGCTCCCTCCCCAGGAGGGGGTGTGCAGGAGGCAGCCGGTCCACGATTCTCTCTCTTCACTGATGTTTCTATCTCTCTCTCTCCCTCCCTCTCCCTTCCCCTCTGGAATCAATAAAAATATAACTTTTAAGAAAAAAACAAAAACATGCTGAGAATTGCAAACAGCAATCTTTCAGAAGTACCTTCAGCGTCCTTAATATCCTCCTATGTAATCAAAGGCTGCTATGCAAATTGACCGAACGGCGGAAGGACCGGTCGCCATGACGCGCACTGACCACCAGGGGGCAGACGCTCAACGTACTGCACTCCCACAGGGGGAGCGCTGCTCGGCCAGGAGCCGGGCTCACGGCTGGCAAGCACAGCAGCCGCAGCGCTCAGGGCTCCCGGACTGCGAGAGGGCGCAGGCCAGGCTGAGGGACCCCCCCACACCACCACCACCCCAAGTGCACGAATTTCGTGCACCGGGCCTCTAGTTGACTAACGTGACCCCACAAGGTGCAAAGCCCTACGTCCATGGGGCCTGAGGCCTGAACACGGGGACGGGCTCCTGTCGCCACCCACCCTGGGGAACGAACGGAAACAGTCGTCAGGGCCGCGGCGGGTCCTGCCAGGGTGTGTGTTTGAATAGGCAAGGTAGGCAGACGCCCGCCGGTGCCGGGAGGAGACGGAGGGTGCGTGCCTGCCGCTGGGCTCGGCGCCTTTGATTCACGGCGCTGCCTGTCGCATCATGAAATGCACGTTCTGGAGAGCGAAGTCGTAAAGACTTTTAAAAACAGCCCTTCTGTGTTCAAAGGGATTCCCTGTAGGTTTGTGTTTTTTCTTTTTTCTTTAAAGCAATGTGTGTGCTGCTTGCATGGGCCCTGCAGCACGTTCACTTCCAGGCATAAGCACGTTTTATCATCGGCCACAGACACACACTCGGGCTGCCGGTGGTTGTATTGCTCTCTTCTGATAGAATCATCACAGCCATTGCTGGGACGATGCCGGCCCTTTTCAAGGGCTTTTTCCCCCAAAAACATATATTTTATCGATTTCAAAGAGGAAGGGAGAGGGGGAGAGAGAAACATCTATGAAGAGAGAGAATCATGGATCGGCTGCCTCCCGCACGCCCCCCCCCCCCCCACACTGGGGATGGAGCCCGCAACCCGGGCCTGTGCCCTTGACCGGGAATCGAACCCGGGACCCTTCATTTCCCCAGGCCGACGCTCTATCCACTGAGCCACACCGGCCGGGCCAGAGTTGCATGGTTGGTAATACGATTACCATTTTACAAATGGAAAATTGAGCTTTTTGCATAGGGACGCTGAATAGACACACTATTTTTATTTTTTAAAGAAACATCACATCCGTTTTCAAACATCTGCTGCCTTTTATTCTCTTGTGACGTAGGTATTCTGTCTGGGGGTGACGTCGGCAGAGGCACCCTTCCCTCTCCGGCGAGATTATGAAAACGCAGCTGCAGGGCCGGCAGGTTTAGAGGCGTTATTTTTACGAGTCACGTTGATGCCTGTGAGATTTTACAAAGGGGTATTCAGTAGGTGTTTGCTATGACTGTGGTGCACCGGAGAATTTCTTAAGGAAATTTTGAAATTGATTTCTTTTTCGAAGAAATACACGGAATTGTCAAGCAACACCATTTCAGGCTATTTCTTTTTTAAAGATATTTTTATTGATCTCAGAAAGAGGAAGGGAGAGGGAGAGAGAGAGAGAGAGAGAGAGAGAAACGTCGATGATGAGAGAGAATCATGGATCGGCTGCCTCCTGCACACCCCCCACTGAGGATCAAAGCCGGGCGTGTGCCCTTGACGGGGAATCGAACCCGGGACCCTTCAGCCCGTAGGCCGACGCTCTATCCACTGAGCCACACCGGCCAGGGCTCAAGCTATTTCTTTTCAAGGTTGTGTCTCCCTGCCCGTTCCCGTCCCCGCCCCCAAGGTCACCTTCCATCCGTCCACGGGCGTTCCGTGTGTCTGAGAGTCTAGTCTACATTAGCCATCGCCAGGGTTTAACTCCGTCACCGCAGGCGTCACTGGAATCGAAGGGATTGCTTTCCTGCCCAATTTGCCTCGGAGGACAGAGTGTGGGCCTGCAGGCCGAAGGGTCCCGGGTTCGATTGCTGCCAAGGGCACACGCCTCGCTTGCAGGCTCAGTCCCCAGCCCTGGTCGGGGCCCGGAGGGGAGGCAGCCAGTCGATGCGTCTCTCTCGCGTCGATGTTTCTCTGTCTGTCTGTCTCTCCCTCTCCCTTCCACTCTCTCTAGGAAAATGGCAATGGGAAAATGTCCTAGGCGAGGATTAACAGAGAGAGAGAGAGAGAGAGAGAGAGAGAGAGAGAGAGAGAGAGAGAGAGAATCATCGCAAAAACACAGCATGGACCAGAATTTGCATGTCCGTGTTTGCGGGATCGCGTGTGCGGTGTCGGCCAGGTTCAGCTGTGGATGTGTGTTCTAGCCTCCACCCCCCGCCCTACCCGCCCCCCACCCCCCAGCCCTGCGGCCCTGGAAGTTCAACGTTAGTCCATTTCTGGCCTCTGTTGATTGCCGGGCCCTGCAAGGAGCACACGGTGTCTAAAGCTCATGGTTTCACCCTGGCCGGTGTGGCTCAGTGGCTAGAGCGTCAGCCTGTAGACCGAAGGGCCCCGGGTTCGATTCCGGTCAAGGGCACGGACCTCGGTGGCAGGTTCCTCCCCGGCCTGGGCCCCGGTCGGAGCGCGTGCAGGAGGCGACCCGTCGATGTGTTTCTCTCACATCGATGTCTCTCTCTGTCTCTCCCTCTCTCTCCCACTCTCCCTAAAACTCCATGGGAAAATATCCTCGGGTGAGGATTAAAAATAACCCCATATAATAAAAGCCGAGGTGGCGTCGCGCGCAACGTCATCACAAGATGGCTGCCATGAGGTGGCCGGCAGGGGAGGGCAATTGTGGGCGATCAGGTCACCAGGGGAGGGCAGTTGGGGGCAACCAGGCCAGCAGGGGAGGGCAGTTGGGGGGCGATCAGGCCTGCAGGGGAGGGCAGTCGGGGGGCGATCAGGCTGGCCGGCAGAAGCAGTTAGGAGCCAGCAGTCCCGGATTGTGAGAGGGATCGGGCCTAAGCCGGCAGTCGGACATCCCCTGAAGGGTCCCAGATGGGAGGTGGTGCAGGCAGGGCTGAGGGACATCCCCCCGCCCCATGCACAAATTTCGTGCACCGGGCCTCTAGTAAAAGAATTAAAGCCCATTCTTGCAAAGGACGTCCGATGCCAGTAAGAGGGAGCACTTGTCCCGGGGACGAGGCAACCGGCTGACTTTCCCTGAACCCCAATGTCGGCCAAACCAGCAGCAGCGGGGGCCAGGGGTCCTCATGTCCGACTGCTCAGATATGCTGTCGATTTAGAAAACCATACCAATGACCATAAAAAACACCCCACTTGATAGCCAAACGGCAAGAGTCTCTCTAAAATGTGTAACACGCAGCTTGTGTGCTTGTGGCTCTTAAACACGGGTTCAGGATACGACGGGTTGCTCACCAAACACGTGTTTGGGGAAGCATAAGCCAATTGGATTGTATTTGTATCATTTTCACCAAATCTCACACGATATAATGTTTTAAAAAAAACAACCTGATTTTTCACCCGGCCGGCGTGGCTCAGTGGTTGAGCATCAACCTGTGAACCCGGAGGTCAGGGTTCGATTCCCGGTCAAGGGCATGTGCCCGGGTTGCGGGCTCGACCCCCAGTAGGGGGCGTGCAGGAGGCGGCCGATCCATGATTCTCTCTCATCGTGGATGTTTCTGTCTCTCACCCTCTCCCTTCCTCTCTGTGACATCAATAAAAATATGTATTTAAAAAAAAGAAGAAGACTTGAGAGGCCTTTCCCGTAAAGGTAAGACTTCATCGCGCCTGTTGCAGGGTGGCTCCCACGCAGACACGTGCAGAGCCACGCCCAGGAGGGGCAGGGAGGCCCCGGTGCACGAAATTTTTGACGTTAAAAAAAAACACAAAACAGCAACACACCTTACTTTTTGCTTGTGAGTGGGCTGCTTTCCATGCGAGAGGAGTGAGTGTTTCACAGAACGCCCGCTGACTTTTGTGTCCGATGGAACCGGTAAAGGCGTTTTGGAAGGACCCCGGAGGTTTCGAAGCTCCGCTCTGTTGACAGACGGGAGGTGGGGCCGCCTTTGATGTTTGCCAGCCCCTGGCGTTGGCACTGAGCCCCGTCTGCACCCCAGACTGGGAGCCAAGCCTCTGGGCAGGAAAAAAGGCAGCGTTTGAGGGGAAACAGTGCCACACGCTGGCCGTCCGGGTGCAAAGGGCCCAAAAGCACTGGATTCCCCATCCGTGATCCCCTGTTTTGGGGGCTCAATGGTGTGAGCGAGATGCCCATGCAGAGTTCCCCGTTCCCGCCAACGACGGGGCTAAACTCTGTGAATCTACGCACAGAAGGCCCTCGGGTGACCGGGGGACGCCGGAGATCCGCTCTGTAAAAAAATCAATAAAATATATTTTTAAAAAATAAGTAAATAAATAAACTAGAGGCCCTGCGCACGGATTCGTGTGCGAGCAGCTCGCTGCCCCGCCCTGCTGTAGCTCCCCACCGCGTGCAGCCGGGGCGCCCCTCACTTCATCTTATAAAACGGATATTCTACCTCCGCGATTGAGACAGAACACACAGGCTGGGGAGATGGTTCCGTCTTAGGTCGGCGTCCTTTCTTTTCCAACGAGAGGCCACGTCGGGCCGCGATGCCTGCCAGGATGGATGGCGGTGCGTCTGGATGTTCACACGTGGCTCTTCGCTGATGACACCCGGGAGCCGAACGCCAGCGCACACGTCTATTGAAAGAACATTATGTCGTTTGTCATACCCCCGGCGTCACAGAGACATGCAACCACTCACAACCCATCACAGGGCATCCCTGCAGATTCAGTCATGAGCCCCCGGACAGGGCCTATTCTTGTTTCTATGACCCGTAACGGAAATAAATCTATTAGCCCGGCCGGCGTGGCTCCGTGGGTGAGCACTGACCCATGCACCAGGCGGTCACGGTCAGGGCACACGCCCGGGTTGCGGGCTCCATCCCCAAGTAGGGGGCGTGCAGGAGGCAGCCGGTCCATGATTCTCTCTCATCACTGATGTTTCTCTCTCTCTCTCTCTCTCTCTCCCTCCCTTCCTCTCTGACATCAATAAAAGTATATTTGAGCCCTGACCGGTGTGGCTCAGTGGATAGAGCGTCGGCCTGCGGACTGAAGGGTCCCGGGTTTGATTCCCGGTCAAGGGCATGGACCTTGGTTGCGGGCACATGCCCAGTAGGGTGCGTGCAGGAGGCAGCCGGTCCATGATTCTCTCTCATCACTGATGTTTCTCTCTCTCTCTCTCTCTCCCTCCCTTCCTCTCTGAAATCAATAAAAGTATATTTTAGCCCTGACCGGTGTGGCTCAGTGCATAGGGCGTCGGCCTGCGGACTGAAGGGTCCCGGGTTCGATTCCCGGTCAAGGGCATGGACCTTGGTTGCGGACACATGCCCAGTAGGGGGCGTGCAGGAGGCAGCCGGTCCATGATTCTCTCTCATCACTGATATTTCTCTCTCTCTCTCTCTCCCTCCCTTCCTCTCTGAAATCAATAAAAGTATATTTTAGCCCTGACCGGTGTGGCTCAGTGGATAGAGCGTCGGCCTGCGGACTGAAGGGTCCCGGGTTCGAATCGCGGTCAAGGGCATGGACCTTGGTTGTGGGCACATGCCCAGTAGGGTGCGTGCAGGAGGCAGCCGGTCCATGATTCTCTCTCATCACTGATGTTTCTCTCTCTCTCTCTCTCCCTCCCTTCCTCTCTGAAATCAATAAAAGTATATTTTAGCCCTGACCGGTGTGGCTCAGTGGATAGAGCGCCGGCCTGCGGACTGAAGGGTCCCGGGTTCGGTTCCGGTTAAGGGCATGGACCTTGGTTGCGGACACATGCCCAGTAGGGTGCGTGCAGGAGGCAGCTGGTCCATGATTCTCTCTCATCACTGATGTTTCTCTCTCTCTCTCTCCCTCCCTTCCTCTCTGACATCAATAAAAGTATATTTGAGCGCTGACCGGTGTGGCTCAGTGGATAGGGCGCCGGCCTGCGGACTGAAGGGTCCCGGGTTCGGTTCCGGTTAAGGGCATGGACCTTGGTTGCGGACACATGCCCAGTAGGGTGCGTGCAGGAGGCAGCCGGTCCATGATTCTCTCTCATCACTGATGTTTCTCTCTCTCTCTCTCCCTCCCTTCCTCTCTGACATCAATAAAAGTATATTTGAGCCCTGACCGGTGTGGCTCAGTGGATAGGGCGCCGGCCTGCGGACTGAAGGGTCCCGGGTTCGATTCTCGGTCAAGGGCATGGACCTTGGTTGCGGGCACATGCCCAGTAGGGGGCGTGCAGGAGGCAGCTGATGGATGTTTCTCTCTCTCATCACTGATGTTTCTAACTCTCTATCCCTCTCCCTTCCTCTCTGTGAAAAATCAATAAAATATATTTTTAAAAAAGAGAGAGAGAAATGATCGCGCGGATGCTCTAGGGATGTGTCGTGTGCATATCCATCTTGTGGGTTTAATACACGTGTCTAGCCCCCGCCCTCTGCAGAGAAGAGCTTATGGGGGGCTCAGCCATGGCCCAGCGACGCCCAGAAAGGCCGATCTCAGGGCCGGTGAGCCACTGTTCCCAATTGCACCAGCAGGGGGCAGTGTTTCCATCCGCCTCCCGCTCTTACTGCAGCCGGCAGGGCAGCGGTTCTCAACCTGGGGGTCGCGACCCCTTTGGGGGTGGAAGGACCCTGTCACAGGGGCCGCCTAAGACCGCCGGGACACCCATCCATAATCACATATCGATTTTGCGATTCATCACTGTGCCTTCATGATGTTCCACGTGTCACCAGGAAAATGCCTCCTGCAGGTCAGATATTTACAGGACGACTCATCGCAGCAGCGACAGGACAGTGAGGACGTGGCCACGCAGATGATTTTATGGGTGGGGGTCCCCACAACACGAGGGACTGTGTATTCAAGGGTCGCGGCCTTAGGGAGGTTGAGAGTCGCTGCCGTGGGGCATTACAGTGGGAGCAGGGACTTTATCATTTTTTTAAATATATTTTTATTGATGTCAGAGAGGAAGGGCGGAGGAGAGAGAGAGAGAGAAACATCCATGATGAGAGGGAATCACGGATCGGCCGCCGCCTGCACGCCCCCACCCTGGGGACCGAGCCCGCAGCCCGGGCCTGTGCCCTTGACCGGGAATCGAACCCTGACCTCCTGGTTCCTAGATCGACGCTCAACCACTGAGCCACACCGGCCGGGCAATCTTGGTTTTATTGACAGCCTTTCACGATTGATTCTCAAGTATTTTAATGGACTCCCCACCCCCCCATACTTCCCTGGAGGTGATCGATGCGGCTCCCACGGTCTCCTGCCGTGGACACAGTGGGTCTCCCCCGCCTGGGAAATTCCACGTGTCTTTTCTGGTTGTTGCTTGAACCCCGAAGGCCCAGATGTTAGATGCCTTTGGGAGCGGGGGCGCTGGGGGTGACAGCTCCGGGTTTGGGGGCGGGGACCTGGCGTTGTAGCCTCTCGGACGCTGCTGCATGCAAGGGCCCCCCGCCCGCCTGCTGGCCCTGTGATTTTCGCCCGCCTCCTCCAGTGAGTGAGGTTCAATGGCCTGCACCTACTCTGTCTGAAACGTTGCAAAAATAAGCCGTTCTCTGGGTGATGAGCACACAGTCCCCCCTGAAGGAACGCCCTTTGCTTTTCTTGCCTGTCCCCCCACCCCGTTTCTGAAAATCCCTTTGCACACACAGACACAGAACCCCAAGCTCTCACGCTCAGGAACCAAGCACAGGACGGCCATGGTACTCAGCCGGCGAGGCTTCCCCATGCCAGCGGAATGACGGGTTCGAGCTGGTGCCTGGCACGCGGGAGGAAAGGCATTTCCCAGGAGATGCGTCCCGGGAGCAGAAGAGCCTAGCCGTGCCCGAAGTTTTAACAAGCGTGACTACGGAAAAGGAATGATAGGCAGAGGCGTCCTGAGGCTCCGCTAAGGGAAACGGGGTGCCCCCGGGGCAAGAAGGGTGACAGGATTCACTTTCCCAAGAGCATGTGAAGGGCTGGAGCGGTGCATGGAGCCAAGGCGACAGTTCTCCGGTGAAGGGTGCCGGTGGGGACACTGACTCAGAGGTCAGGCTGTGGTGTGGGTCTGAAGGAGGAGCTAAAAGAAGACCAGATCACCTTTCGCCAACGAGGTGCCCGTCAGCACCTTGTTCTAGTGTTTTGACAGGGGATGGTCATAATAATGGTGGCGGTGATGCTGGTGATGATGATGATGACATTAATAATGATGGTCTTGATGGTGGTGATGGTAATAATGGTGATGATGGAATTGATGGTGGTGATGGTAGTGATGGTGGTGGTGATGATGATAGTGATAATAATGACGAGGATAATATTGATGATGGTGGTGGTGATGATGATAGTGATGATAATAATGATGAGGATAGTATTGATGATGGTGGTGGTGATGATGATAGTGATGATAATAATGATGAGGATAATATTGATGATGGTGGTGGTGATGATGATAGTGATGATAATAATGATGAGGATAATATTGATGATGGTGGTGGTGATGATGATAGTGATGATAATAATGATGAGGATAATATTGATGATGGTGGTGGTGATGATGATAGTGATGATAATAATGATGAGGATAGTATTGATGATGGTGGTGGTGATGATGATAATGATGGTGTTGATGGTGATGATGATGGTGATGGGATGATGAAGGGGATGGTGATGATGATGATGATAGTGATGGTAATACTTGTGGTGATGATGATGGTGGTAGTGATGATGGTGGTGATAGTAATAATGGTGATGTGATGATGGTAGTGAAGGTGGTGGTGATGATGAACCATGGTGGTGATGGTGGTGGTGGTGGTGGTGATGAGATGATGAAGGGGATGGTGATGATGATGATAGTGATGGTAATACTTGTGGTGATGATGATGGTAATGATGGTGGTGATAATGGTGATGGTAGTGATGATGGTGATGATGATAATGATGATGTGATGGTGGTGATGACGATGAACCATGGTGGTGGTGGTGGTGGTGATGGTGGTGGTGGTGATGCTGATGGTGGTGATAGTAATAATGGTGATGATGGTATTGATGGTGGTGGTGATGATGGTGATAGTGATGGTAATAATGATGAGGATAGTATTGATGATGATGGTGATGGTAGTGATGATGGTGTTGATGATGGTGATGGTGATAATAGTGATGGTAATAATGGTGATGATGGTATTGATGATGGTGATGATAATGATAATGGTGATGATGATGGTGATGATAATGATGATGAAGGGGATGGTGATGGTGGTGATGATCATGATAGTGATGGTAATACTTGTGGTGATGACACGTCTAATCTCCTGCTTTAATTTTCACAACTCTTCTACAAGGAGCGCACCCTCATCTCCACTGCAGAGACAGGGAATTCTGGCACCTGCATGCTGATGATGGTGAGAGTGATGATGAAGGGGATGGTGATGATGATGATAGTGATGGTGATGATGGTGATGATAATGATGGTGTTGATGATGGTGATGATGGTGATGATGATAGTGAGGTAATAATAGTGATGATGGTGATGGTGTTGATGATGGTGATGATGAAGGGGATGGTGATGATGACGATGATGATGAAGGGGATGGTGATGATGATGATAGTGATAGTGATGATGGTGATGATAATGATGGTGTTGATGATGGTGATGATGGTGATGATGATAGTGAGGTAATAATAGTGATGATGGTGATGGTGTTGATGATGGTGATGATGAAGGGGATGGTGATGATGACGATGATGATGAAGGGGATGGTGATAATGATGATCACGATGATGGTGATGGTGGTAACAATGATGGTGATGATGAAGGGGATGGTGATGATCATGGTCATGGTGATGGGGATGATGATGATCATGATGATGGTGATGGTGATGATGGTGATGATGATGATGATGAAGGGGATGGTGATGGTGGTGATGATCATGATAGTGATGGTAATACTTGTGGTGATGACACGTCTAATCTCCTCCTTTAATGTTCACAACTCTTCTACAAGGAGCGCACCCTCATCTCCACTGCAGAGACAGGGAATTCTGGCACCTGCATGCTGAACGCTGCACAGCTCCGGAAATACCACACGGGCAGGTAAGGAGCTTGGCAATTCTTCTCCGACACCACACTGTGGCCTACCAGGCTACATTCTCACTGCCAAATCCCCTTTGCTATCCGAACCCAAACATTTGGAATTTCTCCTTCCATTTCCCCCACAAGAGAATAAACCTTCGCTCGCGCCGCCACCCCTGCCCAGGTAGAACTCCCTGAGAGAGAGACACTGGAAAGTAACCGTCTGGCTTCTGTTACAATACGACCCCCTGCTGTCGAGAAATACAGCATCTCCCTTGGACTCAGTGGGTCTGGGCGAGGTTCAGGGCTTGCTTTTCCAAGAAGCTCCCAAGAGATGTTGGTGATGGATGCTTGTCTGCTGGGAGAGCCGAGCGGTCGAGAACACGGGCAGGGCATGGACAGGCTGCATGGGGTGGGCGACGAGGGGAGGGGGAGAGCGGAAATCCCTGCTGTGCGGGGAAGGGAGACCCACACTGAGGCATGTGAGCCATGCAGGACGCGGAGGAAAGACCCCATGCCAGCCCCCGAGGCAGGAGACGTGTAGACGGAGGGGAACGCCGTGGGCAGGAGCTGACGGGAGATGGCTGGCAGACCCCACCCGGGGGTGTCGGGGTGCCAACCACAGCAGTGAGCCCAGGGCATGGGATGGGGTTCAGGCCGGTTGCCGTAAACACCATGTCAGTTCTGCGCAACGCAGCCCGGCTGTCCCTCACCCAGACTGTGGCGGGCGGCGAGAGGCCAGCGGACAAGAGCTGGGGCCTATCTGTAGGGAAGCAGATTCTGCTGGAGAACTTTGTGCCAAGAACAGAGAGAAGTCAATACAAACATTGTACAAACCTGCATTTCCTTGCCCGCAGGCAGGCCGGCAAACAGCAGGGCAATGGCTTTCTTGTTGGTTATGGGCTCAACCTCTTAATTACATTTTTTGAAGCCAGCAACGTTCCAGGAAGGAAAGACAAACAAATGGTCCAAGACAAGGTTATTCGTTCTCGAAGGTAACCGTGCCAATGGGCGCGCTGCTCGGGGCAGAAACTAATTCTTCTCAAGACAGCTGCGCTCCCCCCCACCCGGGGAATTAGGACATCGCTCCCCTAATTAGCCGAAACGGCCTGCAGGAGGTTCCCGCCACTGGGCTACGCAATCTCCCCCAGCAGAAATGTCTGATGCCAGGGGGAGGGCGTTAACAGGAGCGGGGAGGAGAGGGAGGAGGGGGGAGGGGTGGAGAGAGGGAAGAGGTGAGAAAAGAAGTAGGATTGTTAAAAATAAAATAAAATGAAAGCAAACTAAAAAAACAAAAGCAGGATTGGCTCAGCCAGGGTGGCTCAATGGTTGAGTGTCGACCTACGAACCAGGAGGTCACGGTCCAATTCCCGGTCAAGGGCACAGGCCCGGGTGGCGGGCTCGATCCCCAGTGGGGTGCGTGCAGGAGGCGGCCGGTCCATGATTCTCCCTCATCATCGATGTTTCTCTCCCTCCCCCTTCCTCTCTGAAATCAATAAAGATATATATTTTTTTAAAAAAAGAATCCTATATAGTAAAAGCCTAATATTGAAATCGACCGAACAGCAGAACGGCCGGTCGCTATGACACGCACTGACCACCAGGGGCTGCCCCCAGCCTGCAGGCCCCAGGCCATCCAAGGTGGGGGGGCTTGTGGGGGCGCCCTGATCGCCCCACTGGTTGTCCAACAGATCGGCCCTGATAGCCGTCCAGGCCTAGGGGCTCTACCTGTGCACAAAATTCGTGCACCGGGCCTCCAGTTAGACATAATCTCTTCCAAAGTCTCTTGAGGTTGTGTGTGTGTGTGTGTGTGTGTGTGTGTGTGCGCAGTCTTCATGGCATGAAAACTAACTGCCCATCAGCTCTGCTCAAATACTCAGTCCGATTTAAGTATTACACGAAGGAAATCAGACTTGTGTGCCGAACGCTGATCAGGAGCTAGAAATGCATTTTTTTTTTTATCCCCATCAAAGGCCACTCGCAGTAAGAACTCATCAAAGCCCCGGCCAGTGTTGCTCAGTGGTTACAGTGCTGACCTGCACACCAAAGGGTCTCGGGGTTATATTCTCAGTCAAGGGCACAGACCGGGGTTGAAGGTTCACTCGCCCAGCCCCCCATTGGGGTGGGGTACGCGCGGGAGGCAACCAGTCGATGTGTCTCTCTCACACCGACCTCTCTCTCTCTCTCTCTCTCTCTCTCCCCCCCCTTCTTCCTCCCTCCCTCCCACTCTCTCTGAAAAGCAATAGAAAACAGACACCCTCAGGTGAGAATTAACAACAACAACAAAAACTCATCAAATCCAAGACTCGCTCAAACCAGAGGCATTTCTAAAGACCGACTACAAACACAAACCCCCCTGACACCGAACGGAACCACACGCTGTGACATGTCCAGGCGAGCACGGCGTGTTGGAAATTGGTTTTCTTGCCCTGACCGGTGTGGCTCGGTGGATGGAGCGTCGGCCTGCGGACGGAAGGGTCCCGGGTTCGATTCTGGTCAAGGGCATGCACCTTGGTTGCGGGCACATCCCCAGGAGGGGGCACCACGGGAAAAGAATGCAACAAAAGAATACCCTTGGCCACATGTCGCGCCTGTGGAAATATAACCACCCACACGCATGCACACACACACAGGCACACCCATGCACCCACGCAAACCCATGCACACAGGCACACAGGCACACAGATGCACCCATGCACACACAGGCACACACAGGCATCCGTGCACACACAGGCACACACAGGCACCCCATGCACACACAGGCACACACAGGCACACACAGGCACCCATGCACACACAGGCACAGGCACACACAGGCACACAGATGCACCCAGGCACACACAGGCACACACAGGCACCCATGCACACACAGGCACCCGTGCACACACAGGCACACAGATGCACCCATGCACACACAGGCACCCATGCACACACAGGCACACACAGGCACCCATGCACACCCATGCACACCCAGGCACCCGTGCACACACAGGCACACACAGGCACCCATGCACACACAGGCACACACAGGCACCCGTGCACACACAGGCACACACAGGCACACAGGCACACACAGGCACACACAGGCACCCGTGCACACACAGGCACACACAGGCATGTGCATATGCACACATGCATGCACAGGCACCGTGCACACACAGGCACACACAGGCACCCATGCACACACAGGCACACACAGGCACACAGGCACACACAGGTATGTGCATATGCACCCATGCACACACAGGCACACACAGGCACCCGTGCACACCAAGGCACACACAGGCACCCCATGAACACACAGGCACACACAGGCACACACAGGCACCCATGCATACACAGGCACCCATGCACACACAGGCACACACAGGTATGTGCATATGCACCCATGCACACACAGGCACACACAGGCACACACAGGCACCCATGCACACACAGACACGTGCATATGCGCCCATGCACACACAGGCACACACAGGCACCCAGGCACACCCATGCGCCCATGCACACACAGGCACACGCAGGCACCCATGCACACACAGCACACCCATGCGCCCATGCACACGCAGGCACCATGCACACACAGGCACACATAGGCGCCCATGCACACCCATGCACACACATGCACACATTGGCACACCCGTGCACCCATGCACACACAGGCACAGGCACACAGAGGCACACAGAGGCACACACATGCACCCATGCACACACAGACACACACAGGCACCCATGCACACCCATGCACCCATGCACACGTAGGCTTCCATGCACACACAGGCACGTGCATATGCACCCATGCACACCCATGCACACCATGCACCCATGCACACCATGCATCATGCACACCCATGCACCCATGCACACCCATGCACCCATGCACCCATTGGCACACAGGCACCCATGCGCGCACAGGCACGTGCATATGCACACGCCCGCACCAGTTTAAGCAGCGAGTCTCTGAGGCATGAATGAGCTGCTGGCGTTGTCAGGGGCGGCCTCCCAGGCGGAGGTCACTGTGTAGAACTGTGGGCTCCACACGGCGCGACTTTGCACGGGGGCCACCCGTGTTCATCGCGCTCCTCCCCGCGACGCAGACCCAGCCGGAGGAAGCCGCGGGCACTGCCTCCCCCCGTTAAGCTTCCCCCGCCCGCTCACCACATCCACACATCACCCCCGCCTCGGGCGTCCTCGCGGCTGCTGCCGGACACGGTCCAGTCTGTTCTGCTTGAGAGGAAGCTGGAAAGGCGTGCAGCAAATAAGACACTGGGGGGTAGGGGAGGCCAGGGGATTCTCAAGGGCGGGGGGAAAAAAAGAGGAGACATATATAATACTCTTTGTAATACTTTAAGCAAAAAAAATAAAATTTAAAAAAAAAAAAACACGGAAAAAACGGTCAAATAGGAGCAGGTCAGCCCGCCATACGAACCAGGAGGTCACGGCTCGATTCCCGGTGAAGGCACATGCCCAGCCCTAGCTGGTGTGGCTCAGTGATAGAGCGTCGGCCTGCGGACTGAAGGGTCCCGGGTTCGATTCCGGTCAAGGGCACACGCCTGGGTTGCAGGATCCATCCCCAGTGGGGGGCGTTCAGGAGGCAGTCGATCCATGATTCTCTCTCATCATGGATGTTTCTCTCTCTTTCCCTCTCCCTTCCTCTCTGAAATCAATAAAAATAGATTTAAATTTTTTTAAAAAATAAAAAATATATAAATAAAACCAGGTCAGCCCAGAGAGCAGTGGCCAGGGCCCTCTCTGCCCCTCCCCCTCCACACGGGGCCCAGGTCCTCTCCTGGCAGGTAGGCAGGTTGGAGGGGCAGCCCACACGGTGGCCCTATCCCTGCCTGTAGGCAGGAGCCGCCCGCGGGCTGGGAGCAATGCACAGTTCATTACCAGCTGCCGGGACGCCTGGCAGGGTCCAGCTCTCACAACAAACTGCCTTTCTCCTCTGCACTGAGCCTGCGCTCTGGTGGGGATGTCTCCCCCAAACATCGCAGGCCCCCCAGAAGGGATTCGCATGAGGCAGGGTGCCTCCGGGGCCAGCCAGCGGGGGGCCTCAACAGGGTGCCTCCGGGGCCACCTAGCGGGGGCCTCAGCAGGGTGCCTCCGGGGCCAGCTAGTGGGGCCTCAGAGCTGCAGCAACTGGCAGCCATCAGGACAGATTAGCCCATAAGCGAAACCTAATTGTCGAGTCAAAAGTTGAAAATGGAGAGATTTCCCCCCGTTTACTGGTGTGGTTTTAACCCGATGGGACCACCGCGAGAGATTTCTACCCAGCGGGCCCGACGACGCCTGACTCCATCATTCCGTGAACAGAGTCCTGTAGATTTTAACATCTTTTTGGCCCACATTTTCAGAAGACGATAAACACGAGGGACGCTCACTAGGGGTTAATACGACATGGGTTTTTTTAAAAATCGGGGTGCTGGATAGCGGTTCCCACGCTCCCCCCACCCCAGGCTGCCTCTACCCGTGGCTGCCGTGAGGGGTGGCGTTGGTCCCAGACTTTGTGGGAGTCGCCCGCGTGCATGGTTTTCAGGTTCTCTGCTGAGGAAGCTGCTCCCTGCAGACGGGAAGGGGGGGTGCAGGAAGCAGGCCCAGCCGGACACCCCGGGGTCACCATCTTGAACCAGAAATGGAACTGGGACCAGAACCGGAAGTCAACAGGGCACAGGCCAGGCCGAGGGACCCCACTGGTGCACCGTGGGGGTTGGAGAGGGATGCGGGAGGTTGGCCAGCGGGAGAGGGACCCAGGGAGGGCTCCAGGCCGCATCCGGCCCGTCTCGCTCAGTCCCGATTGGCTGGATCCCAGCAGCAAGCTCACCTACCAATCGGAGCGTCTGCCCCCTGGTGGTCAGTGCACGTCATAGCAAGCGGTTGAGCAGCCTTAGCATATCATTAGCATATTACGCTCTGATTGGTTGAATGGCCCACCAGACAACCGGACACTTAGCATATTAGGCTTTTATTGTATTGGACGTCTATACTATGACCCTGCGAAACCAGTGCCTCTTACCTTCCACCCTCTCAAGAAATCAATACAAAAAATACCCTCAGGTGAGGATTAACGAGAAAAGCATTTACAGTTTGTTCCTTCTTTCTTATTTTTCTCTCTCTGGAACACCTACTGTTTACATACCAGGCGGGGTCCCTCGGGCTGGCCTGAGGGGATCTGGCCGACACCAGCTCTCTGACATCCCCCAGGGGGCCCCGGATTGCGAGAGGGCGGTTCTTGGGTGATGCACCCCAGAATCAGGTTCCCTTCTCTCTGGTTCCGGGTGTATCACCCGAGAACCGCAGCTGCCAAGTCTCCGCAGCTTTGCCGCTCCTGCATTGAGTGTCTGCCCCTGGTGGTCATTGCGTGTCCTAGCGACCGGATGGTCGGACGGTCGGACGGTCGGACGGTCACTTAGGCTCTTATATATATAGACTAGAGGCCCGGTGCACGAAATCTGTGCAAGGGGCTCGGCCCTCGCAGCCGCAGTGGCTTGCCTCGCAGCCCCGGCTTCGTCCGGAAGGTCGTCCGGAAGGACGTCCGGTCTAATTAGCATGTTACGCTCTTATTGTTATAGAGTGGGCCTCGTGGAATGTTCCTCTAATTTTCTTCTCGGGTCTCTCCCACGGTCCCTCTCCTCGTCTTTTCTTCTCCCCTTTCTGTCGACCGCCTTCATGTCATCTTCCGTAGTGAGCTCGTTCTGCACTTACCCGTACCCCCTCGGCAAGTGTGCGTGTTACACGGGGTCAAGATTTATCACCCACACGGAGGCCGAGGGGGGTGGGTGTGACTCAACAGCAGAATGTTGGCCAACGTCCGGGCAGGTAGGATGAGGGTCAGAGAAGTATTCACCCCCACGCTAGAGCGTCCAATTGCCTGTGCGAGGCCTTCCAACGCTATTACTTCTTCCTGGCAGGGCAACCGGCAGTGTTTTAGAATGTTCCAGAACGTTCCAGAATGTTCCAGAGCGTTCCAGAACACTCCAGAATGGGACTGCTCCTTCCGCCAATGAGGACCAGGGCTTCCTCCAGTGACCCACAACAGACACGACCCATACGTGAAACGTGAAGTTACCGTGTTCAGCGGCTGGGATGTTGGGTTTCTCGGTTTCTGCCGCCGAGCCTAGCCGAGCCTCACCATTGGAACTTGCAGCCCATTTTACAGATGACAAAACTGAGGCAGACCTTCAGTCACACAGATAGAAAGTGACGGAAGCAGCATTAGAATCCAAGCAGTCGGCCTGCAGAGTCTCTGCTCTTCTTGCTTTTTCTACTTCTTTTCTTTTGTTTGTTTTGCCTTGTCAATCCTCACCTGCGGGTATTTTTCCATTGATTTCTAGAGAGAGAGGAAGGGAGGGGGAGGGACAGGGAGAGAAACACATCAATTGGTTGCACGTGCCCTGACCCGGGCCCGGGATCACCGAGGGACATGCCCTTGGCCGGGCTTGAACCCGGGACCCTGCAGTCCACGCGCCGACGCTCTACCCACTGAGCCACACCAGCCAGGGCTCTGCTTTTACCTCTCAGCCGCCTCTCTGGTCAGGACGCGTCCAGGGGAGCGTGGCACGCGCGGGAGAGAGCCAAGGGCGGTGGGTGCTGGGGGGAAAGTGTGAATTTCCTGCAACACGGGGACTACATTGGACACGGAGGGATGGGGGCTCCCGCGGGAATCCTGGCCAGAAGGACGAAGAACGTGAGCCGAAGGTTCTGTGGGTGCAGCCAAGGGATAGAAACACACAGGACAGCCCGTCGGGGTGCCTACATTTATTCTTAACGGATGTGTCCGTTAGAAACGACCCCCGTGCACAAAACTGTGGCTGAACTATCAGCCGAGAAATAGCAGCTCCCCCCCGGGGTCCCCGTTTGTCCCCCACATCTCAGGGCTGCTTCTCGTAAAATAAGACAGGACACGCTTCTGCGGGCGGTTGACGATTCGCCCCTAACACAGTCTCACTCGGACTATTCTTGGAGGGCCCGGAGGAAAATTTGCTCCCGTGTCTATAAAAAGCGAGTGTATTTTGTGAAGTAGGAGATGAGAAACAAGAAAAAAAAGATGTGTTTTTAAAAAAAAAAAAAAAATGCCGCTGCCCGTCCGGTGGGAGCCGGAGCGGAGACTCTTGTCCTGAGAACATCATTCCCTCTGAAGCGATTAGAAAAGGAAGAACCTAGATCAGAACCAGCCTGCGGCAAACGGAGCCTGGACCGGACTCCGTCCCCCCAAAAAATAACTCATTAAAAATATCATCTCACACGTGCATCTCATTTTGGCTCCTCAACGACAGACGCTGCCCGGCCGGGGTGGCTCAGTGGATAGCGCGTCGGCCTGCGGACTGAAGGGTCCCGGGTTCGATTCGGGTCTTGGTTGCGGGCACATCCGCAGTGGGTGGCGTGCAGGGGGCAGCTGATCCATGTTTCTCTCTCATCGATGTTTCTAACTCTCTATCCCTCTCCCTTCCTCTCTATAAAAAAATCAATAAAATATATATTTTAAAAAATTAATTTTCCTTTTTTTTTTTTAAATCCTCACCTGAGGATTTTTTTTTATTTTATTGATTTTTAGAGAGAGAAAGACAGAAACATCGTTCGGCTGCCCACTGTGTGAGCCCCGGCCGGGGATCGAACCCGCAACCTGGGCACGGGCCCTGACCGGGAACCAAACCCACCAGCTTTCCCCGCATGAGGCGAGGCTCCAACCAGCGGAGCCACCCAGCCAGGGCGCTCCCTGCTCCAGGAGCACTCGGGGCCCAGACACTAAGCTATTTTCCAGGAATGTCAAGTATGTGGTCCCTCGCAGACAGAGAATGAGCGAGGGCTGCAGGGGGCCTGCTATGCTTGGCTCCTCAGACGCGTTAAATACAGTGGATTGGCGACTAATCCGGGCCCACCGGGCGCGCCGTTACCAGGACGGCGTCCGATGTGTGAGGCACACGAGCCGTGACCACGGTGATGCCACACGTGAGAGGCACTGGGATGTCTTCGATCCCGGTAACCGGCGAGGTAGGGGTGGTTATGCACCAGTATTGGAGAGCCAACCCTGACCACAAGGGCGTGGTGAGCCAACCCTGACCACAAGGGCGCAGCGCCTGCATTGAGCCCCTGCCCCCTGGTGGTCAGTGCCCGGCATAGCGAGCGGTTGAGGGGCCTGAGCATATCATTAGCATATTACGCTTTGATTGGTTGAACGGCCGACCAGACGACCGAACACTTAGCATATGAGGCTTTTACTATAGAGGATTTTTTAAAATATATTTTATTGATTTTTCACAGAGAGGAAGGGAGAGGGATAGAGAGAAACATAGATGGGAGAGAAACATCGATCAGCTGCCTCCTGCATGCCCCCTACTGGGGATGTGCCCGCAACCCAGGTACATGCCCTTGGCCGGAATCGAACCCGGGACCTATCAGCCTGCAGGCCGAAGCTCTATCCACTGAGCCACACCGGTTAGGGCTATAGGATTTTTTATTGATTGCAAAGAGGAAGCAAGAGGGAGAGAGAGACAGAAACATCAATAATGAGAGAGAATCATGGATCGGCTGCCTCCTGCACGCCCCCATGCCTGGGTTGGGGGCTCCGTCCCCAGTGTGGGGTGTGCAGGAGGCAGCCGATCTGTGATTCTCGTCATCGGTGTTTCTCTCTCTCCCTCTCCCTTCCTCTCTGAAAAAAAAAAGTTTAAAAATAAATAAATAAAACAAAATAAGTTGACGGCCCGAGCCTGTTAAGCTCAGTAGATAGAGTGTCGGCCTGAGGACTGAAGGGTCCCGGGTTCGAGTCCCACTCAAGGCCACGTACCTCACTTGCAGGCTCGAGGCACCCCAGGGTTCAGGCGGGAGGCAAGCAATCGAAGTGTCTCTCTCCCACGAACATTTCTCTGTCTGTCTCTCCCTCTCCCTTCCACTCTCTCTAAATAGCAATGAAAAAAAAATAAAACGAGACATCCACCAATTAAAAAGCAAATTTGATGACAACCCTTGCCTGACCTTGTACATGAGAGAAACGCAGGGGAGCCCTGGCTGGTGTGGCTCAGTGGGTAGAGCGCCGGCCTAGGGACTGCAGGGTCCCGGGTTCGATTCTGGTCAAGGGCCACATGCCAGGGGACAAGGTCGCCTGGGCGGGAAGGCGAGGGGGAGCCGTGATGGCGAGTTTTCCTCTGTGACCCGAAATTCCAGAGCTTGGGCCCCTCCTAGGGCCTCGGAGAACGTCCTTCCTTTCCTTTCATCTTCCGCTGTGACTCGTGCCCCATGGACACCAAAGTGCCTTCCAGATACACAGGTCTTCATGAGCGAGTGGCCCGGTGCACGAAATCTGTGCACAGTAAAAGGGAATTAATCAGAGGGGGCGGGGACACAGTCTGCTGATTGGTCAATACCTGACGGCGTCCCAGACAATTTGCATATCGTCCTATTATTAGTTAGGTCGTCGAAAAGAAACCACCAGTGCCCTGGCTGGTGCGGTTCAGTGGTTAGAGCGTCAGCCTGTGCACCGAAGGGTTGAGGGACTGGGGGGCGGGGGGGGGGGGGCAGGGAGCTGCAGGGGGGCTCGCAGCATGGCTTGCTCTCGAGAGGGCCCGGGGGGCGGGGGGGCTGAAGAGCAGGGCCCGCAGTAACTCACTCACTCACTCGATGGTGGGACGTCCCTTCAGTGGCCAGCAGCAGGTTGGATGGGGGAAAAGGGCGGCAGATGGTGGCTGATGCAAGACCGGGCTTCCGGCCCCGCAGGCGTGGCTCGGGGGTTGAGCATCGACCTAGGAACCAGGAGGTCAGGGTTCGAGTCCCGGTCAGGGTTCGAGTGCCGATCAGGGCACAGGCCTGGTCAATTCCTGATGAGGGGCACAGGCATGGGTTGCAGGCTCGATCCCCAGTGTGGGGCGTGCAGGAGGCAGCCGATCCACGATTCTCTCTCATCACTGATGTTTAATCACTATTCTCTCTCGTCACAGACTCTGCGGACCGTGAGCCGCCAGCCAGGGGGCCATGATCACTGCCAGCAAGAACGGCTCCTGGCCCTGGCCGGTGTGGCTCAGTGGACAGAGCGTCGGCCGGCGGACTGAAGGGTCCCGGGTTCGATTCCGGTCAGGGCACATGCCCGGGTGTGGGCTCGATCCCCAGGAAGGGGAGTGTCTGGGAGGTAAAGGATCGATGTTTCGCTCTAAAACAGCGGTTCTCAACCTGTGTGGGTCGCGACCCCTTTGGGGGTCGAACAGCCCTTTCACAGGGGTCGCCTAAGACCGTCGGAAAACACATAGATCATTACATATTGATTTTGCGATGAATCGCTATGCTTTCATTACGTCCAATTTGTAACCATGAAATTGGGGTCACCACCACATGAGGAACTGCATTAAAGGGGTCGCGGCACCAGGAAGGTTGAGAACCACTGCTCTTAAATATCAATAAAAGCGTATCCTCAGGTGAGGGTCAGACCAAATAAATAAGCCCAGACGGTGTGGCTCAGTGGTTGGGCATCGACCTAGGAACCAGGAGGTCACAGCTCGATGCCCCCCTGGGGTTTGGGGCTCGATCCCCAGTGGGGGGCGTGCAGGAAGCAGCGGGTCCATGATTCTCTCTCATCATTGATGTTTCTCTCTCTCTCCCTCTCCTTTCCTCTCTGGAATCAATTTTTAAAAATGTATATTAAAATGACGTCATGGGGGGGTGTCCTCAACCTTCCAGACCATGTTTAAGCCGCCTGTGCACAGAGCCAGGTACCTCCCCAGAGAGAGAAAACGGCAGGAAACAGTCCGCAGAGCTCACGGCATGAGCAGAAGCAGCTGGTGCAGCTGGGGGTGGGTTCTGCTTATTGGGGGGCAAGGGGGGGCCTTGGCGTTGGTTGTTTTGCTGCCTTTGCTTTGGGGCCGGAGGACGGGGGCGGGGCACAGGAGGGGCCCCGGTGAACCGGGTGTTGGGGAAAATCCCTGGCAGAAAAGGGGTGCAGGGCTTGCAGACGTGGGGTGAGCAGCTCCGGGTGCCCCTGGGGCCGGCCAGGCAGCTGGGCCTGGGGACACCCGGCCTCCGCCTCAGACCCACCCCCGCTGGACCCGCGGGCCGGGGACCGGTGGTCGTGTGTGTTTTTAATGGTTTTTACATGTTTTTTGAAGCACCGCTTCCTGTTATGCCGCAGGAAGGCTGGGCCGATGCGTGACGGAGCAGGTTTCTTTTGCAGCGAACCCCACAGCCGGCGAGGGCGGAGGCCCCGCGCCCCCTCCCCGAAGCCGCCAGGGGCTCCCCAGGTCCGATCTGCACGCGGCGCGGGCTCCCCAGGTCCGATCTGCACGCGGCGGGGGCTCCCCAGGTCCGATCTGCACGCGGCGGGGGCTCCCCAGGTCGGATCTGCACGCGGCGGGGGCTCCCCAGGTCCGATCTGCACGCGGCGCGGGCCCCCCAGGGTCCGATCTGCACGCGGCGCGGGCCCCCCAGGGTCCGATCTGCACGCGGCGCGGGCCCCCCAGGGTCCGATCTGCACGCGGCGCGGGCCCCCCAGGGTCCGATCTGCACGCGGCGCGGGCTCCCCAGGTCCGATCTGCACGCGGCGCGGGCCCCCCAGGGTCCGATCTGCACGCGGCGCGGGCCCCCCAGGGTCCGATCTGCACGCAGCGCGGGCCCCCCAGGGTCCGATCTGCACGCGGCGCGGGCTCCCCAGGTCCGATCTGCACGCGGCGCGGGCTCCCCAGGTCCGATCTGCACGCAGCGCGGGCCCCCCAGGGTCCGATCTGCACGCGGCGGGGGCTCCCCAGGTCCGATCTGCACGCGGCGGGGGCTCCCCAGGTCCGATCTGCACGCGGCGGGGGCTCCCCAGGTCCGATCTGCACGCGGCGGGGGCTCCCCAGGTCCGATCTGCACGCGGCGCGTCTCCACGCGGCGGCTCTGGCAGAAAAGGGAACTGTACACGCACGCAGTCCGGCTAAAAAAAAAAAACAAAAAATGGCAATTGCATCTCGGGGAGGGTTGGGTGGAGCCCAAACACACGTTCCCCGCCCCCCTCCCCCGCGTGCACAACCTCCCTCCCCCCTCCTCCGCCCATCCCCCTTCTCCGCCCTCCCCCTCCTCCTCCACTTTCCATCCCCCTCCCACCATCTCCAACCCCCCTCCCCTCCCCTCCCCCATCCCCTCCCCCTTTCGGCTCCCATCCCCCTCCCTCCTCCTCTCCTCCTCCTCCCCCTTTCAGCTCCCTCCCCTCCCCCTCCCACTCGCGCCCTTCCCCTTTCTACCCGCCCCGCCCCCTCCCCTCCCCCCTTCCCGCCGCAGGCACCAGCTCCTCCCCCTCCTCCCCGCTCCCCTCCCCCCTCCCCCAGTCCCGCTCGGAGGACCCCTCCACTGGGGGACGGAGAGGGCGTGGCCTGGGGGTCACGTGTCCCCTGGTGGGGCGTGGTCTGGGGAGCCCCCCTGGCCTGGGTGGGCGGGGGCGGGGCGGCGGCGGAACCTGTTCTTTGTTGCGAGGTCAACGCCGGCGCCTGGGGACGGAGCTACCGAAGACCTTGGAAGAGACGCGCACAGGCAGCGCGCGCCCCTCCCCCACGTGCGGACGGAGCTACCGAAGACCTTGGAAGAGACGCGCACAGGCAGCGCGCGCCCCTCCCCCACGTGCGGACGGAGCTACCGAAGACCTTGGAAGAGACGCGCACAGGCAGCGCGCGCCCCTCCCCCACGTGCCGCGCGCCCCAAACACGGTGCGGGGTCCTCATCCTCCCGGGGTCCGGGGTCCTGGGCCCGGGGTCCAGAGGACGCAGGGAAACAGGAAATGATCGGCCCAGGGGCTGTGCTTCGGGGAGCCCGCGGGAGGCCTGGGCATGGGGGATGGGGGAACCGGGTTAAAGGGGGTGTCGCTGGGGGCGGGGAGGCCTGGGGAGCTGGGGGAGGGGGAGGGGAGCACCCGGGGAGGGGAAAGCAGGCCCCCACTTCGGGGTTCTCCGTCCTGGCGGACCCAGGAGGGCCGCTCGCGGTGTCTGACTCCCTGCCTGGCAGGTGAGCCCTAGGGCCAGGCGGCTGCCGCTCCAGCTTCTGCGCCCACGAAGGGAGCGGTAACCAGCTGGAACCCAGAACCTGATGGGCTGGGCTTCCTGTCGGACCTGGAGCCGGTTCCGCAGAGGCAGGCCTGAGTGTTCCCGGAATAAACTTCCAGTCCTGCCGGCAGCTGGGAGAGCGGCAGGTCACCCACAAAAATCTGCTCTGCACCCGCCCCCCATAAGCCAGCTGCTTATCTGGGGCAGAAGGACACAGATTACTTGGGGAGGTCGGCAAAGGGGTGTGCCAAGTGGGCAGTTCAGAGGCATGCAAAGGCTGGGGGTCTGCAAAGGGCTGGGGGTTCTCAAAGGGCTGGGGTTTGCAAAGGGCTGGGGGCCTGCAAAGGGCTGGGGGCCTGCAAAGGGCTGGGGGTCTGCAAAGGGCTGGGGTTTGCAAAGGGCTGGGGGTCTGCAAAGGGCTGGGGTTTGCAAAGGGCTGGGGGTCCTCAAAGGGCTGGGGGCCTGCAAAGGGCTGGGGGTCTGCAAAGGGCTGGGGGTCTGCAAAGGGCTGGGGGTCTGAAAAGGGCTGGGGGTTCTCAAAGGGCTGGGGGTCTGCAAAGGGCTGGGGGTCTGCAAAGGGCTGGGGTCTGCAAAGGGCTGGGGGTTCTCAAAGGGCTGGGGGTCTGAAAAGGGCTGGGGGTCTGAAAAGGGCTGGGGGTTCTCAAAGGGCTGGGGGTCTGCAAAGGGCTGGGGGTCTGAAAAGGGCTGGGGGTCTGAAAAGGGCTGGGGGTTCTCAAAGGGCTGGGGGTCTGCAAAGGGCTGGGGGTTTGCAAAGGGCTGGGGGTCTGCAAAGGGCTGGGGGCCTGCAAAGGGCTGGGGGTCCTCAAAGGGCTGGGGGTTCTCAAAGGGCTGGGGTTTGCAAAGGGCTGGGGGTCTGCAAAGGGCTGGGGGCCTGCAAAGGGCTGGGGGGTTTGCAAAGGGCTGGGGGTCTGCAAAGGGCTGGGGGTCTGCAAAGGGCTGGGGGTCTGTAAAGGGCTGGGGTTTGCAAAGGGCTGGGGGTTCTGCAAAGGGCTGGGGGTTTGCAAAGGGCTGGGGGTCTTCAAAGGGCTGGGGGTCTGCAAAGGGCTGGGGTTTGCAAAGGGCTGGGGGTTCTCAAAGGGCTGGGGTTTGCAAAGGGCTGGGGGTCTGCAAAGGGCTGGGGGCCTGCAAAGGGCTGGGGGTTTGCAAAGGGCTGGGGTTTGCAAAGGGCTGGGGGTCCTCAAAGGGCTGGGGGTCTGCAAAGGGCTGGGGGTCTGCAAAGGGCTGGGGGTCTGTAAAGGGCTGGGGGTCTGCAAAGGGCTGGGGGTCTGCAAAGGGCTGGGGGTCTGTAAAGGGCTGGGGGTCTGCAAAGGGCTGGGGTTTGCAAAGGGCTGGGGTTTGCAAAGGGCTGGGGGTCTGCAAAGGGCTGGGGTTTGCAAAGGGCTGGGGGTTCTCAAAGGGCTGGGGGTCTGCAAAGGGCTGGGGTTTGCAAAGGGCTGGGGGGTTTGCAAAGGGCTGGGGGTCTGCAAAGGGCTGGCGGCTCCGGTTTCTGCAACCAGGTTGTCAGTCTTTCCGTCCTAAGAGGCAGCTCCCGGATGGGGAGGCTGGGCCGCATGTCCAGCTGAGCTCCCAGGGCCCGCAGGCCACTCCCAGGCAGGTGAGCAGGCGCCTTTTTGGATCAGAACCAGGCCAGCCCGGTGAACAGACCATGGCTAATACTTCTTCCAGCTCCAGGTGGTCCCCCCTCTTCCATTTCTGCCCCTGTCGGAACCTCCAGCGCCTCCCAGTGAGACCTCGAAGGCCTGTCCTCCTCTGGGCGGAGAATGTTTCCATCCAGAAATGGGGGGTTGAGGGCAGCGCGGGGTGAGGCCTGAGCTCGGGGTGCTCACCTAGCCTTCGAACGCTGTCTCGGGGTCACTCCGTCGTTTGCAAAGGGCCCCTTTGGATGACGGCCGAAGGCCCCACTGGTGGGCTTTTATATAACAGCAAGTGCGAGAAAGGAATCCGTCTCCTTCCACCACGAATACGTGTGTGGCTCTGGGGGTTTGGGGCTCCTGTTTGAAACTTTCAGGGGTTTTGTTTGTTTTGTTTTTAAATATATTCGTATTGATTTCAGAGAGGGAGGGAGAGAGAGAAACATCCATGATGAGAGAAGAGAACCATGGACGGGCTGCCTCCTGCGCGCCCCCCACTGGGGATCCAGCCGAGCCCAGGAGCTGGAGAGCTGAGGCCCCTGGGAGCAGCCCTCATCGGATGACTGCCGGGGGGGCGTTGGGCACCTGCCCCAGGACCTTTGCACATGCTATGGGCTCCGCTGCGCATGCACCACGGCTGTCCCTCCCCCGCAGGTGTCCCCTGGGGTTCTCGCCCATCAACCACCTGAGCCCAGTTCCTCCCTCCGGCTCTGCTTTAGGGAAACAAACCTGAATGCAGGCGACTCCGAAAGTTAGAGCCCAGGTTTAGGCGCAGCCATTAATATGTTAAAGTCATGTGCTGGGCCTCTAGTATCAGATACATGACAAGAGCAAACCACCTAGACTTACAAAGAGACTTCAAACACCTGGTTGTCTTCATCCCTTTCGGCTGAGTGCCCAGGTACACAATTCCTGCTTTTTGGGTGTTTTTTTTTTATTCTAAATATATTTTTATTGATTTCAGAGAGGAAGGGAGAGGGAGGGAGAAACATCCATGATGAGAGAGAATCACGGATCGGCTGCCTCCTGCACGCCCCCCACTGGGGATCGAGCCCACAACCCGGGCCTGTGCCCTGATGTGCGATGGACCCTCCACCTCCTGGTGCACGGGATGATGCTCAACCCACTGAGCCACACTGGCCAGGCAGGGAGACTCTGGATAACGAGCTTATGTTCACCCGGCGGGCGTGGCTCGGTGGTTGAGCGTCGACCTAGGAACCAGGAGGTCAGGGTTCGATTCCCCGTCAGGGCACAGGCCTGGGTTGCGGGCTCGATGCCCAGTAGCGGGCGTGCAGGAGGCGGCCGATCCATGATTCTCTCTCATCACTGATGTTTCTCTCTCTCCCTCTTCCTTCCTCTCTGAGATCGATAAAAAGTCTACGTTTTTTAAATGGCTCGTCTGCATAAGGGGCGGCCTGACTGAGCCCCCCTTTCACTGGCTTTTGATTAATATTCCGATGAGTCCCATCGGTGGCTCGCGCCAAGGATTTAATTGTGCAAGAGGTGAGCCTGCAAATGAGAGAGAGAGAGAGAGAGAGAGAGAGAGAGAGAGAGAGAGAGAGGAGCTATAAATAGCAGACCTTAATGTTAGCCATTAATAAAAAACACACACAATGGATCCTAAAAGAGTCTGGCTTTTTGCGTGTGATCACATCTCTACAGAGAAGGCTTCCTCCCCGACCCCTGCTCCCCGGACCCCGTCCCCGCCCCCAGCCGTGGAAACAGGGCAAATACTGTCTGTTGTGAAATCCAAGATGTGAGGACACTTTCTCTGGAAGGGGAGCAGGGGAGGGGAGGGGAGGGGAGGAGGTAATGCAATTGGGGCGAGAGAGAGCCGCCCTGGACAGTGAAGGAGACGACGGAGGGCCCTGGTCTCCGTGGGTGAATCTTGGGGTCCTGGCGGGTTCCTGGTGAGACAGGGAGGCACAGCGTTTACCTCTAACACACGGCACCCCAGGCCCTGCCTGCCTCACGCTCTCGGCCTGCCTCTGTCCCCGTCGTCCCTGTGACCCAAATAGCCGGCAGTGGCAGGAGGGGGGCGCCCCCGGCCGGGGATCAAGCCCCAAACCCCAGGCTCGTGGCCTGACCGGGAATCGAATGGGCGTCCTTGTGTCATGGGGTGGTGCTCCAATCTCCTGGGCCGCAGGGGCCAGGGTTGCAGGGCTTGAACCCAGTCGGGGGCGAGCAGGAGGCAGCCGATGGATGATTCTCTCTCATCACGGGTGTTTCTAACTCTCCCTCGCCCTTCCTCTCTCTCTCTAAAAAAAGAAAAAGTATACACACACACACACACACACACACACACACACACACACTCTAGAGGCCCGGTGCACGGATTCGTGCACCGGTGGGGTCCCTCGGCCTGGCCTGCGCCCTCTCGCAATCCGGGACCCCTCGGGGGACGTTGGAGAGCCGGTTTCAGCCCCATCCCCACAGGCCAGGCCGAGGGACCCCACCGGTGCCTGAATCCGTGCACCCGGCCTCTAGGATGCATATAAGATCTTTGGTTAATCTCTTCTCGCCCTCCCCTCCCCCTTCCCTCTGAGATTCATCAGTCTGTTCCATGTTTCCATGCCTGTGTGTTGAGCGTCTGCCCCCTGGTGGTCAGTGCGTGTCATAGCAGCCGGTTGAACAGTTGAATGGTTGCTTAGACTTTTATATATATATTTATATATATATATATATATGTATATATACTGTATATATATCTATATATGTATATATACTGTATATATGTATTTATATATGTATATATACTGTATGTATATATATATACACACACACATATACATATATATACACACATATATACTTGAAAATTTTTTGAAGAAGTGTTGGCACATTTCCATGGGCGTGTGGACCAAGACAGGAACGAGGGGGAACGTTCTAGAAACGTCCCATGCCCCTGGGGGTGGGGGTGGGGGTGAGAGAGCAACCAAAGGACTCGCATGCACGCATACAGGCATAACCCATGGACACAGGCAGTGGGGGGTGAGGGCATGTGCTGAGGGTGGGAGCGGCCGGGGAGAGGTCGGTGAGGAGAAAGGAGACATATGTCATACTTTCAACAATAAAGAATTGTTTTTTTTAAATATATTTTATTGAGTTTTTACAGAGAGGAAAGGAGAGAGATAGAGAGTTAGAAACATCGATGAGAGAGAAACATCGACCAGCTGCCTCCTGCACACTCCCCACTGGGGATGTGCCCGCAACCCAGGTACATGCCCTTGACCGGAATCGAACCTGGGACCTTTCAGTCCGCAGGCCGACGCTCTATCCACTGAGCCAAACCGGTTTCGGCAACAATAAAGAATTTAAATTAAAAATAAATAAATAAAAAAGAAACGTTCCATGTCCCCCCCCCCCTTTTTTTTTTCAATTTCAGAAAGAGGAAGGGAGAGGGAGAGAGAGAGAGAAACGTCAATAATGAGAGCGAATCACCGATCGATTGGCTGCCTCTTGCACGCCCCCTACTGGGGATCCGGTTTGCACCCTCAGCCACGTGCCCTGACCGGGAATTGGACAGTGACCTCCTGGCTGGTGGGTCAACCTCAACCACCGAGCCGCACGGCTGGGCACAGCCTCCCTGGCCTGGATGTGGCGTTGGGTCTGCACAGGTGGCACACGCACCCGGCCTGTGCCCTCCCCGCAGGGACGTCGTGCCCCAGCGTTTAAGGCCCCAAGTCCCGTCCGCCCAAGGCCGGCGTAGGAGACGCTGCAGAGGAGTCACTAAAAGCCGACTCGGGGGCCCCGGCCGGTGTGGCCCAGTGGATAGAGCGTCGGCCGGCCGGTGTGGCCCAGTGGGTAGAGCGTCGCCGGTGGACGGAAGGGTCCCGGGTTCGATTCCGGTCGAGGGCATGTACCTTGGTGGCGGGCACCTCCCCAGTGGGGGGTGTGCAGGAGGCAGCTGATCGATGTTTCTGTCTCTCCTTCCCTCTCCCCTCCTCTCTGAAATCGATAAAAAATATATTTTAAACATAAAATAAAAAATAAAATCTTAGTTTTAAAACAACAAAACAGTCCGTTGCCTCCCAGAAGCTCAAACAATGGACATCCGATTTCTCCCTGGATTCGGGGGTCGGGGGTCGGGGGGCTGAACGTCCATGGGCCAATGTGTCTATGTTTGTGTGTTGGTGGGTTTCGGGGCTCCGCGCCTCCTTTGCCGCCTCTGAAATCCAGGGGCAGCCGGATTCCCAAGTGGACGAGACTTCTGTGCCTGTACAGCTCCGTGGGGAAGTGATTTTTGGTTATTTTTTAAAATATTAGATAATTTTTTAAATAAAGAATGCTTTACATATTTTATTTTACTTTTTAAATATAATAGAATTGATGTCAGAGAGGAAGGGAGAGGGAGGGAGAGAGAGAAACATCCATGAGGAGAGGGAATCACGGATCGGCTGCCTCCTGCACGCCCCCTGCTGGGGATGAGCCTGCAACCCGGGCCTGTGCCCTTGACCGGGAATCGAACCCGGGACCTCCTGGTTGGTAGGTTGATGCTCTGCAACTCAGCGGCACTGAGCGCGCTCACAGCGCTGCCCCGCCTTCCTCTCTGCCCGGGTCCGAAACATGGTCCTCATTCCTGGGGGGAACCACGACCGCTTGGCACGGTCAGGCCTCGTTTCAGCCCCGCCTCGCTCCAGCCCCAGGCAACCGCGACGCGGCTTTCCACCGCTAAGGATGCCCTATTCTGGACATTCCCCGTGAATGAATGAATCATGTGACCGGGACCTTCCGTTGTCTCTGGCTTCTCTCACTCAGCGCTTTATTCCCCCCCAGGGTGCGTCCACAGTGTGGCAGGGGTCAGTAATTCGTTCCATTTACCTATATATATAAAAGCCTACGCGACCGTCTCCACCCGTCTCCACGCACTGACCACCAGGGGGCAGACGCTCAGTGCAGGAGCTGCCCCTGGTGGACAGGGCGCCCCCACAGCCAACCTCCCGCAGCCCCGCCCCCCAGCCCGCCGGCCCCGATCGGCCCCCACCGCCGGCCAGGCCGAGGGACCCCACCCCTGCACTCTAGTCCTGTATGATAAAGACCTAATATGCTAATTAGACCGGGTGGCGGAATGACCTTCTGGAACGACCAGTGGGCGGGGCCTCGAGGCAGTCGGGCTGCGAAGGCCGAGCCCCTTGCACGGATTTCGTGCACCGGGCCTCTGGTGTTAAAATAAAAACAGTTCTAAGTGAAGGATAATTATTTTTTAAGCACACGTTGGGCAGCTCGGCTATTTATTGGGCACCGACTGTGTGCAGGGCCTGTACCGTCCTTCCTCACCAAGCGGACCCTGGCTCGCCCCGTGCACCTGGCCCTCCAGGGCAGAGGCGGGGGCCTGGGCACGGCCGGTAGAAGGCGCATGCTGAGATTTCTTGTGCCCGGCCGGTGTGGCTCAGTGGTTGAGTGTCGACCTATGAACCAGGAGGTCACGGTTTGAGTCACGGTTGGGGCACGTGCCCAGGTTGTGAGCTCGATCCCCAGTAGGGGGCGTGCAGGAGGCGGCTGATGTATGTATTTCTCTCATTGATGTTGCTCTCTCTGTCCCTCTCCCGTTGTCTCTGAAATCAATAATATATATATATATTTTTAAAGGATTTCTTGTGAGAAATTGGGTGATGCATCATGGGAGGCTGGTAAGCCAGCGTGAGCTCGGCAGGGCGTGCAATGAGGAAAGGCAGGCTGGGGTCCTCCCGGGAACAGACTGAAACCTGGGGAAGTTCCCTCCTTTTCGGGGACACCTCCCCCCTGCCCCGAAGGCCCTTCCCTGATTGCACCAGGCCCACCCAGGTTCCCTGGGCCGACCTCCCCTGCCGAAGGCCAACTGATTAGGGACCTTAATCACATCGGCTACAAAATACCTCCTCAGCGACCCCTAGATTCGTGTTTGCAGGGGGTTGAATTGTGTCCCCCCTGTTTCCTCCCTCTCCCCAAAAAAGATATATTCAGGTCCTGATCCCTGGTACCTATGAAAGTGACATTATTATTATTTTTTCTTTTATATGGAAAGGGCAGAAAGAGCTGACTTTTTTTTTTTTAAATCCTCACCCAAGAATATTTCCCCATTATTTTTACGGAGAGTGGAAAGGAGGGGAAGAGAGAGAGAGAGAGAGAGGAAGGTTGATGTGGGAGAGACATTGGTTGCTCGCCTCCTGCAGGGGATCGAGCCTGCCGCCTGGGTACGTGCGGTGATCATCATCATCATCATCATCATCGAACGTGCAGTGCCATTGCTCTTGGGGTGTGCGCACGCGGGAGGGCTCGCTGGGGTGTGTTTGCACGTGACGTCGTGGGGGGCGGCTCTGAAAGGAGTCCCTGGGTGGGAAGGATTCTTTCCCGCCACGGAGCTTGGGATCCGAGGAGCTGGATTGGAGTTGCCTGTGCCCCCTTTTTGTTTATTTTTTGAATATTATTTTTTATTTTATTATTATTATTTATTATTATTATTTTTCTGTGGGGGGATTGGGGGGACCCCCACTGGCACCCGCCTTGGCTGGCCTGGGGCCTGCGGGCTGGGGATGGCTCCTGCGCTGAGCATCTGCCCCCTGGTGGTCAGTGCGTGTCATAGCAACCGGTCATTCCACTGTTCGGTCCATTTCAATATGTTTTTATTTATTTCAGAGAAGAAGCGAGAGGGAGAGAGAGAAATGGCAATGATGGGAGAGAATCATGGATCGGCTGCCTCCTGCACGCCCCCCACTGGGCATGTGCAACCCGGGCCTGTGCCCTTGATCAGGAATCGAACCCGGGACCCTTCAGTCCGCAGGCCGGCGGTCTATCCACTGAGCCGCACCGGCCAGGGCTTTTGTTTGTCTTTTCATTCTCTTCACGGTGTCGTTTGCAGAGCAGACATTTTTAATTTTAATAAAGTTCAACATATTCAAGAATATTTTTATTTCCCCACGGGTCAAGCGTGCTTTGGGTGTTGGCGTTCATCACGTCCTTGCTGGACGCAAGGTCATCCGGATTTCCTCCTCGGTTACCGTCTAGAAGTTTTATGCTTTTGCTTTTCGCATTTTTTTTTAAAGATTAAAACATTTTTTTTGTTTACTGATTTGAGAGAGAGAGAGAGAGAGAGAGAGAGCGAGAGATACACTGATTGGCTGTTCCACGTATTTACGCATCGTTGGCGGCTTCCTTACGTGCCTGCGACCTTATGGGGACCACGGTCCAACACACTGGGCTACCTGAGTTAATGACATTTTCTTTCTTTTTTAAAAAATATATTTTATTGATTTTTTTACAGAGAGGAAGGGAGAGGGATAGAGAATAAGAAACATCGATGAGAGAGGAAACATGGATCAGCCGCCTCCTGCACGCCCCCCACTGGGGATGTGCCCGCCACCAAGGTCCATGCCCTTGACCGGAATCGAACCCGGGACCCTTCCGTCCGCAGGCCGACGCTCTACCCACTGAGCCACACCGGCCAGGGCAATGACATTTTCTGAATTTTTGTGCAGAGCGCAAATATGATCTGTGCCTGGATTTAAAAAAAAAATGCAACGCCGATAGCATCGCTTGCAAGCAGGTCCTGGTACCCCAGCTCCGCGGGGGAGCAGAAGGGATTGTTGCAAACATGCCAACAGGGTAGCGAGCGCTCCTGGCGAGCCTGCTGCTCGGGGTTTGCATTAACCTTCACTCTTATGGGAGGAATCCAGGCCCTTTCCTCCGCCTCCCCCTTCCCCTCTTCCTGTTTCCTCCCGCCCACCGGCCTGCACCCGAGAAAAGATACAATGAAACAGGCCCCTTTGCCACCCCCCCCATTGCATCTACAGATAAAAAGGCCAATGCAGGCCCCAGGAGGCGGGCGAGGGAGGCTGCTCTGGCGCTGCAGCCGGACGCCCCTTAGCCCTCTCTTGCAGGGCCCAGCTGTGCCTGAGTGACCCCTTCATCCCTGGTTGGGGGGGCTGCCGGTCAGCCCCGGCCATCACCCCGAATCTGCAAGAAGACCAGGGGGGTGATTGCACGCCCCCTCTAGGGTTAGAGACCCTGCAACCCAGGCATGTGCCCTTGACCAGAACCGAACCCAGGACCCTTCAGGCTGCAGGCTGAGGCTCTACCCACTGAGCAGCACCAGCCGGGGCCCATTTGCCCACACTTGCAATGATCGCAAAGAGACCTTTAAACCGGGTTCAGTTCCGGATTTCCCCGGCAGCGAATGCCAAGCAAGACAGGCTGGCAAGCCAAGAGGCTTTGGTTTTATTTGTGTTTTAGCATTTTTTTTTTTTTTAATTGATTTCCAAGAGGAAGGGAGAGGGAGAGAGGATCATCATGGATCCGCTGTGTCCTGCACGCCCCCTACTGGGGATCCAGCCGGCAACCCGGGCATGTGCCCTGACCGGGAATCGAACCCGGGACCCTTCAGTCCGCAGGCGAACGCTCTAGCCTCTGGGCCACACCGGATTGGGCGGGCAATTGGGTGTTTTTGGTTTTGTTTTGTTGTTTTGTTTTTGCTTGCGCGGCTACTCGGCGGTGTGCGGTAGCCGAGGGCCGGTCCCGCTGCTGTCACCTCGTTATTTACTTTCCGGACCCGGATGACCGCGCAGCGCGAAGGGAGGCGCGCCCGGCCGCCGCCGTGTGACCCGCCAGGCGGAAAAGACGCCGCGCGCCTCCCGCCGGCGGTGGGGGCAGGGAAGCACGTGCCAAGCGCGGCGGCGGCGGCATCATGAGCTCGATTGCACCCCGGGTGTCTCGGGTGCAGGTCACAGCTCGGCACCCGCCCGCCCGGGCCCCGGGGAGCCCGGGGGAGCCCGGGAGCACCGCAGGGCAGGCCCCCGGGGCGGCCCCGCCACGTCCTGTGGGGGAGGGGTGCGGGCCTGGCCAGGCCACCGGTGGAGAGTAAGACCCCGTGGGTTGCGCTGACTCACCAGTATGGAGGCTGCAAGTGGGGTTCGCTATGGACGTGCATCCCCGACGTGGTGCAGTCCGGCCGCGCAGGGTCCTTCGCGGGCCCGCCTTCCGGATGGAGGACCCCCCCCCCCCCCCCCCGCCCGCAGAGCAACAAACGGCCCAGTGTCCCGGGAAGGAGCAGGCGCGGTGACCGGCTGCCACGCCGGGTGTGCAGGGCTCGGGGCGCGGAGCTCCGCGGGCACCCAAGCGGGGGGCGGGGGGGCGACTGATTTAAAAGCACCCCCGAGGCGCAGGGGGTGGGCGCGCGCCCCCGGGTCGTGCCATCGGGGCCGCGCGGGGTGCGTGGTTGCAGGGACACTGGGGACTGGGGTGCCCAGGGCCGGGCCCCCTGAGCCATGGCAACGTGAACACTTTGGAAAAATGCCCGCGGTCTGCGGCCCGGGGGTGGGGGTGGGGGACAGGGTGGAGAGGGGGGTCCCGCCCCCATCCATCCCCCGAGCCCCCGCGCCCCGGCTCCCGGCCTCCACCCCGGTGTGTCTGAGTCTCTTTCTCCCCCAAACACTCTGGCTCTTCCCAGGGGGCGTTCTGTAAGGTCGAGGCCCCCACTGCGGGGGGGAGGGGGCGAGTGTTGGGGTGCCCTCCGAGCCGCCGGTTTTGAGGGCGGCGCGCCTGGGGCAGGGTGCAGGGGTTCAGTGAGGGCGGCTGGGCGCCTTCTCCTTGGAGGTGGGGGAGGGGCACCCTCCAGACGGGCCCGGGTTCCCTTCTCCCAGGGACACCTTGGGGTGGGGGTTGGCACGGGTCCCCCACTTCCCCCCCACCCCCCGGGCAGCAGGGTAAAGGCTGCGTTGGGGACGGGGTGCGGGGGGGACCAGTGTTCCCTTCCCACCTCCCTGGAGGCCTCGGGGAGGGACCGGGCTCAGAGCGGGGAGGGGGATGTCCGGTCCCCTCACCCCGCCTGGACAGGGTGGGGGCAGGGGGAGCTGGGGGTGGGGGACCGGGCCGGGGCGCAGGGGCCCTCGGGTGGAGAAGGGGCTGGGTGGGGGCGCGGGTCCCCGCCGGGGGCCGGCGGGAGGGGCTGCGCCCGGTCCCGGCGGGGGAAGGGCCGTCCCCGGTCCCTCTGCCCCCGGGGGAGGGGCGGCGGGGGACGCGGGGCCTGGGGGCGGGGCGCCCCGCTGGCAGTCCTCCCGGCCGGGGTCGGCGCTCTGGCGGCGGCCGCTCCCCCCGGAGGTCACTGCCCGTGCCGGTCCCTCCCGCCGTCCCGCCCTCCGCCGCCGCCGCCGCTCCCGCCCCGGCCCCCCGCCCCCCTCCGCGCTCGGGAGCGTGGAGCCGCCCGCGCCCCCGCCCGCCGCAGCGCCCTCGCCGCCATTCGCCACCGAAACTTTCCAGCGCGCGCGCCGCTCGGACTCGGCGGCGGGCGGGGGCGCGGGGGGGGGGCGGCGGCTGCTGCGGGCGCCGGGCCCTCCTCGGCCCCGGCTCGGCCCCGGCTCGGCCCGGCGGCTCGGCCCGCGGGGGAGGCTGGGCGCGGCGGCGCCGGCGAGCGGCCCAGCGCGCGGTGAGGCGAGGTGAGTGCGCGGCCCGGCGGCGGGAGGGCGCGGGGCGCGGGGCGGGGGGCGCAAACTTCTGGGGCGCGTGGGGCCCGGCCGGCGGCTCGGGGCGCGCGCACGCTCCGCCCGGGCGCGGAGGGCAGGTCCCGGCGGTGCCCGGGCGCAGGGGCCGGGGTGCGGCGCGCTCCCCGCGGCCTGAACAATACCCCGAGGGGGGCGCTCCCCCTGGTGCCGGCGCGGGGTGCGCGCGCGGAGCCCGGGGGGCGCCTTTGTTCGGGGAGGGGAGGCGGCCGGCCACTTCGGGGAGGCGCTCGGACCGGCCCCCCCCGGCCCCTTTCGCCCGCCGCCCCCGGGGGCTCCCCCGGGGGGGAGGGGCGCCCCATTCATCCGCGGGCCCGGGACCGGGTGGCGGTCGGCGTGGGTGCCCGGCGAGGCCCCGCGCTGCCCTGCGTCCCGGGCGCTGGAACTGTCACGGAAGTCGGGAGCCCCCGGGCCGAGCGAGGGGGCCGGGCTGGGGGTGACATCGCGGGGTACCCCCGTTCCGGCGCGGCCTGGGAGGCTGTAGACCTGTTGCTCGCGGGCTGGGGGAGGGGGGGACCCCAGATCCGGGCCCGGTTCCCCAGGGTACTGTCCCCACCGGGGGCCAGCGTTCCGACGGGGGCACTGCGTCTTCGGGGGGTCGGCGGCCGCGGGGTCCGTGACAACTCGGGGTCGCGAGAGGCGCGCCCGCCCGCGCCGGGATGGGGCCTGGGCTTCACGTGCGCCGCCGGCCTGTGCGCAGCGGGGCGCGGCCCAGCTCGCTTCCTGCACGGCCGCGCGGTCCCCGCGCCCGAGTGCATGGCGAACCCCGCCAAGTAGGAGTCGGGGTGCGTTTCCCCCGGGGGGACGTGGTGGAGCGGACCCCCAAAGACGCGGAAAGCCGGCCCCCTGGCCTCCGCAGCGGCCTCGGCTCCGCAGGGTCACGTGGGGCTCGACCGGACTTGTGGCTGGTTTTCTCCCGTTCGCGCCGCCCAGTCCCGGCCGCGAGGGAGGCGCAGGGGCGGGACCTCGGGCCTGGGCCGGAGGGGTCAGGTCCCCCGCCTGGCTTCGGGGTGCAGACGGCTGTGATGATGGCAAAAAGTTTGCAATTAGATTTTCCTGGAAAAGACGCGATGAGCGGGGGGGAAAGAGAGAGAGAACGTGAGGACGGACCCATGGAGAGGGTCCTTGGAGACGGTGCGTTCGTCCTAAGGATGCGCACGTGCGCGCTGGGCGTGGGGCGGGTTTGGTGGGGACCCGGCGGGAGGAGTGGTTCAGGGGTAACGGGGGAAGCCGGTCCCTGGGCCTCCTGACTGACGGGGCCCCTCAGGGGAGAGAATTCCAGATTTTACGTCGGCACACGCCCCTGGGGAGGCAGGGAGAGTGCTGGCGTTTGCCTGGGGCGAAGGGGGTGTGCGTGCCTTTTGCCTCCTTGCTGGGCGCAGTGAGTTCTGCTCCGTCAATAGTTTTAAAGAAGGAATGACAGCCGGGCCGGTGTGGCTCAGTGGTTGGGCATCGACCTATGGACCAGGAGGTGATGGTTCGAGTCCCCGTCAGGGCACATGCCCGGGTTTGCAGGCTCCATCCCTGGCCCTGGTTGGGGTGGGGGGGTGGGGGTGCGGGAGGCAGCCCATCCATGTCTCTCTCTCACAGTTGATGTTTCTCTCTCTCTCTCTCTCTGTCTCTCGCCTTCCATGCTACTTGCCCTTTAAAAAAATCACTAGAGCCCTGGCTGGTGTGGTTCAGTGGATAGAGCGTGGGCCTGTGGACTGAAGGGTCGCAGGTTTGATTCCCGGTCGGGGCACATGCCCGGGTGCGGGCTCCATCCCCGGTGTGGGGCGTGCAGGAGGCGGCCGATCCACGATTCTCTCTCATCATGGATGTTTCTCTCTCCCTCTCCCTCTCCCTTCCTCTCTGAAATCAATTAAAAAATATATGTATATATTTTTTAAAAAGTAGGCTACATCCAAGAAGTTAAAATCTCACCGCCAAAGACATTTTAAAAATAGTTCCGACCAGGAAGCGAGCCTACAGTCATTTTGTAAACATTTCTTCTTTTTTTTCTAAGTTGGAAAGATAAACTTTTTTTCCATAACTATTTTTAGTGGGAAGGAAGCCGCCGGCCTCGGGCATGGAGGGTGGATGTGAGTGTCGCCTGGGGGCCTGCCCTCCTCGGCTGTCCCCTCCGCCCCACGCTCTCCGTGGGGATGACCAAGGGGACCGGAACTGACCGCACTGGCCACAGTGGCTGAGGGAGACCCACCGAAACCGCAGTGGAAGCTGGCTGTGGGGACGGACCGACAGTCATCATGGTGCAGGAGACGGGAGGGCGCAGCCTGAGAAAGGGGCTGAAATCCCAGGGGACCAAGCGGGGAGCCAAGGAACCCACTTTTTTTTAAGTATTTTTTTTATTGATTTCAGAGAGGATGGGAGAGGGAGAGGGAGATGGAAACATCCATGGCGAGAGAGAATCACGGATCGGCTGCCTCCCGCACGCCCCACACTGGAGAGCGAGCCCGCATCCCGGGCCTGTGCCCTGACGGGGAACCGAACCGTGACCTCCTGGCTCCTAGGTCGACGCTCAGCCACTGAGCCCCGCCGGCCGGGCTCTGGCAGCCTGTGGGGTGTTCACGGAGCAGCTCCGATCCCGCCATCCTAGCTCCTCACCGCCATCAGATATTTTACGGAGAATCTGCTCGACTGAAGAGCGTGGACGGGAACTGGAAGCCGTGAGGACACCAGTGGGAGCGAGTTGAGCGTGGAGACAGGACAGACGGCTTGGGCCCTGCTTCCTCTGCGTTGGTTTGCTCTCGGTGGACGGGACGCAGATGGAGGTGGGAGGGACTCTTAGAAGAGGAAGGTGGAGGAGCTGGGTGTGTATCGGGGCCGCATTGCCAACGCCGAGCTCGCCGAGCTCTGGGGTTTTGCCGATAACCACGGGTTCCCCGCCGGGGGCCAGTGGGAGAGCCTGAGGAGGCCATGTACAGTCGACGCACCAGGCCCGTTGGGGCGAGGTCGGTGGGGGAGGTGGGCCCCAAGAAAAACAAGTCGTGGACTGCAGCTCTTGAGGCACCGATGTGTTTTGGGGTGCAGGCAGAGTTGGGGACGCTCCCCCAGAAGGTGGGGCACAGGAGTGGGCTAGGGAGACCCACGAGGACGCAGGCCACGCCGGCCGCTCGCTGCCGAAACTCAGCACACGTGTCCTGGCGGCCCCCGGGGAGTGCCAGCGTGCCCTGCGCTGGGCCTCCTGGCTCCTGGTGGGCAGGGGCCGGGGTGACCTAGTTTGCAACCAGCATGCCAGGCCCTGAATGTGTCTTTGGGCAAATCAGTTGCCTTCTGTAGAGTTGGTTTTGTCACAGAGAGAGCAAGAGAGACAAGGCAGCTGGTTTCTGAGGCTGGCGCTGAAGGAGACGGGGTTATTCCGGTGCCTGCAGCCCAGCAGGCCTGGCTTAGGGTCGTCCTCCACTCTGCTCCCGGGGACTCAGGGTGGAAATGTGTCTTTATTACGTGGGGTGGTTGGTCTCCAGCCTTTACTTTCTCTTCCGTTTCTCCCCCTCTGTGAAGTGAAATTCCAGGATCATCATCCGTGGATATACACACACGCACACCCACACGCACACACATGTTCTCTCTGTTTTCCGAATTAGCGTGTAACAGATTATGGATTTCAACACGTGCCTAGGTTTGTGTAATCGGAGGTTCAGTCACAGCCCAGACCTGTGCACGCTCTCCCTCCGTGGTTCCCGGATCGTCACCCTTCCCCCACCCGGACCCGGGACCCAGGACCCTGCCCGTCAGCTCTGCTGTCCTGTCCTTGGTCGTATTCAGACCCAGGCAGAAACCCCCAGGGGCGAGCCCACCACGCCTCCAGCGCCTCCCTTAAGGCTGCACCTTCACACGTGGGCACATGTGGGCCCCGTGCCCTCCTCACCGATGTTATGAAAAGCAGAAGCAGCTAAACCTGTCACTTGTAAATATTTGTAAGACGCCGCAGGGGGAAATTCCGGCTGTCTCGTTGGGGCTGCCAAAGGTTTGCGGTCTCCTCGGCCAGGGCCTCTCTCTCTCGCTGCCGTGGGGTGAGTCTTGACGCCCTTACAGAGAACCTTTGAACCTTTGAAGACCTTTCTTTAAAAAAAATATATATTTTATTGATTTTTTACAGAGAGGAAGGGAGAGGGATAGAGAGTTAGGAACATCGATGAGAGAGAAACATCGATCAGCCGCCTCCTGCACACCCTCTACTGGGGACGTGCCCGCAACCCAGGTACATGCCCTTGACCGGAATCGAACCCGGGGCCCGTCAGTCCGCAGGCCGACGCTCTATCCACTGAGCCACACCGGTCAGAGCTGAAGACCTTTAACGTGTAAAATCGACCGGCAGGTTCACGTCGTGCCTGGGCAGAGAGGTGAGTATCAAAGAGGCTGGAAACTCGAGTTGTATTTGCATCCGCTCGTTGCAGACGGAAAGCAAATTCCCCCGTCCGGCGTCTGGGTTGTGAGCCTGCGTTTCACTGTGGGCCGCGATTCCTGCGTTTCGGGACCCTAATGAGACATGGCGTGTTTTCTGCAAGAAGGAGTCCTTGGCCTGGTGTGTCCTCACGGCGGGGGGCCGAGGCGTTTAGCTGGGGAAAGGGCTGCTACTTAAATGTCGGTGACGGGGCCTGGTGGGGCCCTGCCGGCGTGGCTCAGGGGTTGAGCGGCCACCTAGGAACCAGGAGGTCAGGGTTCGATTCCCGGTCAAGGGCACATGCCTGGGTTGTGGGCTGGATCCCCACTAGGGGGTGTGCAGGAGGCAGCCGGTCCGTGATTCTCTCTCATCATGGACGTTTCTCTCTCTTTCTCCTTCTCCCTTTCTCTCTCAAATCAATAAAAACATATTATTATAAAGAGAGTCTGGTGGTTTTTTTTTTAAAAAAATCCTCACCTGAGGGTATTTTCCCATTGATTTTTTAGAGAGAGTGGAAGGGAGGGAGGGAGGGAGGAGGAAAGAGCAGGAGAGAGAGATAGAGACAGGCAGACACAGGGATTGGTTGTTTCCGGCACACGTCCTGACCGGCAACCCAGTCACGTGTCCCTGCTGGGGAATCGAACCCGTGGCCCTTGGGTGTGCGGAGACCCACTCTCTAAGCACGGACACACCCGCCAGGGCCATGATGGTGGTTTTGTGTTAACTAAAAGTATAGGTAGCCCTGGCCAGTGTGGCTCAGTGGCTAGAGTGTCGGCCTGCGGGCTGAAGGGTCCCGGGTTCGATCCCGGTCAAGGGCACGTGCCCGGGTGGCAGGCTCGATCCCCAGCAGGGGGTGTACAGGAGGCAGCCGATCCATGATTCCCTCTCCTCATTGATGTTTCTCTCTCTCTCTCTCTCTCTTCCTTTCTCTCTGAAATTAATAAAAAAATAATACGGTGACCTCCTGGTTCGTAGGTGGACGCTGAGTCACCGCGGCCGGGCATTTTGGCAAACATTTGACTAGCTCACCCCTAATGCCTTGCCAGGGCCAGAGCACGTGATTTTGGGGGCCTCATATGGGGGTGGGGGGCGGACAGGAATGCCTGGTTTTGGGTTTTAATTCCCAGACCGGTTTCCGGTCCCGTCAGGGGCTTGGCGGGGCGTCCTGGGGGCAGGAGGAGACCATGACGACGCCCATTGAATTTTCATCTGATGTTTCTAGGCCAGCGGTTCTCAACCTGTGGGTCGCGGCCCCTTTGGGGGTCGAACGACCCTCTCCCAGGGGTCCCCTAAGACCGTCGGAAAACACATGTATAATTGCATATTGTTTTTGTGATCAATCACTGTGCTCTCGTGATGTTCAACGTGTCACCATGAAAATGCATCCTGCAGATCAGATGTTTCCATGACGATTCATAACAGCAGCCACATGACAGCGATGACGTAGCCACGAGAATAATGTTACGGTTGGGGGTCCCCACAGCATGGGGAGCTGTATTCAGGGGCCGCGGTGTCAGGAAGGTTGAGAACCGCTGCGCTAAGCTCTTGGTGACCTGTGGAACGTTCCTATAATGTGAGCCGAGTGCTGTGTGGAGCTGACGAACGGATGACAGGAATTGGGGGCGCGATGCTTAGCACTGCTTTCTCACCGGGAAGGATTTGCGACGAGAAAACAGTTTCGAGATCACGGGTTAGGTCCCACGGGGGTTGGGGGGAGACGGGGCGACGTTCAAGTCCCTGAGTGTAAGTGGGACCATGTGTGTATTCCCTGTTGCCCGCCTCCTGTCAGGGTGTGTGTGTGTGTGTGTGTGTGTGTGTGTGTGCATTTTAAGTGACAGATCTTCCAGTGTTTTTTTTTAAAATTATTGATTTCCGAGAGGAAGGGAGAGGGAGAGAGAGAAACATCCATGATGAGAGAGAATCATCGATCGGCTGCCTCCTGCACGCCCCACGCTGGGGACCGAGCCCACAACCCGGGCCTGTGCCCTGGTGGGGAATCGAACCCTGACCTCCTGGTTCCAAGGCTGACGCCCAACCACTGAGCCACACCAGCCGGGGATGCTGTGCTCTGTAAGCTCTCCAGGACCGCAGTGTGTTTCCGAGCTCCCGATTCTGTTGATAACCCGCTGCGTTCAGGGCTGCACACCCTCTGGGCCCCCGGACGCGGGCTCCGGGGGAAGCAGTGGGGCCGCGGCGAGAAGGCCGCCCGTCACCTCGTGCGGGAACCGGGGCGCAATGAGCGTGTCTGGTGCCTCCCAGCTGGCTGCGTACGTGTCCTCGGTCTGTCTTTCTGCCAGAGACATACTGCGTTCCTCCTGGTTTTGGGGCTTTTTTGTTGTTGTTGCATTTCACACGGGTGGCTTTGCCAATAGAAAACCGCCCTTGGAGCCGACGCTGTCTTCCTGGTGTCCCGGTAGACCAGCCGTGGGCGAACTATGGCCCGCGGGCCGGATCCGGCCCGTTTGAAATGAATAAAACTAAAAAAAAAAAGACCGTACCCTTTTATGGAATGATGTTTACTTTGAATTTATATTAGTTCACACAAACACTCCATCCATGCTTTTGTTCCGGCCCTCCGGTCCAGTTTAAGAACCCATTGTGGCCCTCGAGTCAAAAAGTTTGCCCACGCCTGCGGTAGATAAACAGAGGGTGTCCCAAAATTCACACAAGATTTGAATTTTGCGTGAGCGTTAACGACAACAACAAAATAAATAAAAGCCTGATTTTACTTCGTTTATTGAATCAGATTCTCATATCTGCTGCCCTTTGATGTCAATCCCTTTGATAAGTATCACCAAGTACCCATGAGGCCCAGGAGCAGGGACAAGGAAGACCAATGGAGACCGTGGCTTTGCATCTGTGCCAGCAAAGCCCTGGAGGCCATGGACCCGATGTGCTATTCCATACATAACCCTAGACTGTGTCCTTTATGAATCAATAAAAAAAATTTCAATTTTTAATTATAAATCTGTGTTTTCTATCAAAGTTACTTCTTGCGTGAATTTTGGGACACCCTATGCAAGGATGGTCCTCACAGCGTGGACCACGCTGCGGGCTGTGGGCGTGAGATCGAGGCTCCCCTCCGAGCGGGACGGCTCCCCTCCAAGCGGGACTGCTCCCCTCTGAGTGGGACGGCTCCCCTCCGAGCGGGACGGCTCCCCTTCGAGCGGGACGGCTCCCCTCCGAGCGGGACGGCTCCCCTCCGAGCGGGACGGTTCCCCTCCGAGCGGGACGGCTCCCCTCCGAGCGGGACGGTTCCCCTCCGAGCGGGACGGCTCCCCTCCGAGCGGGACGGCTCCTGGCCCCAATCCTCGGCTGAGGGCTCGGTTGGCACGACACCGAGTGGAGCGGCAGCCGCTCCAGCGATTGCACGCCGGCCTTCCGAGAGAGAGAGAGAGAGAGACAGACAGACAGACAGACATTGATGCAACAGACACATCTATGGGTGGCTGCCCTCTAGCCCGGACTGGGTGGGGACCAGCCCTCCAACCCAGGCGTGTGCCCTTGACCAGGAATCGGACCTGCGACCCTCCTGTGTGCAGGCCGATGCGCTGACCGCTGAGCCGCACAGGCCAGGGCTCCGTGCCCGCCTCTTTGGCCGGTCTGTCTGAGTTGCGGCGACGTACGCGTTGGCCTTGGCTTTCGGGTACGGCTTTTGGCGTGCGCGCCCACTTCTGCCTGTGGGACTCTCGAATTCGCGGGGTCGCGTCGTGTGTGAAGGGAAGGTGACCGTGGGCCGGGGCGTTCGCATGTGTGTGACGTCGAGGGCAGGCCAGCCAGACGCCAGTGAATTGCTCTATCGCCCGGGGAAGGTGGGGGGGGTGCCTGTGGGGAGGGCCCTGGTCATTATCACTGGACTAGAGGCCCGGTGCACGAATTTGTGCACGGGTGGGGTCCCTCGGCCTGGCTGGCGATGGGGGCTGTCTTACCCAGTCCCGATTGGGGCCGGCTGCGGGGGTGGGGGGCGCAGGAGGGGAGGTTAGCTGTGGGAACGCACGGACCACCAGGGGGCAGCTCCTGCATGGAGCATCTGCCCCCTGGTGGTCAGTGCGCATCACAGCGACCGGTCGACCGGTCCCCTTAGGCTTTTATCCATAGAGATTGTTTGCCGGCCAGATTGCCCGTGTGATGTGTCACAGAGGCATGTCAGGGAGCGGCCCCACCCAGGCTGTTCCCAGAAGCCCTTGCAGGGATTGTCTCCCACATGCATACAGCAGGCGCTCAGTAAGTGCAGGCTGGCGGGTGTGACCTCCGGGACTGGGGCGGGGGTGGATGGAGCAGGCGGGTCGGGGAACCGGTGGCAGCCGGGGGGCGTTCAGCCTGTGTGCAGCCCGAGCTTCGAGAGTGGAAACACGGCGCCCGCTCCTAACATCGTTGAAATACCGTCTACACAGTTTAGGTCTATTTTTATTGATGAGCGAGAATCTTGGATCGGCTGCCTCCCGCACGCCCCCTGCTGGGGTTCGAGCCCGCAACCTGGGCGTGTGCCCTTGACCGGAATCGGACCTGGGACCCATCCGTCCGCAGGCGGACGCTCCATCCACTGGGCCAACCTGGCCAGGGTCGTCTCCGTCGTGCACATCTTCACGTCTTCCCACGGAAATAAAAAAGCCAGTTGTCGTCCGGATCGTTGCGTGGGAAGCTTTATAATGGGAGGCCCGCAGCCGGCAAACGGATATAACCCCGGCGAATCACATTAGCGGACTCACCCTAAATATAGAGGAAGATTAGCTCATGGAAATTCCTCCTTTCTATCTCGGTCCGTCCAGCTCATACCCACCCAACGGTCGGATCATTTCTGGTTACATTCTGTCATGCTTTTGGCCGTCCTGGGCGTGTTTTCGGAAAAGGGAGCTGAAACGAGACTGGATGTTTTCGTTTTTCCCAGATTCATGTTTAAATGGGAAAAGGGCCCGGCCAGCGTGGCTCGGCGGTTGAGCATTGACCTATGAACCAGGAGGTCCCGATCGGGGCACGTGCTCGGGTTGCGGGCTCGATCCCCGGTGGGGGGCGTGCGGGAGGCAGCCGATCCATGATTCTCCATCACCATGGATGCTTCTCTCTCTCCCTCCCTCCCTAAAATCAATAAGGATGTATCTATAATAATAAAAGCGTAATACGCTAATTAGACCGGGTGTCCTTCCGGACGACCTTCTGGACGAAGCCAGGGCTGTACGAAGCCAGGGTCCCGGGTGCCAGAGGGAAGCCGGGGGAACGAAGGCCTGCTCTTGCACGCATTTCGTGCACCCGGCCTCTAGTTTTAAAAATAATTGGAAAATGGCACCCGGCAGAAGCTGTCTTGTGAGCTTTCATTCTCTCAGTTACCACGCGTCCTCACGCACACACAGTATACACGCCTGGCATCACAGACGGCGAGGTAGGGGGCCCCGCGCTCCCGCGTGGCGTTGGCTTTAAGGGAAGCTGGGGCGCGATCCGTGGCTCCCTGTCTGAGGGTGGATGTTCGGCCGCCTCCAGCTTCCCGTCGTGTTCGCTTTCCCCCTGGCTGGGCTGTATTTGGACGACAGGTGTATTTCTCCGCGTGGGTTTCCGGAGGCCCAGGTGCTCGTCGGAGGGGAACTTCTCTCCGTCCGCACCGCTGGGTTGGGCGGCCGCTCGTGCGTGGAGGCCTAGGCCCTGGATTGAGGGGGGCATGGTGGAGACGGGGGCTGGGCATCTCTGAGCTGGGTGTCCCCTGGGTTCACTGGTGCTCGTCATGGGTGTTCGCTGTGCGTTCGGTTTGCTGTGGGTGGCAGCTGCGCGGACGTCTAGTCGAACGGAACTGAAGGGCTGGCTTAAGATCCAGTTGATTTTCTTTTAAACAGATGTATTTTTTATTGATTTCAGAGAGGAAGGGAGAGGGAGAGAGAGAAACACCCATGGTGAGGGAGGATCGTGGATCGGCCACCTCCTGTATGCCCCCTACTGGGGATGGAGCCCGCAACCCGGGCCTGTGCCCTTGACCAGGAATCGAACCATGAACTCCAAGTTCCTAGGTCAACGCTCATCCGCTGAGCCCCGCCGGCAGGGCAAGGTGCCTACATTTTTAAAAATCTGCCGTGACAGAGTCATCGGCTGTCATCCGCATTGCTTCGTCCTCTATTTTTCCAAGGTGACGGGGTTATTGAGATGTAATTCACAGGCCTTGCCACTCACCCGCCCGCCGAAAGGGTGTTGAGAATTTGCGTTCCTGGCATTCTTAGGGGGTTGTGCAACCCCCAGCGCTCCCTGATTCTAGGACATTTGCATCATCTCCAAGAAAACCCGCGCCCAGGGAGCCACCCTCCCTGACTCCCGCTGGCCGCCACCGGTCTGCTTTCTCTGGATTCCTCTTTTCTGGATGTTGCCAGTAAATGGAGCCAGGCAGTGAACGCCTGGTGTGTGTGTCTGGCTTCTTTCTTGTGTTGTTGTTGTTATTATTATTAATTGTTATTGTTATATATGTTCTCATTGGTTTCAGAGAGGAAGAGGGAGAGAGAGAGAGAAAAACATCCATGATGAGAGAGAATCATGGGCCGGCTGCCTCCTGCACGCCCCCCAGTGGGGATCCAGCCCACAACCAAAGCCTGTGCCCTTGACTGGGAATCGAACCCTGACCTCCTGGTTTATAGGTCGACGCTCAACCGTGGAGCCGGCGGGCGATTTCTAGGATTTGTGTGTGTGTGTGGTTTCACCTGCTTGGCATTGCATTAAATTTCCAAAGTTTTATTCATCCTCTTCTGGTGCGGAGCCTCATCCCTGGAGCACTTACTGGGGTTGAAAACCTGTTTCCTGTTGGGTGTCCATGGGGATCCAAGCTATTTTGTGCAGGTGGCCTTCGGCCAGCGCTTTCCGATCAGCGTGCGTTTTCTTTTTCCTCCCTCGCAAGGTCGCAGGGTCTTAGGACCAGGATCCCGCGTGCGCTCCCCTGGTGCTGTGCACGGCCGTGTGCGTGGTGAATCGCGGTGGGCTGCTGAGGGTGTCCACCGCCCGCCGCCTCCCTCTCTGTGCTAAAGGGCTGAGCCACGTCCAGCAGGGCCAGGGGTGAGCCTGAGGAGGGGCGGCCAAGGATTAGAGAAGATGGACAAGAGCATACAGTCAGGGCCAGGTGGACCACTGTGCCTGGATGAGGGCACAGGGAAGGATTAGAGAGGACGGACAAGAGGATACAGTCGGGGCCAGGTGGACCGCTGTGCCTGGATGAGGGCACAGGGAAGGATTAGAGAGGATGGACAGGAGGATACAGTCGGGGCCAGGTGGACCGCTGTGCCTGGATGAGGGCACAGGGAAGGACGAGAGAGGACGGACATGAGGATACAGTCGGGGCCAGGTGGACCTCTGTGCCTGTATGAGGGCACAGGGAAGGACGAGAGAGGACAGACAAGAGGATACAGTCGGGGCCAGGTGGACCGCTGTGCCTGGATGAGGGCACAGGGAAGGAGTAGAGAGGATGGAGGAGAGGATACAGTCGGGGCCAGGTGGACCACTGTGCCTGGATGAGGGCACAGGGAAGGATTAGAGGAGATGGAGTAGAGGATATAGTCAGGGCCAGGTGGACCGCTGTGCCTGGATGAGGGCACAGGGAAGGATTAGAGAGGACGGACATGAGGATACAGTCGGGGCCAGTTGGACTGCTGTGCCTGGATGAGGGCACAGGGAGGGATTAGAGGAGACGGACAAGAGGATACAGTCGGGTCCAGGTGGACTGCTGTGCCTGGATGAGGGCACAGTGAAGGATTAGAGGAGATGGAGTAGAGGATACAGTCGGGGCCAGGTGGAACACTGCCTGGATGAGGGCACAGGGAAGGATTAGAGGAGATGGACAAGAGGATACAGTTGGGGCCAGGTGGACCGCTGTGCCTGGATGAGGGCACAGGGAAGGATTAGAGGAGATGGAGTAGAGGATATAGTCAGGGCCAGGTGGACCCCTGTGCCTGGATGAGGGCACAGGGAAGGATTAGAGAGGACGGACAGGAGGATACAGTCGGGGCCAGGTGGACCGCTGTGCCTGGATGAGGGCACAGGGAAGGATTAGAGAGGACGGACAGGAGGATACATTCGGGGCCAGGTGGACCGCTGTGCCTGGATGAGGGCACAGGGAAGGAGTAGAGAGGACGGACAAGAGGATACAGTCGGGGCCAGGTGGACCGCTGTGCCTGGATGAGGGCCCAGGGAAGGAGTAGAGAGGATGGAGGAGAGGATACAGTCGGGGCCAGGTGGACCGCTGTGCCTGGATGAGGGCACAGGGAAGGAGTAGAGGAGATGGAGTAGAGGATATAGTCGGGGCCAGGTGGACCGCTGTGCCTGGATGAGGGCACAGGGAAGGATTAGAGGAGATGGAGTAGAGGATATAGTCGGGGCCAGGTGGACCACTGTGCCTGGATGAGGGCACAGGGAAGGAGTAGAGAGGACGGACAGGAGGATACAGTCGGGGCCAGGTGGACCACTGTGCCTGGATGAGGGCACAGGGAAGGATTAGAGGAGATGGAGTAGAGGATATAGTCAGGGCCAGGTGGACCACTGTGCCTGGATGAGGGCACAGGGAAGGATTAGAGGAGACGGAGTAGAGGATATAGTCAGGGCCAGGTGGACCGCTGTGCCTGGATGAGGGCCCAGGGAAGGATTAGAGGAGATGGAGTAGAGGATATAGTCAGGGCCAGGTGGACCGCTGTGCCTGGATGAGGGCACAGGGAAGGATTAGAGGAGACGGAGTAGAGGATACAGTCGGGGCCAGGTGGACCGCTGTGCCTGGATGAGGGCCCAGGGAAGGATTAGAGGAGATGGAGTAGAGGATATAGTCAGGGCCAGGTGGACCGCTGTGCCTGGATGAGGGCACAGTGAAGGATTAGAGAGGACGGACAGGAGGATACAGTCGGGGCCAGGTGGACCGCTGTGTCTGGATGAGGGCGCAGTGACCCAGCCTGCAAGCGAAGCTTTATTGTACAGTCGGATCCCCCAGAGCCAAGCAAGGGCAGCATGTTTACAACGTTCTTGCGAGTTTCACATCAGCTTCTTCCCGGTGGTTGCCAATCTCTGACCTCGATCAGGCCCGGTTTAGGCAGCACTGGCTGCACCCCCGCAGCCCACATCCCTCAGCTACCGAGGACTGCAGGGTCAGACTGTAAGGTCAAGCTTACATACAACCATGGCCTTTTGGCTATAATTGTGCTGGGAGGGCTTTGTAACTAGATTCCACCTCCAAGTGAGATCATGGGGTCTTGCTCTGACCGGCTTATTCCGCTCAGCATCATGCTCTCCAGGTCCCTCCAGGCTGTCTCACAGGGTAAGAGACCCTCCTTTTTCAGGGTTGCCTAGTATTCCAAGGTTTTTTCCCGTTGATTTCTAGAGAGAGAGGAAGGGAAGGGGCGAGAGAGAGAGAGAGAGAGAGAGAGAGAGAGAGAGAGAGAGGAGAGAGAGAGAGATGTACATGAGAGAGACACATGGATTGGTTTCCTCCTGCGCACCTGGGCCGGGGATGGAGCCTGCAACCCAGGAACGTGCCCGTGACCAGACTCGAACCGGGGCCCTTTGGTGCGCGGGTCGATGTTCTCAACCGCTGAGCCACAGCTGCCATGGGCAGACTTCCCTTTGCAAAGAGAGTGCGTTTCTGACTTCTTGGGATGTATTCCTGGAAGTGGGATTAGGGACATGCTCTGGGGGGCGCGGGGGGGAGGGGGGGGAGGTAGCAGCCTGAGAGAGGTCGGGAGGGGGAAGAGGAGACACAGGTAACACTTTCAACAATAAGGAACTTAAACCGAGAAAAGAGAAGAAAGAGAGAGCGCGGAAGCATCTCTGTGCCCCTGGGGTTGGTTACGACCGGATCAGCCAGGCGTGCGCTGCCTCTAGGGGCTGCCCACCAGACATGGAAGGAACTTTGTTACGAGAAACGTGCTTCCTCCGGTTTGGGAATGGCTGATCGACATGGTCCAGCCCTTTTTTTTTTTTTTTTTTTTGTATTTTGCATCAAAATGTAGACACTGGCCCGGGCGATGTGGCTCAATGGTTGACCATCAACCTAGGAACCAGGAGGTCAGGGTTCGATTCCTGGTCAAGGACACATGCCCGGGTTGGGGGCTGGATCCCCAGTAGGGGGCGTGCAGGAGGCAGCTAATCCATGATTGTCTCTCATCATGGATGTTTCTCTCTCCCTCCCTCTCTGAAATCAATAAAAAAAATGTTCTTTTAAAAATGTAGACACTGAGCAGGGAGAAAGCCAGGGTCCCTCGTACGGGCACCGGGAATGGCACCGGTGCCCAGGGTTGGAGCCGAGGCCCCTCGGGGAGGAACGGCCCTTCTCGTCCTGTTCGCTGGCCGTATCCCAGGGTCGTGCGAGTGGACTTCTGCCCCACAGGCTTCCCGTTATCGTCTCACCCGCGAGGAGACGGTGGCGGGGGCCGGGGGCTGGGGGCTGGGGGCTGGGGGCAGGGTGTGTGCGTGTGAGGGCGAGGAAAGCGTGGACCCTCGTGGCCACTGGCAGGGCCGGCCGCCGGGCGAGACGGGCCGGCGAGGACAGCCGGGGACAGTGTGACCGTGACTCAGGCAGCGTGATCGAGGGAGAGAGGATCCCGGGGTCATTCGCCTCCAGGCTGCCCTGGGGCAGTGTCTGCGCCACGGAATGCTCTTGGGAACGCGTTCGGCTCAACTTTTCTTTTTTTTAGATTTTTTTTTCTTTATTGATTAAGCTATTACAAATGTGTCCTGATCCCCCCATTGTGCCCCCATCCCCCCACCCATGCCCTATCCCGTCTCCCCGCCCCCCGTGTGTAGCCATTGGCTATGCTTATACGCATGCATACAAGTCCTTTGGTTGGATTAAATAAAAATAGGCCCGTGGCTCAGCGCTTGTCCGTCGACCCAGGAACCAGGAGGTCACCGGTTCGATTCCCGTTCGGGGCACGTGCCCGGGTTGCGGGCTCGGTCCCTAGTAGGGGCCATGCAGGAGGCAGCTGATCAGTGACTTCCTGTCTCTTCGATGTTTCTGTGTCTGTCCCCCTCTCCCGTCCCCTCTCTCTCTCAAGATCAATAAAGGGCCCTGGCCGGTGTGGCTGAGTGGATAGAGCGTCAGCCTGCGGACTGAAGGGTCCCGGGTTCGGTTCCAATCAAGGGCATGTGTCTTGGTTGCAGGCGCATCCCCAGTGGGGGGTGTGCAAGAGGCGGCTGATCGATGTTTCTAACTCTCTATCCCTCTCTCTTCCTCTCTGTAAAAAAATCAATAAAATATATATATTTTTTAAAGAGATCAATAAAGGCCTATTTTAAAGAAGGTGACCCCGTGATTGTGGGCTAACGTCTGGGGCCGGGGCCGGTAGGCAGGCCGATGTTTTCCTGGAGAGAGGCGAAGAGTGGGAGCAGCGTGACTGGGGTTTAGTCCCGAAGGCGCCATCACCGTCCACGTGAGGCGGGGACGGGAGAATAAGGGGACGTCCTGCTTCCCCTGACCACGGGGGCCAGATGCCCCAGCCGCGCCGGCACACGCACTGGTCGGGTTCCCGTGCTGCCCACAGCCCTCGCTGGCGCCCGTGCCATTACAACCGGGGTGGTGGTCGGGGTGCCCCCGGGGTGCGGGCCGTCTCAGGGGCATCACCTGCCGGGGAATTCTCTGTGGAGTCCCCCGCCGGCGCCTGGAGCAGTAACCTTCTAGCCGAGGCCACGCTCCAGGCTTGACTCATCGGGGTGCCCGAGCGCCTTTCTTTCCTTTTTTAAATATATTTTTATCGATTTCAGAGAGAGAGAGAGAGAAACATCAGTGATGAGAGCGAACCACGGACCGGCTGCCTCCTGCACGCCCCCCGCTGGGGATCGAGCCTGCAACCCGGGCCTGTGCCCTGACCGGGAATCGAACCCTGACCTCCTGGTTCCTCCGTCGCTGCTCAGCCACTGAGTCCCGCCGGCCAGGGGCGGACGTGCGGGGACGGTGGAAATGTGAGCTCAGCCTGAGGCCGCCCCGAGCCTCCCGGCCCACGGAGATGGCAGGTGGCATGGCCGTGCCCGCTGTCTGCCGGGGTGGAGAGTGAGGCCGCGTAGCAGCGCGTCCGTGGGGCGGGCCGGCCGGGCCTTGTCCCGGGACACACGCCCGCGTCCCTGTCCGGGAGTGGACGCGCCGTCCGCCAGCTCTTGGCCTGAGGCCTGCGCGGCCCCTGGAGCGAAGCCGGTGGTGACAGGGAGACGCCCTGGAGCTCGGGGAGCCGGGCACGGCTCCCGGCCTGCACCGTGAGATGGGGTAAGACCGGGAGGTCATGTCGGCGCTCCTGGTGCCAAGCACAGCACCTGTCAGTCACCCGCAGAGGCTTGGGGATGAAACGGAGACGGTTTGGCCAGGGCCGGTGTGGCTCAGTGGGTAGAGCGCCGGACTGCAGGGCTCCAGGTTCGGTTCCGGTCCAGGGCACGCACCTGGTGGGGGCGCCTGCAGGCAGTGACTGATGGGGTACTGGCCTTCCTGCAGGGCGTGACGGGGTTATTCGAAGGCCGATGGTGCCGATGACGGGGGCACAGCTGAATATTCCGAAAGCAGTTGCAGGCGCCCAGCAGGTGTTGCCCAGTGGTTGAGCGTCGACCTAGGAACCAGGAGGTCAGGGTTCGATTCCCGGTCAAGGGCACAGGCCCGGGTTGCGGGCTCGATCCCCAGTGTAGGGGGCATGCAGGAGGCGGCCGGTCCATGATTCGCTCTCATCACTGATATTTCTCTCTCTCTCCCTCTCCCTTCCTCTCTGAAATCAATAAAATTATGTTAAAAAATAAAAGGAAAAGGAAAAAGCACACTTCTGGTGAAAAAGTGGTTTCTTTTATTTTTAAAAATATATTTTTCCCGAAACCGGTGTGGCTCAGTGGATAGAGCGTCGGCCTGCGGACTGAAAGGTCCCGGGTTCGATTCCGGTCAAGGGCATGGACCTGGGTTGCGGGCACATCCCCAGTAGGAGATGTGCAGGAGGCGGCTGATCGATGTTTCTCTCTCATCGATGTTTCTAACTCTCTATCTCTCTCCCTTCCTCTCTGTGAAAAATCAATAAAATAAAATAAAAATTTAAAAAAAAAAAAAAGAGAAGAAAAGGAGGGAAGTTGCCTGAGCGGCTCTTTGCTGCTTTGCTGCCGCGGTGACGGTTGCCGTGGGTGGCAACAGCTCTTTGCTGCCAGCCGGCCGCCCTGCACAGTTGCACCTGGTGCCAGGAGGCTGGGGCAGCAGGCTGGGTGCAGAGCGGCTACACCCCGTATTGCGGGGGGGCGGGGGGGGAGGCCGGGACGGGGGCGGGAAGAGCCTGCCCGCCCGCCCCCCGGGAGCCTGCCTTCTCCGTGGGCGGGAGCCCTGTCTGCAGGGAGGGGACGCCTTCTTCTCTTCAAATACGTGGGTACTGGTTTCAGAGGGGAAGGGAGGGAGAGGGAGAGAAACGTCGATGATGCGAGAGTTGCATCGGGCCTCCTGCCTGCCCCCCGCTGGGGATGGAGCCCGCATCCCAGGCCTGTGCCCTCGGCCGGACGCGAACCCGGGACCCTCCGGTCCGCAGGCCGGCGCGCTAACCACTGAGCCACACCGGCCGGGGCGAGCTAGGCTTCGGGCGGCACCGAGCCGGCCGCCCTGGGCACTTTCCCTGCTGACCCAGTTGCAGAGCTGCCAGCACAGGGAGGGGGCGGGGGCCCGCCGGGCCGGTCACCGCTGGCCGCCGACAGGACCTAAAATTAGCTCATTGAGGAGCCAGCCAGGGGCCGGCCGGCCGTGGCCCGGGGCGTGTCCCACGGGGACTCCAGGGCGGCGGGCGGTGCCTGCTGCGTCTGCCCCCGGTGTCCGCTCCGGCTTCTCTGAGTGTCCTCTCCCCGCGCCTCGCCCCGCGTGGGACCGAGAGTGGGTGTGCGTGCAGGGCGCCCGACGGGCAGGTCCCGGCTTTAGGGCGAGAAGCGGGGACGGGGCTGGTGAGCTGTGTGCCCGCTGGTGAGCTCTGTGCCCGCGGGTGAGCTGTGTGCCCGCTGGTGAGCTGTGTGCCCGCTGGTGAGATGTGTGCCCGCCGGTGAGCTGTGTGCCCGCCGGTGAGCTGTGTGCCCGCCGGTGAGCTGTGTGTCCGCCGGTGAGCTGTGTGCCCGCCGGTGAGCTGTGTGCCCGCCGGTGAGCTGGGGGCCCGCCGGTGAGCTGGGGGCCCGCTGGTGAGCTGTGTGCCCGCTGGTGAGCTGTGTGCCCGCCGGTGAGCTGGGGGCCCGCCGGTGAGCTGTGTGCCCGCCGGTGAGCTGGGGGCCCGCCGGTGAGCTGTGTGCCCGCCGGTGAGCTGTGTGCCCGCCGGTGAGCTGTGTGCCCACCGGTGAGCTGGGAGCCCGCTGGTGAGCTGGGGGCCGCTGGTGAGCTGTGTGCCCGCTGGTGAGCTGGGGGCCCGCTGGTGAGCTGGGGGCCCGCCGGGGAGCTGTGTGTCCGCCGGTGAGCTGTGTGCCCGCCGGTGAGCTGTGTGCCCGCCGGTGAGCTGTGTGCCTGCCGGTGAGCTGTGTGTCCGCCGGTGAGCTGGGTGCCCGCCGGTGAGCTGTGTGCCCGCCGGTGAGCTGGGTGCCCGCTGGTGAGCTGTGTGCCTGCCGGTGAGCTGTGTGTCCGCCGGTGAGCTGGGTGCCCGCCGGTGAGCTGTGTGCCCGCTGGTGAGCTGGGTGCCCGCTGGTGAGCTGTGTGCCTGCTGGTGAGCTGGGGGCCCGCTGGTGAGCTGGGGGCCCGCTGGTGAGCTGTGTGCCCGCTGGTGAGCTGTGTGCCCGCTGGTGAGCTGTGTGCCCGCTGGTGAGCTGGGGGCCCGCTGGTGAGCTGTGTGCCCGCTGGTGAGCTCTGTGTCCGCTGGTGAGCTGGGGGCCCGCTGGTGAGCTGTGTGTCCGCTGGTGAGCTGTGTGCCCGCTGGTGAGCTGGGGGCCCGCTGGTGAGCTGTGTGCCCGCTGGTGAGCTGGGGGCCCGCTGGTGAGCTGTGTGTCGGGCGTCCACTGTCGTGGTACAGAGTCATTCGCTGTCCGCCTCCTGCACGCACCGAGCAGGGCCAGGGATTGAACCTGCAGCTGCCCTTGGCCGGAATCGAACCCGGAACCCTTCAGTCCGCAGGCCGGCGCTCTGTCCACTGAGCCGAACTGGCCGGGGCCGCAGCCGGGTTTTACTCCGTCCCCCGGGCGAGGGGGGTGCCCCCCAGGGGCCGGAGGCCAGGGTCCGGCCCCTCAGCTCCTGCCTGCGGCCTCCTCGTTTTCAGTGAGAAATGCGGATTTTCGTTCCGTCCTCGCCGCTGGTCCCACCCGTGCCCGTCGCGGCCAGACCCGCCCAGTTCTCTGAAGGAAACGAGGGCAATCTGAGCCCCCAGAACGGTGGTTTTTTATCACGTGGCTCAGTCCGAAGCAGAAGGGTTTACTCACGCCCTGGCCGTTCTGGCTCCGTGGATCGAGCGTCGACCTGCGGGCTGAAGGGACCCGGGTTCGATTCCGACTCCAGTCAAGGGCACCTGTCCCGGCCGCGGGCTCGGTCGCCAGTCGGGGGCGTGCAGGAGGCAGCCGGTCCGTGATTCTCTCTCATTAGGGATGTTCCTCTCTCTCTTTCCCTTCCTGAAATAAATAAAAATTATATATATATATATATATATATATATATATATATATATGCACTAGTGCACGAAATTCATGCAGGGTAGGGCTGGAGATCAGGGCCGATCTGTGGGGGGCAATCAGGGGGTGTGGGCGGCCTGCAGGATGGGGCAGCTCCTGTGTTGAGCGTCGCCCCCTGGCGGTCAGTGCGCGTCATCGCGACCGGTCGTTTCGCCGTTCGGTCGATTTGCATGTTCGGCTTTTACCGGATAGGATTTTTACGAAGAGCCTGTGGCTCAGAGGAGCCGAGGCCCACGTGCATGAATTCCGTCTCCTCTCGCCGCCCGTTAGAACCTCCTTTCCCCGCCACCCTCGCGGCCTTTCTCACCGGCAGGTTTAAAACTGGGTTTCCTGGTTCCCTCCCCTGGGGCTGGACACCTGCTTACTGCCCCCGGCCTGAGCTGGTGGAGGGAGCCCCGTCCTCCGGATTCCGGGGGGCCTTTCGCAGGAGACGTCTTACGTGCTTGTGTCCTCCCACCGGCTACGCCTCACGTGACGGGCAAATACGACAACGACGCGGTGACGTCTACTGTCCGCGTGGGATTTGCGTCCGAAGGGCCGTTCTGGGGGCCTCTTCCCGGCCGGAGCTGTGCAGCGATGCTTTCGCCGTCCAGAGGGAGTGCGCCTTCATTGCAAATCTCTCGTGTCTGGCCCTGGCCGGGGTGGCTCAGTGGGTAGAGCGTCGGCCTGCGGACTGAAGGGTCCCGGGTTCGATTCCCGGTCACGGGCACAGGCCCGGGTGGCGGGCTCGATCCCCAGTGGGGGGGCGTGCAGGAGGCGGCCGGTCCGTGATTCTCAAGTCAGTTTCGACTTGTGACGGCCTCACCGCCTGCAGTTTTGGGACACACTCGGACCCATCTGCGCGCATTTCTGGGCCGTGGCCTGGCCGCTCCCGTGGGCGTGGGGTGCTGGCCGGTCCGCCCCGTAATACATTGACGTAAGTAGCTCGCGCTTTCTCCCTTGGTTACATCACTGGTCAGCTGCCTCCTGCACGCTCCCTACTCGGGCACGTGCCCTTGGCCGGGAATCGAACCCGGGACCCTGTGGTCCACAGGCCGGTGCTCTACCCACTGAGCCACCCCGGCCAGGGCTGCGGGTTCGTTTTAAACGCTCACCCGTCAGGTGCCCGGCGCACCCTGGGCTCTGAGCATTGACTGGCTCCTGGTGATCCGATGGGACCACAGCCCGGGGGCCCCGCGGGCACCCAGACACTCTGTCCGTCTGCCTCTCGGCCACTGTCCCTAAAAGCCAACGGGGAAATACTGTCGGGGGCGGGTTAACCAACCGACAGACACACAACGAGGAGGAAAACAAAATAAGTGAGGGGATGTGATGGGACCCGCGTTCTCACTCCGGGTGTTTCTCGCTAACAGGTGACGGACGGCAGCCGGCGGCCGGCACGCACGCCCGGGACGGGGCCGGGGCCGGGACCTGCCCGCCTTCGGCTCTGGTGAGTGACGCAGTGAAGGGGTGGCCCGGAGGGTAGCGCGTGTGCCCTCCGCCTCTTCGTGCTCCCGGGGTGGGAAGGTCATTGGTGCCGCACGGGCGGGGCGGGTGGAGGCGGCGTGGGCTCGGTGAGGGCGGTGGGGGGAGGTGGGCGCTGGCGCCTGGAAGGCCGAAGCTTCGGGGAGACTGGAGACGCTGCCCGGCCGGCGGGGCTCAGGGGTTGAGCGTCGACCTGTGAACCAGGAGATCAGGGTCGGACTCCAGGTCGGACTCCCGGTCGGACTCCTGGTCAGGGCACAGGCCCGGGTTGCGGGCTCCATCCCCAGTAGGGGGCGTGCAGGAGGCAGCCGATCCGTGATTCTCTCTCTTCATGGATGTTTCCCTCTCCCTCCCTCTCCCTTCCTCTCTGTGAAATCAATGAATATAATCTGTGTAACAAAAGCCCAATATGCTACATGTCTGGTCGTCCGATCATCCAGTCGTCTGGTTGTCTGTTCAACCAATCAAAGCGTAATATGCTAATGATATGCTAAGGCCGCTCATCCGCTCGCTGTGACGTGCACTGACCACCAGGGGGCAGACAGTCGACTGGTCGGCCTGTCGCTGTGACGTGCACCGACCACCAGGGGGCAGACAGTCGACTTATCGGCCGGTCGCTTTGACGTGCACTGACCACCAGGGGGCAGACAGTCGACCGGTCGCTATGACGTGCACCGACCACCAGGGGGCAGACATTCTACTGGTCGACCAGTCGCTATGACGTGCACCGACCACCAGGGGGCAGACAGTCGAATGGTCGGCCGGTCACTGTGACGTGCACCGACCACCAGGGGGCAGACAGTCGACTGGTCGGCCAGTCGCTATGACGTGCACCGACCACCAGGGGCCAGACATTCTACTGGTCGGCCACTCGCTATGACGTGCACTGACCACCAGGGGGCAGACAGTCGACTGGTCGGCCTGTCGCTGTGACGTGCACTGACCACCAGGGGGCAGATAGTCGACTGGTCGGCCAGTCGCTATGACGTGCACTGACCACCAGGGGGCAGAGAGTCAACCGGTTGACCAGTTGCTATGACGTGCACTGACCACCAGGGGGCAGACGCTCCAACCAGTAGGTTAGCTTGCTGCTGGGGTCCGGCCAATGGGATGGACATGCCCTGGACCCCTCCGGCCGTCCCTCCCTGGCTGGCTGACCTCCTGAGCCCCTCTCCAGCCCTGATCGGGCACCAGTGGGGTCCCTCGGCCTGGCCTGCGCCCTCTTGCAAGCAGGGCTGAGCCCCCGCCTTCCCGAGTGCACGGATTTCGTGCACCGGGGCCTCTTTGCGCCTCCTGGGCGTGGCTCTGCACGTGTCAGCCTTGGGGTCTCTCTGCAACAGGCGCGATGAAGTCTGATCTTTACGGGAAAGGCCTCTCAATTCTTTTCTTTTTTTAAATATATATTTTTATTGATTTCAGAGAGGAAGGGAGAGAGGAACGTCCATGAGGAGAGAGAATCTCGGACTGGCCGCCTCCTGCACGCCCCCCACACTGGGGTTCGAGCCCGCAGCCCGGGCCTGTGTCCGTGGAGGCGGAGGAGCTGCGCCCCGGCCCCGGGGCAGCCGGGTGGGTGCAGGCGGGTCCGGCACAGACGGAGGGGGCTCTTTGCACACATTGTGTGGGTCTCAGAGAGGAAGGGAGAGGGCGAGGGAGGGAGAGGAGCATCCACGATGAGAGAGGGTCATGCATCGGCCGCCTCCTGCACGCCCCCTGCTGGCGATGTGCCCGCAACCCGGGTACATGCCCTGGACTGGAATCGAACCCGGGACCCTTCTGTCCGCAGGCCGACGCTCTATCCACTGAGCCACCCCGGCCGCGGCTGCACGTTGCCTCCCGGAGTGCTGGCCGCCCGTTTCTGGCTCCAGGGTCCAGTGAGGACACGGCCCACCCCGGGGTCCGCTCCGGGGACGGGATCCTCCGTTCCCTCCCTTCCCTGCGGAGACAGGGGTGCGCGCAACGGGGAAGACCAGGCGCCGTGGGCAAGAGGCGCCTGATTTCCAGCTGCTTTGTAAAAAAAAAAAAAAAAAAATCATTTATTTCTTAAATAAATTTTCATGGACTTCAGAAAGGAAAGGCGAGGGATAAAGAGGGAGAAACATCCACTGGGGATCGAGCCCGCAACCCGGGCGCGTGCCCCTGACCGGAGTCGAACCCGGGACCCTCCAGTCCGCAGGCCGACGCTCTATCCACTGAGCCACACCAGCCAGGATGGGTTCCTGCAGTTTAAAGGGCCCCGGAGGGCGGCCGAGAGCAAGGGGGCCATCAGGCCGCTCACAGAGCCCCCAGGGGATGCAAAGCCCCGCCCCTCCTGCCAAGCCACGCCCCTCCTGCCAAGCCACGCCCCTCCTTCAAGCCACGCCCCTCCACGAAGTCCCTCTCGCAAAGCCCCGTCCTTCTGCCAAGCCCCGCCCCTCCTGCCAAGCCACGCCCCTCCTTCGAGCCACGCCCCTCCACGAAGTCCCTCTCGCAAAGCCCTGTCCTTCTGCCAAGCCCCGCCCTTCCTGCCAAGCCACGCCCCTCCACGAAGTCCCTCTCGCAAAGCCCCGCCCCTCCTGCCAAGCCACGCCCCTCCACGAAGTCCCTCTCGCAAAGCCACGCCCCTCCTGCCAAGCCACGCCCCTCCTGCCAAGCCGAACCCCTCCACGAAGTCCCTCTCGCCAAGCCCCGCCCCTCCTGCCAAGCCACGCCCCTCCACGAAGTCCCTCTCGCCAAGCCCCGCCCCTTCTGCAAAGCATTGGCCCAGGAACCAGGAGGTCGCCGGTTCGATTCCAGTCGAGGGCACAGGCCGGGTTGCGGGCTCGATCCCCAGTCGGGGGCGTGCAGGCGGCGGCGGCCGGCCCATGATTCTCTCTCCTCACGGAGGTCCGTTTGCCCCGTGGGATGTTTCCTTTTACGTGTCCGCCGTTCACGTTTCCTTTTCTGTGCATCGGCCGTACTCCGAGCTCCAAGGGCACGTGTCGGGGTTCACTTCCGGGGCCGTTGCTTCAGGGACGGTGATGAGGGCCCGGGCCGGGGGGCAGCGCGTCAGCTGGTCCCTGCAGGTCCGGTTCCCGCCCGGGGCGCGCGGACCGCGGGTGCAGGCGTGATCGCTGGCCCGGGCCGGGTGCCTGCAGGAGGCGGCGGTCCGTGTGCCTCTCCCATCGGCGTGTCTCTCTCTCTCTCTCTCTTCCCCTCTCCCTGGAAACCCGTGGGAAACCGCTGGGGTGAGGGGTTCACAAAGAGCAGACAGGGAAGGACCCTGATGCCGGCCTTTCCTCCGAACCGGCGCTGCTGGCGGGTACCTCCTCGTCCTCCCGCCGCGAGCCTCGCTCTGAGCCTGCAGGTTAGGGCTGCGTGTGAAACAAGGGGGCGGGGGCAGAGACACGGAGGCCAGAGGCCGAGGGGGGGCGAAGATGGCACTTAGGGGCGCCTGTCCGCCCCATTCCCCCCTCTCCTTCAAGGGGCCCTGGCTGTTGAGAGGTGTGGACCCTGGTTAAGGAGACTGGGTGTGTGTGAATGGCGGGAGGGTGTGTGCACTTGCCTCCTCTCCCATTTTATACTTTGCTTACCAACAGACACTGTTTTTGCCCGGCTGGTGTGACATAGTAGTTGAGCGTCTTCCTGTGGGAACACACATTCCTGTGGGGGAAACACACCTTCCTGTGGGGGACATGCACCTTCCTGTGGGGGGACATGTATCTTCCTGTGGGGAACATGCACCTTCCTGTGGGGAAACACTTCTTCCTGTGGGGAAAACCCATCTTGCTGTGCAGGAATCCTACACTTTTTCCTTTGGGGGAAAGGCACCTTTTGTGGGGAAAAGGCACCTTCCTATGGGGGAAAGGCACCTTCCTGTGGGCAGAATTTATTTTCCTGTGGGAAAACCATTTTTCCTGTGGGGGAACACTTCTTCCAGTGGGGGAAACGCACCTTCCTGTGGAGGAACCCTTTTTCCTGTAGGGGAAAGCTTCTTCCTGTGGGGGAAACACGCCTTCCTGTGGGGAAACCCATCTTCCTATGGGGGAAACGTGCCTTCCTGTGGGGAAGCCACCTTGCTGTGAAAGAAACGCATCTTCCTAAAAGGGAACACAACTTGGGGGTTAGAAGGGGAAGCACCTTCCTGGGGTTAAATGAATCTTCCTGTGGGAGGACCCTCCTTCCTATGGGGGAAACGCATCTTTCTGTGGGGAATATGCATCTTCCTGTCCTGGAAATGCATCACCTGTGGGGGAACCCTTCTTCCTATGGGGGAAACGCACCTTCCTCTGGGGGAACCCTTCTTCCTGTGGGGAAATAGTTCTTCCTGTGGGGGAAACGCACGTTCCTGTAGGGAAACCCATCTTCCTGTGAGGGAAACTCACCTTCCTATGAGGGAACAGATCTTCCTGTGGGGGGAAAAGCACCCTCCTGTGGGGAACGCTCCTTCCTGTGGGGGAATGCATCTTCCTGGGGGGAACCTTCGTCCTGTAGGAGAAACACATGTTCCTATGGGTGAAACGCACTTTCTTGTGGGGAATGCACCTTCTTGTGGGGAAATGCATTTTCCTGTGGGAAAACCCTTTTTCCTGTGGGGGAATCGCAACTTCCTGTGGGGGATATGCACCTTCCTGTAGGGAAACCCATCTTCCTGTGGGGAAACCCATCTTTCTGTGCAGAAATGCATCTTCCTATGGGAGAATATTTTTTCCTGTGGGGGAAACGCAACTTCCTATGAGGGAAATACACGTTCCTATGGGGGAACCCTCTTTTCTGTGGGGGTTACGCACCTTCCTTGTGGAACACATTTTCCTGTGGGGGAACCGCTCTTCCTGTGGGGGAAACGCACCTTCCTCTGGGGAAACCCTACTTCCTGTGGGGGAACCATTCTTCCTGTGGGAAAAACCCACCTTCCTGTAGGGAAACCCATCTTACTGTGGAGAAACCCCTCTTCCTGTGGAGGAATGCATCTTCCAGTGGTGAATCCTTCCTATGGGGGAAACACAATTTCCTGTGGGGGAAATGACCTTTTCTGTGGGCATATCCTTCTTCCTACAGGGAAACACAACTTCCTATGGGGGATGTGCACCTTCCTCAGTGTAACGTATCTTCCTGTGGGGAACCCCTTCTTTCTGGGGGTGGGGGGGGGCGTGAAACGCACCATCCTATGAGGGAACACATCTTCCTGTGGGGAAACCCACCTTGCTGTTGGAGAAACGCACCTTCCTATGATGGAACACAACTTGGGGGTTAGGGAGACACCACCTTCCTGGGGTGAATGCATCTTCCTGTGGGAGAATCCTTCTTCCTATGAGGGAAACGCAACTTCCCATGGGGGATGTGCACCTTCCTCGAGGAAACGCATCTTCCTGTGGGGGAACTCTTCTTTTCGGGAGGAAATGCACCTTTTTTTAGAAGACACATCTTATGGGGGAAACACACCTTGCTGTTGGAGAAACGCACCTTCCTATAAAGGAACACAACATGGGAGTTAGGGGAAAATCCTGTTTCTGGGGGAAACACATCTTTCTGTGGGGGATATGCACCTTCCTGTCCTGGAAATGCACCTTCGAGTGGGGGAACCAATCTTCGTGTGGGGGAAACGCACCTTTCTCTGTGGGAAACCTACTTCCTGTGGGGGAACTGATCATCCTGTGGGGGAAACGCACCTTCCTGTAGGGAAACCCGTCTTCCATTAGGGGAAACTCACCTTCCTATGAGGGAACACATCTTCTTGTGGGGGAAACGCACCTTCCTGTGGGGGAACGCTTCTTCCTGTGGGGGATACGCACCTTCCTGTAGGGAACCCACCTTCCTGTGCAGTAACACACCTTCCTGTGGAGGAAACGCATGTTCCTGTGAGGAATGCACCTTCCTCTGGGGGAAAGGCACCTTCCGGTGGGGGAATTGCACTTTCCTGAGGGGTACCCTTCTTCTTGTGGGGCATATGCACCTTCCTGTGGGGAAACCCATCTTCCTGTGGGGAAACCCATCTTCCTGTGGGGGAAACGCACCTTCCTTTGGGGAAACCCATCTTCCTGTGGAGGAATGTATCTTCCAGTGGAGAATCCTTCTTCGTATGGGGGAAACACAACTTCCTCTGGGGGAAATGCACTTTCCTGTGGGACAACCCTTCTTCCTATGGGGGAAAAGCATCTTCCTGTGGGGGAAATGAACAAACCTATGGGGTAAATGCACTGTCCTATGAGGGAACACATCATCCTGAGTGGTAAATGCACCTTCCTGTAGGAAAACCCATCTTCCCGTGGAGGAATGCATCTTCCTGTGGGAGAATCCTTCTTTCTGTGGGGGAAACGCAACTTCCTGAGGGGAAAATGCACTTTCCTGTGGGGGAACGCTTCTTCCTCTGTGGGATGCGCACCTTCCTGTAGGAAAACCCACCTTCCTGTGCAGTAACACACCTTCCTGTGGGAGAAACTCATGTTCCTGTGGGAGAAACGCACCTTTCTGTGGGGAAATGCAACTTTGTGTAGGAGAACCCTGCTACTGGTGGAGGAACTCTTCTTCCTGTGGGGGAAATCATCTTCCTGGAAGGGAAATGCCCATTTCTGTGGTGACACGCACCTTCCATTGTAGGAATCCTTCTCCCTGTGGTTAAATGCACCTTCCTATAAGGCAGCGGTTCTCAACCTGTGGGTCGCAACCCCTTTGAGAGAACGCATCTTCTTATGGGGGAAACGCCTCTTTCTGTGGGTGATATGCACCTTCCTGTCCTGGAAATGCACCTTCCTGTGGGGGAGCCGTTCTTCCAGTGGGGGAAAGGCACTTTTTTTTTCTGGGGGAACCCTACTTCCTCTGGGGGAACCGTTCTTCCTTTGGGGAAAACACACCTTTCTGTAGGGAAACCCGTCGTCCTGTGGGGGAATGCATCTTCCAGTGGAGAACCCTTCGTCCTCTGGGGGAAACACAACTTCCTGTGGGGAAAATGCACTTTTCTGTGTGGGAATTCTTCTTCCTCTGGGGGAAACGAAACTTCCTGTCCGGGAAACGCACCTTCCTGTAGGGAAACCCATCTTCCTTAGGGAAATGCATCTTCCTGTGGGAGAATCCTTCTTCCTATGGGGGAAACGCAACTTCCTGAGGGGGAATGCACTTTCCTGTGGGGGAGTCCTACTTCCTTTTGGGGATACGCACCGTCCTGTAGGGAACCCACTTTCCTGTGCAGTAACACACCTTCCTGTGGGGAAACGCATTTTCCTGTGGGAAAAACGCACATTACTGTCGGGGAAAGGCACCTGCCTGTGGGGGAATGCATCTTCCTGTGGGAGAACCCTTCTTCCTGTGGGGGAATCGGAACTTTCTGTGGGAAAACTCTTCTACCTGTGGGGGAAACACCACTTCCTGCGGTGGATATGCACCTTTCTGTGGGGGAAATGCAACTTCCTGAAGGGAAACCCATCTCCCTGTGAGAAAGCCATCTTCCTGTGGGAGAATCCTTCTTCCTATGCGGGAAACGCAACTTCCTATGGGGGAACGTTTCTTCCTGTGGGGGAAAAGCACCTTCCTATGAGGGAACACATCTTCTTTTGGGGGAAACGCACCTTCCTGTGGGGAAACGCATCTTCCTGTGGTAGAGCCCTTCTTCCTGTGGGGGAAAGGGAACTTCCTGAGGGGAAAATGCACTTTCCTGTGGGGGAACCCTTCTTCCTGTTTGGGAAACGCAACTTCCTGTAGGAAAACCCATCTTCCTGCGGGGAAACCCATCTTCCTGTGGAGAAAGGCATCTTCCTGTGGGAGAATTCTTCTTCCTTTGGGGGAAACACAACTTCCTGTGTGGAACACATTTTCCTATGGGGGAACCGTTCTTCATGTGGGGGAAATGCACCTTCCTGTGGGGAAACCCATCTTCCTGTGGGGGAACCGTTCTTCCTGTGGGGAAAATGCACATTCCTGTAGGGAAACCCATCGTCCTGCGGGGAACCCATCTTTCTGTGGAGGAATGCATCTTCCAGTGGAGAACCCTTCTTCCTATGGGGGAAACACAACTTCCTGTGGGGAAAATGTACTTTCCTATGGGGGAATCCTTCTTCCTATGGGGGAAACTCAACTTCCTGTGGGGGAAATGCACTTTCCTGAGGGGTACATTTCTTCCTGTGGGGGAAAGGCACCTTCCTGTAGGGAAACCCATCTTCCTTAGGGAAATGCATCTTCCTGTGTAATAATGCATCTTCCTGTGGAAGAATCCTTCTTCCTATGGGGGAAACGCAACTTCCTGAGGGGGAATGCACTTTCCTATGGGGGAGTCCTACTTCCTTTTGGGGATACGCACCGTCCTGTAGGGAACCCACCTTCCTGTGCAGTAACACAACTTCCTCTGGGGAAACGCATTTTCCTGTGGGAAAAACGCACATTACTGTCGGGGAAAGGCACCTGACTGTGGGGGGGATGCATCTTCCTGTGGAAGAACCCTTCTTCCTGTGGGGGAATCGGAACTTTCTGTGGGAAAACTCTTCTCCCTGTGGCGGAAACGCCACTTCCTGCAGTGGATGTGCACCTTTCTGTGGGGGAAACGCAACTTCCTGTAGGGAGAGCCATCTTTCCCCACAGGAAGAACGGTTCCCCCACAGGAAGATGGGTTTCCCCACAGGAAGGTGCATTTCCCCCACATGAAGAACGGTTCCCCCATAGGAAAATGTGTTCCACACAGGAAGTTGCGTTTCCCCAAAGGAAGAAGAATTCTCCCACAGGAAGATGCATTTCTCCACAGGAAGATGGGTTTCCCCGCAGGAAGATGGGTTTTCCTACAGGAAGTTGCATTTCCCCTACAGGAAGAAGGCTTCCCCCACAGGAAAGTGCATTTTCCCCTCAGGAAGTTCCCTTTCCCCCACAGGAAGAAGGGCTCTACCACAGGAACTTCCTGTAGGTAAACCCATCTTCCTGTGGGGAATCCCATCTCCCTGTGCAGAAATGCATCTTCCTATGGGAGAATACTTTTTCCTACGAAGGAAACGCAACTTCATATGGGGGAAATACACGTTCCTATGGGGGAACCCTCCTTTCTGCGGGGGATACGCACCTTCCTTGTGGAACACAATTTCCTGTGGGGGATCCGCTCTTCTTGTTGGGGAAACACACCTTCCTCTGGGGGTACCCTACTTCCTGTGAGGGAGCCATTCTTTCTGTGGTGAAAACGTACCTTCGGGTAGGAACATTGACTTTCCTGTTGAGGAATGCATGTTATTGTGGGGGTAACACACCTTCCTGTGGGGACATGCATCTTCCTGTGAGGGAAAGGCACCTTCCTGTGGGAAAACCCATCTTCCTGCGGGGAAACCCATCTTCCTGTGGAGGAATGCATCTTTCTGTGGGAGAATTCTTCTTCCTTTGGGGGAAACGCAACTTCCTGGTGGAACCTTTCTTTCTGTGAGGGAAACGTACCTTCCTCTGGTGGAACTCTACTTCCTGTGGAAACGTTCATCCTGGGGTCAAAATGCACCTTTCTGTAGGGAAACCCATGTTCTGTAGGGGAAGGGCAACTTCCTAAGAGGGAATATAATTTCCTGTGCGGGAATCGCAACTTCCTTTGGGGGAACCCTCCTTCCTGTGGGGGTTACGCACCTTCCTGTGTGGAACACATTTTCCTATAGGGGAACAGTTCTTCATGTGAGGGAAACGCACCTTCCTCTGGGGGACCCCTACTTACTGTGGGGAAAACGTTCTTCCTGTGGGGAAAACGCACCTTCCTGTAGGGAAACCCATCTTCCAGTGGGGAACCCTACTTCCTGTGGAGGAATGCATCATCCAGTGGAGAACCCTTCTTCCTGTGGGGGAAACACAACTTCCTGTGGGGGAAATGTGCTTTCCTGTGGGGGAATATTTCTTCCTATGGGGGAAACGCTACTTCCTGAGTTTGGAATGCACTTTCCTGTGGGGAAATGCACCTTCCTGGGGGGAAAGGCACCTTCCTGTGGGGAAACCCATCTTCCTATGGAGGAATGCATCTTCCTGTGGGAGAATTCTTCTTCCTTTGGGGGAAATGCAACTTCCTGTAGGGAAAATGCATTTTCCTGTGGGGCAACCCTCCTTCCTGTGGGGGAACCGTTCTTCCTGTGGGGAAAATGTACCTTCCTATAGGGAAACCCATCTTCCAGTGGAGAACCCTTCCTCCTGTGGGGGAAAACAACTTCCTGTGGGGAAAATGTACTTTCCTGTGGGGGAATCCTTCCTATTGAGGAAACGCAACTTCCTGAGGTTGGAATGCACTTTCCTGTGGGGGAAACCTCCTTCCCATGGGGGAAAGGCACCTTCGTGTAGGGAAACCTATCTTCCTGTTGAGAAACCCATCTTCCTGTGGAAAAACCCATCTTCCTCTGGAGGAATGCATCTTCCTGTGGGGGAAATACAACTTCCTGTGGGGAAATGTACCTTCCTGTGAGGGAAAGGCACCTTCTTTTGGGGAACACTTCTTCCTGTGGGGAAAACACAACTTCCTGTGGGCAAATTGTACTTTCCTGTGAGGGAATCCTTCTTTCTAAGGGGTAAACGCAACTTCCTGAGGTTTGAATGCACTTTCCTGTGGTGGAACCCTCCTTTCTGTAGGGGAGACGCACCTTCCTTGTGGAACACATTTTCCTATGGGGGAACCGCTCTTCCTGAGGGGAAACGGACCTTCCTCTGGTGATACCCTACTTCCTGTGGGAGAGCCCTTCTTCCTGTGTTGAAGACGCACCTTCCGGTAGGGTCATCGACCTTCTTGTGGCGGATTGCATGTTATTGTGGGTGTAACGCACCTTCCTGTGGGGAAATGCACCTTCTGTGAGGGAAAGGCACATTACTGTGAGTAAACCCATTTTCCTGTGGCGAAACCCATCTTCCTGTGGAGGAATGCATCTTCTTGTGGGGGAATAGCAACTTCCTGTGGGGGAATTGCATTTTCCTGTGGGGGAACCACTCTTCCTGTGAGGGAAATGCTTTTCCCTCTGGGGCAACCCTGCTTACTGTCCCGGAACCGTTCTTCCTGTGGAGAAAACGCACCTTCCTGTAGGGAAACCTATATTCCTGGGGGGAACCCATCATCCTGTGGAGGAATGCATATTCCAGTGGAGAACCCTTCTTCCTAAGGGGGAAATAAAACTTTCTGTGGGGAAAATGTTCTTTATGTGTGTGGGGGGAATCATTCTTCCTGTGGGGGTAACGCAACTTCCTGTGGGGGAAAGGCTCCTTCCTGTGGGGAAACCCATCTTCCTGTGGAGGATTGCATCTTCCTGTGAGGGAAATGCAACTTCTTGTGGGGAAATGCACCTTCCTGTGGGGAAACCCATCTTCCTGAGGGCAAACCCATCTTCCTGTGGACGAATGCATCTTCTTGTGGGAGAATAGCAACTTCCTGTGGGGGAAATGCATTTTCCTGTGGGGGAACAACTCTTCCTGTGGGGGAAATGCACCTTCTCTGGGGCAACCCTACTTCCTGTCGTGGAACCGTTCTTCCTGTGGGGAAAACGCACCTTCCTGCAGGAAACCTATCTTACTGGGGGGAACCCATCATCCTGTGGAGGAATGCATATTCAGGTGGAGAACCCTTCTTCCTATGGGGGAAATACAACTTCCTCTAGGGAAAATGTGCTTTATGTGGGGGGCAATCATTCTTCCTGTGGGGGAAACGCAACGTCCTGTGAGGGAAAGGCTCCTTTCTGTGGGGAAACCCATCTTCCTGTGGAAAAACCCATCTTCCTCTGGAGGAATGCATCTTCCTGTGGTGGAAATACAACTTCCTGTGGGGAAATGTACCTTCCTGTGAGGGAAAGGCACCTTCTTTTGGGGAACACTTCTTCCTGTGGGGAAAACACAACTTCCTGTGGGCAAATTGTACTTTCCTGTGAGGGAATCCTTTTTTCTATTGGGGGAAACGCAACTTCCTGAGGTTCGAATGCACTTTCCTATAGGGAATCCATCATTCCCGTGGGGGAAAGGAGCCTTTCTATAGGGAAACCTATCTTCCTGTGGAGGATTGCATCTTCCTGTGGGGGAAATGCAACTTCTTGTGGGGAAATGCACCTACCTGTAGGGAAACCTATCTTCCTGTGGGGATCCCATCATCCTGTGGAGGAATGCATATTCCAGTGGAGAACCCTTCTTCCTATGGGGGAAATACAACTTCCTGTGGGGAAAATGTGCTTTATGTGGGGGAAATCCTTCTTCCTATGGGAGAAAGGCAACTTCCTGTGAGGGAAAGGCTCCTTCCTGTGGGGAAACCCATCTTCCTGTGGGGAAACCCATCTTTCTGTGGAGGAATGCATCTTCCTGTGGGGAAAATACAACTTCCTGTGGGGAAATGCACCTTCCTGTGAGGGAAAGGCACATTCTTGTGGGGAACACTTCTTCCTGTGGGGGAAACACAACTTCGTGTGGGCAAATTGTACTTTCCTATGAGGGAATCCTTTTTTTTATTGGGGGAAACGCAACTTTCTGAGGTTCGAATGCACTTTGCTGTGGGGAATCCCTCCTTCCCGTGGGGGAAAGGCACCTTCCTATAGGGAAACCTATCTTCCTGTGGAGGATTGCATCTCCGGTGTGGGAAATGTGCTTTATGTTGGGGGGGGAATCATTCTTCCTGTGGGGGAAACGCAACTTCCTGTGGGGAAATGCACATTCCTGTGAGGGAAAGGCCCCTTCCTTTGGGGAAACCCATCTTCCTGTGGGGAAACCCATCTTCCTGTGGAGGAATGCATCTTCCTGTGGGGGAAATACAACTCCCTGTGGGGAAATGCACCTTCCTGTGAGGGAAAGGCATCTTTTTGTGAGGAACACTTCTTCCTGTGGGGGAAATACAACTTCCTGTGGGCAAATTGTACTTTCCTGTGAGGGAATCCTTTTTTCTATTGGGGGAAACGCAACTTCCTGAGGTTCGAATGCACTTTCCTGTGGGGAATTCCTCCTTCCCGTGGGGGAAAGGAGCCTTCCTATAGGGATACCTATCTTCCTGTGGAGGATTGCATCTTCCTGTGGGGGAAATGCAACTTCTTGTGGGTAAATGCACCTTCCTGTGGGGAAACCCATCTTCCTGTGGGGAAACCCATCTTCCTGTGGAGGAATGCATCTTCCTATGGAAGAATGCATCTTCCTGTGGGGGAAACCCTTCTTCCTGTGGAGAACCCTTCTTCCTGTGGGGGAAACACAACTTCCTGTGGGCAAAATGTACTTTCCTGTGGGGGAATCCTTCTATCTATGGGGAAACGCAACTTCCTGAGGTTTGAATGCACTTTCCTGTGGGGGAACCCTCCTTTCTGTAGGGGAGACGCACCTTCCATGAGGAACACATTTTCCTATGGGGGAACCGCTCTTCCTGAGGGGAAACGGAACCTCCTCTGGGGATACCCTACTTCCTGTGGGAGAGCCATTCTTCCTGTTTTGAAGACGCACCTTCCGGTAGGGTCATCGACCTTCCTGTGGAGGAATGTATGTTATTGTGGGGGTAACGCATCTTCCTGTGGGGAAATGCACCTTCCTGTGAGGGAAAGGCACCTTACTGTGGGGAAACCCATTTTCCTGTGGCGAAACCCATCTTCCTGTGGAGGAATGCATCTTCTTGTGGGGGAATAGCAACTTCCTTGGGTGAATTGCATTTTCCTGTGGGGGAACCACTCTTCCTGTGGGGGAAATGCATTTCCCTCTGGGGCAACCTGCCGGGGTCCAGCCCCAGCGGGTCCAGGGGTCCCTAAAGGTGTGGACGGAGTCGGCGAAGAAGGAATGGCAAGGAGGCAGCGTTCAGTTGATCAGCAGCCTAGCCATGATCTCCAACCAGGATCTCCAGCCAAGTTCTGGTCTGGATCTCCAGAGAAGTTCTGGTTCAGATCTCCAGCCAGGTTCTGTGTCTTTGTTCTCTTGCTAGGTTCTCCAGGTTCTCCAGCCAGGTTCTGTAGCCATTTTCCCTCGCTAGGTTCTCCAGCCAGGTTCAGTCACCAGGTTCTAGTCAGGTTCTCTTGCCAATTTCTGTAGTCAGGTTCAGTCCAGGATCTTTTGCCATGTTCTCTCCAGCGAAGTTCTTCGCTCTCTAAGTTCTGTGTAGGTTCTGTGCCTAGGTTCTGTCTCTCTCTCTGTCTCTTGCTGTCCTGTTACATCTGTATTTATACCAGTTGATTCAATCCTATCAATCTCTATTACAAAGGTTAGGGCGTTTCTTATCTCCATTCCAGGGAGTAAAGATTATGTAGCTTAAGCATGATTGTCCGTAGTTAAAGTGATTAATTAATCACCTGGCACTTAGTTAAGAGGTTTTATTCCCTCCCTAACTTCAGGGGAAAATCCCTACCTGGGGAAGCAACCTTTCTCAGAGAGGAGACCTTGGTTAAAACACATAGTGCCAAGAAGGTGAGCAAACATATTAAGAACAGTATGCCATATATGCCAGGTCCCTTGAAACAGCAAGCATGGACCGGCTCCCGGCAGAGCAACCCTACTTCCTGTCGCCGAACAGTTCTTCCTGTGGAGAAAGCGCACCTTCCTGTAGGGAAACCTATATTCCTGGGGGGAACCCATCATCCTGTGGAGGAATGCATATTCCAGTGGAGAACCCTTCTTCCTATGGGGGAAATAAAACTTGCTGTGGGGAAAATGTGCTTTATGTGTGTGTGTGTGGGGGGGGGGAATCATTCTTCCTGTGGGGGAAATGCAACTTCCTGTGGGGGAAAGATTCCTTCCTGTGGGGAAACCCATCTTCCTGTGGGGAAACCCATCTTCCTCTGGAGGATTGCATCTTCCTGTGGGGGAAATGCAACTTCTTGTGGGGAAATGCACCTTCCTGTGGGGAAACCCATCTTCCTGTGGAGGAATGCATCTTCCTGTGGGGGAAATACAACTTCCTGTGGGGAAATGCACCTTCCTGTGAGGGAAAGGCACCTTCTTGTGGGGAACACTTCTTCCTGTGGGGGAAACACAACTTCCTGTGGGCAAATTGTACTTTCCTATGAGGGAATCCTTTTTTTTATTGGGGGAAACGCAACTTCCTGAGGTTCGAATGCACTTTGCTGTGGGGAATCCCTCCTTCCCGTGGGGGAAAGGCACCTTCCTATAGGGAAACCTATCTTCCTGTGGAGGATTGCATCTTCCTGTGGGGGAAATGCAACTTCTTGTGGGGAAATGATCCTTCCTGTGGGGAAACCCATCTTCCTGTGGGGAAACCCATCTTCCTGTGGAGGAATGCATCTCCCTGTGGGGTAAATACTACTTCTGTGGGGAAATGCAACTTCCTGTGGGGAAATGCACCTTCCTGTGAGGGAAAGGCCCCTTCCTGTGGGGAACCCATCTTCCTGTGGGGATACCCATCTTCCTGTGGAGTAATGCATCTTCCTGTGGGGGAAATACAACTTCCTGTGGGGAAATGCACCTTCCTGTGAGGGAAAGGCATCTTTTTGTGGGGAACACTTCTTCCTGTGGGGTAAACACAACTTCCTGTGGGCAAATTGTACTTTCCTGTGAGGGAATCCTTTTTTCTATTGGGGGAAACGCAACTTCCTGAGGTTCGAATGCACTTTCCTGTGGGGAATCTCTCCTTCCCGTGGGGGAAAGGAGCCTTCCTAAAGGGATACCTATCTTCCTGTGGAGGATTGCATCTTCCTGTGGGGGAAATAAAACTTCTTGTGCGGAAATGCACCTTCCTGTGGGGAAACCCATCTTCCTGTGGGGAAACCCATCTTCCTGTGGAGGAATGCATCTTCCTGTGGGGGAAATACCGCTTCCTGAAGGGAAATGCACCTTCCTGTAGGGAAACCTATTTTCCTGTGGGGAACCAATCATCCTGTGGAGGAATGCATATTCCGGTGGAGAACCCTTCTTCCTATGGGGAAATACAACTTCCTGTGGGGAAAATGTGCTTTAAGTGGGGGGAATCCTTCTTCCTATGGGAGAAAGGCAACTTCCTGTGAGGGAAAGGCTCCTTCCTGTGGGGAAACCCATCTTCCTGTGGAGGAATGCATCTTCCTGTGGGGGAAATACAACTTCCTGTGGGGAAATGGACCTTCCTGTGAGGGAAAGGCACCTTCTTGTGGGGAACACTTCTTCCTGTGGGGGTAACACAACTTCCTGTGGGCAAATTGTACTTTCGTATGAGCGAATCCTTTTTTTTATTGGGGGAAACGCAACTTCCTGAGGTTCGAATGCACTTTGCTGTGGGGAATCCCTCCTTCCCGTGGGGGAAAGGCACCTTCCTATAGGGAAACCTATCTTCCTGTGGAGGATTGCATCTTCCTGTGGGGGAAATGCAACTTCTTGTGGGGAAATGATCCTTCCTGTGGGGAAACCCATCTTCCTGTGGAGGAATGCATCTCCCTGTGAGGGAAATACTATTTCCTGTGGGGAAATGCAACTTCCTGTGGGGAAATGCACCTTCCTGTGAGGGAAAGGCACCTTCCTGTGGTGAAACCCATCTTCCTGTGGAGGAATGCATCTTCCTGTGGGGGAAATACAACTTCCTGTGGGGAAATGTACCTTCCTGTGAGGGAAAGGCACCTTCTTGTGGGGAACACTTCTTCATGTGGGGGAAACACAACTTCCTGTGGGCAAATTGTACTTTCCTGTGAGGGAATCCTTTCTTCTATTGGGGGAAACGCAACTTCCTGAGGTTCGAATGCACTTTCCTGTGGGGAATCCCTCCTTCCCGTGGGGGAAAGGAACCTTCCTATAGGGAAACCTATCTTCCCGTGGAGGATTGCATCTTCCTGTGGGGGAAATGCAACTTCTTGTGGGGAAATGCACCTTCCTGTGGGGAAACCCATCTTCCTGTGGGGAAACCCATCTTCCTGTGGAGGAATGCATCTTCCTGTGGAGGAATGCATCTTCCTGTGGAGGAATGCATCTTTCTGTGGGGGAAACCCATCTTCCTGTGGAGAACCCTTCTTCCTGTGGGGGAAACACACCTTCCTGTGGGCAAAATGTACTTTCCTGTGGGGGAATCCTTCTATCTATGGGGGAAACGCAACTTCGTGAGGTTTGAATGCACTTTCCTGTGGTGGAACCCTCCTTTCTGTAGGGGAGACGCACCTTCCTTGTGGAACCCATTTTCCTATTGGGGAACCACTCTTCCTGAGGGGAAACGTACCTTCCTCTGGTGATGCTCTACTTCCTGTGGGAGAGCCCTTCTTCCTGTGTTGGAGACGCACCTTCCGGTAGGGTCATTGACCTTCCTGTGGAGGAATGCATGTTATTGTGGGGGTAACGCATCTTCCTGTGGGGAAATGCACCTTCCTGTGAGGGAAAGGCACCTTCCTGTGGGGAAACCCATTTTCCTGTGGCAAAACCCATCTTCCTGTGGAGGAATGCATCTTCTTGTGGAGAAATAGCAACTTCCTTGGGGGAATTGCATTTTCCTGTGGGGGAACCACTCTTCCTGTGGGGGAAATGCATTTCCCTCTGGGGCAATCCTACTTCCTGTCGCTGAACCGTTCTTCCTGTGGAGAAAACGCACCTTCATGTAGGAAACCTATCTTACTGCGGGGAACCCATCATCCTGTGGAGGAATGCATATTCCAGTGGAGAACCCTTCTTCCTATGGGGGAAATAAAACTTGCTGTGGGGAAAATGTGCTTTATGTGTGTGTGTGCGGGGTGAATCATTCTTCCTGTGGGGGAAACGCAACTTCTGTGGGGGAAAGGTTCCTTCCTGTGGGGAAACCCATCTTCCTGTGGAGGATTGCATCTTCCTGTGGGGGAAATACAACTTCCTGTGGGGAAATGCACCTTCCTGTGAGGGAAAGGCACCTTCTTGTGGGGAACCCTTCTTCCTGTGGGGGAAACACAACTTCCTGTGGGCAAATTGTACTTTCCTATGAGGGAATCCTTTTTTTTATTGGGGGAAACGCAACTTCCTGAGGTTCGAATGTACTTTGCTGTGGGGAATCCCTCCTTCCCGTGGGGGAAAGGCACCTTCCTATAGGGAAACCTATCTTCCTGTGGAGGATTGCATCTTTCGGTGGGGGCAATGTGCTTTATGTGGGGGGGAATCATTCTTCATGTGGGGGAAAGGCTCCTTTCTGTGGGGAAACCCATCTTCCTGTGGAGGATTGCATCTACCTGTGAGGGAAATGCAACTTCTTGTGGGGAAATGCACCTTCCTGTGGGGAAACCCATCTTCCTGTTGGAAATCCCATCTTCCCGTGGAGGAAATGCAAATTCCTGTGGGGAAATGCACCTTCCTGTGAGGGAAAGGAGCCTTCCTGTGGGGAAATGCATCTTCCTGTGGAGGAATGCATCTTCCTGTGGTGGAATACCAACTTCCTGTGGGGGAAATGCATTTTCCTGTGGGGGAACCACTCTTCTTGAGGGAGAAATGCACCTTCCTCTGGGGCAACCCTACTTCCTGTCGCGGAACCGTTCTTCCTGTGGGGCAAACGCACCTTCCTGTAGGAAACCTATCTTACTGCGGGGAACCCATCATCCTGTGGAGGAATGCATATTACAGTGGAGAACCCTTCTTCCTATGGGGGAAATACAACTTCCTGTGGGGAAAATGTGCTTTATTTGGGGGGGAATCATTCTTCCTGTGGGGAAAACACAACGTCCTGTGGGGGAAAGGCTCCTTTCTGTGGGGAAACCCATCTTCCTGTGGAAAAACCCATCTTCCTCTGGAGGAATGCATCTTCTTGTGGGGGAAATACAACTTCCTGTGGGGAAATGTACCTTCCTGTGAGGGAATCCTTTTTTCTATTGGGGGAAACGCAACTTCCTGAGGTTCGAATGCACTTTCCTGTGGGGAATCCCTCCTTCCCGTGGGGGAAAGGAGCCTTCCTATAGGGAAAACTACCTTCCCGTGGAGGATTGCATCTTCCTGTGGGGGAAATGCAACTTCTTGTGGGGAAATGCACCTTCTTGTGGGGAAACCCATCTTCCTGTGGGGAAACCCATCTTCCTGTGGAGGAATGCATCTTCCTGTGGAGGAATTCATCTTCCTGTGGGGGAAACCCATCTTCCTTTGGAGAACCCTTCTTCCTGTGGGGGAAACACACCTTCCTGTGGGCAAAATGTACTTTCCTGTGGGGGAATCCTTCTATCTATGGGGGAAACGCAACTTCCTGAGGTTTGAATGCACTTTCCTGTGGGGGAACCCTCCTTTCTGTAGGGGAGACGCACCTTCCTTCTGCAACACATTTTCCAATGGGGGAACCGCTCTTCCTGAGGGGAAACGGACCTTCATCTGGTGATACCATACTTCCTGTGGAAGAACCATTCTTCCTGTGTTGAAGACGCACCTTCCGGTAGGGTCATTGACCTTCCTGATGAGGAATGCATCTTCCTGTGGGGGAAATACAACTTCCTGTGCGGAAATGCACCTTCCTGTGGGGAAACCCATCTTCCTGTGGGGAAACTCATCTTCCTGTCGAGAAATGCATCTTCCTGTGGGGGAAATACAACTTACTGTGGGGAAATGTACCTTCCTGTGAGGGAAAGGCACCTTCTAGTGGGGAACACTTCTTCCTGTGGGGGAAACACAACTTCCTGTGGGCAAATTGTACTTTCCTATGAGGGAATCCTTTTTTCTATTGGGGGAAACGCAACTTCCTGAGGTTCGAATGCACTTTGCTGTGGGGAATCCATCCTTCCCGTGGGGGAACGGCACCTTTCTATAGGGAAACCTATCTTCCTGTGGAGGATTGCATCTTCCTGTGGGGAAATGCAACTTCTTGTGGGGAAATGCACCTTCCTGTAGGGAAACCTATCTTCATGTGGGGAACCCATCATCCTGTGGAGGAATGCATATTCCGGTGGAGAACCCTTCTTCGTATGGGGATAATACAACTTCCTGTGGGGAAAATGTGCTTTATGTTGGGGGAATCCTTCTTCCTATGGGAGAAAGGCAACTTCCTGTGAGGGAAAGGCTCCTTCCTGTGGGGAAACCCATCTTCCTGTGGGGAAACCCATCTTCCTGTGGAGGAATGCATCTTCCTGTGGGGGAAATACAACTTCCTGTGGGAAATGTACCTTCCTGTGAGGGAAAGGCACCTTCTTGTGGGGAACACTTCTTCCTGTGGGGGAAACACAACTTCCTGTGGGCAAATTGTACTTTCCTATGAGGGAATCCTTTTTTTTATTGGGGGAAACGCAACTTCCTGCGGTTCGAATGCACTTTGCTGTGGGGAATCCCTCTTTCCCGTGGGGGAAAGGCACCGTCCTATAGGGAAACCTATCTTCCTGTGGAGGATTGCATCTTTCGGTGGGGGAAATGTGCTTTATGTGGGGGGGAATCATTCTTCCTGTGGGGGAAACGCAACTTCCTGTGGGGGAAAGGCTCCTTCCTGTGGGGAAACACATCTTCCTATGGAGGATTGCATCTACCTGTGAGGGAAATGCAACTTCTTGTGGGGAAATGCACCTCCCTGTGGGGAAACCCATCTTCCTGTGGGAAATTCCATCTGTCTGTGGAGGAAATGCAAATTCCTGTGGGGAAGTTCACCTTCCTGTGAGGGAAAGGAGGCTTCCTGTGGGGAAACGCATCTTCCTGTGGAGGAATGCATCTTCCTGTGGTGGAATAGCAACTTCCTGTGGGGGAAATGCATTTTCCTGTGGGGGAACCACTCTTCCTGTGGGAGAAATGCACCTTCCTCTGGGGCAACCCTGCTTCCTGTCGCGGACCGTTCTTCCTGTGGGGAAAACGCACCTACCTGTAGGTAAACCTATCTCCCTGTGGGGAACCCATCATCCTGTGGAGGAATGTATATTCAGGTGGAGAACCCTTCTTCCTTTGAGGGAAATACACCTTCCTGTGGGGAAAATGTGCTTTATGTGGGGGGAATCCTACTTCCTATGGGGGAAAGGCAACTTCCTGTGAGGGAAAGGCTCCTTCCTGTGGGGAAACCCAACTTCCTGTGGGGAAACCCATCTTCCTGTGGGGAAACCCATCTTCCTGTGGAGGAATGCATATTCCTGTGGGGGAAACACAACTTCCTGTGGGCAAATTGTACTTTCCTATGAGGGAATCCTTTTTTTTTATTGGGGGAAACGCAACTTCCTGAGGTTCGAATGCACTTTGCTGTGGGGAATCCCTCCTTCCCGTGGGGGAAAGGCACCTTCCTATAGGGAAACCTATCTTCCTGTGGAGGATTGCATCTTCCTGTGGGGGAAATGCAACTTCTTGTGGGGAAATGATCCTTCCTGTGGGGAAACCCATCTTCCTGTTGGGAAACCCATCTTCCTGTGGAGGAATGCATCTCCCTGTGGGGGAAATAGAACTTCCTGTGGGGAAATGCACCTTCCTGTGAGGGAAAGGCACCTTCCTGTGGGAAACCCATCTTCCTGTGGAGAAACCCATCTTCCTGTGGAGGAATGCATCTTCCTGTGAGGGATATACAACTTCCTGTGGGGAAATGCACCTTCCTGTGAGGGAAAGGCACCTTCTTGTTGGGAACACTTCTTCCTGTGGAGGAATGCATCTTCTTGTGGGGGAATAGCAACTTCTTGTGGGGGAAATGCATTTTCCTTTGGGGGAACCACTCTTCCTGTGGGGGAAATGCACCTTCCTCTTGGGCAACCCTACTTCCTGTCGTGGAACCGTTCTTCCTGTGGGGAAAACGCACCTTCCTGTAGGAAACCTATCTTCCTGGTGGCAACCAATCATCCTGTGGAGGAATGCATATTCCAGTGGAGAACCCTTCTTCCTATGGGAGAAATACAACTTCCTGTGGGGAAAATGTGCTTTATTTGGGGGGGAATCATTCTTCCTGTGGGGGAAACGCAACTTCCTGCGGGGTAAAGGCTCCTTTCTGTGGGGAAACCCATCTAACTGTGGGGAAACCCATCTTCCTGTGGAGGAATGCATCTTCCTGTGGGGGAAATACAACTTCCTGTGGGAAATGTACCTTCCTGTGAGGGAAAGGCACCTTCTTGTGGGGAACACTTCTTCCTGTGGGGGAAACACAACTTCCTGTGGGCAAATTGTACTTTCCTATGAGGGAATCCTTTTTTCTATTGGGGGAAACGCAACTTCCTGAGGTTCGAATGCACTTTGCTGTGGGGAATCCCTCCTTCCCGTGCGGGAAAGGCACCTTTCTATAGGGAAACCTATCTTCCTGTGGAGGATTGCATCTTCCTGTGGGGGAAATGCAACTTCTTGTGGGGAAATGCACCTTCCTGTAGGGAAACCTATCTTCCTGTGGGGAATCCATCATCCTGTGGAGGAATGCATATACCGGTGGAGAACCCTTCTTCCTATGGGGGAAATACAACTTCCTGTGGGGAAAATGTGCTTTATGTGGGCGGAATCCTTCTTCCTATGGGAGCAAGGCAACTTCCTGTGAGGGAAAGGCTCCTTCCTTTGGGGAAACCCATCTTCCTGTGTGGAAACCCATCTTCCTGTGGAGGAATGCATATTCCTGTGGGGAAACACAACTTCCTGTGGGCAAATTGTACTTTCCTATGAGGGAATCCTTTTTTTTATTGGGGGAAACGCAACTTCCTGAGGTTCGAATGCACTTTCCTGTGAGGAATCCCTCCTTCCTTTGGGGGAAAGGCACCTTCCTATAGGGAAAGCTATCTTCCTAGGGAGGATTGCATCTTCCTGTGGGGGAAATGCAACTTCTTGTGGGGAAATGATCCTTCCTGTGGGGCAACCCATCTTCCTGTTGGGAAACCCATCTTCCTGTGGAGGAATGCATCTCCCTGTGGGGGAAATAGAACTTGCTGTGGGGAAATGCAACTTCCTGTGGGGAAATGCACCTTCCTGTGAGGGAATGGCACCTTCCTGTGGGGAAACCCATCTTCCTGTGGAGAAACCCATCTTCTTGTGGAGGAATGCATCTTCCTGTGAGGGAAATACAACTTCCTGTGGGGAAATGCACCTTCCTGTGAGGGAAAGGCACCTTCTTGTGGGGAACACTTCTTCCTGTGGAGGAATGCATCTTCTTGTGGGGGAATAGCAACTTCCTGTGGGGGAAATGCATTTTCCTGTGGAGGAACCACTCTTCCTGAGGGAGAAATTCACCTTCCTCATGGGCAACCCTAATTCCTGTCGTGGAACCGTTCTTCCTGTGGGGAAAACGCACCTTCCTGTAGGAAACCTATCTTCCTGGGGGGAACCCATCATCCTGTGGAGGAATGCGTATTCCAGTGGAGAACCCTTCTTCCTATGGGGGAAATACAACTTCCTGTGGGGAAAATGTGCTTTATTTGGGGGGGAATCATTCTTCCTGTGGGGGAAACGCAACTTCCTGCGGGGGAAAGGCTCCTTTCTGTGGGGAAACCCATCTAACTGTGGGAAAACCCATCTTCCTGTGGAGGAATGCATCTTCCTGTGGCGGAAATACAACTTCCTGTGGGGAAATGCAACTTCCTGTGGGGAAATGCACCTTCCTGTGGGGAAACCCATCTTCCTGTGGGGAAACTTATCTTCCTGTGGAGGAATGCATCTTCCTGTGGGGGAAATACAACTTCCTGTGGGGAAATGTACCTTCCTGTGAGGGAAAGGCACCTTCTTGTGGGGAACACTTCTTCCTGTGGGGGAAACACAACTTCCTGTGGGCAAATTGTACTTTCCTATGAGGGAATCCTTTTTTCTATTGGGGGAAACGCAACTTCCTGAGGTTCGAATGCACTTTGCTGTGGAGAATCCATCCTTCCCGTGGGGGAACGGCACCTTTCTATAGGGAAACCTATCTTCCTGTGGAGGATTGCATCTTCCTGTGGGGGAAATGCAACTTCTTGTGGGGAAATGCACCTTGTTGTAGGGAAACCTATCTTCCTGTGGGGAACCCATCATCCTGTGGAGGAATGCATATTCCGGTGGAGAACCCTTCTTCCTATGGGGATAATAAAACTTCCTGTGGGGAAAATGTGCTTTATGTGGGGGGAATCCTTCTTCCTATGGGAGGAAGGCAACTTTCTGTGAGGGAAAGGCTCCTTCCTGTGGGGAAACCCATCTTCCTGTGGGGAAACCCATCTTCCTGTGGAGGAATGCATATTCCTGTGGGGGAAACACAACTTCCTGTGGGCAAATTGTACTTTCCTATGAGGGAAAGGCACCTTCTTGTTTGGAACACTTCTTCCTGTGGGGGAAACACAACTTCCTGTGGGCAAATTGTACTTCCCTGTGAGGGAATCCTTTTTTCTATTGGGGGAAACGCAACTTCCTGAGGTTCGAATGCACTTTGCTGTGGGGAATCCCTCCTTCCCGTGCGGGAAAGGCACCTTTCTATAGGGAAACCTATCTTCCTGTGGAGGATTGCATCTTCCTGTGGAGGTTTGCATCTTCCTGTGGGGGAAATGCAACTTCTTGTGGGGAAATGCACCTTCCTGTAGGGAAACCTATCTTCCTGTGGGGAATCCATCATCCTGTGGAGGAATGCATATACCGGTGGAGAACCCTTCTTCCTATGGGGGAAATACAACTTCCTGTGTGGAAAATGTGCTTTATGTGGGCGGAATCCTTCTTCCTATGGGAGCAAGGCAACTTCCTGTGAGGGAAAGGCTCCTTCCTGTGTGGAAACCCATCTTCCTGTGGAGGAATGCATATTCCTGTGGGGAAACACAACTTCCTGTGGGCAAATTGTACTTTCCTATGAGGGAATCCTTTTTTTTATTGGGGGAAACGCAACTTCCTGAGGTTCGAATGCACTTTCCTGTGAGGAATCCCTCCTTCCTTTGGGGGAAAGGCACCTTCCTATAGGGAAAGCTATCTTCCTATGGAGGATTGCATCTTCCTGTGGGGGAAATGCAACTTCCTGTGGGGAAATGCACCTTCCTGTGAGGGAATGGCACCTTCCTGTGGGGAAACCCATCTTCCTGTGGAGAAACCCATCTTCTTGTGGAGGAATGCATCTTCCTGTGAGGGAAATACAACTTCCTGTGGGGAAATGCACCTTCCTGTGGGGAAATACACCTTCCTGTGAGGGAAAGGCACCTTCTTGTGGGGAACACTTCTTCCTGTGGAGGAATGCATCTTCTTGTGGGGGAATAGCAACTTCCTGTGTGGGAAATGCATTTTCCTGTGGGGGAACAACTCTTCCTGTGGGGGAAATGCACCTTCCTCTTGGGCAACCCTACTTCCTGTCGTGGAACCGTTCTTCCTGTGGGGAAAACGCACCTTCCTGTAGGAAACCTATCTTCCTGGGGGGAACCCATCATCCTGTGGAGGAATGCGTATTCCAGTGGAGAACCCTTCTTCCTATTGGGGAAATACAACTTCCTGTGGGGAAAATGTGCTTTATTGGGGGGGAATCATTCTTCCTGTGGGGGAAACGCAACTTCCTGTGGGGGAAAGGCTCCTTTCTGTGTGGAAACCCATCTAACAGTGGGAAAACCCATCTTCCTGTGAAGGAATGCATCTTCCTGTGGGGGAAATACAACTTCCTGTGGGGAAATGCAACTTCCTGTGGGGAAATGCACCTTCCTGTGGGGAAACCCATCTTCCTGTGGGGAAACTCATCTTCCTGTGGAGGAATACATCTTCCTGTGGGGGAAATACAACTTCCTGTGGGGAAATGTACCTTCCTGTGAGGGAAAGGCACCTTCTTGTGGGGAACACTTCTTGTGGGGGAAAGACAACTTCCTGTGGGCAAATTGTACTTTCCTGTGAGGGAATCCTTTTTTCTATTGGGGGAAACGCAACTTCCTGAGGTTCGAATACACTTTGCTGTGGGGAATCCATCCTTCCCGTGGGGGAACGGCACCTTTCTATAGGGAAACCTATCTTCCTGTGGAGGATTGCATCTTCCTGTGGGGGAAATGCAACTTCTTGTGGGGAAATGCACCTTGTTGTAGGGAAACCTATCTTCCTGTGGGGAACCCATCATCCTGTGGAGGAATGCATATTCCGGTGGAGAACCCTTCTTCCTATGGCGATAATACAACTTCCTGTGTGGAAAATGTGCTTTATGTGGGGGGAATCCTTCTTCCTATGGGAGAAAGGCAACTTCCTGTGAGGGATAGACTCCTTCCTGTGGGGAAACCCATCTTCCTGTGGGGAAACCCATCTTCCTGTGGAGGAATGCATATTCCTGTGGGGGAAACACAACTTCCTGTGGGCAAATTGTACTTTCCTATGAGGGAAAGGCACCTTCTTGTTTGGAACACTTCTTCCTGTGGGGGAAACACAACTTCCTGTGGGCAAATTGTACTTTCCTGTGAGGGAATCCTTTTTTCTATTGGGGGAAACGCAACTTCCTGAGGTTCGAATGCACTTTGCTGTGGGGAATCCCTCCTTCCCGTGCGGGAAAGGCACCTTTCTATAGGGAAACCTATCTTCCTGTGGAGGATTGCATCTTCCTGTGGAGGTTTGCATCTTCCTGTGGGGGAAATGCAACTTCTTGTGGGGAAATGCACCTTCCTGTAGGGAAACCTATCTTCCTGTGGGGAATCCATCATCCTGTGGAGGAATGCATATACCGGTGGAGAACCCTTCTTCCTATGGGGGAAATACAACTTCCTGTGTGGAAAATGTGCTTTATGTGGGCGGAATCCTTCTTCCTATGGGAGCAAGGCAACTTCCTGTGAGGGAAAGGCTCCTTCCTGTGTGGAAACCCATCTTCCTGTGGAGGAATGCATATTCCTGTGGGGAAACACAACTTCCTGTGGGCAAATTGTACTTTCCTATGAGGGAATCCTTTTTTTTATTGGGGGAAACGCAACTTCCTGAGGTTCGAATGCACTTTCCTGTGAGGAATCCCTCCTTCCTTTGGGGGAAAGGCACCTTCCTATAGGGAAAGCTATCTTCCTATGGAGGATTGCATCTTCCTGTGGGGGAAATGCAACTTCCTGTGGGGAAATGCACCTTCCTGTGAGGGAATGGCACCTTCCTGTGGGGAAACCCATCTTCCTGTGGAGAAACCCATCTTCTTGTGGAGGAATGCATCTTCCTGTGAGGGAAATACAACTTCCTGTGGGGAAATGCACCTTCCTGTGGGGAAATACACCTTCCTGTGAGGGAAAGGCACCTTCTTGTGGGGAACACTTCTTCCTGTGGAGGAATGCATCTTCTTGTGGGGGAATAGCAACTTCCTGTGTGGGAAATGCATTTTCCTGTGGGGGAACAACTCTTCCTGTGGGGGAAATGCACCTTCCTCTTGGGCAACCCTACTTCCTGTCGTGGAACCGTTCTTCCTGTGGGGAAAACGCACCTTCCTGTAGGAAACCTATCTTCCTGGGGGGAACCCATCATCCTGTGGAGGAATGCGTATTCCAGTGGAGAACCCTTCTTCCTATGGGGGAAATACAACTTCCTGTGGGGAAAATGTGCTTTATTGGGGGGGAATCATTCTTCCTGTGGGGGAAACGCAACTTCCTGTGGGGGAAAGGCTCCTTTCTGTGTGGAAACCCATCTAACAGTGGGAAAACCCATCTTCCTGTGAAGGAATGCATCTTCCTGTGGGGGAAATACAACTTCCTGTGGGGAAATGCAACTTCCTGTGGGGAAATGCACCTTCCTGTGGGGAAACCCATCTTCCTGTGGGGAAACTCATCTTCCTGTGGAGGAATACATCTTCCTGTGGGGGAAATACAACTTCCTGTGGGGAAATGTACCTTCCTGTGAGGGAAAGGCACCTTCTTGTGGGGAACACTTCTTGTGGGGGAAAGACAACTTCCTGTGGGCAAATTGTACTTTCCTGTGAGGGAATCCTTTTTTCTATTGGGGGAAACGCAACTTCCTGAGGTTCGAATACACTTTGCTGTGGGGAATCCATCCTTCCCGTGGGGGAACGGCACCTTTCTATAGGGAAACCTATCTTCCTGTGGAGGATTGCATCTTCCTGTGGGGGAAATGCAACTTCTTGTGGGGAAATGCACCTTGTTGTAGGGAAACCTATCTTCCTGTGGGGAACCCATCATCCTGTGGAGGAATGCATATTCCGGTGGAGAACCCTTCTTCCTATGGCGATAATACAACTTCCTGTGTGGAAAATGTGCTTTATGTGGGGGGAATCCTTCTTCCTATGGGAGAAAGGCAACTTCCTGTGAGGGATAGACTCCTTCCTGTGGGGAAACCCATCTTCCTGTGGGGAAACCCATCTTCCTGTGGAGGAATGCATATTCCTGTGGGGGAAACACAACTTCCTGTGGGCAAATTGTACTTTCCTATGAGGGAAAGGCACCTTCTTGTTTGGAACACTTCTTCCTGTGGGGGAAACACAACTTCCTGTGGGCAAATTGTACTTTCCTGTGAGGGAATCCTTTTTTCTATTGGGGGAAACGCAACTTCCTGAGGTTCGAATGCACTTTGCTGTGGGGAATCCCTCCTTCCCGTGCGGGAAAGGCACCTTTCTATAGGGAAACCTATCTTCCTGTGGAGGATTGCATCTATCGGTGGGGGAAATGTGATTTATGTGGGGGGGAATCATTCTTCCTGTGGAGGAAATGCAACTTCCTGTGGGGGATAGGCTCCTTCCTGTGGGGAAACACATCTTCCTGTGGGAAAACCCATCTTCCTGTGGAGGATTGCATCTACCTGTGAGGGAAATGCAACTTCTTGTGGGGAAATGATCCTTCCTGTGGGGAAACCCATCTTCCTGTTGGGAAACCCATCTTCCTGTGGAGGAATGCATCTCCCTGTGGGGGAAATAGAACTTCCTGTGGGGAAATGCACCTTCCTGTGAGGGAAAGGCACCTTCCTGTGGGAAACCCATCTTCCTGTGGGGAAACCCATCTTCCTGTGGAGGAATGCATCTTCCTGTGAGGGATATACAACTTCCTGTGGGGAAATGCACCTTCCTGTGAGGGAAAGGCACCTTCTTGTGGGGAACACTTCTTCCTGTGGAGGAATGCATCTTCTTGTGGGGGAATAGCAACTTCCTGTGGGGGAAATGCATTTTCCTGTGGAGGAACCACTCTTCCTGAGGGAGAAATTCACCTTCCTCATGGGCAACCCTAATTCCTGTCGTGGAACCGTTCTTCCTGTGGGGAAAACGCACCTTCCTGTAAGAAACCTATCTTCCTGGGGGGAACCCATCATCCTGTGGAGGAATGCGTATTCCAGTGGAGAACCCTTCTTCCTATGGGGGAAATACAACTTCCTGTGGGGAAAATGTGCTTTATTTGGGGGGGAATCATTCTTCCTGTGGGGGAAACGCAACTTCCTGCGGGGGAAAGGCTCCTTTCTGTGGGGAAACCCATCTAACTGTGGGAAAACCCATCTTCCTGTGGAGGAATGCATCTTCCTGTGGGGGAAATACAACTTCCTGTGGGGAAATGCAACTTCCTGTGGGAAATGCACCTTCCTGTGGGGAAACCCATCTTCCTGTGGGGAAACTTATCTTCCTGTGGAGGAATGCATCTTCCTGTGGGGGAAATACAACTTCCTGTGGGGAAATGTACCTTCCTGTGAGGGAAAGGCACCTTCTTGTGGGGAACACTTCTTCCTGTGGGGGAAACACAACTTCCTGTGGGCAAATTGTACTTTCCTATGAGGGAATCCTTTTTTCTATTGGGGGAAACGCAACTTCCTGAGGTTCGAATGCACTTTGCTGTGGGGAATCCATCCTTCCCGTGGGGGAACGGCACCTTTCTATAGGGAAACCTATCTTCCTGTGGAGGATTGCATCTTCCTGTGGGGGAAATGCAACTTCTTGTGGGGAAATGCACCTTCCTGTAGGGAAACCTATCTTCCTGTGGGGAACCCATCATCCTGTGGAGGAATGCATATTCCGGTGGAGAACCCTTCTTCCTATGGGGATAATACAACTTCCTGTGGGGAAAATGTGCTTTATGTTGGGGGAATCCTTCTTCCTATGGGAGAAAGGCAACTTCCTGTGAAGGAAAGGCTCCTTCCTGTGGGGAAACCCATCTTCCTGTGGGGAAACCCATCTTCCTGTGGAGGAATGCATCTTCCTGTGGGGGAAATACAACTTCCTGTGGGAAATGTACCTTCCTGTGAGGGAAAGGCACCTTCTTGTGGGGAACACTTCTTCCTGTGGGGGTAACACAACTTCCTGTGGGCAAATTGTACTTTCGTATGAGGGAATCCTTTTTTTTATTGGGGGAAACGCAACTTCCTGAGGTTCGAATGCACTTTGCTGTGGGGAATCCCTCCTTCCCGTGGGGGAAAGGCACCGTCGTATAGGGAAACCTATCTTCCTGTGGAGGATTGCATCTTTCGGTGGGGAAAATGTGCTTTATGTGGGGGGGAATCATTCTTCCTGTGGGGGAAACGCAACTTCCTGTGGGGGAAAGGCTCCTTCCTGTGGGGAAACACATCTTCCTATGGAGGATTGCATCTACCTGTGAGGGAAATGCAACTTCTTGTGGGTAAATGCACCTCCCTGTGGGGAAACCCATCTTCCTGTGGGAAATTCCATCTGTCTGTGGAGGAAATGCAAATTCCTGTGGGGAAGTTCACCTTCCTGTGAGGGAAAGGAGGCTTCCTGTGGGGAAACGCATCTTCCTGTGGAGGAATGCATCTTCCTGTGGTGGAATAGCAACTTCCTGTGGGGGAAATGCATTTTCCTGTGGGGGAACCACTCTTCCTGTGGGAGAAATGCACCTTCCTCTGGGGCAACCCTGCTTCCTGTCGCGGACCGTTCTTCCTGTGGGGAAAACGCACCTACCTGTAGGTAAACCTATCTCCCTGTGGGGAACCCATCATCCTGTGGAGGAATGTATATTCAGGTGGAGAACCCTTCTTCCTTTGAGGGAAATACACCTTCCTGTGGGGAAAATGTGCTTTATGTGGGGGGAATCCTACTTCCTATGGGGGAAAGGCAACTTCCTGTGAGGGAAAGGCTCCTTCCTGTGGGGAAACCCAACTTCCTGTGGGGAAACCCATCTTCCTGTGGGGAAACCCATCTTCCTGTGGAGGAATGCATATTCCTGTGGGGGAAACACAACTTCCTGTGGGCAAATTGTACTTTCCTATGAGGGAATCCTTTTTTTTATTGGGGGAAACGCAACTTCCTGAGGTTCGAATGCACTTTGCTGTGGGGAATCCCTCCTTCCCGTGGGGGAAAGGCACCTTCCTATAGGGAAACCTATCTTCCTGTGGAGGATTGCATCTTCCTGTGGGGGAAATGCAACTTCTTGTGGGGAAATGATCCTTCCTGTGGGGAAACCCATCTTCCTGTTGGGAAACCCATCTTCCTGTGGAGGAATGCATCTCCCTGTGGGGGAAATAGAACTTCCTGTGGGGAAATGCACCTTCCTGTGAGGGAAAGGCACCTTCCTGTGGGAAACCCATCTTCCTGTGGGGAAACCCATCTTCCTGTGGAGGAATGCATCTTCCTGTGAGGGATATACAACTTCCTGTGGGGAAATGCACCTTCCTGTGAGGGAAAGGCACCTTCTTGTGGGGAACACTTCTTCCTGTGGAGGAATGCATCTTCTTGTGGGGGAATAGCAACTTCCTGTAGGAAACCTATCTTCCTGGGGGGAACCCATCATCCTGTGGAGGAATGCGTATTCCAGTGGAGAACCCTTCTTCCTATGGGGGAAATACAACTTCCTGTGGGGAAAATGTGCTTTATTGGGGGGGAATCATTCTTCCTGTGGGGGAAACGCAACTTCCTGTGGGGGAAAGGCTCCTTTCTGTGTGGAAACCCATCTAACAGTGGGAAAACCCATCTTCCTGTGAAGGAATGCATCTTCCTGTGGGGGAAATACAACTTCCTGTGGGGAAATGCAACTTCCTGTGGGGAAATGCACCTTCCTGTGGGGAAACCCATCTTCCTGTGGGGAAACTCATCTTCCTGTGGAGGAATACATCTTCCTGTGGGGGAAATACAACTTCCTGTGGGGAAATGTACCTTCCTGTGAGGGAAAGGCACCTTCTTGTGGGGAACACTTCTTGTGGGGGAAAGACAACTTCCTGTGGGCAAATTGTACTTTCCTGTGAGGGAATCCTTTTTTCTATTGGGGGAAACGCAACTTCCTGAGGTTCGAATACACTTTGCTGTGGGGAATCCATCCTTCCCGTGGGGGAACGGCACCTTTCTATAGGGAAACCTATCTTCCTGTGGAGGATTGCATCTTCCTGTGGGGGAAATGCAACTTCTTGTGGGGAAATGCACCTTGTTGTAGGGAAACCTATCTTCCTGTGGGGAACCCATCATCCTGTGGAGGAATGCATATTCCGGTGGAGAACCCTTCTTCCTATGGCGATAATACAACTTCCTGTGTGGAAAATGTGCTTTATGTGGGGGGAATCCTTCTTCCTATGGGAGAAAGGCAACTTCCTGTGAGGGATAGACTCCTTCCTGTGGGGAAACCCATCTTCCTGTGGGGAAACCCATCTTCCTGTGGAGGAATGCATATTCCTGTGGGGGAAACACAACTTCCTGTGGGCAAATTGTACTTTCCTATGAGGGAAAGGCACCTTCTTGTTTGGAACACTTCTTCCTGTGGGGGAAACACAACTTCCTGTGGGCAAATTGTACTTTCCTGTGAGGGAATCCTTTTTTCTATTGGGGGAAACGCAACTTCCTGAGGTTCGAATGCACTTTGCTGTGGGGAATCCCTCCTTCCCGTGCGGGAAAGGCACCTTTCTATAGGGAAACCTATCTTCCTGTGGAGGATTGCATCTATCGGTGGGGGAAATGTGATTTATGTGGGGGGGAATCATTCTTCCTGTGGAGGAAATGCAACTTCCTGTGGGGGATAGGCTCCTTCCTGTGGGGAAACACATCTTCCTGTGGGAAAACCCATCTTCCTGTGGAGGATTGCATCTACCTGTGAGGGAAATGCAACTTCTTGTGGGGAAATGATCCTTCCTGTGGGGAAACCCATCTTCCTGTTGGGAAACCCATCTTCCTGTGGAGGAATGCATCTCCCTGTGGGGGAAATAGAACTTCCTGTGGGGAAATGCACCTTCCTGTGAGGGAAAGGCACCTTCCTGTGGGAAACCCATCTTCCTGTGGGGAAACCCATCTTCCTGTGGAGGAATGCATCTTCCTGTGAGGGATATACAACTTCCTGTGGGGAAATGCACCTTCCTGTGAGGGAAAGGCACCTTCTTGTGGGGAACACTTCTTCCTGTGGAGGAATGCATCTTCTTGTGGGGGAATAGCAACTTCCTGTGGGGGAAATGCATTTTCCTGTGGAGGAACCACTCTTCCTGAGGGAGAAATTCACCTTCCTCATGGGCAACCCTAATTCCTGTCGTGGAACCGTTCTTCCTGTGGGGAAAACGCACCTTCCTGTAAGAAACCTATCTTCCTGGGGGGAACCCATCATCCTGTGGAGGAATGCGTATTCCAGTGGAGAACCCTTCTTCCTATGGGGGAAATACAACTTCCTGTGGGGAAAATGTGCTTTATTTGGGGGGGAATCATTCTTCCTGTGGGGGAAACGCAACTTCCTGCGGGGGAAAGGCTCCTTTCTGTGGGGAAACCCATCTAACTGTGGGAAAACCCATCTTCCTGTGGAGGAATGCATCTTCCTGTAGGGGAAATACAACTTCCTGTGGGGAAATGCAACTTCCTGTGGGAAATGCACCTTCCTGTGGGGAAACCCATCTTCCTGTGGGGAAACTTATCTTCCTGTGGAGGAATGCATCTTCCTGTGGGGGAAATACAACTTCCTGTGGGGAAATGTACCTTCCTGTGAGGGAAAGGCACCTTCTTGTGGGGAACACTTCTTCCTGTGGGGGAAACACAACTTCCTGTGGGCAAATTGTACTTTCCTATGAGGGAATCCTTTTTTCTATTGGGGGAAACGCAACTTCCTGAGGTTCGAATGCACTTTGCTGTGGGGAATCCATCCTTCCCGTGGGGGAACGGCACCTTTCTATAGGGAAACCTATCTTCCTGTGGAGGATTGCATCTTCCTGTGGGGGAAATGCAACTTCTTGTGGGGAAATGCACCTTCCTGTAGGGAAACCTATCTTCCTGTGGGGAACCCATCATCCTGTGGAGGAATGCATATTCCGGTGGAGAACCCTTCTTCCTATGGGGATAATACAACTTCCTGTGGGGAAAATGTGCTTTATGTTGGGGGAATCCTTCTTCCTATGGGAGAAAGGCAACTTCCTGTGAAGGAAAGGCTCCTTCCTGTGGGGAAACCCATCTTCCTGTGGGGAAACCCATCTTCCTGTGGAGGAATGCATCTTCCTGTGGGGGAAATACAACTTCCTGTGGGAAATGTACCTTCCTGTGAGGGAAAGGCACCTTCTTGTGGGGAACACTTCTTCCTGTGGGGGTAACACAACTTCCTGTGGGCAAATTGTACTTTCGTATGAGGGAATCCTTTTTTTTATTGGGGGAAACGCAACTTCCTGAGGTTCGAATGCACTTTGCTGTGGGGAATCCCTCCTTCCCGTGGGGGAAAGGCACCGTCGTATAGGGAAACCTATCTTCCTGTGGAGGATTGCATCTTTCGGTGGGGAAAATGTGCTTTATGTGGGGGGGAATCATTCTTCCTGTGGGGGAAACGCAACTTCCTGTGGGGGAAAGGCTCCTTCCTGTGGGGAAACACATCTTCCTATGGAGGATTGCATCTACCTGTGAGGGAAATGCAACTTCTTGTGGGTAAATGCACCTCCCTGTGGGGAAACCCATCTTCCTGTGGGAAATTCCATCTGTCTGTGGAGGAAATGCAAATTCCTGTGGGGAAGTTCACCTTCCTGTGAGGGAAAGGAGGCTTCCTGTGGGGAAACGCATCTTCCTGTGGAGGAATGCATCTTCCTGTGGTGGAATAGCAACTTCCTGTGGGGGAAATGCATTTTCCTGTGGGGGAACCACTCTTCCTGTGGGAGAAATGCACCTTCCTCTGGGGCAACCCTGCTTCCTGTCGCGGACCGTTCTTCCTGTGGGGAAAACGCACCTACCTGTAGGTAAACCTATCTCCCTGTGGGGAACCCATCATCCTGTGGAGGAATGTATATTCAGGTGGAGAACCCTTCTTCCTTTGAGGGAAATACACCTTCCTGTGGGGAAAATGTGCTTTATGTGGGGGGAATCCTACTTCCTATGGGGGAAAGGCAACTTCCTGTGAGGGAAAGGCTCCTTCCTGTGGGGAAACCCAACTTCCTGTGGGGAAACCCATCTTCCTGTGGGGAAACCCATCTTCCTGTGGAGGAATGCATATTCCTGTGGGGGAAACACAACTTCCTGTGGGCAAATTGTACTTTCCTATGAGGGAATCCTTTTTTTTATTGGGGGAAACGCAACTTCCTGAGGTTCGAATGCACTTTGCTGTGGGGAATCCCTCCTTCCCGTGGGGGAAAGGCACCTTCCTATAGGGAAACCTATCTTCCTGTGGAGGATTGCATCTTCCTGTGGGGGAAATGCAACTTCTTGTGGGGAAATGATCCTTCCTGTGGGGAAACCCATCTTCCTGTTGGGAAACCCATCTTCCTGTGGAGGAATGCATCTCCCTGTGGGGGAAATAGAACTTCCTGTGGGGAAATGCACCTTCCTGTGAGGGAAAGGCACCTTCCTGTGGGAAACCCATCTTCCTGTGGGGAAACCCATCTTCCTGTGGAGGAATGCATCTTCCTGTGAGGGATATACAACTTCCTGTGGGGAAATGCACCTTCCTGTGAGGGAAAGGCACCTTCTTGTGGGGAACACTTCTTCCTGTGGAGGAATGCATCTTCTTGTGGGGGAATAGCAACTTCTTGTGGGGGAAATGCATTTTCCTTTGGGGGAATCACTCTTCCTGTGGGGGAAATGCACCTTCCTCTTGGGCAACCCTACTTCCTGTCGTGGAACCGTTCTTCCTGTGGGGAAAACGCACCTTCCTGTAGGAAACCTATCTTCCTGGGGGGAACCCATCATCCTGTGGAGGAATGCATATTCCAGTGGAGAACCCTTCTTCCTATGGGAGAAATACAACTTCCTGTGGGGAAAATGTGCTTTATTTGGGGGGGAATCATTCTTCCTGTGGGGGAAACGCAACTTCCTGCGGGGGAAAGGCTCCTTTCTGTGTGGAAACCCATCTAACTGTGGGGAAACCCATCTTCCTGTGGAGGAATGCATCTTCCTGTGGGGGAAATACAACTTCCTGTGGGAAATGTACCTTCCTGTGAGGGAAAGGCACCTTCTTGTGGGGAACACTTCTTCCTGTGGGGGAAACACAACTTCCTGTGGGCAAATTGTACTTTCCTGTGAGGGAATCCTTTTTTCTATTGGGGGAAACGCAACTTCCTGAGGTTCGAATGCACTTTGCTGTGGGGAATCCCTCCTTCCCGTGCGGGAAAGGCACCTTTCTATAGGGAAACCTATCTTCCTGTGGAGGATTGCATCTTCCTGTGGGGGAAATGCAACTTCTTGTGGGGAAAGGCACCTTCCTGTAGGGAAACCTATCTTCCTGTGGGGAATCCATCATCCTGTGGAGGAATGCATATACCGGTGGAGAACCCTTCTTCCTATGGGGGAAATACAACTTCCTGTGGGGAAAATGTGCTTTATGTGGGCGGAATCCTTCTTCCTATGGGAGCAAGGCAACTTCCTGTGAGGGAAAGGCTCCTTCCTTTGGGGAAACCCATCTTCCTGTGTGGAAACCCATCTTCCTGTGGAGGAATGCATATTCCTGTGGGGAAACACAACTTCCTGTGGGCAAATTGTACTTTCCTATGAGGGAATCCTTTTTTTTATTGGGGGAAACGCAACTTCCTGAGGTTCGAATGCACTTTCCTGTGAGGAATCCCTCCTTCCTTTGGGGGAAAGGCACCTTCCTATAGGGAAAGCTATCTTCCTAGGGAGGATTGCATCTTCCTGTGGGGGAAATGCAACTTCTTGTGGGGAAATGATCCTTCCTGTGGGGCAACCCATCTTCCTGTTGGGAAACCCATCTTCCTGTGGAGGAATGCATCTCCCTGTGGGGGAAATAGAACTTGCTGTGGGGAAATGCAACTTCCTGTGGGGAAATGCACCTTCCTGTGAGGGAATGGCACCTTCCTGTGGGGAAACCCATCTTCCTGTGGAGAAACCCATCTTCTTGTGGAGGAATGCATCTTCCTGTGAGGGAAATACAACTTCCTGTGGGGAAATGCACCTTCCTGTGAGGGAAAGGCACCTTCTTGTGGGGAACACTTCTTCCTGTGGAGGAATGCATCTTCTTGTGGGGGAATAGCAACTTCCTGTGGGGGAAATGCATTTTCCTGTGGAGGAACCACTCTTCCTGTGGGAGAAATTCACCTTCCTCATGGGCAACCCTAATTCCTGTCGTGGAACCGTTCTTCCTGTGGGGAAAACGCACCTTCCTGTAGGAAACCTATCTTCCTGGGGGGAACCCATCATCCTGTGGAGGAATGCGTATTCCAGTGGAGAACCCTTCTTCCTATGGGGGAAATACAACTTCCTGTGGGGAAAATGTGCTTTATTTGGGGGGGAATCATTCTTCCTGTGGGGGAAACGCAACTTCCTGCGGGGGAAAGGCTCCTTTCTGTGGGGAAACCCATCTAACTGTGGGAAAACCCATCTTCCTGTGGAGGAATGCATCTTCCTGTGGGGGAAATACAACTTCCTGTGGGGAAATGCAACTTCCTGTGGGGAAATGCACCTTCCTGTGGGGAAACCCATCTTCCTGTGGGGAAACTTATCTTCCTGTGGAGGAATGCATCTTCCTGTGGGGGAAATACAACTCCCTGTGGGGAAATGCACCTTCCTGTGAGGGAAAGGCATCTTTTTGTGAGGAACACTTCTTCCTGTGGGGGAAATACAACTTCCTGTGGGCAAATTGTACTTTCCTGTGAGGGAATCCTTTTTTCTATTGGGGGAAACGCAACTTCCTGAGGTTCGAATGCACTTTCCTGTGGGAATTCCTCCTTCCCGTGGGGGAAAGGAGCCTTCCTATAGGGATACCTATCTTCCTGTGGAGGATTGCATCTTCCTGTGGGGGAAATGCAACTTCTTGTGGGTAAATGCACCTTCCTGTGGGGAAACCCATCTTCCTGTGGGGAAACCCATCTTCCTGTGGAGGAATGCATCTTCCTATGGAAGAATGCATCTTCCTGTGGGGGAAACCCTTCTTCCTGTGGAGAACCCTTCTTCCTGTGGGGGAAACACAACTTCCTGTGGGCAAAATGTACTTTCCTGTGGGGGAATCCTTCTATCTATGGGGAAACGCAACTTCCTGAGGTTTGAATGCACTTTCCTGTGGGGGAACCCTCCTTTCTGTAGGGGAGACGCACCTTCCATGAGGAACACATTTTCCTATGGGGGAACCGCTCTTCCTGAGGGGAAACGGAACCTCCTCTGGGGATACCCTACTTCCTGTGGGAGAGCCATTCTTCCTGTTTTGAAGACGCACCTTCCGGTAGGGTCATCGACCTTCCTGTGGAGGAATGTATGTTATTGTGGGGGTAACGCATCTTCCTGTGGGGAAATGCACCTTCCTGTGAGGGAAAGGCACCTTACTGTGGGGAAACCCATTTTCCTGTGGCGAAACCCATCTTCCTGTGGAGGAATGCATCTTCTTGTGGGGGAATAGCAACTTCCTTGGGTGAATTGCATTTTCCTGTGGGGGAACCACTCTTCCTGTGGGGGAAATGCATTTCCCTCTGGGGCAACCTGCCGGGGTCCAGCCCCAGCGGGTCCAGGGGTCCCTAAAGGTGTGGACGGAGTCGGCGAAGAAGGAATGGCAAGGAGGCAGCGTTCAGTTGATCAGCAGCCTAGCCATGATCTCCAACCAGGATCTCCAGCCAAGTTCTGGTCTGGATCTCCAGAGAAGTTCTGGTTCAGATCTCCAGCCAGGTTCTGTGTCTTTGTTCTCTTGCTAGGTTCTCCAGGTTCTCCAGCCAGGTTCTGTAGCCATTTTCCCTCGCTAGGTTCTCCAGCCAGGTTCAGTCACCAGGTTCTAGTCAGGTTCTCTTGCCAATTTCTGTAGTCAGGTTCAGTCCAGGATCTTTTGCCATGTTCTCTCCAGCGAAGTTCTTCGCTCTCTAAGTTCTGTGTAGGTTCTGTGCCTAGGTTCTGTCTCTCTCTCTGTCTCTTGCTGTCCTGTTACATCTGTATTTATACCAGTTGATTCAATCCTATCAATCTCTATTACAAAGGTTAGGGCGTTTCTTATCTCCATTCCAGGGAGTAAAGATTATGTAGCTTAAGCATGATTGTCCGTAGTTAAAGTGATTAATTAATCACCTGGCACTTAGTTAAGAGGTTTTATTCCCTCCCTAACTTCAGGGGAAAATCCCTACCTGGGGAAGCAACCTTTCTCAGAGAGGAGACCTTGGTTAAAACACATAGTGCCAAGAAGGTGAGCAAACATATTAAGAACAGTATGCCATATATGCCAGGTCCCTTGAAACAGCAAGCATGGACCGGCTCCCGGCAGAGCAACCCTACTTCCTGTCGCCGAACAGTTCTTCCTGTGGAGAAAGCGCACCTTCCTGTAGGGAAACCTATATTCCTGGGGGGAACCCATCATCCTGTGGAGGAATGCATATTCCAGTGGAGAACCCTTCTTCCTATGGGGGAAATAAAACTTGCTGTGGGGAAAATGTGCTTTATGTGTGTGTGTGTGGGGGGGGGGAATCATTCTTCCTGTGGGGGAAATGCAACTTCCTGTGGGGGAAAGATTCCTTCCTGTGGGGAAACCCATCTTCCTGTGGGGAAACCCATCTTCCTCTGGAGGATTGCATCTTCCTGTGGGGGAAATGCAACTTCTTGTGGGGAAATGCACCTTCCTGTGGGGAAACCCATCTTCCTGTGGAGGAATGCATCTTCCTGTGGGGGAAATACAACTTCCTGTGGGGAAATGCACCTTCCTGTGAGGGAAAGGCACCTTCTTGTGGGGAACACTTCTTCCTGTGGGGGAAACACAACTTCCTGTGGGCAAATTGTACTTTCCTATGAGGGAATCCTTTTTTTTATTGGGGGAAACGCAACTTCCTGAGGTTCGAATGCACTTTGCTGTGGGGAATCCCTCCTTCCCGTGGGGGAAAGGCACCTTCCTATTCGGAAACCTATCTTCCTGTGGAGGATTGCATCTTCCTGTGGGGGAAATGCAACTTCTTGTGGGGAAATGATCCTTCCTGTGGGGAAACCCATCTTCCTGTGGGGAAACCCATCTTCCTGTGGAGGAATGCATCTCCCTGTGGGGTAAATACTACTTCTGTGGGGAAATGCAACTTCCTGTGGGGAAATGCACCTTCCTGTGAGGGAAAGGCCCCTTCCTGTGGGGAACCCATCTTCCTGTGGGGATACCCATCTTCCTGTGGAGTAATGCATCTTCCTGTGGGGGAAATACAACTTCCTGTGGGGAAATGCACCTTCCTGTGAGGGAAAGGCATCTTTTTGTGGGGAACACTTCTTCCTGTGGGGTAAACACAACTTCCTGTGGGCAAATTGTACTTTCCTGTGAGGGAATCCTTTTTTCTATTGGGGGAAACGCAACTTCCTGAGGTTCGAATGCACTTTCCTGTGGGGAATCTCTCCTTCCCGTGGGGGAAAGGAGCCTTCCTAAAGGGATACCTATCTTCCTGTGGAGGATTGCATCTTCCTGTGGGGGAAATAAAACTTCTTGTGCGGAAATGCACCTTCCTGTGGGGAAACCCATCTTCCTGTGGGGAAACCCATCTTCCTGTGGAGGAATGCATCTTCCTGTGGGGGAAATACCGCTTCCTGAAGGGAAATGCACCTTCCTGTAGGGAAACCTATTTTCCTGTGGGGAACCAATCATCCTGTGGAGGAATGCATATTCCGGTGGAGAACCCTTCTTCCTATGGGGAAATACAACTTCCTGTGGGGAAAATGTGCTTTAAGTGGGGGGAATCCTTCTTCCTATGGGAGAAAGGCAACTTCCTGTGAGGGAAAGGCTCCTTCCTGTGGGGAAACCCATCTTCCTGTGGAGGAATGCATCTTCCTGTGGGGGAAATACAACTTCCTGTGGGGAAATGGACCTTCCTGTGAGGGAAAGGCACCTTCTTGTGGGGAACACTTCTTCCTGTGGGGGTAACACAACTTCCTGTGGGCAAATTGTACTTTCGTATGAGCGAATCCTTTTTTTTATTGGGGGAAACGCAACTTCCTGAGGTTCGAATGCACTTTGCTGTGGGGAATCCCTCCTTCCCGTGGGGGAAAGGCACCTTCCTATAGGGAAACCTATCTTCCTGTGGAGGATTGCATCTTCCTGTGGGGGAAATGCAACTTCTTGTGGGGAAATGATCCTTCCTGTGGGGAAACCCATCTTCCTGTGGAGGAATGCATCTCCCTGTGAGGGAAATACTATTTCCTGTGGGGAAATGCAACTTCCTGTGGGGAAATGCACCTTCCTGTGAGGGAAAGGCACCTTCCTGTGGTGAAACCCATCTTCCTGTGGAGGAATGCATCTTCCTGTGGGGGAAATACAACTTCCTGTGGGGAAATGTACCTTCCTGTGAGGGAAAGGCACCTTCTTGTGGGGAACACTTCTTCATGTGGGGGAAACACAACTTCCTGTGGGCAAATTGTACTTTCCTGTGAGGGAATCCTTTCTTCTATTGGGGGAAACGCAACTTCCTGAGGTTCGAATGCACTTTCCTGTGGGGAATCCCTCCTTCCCGTGGGGGAAAGGAACCTTCCTATAGGGAAACCTATCTTCCCGTGGAGGATTGCATCTTCCTGTGGGGGAAATGCAACTTCTTGTGGGGAAATGCACCTTCCTGTGGGGAAACCCATCTTCCTGTGGGGAAACCCATCTTCCTGTGGAGGAATGCATCTTCCTGTGGAGGAATGCATCTTCCTGTGGAGGAATGCATCTTTCTGTGGGGGAAACCCATCTTCCTGTGGAGAACCCTTCTTCCTGTGGGGGAAACACACCTTCCTGTGGGCAAAATGTACTTTCCTGTGGGGGAATCCTTCTATCTATGGGGGAAACGCAACTTCGTGAGGTTTGAATGCACTTTCCTGTGGTGGAACCCTCCTTTCTGTAGGGGAGACGCACCTTCCTTGTGGAACCCATTTTCCTATTGGGGAACCACTCTTCCTGAGGGGAAACGTACCTTCCTCTGGTGATGCTCTACTTCCTGTGGGAGAGCCCTTCTTCCTGTGTTGGAGACGCACCTTCCGGTAGGGTCATTGACCTTCCTGTGGAGGAATGCATGTTATTGTGGGGGTAACGCATCTTCCTGTGGGGAAATGCACCTTCCTGTGAGGGAAAGGCACCTTCCTGTGGGGAAACCCATTTTCCTGTGGCAAAACCCATCTTCCTGTGGAGGAATGCATCTTCTTGTGGAGAAATAGCAACTTCCTTGGGGGAATTGCATTTTCCTGTGGGGGAACCACTCTTCCTGTGGGGGAAATGCATTTCCCTCTGGGGCAATCCTACTTCCTGTCGCTGAACCGTTCTTCCTGTGGAGAAAACGCACCTTCATGTAGGAAACCTATCTTACTGCGGGGAACCCATCATCCTGTGGAGGAATGCATATTCCAGTGGAGAACCCTTCTTCCTATGGGGGAAATAAAACTTGCTGTGGGGAAAATGTGCTTTATGTGTGTGTGTGCGGGGTGAATCATTCTTCCTGTGGGGGAAACGCAACTTCTGTGGGGGAAAGGTTCCTTCCTGTGGGGAAACCCATCTTCCTGTGGAGGATTGCATCTTCCTGTGGGGGAAATACAACTTCCTGTGGGGAAATGCACCTTCCTGTGAGGGAAAGGCACCTTCTTGTGGGGAACCCTTCTTCCTGTGGGGGAAACACAACTTCCTGTGGGCAAATTGTACTTTCCTATGAGGGAATCCTTTTTTTTATTGGGGGAAACGCAACTTCCTGAGGTTCGAATGTACTTTGCTGTGGGGAATCCCTCCTTCCCGTGGGGGAAAGGCACCTTCCTATAGGGAAACCTATCTTCCTGTGGAGGATTGCATCTTTCGGTGGGGGCAATGTGCTTTATGTGGGGGGGAATCATTCTTCATGTGGGGGAAAGGCTCCTTTCTGTGGGGAAACCCATCTTCCTGTGGAGGATTGCATCTACCTGTGAGGGAAATGCAACTTCTTGTGGGGAAATGCACCTTCCTGTGGGGAAACCCATCTTCCTGTTGGAAATCCCATCTTCCCGTGGAGGAAATGCAAATTCCTGTGGGGAAATGCACCTTCCTGTGAGGGAAAGGAGCCTTCCTGTGGGGAAATGCATCTTCCTGTGGAGGAATGCATCTTCCTGTGGTGGAATACCAACTTCCTGTGGGGGAAATGCATTTTCCTGTGGGGGAACCACTCTTCTTGAGGGAGAAATGCACCTTCCTCTGGGGCAACCCTACTTCCTGTCGCGGAACCGTTCTTCCTGTGGGGCAAACGCACCTTCCTGTAGGAAACCTATCTTACTGCGGGGAACCCATCATCCTGTGGAGGAATGCATATTACAGTGGAGAACCCTTCTTCCTATGGGGGAAATACAACTTCCTGTGGGGAAAATGTGCTTTATTTGGGGGGGAATCATTCTTCCTGTGGGGAAAACACAACGTCCTGTGGGGGAAAGGCTCCTTTCTGTGGGGAAACCCATCTTCCTGTGGAAAAACCCATCTTCCTCTGGAGGAATGCATCTTCTTGTGGGGGAAATACAACTTCCTGTGGGGAAATGTACCTTCCTGTGAGGGAATCCTTTTTTCTATTGGGGGAAACGCAACTTCCTGAGGTTCGAATGCACTTTCCTGTGGGGAATCCCTCCTTCCCGTGGGGGAAAGGAGCCTTCCTATAGGGAAAACTACCTTCCCGTGGAGGATTGCATCTTCCTGTGGGGGAAATGCAACTTCTTGTGGGGAAATGCACCTTCTTGTGGGGAAACCCATCTTCCTGTGGGGAAACCCATCTTCCTGTGGAGGAATGCATCTTCCTGTGGAGGAATTCATCTTCCTGTGGGGGAAACCCATCTTCCTTTGGAGAACCCTTCTTCCTGTGGGGGAAACACACCTTCCTGTGGGCAAAATGTACTTTCCTGTGGGGGAATCCTTCTATCTATGGGGGAAACGCAACTTCCTGAGGTTTGAATGCACTTTCCTGTGGGGGAACCCTCCTTTCTGTAGGGGAGACGCACCTTCCTTCTGCAACACATTTTCCAATGGGGGAACCGCTCTTCCTGAGGGGAAACGGACCTTCATCTGGTGATACCATACTTCCTGTGGAAGAACCATTCTTCCTGTGTTGAAGACGCACCTTCCGGTAGGGTCATTGACCTTCCTGATGAGGAATGCATCTTCCTGTGGGGGAAATACAACTTCCTGTGCGGAAATGCACCTTCCTGTGGGGAAACCCATCTTCCTGTGGGGAAACTCATCTTCCTGTCGAGAAATGCATCTTCCTGTGGGGGAAATACAACTTACTGTGGGGAAATGTACCTTCCTGTGAGGGAAAGGCACCTTCTAGTGGGGAACACTTCTTCCTGTGGGGGAAACACAACTTCCTGTGGGCAAATTGTACTTTCCTATGAGGGAATCCTTTTTTCTATTGGGGGAAACGCAACTTCCTGAGGTTCGAATGCACTTTGCTGTGGGGAATCCATCCTTCCCGTGGGGGAACGGCACCTTTCTATAGGGAAACCTATCTTCCTGTGGAGGATTGCATCTTCCTGTGGGGAAATGCAACTTCTTGTGGGGAAATGCACCTTCCTGTAGGGAAACCTATCTTCATGTGGGGAACCCATCATCCTGTGGAGGAATGCATATTCCGGTGGAGAACCCTTCTTCGTATGGGGATAATACAACTTCCTGTGGGGAAAATGTGCTTTATGTTGGGGGAATCCTTCTTCCTATGGGAGAAAGGCAACTTCCTGTGAGGGAAAGGCTCCTTCCTGTGGGGAAACCCATCTTCCTGTGGGGAAACCCATCTTCCTGTGGAGGAATGCATCTTCCTGTGGGGGAAATACAACTTCCTGTGGGAAATGTACCTTCCTGTGAGGGAAAGGCACCTTCTTGTGGGGAACACTTCTTCCTGTGGGGGAAACACAACTTCCTGTGGGCAAATTGTACTTTCCTATGAGGGAATCCTTTTTTTTATTGGGGGAAACGCAACTTCCTGCGGTTCGAATGCACTTTGCTGTGGGGAATCCCTCTTTCCCGTGGGGGAAAGGCACCGTCCTATAGGGAAACCTATCTTCCTGTGGAGGATTGCATCTTTCGGTGGGGGAAATGTGCTTTATGTGGGGGGGAATCATTCTTCCTGTGGGGGAAACGCAACTTCCTGTGGGGGAAAGGCTCCTTCCTGTGGGGAAACACATCTTCCTATGGAGGATTGCATCTACCTGTGAGGGAAATGCAACTTCTTGTGGGGAAATGCACCTCCCTGTGGGGAAACCCATCTTCCTGTGGGAAATTCCATCTGTCTGTGGAGGAAATGCAAATTCCTGTGGGGAAGTTCACCTTCCTGTGAGGGAAAGGAGGCTTCCTGTGGGGAAACGCATCTTCCTGTGGAGGAATGCATCTTCCTGTGGTGGAATAGCAACTTCCTGTGGGGGAAATGCATTTTCCTGTGGGGGAACCACTCTTCCTGTGGGAGAAATGCACCTTCCTCTGGGGCAACCCTGCTTCCTGTCGCGGACCGTTCTTCCTGTGGGGAAAACGCACCTACCTGTAGGTAAACCTATCTCCCTGTGGGGAACCCATCATCCTGTGGAGGAATGTATATTCAGGTGGAGAACCCTTCTTCCTTTGAGGGAAATACACCTTCCTGTGGGGAAAATGTGCTTTATGTGGGGGGAATCCTACTTCCTATGGGGGAAAGGCAACTTCCTGTGAGGGAAAGGCTCCTTCCTGTGGGGAAACCCAACTTCCTGTGGGGAAACCCATCTTCCTGTGGGGAAACCCATCTTCCTGTGGAGGAATGCATATTCCTGTGGGGGAAACACAACTTCCTGTGGGCAAATTGTACTTTCCTATGAGGGAATCCTTTTTTTTTATTGGGGGAAACGCAACTTCCTGAGGTTCGAATGCACTTTGCTGTGGGGAATCCCTCCTTCCCGTGGGGGAAAGGCACCTTCCTATAGGGAAACCTATCTTCCTGTGGAGGATTGCATCTTCCTGTGGGGGAAATGCAACTTCTTGTGGGGAAATGATCCTTCCTGTGGGGAAACCCATCTTCCTGTTGGGAAACCCATCTTCCTGTGGAGGAATGCATCTCCCTGTGGGGGAAATAGAACTTCCTGTGGGGAAATGCACCTTCCTGTGAGGGAAAGGCACCTTCCTGTGGGAAACCCATCTTCCTGTGGAGAAACCCATCTTCCTGTGGAGGAATGCATCTTCCTGTGAGGGATATACAACTTCCTGTGGGGAAATGCACCTTCCTGTGAGGGAAAGGCACCTTCTTGTTGGGAACACTTCTTCCTGTGGAGGAATGCATCTTCTTGTGGGGGAATAGCAACTTCTTGTGGGGGAAATGCATTTTCCTTTGGGGGAACCACTCTTCCTGTGGGGGAAATGCACCTTCCTCTTGGGCAACCCTACTTCCTGTCGTGGAACCGTTCTTCCTGTGGGGAAAACGCACCTTCCTGTAGGAAACCTATCTTCCTGGTGGCAACCAATCATCCTGTGGAGGAATGCATATTCCAGTGGAGAACCCTTCTTCCTATGGGAGAAATACAACTTCCTGTGGGGAAAATGTGCTTTATTTGGGGGGGAATCATTCTTCCTGTGGGGGAAACGCAACTTCCTGCGGGGTAAAGGCTCCTTTCTGTGGGGAAACCCATCTAACTGTGGGGAAACCCATCTTCCTGTGGAGGAATGCATCTTCCTGTGGGGGAAATACAACTTCCTGTGGGAAATGTACCTTCCTGTGAGGGAAAGGCACCTTCTTGTGGGGAACACTTCTTCCTGTGGGGGAAACACAACTTCCTGTGGGCAAATTGTACTTTCCTATGAGGGAATCCTTTTTTCTATTGGGGGAAACGCAACTTCCTGAGGTTCGAATGCACTTTGCTGTGGGGAATCCCTCCTTCCCGTGCGGGAAAGGCACCTTTCTATAGGGAAACCTATCTTCCTGTGGAGGATTGCATCTTCCTGTGGGGGAAATGCAACTTCTTGTGGGGAAATGCACCTTCCTGTAGGGAAACCTATCTTCCTGTGGGGAATCCATCATCCTGTGGAGGAATGCATATACCGGTGGAGAACCCTTCTTCCTATGGGGGAAATACAACTTCCTGTGGGGAAAATGTGCTTTATGTGGGCGGAATCCTTCTTCCTATGGGAGCAAGGCAACTTCCTGTGAGGGAAAGGCTCCTTCCTTTGGGGAAACCCATCTTCCTGTGTGGAAACCCATCTTCCTGTGGAGGAATGCATATTCCTGTGGGGAAACACAACTTCCTGTGGGCAAATTGTACTTTCCTATGAGGGAATCCTTTTTTTTATTGGGGGAAACGCAACTTCCTGAGGTTCGAATGCACTTTCCTGTGAGGAATCCCTCCTTCCTTTGGGGGAAAGGCACCTTCCTATAGGGAAAGCTATCTTCCTAGGGAGGATTGCATCTTCCTGTGGGGGAAATGCAACTTCTTGTGGGGAAATGATCCTTCCTGTGGGGCAACCCATCTTCCTGTTGGGAAACCCATCTTCCTGTGGAGGAATGCATCTCCCTGTGGGGGAAATAGAACTTGCTGTGGGGAAATGCAACTTCCTGTGGGGAAATGCACCTTCCTGTGAGGGAATGGCACCTTCCTGTGGGGAAACCCATCTTCCTGTGGAGAAACCCATCTTCTTGTGGAGGAATGCATCTTCCTGTGAGGGAAATACAACTTCCTGTGGGGAAATGCACCTTCCTGTGAGGGAAAGGCACCTTCTTGTGGGGAACACTTCTTCCTGTGGAGGAATGCATCTTCTTGTGGGGGAATAGCAACTTCCTGTGGGGGAAATGCATTTTCCTGTGGAGGAACCACTCTTCCTGAGGGAGAAATTCACCTTCCTCATGGGCAACCCTAATTCCTGTCGTGGAACCGTTCTTCCTGTGGGGAAAACGCACCTTCCTGTAGGAAACCTATCTTCCTGGGGGGAACCCATCATCCTGTGGAGGAATGCGTATTCCAGTGGAGAACCCTTCTTCCTATGGGGGAAATACAACTTCCTGTGGGGAAAATGTGCTTTATTTGGGGGGGAATCATTCTTCCTGTGGGGGAAACGCAACTTCCTGCGGGGGAAAGGCTCCTTTCTGTGGGGAAACCCATCTAACTGTGGGAAAACCCATCTTCCTGTGGAGGAATGCATCTTCCTGTGGCGGAAATACAACTTCCTGTGGGGAAATGCAACTTCCTGTGGGGAAATGCACCTTCCTGTGGGGAAACCCATCTTCCTGTGGGGAAACTTATCTTCCTGTGGAGGAATGCATCTTCCTGTGGGGGAAATACAACTTCCTGTGGGGAAATGTACCTTCCTGTGAGGGAAAGGCACCTTCTTGTGGGGAACACTTCTTCCTGTGGGGGAAACACAACTTCCTGTGGGCAAATTGTACTTTCCTATGAGGGAATCCTTTTTTCTATTGGGGGAAACGCAACTTCCTGAGGTTCGAATGCACTTTGCTGTGGAGAATCCATCCTTCCCGTGGGGGAACGGCACCTTTCTATAGGGAAACCTATCTTCCTGTGGAGGATTGCATCTTCCTGTGGGGGAAATGCAACTTCTTGTGGGGAAATGCACCATCCTGTAGGGAAACCTATCTTCCTGTGGGGAACCCATCATCCTGTGGAGGAATGCATATTCCGGTGGAGAACCCTTCTTCCTATGGGGATAATAAAACTTCCTGTGGGGAAAATGTGCTTTATGTGGGGGGAATCCTTCTTCCTATGGGAGGAAGGCAACTTTCTGTGAGGGAAAGGCTCCTTCCTGTGGGGAAACCCATCTTCCTGTGGGGAAACCCATCTTCCTGTGGAGGAATGCATATTCCTGTGGGGGAAACACAACTTCCTGTGGGCAAATTGTACTTTCCTATGAGGGAAAGGCACCTTCTTGTTTGGAACACTTCTTCCTGTGGGGGAAACACAACTTCCTGTGGGCAAATTGTACTTCCCTGTGAGGGAATCCTTTTTTCTATTGGGGGAAACGCAACTTCCTGAGGTTCGAATGCACTTTGCTGTGGGGAATCCCTCCTTCCCGTGCGGGAAAGGCACCTTTCTATAGGGAAACCTATCTTCCTGTGGAGGATTGCATCTTCCTGTGGAGGTTTGCATCTTCCTGTGGGGGAAATGCAACTTCTTGTGGGGAAATGCACCTTCCTGTAGGGAAACCTATCTTCCTGTGGGGAATCCATCATCCTGTGGAGGAATGCATATACCGGTGGAGAACCCTTCTTCCTATGGGGGAAATACAACTTCCTGTGTGGAAAATGTGCTTTATGTGGGCGGAATCCTTCTTCCTATGGGAGCAAGGCAACTTCCTGTGAGGGAAAGGCTCCTTCCTGTGTGGAAACCCATCTTCCTGTGGAGGAATGCATATTCCTGTGGGGAAACACAACTTCCTGTGGGCAAATTGTACTTTCCTATGAGGGAATCCTTTTTTTTATTGGGGGAAACGCAACTTCCTGAGGTTCGAATGCACTTTCCTGTGAGGAATCCCTCCTTCCTTTGGGGGAAAGGCACCTTCCTATAGGGAAAGCTATCTTCCTATGGAGGATTGCATCTTCCTGTGGGGGAAATGCAACTTCCTGTGGGGAAATGCACCTTCCTGTGAGGGAATGGCACCTTCCTGTGGGGAAACCCATCTTCCTGTGGAGAAACCCATCTTCTTGTGGAGGAATGCATCTTCCTGTGAGGGAAATACAACTTCCTGTGGGGAAATGCACCTTCCTGTGGGGAAATACACCTTCCTGTGAGGGAAAGGCACCTTCTTGTGGGGAACACTTCTTCCTGTGGAGGAATGCATCTTCTTGTGGGGGAATAGCAACTTCCTGTGTGGGAAATGCATTTTCCTGTGGGGGAACAACTCTTCCTGTGGGGGAAATGCACCTTCCTCTTGGGCAACCCTACTTCCTGTCGTGGAACCGTTCTTCCTGTGGGGAAAACGCACCTTCCTGTAGGAAACCTATCTTCCTGGGGGGAACCCATCATCCTGTGGAGGAATGCGTATTCCAGTGGAGAACCCTTCTTCCTATGGGGGAAATACAACTTCCTGTGGGGAAAATGTGCTTTATTGGGGGGGAATCATTCTTCCTGTGGGGGAAACGCAACTTCCTGTGGGGGAAAGGCTCCTTTCTGTGTGGAAACCCATCTAACAGTGGGAAAACCCATCTTCCTGTGAAGGAATGCATCTTCCTGTGGGGGAAATACAACTTCCTGTGGGGAAATGCAACTTCCTGTGGGGAAATGCACCTTCCTGTGGGGAAACCCATCTTCCTGTGGGGAAACTCATCTTCCTGTGGAGGAATACATCTTCCTGTGGGGGAAATACAACTTCCTGTGGGGAAATGTACCTTCCTGTGAGGGAAAGGCACCTTCTTGTGGGGAACACTTCTTGTGGGGGAAAGACAACTTCCTGTGGGCAAATTGTACTTTCCTGTGAGGGAATCCTTTTTTCTATTGGGGGAAACGCAACTTCCTGAGGTTCGAATACACTTTGCTGTGGGGAATCCATCCTTCCCGTGGGGGAACGGCACCTTTCTATAGGGAAACCTATCTTCCTGTGGAGGATTGCATCTTCCTGTGGGGGAAATGCAACTTCTTGTGGGGAAATGCACCTTGTTGTAGGGAAACCTATCTTCCTGTGGGGAACCCATCATCCTGTGGAGGAATGCATATTCCGGTGGAGAACCCTTCTTCCTATGGCGATAATACAACTTCCTGTGTGGAAAATGTGCTTTATGTGGGGGGAATCCTTCTTCCTATGGGAGAAAGGCAACTTCCTGTGAGGGATAGACTCCTTCCTGTGGGGAAACCCATCTTCCTGTGGGGAAACCCATCTTCCTGTGGAGGAATGCATATTCCTGTGGGGGAAACACAACTTCCTGTGGGCAAATTGTACTTTCCTATGAGGGAAAGGCACCTTCTTGTTTGGAACACTTCTTCCTGTGGGGGAAACACAACTTCCTGTGGGCAAATTGTACTTTCCTGTGAGGGAATCCTTTTTTCTATTGGGGGAAACGCAACTTCCTGAGGTTCGAATGCACTTTGCTGTGGGGAATCCCTCCTTCCCGTGCGGGAAAGGCACCTTTCTATAGGGAAACCTATCTTCCTGTGGAGGATTGCATCTTCCTGTGGAGGTTTGCATCTTCCTGTGGGGGAAATGCAACTTCTTGTGGGGAAATGCACCTTCCTGTAGGGAAACCTATCTTCCTGTGGGGAATCCATCATCCTGTGGAGGAATGCATATACCGGTGGAGAACCCTTCTTCCTATGGGGGAAATACAACTTCCTGTGTGGAAAATGTGCTTTATGTGGGCGGAATCCTTCTTCCTATGGGAGCAAGGCAACTTCCTGTGAGGGAAAGGCTCCTTCCTGTGTGGAAACCCATCTTCCTGTGGAGGAATGCATATTCCTGTGGGGAAACACAACTTCCTGTGGGCAAATTGTACTTTCCTATGAGGGAATCCTTTTTTTTATTGGGGGAAACGCAACTTCCTGAGGTTCGAATGCACTTTCCTGTGAGGAATCCCTCCTTCCTTTGGGGGAAAGGCACCTTCCTATAGGGAAAGCTATCTTCCTATGGAGGATTGCATCTTCCTGTGGGGGAAATGCAACTTCCTGTGGGGAAATGCACCTTCCTGTGAGGGAATGGCACCTTCCTGTGGGGAAACCCATCTTCCTGTGGAGAAACCCATCTTCTTGTGGAGGAATGCATCTTCCTGTGAGGGAAATACAACTTCCTGTGGGGAAATGCACCTTCCTGTGGGGAAATACACCTTCCTGTGAGGGAAAGGCACCTTCTTGTGGGGAACACTTCTTCCTGTGGAGGAATGCATCTTCTTGTGGGGGAATAGCAACTTCCTGTGTGGGAAATGCATTTTCCTGTGGGGGAACAACTCTTCCTGTGGGGGAAATGCACCTTCCTCTTGGGCAACCCTACTTCCTGTCGTGGAACCGTTCTTCCTGTGGGGAAAACGCACCTTCCTGTAGGAAACCTATCTTCCTGGGGGGAACCCATCATCCTGTGGAGGAATGCGTATTCCAGTGGAGAACCCTTCTTCCTATGGGGGAAATACAACTTCCTGTGGGGAAAATGTGCTTTATTGGGGGGGAATCATTCTTCCTGTGGGGGAAACGCAACTTCCTGTGGGGGAAAGGCTCCTTTCTGTGTGGAAACCCATCTAACAGTGGGAAAACCCATCTTCCTGTGAAGGAATGCATCTTCCTGTGGGGGAAATACAACTTCCTGTGGGGAAATGCAACTTCCTGTGGGGAAATGCACCTTCCTGTGGGGAAACCCATCTTCCTGTGGGGAAACTCATCTTCCTGTGGAGGAATACATCTTCCTGTGGGGGAAATACAACTTCCTGTGGGGAAATGTACCTTCCTGTGAGGGAAAGGCACCTTCTTGTGGGGAACACTTCTTGTGGGGGAAAGACAACTTCCTGTGGGCAAATTGTACTTTCCTGTGAGGGAATCCTTTTTTCTATTGGGGGAAACGCAACTTCCTGAGGTTCGAATACACTTTGCTGTGGGGAATCCATCCTTCCCGTGGGGGAACGGCACCTTTCTATAGGGAAACCTATCTTCCTGTGGAGGATTGCATCTTCCTGTGGGGGAAATGCAACTTCTTGTGGGGAAATGCACCTTGTTGTAGGGAAACCTATCTTCCTGTGGGGAACCCATCATCCTGTGGAGGAATGCATATTCCGGTGGAGAACCCTTCTTCCTATGGCGATAATACAACTTCCTGTGTGGAAAATGTGCTTTATGTGGGGGGAATCCTTCTTCCTATGGGAGAAAGGCAACTTCCTGTGAGGGATAGACTCCTTCCTGTGGGGAAACCCATCTTCCTGTGGGGAAACCCATCTTCCTGTGGAGGAATGCATATTCCTGTGGGGGAAACACAACTTCCTGTGGGCAAATTGTACTTTCCTATGAGGGAAAGGCACCTTCTTGTTTGGAACACTTCTTCCTGTGGGGGAAACACAACTTCCTGTGGGCAAATTGTACTTTCCTGTGAGGGAATCCTTTTTTCTATTGGGGGAAACGCAACTTCCTGAGGTTCGAATGCACTTTGCTGTGGGGAATCCCTCCTTCCCGTGCGGGAAAGGCACCTTTCTATAGGGAAACCTATCTTCCTGTGGAGGATTGCATCTATCGGTGGGGGAAATGTGATTTATGTGGGGGGGAATCATTCTTCCTGTGGAGGAAATGCAACTTCCTGTGGGGGATAGGCTCCTTCCTGTGGGGAAACACATCTTCCTGTGGGAAAACCCATCTTCCTGTGGAGGATTGCATCTACCTGTGAGGGAAATGCAACTTCTTGTGGGGAAATGATCCTTCCTGTGGGGAAACCCATCTTCCTGTTGGGAAACCCATCTTCCTGTGGAGGAATGCATCTCCCTGTGGGGGAAATAGAACTTCCTGTGGGGAAATGCACCTTCCTGTGAGGGAAAGGCACCTTCCTGTGGGAAACCCATCTTCCTGTGGGGAAACCCATCTTCCTGTGGAGGAATGCATCTTCCTGTGAGGGATATACAACTTCCTGTGGGGAAATGCACCTTCCTGTGAGGGAAAGGCACCTTCTTGTGGGGAACACTTCTTCCTGTGGAGGAATGCATCTTCTTGTGGGGGAATAGCAACTTCCTGTGGGGGAAATGCATTTTCCTGTGGAGGAACCACTCTTCCTGAGGGAGAAATTCACCTTCCTCATGGGCAACCCTAATTCCTGTCGTGGAACCGTTCTTCCTGTGGGGAAAACGCACCTTCCTGTAAGAAACCTATCTTCCTGGGGGGAACCCATCATCCTGTGGAGGAATGCGTATTCCAGTGGAGAACCCTTCTTCCTATGGGGGAAATACAACTTCCTGTGGGGAAAATGTGCTTTATTTGGGGGGGAATCATTCTTCCTGTGGGGGAAACGCAACTTCCTGCGGGGGAAAGGCTCCTTTCTGTGGGGAAACCCATCTAACTGTGGGAAAACCCATCTTCCTGTGGAGGAATGCATCTTCCTGTGGGGGAAATACAACTTCCTGTGGGGAAATGCAACTTCCTGTGGGAAATGCACCTTCCTGTGGGGAAACCCATCTTCCTGTGGGGAAACTTATCTTCCTGTGGAGGAATGCATCTTCCTGTGGGGGAAATACAACTTCCTGTGGGGAAATGTACCTTCCTGTGAGGGAAAGGCACCTTCTTGTGGGGAACACTTCTTCCTGTGGGGGAAACACAACTTCCTGTGGGCAAATTGTACTTTCCTATGAGGGAATCCTTTTTTCTATTGGGGGAAACGCAACTTCCTGAGGTTCGAATGCACTTTGCTGTGGGGAATCCATCCTTCCCGTGGGGGAACGGCACCTTTCTATAGGGAAACCTATCTTCCTGTGGAGGATTGCATCTTCCTGTGGGGGAAATGCAACTTCTTGTGGGGAAATGCACCTTCCTGTAGGGAAACCTATCTTCCTGTGGGGAACCCATCATCCTGTGGAGGAATGCATATTCCGGTGGAGAACCCTTCTTCCTATGGGGATAATACAACTTCCTGTGGGGAAAATGTGCTTTATGTTGGGGGAATCCTTCTTCCTATGGGAGAAAGGCAACTTCCTGTGAAGGAAAGGCTCCTTCCTGTGGGGAAACCCATCTTCCTGTGGGGAAACCCATCTTCCTGTGGAGGAATGCATCTTCCTGTGGGGGAAATACAACTTCCTGTGGGAAATGTACCTTCCTGTGAGGGAAAGGCACCTTCTTGTGGGGAACACTTCTTCCTGTGGGGGTAACACAACTTCCTGTGGGCAAATTGTACTTTCGTATGAGGGAATCCTTTTTTTTATTGGGGGAAACGCAACTTCCTGAGGTTCGAATGCACTTTGCTGTGGGGAATCCCTCCTTCCCGTGGGGGAAAGGCACCGTCGTATAGGGAAACCTATCTTCCTGTGGAGGATTGCATCTTTCGGTGGGGAAAATGTGCTTTATGTGGGGGGGAATCATTCTTCCTGTGGGGGAAACGCAACTTCCTGTGGGGGAAAGGCTCCTTCCTGTGGGGAAACACATCTTCCTATGGAGGATTGCATCTACCTGTGAGGGAAATGCAACTTCTTGTGGGTAAATGCACCTCCCTGTGGGGAAACCCATCTTCCTGTGGGAAATTCCATCTGTCTGTGGAGGAAATGCAAATTCCTGTGGGGAAGTTCACCTTCCTGTGAGGGAAAGGAGGCTTCCTGTGGGGAAACGCATCTTCCTGTGGAGGAATGCATCTTCCTGTGGTGGAATAGCAACTTCCTGTGGGGGAAATGCATTTTCCTGTGGGGGAACCACTCTTCCTGTGGGAGAAATGCACCTTCCTCTGGGGCAACCCTGCTTCCTGTCGCGGACCGTTCTTCCTGTGGGGAAAACGCACCTACCTGTAGGTAAACCTATCTCCCTGTGGGGAACCCATCATCCTGTGGAGGAATGTATATTCAGGTGGAGAACCCTTCTTCCTTTGAGGGAAATACACCTTCCTGTGGGGAAAATGTGCTTTATGTGGGGGGAATCCTACTTCCTATGGGGGAAAGGCAACTTCCTGTGAGGGAAAGGCTCCTTCCTGTGGGGAAACCCAACTTCCTGTGGGGAAACCCATCTTCCTGTGGGGAAACCCATCTTCCTGTGGAGGAATGCATATTCCTGTGGGGGAAACACAACTTCCTGTGGGCAAATTGTACTTTCCTATGAGGGAATCCTTTTTTTTATTGGGGGAAACGCAACTTCCTGAGGTTCGAATGCACTTTGCTGTGGGGAATCCCTCCTTCCCGTGGGGGAAAGGCACCTTCCTATAGGGAAACCTATCTTCCTGTGGAGGATTGCATCTTCCTGTGGGGGAAATGCAACTTCTTGTGGGGAAATGATCCTTCCTGTGGGGAAACCCATCTTCCTGTTGGGAAACCCATCTTCCTGTGGAGGAATGCATCTCCCTGTGGGGGAAATAGAACTTCCTGTGGGGAAATGCACCTTCCTGTGAGGGAAAGGCACCTTCCTGTGGGAAACCCATCTTCCTGTGGGGAAACCCATCTTCCTGTGGAGGAATGCATCTTCCTGTGAGGGATATACAACTTCCTGTGGGGAAATGCACCTTCCTGTGAGGGAAAGGCACCTTCTTGTGGGGAACACTTCTTCCTGTGGAGGAATGCATCTTCTTGTGGGGGAATAGCAACTTCTTGTGGGGGAAATGCATTTTCCTTTGGGGGAATCACTCTTCCTGTGGGGGAAATGCACCTTCCTCTTGGGCAACCCTACTTCCTGTCGTGGAACCGTTCTTCCTGTGGGGAAAACGCACCTTCCTGTAGGAAACCTATCTTCCTGGGGGGAACCCATCATCCTGTGGAGGAATGCATATTCCAGTGGAGAACCCTTCTTCCTATGGGAGAAATACAACTTCCTGTGGGGAAAATGTGCTTTATTTGGGGGGGAATCATTCTTCCTGTGGGGGAAACGCAACTTCCTGCGGGGGAAAGGCTCCTTTCTGTGTGGAAACCCATCTAACTGTGGGGAAACCCATCTTCCTGTGGAGGAATGCATCTTCCTGTGGGGGAAATACAACTTCCTGTGGGAAATGTACCTTCCTGTGAGGGAAAGGCACCTTCTTGTGGGGAACACTTCTTCCTGTGGGGGAAACACAACTTCCTGTGGGCAAATTGTACTTTCCTGTGAGGGAATCCTTTTTTCTATTGGGGGAAACGCAACTTCCTGAGGTTCGAATGCACTTTGCTGTGGGGAATCCCTCCTTCCCGTGCGGGAAAGGCACCTTTCTATAGGGAAACCTATCTTCCTGTGGAGGATTGCATCTTCCTGTGGGGGAAATGCAACTTCTTGTGGGGAAAGGCACCTTCCTGTAGGGAAACCTATCTTCCTGTGGGGAATCCATCATCCTGTGGAGGAATGCATATACCGGTGGAGAACCCTTCTTCCTATGGGGGAAATACAACTTCCTGTGGGGAAAATGTGCTTTATGTGGGCGGAATCCTTCTTCCTATGGGAGCAAGGCAACTTCCTGTGAGGGAAAGGCTCCTTCCTTTGGGGAAACCCATCTTCCTGTGTGGAAACCCATCTTCCTGTGGAGGAATGCATATTCCTGTGGGGAAACACAACTTCCTGTGGGCAAATTGTACTTTCCTATGAGGGAATCCTTTTTTTTATTGGGGGAAACGCAACTTCCTGAGGTTCGAATGCACTTTCCTGTGAGGAATCCCTCCTTCCTTTGGGGGAAAGGCACCTTCCTATAGGGAAAGCTATCTTCCTAGGGAGGATTGCATCTTCCTGTGGGGGAAATGCAACTTCTTGTGGGGAAATGATCCTTCCTGTGGGGCAACCCATCTTCCTGTTGGGAAACCCATCTTCCTGTGGAGGAATGCATCTCCCTGTGGGGGAAATAGAACTTGCTGTGGGGAAATGCAACTTCCTGTGGGGAAATGCACCTTCCTGTGAGGGAATGGCACCTTCCTGTGGGGAAACCCATCTTCCTGTGGAGAAACCCATCTTCTTGTGGAGGAATGCATCTTCCTGTGAGGGAAATACAACTTCCTGTGGGGAAATGCACCTTCCTGTGAGGGAAAGGCACCTTCTTGTGGGGAACACTTCTTCCTGTGGAGGAATGCATCTTCTTGTGGGGGAATAGCAACTTCCTGTGGGGGAAATGCATTTTCCTGTGGAGGAACCACTCTTCCTGTGGGAGAAATTCACCTTCCTCATGGGCAACCCTAATTCCTGTCGTGGAACCGTTCTTCCTGTGGGGAAAACGCACCTTCCTGTAGGAAACCTATCTTCCTGGGGGGAACCCATCATCCTGTGGAGGAATGCGTATTCCAGTGGAGAACCCTTCTTCCTATGGGGGAAATACAACTTCCTGTGGGGAAAATGTGCTTTATTTGGGGGGGAATCATTCTTCCTGTGGGGGAAACGCAACTTCCTGCGGGGGAAAGGCTCCTTTCTGTGGGGAAACCCATCTAACTGTGGGAAAACCCATCTTCCTGTGGAGGAATGCATCTTCCTGTGGGGGAAATACAACTTCCTGTGGGGAAATGCAACTTCCTGTGGGGAAATGCACCTTCCTGTGGGGAAACCCATCTTCCTGTGGGGAAACTTATCTTCCTGTGGAGGAATGCATCTTCCTGTGGGGGAAATACAACTTCCTGTGGGGAAATGTACCTTCCTGTGAGGGAAAGGCACCTTCTTGTGGGGAACACTTCTTCCTGTGGGGGAAACAAAACTTCCTGTGGGCAAATTGTACTTTCCTATGAGGGAATCCTTTTTTCTATTGGGGGAAACGCAACTTCCTGAGGTTCGAATGCACTTTGCTGTGGGGAATCCATCCTTCCCGTGGGGGAACGGCACCTTTCTATAGGGAAACCTATCTTCCTGTGGAGGATTGCATCTTCCTGTGGGGGAAATGCAACTTCTTGTGGGGAAATGCACCATCCTGTAGGGAAACCTATCTTCCTGTGGGGAACCCATCATCCTGTGGAGGAATGCATATTCCGGAGGAGAACCCTTCTTCCTATGGGGATAATAAAACTTCCTGTGGGGAAAATGTGCTTTATGTGGGGGGAATCCTTCTTCCTATGGGAGGAAGGCAACTTTCTGTGAGGGAAAGGCTCCTTCCTGTGGGGAAACCCATCTTCCTGTGGGGAAACCCATCTTCCTGTGGAGGAATGCATATTCCTGTGGGGGAAACACAACTTCCTGTGGGCAAATTGTACTTTCCTATGAGGGAAAGGCACCTTCTTGTGGGGAACACTTCTTCCTGTGGGGGAAACACAACTTCCTGTGGGCAAATTGTACTTCCCTGTGAGGGAATCCTTTTTTCTATTGGGGGAAACGCAACTTCCTGAGGTTCAAATGCACTTTGCTGTGGGGAATCCCTCCTTCCCGTGCGGGAAAGGCACCTTTCTATAGGGAAACCTATCTTCCTGTGGAGGATTGCATCTTCCTGTGGAGGTTTGCATCTTCCTGTGGGGGAAATGCAACTTCTTGTGGGGAAATGCACCTTCCTGTAGGGAAACCTATCTTCCTGTGGGGAATCCATCATCCTGTGGAGGAATGCATATACCGGTGGAGAACCCTTCTTCCTATGGGGAAATACAACTTCCTGTGGGGAAAATGTGCTTTATGTGGGCGGAATCCTTCTTCCTATGGGAGCAAGGCAACTTCCTGTGAGGGAAAGGCTCCTTCCTGTGTGGAAACCCATCTTCCTGTGGAGGAATGTATATTCCTGTGGGGAAACACAACTTCCTGTGGGCAAATTGTACTTTCCTATGAGGGAATCCTTTTTTTTATTGGGGGAAACGCAACTTCCTGAGGTTCGAATGCACTTTCCTGTGAGGAATCCCTCCTTCCTTTGGGGGAAAGGCACCTTCCTATAGGGAAAGCTATCTTCCTATGGAGGATTGCATCTTCCTGTGGGGGAAATGCAACTTCCTGTGGGGAAATGCACCTTCCTGTGAGGGAATGGCACCTTCCTGTGGGGAAACCCATCTTCCTGTGGAGAAACCCATCTTCTTGTGGAGGAATGCATCTTCCTGTGAGGGAAATACAACTTCCTGTGGGGAAATGCACCTTCCTGTGGGGAAATGCACCTTCCTGTGAGGGAAAGGCACCTTCTTGTGGGGAACACTTCTTCCTGTGGAGGAATGCATCTTCTTGTGGGGGAATAGCAACTTCCTGTGTGGGAAATGCATTTTCCTGTGGGGGAACAACTCTTCCTGTGGGGGAAATGCACCTTCCTCTTGGGCAACCCTACTTCCTGTCGTGGAACCGTTCTTCCTGTGGGGAAAACGCACCTTCCTGTAGGAAACCTATCTTCCTGGGGGGAACCCATCATCCTGTGGAGGAATGCATATTCCAGTGGAGAACCCTTCTTCCTATGGGGGAAATACAACTTCCTGTGGGGAAAATGTGCTTTATTGGGGGGGAATCATTCTTCCTGTGGGGGAAACGCAACTTCCTGCGGGGGAAAGGCTCCTTTCTGTGTGGAAACCCATCTAACAGTGGGAAAACCCATCTTCCTGTGAAGGAATGCATCTTCCTGTGGGGGAAATACAACTTCCTGTGGGGAAATGCAACTTCCTGTGGGGAAATGCACCTTCCTGTGGGGAAACCCATCTTCCTGTGGGGAAACTCATCTTCCTGTGGAGGAATACATCTTCCTGTGGGGGAAATACAACTTCCTGTGGGGAAATGTACCTTCCTGTGAGGGAAAGGCACCTTCTTGTGGGGAACACTTCTTGTGGGGGAAAGACAACTTCCTGTGGGCAAATTGTACTTTCCTGTGAGGGAATCCTTTTTTCTATTGGGGGAAACGCAACTTCCTGAGGTTCGAATGCACTTTGCTGTGGGGAATCCCTCATTCCAGTGCGGGAAAGGCACCTTCCTATAGGGAAACCTATCTTCCTGTGGAGGATTGCATCTATCGGTGGGGGAAATGTGATTTATGTGGGGGGGAATCATTCTTCCTGTGGAGGAAATGCAACTTCCTGTGGGGGAAAGGCTCCTTCCTGTGGGGAAACACATCTTCCTGTGGGAAAACCCATCTCCCTGTGGAGGATTGCATCTACCTGTGAGGGAAATGCAACTTCTTGTGGGGAAATGCACCTCCCTGTGGGGAAACCCATCTTCCTGTGGGGAAACTCATCTTCCTGTGGAGGAATACATCTTCCTGTGGGGGAAATACAACTTCCTGTGGGGAAATGTACCTTCCTGTGAGGGAAAGGCACCTTCTTGTGGGGAACACTTCTTGTGGGGGAAAGACAACTTCCTGTGGGCAAATTGTACTTTCCTGTGAGGGAATCCTTTTTTCTATTGGGGGAAACGCAACTTCCTGAGGTTCGAATGCACTTTGCTGTGGGGAATCCATCCTTCCCGTGGGGGAACGGCACCTTTCTATAGGGAAACCTATCTTCCTGTGGAGGATTGCATCTTCCTGTGGGGGAAATGCAACTTCTTGTGGGGAAATGCACCTTGTTGTAGGGAAACCTATCTTCCTGTGGGGAACCCATCATCCTGTGGAGGAATGCATATTCCGGTGGAGAACCCTTCTTCCTATGGGGATAATACAACTTCCTGTGTGGAAAATGTGCTTTATGTGGGGGGAATCCTTCTTCCTATGGGAGTAAGGCAACTTCCTGTGAGGGAAAGGCTCCTTCCTGTGGGGAAACCCATCTTCCTGTGGGGAAACCCATCTTCCTGTGGAGGAATGCATCTTCCTGTGGGGGAAATACAACTTCCTGTGGGAAATGTACCTTCCTGTGAGGGAAAGGCACCTTCTTGTGGGGAACACTTCTTCCTGTGGGGGAAACACAACTTCCTGTGGGCAAATTGTACTTTCCTATGAGGGAATCCTTTTTTTTATTGGGGGAAACGCAACTTCCTGAGGTTCGAATGCACTTTGCTGTGGGGAATCCCTCATTCCAGTGCGGGAAAGGCACCTTCCTATAGGGAAACCTATCTTCCTGTGGAGGATTGCATCTATCGGTGGGGGAAATGTGATTTATGTGGGGGGGAATCATTCTTCCTGTGGAGGAAATGCAACTTCCTGTGGGGGAAAGGCTCCTTCCTGTGGGGAAACACATCTTCCTGTGGGAAAACCCATCTTCCTGTGGAGGATTGCATCTACCTGTGAGGGAAATGCAACTTCTTGTGGGGAAATGCACCTCCCTGTGGGGAAACCCATCTTCCTGTGGGAAATTCCATCTTTCTGTGGAGGAAATGCAAATTCCTGTGGGGAAATTCACCTTCCTGTGAGGGAAAGGAGGCTTCCTGTGGGGAAACGCATCTTCCTGTGGAGGAATGCATCTTCCTGTGGTGGAATAGCAACTTCCTGTGGGGGAAATGCATTTTCCTGTGGGGGAACCACTCTTCCTGTGGGAGAAATGTACCTTCCTCTGGGGCAACCCTACTTCCTGTCCCGGATCGTTCTTCCTGTGGGGAAAACGCACCTTCCTGTAGATAAACCTATCTTCCTGTGGGGAACCCATCATCCTGTGGAGGAATGCATATTCAGGTGGAGAACCCTTCTTCCTATGAGGGAAATACACCTTCCTGTGGGGAAAATGTGCTTTATGTGGGGGGAATCCTACTTCCTATGGGGGAAAGGCAACTTCCTGTGAGGGAAAGGCTCCTTCCTGTGGGGAAACCCATCTTTCTGTGGGGAAACCCATCTTCCTGTGGGGAAACCCATCTTCCTGTGGAGGAATGCATCTTCCTGTGGGGGAAATACAACTTCCTATGGGGAAATGCACCTTCCTGTGAGGGAAAGGCACCTTCCTGTGGGGAAATCCATCTTCCTGTGGAGGAATGCATCTTCCTGTGGGGAATTGCAACTTCCTGTGAGGAAATGCACCTTCCTGTGAGGGAAAGGCACCTTCCTGTGGGGAAACCCATCTTCCTGCGGGGAAACCCATCTTCCTCTGGAGGAATGCATCTTCATGTGGGGGAAATACAACTTCCTGTGGGGAAATGCAACTTCTTGTGGGGAAATGCACCTTCCTGTATGGAAACCTACCTTCCTGTGGGGAACTTATCATCCTGTGGAGGAATGCATATTCCGGTGGAGAACCCTTCTTCCTATGGGGGAAATACAACTTCCTGTGGGGAAAATGTGCTTTATGTGGGGGGAATCCTTCTTCCTATGGGAGCAAGGCAACTTCCTGTGAGGGAAAGGCTCCTTCCTGTGGGGAAACCCATCTTCCTGTGGGGAAACCCTTCTTCCTGTCGAGGAATGCATATTCCTGTGGGGAAACACAACTTCCTGTGGGCAAATTGTACTTTCCTATGAGGGAATCCTTTTTTTTATTGGGGGAAACGCAACTTCCTGAGGTTCAAATGCACTTTCCTGTGAGGAATCCCTCCTTCCTTTGGGGGAAAGGCACCTTCCTATAGGGAAAGCTATCTTCCTATGGAGGATTGCATCTTCCTGTGGGGGAAATGCAATTCTTGTGGGGAAATGATCCTTCCTGTGGGGAAACCCATCTTCCTGTTGGGAAACCCATCTTCCTGTGGAGGAATGCATCTCCCTGTGGGGGAAATAGAACTTCCTGTGGGGAAATGCACCTTCCTGTGAGGGAAAGGCACCTTCCTGTGGGGAAACCCATCTTCCTGTGGGGAAACGCATCTTCCTGTGGAGGAATGCATCTTCCTGTGGTGGAATAGCAACTTCATGTGGGGGAAATGCATTTTCCTGTGGGGGAACCACTCTTCCTGTGGGAGAAATGCACCTTCCTCTGGGGCAACCCTACTTCCTGTCGCGGAACCGTTCTTCCTGTGGGGAAAACGCACCTTCCTGTAGGGAAACTTATCTTCCTGTGGGGAAAACATCATCCTGTGGAGGAATGCATATTCCAGGGAGAACCCATCTTTTTTTTGGGGAAATACAGCTTCCTGTGTGGAAAATATACTTTATGTGGGGGGAAACCTTCTTCCTATCGGGGAAACGCAACTTCCTGTGGGGGAAATGCACCTTGCTGTGGAGAAAGGCAGCTTCTTTGGGGTAAAGGCACCTTCCAGTGGGCAAAACGCATGTTCCTGTAGAGAAACCCATCTTCCTGGAGGGAAACCCATCTTCCTGTGGTGGAATGCATGTTCAGTGGGAGAATTCTTCTTCCTTTGTGGGAAATGCAACTTCCTGTGGAGAATCCTTCTTCCTGTGGGGGAAACACAACTTCCTGTGGGCAAAATGTACTTTCCTGTGGGGGAATCGTTCTTCCTATGGGGGAAACGCAACTTCCTGAGGTTCGAATGCACTTTCCTGTTGGGGATACCTCCTTCACATTGGGGAAAGGCACCTTTCTGTAATGAAACCTACCTTCCTGTGGGGTAACCCATCTTCCTGTGCAGAAATACATGTTCCTATGGGAGAATACTCTTTCCTATGGTGGAAACGCAACCTCTTATGGGGGTAATACACTTTCCTGTGGGGGAACCCTCCTTTCTGTGGGGGAGATGCACCTTCCTTGTGGAACACATTTTCCTATGGGGGAACCGCTCTTCCTGAGGGGAAACGGACCTTCCTCTGGGGATACCGTACTTCCTGTGGGAGAGCCGTTCTTCCTGTGTTGAAGACGCACCTTTCGGCAGGGTCATCGACCTTCCTGTGGAGGAATGCATGTTATTGGGGGGTAACGCATCTTCCTGTGGGGAAATGCACCTTCCTGTGAGGTAAAGGCAGCTTCCTTTGGGGAAACCCATCTTCCTGTGGGGAAACGCATCTTCCTGTGGAGGAATGCATCTTCCTGTGTGTGAATTGCAACTTCCTGTGGGGGAAATGCACCTTCCTCTGGGGCAACCCTACTTCCCGTCGCCAAACCGTTCTTCCTGTGGGGAAAATGCACCTTCCCGTAGGGAAACCTATCTTCCTGTGGGGAACCCATCATCCTGTGGATGAATGCATATTTCAGTGGAGAACCCTTCTTCCTATGGGGGAAATACAACTTCCTGTGGGAAAATGTTCTTTATGTGGGGAATCCTTCTTCCTATGGGGGAAATGCAACTTCCTGTGGGGAAATGCCCCTTCCTGTGAGGGAAAGGCACCTTCCTGTGGGGAAACCCATCTTCCTGTGGGGAACCCATCTTCCTGTGGAGGAATGCATCTTCCTGTGGGGGAAATGCACCTTCCTGTGAGGGAAATGCACCTTCCCGTGATGGAAAGGCACCTTCCTGTGGGGAAACCCATCTTCCTGTTGAGGCATGCATCTTCCCGTGGGGGAACCCTTCTTTCTCGGTAGGAAATGCGCCATCCTTTGAGAGAGCACATCCTCCTCTGGGGGACACGCACCTTCCTGTGGGGAAACTCTCCTCGCTGTTGGAGAAATGCACCTTCCTTTAAAGAAACACAACGTGGAGGTTAGGGGGAAAGCACCTTCCTGGGGTGAATGCAGCTTCCTGTGGTAGAACCCTTCTTCCTATGGGGGAAACGCATCTTTCTGTGAGGAATATGTACCTTCCTGTGGGGGAAACGCACCTTTCTCTGTGGGTAACCTACTTCCTGTGTGGGAACCGATCTTCCTGTGCTGAATACACTCCTTCCTGTAGGTAAACCCATCTTTCCGTAGGGGAAACGCACCTTCCTATGAGGGAACACGCCTTCCTGTGGGGAAACCACCTTCCTGTGGGGAAACTAATCTTCCTGTGGGAGAGCCCTTCTTCCTGTTGGGGAAACGCAACTTCCTGAGGGGAAAATACACTTTCCTGTGGGGGAACCCTTCTTCCTGTAGGGTATATGCACCTTTCTGTAGGGAGACCCACCTTCCTGTGCAGTGACACACCTTCCTGTTGGGGAAACACATGTTCCTGTGGGAGAACGCATGTTCCTGTGTGAGAAATGCATCTTCCTGTTTGGAAAAGCAACTTTGCATAGGAGAACCCTTCTACTTGTGAAAGTACTCTTCTTCTTTTTAGGGAAATCATCTTCCTGTAGAGCAGTGGTTCTGAACCTTCTATCCGTTTAAATACAATTTCTCATGTTGTGACACAACCATAAAATTATTTTCGTTGCTAGTTTGTAACTGTAATGTTGCTTCTGTTATGAATTGTAATGTAAATATATGATATGCAGGATGATCTTAGGCGACCCCCGTGAAAAGGTCGTTTGATCGCCAAAGGGGTCGCGACCCACAGGTTGAGAACCGCTGCTGTAGGGGAAATGCCCATTTCTATGGGGAAACGCACCTTCCTGTGTAGAAATCCTTCTCCCTGTGGGGGAAACGCAGCTTCCTATAAGGGAAAACATCATGGGAAGGGGTGAGGAGCACATTCCCGTGGGTCAGTGCATCTTCTTTGGGAGAACCATTCTTCCTATGGGGGAAACGCATCTTCCAGTGGGGGAACCCATCTTCCTATGGGGAAAACCATCTTCCTGTAGAACAGAGGTTCTCAACCTGTGGGTCGCGACCCTTTGGCATTCGAACGACCCTTTCACAGGGGTCACCTAAGACCATCCTTCATATCAGATATTTACATTATGATTTATAACAGTAGCAACATTACAGTTATGAAGTAGCAACGAAAACAATTTTATTGTTGGGTCACAACGTGAGGAACTGTATTTAAAGGGCCAGAAGGTTGAGAACCACTGCTGTAGAGGAATGCATCTTCCAGTGGAGAATCCTTCTTGCTATGGGGAAACACAACTTCCTGTGGGGCAAATGCACTTTCCTGTGGGGGAGCCCTTCTTCCTATGGGGGAAACGCACCTTCCTGTGGGGGAACCGATCTTCCTGTGGGGGAAACGCACCTTTCTCTGTGGGAAACCTACTTCCTGTGGGGGAACCGATCTTCCTGTGCGGGAAAACGCACCTTTCTGTAGGTAAACCCATCTTCCAGTAGGGGAAACGCACCTTCCTATCAGGGAACACATCTTCCTGTGGGGAAATGCACCTTCCTGTCGGGAAACTCATCTTCCTGTGGGAGAGCCATGCTTCCTGTGGGGAATCGCAACTTCCTGTGGGGGATATGCACCTTCCTGTTCAGAAACCCACCTTCCTGTAGGCAAACCCGTCTTCCTGTGGGGAAACCCATCTTCCTGTGGAGGAATGCATCTTCCTATGGGAGAATACTTTTTCCTATGTGGGAAACGCAACTTTCTATGCGGAAAATACACTTTCCTGTTGGAGAACCCTCCTTCCCATGGGGGATACGCACCTTCCTGTGTAGAAATCCTTCTCCCTGTGTGGGAAACGCAGCTTCCTATAAAGGAAAACATCGTGGGAAGGGGTGAGGAGCACATCCCTGTGGTCAATGCATCTTCTTTGGGAGAACCCTTCTTCCTATGGGAGAAACGCATCTTCCTGTGGGGGAACCCTTCTTCCTGTTGGGGAATCGCACCTTCCTGTAGGTGAAACGCATGTTCCTGTGGGGGAACAGATGTTCCTGTAGGGGAAATGCACCTTCTTGTGGGGGAATGCATCTTCCTGTGGGGAAATGCACCTTCCTGTGGGAGATCCCTGCTACTTGTGGGGGAACTCTTCTTCCTGTGGGGGAACTCTTCTTCCTGTAGGGGAAATGCCTATTTCTGTGCAGAAACGTACATTCCTGTGTAGGAATCCTTCTGCCTGTGGCGGAAATGCACCTTCCTTTAATGGAAAACATTATGGGAAGGGTGGGTGAGCACATTCCTGTGGGTGAATGCATATTCCCTTGTTAGAACCCTTCTTCCCATGGGGGAAACACATCTTCCTGTGGGGGAACCCTTCTTTGTGTGGGGGAAATGCACCATCCTGAGAGAACACATATTCCTGCGGGGGAAATGCACCTTCCTGTGGGGAAACCCACCTTGCTGTTGGAGAAACACACCTTCCTATAAGGGAACACAACTTTGAGGTTAGGGGGAAAGCACCTTCCTGGGGGTGAATGCATCTTCCTGTGGGAGTACCATCTTCCTATGGGGGAAACGCATCATTCTGTGGGGTATATGCACCTTCCTGTCCTGGAAATGCACCTTCCTGTGGGGGAACCGTTCTTCCTGTGGGGAAAACGCACCTTTCTGTAGGGAAACCCCTCTTTCTGTAGGGGAAATGCACCTTCCTATGAGGGAACACATTTTCCTGTGGGGGAAACGCACCTTCCTGTGGAGAAACGCACCTTCCTGTGGGGGAAAGGCACCTGCCTGTGGGGGAATGCATCTTCCTGTGGGAGATATGCACCTTCCTGTGGGGGGGGGGAAATGCACCTTCCTGTAGCGAAACCCATCTTCCTGTGGGAGAACCCTTATTCCTGTGGAGGAAACGCAACTTCCTGTGGGGGAAATGCGTTTTTCTGTGTGGGAACCCTCCTTCCTGTGGTGGATATGCACCTTCCTGTGGGGGAACCTTCTTCCTGTGGGGGAAATGCACGTTTCTCTACGGGAACCCTACTTCCTGTGGGGGAACTGTTCTTCATGGGTGGAAAATGCACCTTCCTGTAGGGAAACCCATCTTTCTGTAGGGGAAATGCACCTTCCTATGAGGGAACACATTTTCCTGTGGGGGAAACGCACCTTCCTGTGGAGAAACGCACCTTCCTGTGGTGGAAAGGCACCTGCCTGTGGGGGAATGCATCTTCCTGTTGGAGAACCCTTCTTCCTGCGGGGGAAATGCAACTTCATGTGGTAGATATGCACCTTCCTGTTGGGAAACCCATCTTCCTATCGAGGAATGCATCTTTCTGTGTGAGAATCCTTCCTATGGGGGAAACGCAACTTCCTGAGGGGGAAATGCACTTTCCTGTGGGGAAACCCTTTTTCCTGTGGGGGATACGCACCTTCCTGTAGGGAAACCTACCTTCCTGTGCAGTAACTCACCTTCCTGTGGGGGAAACATGTTCCCGTGGTAGAACGCATGTTTCTGTGGGAGAAATGCACCTTCCTGTGGGAAATGCAACTTTGTGTAGGAGAACCCTTCTACTTGTGAAGGTACTCTTCCTCTTGTGGGGGAAACCATCTTCCTGTAGGGGAAATGCCCATTTCTGTGGGGAAATGCACCTTCCTGGGTAGGAATCCTTCTCCCTGTGGGGGAAACGTACCTTCCTATAAGGGAAAACATCTTGGGAAGGAGTGAGGAGCACATTCCTGTGGGTGAATGCATCTTCCTTTGTGAGAACCCTTCTTCCTATGGGGGAAACGCACTTTCTTGAGGGGGAACCCTTATTCCTATGGTGGAAACACACCTTCTTGTTGGGGCAAGGCACCATCATTGTGGGAACACATCTTCCTGTGCTGGAAATGCACCTTCCTAAGTGGGAATCCTTCTTTCTGTGGAGGAAATGCACTTTCCTTTGGGGAAAGATGTCTTCCTGTGGGGGAAACGCACCTTCTTGTGGGGAATGCACCTTCCTATGCGGGAAGGGCACCTTCCTGTACGGGAATGCACCTTTCTGTGGGGAAACCCACTTCCTTGTCTAGTTAAAGCACCTCCCTGTGGTGGAAACGCACCTTCCTATGGGGGAAATACACCATCCTATGAGGAAGCACATTTTCCTGTGTGGGAAACACAGCTGGTTGTTGAAGTGAGTCACCTTGCTGTGGGAAAACCCTTCTTCTTGTGGGCTGAGACACCCAGCCCCAGGGTCTATCTTGAGTTAGGAAAATTGATTCATGATTTGATCAAGAATATTCAAGTAGAGCGTTATCTTCTTTTTAGGAAAGGGTAATTTTTGACTCGGGCAGTTTATAGTTGTTTATCTGTTTGAAATTGGTCAAGAGAAAGTGTGGGTGTATGATTAAAGAATTTGCATGTGAACCAATGAACACAGAATTATGTAGCCTAGAAGGTCCTCGTATGCCTGCATTCTGCAGATATGATGCAAGGATTTCAGGCACTGCAGGCTTCTTAGTAACCACGGCAACCTGGGCTTTCTGCTCAGGTGGCCACCAACCACATGGAGCTGTGGATGACCCAAAATATGACTAGTGTCACTGAGGGACACTCTCTGAAATTTTATTTCCTTTCCATTGATTAAATTAAAATGTCCTTCCATGACTCAAGTCTTCGGAAAACTTTTTAAGCCTGCTGGGAACCACATGGGTGTGTGAGTCTATGTTTTCAACTGTGCATTTCCTGAACCTCAGTGGCTGTCAGTTATTTTCAGTGGAAATTCACTTTTCAGGTTGAGCTGTGCCATTAGTAGGACATACCTTGATTTTTGAAGATTTGTAGGAAAAAGGAATGTAGAAGGTTTCAGTAACTTTTTCTATGGGGTACATGTGGAAAGGATGCTATTGCGGATCTCTTGGGTTAAATTTAAATATATTATGAAAATGCACTTCACTGGTCTCTTTTTTTGTTTTTAATATATTTTTATTGATTTCAGTGATGAGAGAGAATCATTGATCAGCCGCCCCCTGCACGCCCCACCTGGGGATCAAGCCTGCAACTCAGGCATGTGCCCTTACTGGGAATCGAACCATGACTTCCTGGCTCATAGGTCGCGCTCAACCTTTGAGCCACGCGAGCCAGACTGTTCTCTGTGTTTTTAAGTTATTTAGAAACTTCCCTTATGTTTTTGTTGGACAGCATATATCTTTATCAGAGTTCTCACCTCACAAAGGAAGAAGGAGCACCTTAAGTGACAGGCTTTTCGTTGGTGCCAAAACGCAACATTCAGCTAACCCACAGATATTTGTATTTATGTTTATATTTATGTTTATGTTTATGTTTATATTTATATTCTCACTCAAGGATATGTTTTTATTGATTTTATTTAATCTTTAAAATTCAGTTTTATTGATTTCAGAGAGGAAGTGAGAGGGAGAGAGAGAGAAACATCAGTGATGAGAGAGAATCATCGACTGGCTGCCTCCTGCACACCCACTACTGTGGATCAAACTGTCACCTCCTGGTTCATAGGTCGACGCTCAACCACTGAGAGCCATGCAGGCTGGGCCACCACCATTTTTTAAAACAAATAATTTTATAGAGGGAGGAGAGAGAGAGAGAGAGAGAGAGAGAGAGAGAGAGAGAGAGAGAGCCATCAATTGGCTGCCTCCCGCACGCTCCCTGACTAAGGATTGAATTTGAAACCTAAGCATGTGCCCTGACCAGGAATTGAACCATGACCTCTGGTTCATAGGTTGACGCCTAACCATTGGGCCACTGCGGCCGGGACCCTCCTACCTTTTTCTAAAGTAAACAGCTTCCACTGATACTATGCTTCAGTGTCAGTTTCCTTTTTTTCTGACTTGGAGGCGTTCCTCTGAGGTGGGGAGCAGCGACTCAGGCTGGAGCGGGCGGATCTGCATACCTGCTATTTTTCCTGGCTTCTCGGGTTTTTGCTGACGACCACAAGGCCAGGCCTGAACATCGTGTAACAGCATAATGCGTTCATTTTTTGAATGACTCTTCTGATGAACCGTGATTTCACGAGAACATCTGTCCCGTTTCCCAACCACAGAGATGAATGTGAATTTAATGAATCAAAATGTGTCATTCTGCTACCACATAGCCGCCCTCTCCAAGGTCGGGAGCTGGCCTGGGGGTGTCTAGTTCTGACTCCCATTCAGAGGTTCCAGAAGCAACCACGATTCTGAGGTTCTTTGTTTTTTAATCCTCACCCGAGGATATTTTTCCATTGATTTTTAGAGAGAGTAGAAGAGACAGGGAAAGATAGAAACATCGATGTGAGAGAAACACATTGATTGGGTGCCTTCTGCATGCGCCCTGACCAGGGCCCAGGCTGGGGAGGAGCTGCAGCTGAGGTGCATGCCCTTGACCGGAACTGAACACAAACTGGCGAGGGAGGATTCTGAGATTGTGTTTGGGGAAGGCCATGCTGAGAAAGGACCTCACAGTATCTTCCATGAATGAGAAGACAGCTGGAAACATCCTGTGTCCCACAGATATAGGTCAGAACTAATTTAGGGAGAAAGCGAGTATTTCTCCTTGACTTGCTCACTGCAGGATGTATTGGCCGATGCTCATTTGAACTGTGATTTTTTGTTTTGTTGTTTTTTTTGGGGGGGGGGCGGGGGGATATTATTACTAGAGGCCCGGTGCACAAATTCATGCACCAGTGGGGTTCCTCAGCCTGGCCTGTGGGATTGGGCTGAAACTGGCTCTCCAACATCACCTGAGGGGTCCTGGATTGCGAGAGGGTGCAGGCCAAGCTGAGGGACCCCACGGGTGCACAATCAGGGCTGGGGAGGGACCGCGGGAGGGCTCTGGGGCATGTCCAGCCCATCTCACTCAGTCTCTGATTGGCCAGACCACAGCAGCAAGCTAACCTACCGGTTGGAGCATCTGCCCCCTGGTGGTCAGTGCACGTCATAGTGACTGGTTGACCAGTTGACTGTCTGCCCCCTGGTGGTCAGTGCACGTCATAGTGAGCAGTTGAGCAGCCTTAGCATATCATTAGTATATTACGCTTTGATTGGTTGAATGGAGGACTGGACGACTGGACACTTAGCATATTAACCTTTAATTATATAGGATTTTTAAAGTCTTTATTGTTGAAAGTATTACATATGCCCTCTTTTTTCCCCCCATTGGTCCCCTCCAACCCACCCCAGGCCCTCACTACCCCACTGTCTGCATACATAGGTTATGCATATATGCATACAAGGTCTTTGGTTGATCTCTTCTCACCCACCCACCCTCCCCTGTTTGAACTGTTACAACCAGTTTAGTCTTGCTGAGTTTTCCTTTAACCAATAGCAGGGTCTTTGGGAAAAGTGCATTTTATGGAAGGTTTGTTTTCTTATTACGGTAAAATATACAGAAAGTGAAATGTACCATTCTTAACCATCTTTAAGCAGACAGTTCAGTGTCATTCAGTATATTCCCCATTTATCTTCCCAAATGAAAACTCTGTCCCCAGGAAATAATAACTCTCTTCTTTGTCTCCCTTTTTCCAGCCACTGGCACCCACCATGCTACTTTCTGCCTCTGAATTGAAGGATTCTGGGTACTTCCCATAACTAGGATCATACATGTTGGTCCTTTGGTGTCTGGGTTATATATATTTTTTCCAAATACATCTTTATTGATTTCAGAGAGGAAGGGAGAGGGAGAGAAATATAGAAACATCAATGATGAGAGCGAACCATCCTGTGCAGCCCACACAAGGGATCGAGCCCACAACCCAGACATGTGCCCTTGACCGGAATTGAACCCTGACCGCTTGGTTCATAGGTCGATGCTTAAGTGCTGAGCCACTTTAGCTGGGCTGCAGGCTCGTTTTTGAGTAATCTCTGTGGGATGTAATAGAAATGGAATCTGACCCTCACTCCAAGTTCTGTGACACAAGCGTTAGCAGACTGTGGCCCGCAGGCCACAACCAGCCCAATGCCTACTTTTGTAAAGTTTACAAGCTAAGGATGGTGTGTGTGTGTGTGTGTGTGTGTGTGTGTGTGTGTTTGGTTTTTTTCTTTTCATTTATAAGTGGTTAAAAACAAGGAAAAGAAAAATCATGTCAGGATACTTGAGAATTCTGTGAAACGTTATGGAATGTTTCTTTGGAATACAGACGCGCCCATTGATTTACGTATTGTTCACGACCGTTTCTCTCTGCAAAGGTCGAATGGAGTGGTTGTAACAGGGACTTACGTGCCCACAGAGCCGCAGGCATTTACTCTCTGAGCCTTTGAGAACAAGGTTGCCCACCTCTCTGACCTCATGCAACCTGGCACGCATATATGCATAACAAGTCAGACAAGTATATTCACATCTGTTCACCTCCCTGCCCACGTCCCTGATCTTGTTCAGCAGCCTCAGAGAGTACATTCAACAAATCGTACCGCGCACACATTTTTTTTTTATCAGCACAGAAGCCTTTTTTCTTTTTCCCCACTTATCATGTCATGAATTCATAGGGAATGGGTTCCAGCAGCTCAGGCTCCTTTCCATCGGTTCTCACAAAGTGAGCTTCTCTGGGTGGAGCAGGCTGACGCTTCAGGTGACCCCAGGGACCTTTCTCTTTGGCTTCCTTCTTTTTCTGATCATGTTCCTTCACACGTTTCAGGAAGCTGTCTCGGCTCTTAGAGAGCTTAATATGCTCAATATGTACATTAATTCTCTTGGCAAGAATCTTGCCCTTAACTTGCTTGTTCACAACAATGCCCACTGCATGTTGGGTGACATTGTAGACTTCCAGTTGATGTCCACAATATCGCCTTTCTTGTAGATTCACATGTATGTGACCAAAGGAACAGCTCCATGTTTGCTAAAAGGCCTGGAGAACATACAGCGGGTGCCTCCCCTCTTTCCCTTTGTGTTAGTCATTTTGGCGAATTACTGGAAGATGGCGGTTCCGGCCGACAAAAAGCCCGCGCACACATTTTTATTTTTATTTTTTTGTTAATCCTCACTTGAGGATATATTTGCACTGACTTTATTTTTATTTCATATTTTTATTGACTTCAGAGAGGAAGGAAGAAAGAGAGAGAGAGAGAGAGAGAGAGAGAGAGAGAGAAGCATCAATGATGAGAGCGAATCATTGATGGGCTGCCTCCTGCACACTCTTACTGGGGATTGAGCCTGCAACCCGGGCATGTGCCCTTGACCGGAATTGAACCCGGGACCCTTCAGTCCACAGGCCTACGCTCTATCCATTGAGCCAAACCGGCTGGGGCTGCATTGAATTTTAGAGAGAGTGGAAGGGAGGGGGAGAGACACACAGAGAGAAACATCGATGTGAAAGAAACACATTGATTGGTTGCCTCCCATACGCGCCCTGACCAACCGGGGCTGGGGCTCACGCCTGCAACTGAGGTACATGTCCTTGACAGGAATCGAACCTGCGAGCCTTTAGTCCAACGGCTGATGCTCTATCCGGCTAGGGTCAGGCACACATTTTTGGAAGATGTGATGAGATAGGAGGACACAGTCAGTGCACTAGGACCCTCACCTCTCAGCACCTGCTTCCTCGATCCGCCGTGATCAAGGAAAAGAGAAAGGGGATGAGGGCCCAATTCTAATTCCCTTTGGAGACAGGCTCAGCTGGAACTGCCCTACCTGTTGGCACTCCCACGGTGTTAAAAGGAGCGTTTATTTTTATGTTGTTGGCACACTTGCATTCCCTTCATTGAAGTTCTATTGTCTTTAGATTTCAAGCTCCCAGTGTCTACAAAAGTGCTCATTGGGCCTATGTGATACTTTCAACAATAAAGATTTAAAAAATAAAATAAATATATAAATTGGACAAGATAGACTATCATCTTAGTTAAAATACCAAAAAAAAAAAAAAAAAAGTCAATGGAGAAAAATATTCTCAGGTGAGGATTAACAAACAAAAGAATATACTGTGTTTGTTAAAGTGATTTGCATTTCACACAAATATGTAGCAATACATAAACTTTTGGCCAGCGCTGTTTATCGATAGTGATTCCATTTGGGTACTAATGATGGGGAAGTCAGTAATGACAGATTGGAAGGTTGGCTTTTTCATTTTAATTTATTATTTCTAGCCATGAACTAATTAATTTTGCTGTGTTGTATAACCAGGCGAATGTTATTAACCCAAGTCCCATTTCCCACTGTTTTTGGCTTTTATAGAACATAGATGATGTTAATTACACTTAATGAGTTGAACAACATATATGAAAGATAATCCTCAATTCCAAGACTCTAATGTGTGAGTTGCCATCTGTTTTTGGACCAGAGAAGAATAATTTGATTCTAAAGCTTTTTTTTGTGTGTGTGAACAGCTTGGAATAAGAGCTGTTTATATATTAATCACTTACTGAAGTCCTATGGGTTATAATGCCTTCCTTTTCAAGCAGTTTGGGGTTTATTGTGTGACATCTGCTCATATTTGGACACTTTAGGGTAGTTAGCAATTTCACCATAAGGCTGTCCCCCCCCCCCCGCCCCCCCCGGTCATGTACAGTCCAGTTCAGTCCTGAACACAGTCATTTGCTTTCTGCTGCAGGTTTCTGTAAGGAGTATGTCCCATTCCGTCTCTTCTACAGAATTTTTCCCATAATGAACTGTGTTTTAGTTTTATGAGCAAAATCCGTTTTCCCTTGTGCCTGCTTCTCTCCGACGCCCTTCGATTCCTAGTCTAAAAGTTGTTGACAGATGTTTAAATATCATTGGTGTTTATTTCAGTGGTAGCTTTTTAAAAAAAATCACCCTGGTTGTTTCTTTTATCTTATACTAGAGGCCCGGTGCACAAATTTGTGCACGGGTCGGGTCTGGCCAGCCTGCCCCGACTGGGGCCTGGGGCCCATGGGGACTGGCTGGCCAGGGGGAGGGGCCCGGGAGGAAGGCCGGCCAGCCCCACCCCCATCGGGCCAGTTGGCCTGCAGCAGTGAGCGTCATAGCAACTGGTTGTTCCCGTTCCCGTCATTCTGGTTGTTCCGGTCACTTGGCTTATAGATAGATAGATAGATATCCTTTTTTTTTTTTAGAGGGTGTTTATTAAGATTTTTAAAAGTTTGATTTTTAGAGAGGGAGAAAAACATCCAGGAGAGAGAATCATTGATCAGCTGCCTCCTTCACTCCCCCTACAGGGGATTGAGCCACAACCTGGGCATGTGCCCTGACTGGAATCAAACCTGGGACCCTTTAGTCCACAGGCTGACACTATCCACTGAGCCAAACCAGCTAGGGGACAACCAAAGACGTTTTAGAAGGAAGAAGGGACAGAGCGCTGAAGACACGCTGGTTCACTGTTCAGTGTGCATATTGATTGAAAAGTAAAAGCACGTGTGACAGGAAGGGTTATCATTATGAGACATAAGCCTGGCTTCAGAAATCAGTGCGAGCGAGCGGAAGCCCCGGGGAACGGAAATGTGTGGCCCAGGAATGGAAAGTTGAGGCGTGCTAGTGCCTTTTGTTTGCTATGTTTTTAGGGAAGCCTTAGGGGGGATTCAAATGTGGCCTTAAGCAGTGTGGCTCAGTGGTGAGCATTGACCTACGAACCAGGAGATCGCGGTTCGATTCCCAGTCAGGGCACATGCCGGGTTGTGGACTCAGTCCCTAGTAGGGGGCGTGCAGGAGGCAGCCGATCGATGATTCTCTCTCATCATTGATGTTTCTATCTGTCTTTCCTTCTCCCTTCCTCTCTGTGAAATCAATAAAAACATATTAAAAAAAAAAAAGATTGGGATGTGGTTTCTGTGTTTTTCCAAGCATGTAGTGTGTGTGAGGTGGACATGTACACACAGGCATGCCTGTCAGCACTGTTATTATCGCCGCCTGAGCCGTGTCTGAAGTTTCTCCAAAGCGTGCTTTCTCCCTTGGAGGGTGTGTATGGTTCCCATTACCGGTGGCATGTGGCTCAGTGCTTAGAGGTATTTCAGAGCAGCATTCATTTATCATTAAATGATAGCCTTGTCTGAGCTAAAATTAATTTGACCTACTTTGAGAATTTTAGCATTCACACTTTCTACAAGTAGCATAATAACTTGACAGGCCATTTAAAAGATATGTTTTTATTGGTTCCAGAGAGAGGAAGAGAGGGGGAGAGGGAAAGGGAAGGAAAGATCAGTGATGAGAGGAAATTATGGATCGGCTGCCTCCTGCACGCCCCCCACTGGGGATCGAGTCCGCAACCCAGGCCTGTGCCCTGACTGGGAATCGAACCGTGACCTCCTGGTTCATAGGTCAACGCTCAACCACTGGCTCAACCACACCACGGGCTGACTGGCCATTTTCACTTCTTTTTCACTTGGCTAATACAACTACCTAGTCTGTGCTCACGTTGGACACGGAGATGATGGAACAGTAGACTGGTTACGTTTGGGTTGGGATGAAAAAGAAAACCACCGACATCAATTTGAAGGAGAAAACGGGGATGGGGAGGCGGATACGTCCCACAGATTTGTAAGGTGTTTTGTTTTTACAAATCTCTCCATGTCTCCCCAGGCAGACGCGTTGCGGTTTCTATGCTCGGATGCTGGGGGGCCCACCAGTGCGGAGGGGTGCACATGAAGTCACCGTGAAGGTAAGCGGGGATCTGCCTCTGGATCTGTCTTTTCACCTGAAATCTGCTTGCGAAATGGAACTGCGTTTTGCCAAAACGGAATGCCTTCTGTTTACAGTGATGGGGGGAGCGGGGGGAGAGACACGGGGGGAGAAAGATGCAGGTCTTTCTCCTCGCTGAACTTGAAGGTAGTGTAGATAGAACATGATTAAGTCATCAGGGCTGGATCACCATTCTATGTGCTGAACTGGCATTTTACTGCCTTGCAAGAATTTCAGATACTGGATGGGCTCTTACCAACTTTTCTGAGTCTTCCCGGGATAGCTGGCAGCTTCTAAAATCAATCTCCTGTCAACACTGAATTAAAATTAAGCTGAGCCCGGCTGGTGTAGCTCAGTGGATTGAACATAGACCCATGGACCAGGAGTTCACCGTTGGATCAGGGCACATGCCCGGGTTCAGGGCTGGATCCCCAGTAGAGGGTGTGCAGGAGGCAACTGATCGATGTTGCTGTCTTTCTCTCCTGGGCAGGCAGGAGGACGTGTGAATAGGGTGTGAGTATGGTTTGGGTGGACCCAGTAGCCACCTGGGAGACGCCCGGTGGTGTGGGATGTAACTCCAGGACTGGCCGTGTCTTCTGTCTGGTCCGCATCCTCCGTGGATGTGGGCCTGGTTTTCGGGTGAAGCCATGAATGAACCCGGAAGGGGCAGCTGGCACAGGAAGGCCCCTCTCTGCCTGTTGCACCATAGGGCTGTCTTTCGTTCCTTGGAGAGCGGCGATATTTTCTACCACTAGACCCGCTCCTGTCTGCCGGTCCTGCGCCTCATTTCCTGCTTGGGAGAGCTGCCTCGCGCCCGTGCTGCTTATTTCCAAAAACAGTGCCAGGTTTTAATTAGATTTTAATGAATGGGGAAGCGGTCCAAGTTCACAGGAGAAAACCTGCAAAATATGGAAGAGCACATACTCACATATGTAGATATAACCCACTCCAAACAGAGGCTTGTTTTGCGGAGTATCGTGTGTGTGTGTGTGTGTGTGTGTGTGTGTGTGTGTGTACACAAAACAAAATTTAGCACCATGCACGTTCCATCTTGTAAGCCAATATTTTAAATATATCTACATATATTTTTATTTTAGAGAGGAAGGGAGAGGGAGAGAGATAGAAACATCAGTGAAGAGAGAGAATCATGGATTGGCTGCCTCCTGCACGCCCCCTACTGGGGATCGAGCCCACAACCCGGGCATGTGCCCTTGACCGGAATCCAACCTGGGACCCTTCAGTCCCGTAGGCCAACGCTCTACCCACTGAGCCAAACAGGCTAGGGCTGTCTTCAGTTTCTTGATGGGCTTTAAACCCAAATTATTATTTATGTTGGCATACTTGTTTAGAGGGGCAACCCCAGCGAAGCCATCCGCTGGCATGAACGTTTAAATTCCTTTCTAAGCAACACGATGGGGACGTGATGCTGTGGGTCACCGTGGAAGGGGCTGTTCCTCTTCGCCCCATCCCAGCTGCGGAGTCCTCCCGTCAACCTAATGGGCAGTGTCTCCAGTCAAAACTGGGTCAGGCAAGAAAACAAACACCACCCACTGATTGGACCTGTGGTTTCCAGTTTGTTTTGCTTTTCACTTCCGTTCAAGGCCACAGGGGACCTGCCGCTGCTGCAAAAGCTCTCTTTTGCTTCAGAAAGAAAAGAGGCTGGACAGCATCCCCTGGCGCTGCATACAGCCGGTGTCCGGAGCCCAGCCAGGGGCCGGCCACGAGTGGGGTCCGAGGTGTCCCCTGGAGAAAATGCTTACCCACACACGGCCTCTGGGGGAGTGCCTTCCTTTTTTTCTTCTTCTTTTAACAAAAATATTTTTATTGATGTTAGAGAAAGAGGAAGGGAGGGGGCGAGATAGAAACATTGAGAGAGAAACATTGATCGGCTGCCTCCTGCACGCCCCCTACTGGGGATCGAGCCCACAACCCAGGCATGTGCCCTGACCGGGAATCGAACCCTGACCTCTGGGTGCATGGGATGATGCTCAATCACTGAGCCACGCCGGCTGGGCAGTAGTGCTTTTTTTGATGGGCTTTGTAAGTGCCACTTGGGTGGCCTGATCGTTGATGACCATGCTGAGGCTGCCAGCTCTGGTGGATTTTAAGGGGGTGGGGGGTGTCTGCTGATCCCCTCGGATGCCCTTGCAGGTTGCTCTTTAGCGGTGGTGCACAGTTGGCTGAATAAAGTCCTAACTGGCTCTTCTGGGACCTGCTGTGCGGGGGGCCTGCACTGGGAATATGAAGCATTTAGCCCTCCCTCCTGCTCCCCCACAGAGGGCTGTTACTGTCCTTCATTTGGAGATGACAGGTCTGTCACAGAGCTTGCCCTGCGATCTAGAGCTAGAAGGAGGTGGAAGCGTGGTGAGAGGTCCGCCTGCCGGCTCTGACCCCGGGTCCCCCATCTTCTGCCCCAGCTCTGCAGCCAGCACGGGAATGTCGTGGACCACGTCATGCATCCACTGAGACGGTTCTTACAGAGAAGACGCAGGCCACCTTCCCCACACACACAGTAGACGGTGCCTGCGTGCCCTTCAAGCCTTGGCGCAGACGGCGGAGCTGCCCCGGGTCCATGGGAGTGTCTGGCACATTGTTGGAGATCAGAACCACGCTTTCACTCTAGCACTGTGTGTGTGTGTGTGTGTGTGTGTGTGTATGGCTTGTCCCCATGGCTGGCTCGGCCCGTCAAAGGTGTGGTTTATACCTGACCCTATCCCAGCCTTATAAAATACCGCAATGATTCTTGTTATTGGATATGTTTCACTGGGATGTATGCTTTTTTAAAATTTATTATTTTTTCGTAATCCTTACTGAGGATATTTTTTCCATTGATTTTTAGAGGGAAGGGGGAAGAGAGAGAGAGAGAGAGAGAAGGAAAGAAACACCAATGTGAGAGACACATCGATTGGTTGCCTCCTGCATTCACTCCGACCAGGGCCGGGGATCAAACCTGCCACCTGGTACGTGCTCTTGACCAGGAATCGAACCCACAACCATTGGGTGCACCGGCCAATGCTCTGCCATTGAGTAGCACCAGCCAGGGGGGGAAATATGCTTTTTATATAAATAATTATGAAATTTGTATGTAACACATGATCACACAATATAACACGAACCAGACATGAGTTAGCTTTGTGGATATAACGTCACGGGAGTGGTTTTCTTCCACTCATCTCAAAAAGTGCAGAAAAATGCCTGGCGTGGCTCAGTGGTTGAGCATCTACCTATGAACCAGGAGGTCACGGATCGACTCCCTCCCGGTCAGGGCACATGCCCGGGGTTGTGGGCTCCATCCCCAGTAAGGGGCATGCAGGAGGCAGCCGATCCATGATTCTCCCTCATCATTGATGTTTCTATCTCTCTCCCCCTCTCCCTTCATCTCTAAAAACAATAAAAATAAATTTTTTAAAGTGCAGAAGAAAACAAAAAGAAATACAGATGTGTTTGAAAAAACTCTCCATTTTCTCCTCTCACCTGTCTCACAGAGGGTGGCTCTCGCTTCCACAAACCTCGTCGCTGCGAGGTGAGGCTAAGATGAGCATAACCAGCGACGAGGTGAACTTCCTGGTGTATCGCTACCTCCAGGAGTCAGGTAAGGTTACCCCCCTTCTGTGGGGGAAATCCACTTTCCTGTGGGGGAACACGTATTCCCATGGGGGAAATACACCTTCCTGTAAGGGAACACATCTTCCTGTGGAGGAAATGTATCTTTCTGTGCAGATACCCTTCTTCCTGTGGGGGAAACGCACCTTCTTGTAGGGAAAGGCATCTTTCCTATGGGGGAAACGCACCTTCCTGTGAGGGAACACATCTTCCTGTGGGGGAACACACCTTCCTGTGTGGGAACCTATCTTCCTGTGGGGGGAACACACCTTCCTGTGAGGGAACACATCTTCCTGTGGGGGGACACACCTTCCTGTGTGGGAACCTATCTTCCTGTGGGGGGAAAACACACCTTCCTGTGGGGGAATCCCACTTTCCTGTGGGGTGAACCCTTATTCCTTGGCGGAAATGCACCCCATTGTGTGGGAAAGGCACCTTCCTGTGGGGGAACTCTTCATCCTGTGAGGGAAATGCCCTTTCCTGTGGGGGAAGTGCACCTTCCTATGAGGGAACACATCTTCCTGTGGGGGAAACAAACCTTCTGGTGAGAGAACGCATCTTACTGTGGGCAAATCCACGTGCCTGTGGGAAACACACCTTCCTGAACAGGAACCCCTCTTCCTGTAGGGGAAATTCACCTTCCTGTTGGGGAACACATCTTCCTGTGTCGGAACCTAACCTTCCTGTGGGGGAACACACCTGTGGGGGAAATGCACCTTCATGTGAGCGCACACATCTTCCTTCAGGGGAATCGCACCTTCCTGTGTGGGAAACTATTTTCCTATGGGAGAACCTAATTTTCCTGTGGGGCAAACATACCTTCCTGTGGGAGGACCACACCTTCCTGTGAGGAACACAGCTTCCTGTGGGAGAACACATCTTCCTGTGGGGGAACACATCTTTCTGTGGGGGAAATGCACCTTCCTATGAAGGAAACCTTCTTTCTGTGGGGGAAATGCACCTTCCTGTGGGGGAAACACACCTTTCTGTGGAGGAAACACACCTTTCTGTGGGGGAACGCACTATCTGTTGGGGAACCCTTCTTTGCGGGACGGGGGAGGGAAAGGCACCTTCTTGTGGTTGAACACACCTTCCTGTGGGAGAATCCTTTATCCTGTGGGAGAGACACACCTTTCTGTGAGGGAACACATCTTCCTGTGGGGGAAATGCACCTTCCTGTGTGGGAATCCTTCTTCCTGTGGGGTAAAGACTCCTTCCTGTGGGGGAATGCGTTTATCTTTTGTGGGAAATGCACCTTCTAGGAGGAAAACGCACCTTCCTATTGGAGAACACACTTTCATGTGGGGGAACCCTTCTTTCTGTGGAACAAATCACCTTCCTGTGGGGGGGAAAACACACCTTGTTGTGAGGAAACATACTGTCCTGTGGGGGGAAAGCAGCTTCCTATTGCAGAATTGCACCTTTCTATAGGGGAAATGCACCTTTCTGTGGGGGGAACACACCTTCCTGTGGGGGAAACGCATCTTCCTGTGGGGAACTCATTTTCCTTGAGGGAAATGCACCTTCCTGTGGGGAAACCACCGGCCCTGTCGAGTGTGATCTATCAGGGACGGGGGTGCAGGCTCCCGACAGGACCCAGAGTGTTCCTGGGGCAGGAAAAGGGTTTCGTTCCTGAGGTGGCATGGAGGACGATATTCCTTCTTCCCTCGGCGTTTCTATTCAAGTCAGACCTTGTTGGCGAAGATACTAGCCCAGTCGAGGTTGCGTTGAATTGGCCGTGCGATGAGGTGCTCTCGGCCTTGGGCAGCAGTGTAGATAGAAAGGAACCCCTTAGATTAAGCACCTCTGATTTATTGAGTTTCCCCCACCACCCTCAGAAAACGGGGTACCCTACGCAATTTTCTGACACTTAGGAATAGCTCTTGTTTCTTCCAATACTTTCGAACATGAGCGAGAATTTCCTTTTCATAAGGAATGTGCAGGCCCAGTGCGGAGTGGGCCTTGTGCGTATTAGCACAAGGGGGGTGGGTGGAGAAGGCAGCAGGGGGCACTGAGAGTGCCATGGGGCCTGGCCCCTGGCACAGCTTTGTCCACATGAGAGCGGGATTCCTCACGTGAGCTCGTGCAAGTTGCTGAACGTTGCTCTCCCTGTCACACAGCACCAGACTGCCCCCAACTGGCCACATAACCCAGTTCACAGGGTGTGTGTGTGTTTGTTTTTCATTTGTCATTTTTATTGTTTTTTCTTTTATGTTTTTTTAATCCTCACCCAAGGATATATTTTCCATTGATTTTAGGGAAAGTGGAAGAGAGAGGGAAAGACAGAGAGAAACATCAGTGTGAGAGAAACACATCCCTTTGTTGCCTCCTGCATACACCCCGACCAGAGCTTGGGCCGGGGAGGAGCCTGCGACCGAGGTACCTCCCCATGACCAGAATCGAACCCGGGACCCTTCAGTCTGCAGGCCAGTGCTCTATCTACTGAGCCAAACCGGCTAGGGCATTTTTTAAATTCTTGATTTTTAATTCTTTTTACATTAACTTTATTCTTTTTCTTAGTTTCTAAAGGAAATACTCCTCTAGCCTTGAAAACTGTACAGTAGGGGTGGGGAACGTCCAGCCCTCGGCCGTATGAGGCCCGCGAAACCATGGGGCCTGGCCCTCCAAGGCATTAGGGGTGGGCTCATTCAATGTCTGACCAGATAGAGCAGGCTCATGTTTAAGTTGGTCATTTTGTAGGGCCCCCGAATGATGTTATAAATATCCCCATGGCGCTTGGCAGAGAAAAGGCTCCCCATTTCTGATCTAAAGGCTTTGAGGTCATTCGTGAAGGTCAGGGTTTCTCAGCCTCGGCACTGTGGACATCTGGGTGGGATCACTCTTCCTCCTGGGGGCGACCTCCTGGTACATGGGGTGTGTAGCTCACATTTATTGAGCACCTATGTGTGCCAGGCGTGATTCCAAGTATGTCTCAGATGAAACGATTAACCCCCAGGAAGAGACTGAGCTGCTCCCTCTTTTACAAGGAGAAACCCAGAGTGTGGACAGGGTGTTGAGTTCCCCAAGTCACACCGCCAGCAAGTCAGAAAGCTAGGATTCCGATCGGCCATCTGGTTCCAGAAACTTCCTCTTTCCAATGTGGTGAAATCGCTGGCTTATTTTCAGACAGTAAGCCCTTCGTTCCTGGAGTACACCCTACTTGGCTCGGACATCGTGTCCTTTTCTGTGTTGCTAAACTCAGTCTTATGCTGGGTCTGGTGAATTAACATGCATCTCACCAAGGCCAACTGGGCTGGGATGCTCCTTTTTTTTTTTTTTTATCTTTTAAAAAAATATTTTTATTGATTTCAGAGAGAGGAAGGGTGAGGGGGAGAGAGAGAGAAACATCAATGATCATCAATGATGAGAGAATCATTGTTCGGCTGCGTCCTGCACGCCCCCCACTGGGGATCAAGCTCAAAATCTAGGCATGTGCCCTGACCAGGAATCGAACCGTGACCTCCTGGTCCCATAGGTCAGCGCTCAACCAGTGAGTCACACCAGCCGGGCTGGGATATTCCTTTCTGAATGTCCTCATCAGGTTTTTGGGGCTCAGTGGGGGTGTGCAGCAGGCAGCCGATCTATGGTTCTCTCTCATCATTGACGTTTCTCTCTCTCCCTCTCCCTTCCTCTCTGGAATCAATTAAAAAAATAAAAATAAAGCTGAGATGGTTGTGCCCTCAAAGCTGTTTTCCATCCTGTGCAAATGTGGGTCTTCTGGGGCCTGTGTCTTCCCCATGCCCCTTCCCGCTTCCCCCCAAACCAGAAGCCGGGGTGGGGGAGGGTGGTCCTGCAGCTGATAAGGTGGTTGAGGCCCCGGTGCCCCTTAGTGCCTGTGGCCGTGCCTCCACCTGCCTCCAGGCTCACGCCCCGCCTTCCCTGTCTGGCTGCAGGCTTCTCCCACTCGGCGTTCACCTTCGGTATCGAGAGCCACATCAGCCAGTCGAACATCAACGGGACGCTGGTGCCGCCCGCCGCCCTCATCTCCATCCTGCAGAAGGGGCTGCAGTATGTGGAGGCTGAGATCAGCATCAATGAGGTATGTGCACCTTCCCCAGGGGGCGGCCCCCAGCCCCGCTCCCGGGTCCTGGGAGGGCTGGCCACAGGCCCCGTCCTGCACGCCGGCCCTGAGGTCCTCGCCGGGGCAGGAGAGTGTGGTGGCTTCACTACAGGCTGCAGGGACCGGAGTGAGCTGTCCAGGCCCCGTGCACCGGGGTGTTTTCCACATGCACACGCGTCTGGCCGGCTACTGCGCGTCATGGTTTCCACATGCACACGCGGCTGGCCGGCTACTGCGCGTCATGGTTTCCACATGCACACGCGGCTGGCCGGCTACTGCGCGTCATGGTTTCCACATGCACACGCGGCTGGCCGGCTACTGCGCATCATGGTTTCCACATGCACACGCGGCTGGCCGGCTACTGCGCGTCATGGTTTCCACATGCACACGCGGCTGGCTGGCTGCTGACCAAGCACCGTGATGTCACGTGCGCTCCCCCCTCTGAAAACACAGCTGACCTTCCCCCATGTCCCTCCTCGGGGCAGGCGTGCACCGTGCCGAGCACAGAAGGGGCGTCCCTCCCCGCTCTCTCTGAGCGGCCGGTTCCCCAGGGCCCTGGAGATGTTCTGTAGAATCTGTCCTGCGAGTGACCCTGACACGTGCAGTCAGAAAATCGGGGAAGGACAGGGGGGACTGTCCTGCTCAAGAGCCTTCCAGGTGCCGGACTGGTGATGGTGCTCACCAGAGAGCTGGTGGGAGAAGATGACCATAATGACAAAGTAAAATGGTGACAGTTTGCTCGTATCCCCTCCTCTTTTTGGGTTGGCCTCACTGCATAATTGGGCCAATTTTATACGCATGGGTGGTTTTATTTTATTGTAACTTTTTTCAGAGAGGAAGGGAGAGGGAGAGAGAGAGAGAAAAACATCCATGATGAGAGAGAATCATCGATCGGCTGCCTCCTGCACGCCCCACACTGGGGATGGAGCCCGCAACCCAGACAGGCGCTCTTGACTGGAATCAAACCCTTCAGTCCACAGGCCAACGCTCTGTCCACTGAGCCAAACCAGCCGGGGCAACGTTTCTTGTCTTAATCCTCACCTGAGGATGTGTTTATTGATGTTAGAGAGAGGAAGGGAGAGAGAGAGAGAGACAGCAATGTGAGAGAAACATCCATCGGTTGCCTCCGATGGTATGTGCCCTGAAACAGGAGTCAAACCACGACCTTTTGGGGTACGGGATGATGCTCCAACCTACTGAGCCACCGGCTGGGCACGGAGGCATTTCACAGGCCGCCGATAGGCAGTTCACCAGTCAATAGGCGGATGGTCTCGGAGTGAGGTCCTCCTGGCGCAGGAGGCCGATTGGGCCGAGGTTCCTGCAGACACGCTCTCCCACATTGCCGGTAGTGATAGTGACTCGCAGGGACTCCCACACCTGTCCTCGCAGCTTTCTCAGCCTGGGGCGCTGGGCATTTGGGGTGGGTCATTCCTGGGAGGGAGCATCCTGTGCACTGCAGAACGCTGAGCAGCTCCAGGGTCTCCACCGTCACATGTCACAGCATTTTCTGTCCCACTTTGACAACCAAAAAGGTGGCCAGGCGTAGCCCAAGTCCCTTGAGCGGGCACCCCTCCATCATTGAGAATCATTGGATCTGGGAGAGCATCTTTTATATGAGATACGGTAGTGCCTCGGATACAGTAAAGCATCTTTTATATGAAATACAGTAGTGCCCCAGATACAGTGGTAGAGCATCTTTTACATGAAATACTGTAGTGTCTCAGATACCAATAGAGCATCTTTTACATGATATACGGTAGTGCCTCAGATACATAGAGCACCTTTTACATGAAATACAGCAGTGCCCCAGATAATAAGAGCATCTTTTTTTTTTTTAATATATTTTATTGATTTTTTTACAGAGAGGAAGGGAGAGAGATAGAGAGTTAGAAACATCGATGAGAGCGAAACATCAATCAGCTGCCTCCTGCACATCTCCTACTGGGGATATGCCCGCAACCCAGGTACATGCCCTTGACCGGAATCGAACCTGGGACCTTTCAGTCCGCAGGCCGACGCTCTATCCACTGAGCCTAACCGGTTTCGGCAATAAGAGCATCTTTTACATGAAATACAGTAGTGCCTCATACAGTAGAGCGTCTTTTACATGAAATATGGTAGTGTCCCATATAACAATACAGCATCTTTTACATGAAGTACGGTAGTGCCCCAGATACCAATAGAGCATCTTTTACATGATATACGGTAGTGCCTCAGATAACAATAGAGCACCTTTTACATGAAATACAGCAGTGCCCCAGATAACAATAGAGCATCTTTTTTAAAAAAAATATATATTTCTTTATTGATTTAAGAGAGGAAGGGAGAGGGAGGAAGAGATAGAAACATCAATGATGAGAGAGTCATTTTTGGCTGCCTTCTGCACGGCCCCTACTGGGGACCAAGCCCGCAGCCTAGGCATGTGCCCTTGGCCGGAATTGAACCCGGGACCTTTCAGTCCGCAGGCCGACGCTCTATCCACTGCGCCAAACTGGCTAGGGCAAATAGAGCATCTTTTACATGATATACGGTAGTGCCTCAGCTACATAGACCACGTTTTACATGAAATACAGTAGTGCCTCAGATAATAATAGAGCACCTTTTACATGAAATATGGTAGTGCCCCAGTTCAGTGTGGTATTTACCAAACATTGGGTCCCCCACTGAGGACAGCATTACACCCTGTCTTGCACCCAGGCTCACCCCACCACACACACTCTGCCCACCGCTATGCCCTGGGCAGCGCCTGCCCCTCCTCGCCTCTGCCCGCACCTACCTGCCTGCGGTGCCCACAGCCCAGTGCCAGGAGCTTCGGGGCTGATGGCCGTCCCTTGCCTTCCCCCAGGATGGCACGGTATTCGATGGCCGCCCCATAGAGTCCCTGTCCCTGATCGACGCTGTGATGCCCGACGTGGTACAGACGAGGCAGCAGGCCTTCCGGGAGAAGCTGGCACAGCAGCAGGCCAGTGCGGCGGCGGCGGCGGCGGCATCAGCAGCAGCAGCAGCAGCCACGGTGGCCACGGCCACCACGACAGCCACGGTGACCCCAGCAGCTGTTTCCCAGCCCAACGCCCCAAAGAACGGAGAAGCCACAGTGAATGGGGAGGAGAACGGAGCACATGCCATAAGTAAGTGCGGGCATGTAGTATGCAGATGCGTGTGTATCTGTGTGCACACATGTGCCTGTGTTAGTTTGTGTGTGACTGTGTATGTGTGCACTGTGTGTGTGTGTGTGTGTGTGAATGTATGTGCATGCACCTGTGCATGTCTTATGCAGACGTGAGCATTCTTCCCTGAGTGAAATTTGCTTCCCTCGGGTAAGTCGTGCAGCCGCCCCGGCCCTGAGGGTCGAGATGACCAGGGTGTTCACACCTCACCCCGAGGCCTCCTCACATACAGCCTCCCAGCCGCCTCAGCTGAGGCTGCGGCCACAGCCCAGCCCCGTGGCAGGTGACCGTGAGTGGGCACAGGCCAACGAATTCTTCACGTCCGTCCTACGTTGCTCAGCCACGCGGCTTCTGTTCCCTCGCACAGATAATCACTCGAAGCCCATGGAAGTAGACGGGGACGTTGAGATCCCACCCAGCAAAGCCACGGTGCTTCGGGGCCACGAGTCCGAGGTCTTCATCTGCGCCTGGAACCCCGTGAGCGACCTCCTGGCCTCGGGGTAAGGGCGTCAGCCGCGGTCCCGCCTCCGGAGCGCGTTCCCTCTCACCTACCCGGCACCTGCTCAGGGGTGCAGACCGAAGCCTGGGGCGCCCCTGCTGCCCTTCCTGGGGTGCTTCCTACTGTGGTAAAATTGTGGAGAAGTCCCCGTGTTCTCCCTGGGTGGGGGCTAATGCCTGCATTTAAAATTACTCTGTGCTGCAGAGATGGTGCGGAGAAAAGCCTGAGATAAAAAAACAGCTGCCGTGGGGTTGGACTTAGGGCAGGCCATGCCCCTGGGTCTCTCACGGCGCCCGGCCCCGAGCTGCTTGGCCTGGAGCCGTGGCCTGCCTCTGCCCGTCGGCTGCGGGCCCTGACGCAGGTTGCATGGTGGGGAAAGGGAGAAAACCCGTGAGGACGAGAGGAGCTGACTGCGGGGCGCTTCCTTCTGCAGGTCCGGAGACTCGACGGCGCGGATCTGGAACCTGAACGAGAGCAGCAACGGGGCGTCCACCCAGCTCGTGCTGCGGCACTGCATCCGCGAGGGCGGCCACGACGTGCCCAGCAACAAGGACGTGACCTCGCTGGACTGGAACGTAAGCCCCAGCCGCCTCCCACATGCTGGACTGTCTGGTGCCACGTGGGGTGCAGGGGTGCTGGGGTCGTGGGGCTCCCTTCCTGAGAGCTAGCCAGGTCATGTCAGGCTCCTTCCCGGCATTAGCCCACGGCTCCGAGCAGCCAAGGAAACGTGACTTCCACCTTCATAGTTCTTCCTTTTTTTTAATGTTTTCATTCATCTCAGAGAGAAGAGAGAGAGAGAGAGAGAGAGAGAGAGAGAGAGAGAGAGAGAAACATCGATGATGAGAGTCATCATCAATCAGCTGCCTCCTGCACATCCCACACTGGGGATCAAGCCCACAACCCAACCCGGGCCTGTGCCCTGACCGGGAATCGAACCATGGCCTCCTGGTTCACAGGTCGATGCTCAACCCCTGAGCCACGCCGGCCGGGCTGGAGACCGGTTATCGACGTGAGAATGTTCTAGCTGTGGGGTGAGAGGTTCTCTTCGCTTTGTCAGAACCGCCCCCACTAAGCTGTTTCTGTCGGCCTGTTTCTTTCTGGCCCGCAGAGCGATGGGACGCTGTTGGCCACGGGCTCCTACGATGGCTTTGCAAGAATCTGGACGGAAGAAGGTGAGTGCTGCCGCCCTCGGCTTGGGGTCGGAGAAGAGCGGCTTTGGCGTGGAAGCGCCATGTGAACGGGCCGTGGCCTTGAAGTCAGCGTGTTTGTTGTTTGTTTACTTACACCACAGGTAACCTGGCCAGCACCTTAGGCCAACACAAAGGCCCCATCTTTGCCTTGAAATGGAACAAAAAGGGGAATTACATTTTGAGCGCTGGTGTGGACAAAGTGAGTGTTCGCTAAAATACGTCTTTGATCGGTAGACGCTTACTGGTGTTGAATTTCTAGATAACATCGTGGTTTCTCTGAATTCTGAGGCTTTCTGCTTCCTCTTAAGAAATGTGTGGTGCTTGATATATATATATATATATGTGTGTGTGTGTGTGTGTGTTTAAAATATGTTTGTATTGATTTCAGAGGGGAAAGGAGAAGGAGAGAGAGACAGAAATATCAATGATGAGAAAGAATCATTGATCCACTGCCTCCTGCACTCCCCCTGCTGGGGATCCATCCCGCAATCTAAATCGAACCGTGACCTCCTGGTTCATAGGTCAGTGCTCAACCACTGAGCCACGCCAGTCAGACGCCCGTCACGTCTTAATATGTCACACACTCCACAGACCTTTGTGCAAAGCTCCCCTGCTCGCTTGAGGTGCACAGCTCAGCGACAGCCTCAAAGCCAAAAGTACTGACCATCTGGCCCTTGGCAAAAATAGCTTTGCTGAACTCCACACTCCAGTGTGACCCTCTAGGCCAGTGATGGCGAAACTTTTGAGCTCGGCGTGTCAGCATTTTGAAAAACCCTAACTTAACTCTGGTGCCGTGTCACATATAGAATTTTTTTGATATTTGCAACCATAGTAAAACAAAGACTTATATTTTTGATATTTATTTTATATATTTAAATGCCATTTAACAAAGAAAAATCAACCAAAAAAATGAGTTCGAGCGTCACCTCTGACACGTGTGTCATAGGTCGATGCTTCTAACTCTCTATCCTTTCCCTTCCTCTCTGTAAAAAATCAATGAAATATATTAAAAAAAAAAAAAAAGAATTCCTGTTTGTTTTCCAGGGAAACTGTTTCCCTCCCTTATTTATAGACCGCTGCATGGGTGCCTTGTGCCAGTGCAACTCAGTTGCCCTGCTCTTTATCCCCAATTCAGGGAGTGACCGACGCACAGGGCAGTTTTCAGAAATGCACGTTTCTTCTTCAGCTCCTCATTTGGAAAAGTGCCAGAAAGATACTTAGATAAGCTTTATTATGAGTTTCTTCAACTTGTAATGGGAGCGGGGAAACCCCCACTGATCTCGGTACTTTTCCAATTATCAGTTACAGCTGCTGGGTCTTGTGGAGTCGCCACCACCCCACCTGGCTCTCGAGATTGTTACATATAAAACACTGGATTCCACAGACCTAGGCAAAAAGACTGCCGAGGATCTCATGAACAGCTAGCTATATACTGATCACATGTTGAAACAATATTTTGGCCATACTGGAGTAAAATAAAATGTGTAGTTAAAACGTAGTTTCATGGCCACAGCAACCTCGGTTCATATCCGAGTCACAGCACCAAAAAACGAAAAGAAAAGGTTGTTTTAACAGTTTCTCTTTTTCTTTTTGGTATTGAGTGCTTACTAGAAAACAAAGTTCCCCGCGTGGCTTGTGTCCTGTCTTTATTGGGCAGCACTGGAGTGGAGGGAGGAGGGGCCACTGCCTGGTCTTGTATGATAACTTTTCCGAGAGAAAACTTGGCGAGAAGAACACTCACTAGATTTCCTTTTCGTTTGCGGAGCACAGACAACAATAATTTGGGATGCCCACACGGGAGAAGCCAAACAGCAGTTTCCGTTTCACTCTGGTGAGTCTTTTGGTTTGGTTTTGTAATCCTATATAATAAAAGGGTAATATGCAAATCGACCAAACGGCGGAACGACCAGACGCTATGACGCGCACTGACCGCCAGGGGGCAGGTGCTCGACGCAGGAGCTGCCCCTGGTGGTCATTGTGCTCCCATAGTGGGTGCGCCGCTCAGCCAGAAGCCCTGAGTCGGGCTCACGGCTGGAGAGCAGGTCTAAGCCATCAGTCGGACATCCCCCCATGAAACGTCCTGTGAGATATTCCTCACTACTCCAAGGAGTGTGTCCATGGAATCCAGCTGCAATCGCAGTGCTCTCAGGCGTCCATGGTACAGATTCCCCAACATCAAAGCATTAAAAACACCCCAGGGAACCAATCCCAGGACCAGTGTGGCCTTCTTTCTCCTGCCAGCCCAGGGGGGCCGTGTTGGGGATCCCTGAGATCGTGCCCACATAGGGGAGTCCAACCTCAGGTTTGTCGCAGCGGAAGGACATAGAGCACAGTCGGCCGAGAGGAGAAAGGTCACAGGGCGAAATCCAGCATTGGCAGTGGTCTTCTCTCCCGGAGTCGCCAAGGATGGGCCGATTCCCCCAGAGACAAGTGTGAGGGGCCACGTAGAGCGCAGTGGAGACTCCTGTCCAGGATCTTCATGGAGGCTGGTACTGCAGGCAGCCTCTCCCTGGCTCGGACCCGGGTTCCAGACTCCTGGAAGGAACTGACGTAAACTACTAGTTTGCAGTTCAAGTACAGAAGCTGCTCTTATCAGTTAGGGAATGGTGGGAGCCTTCAGATATCCAGATCCCCAGACGTGGGCCAAGAGAACAGGGTCCCCCTGAGGTGGGGCGTCTTTCCCACAGGGGTGTGCAGCCGCTGCTGCGGCCCTAACCACGTCCCTCTGTGTGTTGTGGCCACAGCAGGCCACGTGGGGCAGCCTGGGCTCTAGAGACTCCAGTTTTCCACCCCCTGTCCCGCCCGCAGCCCCCGCCCTCGATGTGGACTGGCAGAACAACACGACCTTCGCCTCCTGTAGCACCGACATGTGCATTCATGTCTGCAGACTCAGCTGTGACCGCCCCATCAAAACCTTCCAGGGACACACGGTAAGTGGGAGGCCTGACAATGGGGCTCAAGTTCATGGGCATGTGCCAGGAGGGGGAGCCTCGGATTAAAAGATGCTGTGACAGCCCTAGCCGGTTTTGCTCAGTGGATAAAGCTTCAGACTGAAAGGTCCCAGGTTCGATTCTGGTCAGGGCACATGCCCAGGTTGCGGGCTCCATCCCCAGTAGGGGGCATGTAGGAGGCAGCCGATCCATGATTCTCATTATTGATGTTTCTATCTCTCCCTCTCTCTCCCTTCCTCTCTAAAATCAATAAAAATCTATTTTTTAAAAAAAAGATGCTTGTGACGGCCTACTTGTCCCTTGGATTTTTAAATGACTGGAGTATTTCTTGCAGCATGATTTCTGATGCCCTATTAAAATGCTACTGACATTCCTTTAAGCAGATTTGTCACCTGCTTTTTGAATTTTTTTATTAACACATTTAATTTTTTTATTATTTCTTATTCTTTTGTTAATCTTCACCCGAGGATACTTTTCCATTGATTTTTTTAGAGAGAGTGGAAAGGAGAGGGATAGACAGAGAGAAACGTCTCTGTAAGAGAGACACATCGACCAGTTGCCTCCTGCACTGCACCCCGACCAGAGCCAGGGATTGAGCCTACAACCGAGGTGTGTACTCTTAATCGAAATCAAACCTGGGACCCTTCAGTCCAAGGGCCGACACTACCCACTGAGCTTAACCAGCCAGGGCTTTTTTTCCTCCTCCTACTCAAATCTGTGATGCCATTATGGTACTCATCTAACTGTCCCTGGGGGTGGGGTGATTAATAACAGAAAAAAGAAAGGTACTGTGACTGCAGACCAGGTCTTTTGCAGCCCTTTGCTGCTTGGGCTATTGTAATATCTCAGTTGGTTGGGTTGACCCAGGTATGGGCAGGCAGTGGAGAAAACATAGACCCTGAGGTGAGGTGTTGGGTTTTGGAGGAAGGACTTAGAGTAGCTATTAAATATGTGACGACATAAAGAAAAGGATGCTCGTCATGAATGAATAGATGGGGAATGTTAGCAGAGAAAGGAAAACTATATTTAAAATCAAAACAAAATAGTCAAATGGAAATCTGACAGCTGAGAAGTTTGATGTCTGAAATGAAAATCTTAATGGGTGGGTTTAACAGCCGATTGAGATTGCAGAAATAAGGCTAATGAACCTGAAAAGAGATCATAGAAATAGCCAGTATCCTGAATTTGGTGGAAAATGCTGGTTTTTAGAGAGTGGAAGGGAGGGAGGGAGTGGGGGAGAGAGAGAAACATTGATGGGAGAGAGACCCATCTATTGGTTACCTCCTGCGTGCACCCTGACTGGGACCAGGGACAAACCTGCCACCCACCACCCTTTGGTGCATAGGCCAAAACTCTAGCCACTGAGCAACACCGGCCAGGATGAAAATGATTTTAATGTCAGTTTCAAAACAACGGTGGTCGGTGGTCATACTGGTTTTCTGTGCTGTGCTTATTAAATGTAAATGCACTGGCTCCCGAGGTGTGATGTTTTTCTTAGAGAAACGTGGATGCGGGTGACTGGTTTTGCATGGTGTGTGGCTGTGCATTTACCTACAGGAGAAAGGCAGAGTAAGCAGCAGGAAAATCTGAGTCCTGTGGTGGAAACTATGAATAGTCTGAAGAGATGACGGGGCGCTGCTGCCCCCTGCTGGACGGTTGTGGTACCTACTCACAGGCCTTCATTGCTTTGTAAAATCCTTTGCTCTCTTTCAGAATGAGGTCAATGCCATCAAGTGGGATCCTTCTGGAATGTTGCTGGCGTCCTGCTCCGATGACATGACCTTAAAGGTAATGTGGAAGGAAGGGCTGCTGGATCCCAGGCAGCCCCGTACTCAGTGCAGGTCTTACCCTCACGGCTGCTCTGGGTGATGATTTTGTATGGAACACTTCCCACTGCTGTAAGTTTGCCCCATGGCTACTCGGTGCCGCTGGCGCCCCCGGGATTTTGCCCACCCCTCTACCTGGGCAGCGACCCGCGGGTGGGCTAGCTGCCCCAGGGCCCCAAACCTGAGGAGCGCTCACAGCGTGACAGTGTGGAGCCATTCCTGGCTAGAGAAAGAACTCCTGCCTGCTCACACGCTTGCCATCGTGCCCTCTAGATCTGGAGCATGAAACAGGACACGTGTGTCCATGACCTGCAAGCTCACAGCAAAGAGATCTACACCATAAAGTGGAGTCCCACCGGGCCCTCCACCAGCAACCCGAACGCCAACATCATGCTCGCAAGGTAAGAGGGGACGGGCCACAGCCCAGGCCCACGCGGCTCCCAGAGCCACCTTGCTCACTGTGGCTGGAACAGTTATTGTATCAAAGGGAACAGAAACATTAGTCTGTAAAAGAGATGGCCAGGAAATGTCACTTGTATCAAAGGGAATAGAAATTGTGCGAAGGGGTGCTGTGAATGAGTTAGAGAGTGGAAGGGAGGGAGGGAGTAGGGGAGAGAGAGAAACATTGATGGGAGAGAGACCCATCTATTGGTTACCTCCTGCATGCACTCTGACTGGGACCTCCCTTCCAAACTGTACATGAGTAGCTGCCCAGATAGGATAGGGCCCATGAGACAGCGCTATGAAGTGACGCCTGAGTAAGGGTGTGGATCCTTGTCGCCGGGCTGGTGGGAGGCAGGTCTGTGTCCAGGCGTCTGGCATGTGGCTTCGTGAAGGTTTCATCAGGATGGAGAAAGCAAGCAGAGCTGAGCTCGGTGTGCCCGAGGCCCTGCGTTACTTAGTCTAGCACAGGGCTGCAGGTGGCACGGGTTCTGAGCGGCAGCACAGGGCTGCCCCGCCCTAGCAGGGCTGACCGAGCCATTTCTATAGTGAACCCCCAGGGCAGCAGCATGGTCCCCAGAATTGGGGAGAGGGGTACGTGGCCATGGTGGGCAGCCCAGACCCACGCCACTTGAGGTTGCGGTGCACAGAACTGCCTCAGCCCAGTGCTCACAGGACGCCATTCGGCCCCGTGTTTAGTAAAAACATCTAGAAAAACAAGCTGGAGAGATTCTGAGGCTGGAGATGCCAGGATCCTTCAGGGTCTGGGATCCACGGTGCACACAGTGGATTGCAGGAACCAATGAATGTGAAATCACCCTGTTTCCCCAGTAACAGCATCCAAAAAAGCAAAAGACAGGAATCTATCTACACTAATAAAAGACAAAATGCTAATTGACTGTACCTTCGCCACGCACATCAGCCAATCAGAAGAGTATGCAAATTAACCCAACAATGATGGCCGTTAAATTTCCATACTGCAGGCAGATCCCACTGCGCCTCCCTGTGCTGGTGGCAGTGCGATTCCCCAGCCACCGCCCACCCCAGCATGTGATCCGGACCTGCTGTGGGCGGGGCGGGGCGGGGCGGGCAGCAGTGAGATCCCAGCCGCTGCCCACCCCAGCGCAGGATCTGGGCCTGCCGTTTGCGTCCCAGGGCAGGCGGCAGCGCGATCCCCAACCACCGCCCGCCCCAGCGCGGGATGTGAGAGGGCACAAGTTGGGCTGAGAGACACACACACACACACACCCCCACCCCCCACCAGTGCACAAATTTATTTTTGTGCACCGGGCTTCTAGTCTTCTATATAATAGAGGAATATGCAAATTAGCCAGGACACCATAACGTCATGACCAGACAGCAGGGACCTGAGGCTGCATGGCACCTGGCCGGGGTGAGGGACCTCAGGCCGTGCCCCCCGCCCAGCGGGGCTTGATGGGGGACCTCAGGCCACACCCCTCACTTAGTGGGGCTTGATGGGGGACCTCAGGCCATGCCCCCTGCCCCGACTCTGAGTCAGGAGACCTCAGGTCGTGCTCCCCGCCCCGGCTTTGGGCTGGTAGACCTCAGGTTGCACTCTCCCCCCCTCCCCCCCCCCCCCCGCCCGGCAGGGCTTGACGGGGACATCAGGCTGTGCCCCCCCCCCCCCCCCGCCTCAGTGGCTGGCGGGGGACCTCAGGCCACACCCCCTGCCCAACGGGGCTTGACAGGGGACCTGAGGCTGCACCCCCACACCCAGCACCAGGCCAGGGAACCTGAGGCTGTGCCCCCTGCCCAGAAGGGCTTGACAGGGGTGGGGCCAGCCAGGTCTGAATCTCCTGCGTTTTCGAAGCGCGTGCGGGCGGTGGGCAGGGACTTGACTCTAGGTTCCATGGCGTGCTCCAGACTCTGACAGAAGGGAGATTTGCATATACATTTTAGTAATTTTCTTTCATCTCTGACACTTCTATTATAGAGAAAGGGAATTAAAATATTTCCGCTAATTCCCTTTTAATGTGCACTAATTTTGTGCACCGGGCCACTAGTTGTTTTATAACAATGGCTTTGCTGTTAATGCATCTGAGTCACATTTCGCCATGACGAAGCATCCCTGTTATTGTCTCTGGAAACATAAAAGCGACACAAGGAAAACGTGATGCATGTACGCCTTGGGGAGGTGGGAGGAAGTCCCGAGGCCTGTGGTGACGTTTCCTCCCTTCCTCCTAGTGCTTCGTTCGACTCCACAGTCCGGCTGTGGGACGTGGAGCGCGGCGTGTGCATCCACACACTCACTAAACACCAGGAGCCTGTCTACAGTGTCGCTTTCAGCCCCGACGGCAAGTACCTGGCCAGCGGCTCCTTCGACAAGTGCGTGCACATCTGGAACACTCAGGTAATCCCTCAGACCTTTCTCAGAGGCATGCCCAATGTCAAATTTCGGTGACTCAGGCTCGAGACATCCTCTGGGGAGTTTGTGCTGGGGAGTGAGTCACCTGCCTCATCCTTTTCTGGAAGATGGGAAAACCGTAACCCAGTCCCCTTGTCGCCAGAGATGCTGCTCCCAGGGTACTAAGGTTGGGGGAACAGGTGTCATTTCACTTGAGCTTCCCAGGGGGTCAGCCAAGGGGCGGGGCCAGCCCTGACCTCCGGGCCACATCGTGTAGCAAATCGGAGGGTGCAAAGGAATATCTGTTTGCTTTGTGGTGCCATTTTGATTTTCCTAATGAAGATAGTGTATGTTTCCATAGGAAAGGGTATGTCATATTGGGTTGTGCTGTTGGCAGAACTCAAAGGAGACAGCATTTGAGTAAATGCAGCAGCGTGGGTATCCCTGGGTAAGAGGTTCTGAGTATAAGAGTGGAGGTGGGTGGCACTCAGCGGACTGAAGGGTCCCGAGTTCGATTCCCGGTCAGAGCACATGCCTGGGTTGTGGGCTGGATCCCCAGTAGGGGGCGTGCAGGAGGCAGCTGATCCATGATTCTCTCTCATCATGGATGTTTCTCTCTCTCTCCCCCTCTCTTCCTCTCTGAAATCAATAAAAATAAAAAATAAATAAATTTTAAAAAAGAGTGGACGTGGGTGAGAGGTAGAGTAGGGACTGTTATGTTGCGCAGTCAGCTCTCGGTTCTCCTGCCGATGGAGGAGAAATGGTCGGAGCCGTTGCAAATGGCCAACGGTCCAGTTTGTGTGACCTCGGGTGGATTGCATGGCCTCCCTTCACCTCTTGTAATCCAGCCTGCCTTGGCGTTCCCTGTGGCTGGTTTGACATTGCAGTACATTTGCATTGAGCCCATGCCCCCTTGTGGCAAGGGCTGGGAGTACATGAGGCAAGTGAACTAGCTGCCATGGGCAGGGTGTCCACTCAGACCGCAGGCTTCCCAGTGTCTGCCTCACCCAAGCTCCATGCTCTTGGAGAGGGAGAGGTGAGGGGGGACCCTCTGCGGAGCCAGGCTGCTGCTAAGCCTCACAGCCCAGACAGGCCACGCAGAAAACACACGTTCCAGGAATACCGTGCCTCTTCATAGAAACAGTGCTGGGTGGATTTGTAAAGTGACATCGTAGAAAAATGACATGAGGGCCCGGTCAGCATGGCTCAGTGGTTGAGTATCAACCTATGAGCCAGGAGGTCACGGTTGGATTCACGATCGGGGCACATGCCTGGGTTGCGGGCTTGATCCCCAGTAGGGTGTGTGCAGGAGGCAGCTGGTCAATGTTTCTCTCTCATCATGGATGTTTCTATCCCTCTTCTTCTCCCTTCCTCTCTGAAATCAATAAAAGTATATATATATATATATATTTTTTTTTTAATATATTTTTATTGATTTCAGAGAGGAAGGCAGAGGGATATTGAGATAGAAACATCTATGATGAGAGAGAATCATGGATCGGCTGCCTCCTGCATGCCCCCCAACTGGGGACCGAGCCCACAACCCGGGCATGTGCCCTTGATCGGAATCGAACCTGGGACCCTTCAGTCCGCAGGCCGACGCTCTACCCACTGAGCCACACCAGCTAGGGCAATAAAAGTATATTTAAAAAAGAAAAACATTAGGTACCGCCCGAGGTTGAAACCTCATCACATTATGTCACTCCTTTTGCCTAGATCTCAAACCTCTTTGATCCTCAGTGAGAGGATGCCCGCTAAATACAACCACGTGGATGCGCTGTGGCCTTGCTCCCGCCCCGTCCCGCCCCCTTAGCTCCTGCTTTGCTTTGCAGAGTGGGAGCCTGGTCCACAGCTACCGAGGCACTGGCGGCATCTTCGAGGTCTGCTGGAACGCCCGAGGGGACAAAGTGGGCGCCAGTGCATCTGACGGCTCCGTAAGCAGCACCCCCGGTGTGCTGGGGGTGGGGGGCGCGGGGAGGAAAGGGGACACACCCGGCAGCCGATACCCAGGGCCCAGGCTGAGCACCTGGCTCCTGGCTCCGACCCTGGATGGTGCCCCAGCCTTGACCCTCTGCTGACAAAAGGGGCTCTGGGTCCTGGGCCCTATGGTGATCCCCTGAGGCAGGGGGCGGCGGGAGGGTTGCCGAGGGTCGGGGTAGCCCACTCGTGTTCCCCAAGGCCATGAGCTCGGGCTTGACTGGTCGTCGGCCCTGCCGCTCGGTGTCTGGGCCGTACCACGGCCACTGCCTCTGTATTAGTCCCCAGGATGGTCAAAGGCTCAGTCACTAGGCTGTTGTTACAATTTCTCTGAATGTTCAGAACAGTGTGCCAATAGAACTCTATTTATAAAACAGTTGGGCGGGCCTGATTTGATCCGTGGGCTGTACAATATAATTTGTCCACCCGGCTCTGTTCCCTTCCATACAAGTAACATTTCCTGGCCATGTTACTTGCCGTAACTTCCACAAAGTAACTTTTCCGTTCCCTTTTTTACAGTAACTGTTCCAGCCACAGTCACAGGCTCTGTTTCCCCACAGGTGTGCGTGTTAGATCTGCGGAAGTGACCGCATTGTCCCGGGAAAGAGAAGTCATGGACCAGCAGTGGTGGGCACGGGGACCTTGGCACCCCTGAGACTCGATCCTGCAGCTGCGATACTGCGGGGGCGTGGCACGTGGGCATGACCTTGGAGCCAGCCCCTCCCGGCCACGCCCGGAGCCTGTATTCCGTAGTCCTCACCGAAACCTATCACACAGTTGTATCGGAGGGCAGCCTGACGCCACCAGCCGGATGGTGCGTGCAGACGGCTATGATGCCAGGCACGGCCGGGGGGAAGCTGTGCCAAACAAGAAGAGAAAGAAAACTGCGGTGATCACCCGAAAGCTCCCCACCCCGCACCCCCCACCCCCGCGGGCTGCGTGGTTCCCTCACGATAGGGACACCGCGGTTGGCTTGCAGAGGAGATTCCAAGACCAGCCTGTGCGGCGGGAATGCGCGCCTCGGTGACCCTGACTCCTCCGTGCCCCACAACCTTCGTTGTCCCGACAGCTTTGCTGGGCCTTCCGTCCACGATGGGGCTGGTTTCGCCTTCTTCCCGTCCCTGTCCTTGCCCGCCGCCCCCCCCCCCCCACCTTTGTCCTCCCTTCAGTGTCTGCATTTGCTGTAGATGTGGCCTTGGGGACACGTGGCAAAATCTTTGTCGACCGCTTTCTCACTCCTCCTCTCCCCTCCCCTCCCCTCCCCTCCCCTCCCCTCCCCTCCCCTCCCCTCCCCTCCCCTCCCCTCCCCTCCTCTCCCCTCCCCTCCCCTCCCCTCCATCCCTTTGTCATAGTGTTTCCTATGCATCGTAGGTCTCGAGGGCACTTTCCACGCAAAATAAGTGCTTTATGTAGGAAGGCAGGGCAGGGGGGCTTTTTACAGGAGAAAAAAAAGACTTATAAGAGAGAGAGCCCGGAGTATTTTTGGAAAAAAGAAAAGATATTTTTATGTTAAGACGATTTTAAAATCCTACAATGGCCATCAGACAGAGAGCTTTGTGCGGTTTCCTATTTTAAACTATTCCGGGGAGCGGTTCCGTGGCCTCGGGCCACGTGGCAGGTGGGAGGGCACCAGTGGGGGACAGATCCGAGGACGCCGCGGGGTTCCCTTGGCGGAGGGACACCCCGCTCTTTCCAGGGGGCAGCCCGGGGTCCCTGGAGTCTGCCTGTGTGGCCGCAGGAGGGGAATGAAGGCGGGTGCGCTGTGACCTCAGGAGCGAGTCCCCAACTAGATGGTATTGAAGCCATTGACACAGAAGGCCCTGCTCCGAGTCGCCTGTAGGTGGCACCACCTGGTTCCCGGGACGGCCATTGGCCCAGGAGGCGGGGGAGGTTGGGGGGGTGGGGCCTACCACGGCTGACCCCACGGCGCTGGGTCTCCCTGGTCCCAGGTGAACGGGGAGGGAGGCCCCGCAGGTGAACCACAGGTGGAACGTCACCGTCACCTCCGTCTCCATCCCTTCTTTCTCTGCCAAATGCGCGTTTCCTTTTCTAATCATGAGTCTTTTTAAAGTTTTTAAAAAATTAAACCTGGCTTTGTGTTCCCACGGGAGTTTCCTGTCCTTGCTGAGGTAGCCGTTGCACTGGCAGCCCCGCCGCCGAGCTGGTTTTGCAGGGGCCAGTGCGAGGGGGAACGTGGGCGCAGCGGGGACGGGACGGGACGGGGCGGGCGCCCGTGCGCGGAGCCCCGCCTCCCGTGTCCCGGCCGCCAGACAGGATCCATCCGCGGAGCCGGAAATCCACCCTCAGGGCAGGTGCGCGCGTCCAAGAGACCAGGCTGAGCCTGCGGAACCTCATCATGCCGCCATCACCCGGCGCCCCGTGGATACGTGACACCCTCGAGTCCCAGCCGGAGAAGATCCCAAAGTGCTGGTTCCGAGTTGGGTGCTTTATTTGGGCCGTGGCCCGGACACTCGGCGAAGCTCAGAGCCTATGACGTCACCACTCGCATCTCCCAAGCCCAAAGTCTATGACGTCACCACTCTGGTCCTGGATATCGATGAGAAACCTCGATCAGCTGCCTCCTGCACACCCCAGCTGACATCCCAGCCAACTTAGGTCATTCCTGCCCCGAGAAGTCAGGAAGTTTGGGGCGGTGTGTGGAGGTGCCATCTGACCCCCATAGAAACGGGCGCATCGCCGCGGGGGGGGGGGGGCGGCCTGCAGGGTGTGCGCTTGGAGCTTCAGTAGACAATCCTCCCACGAGGCCAGGAGCCAGGGTGTCGCCGACGCGTGGTCCGTGGGTAAACCCGACCCGCTTGGCCGGAGTGAGGTGGGAGCCGAGGGCTGGGAGACCCTGGACCACGCGGGCTCAATCCCGGCCGGCGGGGACCCGTGGGGATGAAGGCCAACCCCAGGCCCTGGCTTCCTGCCCCTGACCGTCCAAGAAGAGCTGCCGCAGCCACAGGGGACCAAGTGCGCGCATCCAGGCGCCGTGGCAGTGCCCATGCTCACCGGGAGCTGAGCTCCAGAAAGTCAGCCCGGCGTCCTGTTTCTGTTCGCCCTCATTTACTTACAGCTTAAACCCTAACGCTGGCAGTTAGTGACCAAACGTGACCTTGATTCTGAGCAGATGTCCCATGCCGAGCCTCCCAGACTCTCCGGCTGGGTTTGCCGGGACCGGGGATGGCGGGAACGGGCAGTGACCAGCATCATCCCGGGGACTGGAGTCTTTTTTTTAAATATGTTTTTGTTATTGATTACAGAAAGGAAGGAGAGAGAGAGAGAGAGAGAGAGAGAGAGAGAGAGAGAGAGAGAGAAAGAAAGAAATATCAATGATGAGAGAATCATTGATGGGCTGCCTTCTGCAGGCCCCCTAGTGGGGACCCAGCGAGCCCACAGCCGAGCATGTGCCCTGACCAGGAATTCAACCGAGACCTCCTGGGTCATAGGTCGCTGCTTAACCGCTGAGCCACACCAGCCGGGCAGGGACTTGAGTTTCCTTCTGTTCTAACATCGGTGTGAGGCGGGGGAAGTGCACTTTGTCCGACGTCAGGTCTGCTTCGTGCTGGTTACTTTCCTCCTTTTCAGCCTGTTCCACCTTTCTTTCTTCACAAATCGTGTTTCCAGTCAAATGCACAAACGTCCCCTCCGCCCCGCCTCAGGGCTTTGAACTCTGGCTCCTGCGGTGTTTGTCGTCAGTGTCAGACGTGCCAGCAACTAACTGTGCTTCTCCGGCAGCACCTCCACCCTGTCCGCCCGCGTCCATGTCCGCGTCCGCGTCCGTCCCCCCACCCCGCACACCCTCAAGCGCTCCAACAAAAATGATCACCTTGCGTGTGGTAGCTCATTTGTTCCAAGAGAATCAACAGCTCCTGTTCAGTGTCTTGAATAAATCGCTCTATTTTGATACGAGAGAACATGGTAGGTGTGCTTTCTTCATCCCGCTCGTCCCTGGGGCCCACGACTCCCCGATGAGCAGACACAGACTCCGTGCGTGCCTCCGGGACTGCGGCTGAACCTGCCCAGATGTGGGAACAGCAGCCCGGGTGTGGCAAAGGGTAGCTCTCCTAAGGGCACGTGTTTCTGTTTTAATCTTTATTGTTGAAAGTATTACAAATGTCCCCCTTTCCCCTCTTGACCCCCCCCACATTGTCCATGTCCGTGGGAGATGCATATATGCCTACAAGTTCGTTGGCTGATCTCTTCCCACCCACCACGCCTGCCTTCCCTCTGAGGCTTCAGCCTCTTCCCTGCTTCCATGTCTCTGGGTCTCTTTTGGTTCATCAGTTTATGTTGTTCACTAGACTCCACACGGGGGCGGGTGGGGATGGGGGGTGACTTCTGGCCGGCCATTTGGAAAAGTCAAAGTCGGTGACTCCTCCTGTCCCCCGGTGGTTTGCTGAGAATGCGGTTCCGCCATGAACTCAGAGGAATCTGCAGAATGGGAAGTCCCAGGGCCACTTCCACCCCAAGTGGGTGTGGCATCATTTCGTTCCTTCGTGGATGTCCCCCCCTGGGACAAGGAGGCAGTTGTCCTGGGGACCCAGGCTGTGTTTTGCTCTGTATATATTACCTTGTCCTCTACTCACTCTGTCCATGTGGGTGCTTAAACCCACCCTGAAAAATCCAGCCCTCCGGCTGCGCTGCCTTCGCATTGTAAACTAGCCTCCGGATGGAGTCATAGTCACTGAGACACTAACCTAAGTCAGGCCCGTATGAGGCTTGGCAATGACCTCCCCAAGTCCATTCTCTGGCCCCTCTCAGGAAACATTTCCGCTCACTGCCCTCTGCCCTTAGGAAGCAACACCTCCTCCACTAGCCTCCCTCCTCCCCGTGATCAGGTCAGTCCCTCCAGAGTGGACCACGCCCTGACCCAGTGGTCGGCAAACCCCGGCTCGCGAGCCACATGCGGCTCTTTGGCCCCTTGAGCGTGGCTCTTCCACAAAATACCGACTTCTGCGCATGGGCCACGAAGTTTCAATCGCACTGTATGTGTGCGCCCACACATGGTATTTTGTGGAAGAGCCACACTCAAGGGGCCAAAGAGCCGCATGTGGCTCGCGAGCCACGGTTTGCCGACCACGGCCCTGACCACAGTGACCGGCTCGGCAATGAAAAAGCATCCAGGCCGGATGAGTCCTCCTCCTGCAGGGGCTTTTCTGCTTAAGGTGCCGACAAAGATGGTTTCCCGGGAAGGTTTGTCTCCGTCCTCTGGGGTCCCAACCTGGTGGGGAATCTAGGATTGGGGGCCTAGAATCTGACCCCATGGAGAGAGCCTGGAAGGCGATGGAGGCAGAGCCCAGAAGACACGAACTGAGCAACCTGAGCCCAGGCACATGCAGCTGGACCGGAAGCTAACCACCCACCCCTCTGGTCTTCCTGAGATAAACCGAGACATCCCTCTGTTGCAAGTTGGCAAATTTCCGTTCCTTGAAACTGCAAGGATGACAAGCACGAGAGGAAGTAGAGACGAAGGACTTTTCTGAGTGTGGTGGATGCCTGGGCTGCTCTGCTTTTCTGTGGTCACATAGGGCCCAACCACATAGCCGGCAATGGGAACGGGACCTGGCTCTACGCCATGGGTCTAAGACAGCGGTCAGCAAACTGCGGCCCCTTGAGTGTGGCTCTTCCACAAAATACCACGTGCGGGCGCGCACATACAGGGCGATTGAAACTTCATGGCCACGCTCAAGGGGCCAAAGAGCCGCATGTGGCTCGCGAGCCGCAGTTTGCCGACCACTGGTCTAAGATATGAACAGGCTCTCTCTCCTCCTTGAGACCTGCTTACAATAAACTAACCATGAACCTCAGCCTGATACCAACCTGCAGGTTCTGCCCTGGGAACTTGATGTTCTCCTCAGCTCTCGCCTACTCTCGAAACGAAGTCTGAACGCGCTCAGCATATTCACGATAAAGCTTCTCCCTGTAAAACATAGTAAGGAGCACTTCACACTTCATGTCGCTAAGATGAACGTCAGCACCTTCTAAACAAACCTCATGGGACACAATCATACCGTAGACCAGTGGGTCTCAGCCTTCTGGCCCTTTAATACAGTTCCTCATGTGGTGACCCAACCATAACATTATTTTCGTTGCTACTTCCTAACTGTCATGTTGCTACTGTGATGCATCGTCATGGAAATATCTGATCTGCAGGATGGTCTTAGGCGACCCCTGTGAAAGGGTCGTTCGACCGCCAAAGGGGTCGCGACCCACAGGTTGAGAACCGCTGCCATAGAGGGAAGGGGAGAAGGGAGTAAGGAACTGAAATCCTGGGATGGGAAACAGGAAAATGAAGTGCGTTCCTGTCTTTCAAGATTGTTTCTCCCTAACTGGCTGGGAGGGAGGCTATCTCACATGCCTTGGCTCTTGAAAACTAAGGGAGATATATTTGTAATACAAATTTTTCTGAAAACTGCATTGTATCTACCAAAGGTTTGGATCATTTTTTTTTCTTACAAAATAACCTATAGTCTGAGCTATAGACAAACAGGATCATTGGACAGAGCATACCCATTTATCCTATAACATTTCCAAACGGGAACAGTTTACTTTTTACTCGCTTTGGCACAACAGATATATATTTTTAAAATCTATTTTATTGATTTTTTACAGAGAGGAAGGGAGAGGGATAGAGAGTTAGAAACATCGATCAGCTGCCTCCTGCACACCGCCTACTGGGGATGTGCCCGCAGCCGTGATATAGAAATAATGGAGTTTTTTGCTTTGAAAAAGAAATTGAGCCAAATACACTTTTCAATAGAGACTTCACCAAATAGAAAATGGCAGTGATGCTCTTAAGTGACTTGTCCCCACGAACACTAAGAAGTGACGCAAAGGTCCTGCCCCTGACGACCAGAATCGAACCTGGGACCCTTTAGTCCTCAGGCCGATGCTCTATCCACTGAGCCAAACTGGTTAGGGTGGCAAAACAAATACTTTGTGCACATGAAGAATAAAGCCAGTTCAGGAAATTTAAAAGTTATTTACAATATAACATTAACTTTCTCTACATAAGTGAATATAGCTAAATAGTACACTACATTGATCTTTTGTTCAGTTAGCACATTATATATCTACTAGTGGCCCAGTGCACAAAATTCATGCACATTAAAAGGGAATTTATTAGAGGAAATATTTTAATATTGCTGTTTGCCCTTTCTCTATAATAGAAGTGTCCAGCCGGCCCCACCCTCATTGGGCGACACCAAGACCCGGCCAGCCCCACCCCTGTCAAGCCCCACCAAGCAGGGGACGCAGCCTCACGTCCCAGCACAGAGTTGGGGGCGTGGCCTCAGGTCCCCCGCCCGGGCCTGGTCCCACGCAGCCTCAGGTCCCTGCTGATCAACGTTATGGCATGATGACCATTTGCATATTAAGCTTTTATTATGATAATAAAAGTGTAATATGCTAATTAGACCAGGCAACCTTCCGGACGAAGCTGGGGCTGCGAGGGAAGCCCGGGTTCCAGGTGCCAGAGGGAAGCCGGTGCAGGCAGCCTGGGGAAGGAAGGCCTACCCTTGCACAAATTTCGTGCATCGGCCTCTAGTATATATATGTAACAGGAGGAGCAGAGTTCAGAATGGTGGTGGAGATCAAAGAAGGCCTGAGTGTAGGCAGTCTCAGACCCCAATGTAGCTGGCGGCAGTATAAATCCACTGGAGGATGATGTTATAATTAAGTCAGTAACCCAAACAGGCAGCCCAAATGGGAAGACAAAAAGAACAACCCCCAAATGAAAGAACAAGAAAATTCTCCAGAAGAGATAAATTAAATGGAGATAAGAAATTTGTCTGACCCTAACCAATTTGGCTCAGTGGATAGAGTGTAGGCTTGCAGACTGAAGGGTCCCAGGTTTGATTCCGGTCAAGGGCATGTACCTCGGTTGTGGGCACATCCCCAGTATGGGGTGTGCAGGAGGCAGCTGATCGATGTTTCTCTCTCATCGATGTTTCTAACTCTCTATCCCTTCCCCTTCCTCTCTGTAGAAAATCCATAAAATATATTTTTTAAAAGAAATTTATCTGATACAGAGATCTCCAACAGCATGAACCAAAACACTGGATTTCTGATCAAACCTGCCTCTTCTGAGCCCTCTTGTAATGCACAGAGAACATGCAGCCCAACACAGAGACCAAAAGCTGAATTCCTGATGGGAGCCGTCTCTTTGGCACCCTCCTGTGGTGCATGAAGAACAGGCAGCCCCATGTGTGGACCAAAGGCTGAATTCCTGATGGGAGCTGCCTCTTCTGCGCCCTCTGGTGGTGCATGAAGAACATGCAGCGCAGCCCATCCACATGCCCTGCACCTCAGCTGCTTCTCCACTTGGCTGCCCTTCTGGCATCATCAATAACTTTACCCAAGAGCATTTGCTAGAAGTGCTGTTCAGAAGGAACCCAAGACAGACTGGGAGCCTGGTTTCAATGACTTTATTAACTTTCCCAGGGACTTGGACGTGGCATTACATTACAGCGCGTACAGATGCTGCTGAGCATTTGGTCTGAACAGTGATATTTAACCTTTTCATCTTGTGGCACATAAAATTCGGTGGCGACCCCCAAAAATATATATTTTGCCCATCTGACAAAGAAAATAGCCATACTTTTGATTCAATGACACCTGACGGCTATTGTGTTCGCTGTTGTCATTTTTTTAATTTGACAAACTAAGGGAAAGGGGTGGCGCCCCTGACTAAACAGTCAGGTATTGCATGTTGTACATATTCCTGTGGCGCAGAGGTCGGAAGTCACTGGCCTACAAGGCACTCTTCCATTCCCAAGGGCACGCACGTCGCTTCTCTTTTCACAAAGAGGACCCTCGGGAAGATGCTCTGACATGGTGATGAGAGTGAGCCTGGGGGGAGGGACACCTTGACAAAGGCGCTGGGAAGGTGAGAACACTTCTGAGGAACAAGGGCTGTAGAGCGGAGGATGGGGGGTAGGCCCTTTCTCTCTCACAGGTCTCCCTGGATTTGGGGAACACCTTCAACCTCGTTCGCCTGGCGGGACCCGCTTGCAATATGGATTTCGATTGTGCTGGCATCAGACCCTGGAGGGGAAAAGAGAGAAGGCTGTGATGGTGTCGTGTCCTGGGAGGCATTGCATGAGCTTCAGCAACGTGTTCGTGGACGAGATCACAGTGCGTGGGGTGGCTGCCTGCCCGCCTGCGCTCAACCCCAGGAGGTGCCCCACGAGAGGGAGACCCCCTTCTGTCACACTCAGACACCTCCAAGTGGTCCTTTCGTGGATGATGCCACGTGGTTTGGGGGAGAGCAGTGGGTTATCAGTAGAATGAAAGCAAAGGTCTTGCCCTAGCCGGTGTGGCTCAGTGGATAGAGCATTGGCCTGCGGACTGAAGGGTCCCAGGTCTGATTCCGGTCAAGGGCACATGTCTAGGTTGTGGGCTCGATCCCCAGTAGGGAGCGTGCAGGAGGCAGCCGATCCATGATTCTCTCATCATTGGTGTTTCTCTCTCTCCCTCCCCCTTCCTCTCTGAAATCAGAAATATATATTTTTAAATGCTGAAAGGAGAGGCAGATGAGCAACTACAAGACTGGCATCAGTAGGGGGCACTGTGACGTTCCATGTACACCCCGACGGGCGTGAGGGAGGTGACAGGCACCACCTCCATCCCACCTCACCTTGGTTGCTGACGGGCCTTGGGGGAGCCCTGGACCCCGCAGCTCGCCTGCCTCGCAGCCGGGGCCTCACCTCCAGACAGCATGCTCAGGGCCTCGTCGGATGTGTGCCGGCCCACACGTGCCACCTTCCTGGAAGCGGGGCTGTCACCGGGCGCGCAGGGGCCCTGGTGGGCGGGGCAGGCCCGCTCGGCGGCCGAGCTGGTCATGGGCTCCCACTCGATCTCCTTCCTGGGAGACTGCAAGTCCAGGCGGCATCCGGTCCAGCCGTAGAAGGCCAGCGACAAGAGGAACCCTTGGGCGGGATTCAGTATGCCCTGGAGGGGACAGGGAGACCCTGGTGAGGTGAGCACAGGCAGCAGGCGGCGCGCCCCCTGCTGGCCTCGCCTGGAGTGGCCGAGCCGGTTGATGTGGCAGACTCCTGAGGCCACCTGGGGCAGGGAACCGGTCCTCACTTCTGTGCGGTACGCACACAAGAGCTGAGCCAAGGCACCAAGCCACTGCCAGGCACAGCCCGGAGGAGGCAGGAGCGCTGGTCTTACTTTCAAGTCCTTGCCAATCAGATTTCCTCCGATTTTGAAGCGCCATCAAAATCAATTCTGTGTAGGACACAGTGTATTTTTCCACTGAGAGCTCCTGTTTGTATTTTTTTAAATATTTTTATGGATTTCAGAGAGGAAGGGAGAGAGAGAGAGAGAGAGAGAGAGAGAAAGAGAGAGAAAGAGAGAGAGAGAGAGAAACATCAATGATGAGAGAGAATCATATCAGCTGCCTCCTGCACGCCCCCTACTGGGGATCAAGCCTGCAACCTGGGGATGTGCCCTGACCAGGAATCCAATCGTGACCTCCTGGTTCATAGGTTGATGCTCAACCACTGAGCCACGGGTCCGGCCCGTGTTTGTGTCTTTATTATAAACGCAATCTAATGGAAGCAGGGGTAGGGGGGGCACCAATGTGCTTCCACCTGACCATCACGTGTATTTCTAGCCAATATATTTTGATGTGTGTCATTATGTAGCTGTATTTAGTATAATTTTTTGTTTATATATATATTTTTAATCCTTACCAGAGGATATTTTTTCCATTGATTTCCAGAGAGAGCGGAAGGAAAAAAAACATCGACATGAGAAAGACACACTGAGCCAAACCAGCCAGGGCTACATTTATAATCTTTTAAAACGTATTTTTACATTCATTTCAGAGAGAGGAAGAGAGAGAGAAACATCGATAAGAGAGAAACAAAGACAGGCTGCCTCCTGCACGCCCCTCCTGGGCATGTGCCCTGAGCAGGAATGGAACCCGCATCTTTCGGTGCAGGGATGATGCTCAACCAACCGAGTCACATAGGCCAGGGCTGGGTTTTATTTTGCAAGAGGAAAATTTAAAATCAGGACTGACCTACCATAATAAACCACGTGGTCTTGGCCGCATTTCTGACATATTTCAAAGCGCCTCCGTTGATGTCCGGTTGCATCTCCAGATAGAAGAGAAGGCTTTCATTGATGATGTTCGACAACCAACTGTGAGAAAGACAATGGCCGGCCCGCCCGCCCGGTGAGGACATCAGCCGCAGAGGGCGTGCTTACGCACTGGGGGCAGGGGGCGTGTCTCCCCAGAGCTCACGGTCCTCCCGGGGTGGCCGCAAGCACTGCCCCCCCATCAGAATTTGACAGAAGACCCACAGCTGCTTCCCCGTCCCACGCAGAGACAGACAAACCCTCCATCAACCCCAAAGTTGGTCTTCGTTCGAAGCGTGGCATATGGTTTGGACCAAGACCAAAGCAAACCTTATCTGACATTTATGTTCAGATGTTTTGTTTGTTTGTTTGTTGTTTGTTTGAACCCTCACCCGAGGATATTTTTCCATTGATTTTCAGAGAGAGCGGAAGAGAGAGGAAAGACAGAGACAAGCATCCAGCACGAGCCCCGACCAGGGCCTGGGCCAAGGAGGAGCCTGCAACCCAGGTACATGCCCTTGACCGGAATGGAACCTGGGGCCCACTGGTCCACAGGCCGACGCTCTATCCACTGGGCCACACGGGCTAGGGCTGATGTCCGAATGTTTTGATGTGATTGTTGGGAGGCAGTGAGACGGGCAAGGCCAGCTCGTGAGGCTTTAAGAGAAATAATGACGCCTCCCCTCGCAGTGCCCGAGCCTCCTGGCATCGCATGAGTGGCCACGCCCACAAAGGCAGGCCTGCCTGGGACACGTTGCTTTGCGGCAGCTAAGGGTTTTCTTTTTTGTTTTTTTTTCACTTTATCCCCACCTAGTGGGCACTTTTATGTACTGCGAAGTGGGAGAGAAAAATGCTCTACTTGTTTTGAGTCTGAAGGTAGAGGAGGCCACTGCGGGTGGAGAGCGGCCCCTGGTGGTGCCCCTGTTATCTGTGTTCTTATCTCGGGCCCAGAGCTCCTTGGAGAAGAGCTCCCTGAGGAGATGACTGTTGTGCCCAGATTTCAAGATTCCCAAAGGCCCACCAGGGAGCCAGCGAGTCCGATGCAAAAGCAAAGAGTCCTTCATTTCAAGCTAGCTTGAGCTCCCCGTCCACCACACTCACCGACAAAACAGCAAGCCAAGTGGCAGAGAGAGGGAAAACTCTGTGTGGAGAGAGGTTTTATAGGGGGTTGGGGTGAGGGGAGGAGAAAGGACTGTGGGCCCTGCCGATTGGCCAGGCGCAAGTCGGTGTCTTGTTACACAGGATGTGGTCATATCTATGGCGACTTCCCTTGATTGTCATTGGTTAGTTTAAAGAAGTCCTGGGTGTTGGCTAGCAGAGGCTTGGCTTCCGGGAAGAAGCCTTGCTGAGCACATGGCCAAGGTAAGATGGAGAGCATAGCCCTTACCCTGGGGCAAGATGGAGGGCGTAGCCCTTACCCTGGGGCAAGGTGGAGGGCGTAGTCCTCGCCCTTTCATTCCCCCTTGTCTTGGAACTTCCGGCTCAATCATGAGACGGACTGCATTTCTATTTCACCTTTGCTAGAGACCCGTAGTGGGCACACAGAACTATCAACTGAACTATCCCTATACGCTTAACAAATGGTCTGGTGGAAGGGAAAGAAACCATTTTAGATTTAACAACTTCTATTGAAATAGGATTTTTCTTCTTAAAATTCCTCCATGGCTATCAAAAAGCCAAATCAAGATTAATTTATCCTGATGTTTGCATAAACACAACAAGAATGGTAACTGACTACCTTTGCTGGAATTTCATGGTTGAACCTTAATGTGCCCCGTAGGGCCAGGAAGCCAAGCCATCCAGCTGCCATCAGGCCTGCCTGCAGTATCTGCTGAGTTAGGTGAATCGGTTTTCTGATTGTAACCTGCTGCCGTGCATGGGGCACAGGTCTAGTTCTCTCTCTCTCTCTCTCTCTCTCTTTTTTTAAAAATACATTTTTATTGATTTCAGAGAGGAAGGGAGAGAGAGAGAAACATCAATAATGAGAGAGAATCATGGATCGGCTGCCTCCTGCACACCCCCTATGAGGGATCGAGCCCGCAACCCAGGCATGTGCCCTTGACCAGAATCAAACCCGTGACTCTTCAGTCCACAGGCTGATGCGCTATCCACTGAGCCACACCAGCCAGGGCAACACAGGTCTATTTCAAAGCGTCCACGTTGGGCAGAAGGCCTGCGGGGGGGAAACTGAGGAGAGAGAAATTGCTCTCTACCCTTCTGGCCTGAGCTCTGACGCGTCCCACCAAAGCTGTGCCCTCACCCTTGGAGCTTCTTAGATACTGGCAGCTGGTGCCAAGACTGACACGAGTGGGTGGACTGAGAATGCAGGGCCAATGCTGTGTTTCCATGGTAACCTGGCAGGGGGCACCCGGATGCTGGGGCTGGGATTGTGAAGCCGGGGTTGTGTTCTAAGGGCTTCCCGTCCCATCTCTGTGGATCTGACTCTTTGCAGAGGCTGAGGGGCTGTGGACTTGCCTTCTGTCCTGCGTGCATTTCCTGGAAGGGCCGCTAGCCCAGAGCTAAAGGTTTCCTCTCCAAAGACTCCTCCCTTGGGCCCTGGCTGTTGTGGCTCAGTGGATAGAGGGGCGGCCTGAGGACTGAAGGGTCCAGGATTTGTTCTGGTCAAGAGCATATGCCTAGCCCTAGCCAGTTTGGCTCAATAGGTAGAGCGTCGCCCTGCGGACTGAAGGATCCTGGGTTTAATTCCTGGCAAGGGCACACGCCCAGGTTGCAGGCTCGATCCCCACTGGGGGGCGTGCAGGAGGCCGCCGGTCCATGATTCTCTCTCATCAGTGATGTTTCATTCTCTCTCTCCCTCTCCCTTCCTCTCTGAAATCAATAAAAAAAAAAATTTAAAAAAAGAGCATATGCCTGGGTTTGGGCTCCTCCCCAGTAGGGGGCACGCAGGAGGCAGCCAATCAATGATTCTCTCTCATCATTGGTGTTTCTATCTCTCTCCCTCTCCTTTCCTCTCTGACATCAATAAAAAAATACATACATACATATATATATAAAGACTTCTTCCTCTAGAACTCTCAGGTCCCTCGTGGACAAGCAAATTGCCCAGGGGCCTGCATGTCCCTTCCCAGTGGCAAGTACAAGGAGCAGAAGACAGGTTACCAGACAACGACAACCAGCATGATCTTGAAGAATCGGGTCTTGATCATGGCTCCCATCCGCCTCTCCTTCTCCGTGTAGACGCCTTGTCTTCCTTTTAGTAACGAGGCCACTGTGGAGAGAGGGCATGCGCGATGCTCAGGACGCAGCAGGGAGCCCTGGAGCAGAGCCCAATGGTAACATCTTACGCGACCTGATGACCTCCGTCTCAGCGCTGATGAAACCGGACTTTGAGTTTTACTAGTTCAGGAGCTACGTTTTAAAGATTTACATTTTCTGTGATAACAATGAGCCCTAGCTGGCATTGCTCAGTGGACAGAGCGTTGGTCCACGGGTCACAGGTTTAATTCCTGGCCAAGGGCACGTACCTGGGTTGCAAGTTCTATCCCAGGCCCTGGTCAGGGCGCGTGTGGGAGGCAACCAGTGAATGTGTCTCTCTCACCTCTGTGGGGAGCGGCTGCAGTGTTCGGACAGGTTCAAGCCTCGGACCAAGGAGAGGGCACAGTCCCCTCACGGCCACGTGCAAGTCCCAGCTTGGAGGGCAGGGCCCTCCCAGCGCAATTACAGCCAACAGCTGTAGTTGTGAGCATGAACCTATGGTCCGAACACACGGCCCCTCGTGCCTGAGTGACGTGGGCTTGATAGAGTTCAGGTGCATGTAGTTGAGTAGGGTCGGAAGCCACGAGAACGCTGTAAACATCTTGACCACGCCCTGACTTTGCCTCGTGGCATCTGCTATAAAATAAAGACTCGGCTTGTAGTCCGTGGCGCTGTCGCTAGCTCTCCACCAGAGAGGACAGCGTCCCACCCAGACCCAGCTTTTTTCTCTTGTCTGTCTTTTCTCCATCCTTCACCGCCCCCTCTCAGGCTCACCGAACCTGGCTGAGCTGGCGGCACATAAGGCGCCCTGGGGCTGAGTATGCCATGGCCATGCCGGCCCGGCACACACATCCATGTTTCTCCCCCTCTCTCTCCCTTCCAGTCTCTCTGGAGATCAAATGGAAAATATCTTCGGGTGAGGATTTTAAAAACACGTTTCAAGTTCTCCATCATGGCCGCCCTGGTTCTCACTCTGTGGGTGAGATTCCCGTGGGGAGGCGGAGCCGTGGGGAGGGGATGGGCGGGGGGGGGGATGAAGCCCCAGCCCCAGCCCAGATGCCTTCCCAGTGCGTCCTGCTGACCACAGCCACGCTCAGCCGGCCTCGCACCACAGGACTCATCTCCTGTGCTCTGCCTCCTGCCTCCTGCCTCCTGCTCCGCTGAGACCAGACGGGGGCCAAGTGCATTCTAGGAGGAAGCAGGCCCTCGGGCCCTCACCCCCTCCCTTCTGCTCCGGCCTCCCTCCAGTTTCCCAGCTGCTCCGTCTCCAGGCCACAGCGGGGCGGCCAGGGGAGCCCAGGGGGGCGGGAAGCCGGCAGGTGCTGCCTGGAGGCGATGCTGGCCAAGGACGCGTGCAGCCATGGCCACGGTGGCTTGCTCCCTGGTGTACACAGCTGCTCACTGCCCCCCTATATCCTGCTTCTGTCTCAGAGGACGATGGGTGAGGCCAGCGCCCCGGATCATTCCAGAAGGACAGCACGTGTCACGATCCAGACCCCAGGCCACCACGTGGGCGCTGCCCTGTCCTTACCTGCCGTCACCGTCTTGCCGAACAGGATGGGGTTGGCCAGCAGGACGAGCAGCAGCGGCAGGTAGGCGCTGATGTAGTGCGGGATGGCGTGCTCCAAGCCCCGCTCGCACCTGCCAGAGGGGGGCCCCCCCCCCGAGTTATTCCGGGGACGCCGCTCAGCTGGGAACGAGGCAGGAAGGCCAGAGGGGAGATACCGGATTCCTTCCGCCTCTGCCCCCAGGAAACTTGACAGCAGCGCAGGCTGGGGGACTGCAGAGTCGCTGGCAAGGAGGTGGATCGGGCGCCGGGGCTCCCTGCTGGGGCCTCCGCAGTTCCCCCCAGAAACGGAGAGAATGGAAAGGACCCGGGTGGTGGATTCCCCCCCCCCCACCTCCCAGTCTCTGCTCACGGGAAAATCGCACAGTCCACGGGGACAAGGCCGCTCAGGGAGCCGGCCAGTGGATGCCGGTTCTCAAGGTTCATGGGAGCCATCATTCTGTGGCTCTTTCCAGGGAGAGGGACGGGGTTCCCGTTGGCTCGGGGACACCTGTGGCATGCTGGGTGCCACACAGGTGTGCTCCCACGGGAGGAGCTCACCAGGTGAGAGATGCATAAGGCAGAGGGAAATGGCAGAGGCGGGGAGAAGTGAAGGCCAAGGGGAGAGGACTGCTCAGGCCCAAGGAGGAAGGGGAGAAGCAGGTGGGAGGGGGAAGAGCAGGTGGAGGGGGAGAAGCAGGGGGAGGGGGAGGGGCAGGTGGGAGGGGGAAGAGCAGGTAGAGGGGGAGAAGCAGGGGGAGAAGCAGGGGGAGAAGCAGGGGGAGGGGGAGGGGGTGCGGGAGGTGAGAGGGGGAGAGCTGGTGGCTGGGAAGGAGGAGTGACAGGAAGGCTAAGGCTCTTGTGTTGGAGGAGCCAGAGGGGGTCGCGGCGGGAGATGCAGAGCACCGGGTGGGGAAGTGGCGCCGTCTTTCCGCAGCGGCTGCCTTACCTGGACAGGGACGGGTGGTAGAGCATGAGCACCCCCTCGGCGCTGAGCAGCACGGCCAGGCCCCAGGCCATGAGGTGGTAGAGCAGGATGATGCTAGGAGAGGAGAGAGCCGCCTCAGCTGCGCAGCCACGCCCGCGCTCCCCACTCGGGCAAGGAGTGGCTTTAGTTGGCCCGTCGGCTGTTCTTTTTACTGGGGTGGAGTTCATAAAACAGAACCATTTTGCCCTGGCCGGTTGCTCAGTGGTTGGAGCATCGGCCCGCGGACCGAAGGGTCCCGAGTTCGATTCTGGTCAAGGGCATGTACCTCGGTTGCAGGCTCCTCCCCGGCCTGAGCCCTGGTCAGGGTGCCTGCAGGAGGCAACCCTTCGGTGTGTTTCTCTCACATCAATGTTTCTCTGTCTTTCCCTCGCTCTTCCACTTTTTAGAGAGAGTGGAAGAGATGCTTTGTGTAGGTGAGGAAAAGGCCTACCTTTATTCTTTTTTATGTCGATATCCAGTTGTCTGAGCCAGGGTGAGGATTCCCACACAAAACAAAACAAACCAACCAACGCCACAGTGAGATAGCACTGCGCACACCAGGAGGGCTGACACGCTCAAAGCCACACACATGCACAGAAAGTAACACGTGTCGTTAGCACAGACGCGGGAACGCAGAGCCAGCGCTCCCAGCTGCTGAGAAAGTACAGGGTGCACCTCGCGGAAAGCAGCTCCTTAGCGGTTATACTCAGGGACGCGATGGCCCGGGGCTTCCGCCCGGAGCTCCCACCCTGGGATGAGCGGAAAACGCGCGTCCTCACAAGCACTTGCGTCCACATGTCACTGCAGCTCTATTCCTAATCGCCGCACAATGGCACCCCCTCCATGCCCATCAGTGATAAACGGATAAAGTGCCCACGGCCCTGCAGTGGAATATTACTCAGCAACGAACAGGAATGAAGCGCTGATAGATGCTACAGCGTGGACACACCTTGGAAATGTTATGTGAAGTTTAAGAAGCCGACACAAAAGGTTGTATAGCGTATAATTCCACTTATGAGAAACATCCAGAACAGGCAGATCTAGGCACAGAGAGTAGATTAGCAGCTGTGGGGGGCTGAGGAGAGGGGAGAATGGACGGACAGTGACTACTAACCAGCACAGACATTGGGGGGGGGGGAGGGTTAAAGCGTCATAAACTAGATGATGGTGATGGCGGCACAATTCCGGGAATTCACTACAAGACAGTGGATCTTTGTTGTTAATCCTCACCGAGGATATTTTCCCACTGATTTTCAGAGAGAGTGGAAGGGAGGAGGGGAGACACAGAGAGAGAAACACTGATGTGAGAGAGACACATCCACGGGTTGCCTCCTGCACGCACCACTCCTCCCACACTGGACCAGGGATCGGCCTGCAACCGAGGTGGGTGTCAGGCTCAAAGGGGAGGGGCTGTCCGAGGTGAGGCTGCAGGTGTCTGTCTGGCGATGAGACCTGGCTAAATGGCGGCACACCTTTCCCGGGGCCAGGGCACCAGAGTGGGCCCCCCTCCTCCGCCTACCTCAGTCCCGACGACCTCCGGATCACCAGGTAGGCGTCCACCGCGTAGCAGAACAGCCACCAGAAGCAGGTGCTGTAGAGCAGCTGGATCCACACCTGTGGGCGGGAAGGTGGCCATCAGGGCCCAGGGCCCGGGCGCCAGGCTGCCCCAAGCGAGAGATGAACCTCGCCGCCCTCTGTCGTCAGCAGGCGCACAGGGCAGCCTGGGACACACTGGGCAGGCCTGGAAACCAGGGCGGTGTGGCGGGGACAGCTGTGCGCCTCTGTCCGGGTCTGCTCAGCGCCTGCCCCGCGAGCCCTGAGGGTTCAGCTGTGGGGCGTAGACCGCCCGAGGGCTCATAGGGTCTCCGGGCCAGAAGTGCTTTTGCTGAGAATGAAGGGGTGTGGGCAGGACAGGCAGAAGGGTCTTCTCATGGGAGGGGAGGGGAGGGGAGGCGAGACTCCGGGGATGCAGTGGGCAGCCATGGAGGGGGCGGGGCTGACAATTCTCTACAAATGGAGGGTCCAGGCAACCTCCGTGGGCCGAGAGCACTCACTGGACTTTATCTTGGTGGACCATGTGTATTTAAATATATATATATTTCATTAGGCAAAATGCAGCCAATAAGTCAGTAGCTTTCTTTTCTTCTCTCTCTCTCTCTCTCCCTCCCTCCCTCTCCCTCCCCCCCCTCCCCCTCTCCCCCCCTCTCTCTCTCCCTCTCCCACCCTCCCTCCCTCTCTCTCCCTCTCTCCCTTTCAGCCAGCTGGTTCTGACTGTGGCTCTACCTAAGGCAGTGGTTCTCAACCTTCTGGCCCTTTAAATACAGTTCCTCATGTTGTGACCCAACCATAAAATTATTTTCGTTGCTACTTCACAACGGTAATGTTGCTACTGTGATGAATCGTCATGGAAATATCTGATATGCAGGATGGTCTTAGGCGACCCCTGTGAAAGGGTCGTTTGACCGCCAAAGGGGTCGCGACCCACAGGTTGAGAACCGCTGGCCTAAGGTAAGGCTTGCAGGACTGTATGCGCATGCGCTGAGCGGGAGGGAGGGAGAAGCCACATTAAAATCACAGAGGCCGTACCCCAGGGCCCCTGGTCATCAGTTCTGGGGAGGGAGTTAGGTCTGAGGGTTGGGGGGAGGGGTGGGGAGACTCTTTGAGGACCAGGGCACATCAGGAGCTCAGCCAGAGAGGAGGGGCGAACAGAGGGCGAGCACTCACCGCACTCCCCACGCAGAAGGCAGCAGGCCAGATGTCCGTCCCGTTCCCCACGTTCATGGTCTGAACAAAATCAGGGAATCCTAGCCACACCGCCGCCCGGACCATGACACCTGGGCGGGAATTGGAGGCGAGAATGAGCCCATTTTTTACCCGATCCTGATGTGGATCTAAAGCTGAGTTGTTGCTCTGTGATGGATGGATGGATGGATGGACAGATTGATTCGCAGATGGGACAGAAAGGGAGAGAGAAAGAAGGGAGGAGAAAGAGAGGGAAGTAACGCCCATGTTGATGTGCGCACAGAGAGTAACTGCGATGGTGGCAAAGCCATCCCGGCATGGACTGTCTAACAAACCACCATCAGCCATAAGCGTGTTCCTGTATTTTGTGTTTACTTGGCATTAAGAAGTGATTATGGAAATAGCAAATCAGTTACTTCTCGGCTATATATATATATATATATATATATATATATATATATATTCATTGATTTCAGAGAGGAAGGGAGAGGGAGAGAGAAACATCAATGATGAGGGAGAATCACTGATTGGCTGCCTCCTGCATGCTCCCCTACTGGGGATCAAGCCTGCAACCGGGGCATGTGCCCTTGACCAGAATGGAACCCAGACCCTTCAGTCCACAGGCTGCTCTATCCACTGAGTGACACCATCTCGGGCTTGGCTATAATTTTAATGTCCGTGTTAACTCTTATTCATACAGAAAAGAGTGTTAGAAAGAGCACACTGTTGAAGTTTAGGAAGAAACTTGCTGCATCCTCTTACAACTGCACTGAAGAATCTCACAAATTCGCTGTTGACCACTTCCTTCCGACACTTATTATTTGTGAGTCTTTATTCCCATTAGACCCAATATGGAATCCTCCTCAAACACTACACATACTTCAAGTGTAGGTCGAGGTTCTTGGTTGGGCAGCGCTTTTTCCTAGGCACCCCGGCCCTGGCCCGGCTCCGCTGCACAACCGACAAAGACACGGTTGTATTTTTTAGAAACAAATGTCCCTTAGACATAACTTTTGTTGTCGTTGTTGCTCCTCACCCAGGATATTTTCCCATTGATTTTTAGAGAGAGTGGAAGGGAGAGGGAGAGACAGAGAGAGAGAGAAACATCGATGTGAGAGAGACAAATCGATTGGTTGCCTCCTGTATGTTCCCTCTGCAACCGAGGTACGTGCCCTTGACCGAAATCAAACCCGGGACCCTTCAATCCTCCCGCGACACTCTATCCACTGAGCCACACTGGCTAAGGTCCTTGGCCATAACTCTTAGGGACCGTCTTGTTTCGTGGATCGCGGGTCCTCTAGTCCTCCTGTCCGGTCCCCAGGGAACCGGTTCTCCCTTCTCTGTGCTCCTGAGCTCGCAGATGCCCTGCCTCCCTGCAGGCCACGATCTCACCCAGGCAGCAACCAGATCCCCCCTGCGGGCAGCGCGCCCTCACCCAGGCACCAACCAGATCCCCCCCGGGCAGCGCGCCCTCACCCAGGCAGCAACCAGATCCCACCCGCGGGCAGCGCGCCCTCACCCAGGCACCAACCAGATCCCCCCCGGGCAGCGCGCCCTCACCCAGGCACCAACCAGATCCCCCCCGCGGGCAGCGCGCCCTCACCCAGGCACCAACCAGATCCCCCCCCCCCGCGGGCAGCGCGCCCTCACCCAGGCACCAACCAGATCCCCCCCCCACCCCCGCGGGCAGCGCGCCCTCACCCAGGCACCAACCAGATCCCACCCGCGGGCCACGCGCCCTCACCCAGGCACCAACCAGATCCCACCCGCGGGCCACGCGCCCTCACCCAGGCACCAACCAGATCCCACCCGCGGGCCGCGCGCCCTCACCCAGGCACCAACCAGATCCCCCCCGCGGGCAGCGCGCCCTAACTGTGCCCGGACCAGGGCCACCCTGGGGCCGCGCGCCTCACCCAGGCACCAACCAGATCCCACCCGTGGGCCGCGCGCCTCACCCAGGCACCAACCAGATCCCACCCGCGGGCCACGCGCCCTCACCCAGGCACCAACCAGATCCCCCCCGCGGGCCGCGCGCCCTCACCCAGGCACCAACCAGATCCCCCCCGCGGGCCGCGCGCCCTCACCCAGGCACCAACCAGATCCCACCCGCGGGCCACGCGCCCTCACCCAGGCACCAACCAGATCCCACCCGCGGGCCGCGCGCCCTCACCCAGGCACCAACCAGATCCCCCCCGCGGGCCGCGCGCCCTAACTGTGCCCGGACCAGGGCCACCCTGGGGCCGCGCGCCTCACCCAGGCAGCCGAGCACGTCGCAGGCGACAGCGGCGCGCAGGATTCGGGTGGACGCGGGGGCGCGAGCCGGAGCCCGCGGGGAGGTGAGGGACCCCGCGGGGGCCGCGGGCCGGCGCCCGGGCAGCAGCTGCAGGAGGCCGAGCGCCAGGCGGAGCGCGCCGCTGCCCAGGCACAGCGCGTTGAAGGCCCGCGGCTGGAAGCCCAGCACGAGCTGCGTGGCGGCGTCCCGCGTGGGGCAGCAGAAGGTCCCGAGGCGCGGGGAGGCCATGTCGGTGCTGAGGCCGCGGCCCAGGTCTGCCGGGACCCGCGGGCCGCCTGGGTCATGTGCGCCGGCCCGGCGGGGGGCGTCATGTGCTCTGGGCTCCCCCCACTACCCCCCGCCCGTCTGGAGTTTGCAGAAAAGGCGCGGGCGCGGCGGGGCCCCTGCGGCCTCTGCGAGGCCACGAGGCCTCACGAGGGCGATGCTGGATCCGGAGGGGGTGGGGGAGGGGCGCCAGAGGTCGGGGGTCAGCCTTCTCCCCTTTCACCAAGCCTCCCAGGGGCTGGATTTTGCGGAATCGAGGCCCCCAAACTCCATCTCCTCTTAACTGATCTGCCAGAAAAGCCCGCCTCTCTCTCCAGCCTGATCTCTCCTGAGGGGGCTCTGCCGTTTCTAATCAGAAGGTTTACAGGCACCGCACGACCAGGAACGGGGACTGGTGTGGGCTGCGCGAAAACAATGCTTTATCATCGCTACACTCCCCTCCCTCGAGGAAACAGGCCCACAGAAGCAGCGTTTGCATTTAAAATCAACAAATGAACCTTAAAGAAAGGGATACTGGGCCTAACCACACACTCACACTCTCTCTCTCTCTCTCTCTCTCTCTCTCTCTCTCTCTCTCTCTCCCTCTCTTCCCCTATCAAATCTGTTCCATTTATTACTCAGCTCAGCGGTGTAGGTTCGCTTTTGACATTTGAAAGGAACTTCCAAGAGTAATTCTGTTTAGAAAAGAATGTTATTCAAGTGTATCCAGGCTTTCTTAACTGCTATAATTGCCTGCATGGCTCACTATACATTGAAAATCACGCTTGCCGAAACCTGTTTGGCTCAGTGGATAGAGCGTCGGCCTGCGGACTGAAGGGTCCCGGGTTTGATTCCGGTCAAGGGCATGTACCTGGTTGCGGGCACATCCCCAGTGGAGGATGTGCAGGAGGCAGCTGATCAATGTTTCTCTCTCATGGATGTTTCTAACGCTCTGTCTCTCTCCCTTCCTCTCTGTAAAAAATCAATAAAATATATTTTAAAAACGAAAAAAAAATCACGCTTGATTCTAGAGCAGTGGTTCTCAACCTTGGCTGCACATGAGAATCACCTGGGAATCTTTTTAAAATCCTGATTTCTGGGCCTCATCCTCCGGAAATTCTGTTTCTTTGTGATGGGGTGGGGCCACATTAGTAACAAAGAAACAGAATTTCCGGAGGATGAGGCCCAGAAATCAGGATTTTAAAAAGATTCCCAGGTGATTCTAATGTGCAGCCAAGGTTGAGAACCACTGTTCTAGACCAGGGGTCCTCAAACTATGGCCCATGGGCCACATTCAAATACAAATATTGTATTTGTTCCCATTTTGTTTTTTACTTCAAAATAAGATATGTGCAGTGTGCATAGGAATTTGTTCATAGTTTTTTTAAAACTATAGTCCAGCCCTCCAACCGTCTGAAGGACAGTGAACTGGCCCCCTGTTTAAAAAGTTTGAGGACCCCTGTTCTAGACAGACAAAAGTTTCAAAATTATATCAGTACTAGTAATAAGCATCCTAGAGTGAAGCTTAAAAAGGAAATAGCTCTTTATGGTTGAAAATGAAAGAGCTGCTTCCAGGTTATGGCTCTACTAACCCAAGCTTTGTTTAAAAACAAAACCCAGCCGAAGCCGGTTTGGCTCAGTGGATAGAGCGTCGGCCTGCGGACTGAAGGGTCCCAGGTTCGATTCCGGTCAGGGGCATGTACCTGGGTTGCGGGCACATCCCCAGTGGGGAGTGTGCAGGAGGCAGCTGGTCGATGTTTCTCTCTCACCGATGTTTCTAACTCTCTCTGTCCTTTCCTCTCTGTAAAAACTCAATAAAATATATTTAAAAAAAATAAAAATAAAAAATAAAAATAAAAACAAAACCCAGCCCGCCCCCGCAGGCTCAGCGGTTGAGTATCGACCTATGAACCAGGAGGCCAGGGTTCCATCCCCAGTAGGGGGCGTGCAGGAGGCAGCTGATCCATGTTTCTCTCACATCGCTCTTTCTCTCTCTCTCCCCCTCTCCCTTCCTCTCTTGGAAATCAATAAAAACAAAACACAAACGCCTCTACTGTCATCAGTAAACCCAGTAGGTCCATTGGCAACCCCGAAGCCCTCTCCCCCCAGTCAGTGGGCGGCTCTCTAGGTTTCTTCCCATCCACCTAGGCAAGGTGTCAACACTTGACCGCAGACGCGGAGGGTGCCCTCCCACCCCCGGCTCACCCACAGTGCCACCCACAGTGCCACCCCAGCTTTGCAGTTTGAGGCGCTCAGGCAGAGTCTGGGCTCAGCGCCTGCGCCTTCATCCTGGAGACCAGGGGACCCGGCTTCCTGTCCCCGGGGACGGCAGACAGGCCCGCGCTGCCAGATGGGAAGCAGAGCCCCGAACAAAAGGCCGTCACTTCAAAAGGGCCCGCCCGGCACTGCGAGCCGCAGCTGCTCTCACAGAGGCCGGAACAGACTGACGTTGGCAAAGCCTGAACCGCTCTTCCCTGGGACACGCTTGCGCAGACCGTGGGAAACCCCAGGGAACTGCTCCCCAACGCCTGGCCTGAGCCAGCGCGCAGCCTGCTGGCTGCTTTGGACGGTGCGGCTCCTCCCCCTTCGCCCTGGGAAAGCAGCAGCCGCTTCTGCCCGGAGCCCGTGGGATGGGCTTTGAACCGTGAAAAGGGAAAGGGAGCCTCTGTGTGTCGCCCTCACGCGGAGGGTTCGGGCGGCCGATCCTTGCAGAGGTGTCTCTGCATCGCAGTCCCTGCTTTGTGCCCGAGCTGCACACACCCCTCTGCCTCCCCGTGCCACGCCGTGTGCCCTGCGCGGCTGTGGTGCCCAGTGTTCAAGGGAGCCGACACCAGGCGATCCCTGGTCAGGATCACCTTGGGAGGAAACTTACCAACGGGCGGGATCGGCTAGGGGCCTATGCTACCGATGGGCCTCGGAGCGGACCTGCGCAAGGAGGGATAGCAGACTACATTTCTTTCTGTTTTTTATTTTTTATTTTTTATTTTTTTTTCTTCTTTTTTTTTCTCTTTTTTTTTCTTCCTTCTGTTTTTTAAAGAGACATGCTTTATTTGTTATTTTTAAAAAATATATTTTATTGATTTTTTACAGAGAGGAAGGGAGAGGGATAGAGAGTTAGAAACATCGATGAGAGAAACATCGATCAGCTGCCTCCTATACACCCCTACTGGGGATGTGCCCGCAACCCGGGGATGTGTCCTCAACCGGAATCGAACCTGGGACCCTTCAGTCTGCAGGCCAATGCTCTATCCGCTGAGCCAAACCGGCTAGGGCCAGACTACATTTCTGAACTGTCCAACAAGTAAGAGGCAACTTGAAATTAGCCTGAAAAATAAAACTATGACAGAAACATGTTTGTGAGACAGTGAAATAATACGCAAAAAGGTAAACAGGTGAAGTGCACAGGCATACACAGGTGGACACATCTGGAAGTACCGCACAGGTCAACAATACAAGATGACACTGCAGCCCGGCCGGTGTGGCTCAGTGGTTGAGCTTCAACCTATGAAGCAGGTCACAGCTCAATTCCCGGTCAGGGCACAGGCCTGGGTTGTGGGCTCGATCCCCAGTAGGGGGCGTGCGGGAGGCAGCTGATCCATGATTCTCTCTCATCATGGATGTTTCTCCCTCTCCCTTCCTCTCTGACATCTATTTAAAAAATAGATGCTGACAAATGGATCAACATCCGCCTGAGCCAAAGAGCATTCTAAATGCAAATGCCCAGTGAGGGGTGCAGGCCTGAGGCTGGCAGTGGTGAGTAACATCCTTCGGCTGGGGAAACCCCCGGGAGCGAGGAATGTCTGGGACTAACTTGGGACCGAAGTCAGGATGCTGGGAGGAAAAGGAAGCACGTGCAAGAGGAAGAAGCCAGATAAGGACCCGCGGAGACAAACAAAGCGACTTGTGCTGAAAGAAAGCACTTCCGGACAATGTTCTGGAAGAAGCCGGAGGAAGGCTCCCGGGGTGGAGATGAGAGGAGAGCCCAGGGCTCTGAGAAAGCAACGGCCACTCGGGCTCTTGGCACCGGAAGCAGTTCAGCGCCTCCAACGGGCCCATCGACTCACAGTCGGCCCCACCTCAGTACACACCGTTTCCAACGCTTTCTCCCCAAAGCCAACTGGCCAGTCGCTGAGTAAATAAAGCTCAAGCAGAAGGCGAACCTGGGTGTGCCGGACAGGGATTCAGTCTTTTTTAAATTTTTTTATTTTTATGGATTACAGAGAGGAAGGGAGAGGGAGAGAGAGAGGACAGAAACATCAATGATGAGAGAGAGTCATTGATCAGCTGCCTCCTGCACGCCCCAGACTGGGGATTGAGTCCACAACCCAGGCACATGCCCTTGACCGGAATTGAACCCAGGACCCTTCCGTCCGCAGGCTGATGCTTTATCCACTGAGCCACACCAGCCAGGGCAGAGATTCGGTCTTCATCACAGCTTCACTTGCTGGGACACAGCCATCAGAACCTGAGGAAACCTTCGTTTGGAAGTTTCCAGAGAAAGCCAGTAGGGGTGGAGGAGTGTGGCCGGGGAGGGGTCCAAGCATGCCTTTGGTTCCCTTGATCCCGTGAACTGGGCAAACGCTAGGGGTCCGCTACATAGCTTGCAGTCGGCACACAGGGCTGCGCCTCATCTTCTGGCCTTGAGTCTTTCCTCTGCACGCCTGGGGAATTCAATAGCAAACATTCCCCGGGATGAATGGGCCTGGAATCCAGGCTTAGAACCCAAGGAGCCTGATTCAGGTGGTGGTTGGGCACTGACTTCCCCTGATGAAACAGAAGAGTGTGGGTTCTGAAGGAACCTTGCCCTTTCCGCCGAAAAGCAACAGACATTCAAGGATTCAGAAACAGTGCCCAAGCCCAGCTGGTGTGGCTGAGTGGTTGAGCATCAACCTATGAACCAGGAGGTCACGGTTCCATTCCCGGTCAGGGCACATGCCCGGGTTGTGGGGCTCCATCCCGTGTTGAGTGTGCAGGAGGCAGCCAATGAATGATTCTCTCTCATCATTGATGTTTCTAACTCTCTCTTCCTTCCTCTCTGAAATCAATTAAAAAATATTAAAAAATAAAACAAAATGGTAGGGAAACATTGCCGACCATTAAAACAAAATTATTTATTATTTAAATATATTTTTATTGATTTCAGAGAGGAAGGGAGAGGGAGAGGGGTAGAAACATCAATGATGAGGGAGAATCAGGGATTGGCTGCTTCCTGCACATCCCCTACTGGGGATGGAGCCCGAAACCCGGGCATGTGCCCTTGACCGAAATCGAACCCAGGACTCTTCAGTCCGAAGACCAACACTCTATCCACTGAGCCAAACAGGCTAGGGCAGTGGTCGGCAAACTGTGGCTCGCGAGCCACATGCAGCTCTTTGGCCCCTTGAGTGTGGCTCTTCCACAAAATACCACGCACGTACAGTGCAATTGAAACTTCGTGGCCCATGCGCAGAAGTCAGTATTTTGTGGAAGAGCCACACTCAAGGGGCCAAAGAGCCACATGTGGCTCGTGAGCCGCAGTTTGCCGACCACTGGGCTAAGGCCAACATTTTTTTTTAAAAAAGGAGAGAGAAATAGTGCCCGAGAGTATCCTCAGCTTGGCCACTTCAGAGAATGCGTCCTGGTCCTTGAACTGAGTCACCTCCGCCTGAGAGGGCAAGACCGAGTGTGTGAAGGGGGGGGGGGGTTGTGTTCAGAAAAGAGGAAGAAAATCAAACTAACATCAGTATCTGCTCTGTCTTGTGAGCCGGAGGCACTGGTGCTTCATGTCTTGCTTAAATCTCCCCTCCATTCTGTGGCTCATCTTTATTTCTAGTTGGTGTGTGAGGCGTGGGAAGAGGTGAGGGAACATGTCCAAGGTCACGGAGGTGGAAGCCCAGGCCTGTTGCGCCGGAAGCACTTCCTCCAGAGGGAACCCGGGCCGTGCCTGTCACCTTGCAAGTCTACAAACCAGCCAGACCCAGGGCGTCGCCTTCTCGCCCCTCATCTTGAGGCAACCAGGAGTCCACTTTGGAGACGTTGGGGGCAGGTCACAGGTGGCCGCATTTGATGCTGTGTGACTACACCGGTACTGTCAAGGAAGGAGATATATACATATTGTATAGCATGTACATATATGTTACATAGTTTAAACTTGTTACACGTTACATAGACCTGTGTGTATATATGCATGTTACATAGTTTAAACTTGTTTCAGGTTGTGTTCCTTCTGGAGCTCACTGCGGTAATGTGGTGATGCAGTGACCGTCATGTCTGGGAGCTCAGTCCTCATCTCCAGGAAACGCGTCTAACAAACCTCACAGAGAGGACGAGACCCGCTCCTGAACCACAGACTGCGGGTGATTTTGAAATGACTGCTTCGCTGCTACTCCAGCGGCTGAGGAGAGAATAGGAAATCCACACGTTAACCTCAAGGGCTTCTGTGGTTAGCACTGCAGCACGCTGGGAGATTAGCAACCTCCTAGCAACCCGGCGCATGCAGTAAGGATATGTATCTGACTCTGGCCGGGTGGCTCAATGGTTGGGGCATCATCCTGTACACCAAAGCGTTGCGGGTTTGATTCTGGGTCAGGGCACATACCCAGGCTTCAGATTCAATCCCAAGTCAGGGAGAATATGGGAGGCAAGCAATCAATGTTTCTCTCTCACATCAAAGTTTCTGTCTTTCCTTTCCTCTCTCTAAACACAGCCTCAGGTGAGGATTGAAAAAAAAGCCAATCAGCCCTGGCCGGCTTGGCTGAGTGGATAGAGCGCCAGCCTGCGGATTGAAGGGTCCCAGGTTTGATTTCAGCCAAGGGCACATGCCTGGGTTGCAGGCTTGATCCCCAGTGGGGGGCGTGCAGGAGGCAGCTGATCAATGATTCTCTCTCATCATTGATGTTTCTCTCCTTCTCCCTTCTTTTCTGAAATCAATAAAGAAATATATTCTTATTTTTTAATATATTTTATTGATTTTTTACAGAGAGGAAGGGAGAGAGATAGTTAGAAACATCGATGAGTGAGAAACATCGATCAGCTGCCTCCTGCACATCTCCTACTGGGGATGTGCCCGCAACCCAGGTACATGCCCTTGACCAGAATCGAACCCGGGACCTTTCAGTCCGCAGGCCAACGCTCTATCCACTGAGCCAAACCGGTTTCAGCAAGAAATATATTTTTTAAAAAGCCAGTCATATGCCCCTTTTGAAGTGTATAATTATGCAAATGTAAAGAATTACCATGATAGATTAGATTTTTAGAAAGTTACTGCGCCTGGGAGACATTTTTGTTGCAGTAACAATGCTACCACCTTTCAGATAGTCGTCCTCCGCTACTTCCTGCTATTTCTACTGCTGGTCAAGTGTGTCTCCATCCCTTGAAGTTCGGGCAGAGAGATTCCACTAAAACAAGGGCTCTGGCTGGCGGCCAGCGGAGGAAGTTCCTGGATCCAGTCAGCAGTCCTCCCAGCAGCAGTGGCTTCCCGCCCCTCATCCCCTCGGCACCCGAAGCATTTCAGCTCTGAGGATGCACACATGGTCCCGTCTCCTCATGTGCGTGTGGCCCTGGTTGATTTGTGGGGTGAGAGGGAGGGAGTGACAGAATCTTTAGTGAGCTCTCGAAGTTTGCATACTCTCCTGGCTGTCACTTTATTTTTATTTATTGATTTTACAGAGGGGGGAAGGAGAGAGAGAATGTCCATTTGTTGTTCCACTTATGTATGCACTCATTGGTTGACTTTTTAAAAAGTTGATTTTAGCCCTGACCAGTTTGGCTCAGTGGATAGAGCGTTGGCCTGCGGACTGAAGGGTCCCAGGTTCGATTCCGGTCAAGGGCATGTACCTTGGTTTCGGGCACATCCCCAGTAGGAGGTGTGCAAGAGGCAGCTGATCGATGTTTCTCTCTCATCGATGTTTCTAACTCTCTACCCCTCTCCCTTCCTTTCTGTAAAAAATCAATAAAATATATATTTTTTAAAAAAGTTGATTTTAGAGAGAGAGGAAGGGAGAGGGAGAGAGAGTCATGGATCGGCTGCCTCCTGCACGCCCACTACTGGGGATCGAGCCTGCAACTTGGGCCTGTGCCCTGACCAGGAATTGAACCGTGACCACTGGTGCTTGAGGGGGACAACAGATGCAAAAAGCCACTTACCACCGCCCCCCCGCCCCCCACTACTCTTTTCCTGGGGAAAACATTTTGTCTCTTGTAAAGAAGTCGCTGCCATTTAAAATCCTTGCTCGGATCGCAATGGATGCGGCCTGCTAACTTGAGTAATAAGCTCTCCCCTCTCTCTCTCTTCCCCTCTCATATCTTTATGGGAATGGAGCAGTCCTCACTGGGCTTGAGGGCAGCATGAGCCTTCCCCACGCACCCCCACCCTCAGCAGATAGCCAGCCTGCGCTGCGGCTCCTTAAGAGTGGCGGGCCTGCGGGGGCTTTAGCCACGGCCCCTCCAGGCTAACAGCGAGCGCCTTCCAGTGGTCCCAGCCGGGACCTGGGACCCGCGGAGCCCTGGCCATGTTCCCCAGAGAGAGCAGGGCCTCACCCCAGGACCCTGGATCCGCTCCTGTGTGTGGCTACAGGGTCGTTGCACGTGGGATTAAATTTAGGAGTTGGAGATGAGGAGACTGTGAGGTCTGATCAAATAATTGAATCATCCCTGCCTCCCCCTGGGAACTGACCTTTAGGCCACTTCACAACCGACATTCCCTTTCGCTTGACCACATTCCACTTGCTAAGACCATTATCTCTCCCCTCCGGACTTTCCCAGGATCCGGACCTGCCCAGAGAGTTTCCCGCTGAACCCTCCCCCCTCCACCCCCCAGAGTCCTTAAACCCTCTGACTGCCCGTCACTGGGGGGCTGGCAACATTCGGGGCTCAGCCCATGTGGTCTCCAGGTGACCCAATTCATTCACAATCCCTCACTATGTGTGCTCCTCCTTTGGCGATCCTGACAGACCCCCCTGGTTTCTGCAGATGGCCCTGTAGTGTCCCCCGAGTGTCCTCCAGGCTGAGGAAGGCGGGCCCGGGCAGACAACAGAGGCTGTGAGGACAGGGGTAGAGATCGAAGGGGTGCGGCCACCAGACACGGGAGGGGCAGGACACAGGCTCGCCCCACTGCCCTGAGGGCCCGCCCTGCTGACCTGGAGTTCACACTTCTGGCCTCCAGGACAGAAGCACAGGTCGCCTGTTTTGAGCAGGTGATGGTGATGTGTGACAACAGCCAGCCCTAGGAAACCACAGTGTCCCAGAGGCCTCAGATTTCCACGCGCCCTAAAGGCACTCATGGTTGACTCACCTCACCTGCCCGCGGGCCTTCAGTCGCCACTTATCAGGCACTCAACTCAGTTCTTCAGCAAGAAAACCACTTGTCTGTTTTCTTAAAATATTTTTATTGATGTCAGAGAGGAAGGGAGAGGGAGAGAGAGAGAGAAACATCCATGATGAGAGAGAATCATGGATCGACTGCCTCCTGCATGCCCCCCACTGGGGATCGAGCCCACAACCCGGGCATGTGCCCTGACTGGGAATCAAACCGTGACGCCCTAGTTCATAGGTCGAGACTTAACCACCAAGCCACACCGGTCAGGCAAGCCACTTGTTTTTGATCGCCCAGCCACTACCACGTACACACACACTCTCACACACACACACACACACACACACACACACACCCCCTGGGGAGGGGATGTTGAGGCTCAATGATTCCAAATGAACCCGATTGGGCCAGATTTCTGCCTTCCAGCGCGGAGGCTGCCAAGCTCCCCACCAAGAGAGCTCCTGGGTCATGATTTCCACCTGAGGAGCCCAGGGCCTCTCAGCCTGCGAGATAACAGCTCCCTTATTCCTCCTCCTGGAGGTGCTAGAAATACTTCAGGGAGAGGAAACCAGCCGCAGGGCCACCTCAGGTGTCCCTAACCCTTTCCCCTCCTGTCCTGGTCAGTTAGACGCCCTTCTGCACTGACTTGGGCTCTAGTTGTCTCCTGGCGGCTGCTTGCTTTGTGCTCGCAGCTGGAGTTAGTGCCCCACACTCCCTGCACCCTTTACACTCCTTCCCCACCTCCCACCTCCCACCTCCCCACCCGGAGGCTGCCGGGAAGATGCTCAAGAAATACCTCAGAAGCCCACGCCCCTTGGCTACTTTATATGAAGGCCAAACTGCAAAATAGCCAACGTCTTTCTAAAGCTGTATTTTAAAATAGGAATCTTTAAAAATAGTGGCTGCAGCTAAGCACGCTCTCATGAACGCTCCTGATTTGAAAAGGTAGGTATTGGGTTATATTGTGATTAGCTATTGATGGTTCTCTGAAAGTTGGTTCAATTTGCCTTTTATTTATTTAAATATATATATTTGTATTGATTTCAGAGAAGTAGGGAGAGGGCGAGAGAGAAACATCAATGAGGAGAGAGAATCATGGATCGGCTGTCTCCTGCATGCCCCCCACTGGGGGTCGAGTCCTCAACTCAGGCATGTGCCCTGACCAGGAATCAAACCGTGACCTCTTAGTTCACAGGTCTACATCCAACCACTGAGCCACACTGGCCGGGCCAATTTGCCTTTTATTGATTGATTCATTCACTATTGGTAAAAATTTATATTAAGAATATGTTTTAACCCCCATTTATTTAGTCCCTTCACATCCCACACTTTAAACAGCGCATGCGTCCTAACAACGGAAGAAGGGAACTCACAGGCCTGGGGTAGCCTCCAGTTCTGCAGGCAAAGCTTCCCACCCGGAGGCTGCAGCCTCCTTCCTATTGGCTGTTGCTGTTTGGAGATCAAGGGAGCCTCACGGTGTGGCCAAGTGTCCAAACCTCCTACAGAGGGAAGCCCACGCCCTCACTGGTGGACCTACAGGGAGAGAGCGGCAGCAATGCATGCAGGGCAGGGGGTCTCAACCCTCATCTGTGTCAGAACTGCCCTCCGCTGCCCAACCTGGCCTCGGTCCTGCAGGAGGAAGGCGAGTCCTTCAGGGCCTGGCTCAGTGACCTCAGGCCGGCCGCTTAATCCCTCGTGGAAAGGGGTGATGGAGGTCCCGGAGGGAGTGTGCTGAGAGGAGCTGAGTCCAGTTACAGAGGGCGCTTGGCACCCTGGACCCTGCCTCTCCCAATGATAACATCTCCCAACATCAGCGGTTCTCAACCTGTGGGTCGCGATCCCTTTGGCGGTCGAATGACCCTTTCACAGGGGTCGCCTAAGACCATCCTGCAGATATTTGCATGACGATTCCTAACAGTAGCAACATGACAGTTCTGAAGTAGCAACAAAAATAATTTTATGGTTGGGTCACAACATGAGGAACTGTATTTAAAGGGCCAGAAGGTTGAGAACCACTGCCCAACATGATAGCACAATATATTAACATTGATACAATGACACACGCCACCAAGTTCATTCAGATTTCCCCAGTTAACACGCACTCCTGTGTGTGTGCATTTATTTATTATTCTTTTTTAATCCTCACCCGAGGATATTTTTCCATTGAGTTTAGAGAGAGTGGAAGGGAGAGGGGGAGATAGAGAGGAACACCGATGTGGGAGAGACACATCAATTGGCTGCCTCCTGCCTGCCGCAGACCAGGGCTGGGAGCCTGCAAGGGAGGTACGTGCCCTTGACTGGAATCAAACCCGGGACCCTTCAGTCCGAAGGATGACACTCTATCCACTGAGCCAAACCGGCCAGGGTGTGTGTGTGTGTGTGTGTGTGTGTGTGTGTGTTCAACTCTGTGCAATTTAATCAGTCTGTGAGGATTCGTGGGGCCACCACAGTCACGGTACACTTGAGATTGATTCTTACGGGCACACTCTCCAAGGCTCCGCTGAAAAAGGGGAAAAAAAGGCTTATTTCTCTAACTCAGTGGTTCTCAACCTTCCTAATGCCACAACCCTTTAATACAGTTCCTCATGTTGTGGTGACCCCCAATTTCATTGTTACAAATTGAACATAACTAAAGCATAGTGATTAATCACAAAACAATATGTAATTATATATGTGTTTTCCGATGGTCTTAGGCGACCCCTGTGAAAGGGTTGTTCGACCCCTAAAGGGGACGCGACCCACAGGTTGAGAACCGCTGCTCTAACTAGAGGCATTGAGGACCCCACAGCCTGGAGGGCATTCCTGGGGCAGTGAGCACTGCCCAGCCTCGGGCAGGTGCCAGGGGAGTCTGCACTCATTCCAATCGCCATGGAATCCTGACCACAGGATGCAGACCCCTCACTTGACCGCTGAAGAGACCAGAGTTGGAGCTCCTCTTCCTGGCTCCTCAGTGGCAGAGCCCAGACGAGGCCCGGGTGGGCCTCAGAGTCTGTCCAGGGCTGTCCCGTCTTGTCCTTGCCGCCGGTCCCAGCGCCATCACCTGCTAACAGCCCGGACGGATGGAGCTGCTTGGAGGAAACAGGCGTTCATCAGCGTCCGGCTTCATAACTACAAACGGCAAGAAAACAATTGTTTTTTTGCAAAGCATGCAAATACCTAAATACTGCGATTTCTTTATTCCGGACTTTTATGGAAATTGAAAAAGAGGCAGGAAGAGGTGGCACACCCGTTCATGTCATAAACATGCAATGATGCCAGCCCAGCACGCACTGCCCCTGTAGGAGTGTCCCCTGGGCCACTAAGTCCCAGTGACGGAAATCCCTGAAAGCGAGAGCAGGGTTTGCAGGGGAAACGCTTCTGGGATGTAGCTGTAGGAAGAGCCCACAGGAAGCCATTCCTCACCTGGTGGGCGTGCCTCAGTGGCTGAGCGTTGACCTAAGAACCAGGAGGTCACAGTACCATTCTGGTCAGGGCACATGCCCAGGCTGCGGGCTCCATCCCCGGTGAGGGGCGTGCAGGAGGCAGCTGATTCTCTCTCATCACTGATGTTTCTCTCTCTCTCTCTCTCCCTCTCCCTTTCTCTGTGAAATCAATAAAAATATGTTTTTTTTTAAAGATGCCATTCCTCATCTGGGCTGGGCGCTGCAGAAGGGGCTTTGCGGGAGGGTGAGCAGTCCGTCGTCCCTCCTGGGGACAGGTCCAGCGGTGGGACCCTGGCTGCAGGGGGCGCCCCTTCCCAACTCTCCGGCGGGTGTGGGCGCGCGCGGGGCGCTCCCGGGACCCACGGTCCCGCCCGCTTCCGGCCTCACCTGCGCGGCCCCAGGTCTCCGCCCGCGGTCCGCGCCCACAAAGGCGGCGGCGCCGGGCCGGCCGCGCGCCCCAAGATGGAGACGCCAAGGACTCGGGCCGCCGATCGGCCCGTCCCGCGGCTCACCTGCCGCGCCCCGGTCTTCCCGGGGGCGGGCTGACGCGCCCCGGACCTCCGAGGGCCTCGCGGGCAGACGGGCGGGGCCTCGGGCCGCAGACCCGGGCCGTCCCCCGCCCCGAGCGCGCGCCCCCGCTCTACGCGCGCCCCCGCTCCTCGGCCCGCCGATCGGCGCGAGCCCCCCGCGCCCGCCGCGCCCCGCCCCGCCGGCCCGCCCCCTCCGGGCCCGCCCTCCGCCGCCCGGCTCCCTCCCGGCTCCCTCCCGGCTCGGCCGGCACTTTCCTCTCAAGTTGCAGCGCAAGTTCGCTGGTGGCCGGCGGCGGGGCGGGCGCCCGCAGCCTCGTCGCCTCGGCCAGCCGGGCCCCCCGGGGTGCATGGGCGCGGGCCCGGGGTCTCAGGAGCCTGGCCGTCTGCGCGCCCCGCGCCATGGAGGGCGCCGAGCCCCGCGCGCGGCCCGAGCGCCTGGCCGAGGCCGAGGGGCGCACGGCCGACGGCGGGCGCCTGGTGGAGGTGCAGCTGAACGGCGGCGCCCCGTGGGGCTTCACCCTGAAGGGCGGCCGCGAGCACGGCGAGCCGCTGGTCATCACCAAGGTAGGGCGCGCGCGGGACCCGCGCGGTGACAGCGCGCCGGCGGGCGGGGGGCTTGGAGGGGGTGGGGGCACCCGAGGGAGCGGAGCGATCGCGCCCCGGGCTCCAGGGCGCGCGTCGGGCCGGGTCACCCGTGGGGAGGTGGACTCCGGGCCACGTCTAGGTGTGCAGTCCGGGCGCCAGCCCCGCCGCTCCGTGGCGGCTTCCAGCCCTGCTGGCTCCCGGCCCCCGCGCAGAGTTTAAATGGCTTCTGTTCCGGGTCCCCTCCCCTCCCCCTCCGGGAAGGAGCCGGACGGGGTCCCTGGCCCCTCCCGGTCTGGCCCGCAGCGGCCTGCACCTGTGGGGCTGCCCAGAGGCCGGGGAGAGCCGCTCCCACGTGCCCAGGGGTGGACGGAGCCGCCCCACCCGCGTGCGCCTCGGTGGACGCTCGGTTCTGCGCCCCTCGGACCCGCGCCCCGATCACTGGGAAACCCAGCCCAGCAGCTGCCGCGGGCGCAGCTTCTCGATTCCCATCAGCCCATCAATATTTACTGACTTTCAGCTTCCAGTTCCACGGCGCTCTGGAGACCTGCCGAAGCTACGGGAACTTTTCAGCGCCTTTATAGACGTGGAGTTTCGGCTCCAATAACGATTCCTAGTGTGTCTGATCCGGAATGTGTTTCACCTGTAAGAGATGGGGAGAGGGGGCTGTTTTAAAACTGAATTCTCTTGTGTCAAATACAAACCCACCTTGAAATGGACCAGCCGAACCCGTAAAAACACGCAAACAACCACCAAATCTTCCTGTTTTCTTCTGGCTCCAAGTGTGGGGTTGGCGCGTTCATTTGGGAAGGGTTGGGCAGGGCATTCCTAGGGACAAAGTTCCATTTCCAATGTGAAATGCTTGGCTGCTGGGAGCCAGTGAAGGTGACCTGCCTTCTCTGGGCTTTCCTGCTTGTCCGGTGCAGGGAGAAGCCTGGTGAAGGCTAAGCCGCCCTCGGCCATGAATTTGGGAAGTGGCTTTGTGGTTCAGATAGCCAAGGAGCCATCAAACTTCTCTGTTCCATGCTTTGGCTCCGGTTTATCTTTGCAGAACTGCAGACTTGAGGGGAGGCTTGGTGAGAGTGCGCTGACTTGGTGTTGAACTGTGTGCTCTTTGGAAAGATGGTGGGCAGGCATTGTGACCTGGCCCAGCAAGGGCACTTTTCCCGCATGTTTGAGTATGAAAGCATATTTTGCCTGTATCTATTTTAAAAAATATATCCTTGTGTATCAACTTTTTTTTTAACTAATTTTTTTTAGAGAGAGAGCAAGGGGGAGAGAGAAACATTGATCGGTTGTCTCCCATATGCACCCAGACTTGGGATTGAACTCACAACCTAGCTATGTGCCCTGACCAGGAATTGAACCCACAACCTTTTGGTGTATGAGAGGGTGCCCCAACCCACTGAGCAACCCAGTCAGGGCTTGCCTGTCCCTTTTAAATAAAGGTTTTACAAGACATTTCTGATGGTAAAATTAAAGATACTGGGTAAATGTCTCAGACCTTTAGTATCTCATGTATTCTTTTAAAGAAAAGATACACGATTCAACTTTCATGGAGGGGCAAACCTAGGTTTACCGTTGTTTGTATGGAAGAGAATACAGTAATTAAATAACAATACAAGAATAAACTGGCTGAGTACTCACAACTGTAAACCCACGTTTGCCCCACCCTGTGTCTTCATAGCAGGTGGAACAAGTTGAAAAACATTTAAGCTGAAGTCTTGCTTTTTGGCCTTAAACCGAGGGAGAAAGCTGGAAGTCACTTTACAATTTATTTGTCTTGCTAGAAGCTGATTAAGGGGACCCCAGAGCATCTCCTCCTTTCTACAGGTACCCCAAGTTCTCCCCCCTTCTTTTTGCTTAATATTTTTTGTTTTTCAATTACAGTTGACGTATAATATTATAGTAGTTCCCGGTACACAACCCAGTGATTCGACATTTATATAAGTTACGAAGTGATCACCCATATGGCAATAGGTACCCCAGTGGCCTCCTGTTCTCTGTGTCTAAGAGGACCCCAAAGTTCTAGAAACCCCAGTGTAATGGCCTCCTGTTCTCCGTGTCTAAGAGGCGCCATTCCGCAAACCGAAGGCGGGGGCAGTAGCACCGGCAGACACCGGGGCCTTCTCGGGGCTGGGATGCCCTGGCCCCTGAGTTGGCCTATTGGTTGCTAAGGTTTTTGAGGGAACATTTTTGTGGCCGGGCTAGAAGCAGTGTGCGCTCAGCCTTTCTGCACTGTGCTTAAGGATTTTACAGACTCAAATGCTTGTGATTCTTATCTGAGATACTCATGCGTCCCTCCCTTTAACTGCTGCTTCAAGGAGATTTGTGGTTTCTTTGCTCTGGAGGGAGAGCATTCAGAGCAGCTTGGGCTTGTGTTCTAAATGTTCATGCACACGTGTAAGTGCGCACATGCATGCTCACACATGCACACACGGAACGGTATTGACGGTATTTCCATAACTGTCTTTTTTCCTGGGTTAGTTGTCAGGGATGCTGGCTTACAATTCAGCAGCTGGCAGTTATGGTAACTACCACGTTGTTAGGAAAGGATGAAGGAGAGCGGGTGCAGCTCTAACCACTTAGAGAGGATGGAGATAGACTCTGTGATGAGCATTGGGGACACTTGTTTCACACCAGAATTTGGATAAACCTGAGCTTGGACTCTTTCTTTCCCTATTGCTACCGAAAAATCTTCAGGTCTCATAGTAATTCTTCTAATCGACTTTGTGCACTTAAAAAACTTCGTGATTAGCCCTGGGTGGGTGGCTTAGTTGGTTGGTCATTCCGTACATGAGAAAGGTTGCGGGTTTGATCCCTGGTCAGTTGGATATGGGAGGCAACTGATCGATGTTTCTCTCTCTTCTTTCTCTCAAATCAATAAACATAGCCTGGCTAGTGTGGCTCAATGGTTGAGCATTGCCCCATGAACCAAGAGGTCACGGGTTTTATTTCTAGTAGGGCACATGTCTGGGTTGTGTGCTTGATCCCCACTAGGGGGCGGGCAGGAGACAGCCGATCCATGATTCTCTCTCATCATTGATGTTTCTATCTCTCCCTCTGCCTTCCTCTCTGAAATCAATAAAATACATATATAATATATATAAATATATATAAAAAATATATAAAAGGCTGATATGCAAAGTGACCCCTTGGGAGTTCGATCGCTCGCTATGATGTGCGCTGACCACCAGGGGGTGGTGCGGAACGAGGAAGGCTCTGGCCGGCAGCCTGCAGCCGGGGAAAGCCTCGATTGGCCCTGATTGCTGGCCAGGCCTAGGGACCCTACCCGTGCATGAATTTCATGCACCAGGCCTCTAGTAAATAAATAAATAAACATATCCTTGGGTGTGGATTTAAAAAACAACAACTTTGTGACTAAATATATATTTGGGCCCTGGGGTCTTAGACAGTGCCTTGCCGATCTGACAGAATCTGGCTGGGAGGAGCCGGACCCAGTGCAAGGACTGTTGTGACAATGAGGTCTTCTTAGAAAGCCTCACAGAGTGTGCATCTTAGAACTGGGAGGGGCGCCACACCAGGCTGCCTCAGGCCTTGACCTTCAGATGGAGGCCTTGGGTAGCCCACTGGATAGATGTGCGCTGGGGGTCACCAACATGGCGAGTCTTGAGAAGGACCTTGAGGACCAGCTCTGGGCTCCGAATGTCCCTGCTTTCCCTGCAGCCGGGGCCACCGCTGCAGTGCCATAGTGAACGACTCATATCCATCTGACGAGTTTTTTTGTTTTTTTAAAATATATTTTATTGATTTTATACAGAGAGGAAGGGAGAGGGAAAGAGAGTTAGAAACATCGATGAGAGAGAAACATCGATGAGAGAGAAACATCGACCAGCTGCCTCCTGCACACTCCCTACTGGGGATGTGCCTGCAACCAAGGTACATGCCCTTGACCGGAATCGAACCTGGGACCCTAGAGTCCGCAGGCTGATGCTCTATCCACTGAGCCAAACTGGTTAGGGCCATCTGACGAGTTTTTATAGTAAACCTGCTGCTATGCTATCCTGGGCCGGGATGTTCTCTCTGGGGGGCTGACCTGGGCATTGTAGGATGTTTAGCAGCATCCCGGGCCTCTACCCACTGACACCCCCTCTCCAGGGTTGACAACCAGAAGACCCCCTCCAGACTGCGGGACGTCCCCTGGGTGCCCTTTCCCTCGATAGGTACCCAGGTGGCACCTTTGCTTTGAGAGGATTTTCGTGTCTAAAGCAAATGCCTCTTTTGAAGACAGGGGCTGTGGGGCCTTCCGCTGGGAGGCCCCTGGTGAGGCCAGTCATTGCCTGCTGGGCTGTTTTCTTCCCGGCTGGCCCTGATAAAAGGCTTTATTTACATAGCAAAACTCAAACAAATACTTGCTGGGTCCGCAGTTTTGTAGCTGGAGAAAGGAAATCGGAGGAGCCTGCACGGCCAGTGCTGCCTTTTACAGGCCGTCAGGGGCTGCTGGTACGCTCGGGCTCTGGGTGAGTTTGAATGAAGGGGATCCGACTTCCCTTCCCGGGAGTGGCATCCGTGGAATGTGAAGTGCCTGTGTGAAGTGCCCCCAGACCCCCACTGCAGGTGGCCGCGCCGACTGGAGCAGTGGCATTTACCAGGGCTGCCAAACAGCCCGCTGCTCCCAGCAACGTCAGAGTCCTGGGAAAACGCAGGCGTTGACTTTTTGTGTGTCCAGGGCCTGTGAGGGGATCCCGGGCACCAGGTCCCTGCACAGGTCCCGCTGGCCTTGCCGTTGCTTTCCCCATCAATCCAGGAAGCCTACTCGTGGTCGGCAAACTGCGGCTCGCGAGCCACATGCGGCTTTTTGGCCCCTTGAGTGTGGCTATTCCTAAGCCTTAGGAGTCCCCTAATTAAGTTAATAACATTGTACCTACCTATATAGTTCAAGTTTAAAAAATGTGGCTCTCAAAAGAAATTTCCATCGCTGTACTGTTGATATTTGGCTCTGTTGACTAATGAGTTTGCCGACCACTGGCCTAGACCTTCAGTGGCTCAGTGGTTGAGCGTCAGCCTATGAATGGGAGGTGGCAGGGCACATGCCTGGGTTGCGGGCTCGATCCCCAGTGTGGGGCGCGCAGGAGGCAGCCGATCGATGATTCTCTCTCATCATGGCTGTTTCTGCCTCTCTCTCCCTCTCCCTTCCTCTCTGAAGTCAATACAAAAATATATAAAACAAAACAAAACACTGTCAGTGGGAGTGGGGAATGGGGGAAGCTCATTTCTAAAATGTCAGAATTCTGAGAAAGCACCGAGTGCCCGGCTGGGTGTCGGCAGGCTGCGGCCTCGGGAATGTTTGTTAAGAGAAGGAATGAAGCCAGGCCCTCCTTTGGGCCTGTCTTGAGGCTCCCCCCCCCCCCCAAGAATGCCAGAGCCTCGGCCAGCAGCCCCACAGGAGACGGACGGGCCTGGCCTGCTCCCAGGGTTGCGCCCATGTCAGGTTGCCTTCGGGGAGCAGAGCCACCCTGGGCGGTGGGAGGGCTGTGGGCCGTCCCGTCCAGTGTCCTGACTCACTCTCTCTGGGGGTTCTGCCCATTAGCATTTCCCCGGATGTGAGAGAGCCCAGCCATGCTTTCTGGTTTGGGGGTGTGTGTCCCACAGCGGGTGGCACATGTCCTATGTAAATCAAGGGCTCAAGGCCAAAACTGGTCTCTCGGAGGCACTGACACCTCGCCTGGCCTCGAGGTTGGACAAGGGGCTCCTTCTATGGACCATGCTGTCCTCGTCACTGGGGACCTGGGGACCCTGGGCATGACAGCTTGTCCTGATGGGCTTCTCTTTGCCCCCAAGAACCAAGTCCTTTGTCAGTGCTGAGAGCAGGTTTGAGAATTAGGGGTGGGACTCTGTAGGGGCTCTGGGACTGACGGGGTCGGCCTTTCTGGGGTTCCCTCTGAGGGCTTGTGCCCGGGGCCTTGAGGTTCCCCAGGTGGAGGAATCTTTCTCTTAGAAATTGATTTAGCTTCCCCAGCCGGCATGGCTCAGTGGTTGAGCGGCAACCTAGGAACCAGGAGGTCACAGTTCGATTCCCGGTCGGGGCACAGGCCCGGGTGGCGGGCTCGATTCCCAGTGTGGGGCGTGCAGGAGGCAGCCGATCCATGATTCTCTCTCATGGATGTTTCTATCTCTCTCCCTCTCCCTTCCTCTCTCTAAAAAAAAGAAAAAAACCCCCACAAATTAATTTAGCTTGACTCCCACCTATAAACCCAGAGGCTCGCAGGGTGTGAAAGCTACGGACGGAAGCTGTGTGTCACTTCCCTACCCCATGGATGGGCCCTTCCTGGTCCAGTCTGAGTGATCCTCAGCACGCCCTGGCAGTCTTGGGGGGCGGGGGGCGGGGGAAGGAAAGCAGTTTGCCCAGAGCTGAGTGCAGGAGCGATGAGAGGCTGGCGTTCCTGAACTCACCTTTCTCTCCCAGGGCCGGCAAAACGGCTCCTTGCTGGGAAGGGGCCCGTCTTCCTACTCGGACGTGCGGGCCGCCCTCCTGCCAAGGTTGTTCTGTGCCAGCGGAGAATAAACCTGGGTTTGTGGGTTTCTCCCGGGCTCTGGGAGCGCCTCTTGTACCCTGGGCGCACTGTACATATTTGACGGGATCATTTGAGGATGTCAAGGCCGAACACACAAGTTTGATTCAGGTCTTTCTTCTTTTACTTTCCAACGCTGTAGCCAGGCGGGGAGTGGGGGGTTGGGGGGCAGGGAGGGGGAGCGCTGGGAAGAGGAATTTGCAAGGCACCTCGGGGAGCTGACAACTCTCACCCGCTTGAAGGATTTGGAAAGAGCTCAGGGCTGCATGTTGCTCCCTTGGGCCTTTTCAAAACGTGGCCGTTGCCCAGCGCAGGGTCTGTTCTGTTACCCGCTGGGCCAGGCATGTGCGCTGTCCTGGGTAGGGCGAGCCTGGTCTGTTCAGCAGTTTGCATGTTAAGGCTTCTCTTTCGGGGAGAGCGGGGAGACATACCTTAGGAGAAGGACACTCGAATACCATTAAAGAATAATTGGCTCTGCCGGTGTGGCTCAGTCGTTGAGCATCGACCTATGAACCAGGACAGTGGTCAGCAAACTCATTAGTCAACAGAGCCAAATAGCAACAGTACAACGATGGAAATTTCTTTTGAGAGCCTAATTTTTTAAACTTAAACTGTATAGGTAGGTACATTGTGATTAACTTAATTAGGGGACTCCTAAGGCTTAGGAAGAGCCATACTCAAGGGGCCAAAGAGCCGCATGTGGCTTGAGAGCCGCAGTTTGCCGACCACGGAACCAGGATGCTCAACGGTTAGATTCCGGTCAGGGCACATGCCCAGGTTGTGGGCTCGATCCCCAGTGTGGGGCGTGCAGGAGGCAGCCGATCCATGATTCTCTCTCATCATTGATGTTCTTATTTCCCTCTCTCTCACCCTCTCCCTCTCCCTTCCTGTTTCTGAAATCAATAAAAACATTTAAAAAAATGACTATAAATGTAAAAAAAAAATTGCACTAACCTTTTATTTTCCGTTCAAAGAGATCAGGTTGCTCTGGAAAGTCGGGATGTTTTGCATTGCAAAGCAGAAGGATCACTTTGTACCTGGGCTGTGTTTAATTTAATTAATTTATTTTTAAAAGATATTTTTATTGATTTCAGAGAGGAAGGGAGAGGGAGAGAGAGAAACATCAATGATGAGAGCGAGTCATGGATTGGCTGCCTCCTGCACACCCCCTAGTGGGGGTCGAGCCTGAAACCAGGGCCTGTGCCCTGACCTGGAATGGAACCGTGACCTCCTGGTTCACAGGTCGATGCTCAACCACTGAGCCACGCCAGCCGGGCGCTGGGCTGTGTTTTAAATCTCTGGGGTTTTTAGTTGTGGGGGGTGTCAGCTGCCTCTGTCCGTGGGGGTGGGCGGGAAAGGGCTGCAGACTGTCTCTCTTTTGGGGCAAAGGGGACTAAGACTTTCAGCTCAAAGGCAGTTGTGAAGGTGAGGAGAACCCAGGCGGGTGGAGTCTGAGAGCTTTAAAGGAACCCTTTTACTCACCCATAGAAGGAAAGGGACAAAATGTTAGTGTGTCCTTTTGAGCTTTGTTTTTGTTTTCATCCGAGTGGTTCTGGCACAGTTTAAATAATCAGATCGCTCCTCAGGCTGTGGTCACACCGGCCCTCTCCCAGGTCATTTCCTCCTCCCCAGAGACAACTGGAAACTTTTATAGCTGCGTGCTGCCCGCATTGCTTACATTCTGCGCTGCTACTTGTGTTCGTTCTTCTGAGAGGCGACTAGTGACTTCACGTCTCCTTCCCACCGACTCCCCGGGCACGTTTCTTGGGCCCCCACACTCCCACTGGTCTTACCTCCTAATTTTGGTCAGAAGAGGGCTTTTCAGCCTTAGCACTATTGACATTTTGGACCAGATAATTCTTTGTCGTTTGGGGCTGTGCACTGCGGGCCGGTTAGCAGTGTCTCTGTTCTCCACCCACGAGATGCCATTAGCAACCCTCATCCTAGTCGTGACCGTCATGAATGTCTCCAGACGTGGCCAGATGTCCCTTGGGGAGAAAAATCACCCTTTTTGAGGACCACTGAACTAATATTTAGTGTTTATTTTGTTTGCCAGGATCTTTCAGTGCTGAGCCTGGTGGTATGAACTATAATAATCCCCCCGCCCACACACAGACACAGGTTTTCATAATCACTAAGGTTAATGATAGTTTGGTTTCTCTGCTTAATTTTTATGTACTTATCACTGATTCATCCTCCAAAGCTTCCCTAAGTATGAAAAATCTTTTAATACTTTGAAACACCTGGGGGGGCGGGTGTTGCAAATGCCATTGTTTGACCTCAGCAGAGAGAGTTATTCGGTGCAGAAGCCTCAGTTGAAGCTGTCCGCGGGCGCTCGGCAGGGGTCTGCTCTGCGTGTCCGGATCCGTGTCTGGATCCGTGTCCGGATCCCAGGGGAGGGGACACACCTTTCTGTGTGTGACCTTTGAACTGGTTCTGACATTTTCTGTCTTATTTTTCATGCCTTTGTATTTGTGTTCTTCTTGGGGGAATTTTGTGCAACTTTGTCTTCCAGTTTTTCCACCGAGTTTTAAATTTGTGCTCTCAGTGTTTTACAAATGGCCAACTTTTTGTTCTCGAATGTTCCTTGTTGATACCACACTGATCTTGTTTCATGGGCCTTCTCTCTATCATTGAGGCTATTTAGCTGTTTTTGTGGGGGTTTTTTTTAGCCTTTCGGCATAGATTCAGTTTCTGAGCTCTGCTGCTTTCTGTCTGTTTGGCTTCTCTCCTCCCTGCTAGGGCGAGGCGCTCCCAGGTACAGGTAGGTGGGAGCGTGTGACTGCGGGGGCCGTTTGGAGGCTGTGCGGGGAGGCCTGGCCGGGCTGCTTCCTGGGGCTCTGGGAAGGCCGTAGCTTCCAGTGTTTCTTTGGGGCTGGTCACGTGCTGGTCAGGTAGGACTTTCTTGCTCTCCTGAAAGTCAGTTCCTGGTGGAGGCAGATCTGAGAGGTGATCGGGGCTCCCAGGGCCTCTGCCGGCTCCGAGGGGCCCGGCTCTGCTCAGTGAGGCGAACATGGGCACCTCCGCCCTCCGCTGGCCACCCAGGCTCCGTGTGGAGGGAAGGTGCCCACTGGTGACCAGTGGCAGCGCGAGGAGACGGCTGCAGCCACCACCTTGCCCTTAACCTTTCTAATCCTTCAGGCCGTCGAACTGTGATTTTCAACCTTTTTTACCTGATGACACACATGAGCTAATTACCCAAATTCTGTGGTACACCAAAAAGTGTGATCTGAAAAAAAATAGGTATAATTTTGATTGATTTACAAAAAATGAGTGATAATAGTATGCAGCTACCCTTTTTGCTCCAAAGTGACTTTTAAAAAAAAATCAGGTGCCTATACTTGTAGGTAAGGATTTCTGGTACCAAGAATGAACCAATCAAACATAAACTTATGCGGTGTGACCAATAAGATGCACCTCAGACCACTCACATGGCCACTATTGTGTTGGCTGTTGTCATTTTATTTAACAATAAGGGAAAAGAGGTGAGTGCCTCTGACTAAATAGATATTGCATATTTTAAAAATCCCTGAACTAGAATCATCCCCGTTTTTGTATATTGTCATGGGAATTAAATGAGGTAATAGGTGAAGCTAGCTCTAGCGAATTAAATCTCTCCTTTCCCTCTCCTATTTAACCCTGCTTCATTAAGATTTTGGAAAGCTGTAAAAAGTAATGTTAGTGTGTTGAACCACTGACTTTCTCTGGAAAGACTTGAGGCTGGATTTTGTATGGCAACATTTCAAGGGGTCTCCTAGAGGTTCTGTCACTGATTTTGACCATTTAGACTTGAAAGAAAGCATTTAATTAAAATACACATCTAATCCAGCACCAGTACAGTCACTGTGCTAGGTACAGCCCAGTGGAGCAATTCTTCCCTCCTTTCCACCCCCAGTTATTTTTAATAATGTCTCTTCTTTTTAATCATATTAATGACCGGTAGCTCTTTCAGATCCATTCAGATCAGGGCAGAAGAACAGAATTTTATTTATTTATTCAGAAGAATGGAATTTTAGAAAAGTGATTTGGGAAGAGACAGTAGTAAGCAAGGTGAAGGTTAAATATTTCAAGGCTTCCAGGCATGGAGTCGGACCCACAGGCATCGAGGAGGGGCTGTTAGCATCTCCTCTTCCTTCTATACACACTGTTGGACTATATTTCCCAGCTTCCCTTGCAGCTAGGCATGGCCATGTGACAATTCTACCCAATCACATGAAGTTGGAAGTGGAGTTTGCCTGTTATAGCCGCTCTGCTGTCCACTACTGCCGGTCTGGAGTGAGCATGGCTGGTCGCTGCTTGACACACGTTTACCCTTCCAGTAGCACCATGACGTGAGCGAGAAACAAGCCTCTGTTGTGTTTGGGCCATTACACGTTCCTTGGGTTACTTTTTATAAGAGTTAGGCTATTCTAACAAATGAAATCAGAGTGAAATCCAAGCTTTCCCGTTAACAAATGGGAAATTTGTCAGCTTTAAGAGACTGTGTGGAACAGCCTGTGTGGCTCAGTGGTTGAACCAGGAGGTCACGGTTCGATTCCCAATCAGGGCACATGCCTGGGTTGTGGGCTTGATCCCCAGTAGGGGGTGTGCAGGAGGCAGCCGATCCATGATTCTCTCTCATCATTGATGTTTCTATCTCCCTCTCCCTCTCCCTTCCTCTCTCTCTAAAATCAATAAAATATATATATATATATTTTTTAAAAAGGAGAATAGTATTCCAGTGGCCTCGGGAGGAAAGTGGAATTGGTGTGGGAGCTGAGGGCGGGGAGGACAGGGCTGCTCATGAAAGTCTGGGGAGGTGTTGGGGGTGGGGCCAGGGGCCGGGAGCCCGGGACTGGTTGCTCGCTGACTCTCAGAGCCCAGGTGAAGGAAGTTGTTTGCCTGCGGCTTGAAAATGCTGAAGCTGATGAAACTCTGCTCCTGCCTGTGTTAATTGTGCACGTGTTTGCAAATTTGTAAGCACCGCGATACTTATCTGTGCTAATTGCACATGGGCTTGTAAAGTCGCAAGCACAGTGATACTGTTTTCTCTTGTTGTAGAAGCGTTAAAACCATCTTGGAAAAAAGAGAAAATAAAGGAAGAGGTTGACCAGTACATGTAATAATCTTATTTCTGGTAATAACCCTCCCCTGCCGCGCACCCCCCAAGTCTTTGCTTTGTACCATATACATCTGATTATTCATTGCCTCTGGGCAGTGCTCTTATCGACAATCTTGGGAATCAGGTGATAACTTCAAGGAAGCTTAGCTGTGTGGACGCCACTTGGAATTTTAAAAACGCCATGTTTTGTACTGTGGAATGTACTGAGCTTTATTATTTAGATTTCTCTAGACAGGCCTATGAAAAACAGCCCTGGCTTCTGGAAAACGGAGTGCTTTGTATCGGTCAAGTATGTCAGTGTTTAAACAATCGTGTGCTTTCTTTGGGTCACGCAGCTTGCCTTTCATTTCCCTTCGCCGTGAGCTACCCTGAGTCGGGAATGAAAGTTTGGGAAGGAAACATCTGGGCTTGTCGAGATAGGCCTGCGCGGCTTGAATCGATTGGCCTGGTGTGTCTCTAACCGTAAAGATCTGACACAGCTCACGTCCCCAGGGTTTACAAGCTGGAGCCGGAGGAGGGCGCGGGGAGCAGGATTTCCGGGTCCTTCCCATGTTCAGTGAGGGGTGTTTTGGGGAAAAGTAATTGGAATCTGGTAGCACTCTGCGGAGTTGTGAGATTTTACCCACCGAGGTGAACTTGACATTGTCCTCCGCTGACTACTGAAGGGGCTTGTGCCCTGAGATGGGAACTGGTTTGCTTCCCAGAGTTTAGCCCTGAGATGACCCATCTGAAAAGATGTCTCCTTCTCTTGAAAGCATCTTCTTTCACACGCCTGCCCTCCCCTGGCTCTTGCCTTTGTGTCCGTCCGTCCACTGCAGCGTTCGTTTTCCGAAAGTCCTTCCCTCATCTCTCATCTCTCCTCTATGTGGTCCCTTTCCTTCCCTAGGAAGATCAGGTGCATGTAGACAACTTTTTTGGGGGGGGTTTGTTTTATTTTTAATTTTTTAAAATCTATTTTTATTGATTTCAGAGAGGGAGGGAGAGAGAGAAACATCAATGATGAGAAAGAATCATAGATCAGCTGCCTCCTGCACGCCCCACACTTTAAATAGCACTGGGAATCCAGCCTTCAATCCAGGCATGTGCCCTGACCGGGAATCAAACCATAACCTCCAGGTTCATAGGTTGACGCTCAGCCACTGAGCCCCACCGGCCGGGCTGTAGACAAATGTTGAATCTCTGTGTGCAGTCCTGACCCAGGGCTTGGCCCGAAAACTCAGAGTGATCAGACGGTGATCATTCATTGATCTTCCCTCACCTCCCTTACTTCTCCTGCATTGCCGTCCTGCCCGCAGCTTTGTCCCCAAACCTGGGACTCCTCCCTACGTCTCTCCCTCCTAACCTTCCTCAGCCTGCAGATCCCCAGCTTCTTTGAAGCCCGAGGGTCTTGTGTTGCGGCTTCTTCTCAGCCCGGTGATGTCGCTGCCTGCATTGTTGCTCGCCGGGACAGTCGCAGTGTCGCTAACTTGCGCACGGCCTCCTGGCTCTCCGTGGGTCCGATGCCTGTAGGCGTCCAGCAAGGCAGGGGCCAGGGCGCTCCTCCAGTTCCCACACAATGGCTGGAACTCAGTAACCGTGACCTCAGCGACGGGGCATGTGACACTTTAGCTGGGTATAAGCAGCAACTTTCAACCGCTGTGCCGCTAGAATGTTTAAGACACGCAGCACCTGTTTAGTCAGGGGCACTGGCCTCTTCCCCTTAGATCAGCGGTTCTCAACCTGTGGGTTGCGACCCCTTTGGGGGTCAAACGACCCTTTTACAGGGGCCGCCTAAGACCATCGGAAAACACATATATAATTACATATTGTTTACAGTAGCAAAATTACAGTTATGAAGTAGCAACGAAAATAATTTTATGGTTGGGGGTCACCACAACATGAGGAACTGTATTAAAGGGTCGCGGCAATAGGAAGGTTGAGAACCACTGCCTTAGATTGTCAGATAAAAACATGACAACAGCCAATACAACAATCGGGTCGGAATGAATCAGAATTATACCTATTTTTGCCCAGCCAGAGTGGGCAATCGGACAGACCCTCGAGGGAGGACATCATTGTCCCTTCCTTCTGATGCCTTGTGGCCCTCCATTGATTTTAGAGAAAGAGGAAGGGAGAGGGAGAGGGAGAGGGAGAGAGAAACATCAATGATAGAATCATTGATCGGCTGCCTCCTGCACGCCCCCCACTGGGGCTCGAGCCTTCAACCCCGGCATATGCCCTGACCGGGAATCGAACCTTTTAGTGCACGGACGATGCTCAACTGAGCCACACCGCCAGGCTCCTTTTATTTTATTTTTTTTAAAAAATAGCACGCACCCTGCTATTCATGGGGGAGATAGTTATGGTGTCATAATTATGATGTCAGTAGGTGAAGAAGTGACGAGGTAGCCGAAAGGTTACTAGCAGGCAGTTATGGAGAGTGTCTCTGCGTGCAAGTGTGCTCACTGCTTTAATGGATTACAGACCAGGCATAGAAATGGCCTGTGTGCTTCATAGAGAAGAAGGTAATTTCAAGCACAGTCTGATTGGGAGACAGGGTGAATGTTAAACAGTTTTGGGGACCCACTTACAATAGCAGCATTGAAGGCCAGACTTGGCCTTGTAATTTAGCCCCAAGCTGTAGCCCAATATAAATGTGTTAATCACCACGAAACTGTAACTCATGCAATGAGTCAGCTGCCTAATTTTGCACAGATTACCAACCATTCCGGGTACGTGCCTACTGCCCAATTAACTGCACTCGAGAATAAAAACCTGTTGTGTAATCGAATAAATCTTCTCCACGTTCTCAAAACTTTCTTGTTATTCTTTATCGCCACCAGGTTGTAGCTGAATTGTCTTCATAAGTAGTAACATTTTATTTTTGTCGCCATGCCTTTAATTCGTGTAAAATTGTATGGCATGCCATGGAAACGCCATCAGGTAGGAGTTACTTTTCTCAGAAAGAGAGAGGACTGTACAAAGCCATTTTTGTTTCTGTTTTGTTTTGGTTCTGGTAGCAATCCTGAAACCATGCTTAAGATTTAAATGGAGAAGCAATAGCCCTGGCCGGTTTGGCTCAGTGGATAGAGTGTTGCGCGCTGATTGAAGGGTTGTGGGTTCGATTCTGGTCAAGGGCACGTACCTCGGTTACAGGCTCGATCCCAGGCCCCAGTCAGGGTGCATGCGGGAGGAGGCAACCAGTTGATGTGTCTCTCTCACATTGATGTTTCTTTCTATCTCTCCCCCTCCCTTCTACTCTCTCTTAAAAAAAAAAAAGGTCAATGGGAAAAAATCAAATGAAAAATATCCTTGGGTGAGGATTAACAAATAAAATAAAATAATAAAAGAAAATAATTGGAGAAGCAACATTTAGGTTTAGGTGAAGGAGGTTAGTACATTCTGGGTTTTCCCTAAATTCTCTCTAGTTCAACTGTTTAAACATGAAAGGATCATTGACTCTTAGTGAGAAAAGAGAAGATAGAAGTTGGGGTACATAAACCTAGAGGTGCCTTTGCACCAAAGCAATTGTGCGAGCTTTCCTGGTTCAGGGCCGGCCCAGGGCGGGCAGGCTCAGGAGCTCTGGGAGTGGGGATGCCAGCGAGGGCCCCCGCCCCTCTGTGCTGCTCAGGTCCCTTTGAACTGTGCAGTGTCTGAGCTGCGCCCGGCCACGCAACGTGGCTGTTTTCTCCCATTAGGGCCCCATTACGGTTCCGAACCTGGGGGGTGTAGGAGCAGACGGTTCCGGTCCTGGGAGGGTAGGACACGCTGCAATGCGAACACTCCAGGATGTCCCCCACAGGGCCCGGCGCCCTGAGCGCTGCTGGGAGCGCCAGCTTCTCAGGCTGGGAGGAGGCCAGGTCTCTGCTTTGGAGCAAGGCGTGGAGCAGTTTTCCTTCCATGAATGGACTCGTCGTTTTCAAATGTCTCAGAGGCAGGGCAGGGCAGGGCAGGTTAGGTTTCTCCTGGAAGGAAGTTCACTCTCCCTACAGTGGAAGCTTTGGAAAAACACCCCCTACGTAGCAAACTTCAGAGGTTATGGGATAATAATATATACTTGGAGTAGCTTAAAGGGCTCCATCTAGAAAATTAAAGTTTCTAAAAATTCTCTTCGCAGCTCAATATTAAAGAAAAAAGAGATTTCTCTTGGTAAAAAATGGGAGAAATCACGAGGAATGTATTTCAAGCCCGCTTCATGCCCTGTGGCTTCCCCCCAGTAGGACTGTTTCATTGTCTAATTAGTCCTTCCTACTGTTCCTACAATTCCCCAGCTATGCATGCCATCATCTTTCCCACAATCCCTGTGTCTCCCACAATTCCACTTCTCCCCCATGACTCTGCACCGTTCCCATAATTCCTTGTCTCCCACAGTTCCATTTCACTCCCATGATCCCCTTTCTTTCTATAATACCTGGTTGGTCCCATAATTCCACTATCATTCCCTTGATCTCTTGTACTTCCCAGAATTCTATTTCTCTCCTATGATACCCTGTCCTTCCCACAATTCCCTTTTTCCTATAAACTTTTGGTGTTCCCACAATCCCTCTTTCTTTCCCATGAATCCTTGTCATTCCTACAATTCCATTTCTCTCCCATAATTCCCTGTCCTTCTCACCCTGCCTCTATGTGTCCATCACCCCTAAGGTTAACCTGAATTCCATTTTAATTCCATGATGGCTTCCTTCTCACAATTCCTTGTTCTTCCCATAATCTCTTGTCATTCCCAAAACTTTTTCTCTCTTATGATCCCCTGTACTTACACAATTCTTTCTTTTCATAGTCCCACGGTTCCCTTATACATGGGATTTGGGGAAAGACAGAATTCTATGAAAAGGTGTCATTGTAAAGAGGAATCACAAGGCAGCATGGGAAAGAAAGTTGAGTTGTGGGAAAGATGGTTTCGTATGTGAAAAAAGGGACTTGTGTGAAAGAAAAGAGCTCATGGGAGAGAGGGGCATTGGGAATGACAAGGGGTTATGGGAGAGAGATTAATTGGGGGAATGACAAGGCATCATGATAGAGAAGGGAATTGTGGGAGAAAAGGCATTGTGGGTACAATAGGTTATGGAAGAGAAAGGGGAATTGTGGGAGAAGCAAAGCACGTGTGTAAAGACAGGGATCATGGTAGCTGTGGGATATTGTGGGAGGAATGGTGTCCTGTGGGGATGACAGGTAATAGTGGAAAGACAAGGGGTTATAGGAGAGAGGAGAATTGTGGTCACAAGGGGAATTGTGGGAGAGAATGGAGACAGACTGCTCTTGGAACAAAATGAAAGAAACCACGTAGAGCCGAAACCGGTTTGGCTCAGTGGATAGAGCATCGGCCTGCGGACTGAAAGGTCCCAGGTTCGATTCCGGTCAAGGGCATGTACCTGGGTTGCGGGCACATCCCCAGTGGGAGATGTGCAGGAGGCAGCTGATCGATGTTTCTCTCTCATCGATGTTTCTAACTCTCTATCTCTCTCCCTTCCTCTCTGTAAAAAATCAATAAAATATATTTGAAAAAAAAGAAAAGAAAAAAGAAACCACGTGGAATGTAGTTAAGCCCATTTCATTCACTGGGGTGATCGGCCTTATGACTCTCCCTAGGAGAGACGCGTTCCATTGTGTCCTTGCTTCATGAAACTAACATTTGTACAGACAATCCCATGACTGCATGAAGTTTGAATTTTCGCTTCGGGTCCTTAGAAAATGGTGAGAATCTCTCCGTGTTCTGTTCCCATGAACTCAGCTGGGAATGAGAAATAAACGAGCTGGCGTAAAGCTGCATTCTTCGTCACTTCTCCTTTCCTGTTCACGTGCGCACCGATGACAGTGGGCCGGCTCGCTGCTCGGGGACCTGGGTGCCAGGACAGCCTGCACCGCCCTGGCCAAGTGCGTCCGTGACATGTGTCATTAGCACCACGTGCTCAGGCCGTGCTCCTGGCCCCGTCAGCAGGGAGATGAGTATCGATCTGTGACTTCTCGTTGCTCATCTGCCCTGGCTGCCCGTGCCAGTCACCCCGAGACTGGGAGACGGAGCGGGTCCCGCAGGCTGCAGTTCCAGCAGAACCCCTGTGTACTCAAGCTCTCTGGGTGGTCCCACCTTGACCCTGGGCCTCCTGCAGCTGCGCTCGCCCCTTCAGGTTGAGTTTCCCCCACTTGCAACTCTGGGGCTTGGCAGGGTGGGCTATGCGTCCCCGCCTCATTGCCCTGCGCCTGGCATGGTTTCCGTGCTCAATGCATGGGAGGCCACGTGGGTTCCTTTTGGGTGGGAGCAGGGTCTGGCTTTGCCTGCGCTCTGGTGGCCATGGGTCACAGGAAGGGGAGCAGGATGCCTGTGTGCTGAGGCTGGAGCCGGGGGAGAGGGGTGTGTGTTATTTTTTAAAGGTATTTTTATTGATTGAGAGAGAGAAGAAGGGTGAGGACGAGAGAGATAGCAACATCAATGATGAGAGTGTGTCATGGATTGGCTGCCTCCTGCACGCCCCCTACTGGGGATCAAGCCCACAACCCGGGCCTGTGCCCTGACTGGGAATCAAACCGTGACCTCCTGGTTCATAGGTCGATGCTCAACCACTGAGCCACACTGACTGGGCAGGAGCTGGAGAGGGGGTTTTAAATGAGAAAGAGAGTGGGGTGCTGAGCTGTTTGATGGGGTACTGGCTACCAGCTGTGGCCTGCAGGCGCCGGGCTAGATGCTCTACAGCAGGGAGGGGCTTTCTGAGCGGGTCTCTGAAGCAGCACAGCCTCCTGAGAGCTGTCAGAAAAGGGGGCCGCAGGCCCGGGATCCTGATTGTGGGCCCAAGTTTGGTGACCTCCGCTCTCTATGCTTTATCCGTTTACTCCTCCTGCCTGTCGGTGGAAGCGCTTTTTTCACATGCTCAGCTGGGGGAGTCATGATTTAATGCTCCGGCTGTGGGACACTGAGGCTGGGGCTGTGTTAGTCTGAGTTGTGAGCTGGTGGACGGGCAGGGCTGTGAGCTGAGGTCGGCTCAGTCCATGGCTCTGGAGGTGGGGCTGCTCATTTGATGAGCCCCTGAGCCCTAAGGTCACCTTGGCTACATCTGTGTCCAGAGTCCACAGGACGAAGTAAATGAGGCGCGTGAGTGTGTGGCCCGCACTTGTGCGTGGGGGGCTGGCTTTCTCTTTCTACTTCACGCACAGCTGTAGTGCTTGGGTTTTTTAAAAAACCAAATTCTGTGTGTGTGTGTGTCTGCATGTATACATGTGTTTGCACACGTGGCGAAGCAATGGCTATTTCCATTTGGACAGGCAAACAAAAAACCACAGCAAGGTGTGGCATGAAGGCCACAGAATTATGAGGTAGGGAGCCGGACATTGACCTTGGACCGTCACTGAAAATCTCTGAGCAGTTCCCCTGCCTCTAAACTTGGGAAAATAACCCTTTATGGGCTGGTCTGAATAGTGGTCCAGAAGGTTGGAGAATTGTCACAGCAATGCACGCGTGTTGTAGAATTGTCACAGCAATGCACACGTGTTGTAGAATTGTCACAGCAATGCACACGTGTTGTAGGAATGTCACAGCAATGCACGCATGTTGTAGAATTGCCACAGCAATACACACGTTGTAGGAATGTCACAGCAATGCACGCGTGTTGTAGGAATGTCACAGCAATGCACGTGTGTTGTAGAATTGTCACAGCAACACACACATTGTAGGAATGTCACAGCAACGCACACGTGTTGTAGAAATGTCACAGCAATGCACACGTGTTGTAGGAATGTCACAGCAGTGCACACGTGTTGTAGAATTGTCACAGCAATGCACGCATGTTGTAGAATTGCCACAGCAATACACACGTTGTAGGAATGTCACAGCAATGCACGCGTGTTGTAGGAATGTCACAGCAATGCACGTGTGTTGTAGAATTGTCACAGCAACACACACATTGTAGGAATGTCACAGCAATGCACGTGTGTTGTAGAATTGTCACAGCAACACACACATTGTAGGAATGTCACAACAATGCACGTGTGTTGTAGAATTGTCACAGCAACACACACATTGTAGGAATGTCACAGCAATGCACACGTGTTGTAGGAATGTCACAGCAATGCACACGTGTTGTAGAATTGTCACAGCAATGCACACACATTGTAGGAATGTCACAGCAATGCACGCGTGTTGTAGAAATGTCACAGCAATGCACACGTGTTGTAGGAATGTCACAGCAATGCACACATGTTGTAGGAATGTCACAGCAATGTACACGTGTTGCTGGGGGGGTATTTCCAGCAAACCTTGTCAGCCTCCCTGCGCTCCGGTTGTCCTGGCAGTACATGTGACTGGTTGGTTCTGGCAGGAGCTGACGTCCTGGTCGGTGGTGGCAGCGACCAGAGCTGCCCAGTCACCGCCTGGGAGAGGTGATAGCAGGGCCCCCATCTGTCCAGACAGCAGGCAGCTGGCTTTGCTTCCCTTTTAGTCCTCAGGGTGACAAGAGCACGTTGAGGGTTCTAGGGCCAAAGATGGGAAGCCAGTCCTGGTACAAGACGTTTTCCTTAAAATTGATTTGAGAGAGAGAGAGACTTCGATTTCCTGTTCCCCTTACTCATGCACTCGCTGGTTGATTCTTGTATGTGCCCTGACTGGGGATCGAACCCGCTACCTTGGCGTATGGGGACGACACTCAACCCACTGAGTACGCAGCCGGGGCCCACGTGTGTTTTCTCCACGAGCAAAGCAGACAGAGAGCCTCAGCGTGGAGAAGTTACCGGCGGCCGATGACTCACAGGGGAGAGATTCTCTGGGGTTAGCGCCGAGGTCCTAGGATAGAAAGTGACTCAGGTCGGAAGGAGCGCACACCTGTTCGTTGCGCCAACGTTCCCTGCAGACACTTCCGACAACGTCCCCGTGGGTGGCTCCCAGGTGCGCGGCTGCTCGTGTTTTCTGGGTGAGAAAAGCAAGGCCTCCACCTCACGCAGCGATTGGAGTGTTGGGTTCAGTTGGGAGACACTCCGGCCCAGCGTTCCGGAGGCTTTTGGTTCATGGTTTCAGAAAGTGGTCAGATGGCCCTGGCTGGTGTGGCTCAGTGGATAGAGCATCGGCCTGGGGACTAAAGGGTCCCGGGTTCGATACCTCTCAAGGGCACATGCCCGGGTTGTGGGCTCGATCCCCAGTGGGGGGCGTGCAGGAGGCAGCCGATCCATGATTCTCTCTCATCATTGATATTTTTATCTCTCTTCCCTTCCCTTCCTCTCTAAAATCAACAAAAACCTAGTTTTTTAAAAAAGAAAGTGCTCAGGTGGCTTCACGCCCCAGGGGCAGGCCCAGTGCCCTGTGGGTTTGCACCTGGAGGCCGCAGGGCAGCCACTTGTCTGCATTTCGTCCAGGAAGGGACACGCCCTGCGGGTGGGGCTGCGGTGCCCTCACAGCCTTGGAGAAGCCGACCAGGCGGGTAGGCAATGGGCCCCGCTTAGGCGGTGGGCATTCCTGGCTGCCTGGCAAGCTAGCGGGAGCCCAATGCAGGACAGAGGTGCGGCTGGGGCCCGAGTCACCACTCTGCCGCTGGTTGGACAGTCAAGGGTGCATAGCGCCCTGGGGTGGCCCCCTGCGCTCCCAGCAGCTCTGTCCCTGCCACCTGGCTGCTGATCCACCAGGTGTTCCCTGGCGAGGTCGAAGGGTCAAATACCTGATGTCTCTGTTTGTGTCTGGGCTGCAGTAGAAACCCACCTCCTACTGGGTCAGAGGGAGGGCGAGGACTTACCTGTTGGGTTCCCTGAGCAGAAGGGGGCCAGATGGGAGGGTTTTCATGTGACCTTGCACTTGGAAGGAGAAGAGATGGGAGGAGGGAGCGCCAGCCCCTCCTCCTGGGATTGTTTCCTGCTACTTACAAACACGAGGTCTCTGGCAAAGGGAGGCAGCAGGCGACCCCTCACTCTGTTTACTAGGAGACAACAGGCCTGAGCGAAGCTGCCGCCTCCTGGGCAGCCGCCCCAGCACTCACATCCGCAGGTGCAGCCCCACGTGGCCCTCACTGGCCCCAGGCTGGGGGCACGCAAGTCTGCCCGCCCTCTCTCCACCCTCTCTCCGGGGGCCAGTGGGCCACAGCCTCTCCGCGCCAAGCCTGAGCGTTCTGTGCGCTCTCCGAGCTTCTGAAATCCCCTCCTGGGCCAGGCTGGAGAATGAATGGGTCCGGGCTTGGGCGCTGTCTGATTGGCGAGCGGTTTCTGCTGCCGCCTCTCCTGTGTCTACATCCCCAGCCTCCCCTCCGGCCCCCCATGCGACACCTGGCACCCGAGGCACTCAGTTCTGAAGACACTGAGCCGGGAATGGCCCCAGCCAGGAGACCTGCAAGCTCATCACCGTGTCTGGCTGGCGGAACAGAGGACCCAGAGCCAGAGCTATTTCAGTTGCAAGAAAGCAAAGCTGAAACCCACACCCTCGTGGAGAAAGGAATGCAGGGACCCGCCCGGCTGGGGAGTCTCCAGATGCGCCTCTCCTCCCCCACCCCACTCAGATGATGCTCCTTGCTGGCTTCACTTCTTAGAGCAGCGGTTCTCAACCTGTGGGTCGCGACCCCTTTGGGGGTCGAACGACCCTTTCACAGGGGTGGCCTAAGACCATCGGAAAACACATCTATAATTTACATATTGTTTTTGTGATGAATCACTATGCTTTCATTATGTTCCATTTGTAACCATGAAAATACATCCTGCATATCAGATATTTACATGACGATTCATCACAGTTGCAAAATGACAGTGATGAAGTAGCCATGAAAATAATTTTATGGTTGGGGGTCCCCACAACATGAGGAGCTGTATGAAAGGGTTGCGGCATTAGGAGGTTGAGAACCACTTTCAGAGGAAGGGAGGGGGAGAGAGAGAGAAACATCCATGATGAGAGAGAACCATGGGTCGGCTGCCCCCTGCACGCCCCCCACTGCGGATCGAGCCCGCAACCCGGACCTGTGCCCTCACCGGGAATCGCACCGTGACCTCCTGGTTCATAGGTGGACACTGAGCCACGCCAGCTGGGCTGAAATTTTGACTTTTTAAAAAATAAATAAAATGATATTTAGTCTCTCCCTGCCCATTTGCCCTCCTCCTGCCTGGACTGCAGCTCCTCTCCTGCCCCCATTGGTCCTGCACGATGTCCCTGGAAATATTGTCACCTAAACAAAAAGGACACCGTCCCCCCTGTTCGCAGACCCGTTCCTCTGCCTCCTCGCCGTTTGCCCTCTCACTCCCCGAGCTCATCTTTGTCTCTATCTGCACGTGCAGCCCGGGACTCCTCCTCATGGGGCCCCTGCCTGGTGCCTGCCCGCCAGCCCTCCTGGCCCTCAGCGGGTGGCGGACGCGGATATTGGTCCAGGCTGTAGCCCCTGCGGCGCCCCGCTGCCTGGAAAGGGTCTGTTCCTGCCTGTGGCTGAAGAGTCCAGGAGACGCTGGGAATGCCTGTGTTAGGGGGTGTCGGGGACGAGGGCAGGGGAGAGGTCCAGTTTGGGGGAAGGTTGCAGGAAGGGCCCTAGCCGGTGTGGCTCAGTGGATAGAGCATCGGCCTGTAGACCGAAGGGTCCGGGGTTCAATTCCGGTCAAGGGCAGGTGCCTCGGTTGCAGGCTCCTCCCCAGCCTGGGCCCTGGTCAGGGCGCATGCAGGAGGCAACCAGTCGATATGTCTCTCTCACATCGATGTTTCTCTCTGTCTCCCCAGCCCTTCCACTCTCCCTAAAAATCAATGGGAAATAGCGTTGGGTGAGGATTAACAAAGAAAAAAAAGGTTGCAGGAAGGGGCTGGATTGAGAGGCTCCTTAGGGACAGCAGGGCGGGCCGGGGAGGAGGTGCGGGCGGATGGCGAGGACCAGGGGATGCAGACCGAGAGGCACTGAGGAAGAGGGAGGCAGACAGGAGGACCAGCAGTCAGCCATCGGGGTGACGGCCCAGCGGAACCTCTCCTCTGTTCCGGCCGGACCTTCCTACCCTGACTCCCTGTGACTCACCCTGCGCGTTCCAGGTGACGTGGGCGGTGTCCCCCAAACTGGAGAATCATCCTTCAGGGATAAAGGGGAGCCTGGGGCAGCGTGTGAGTGCCGTGGGGGCTTCGGAGGTGAATGGAAGCGGCCCCACACGCAGACACACATGCTGTCCCTGGGCCGGGGTCCTGTGGGCCCGGGGTCCCATGGACCTGGGTGTCCCTTCGGAACCCCGAGAAGCTAGGGAGGAAGGCAATGTTTGCGAGGGTGCCGTCTGGCCTGTTTCTAACTCGGAGCTCACGGAGGGGGGGGGGAGGAGGGGGGGCTCCCCATGGATTTGTGCTGAAGCTTCACCAGCTCCCGCAGCAAGAAGAAGCTGGAGGCTGCATTGGCAGGCCCGCTGCCAGCTTGTGCTAACCTGCCAGTCAAGGTCATCCCTGTTAAGGTCATCCCTGTCAAGGTCATCCCTGTCCGTCCTCTGTGGTTTGGGTGCCCAGAGTCTTCCTTCATCGCCAGGCAAAGGTCCCACAGAAACCGCGCACTGGTTTGGGGAAAACATAATACCCGTATTTACTGTAAATAGGGAGACCTAATATTTTCATTTGCAAACTGAGAGTCAGGAGATTTGACTCGAGACGCCATTCCCCTTTTTCTCTTGACAGGTGACCTCAGGTAAAAGGCATAGCTGAGGCTTGTGGTTGCCTGGAGGACCGGGAGTCCATGGGGAGAAGGGGCAGGGTGTATGTGCACAGAGGGTGTGGATGTGGCAGGTTATTCTGGGAATAAGTCAGCCTGTCTGCCCCCTCCCCTCCCTCCCTCCTCCTCCTCCTCCTCCTCCTCCTCCTCCTCCTCCTCCTCCTCCTCCTTCTCTCCTCCCTCCCCTCCTCCTCTTCCTCCTCCTTCTCCTTCTCTCCTCCCTCCCCCCTCCTCCTCCTTCTCTCCCTCCCCTCCTCCTCCTTCTCTCCTCCCTCCCCTCTTCTTCCTCCTCCTCCTCCTTCTCTCCTCCTCCTCCTCCTCCTCCTCCTCCTCCTCCTCCTCCTCCTCCCCCTCCCCCTGGCCCCAGTTCCTTAGTCCACCCCTCTTTTTTCTTGACAGGGAGCTCAGGTGAAATAGGTAACCCCATGAGCCACAGTTTGCTCATCTGTGAAAGGGGCTGGGAAACTCCACCTTGTAACATTCCTTCCGTAATCCCTGGGACCTGACATGTTTCTGATACTTAGACGGTGCCCAACAGATTGGAGCTCAAAATTGCTAAGGACATCACTGAGCCTTGGTGCATCTGTGGGACCCCTGGTCTGTGGGAACTCTCATTTGGGGGACCCCTCATGTGGGGGTCTCTTATCTGTGGGACCCCCTAATCTGTGGGAACCCTCATCTGTGGAATCCTACATCTGGGGGACCCGCTCATCTGTGGGAGCCCTACATTTGGAGGACTCCTCATCTGTGGGAACCCTACATCTGGGGGAGCCCTCATCTGGGGGAGCCCTACATCTGGGGGATGCCTGCCTTCTCTTGCCAGCTCCCTGTCTCCCTGCACCGCCCGCCTTGGGCAGCTGGGTCTGCTCCCTGGTCGCCTGTCTTAGCTTCTGTCTCTTTCCCTTCCCGTGCCCCTCTCCCTCCCTTTCCTGTCACAGCTTCATGCAGGTGTAGGATTCCCCGTCTGTCAGTCTGTCACTTTCACCAAACTCCCCTGCTTGTGAGGCACCGCCTCCCCACCTCCATGGATGGTTTCTCTTGAATAAAGGACATCAAACTCGTTTAAAAACATTCACCCATTTGGAGTGTACAAGTCGGTGACAGCAAATTCAGAGTTGTGTGTCCATCACCGCAATGCAATTTGGGGGCACTTCCATCTCCCCCAAAAGATCCATTGTGCCCACTAAGCCGTCTGTCGCTGTTCCACCCCAGCCTGGGCAACCACAGTCTCCGTTCTGTCCCTGTGGGTTTGCGTGTTCGGGACGTGTCATCTACCTGCAGTCACACACTTGGCCTGTGTGTCTGGCTGCTTTGGCTCAGCGTCCCGTGTTCAAGGTTCATCCATATGGCAGCATGGCAGCGCTTTGCTCCTTTTTTGGCTATTGTTCCGTGGTGTGCCCGCCTCCATTTCTTCATTTGTCCACCCCGCAGCGGATACCCCTCCTCGTGCCCCTCCCCCTATTAAAATATTTTTAAATATATTTTCATTGATTTCAGAGAGGAAGGGAAGGGGAGAGAGAGAGAAAAACATCAATGATGAAAGAGAATCATGGATCGGCTGCCTCCTGCATGCCCCCTACTGGGAATCGAGCCTACAATCCAGGTAAGTGCCCTGACTGGGAATCAAACTGTGACCTCCTGGTTCCTAGGTCGACGCTCAACCACTGAACCACACCGGCTGAGCCAGATGCACATTGTTATTGTCTTCCCGAGCCATACTGCACAGCCGTGTGGGTGGTCCCCTCCTCCTGCAGGCACCCTGGGGGGTAGCCAGGCTCTGTGGCCTGCGGGGGCAGGCGGCTCAAATCTTTAGAATATTAATTCCATCACTTGCAACAGGCTTTTTTTTTAGAAAGAGTGGAAGGGAGGGAGGAGTCGGGGGAGAGAAACATCAGTGTGAGACGCACACTCACTGGCTGTCTCCCGCATGCACCCCGACCAGGGCCAGGAACCAAGCCTGCAATGAGGTATACTGGCCCTTGACCGGAATCGAACCCGAGACCCTTCAGTCCCAGGGCCCATGCTCTAACCACTGACCAAACCGGCCAGGGCAGCAGGCATTTAAAAAAAAAAATCATAGGATTGCTAGAAAAACCTAAGAAACCAAATATTTGAAAAATGTGTTTCTTGTCATCTCTGTCTGACCCCAGGAAGTAACTCCGAATTCTTGCAGTGTGGACAGAAATCCCAGCTTCATCAAACTGACAGCTAAGCGGGAGGCATCGGCCTCCAGGGGAGGCGTGGGCCCCTTAAGATAAAAGCGGGGAGCGCAGGTCCCGGCTTGCCCTCCTGCAAGTGCGGCCCGTGGACTGAGCGCAGGGGCCAGGGGCCAGCGGCAGGCGCCGGGGACAGTGGGTGGGATTCCTCCCTGTGTGGCTGCTTTCTTCGTGGACTGGAGCCCCACTCCACGGGCTCACAGAGTCTTCTGGGGCCCGGCGGGGTGCCTTCCGGGGCTCTGCAGTCGGTCCTCCCAGCCTGGGACGGTGCGGGACGCTTGTCCTGAGTCCTGGAGCAGGCCACCGGGCGATGGGGGTCCCTGGTCAGAGACGAGCTGGAATCGGCGGTCCCGGGCGCTTCCTAAGGGCACAGGAGAGCGGAGTAAGGTGGGGGCTTACCGGCAGGAATTGGATGGGATCAGCTTTGCGCTGACCCCACGAGAGCTGGAAGCCGCCCTGAAACGCCTGCCGGTGTATTTTATTACGGTCCGAGAGGCTCAGGGACTGGGGGTGACGAGCCCCACATCATAGACCAGGTCCTGACTACTGAGGAAAAAGGGTTAGAGGAGTTCGCATGGAAGTATCTAGAAGAGTCAGCAATTCATCAGAGCATATTCTTTCTTTCTTGTAAAAAATTTACAGCAAGTCCAAACCTAAGCCCTCCCTAATCACCCCAAAAGGAAACAGAAGCCCTCAAGCGTTTTAAGACACCTTCTTTTTAAAAAAATTTATTTTTATTGATTTCAGAGAGGAAGGGAGAGGGTGAGAGAGATAGAAACATTGATGATGAGAGAGACATGGATCGGCTGCCTCCTGCACGCCCCACACTGGGGTTCGAGCACACAACTTGGGCCTGTGCCCTGACCGGGAATTGAACCTGGGACCCTTCAGTCCACAGGTGGACGCTCTATCCACTGAGCCAACCCGGCTAGGGCTAAGACGCCTTCTTCATGCCTCAATTTATTTGCAAAAACACTTGCATGCGATGGGCAAAGAGGCTTCGGTGCCAGCCACTCCGGTGCAGCCCCGTCTTCCCAGGAGGGAAACCGGAATCCAGGCAGAGGTCTGCGTGCGTCCCCACGGCGGCGTCCCTTTCATCACTGACACTGCAGCAGGTGGCTCTTGGTGCTGATAGACGGCATGGAGAGGTGACACCGGATCTGAATTATTTCTGTCCCTTCCTAAGCGTGCGCTGGACTCCACCGGCCACTGGGTGTGTGCCCCGTGGGCCAACCAGTGGGTGTTGGGTTTCCAGGGCAACGTGATGGCTTGGGGGAGGGCGAGCTTCCTGCTGGTCACCTGCCATGGTTTGGCTGCAGCTCATGCTAATGCTGGGTCACCTCTGTCACCTGCATTCCTCTGGCACCTGATTGGAAAGGAAACCCTGTTTGTTAATGGGGTTCATCCGGAACAGTGGTTCCTAACGTGGGGCACACGCCCCACAGGGGGGCGATTTGATTGCTAAGGGGGCGCCACTTGAGAATGAGTTATTCACAGTGAATTTTGTGCACTTCTTATGATTCTAGGGGCCTCCTAGACAGTCTATAAATACATATTGTGACATATTTATGCATTTCGGTTCTCTGTTATATGTTCTGAAACTTTATTTGCTAGTTTTTCAGATCACTTCATATTATTATTATTTAACCATGTCTTCATGCTTTCTTCCTCAGCACTTCCACGGTCCTTCCGTTCTTTGATTTTTCTCTTTCACGGATGCCGTGTTCTTTGGAAGTGTGTTTAGACCAAGTGAATGGCCTTTTAGGCTTCCTCCACGTGACTAGGAGTTCACCTTTTGAAGAAGAATAATTCTATGTCACGGAGGGGGGGCATCAGGATTTTAGAGGTGCTTAGGTAGGGCGTGGCCAGAAAAAGGTTCCAAATCACTGGCGTGGAGGCTCAGAGCTGCCCCATCCCCTCCGAACCCTGCGGCCAACAAGTGCCTGAGAGCGAGGTTTTGGAAACCACAGCTGCCCTGGCCGCCTGTGTCCTCCTCCCCGCCCGGGGCCAGCCAGCAGGCGGGAGGGTGCGCCCTCGATTCCTATCTGGAATTCTTGTCAGAGGCGGATGGCAAGCAAACACTGTAACCTCGGGCTCAGAGCCGCTGCTCCTATTTTCATAGTTGCTGAGTGAAAACAGATTGCGGGTTCTGTGAACTGACTGAGAGCGCGGACTGTTCTGCAGCAATTACAGCTGCTGGTTGAGAGGCGTTTACACGACGGCAAATGCTTGTAATTAAGCGCCGCCTGTGCAACAGAGAGGAAACGAGGAAAAGGTGGAATTTGGCTGAGGGTTTGCCCCGTGTCTTTATATTTTTATACTAGAGGCCCGGTGCACGGATTCGTGCACTGGTGGGGGGGGTCCCTTGGCCTGGCCTGCACCCTCTCACAATCTGGGACCCCTCGGGGGAGGTCGGAGAGCCCGTTTCGGCCCGATCCCCGCAGGCCAGGCCGAAGGACCCCACCTGTGCACGAATCCATTCACCAGGCCTGTAGTATGCCTATAAGATCTTTGGTTAATCTCTTCCCGTCCTCCCCCCTCTCCCCTCTCCCTCCCCTCTCCCCTCTGAGATTCATCAGTCTGTTCCATGTTTCCATGCCTGTGCATTGAGGGTCTGCCCCCTGGTGGTCAGTGAGTGTCATAGCTACCAGTCAAATGATTGCTTAGGCTTTTATATAATTTAAAGCTGTTCCATAGTGAAGACTTACTTTTAAGAAAGCCCATGAATGGTGTATACAACTTGCTTTGCAAAAAACTTGGCTTTTCCAAGTAGGGTTTTGAAGACTGACTGAAAGATTTGTTTCTCTTTTAAACCTTTTTTGGATGCTTGCCCTGGCCAGGGAGCTCAGTGGTTAGAATGTCATCCCCATACACCAAGGTTGCGGGTTTGATCCCTGGTCAGAGCACATGCAAGAATCGACCAATGGCCTGGCTGGCATAACTTATGAACCAGGAGGTCACGGTTTGATTCCCGTTCAGGGCACATGTCAGGTTGTGGGCTCGATCCCCGGTGTGGGGCATGCAGGAGGCAGCCGAACAATGATTCTTTCTCATCATTGATGTTAATATATATTTAGATGTGTGTGTGTATATGTATGTGTGTGTGTGTGTGTGTGTGTGTATATATACACATATATATGTATTAAAAAAGAATCAACCAATGAATGCATCAATAATTGGAATAGCAAATCAATGTTTCTCTCTCTCCTCTCTCTCTAAAAACCTTGTGTCATAAATGGTGGAAAGCCGAAACCGGTTTGGCTCAGTGGATAGAGCGTCGGCCTGCGGACTGAAAGGTCCCAGGTTCGATTCCGGTCAAGGGCATATACCTGGGTTGCGGGCATATCCCCAGTAGGAGATGTGCAGGAGGCAGCTGATCGATGTTTCTCTCATCATTGATGTTTCTAACTATCTCTCTCCCTTCCTCTCTGTAAAAAAATCAATAAAATATATTTAAAAAAAAATGGTGGAAACCCGGCCACCTTGAACTCAGGAAGGGAAAGAGGAGGCGGGAGAGAAGGCCTGGGACAGGCGGTGACTCTGTAGCTGCTGATTGTTCTGCTCGGCTGTGTGCCTGCCGCAGGGGCTCACCGCGTGCCCCTCGCCCTGAGAGACGGGTTAGTGTTCCCCCCTCGCCCAGGGCCCCCTGCCTGGTGAGCTGCGGGAACAGTTGAGTCTGCCCGGCGAGGCACTGTCCAGCAGCTCTGCACAGTGACTTATGCACAGATCGTCATGGGCATTTACTGTACCAGCCGCAGAGTTAAGTCTTCTGTGTTCAGGGTCCCCACTGCGTGGTGTCCCTGTGTCGTCTGGTCTAGTGATCTGGCCACTTCTTCTTCTTATAAATATGTTTTCATTGACTTCAGAGAGGAAGGGAGGGGGAGAGAGAGAGAAACATCAATGATGAGAGAGAACCATGGATCGGCTGCCTCCTGCGCGCCCCACACTGGGGATCGAGCCTACAACCCAGGCATGTGCCCTGACTGGGAATCGAACCCTGACCTCTTGGTTCATAGGTCGTCGCTCAACCACTGAGCTACACAGGCTGGACTGGCCCCTTTAACAAGCACTCTGTCATACGTGTCTCCTATTTATGACTTTCCCAGTTTTCTTTCTTCCAATTCTTATTAAAGAAAGCTGCATAAATTTGGGGAATTTGGACCATTTCCCTCCAAACCTACTGTTCTACTTAATGACTGGTGCATTCTTTTTTTTTTTTAATATATTTTATTGATTTTTTTATAGAGAGGAAGGGGGAGGGAGAGGGATAGTGATTTAGAAACATCGATCAGCTGCCTCCTGCACGACCCCCACTGGGGATGTGCCCGCAACCCAGGTACATGCCCTTGACTGGAATCGAATCTGGGACCCTTCATTCCGGAGGCCGATGCTCTATCCACTGAGCCAAACCAGCTAGGGTGACTGGTACATTCTTAGAGAGATTCCTGAGGGTCTCTGCGGGACTTGGAGCGATTTCTCTGAAATGTTCTCCTATTTTTCTCTTTGAAGCTGGGGCCCTCATGGGAGAATTCACTGCCTGGCACACGGTGGCCACGAGCCTCTTGGTCCTAAATCGGAAAATCGGAGCGAGGCAAGGCCCTCCCCCTGTCCTGGAGTCTGAAGCCAGCGCCTGTGGCTGGGGGACTTCCAAGGGTCCCCCACTTCCTCTCTAGGAAATGAAGGCTGGGGGAGCTGGGCTGGGTGCCGCTGGTCCTGGAGGTGCCTCAGGAACGTCCTTTCATTCCACCAGTGCAAGCTGGAGCCCGGTCCTCGGTGTCTGTCTCCTGTCTGTCTGTCCCCCCCCTCCCACCTGCTCCCTCCCTCCCTCTTCCCTGCCACCTTTCCTGGGGGAGGGGGTCTGTCTGGGAGAGAGGGAAACATCAGTGTGAGAGAGATACATCGAGTGGTTGCCTTGTGTAGGTCCCCCGACTGGGGATCGAACCTGAACCTAGCTAGGCATGTGCTCTGACCAGGAATCCAACCCAGGGCCTTCCGTGCGAGGCACGAGGCACGAGGCTCCAACCGACCGACCCACCGGCCAGGGCTGGATGGACACTTCTTAAAGGCACACTGATAAGGTTATTACTCCCAAGGAAGTACTACTGCTAAATGTATGCCTTGCCTCTATCTGAAATATATTTTTATAATGAAGTATAACTTGCATTCAGAAAAGCGACCCAACAATAACTTGAACAGCTGGTGACTTTTCATGGAGTGAACACAGCTGTGTAACTCAGTGCCTAGATCAAGAAGTGAACGTTGCCCGGCTGGTGTGGCTCAGTGGTTGAGCATCGACCCATGATCCAGGAGGTCACCGTTCGATTCCCGGTCAGGGCACATGCCTGGGTTGTGGGCTCGATCCCCAGGGAAGGGCGTGAAGGAGGCAGCTGATGAATGATTCTCTCTCATCACTGATGTTCCTATCTCTCTCTCTCCCTCTTCCCTCCTCTCTCTGAAATCAGTAAAAACATACTTTAAAAAAACAGTGAGCATTGCTCTTTATGTCCTAGCCCCAGAGGTGCCCCTGAACCTCTGCCCAGAGATACTGTAGCTTGAATTTTCACACCATAGATTTGCCTGTTTGCCCTTTATATAAATGGAGTAAAAACACTTTTGCGTCGAGCTTTTTTCGCTTGATCTTAATGTTCGTGAGATTCAAATGACTGCTGGTAGCAGTAGCAGTTCGTTCATTTTCTTGGCCGAACTTCAGCCTTTTTTCTTTTTTTTTAAGGGTCCTTTTGAAAATGTTCAGTGGCTCTGACCTTCTTGTGGTCCCTTTTCATCCTCCCTGGAGAATCGCCGTCTTGAACACAGATCTGGCGGTGCTCTGAGCCCATGCCCAGCCGCTCCCAGGAAATGATTGTTTCCGGCCGCTTTGTAGCGTTTCCATAGCAGGCGGGGCGTCCTGCTAGCACGCCGCTCCTGGGGTCATTTCATTCCATGTTTCGCACACGGGGAGGCTGTGAAGGGCTGGCTGGTGGTGGTGATGGTGGAGTGTGTGTGGGGGTCTTAGAGATGCAATCTGGACTCCCAGAAACGTAATATCCCACTTTTATTTTTATTTTTTAAAATATATCTTATTGATTTTTTACAGAGGAAGGGAGAGGGATAGAGTTAGAAACATCGATGAGAGAGAAACATCGATCAGCTGCCTCCTGCACACCCGCCACTGGGGATGTGCCTGCAACCAAGGTGCATGCCCTTGACCGGAATCGAACATGGGACCCTTTAGTCCGCAGGCCAACGCTCTATCCACTGAGCCAAACGAGCTAGGGCAACATCCCACTTTTAAAAGGGGATTCGCTGCCAGAATGTCACCTTTGATGTGTTGGGTTTTCTCACTTTGGTTTCTTTTTAAGTATATTTTTATTGACTTGAGAGAGAGAGAAATGGAGAGGCAGAGGGAGAGAAACATCGATGAGAGCGAAACCTCAGTCGGCTGCACCTCCTCTGCTTCCATCCTCACTTGCTCTGCTCCCCTGTGTGTCTGTGTCCAGATGTCCCTTTCTCATTGCCATGGGGGCGGGGGCGGGCCCTTTGGCCTCATCTTGGTCACATCTGCAAAGACCCTATTTCCAAATAAGGTCACAGTCACAGGCCCGAGGTGTTGGGACTTGGCCATGTCGTTTTAGGGGACACAATTCAGCCCACACCCCGGGTAAGCAGGGTGTTTCCTCCGTTTAGAAAAGTGCTCACACTGTGAGGTGGACACTAGAGGGTTTTCACACGGAGACCACACTGGCAGCCCCCATTCAGAGGAGGGAATGGGCGAGACAGCCTTTATTTTTGTTAATTTATGTTTGACATGCTTTTATTGATTTATGTTTTATATTTTTTATTGATTTCAGAGAGGAAAGGAGCGGGAGAGAGAGATAGAAACATCCATGATGAGAGAGAATCATGGATCGGCTGCCTCCTGCACGCCCCCTACTGGGGATCGAGCCCACAACCCAGGCATGTGCCCTGACCGGGAATCGAACCCAGGACCCTTCAGTCCGCAGGCCCACGCTCTGTCTGGCCAGGGTGGAGAGACAGTCTTTAGAAAAACAAAAACCAAAACCAAGAGCGTGTGAAGGCACCGCCCTTTCAAGGGAAGGCTCTGTGGGAAGGCATTTCCGGGCTCTCAGCCAGGCGTGTGCTTTTAAGGGTTAATCTCTCCACTGCTGATGCCAGGCTCCTCGATGGCCTTGGCTTTGATCCCAAGTAAATGGCACTTGTCACTTTACCATGTTCCACGTCACAGGCCGCCAGGCGTGATCCTGAGGTGGCCTCTTTTAAAGGAGAACATTCAGATTTACTGTTTCCTACTTAGGATTGTGACCTCAATGTCAAGTTTGGCAAAAGCCCCCCCCCCCCCCCACTCCCACCCTGTTGGTATTTGAGTTATGTTTGGAATTCAGCCCTTACCTCCGCTGAGTTTGTTTTCAGACTCCTTGGGGCCAAAATTTTTTAGAGTCCGTCATGGGAGATAGCTGCCGCCCCCCTTTTTTGAAGACAGTCACTAAAGATCTCAAATATTTCCTTGTCAGTTCTAAAAGATAAGTGTACGTGTCACAGCAAATTCTGTCCCTGAAAGGATGGACCAAAGCCAGTGATGGCGAACCTATGACACGCGTGTCAGAGGTGACACGCGAACTCATTTTTTTGGTTGATTTTTCTTTGTTAAATGGCATTTAAATATATAAAATAAATATCAAAAATATAAGTCTTTGTTTTCCTATGGTTGCAAATATCAAAAAATGTCTCTATGTGACACGGCGCCAGAGTTAAGTTAGGGTTTTCCAAAATGCTGACACGCCGAGCTCAAAGGGTTCGCCATCACTGACCAAAGCACAGGAGATGGAATGAAGCCAGGCCCAGGCCAGCTGCAAAAATGGCCTTGACCTTGAAGCTTTGCCATGACCTTGAGTGTGGCATCACCTGGACCCAGGACAAAACGACGCTCCAAGGTGTGGCGAGTGTTCGGCGTCTCTGTCTGTGCCTGGCCTGGCACCCTTTTGCCCATCGTAAGCTGGGCACGTAATTAACTCGGAGTTCTCCGCTGACCAGTGAATAATTCAGGCCTCAACGTGGGCAAAGGTAGAGGTGGGCCCCTAAGTAAACTCCCACATCCTGGTCCAACTTGGCAGCCCCCAAGGCACAACCTACAGGCTTCTGAACCTGCCTGTCCCGGCAGAAGCTGCCTCATGCCTGGGGTGGAAATTAAGCCATTTTGAGTCTTTTTTGTTTTTAATGTATTTTTATTGATTTCAGAGAGGAAGGGAGAGAGAGAGAGAAACATCAATGATGAGGGAGAATCATGGGCCGGCTGCCTCCTGCACACCCCACACTGGGGATGGAGCCCGCAACGTGGGCATGTGCCCTGACCGGGAATCGAACCGTGACCTCCTGGTTCATAGGTCGATGCTTAACCACTGAGCCACACCGAGCCACGCCGGCCCGGCCCATACTTGATCCTTCAATGAAAACACGAATACAGCAAGACAATTGTTTTTCTCAGCCTGTCCCTCAATAGTTTTTGTGTGTTTTTTTAAATTACGAAAGCTAATGATATTTTGCTGTTTGGAACTGATTCCGTTGGGTGCTGATTTGAAAAGGTTGTAAACAGTAGAGGGGCATGAGCTGCATTTATGAAGAATTATGACTCACTCTGCAGCATCGTGTCGCTGGCTGAGCCGGTCTGGTCACCTAGGCCGCATGCCCAGCCCGCCCAGCCCGGGTGCCTGGCTCCGGGCCCAGCATGGCTCGCACGTCCCAGCCCCATGACGCTGTTGGCCACTCCCTCGTGGTTGCCCAGCAGCGGCTGCCTCGAGGCACGTGTCTTTGTTCCCGGCCAGAAGAAAGGGGACAGAGTGGCCCCAGATGTTGCTGCCCCTTTGATGCCGAGAACCAGGCTTCCCTCCAAGCGTCCCTCTGGCATCTGCTTTCATCCCCTGTCATGGCCACCACCCCCGGGGAGGGCAGCGTGGCTCTGCCGGCTCTGCGGGGAGTCCAGCTCCTGGGAGAGCAAGGCCCTCGGCCACCAGAGAGGGTCCCACTCCAGGCACGGTGGGAGGGCACTGCTTCCAAAGACGCCATCCGGGATGCGGGAGAGTGTGGGACCTGAACGAAGGCCTGAAAGAGGTGTTGTCCTGGCCGGTGTGGCTCAGTGCTTAGAGCGTCGGCGTGCAAGTCTGCGGGTTCGATTCCCGGTCAAGGGCATGTACCTCCATTGCAGATTCCCTAGTCCCAGTGAGGGCATATGCAGGAGGCAACCAATTAATGTTTCTCTTATGTCAATGTTTCTCTCTCTCTCTCCCTCCTCCTTCCCTTCCACTCTCTAGAAATCAATGGAAAAGGTTCTCGGGTGAGAATGAACGAACAACAAAGGGAGTGTCGCTTGGAGAGGGAGAGGGGACTTGAAGGCGGGCCTTTCAGCAGAGCCCTGGACGAAGGGAAAGCGCAGGGGACCTTGACAGGTGGCAGCGTGGGCTCTAACAGGCGAGGAATTGTGTGTGGCAGAGCAGTGTGGGAATTACCCAGACCCTGGCTGCCCTTTGTGGTAACACATGTGTGATCTTCTACATGGTTTTACTTTCGTCTCTCCTAGTCTTAAAAGCAGAGGAGCCCTGGCCGGTTTGGCTCAGTGGATAGAGCATCGGCCTACGCACTGAAAGGTCCCAGGTTTGATTCCGGTCAGGTGCACATGCCTGGGTTGTGGGCTCCATCCCCAGTGTGGGGTGTGCAGGAGGCACCGATCCATGATTCTCTCTCATCATGGATGTTTCTATCTCTCTCCCTCTCTGAAATCAATAAAAATATATAAAAATAAATAAAATAAAAGCTCTTGAGCAAAATATGTTACTGTAAAAAAATCTTTTAAAAACAAACAAAAAGCAAAGGAAAGGGCTAGCGATGGGTGAGATCGCCCATATTTTACCCAATAAAAGATGAAGGGGCTCGGAGTCGCCCCTAGGGCGGGTGAGCGCCTGGCGAGCTGCCTGGGAGTGGCCCGCGCGTCACCTGCAGCCTTATCTGAAGGAACAGTGGCTGTCTCTGCAACACAGCCGGCTGGGAACATCCACTAAAGACAAACAGCGTGTGGAAGGTGGGAGCTTTGTTCCCGAGCGGCGAGTTCCTTTTCCTGTCTCTGGATGGCCTATCGGCTCCCAATGGCTTTGTCACTTGGAAAACTTCGGAATGAAGGAATGACAGTCATGTCTTAGATGTCCCCTCTGCTCGCTGCCGAAGGCCCAGGAGGAGGGGTGGCAGCAGCGGCAGGTCTGCCCCGGGCTGCCGGGTGCTGGGCCCTGCAGGTGCTTGGTATTTCTACGACCAGCTTGACCCACGGGACTGTGCTTGGCTTTCCCTCCCGTAGTCAGAGGATGGAAACAGCCCTTAGGCGGGAACTCGCTATCTTAGCAGATTCTTTTTTAAATATTTAAAAAAGTACTTTTATTGATTTCAGAGAAGAATGGAGAGGGGGAGAGAGAGAGAGAAACATCAGTGTTAAAATGAGATAGAAACGTGCCCTGACCGAGAATCGAACAGTGACCTTCTGGTTCTTAGGTTGATGCTCAACCACTGAGCTAAGACGGCCAGGTCTTTTTAAAATTTTTTAATTCTCACCTGAGGATATGCTTTAGAAAGAGGACGGGAGGGAGGGAGAAAGAGAGAGCGAGTGAAAGAGAGAGAGAGAGAGAGAGAGAGAGAGAGAGACATGGAGAAACATCGATGTGTGTGTGAGAGAGAGAAACATTGGTGTGTGTGTGTGTGTGTGAGAGTGTGTGAGGTGTGAGAGAAACATCAGTGTGTGTGTGTGTGTGTGTGTGTGAGAGAGAGAGAGAGAGAGAGAGAGAGAGAGAAACATCAATCAGTTGCCTCCCATACTCACCCTGACCAGGGATTGAACCTGCAACCTTCTGGTGCATGGGATGATGCTCCAACCAGCTGAGCCACCGGCCTGGGCTCTGAGCTGATTCTTTGGTAGAAACATTGCCTATTGCCCTGCGACACGCATTGGCCTAGGACAGGAGGAAGCAGATACCATTTCGCTTTGTCCTGTGAGAGATGAAGGCCTTGCTGTGGGACTGGACGGGGCGGCAGGGACACCAGCAGGCAGCGGTGCGGGGTGTTAGGGAGGCGGGTGGGGGCCTGGCATGTGTCCCAGAGGATGAGCAGGGTCGCGCCAGGTGGGTGGGTGCTGTGTCCGCGATGGGGGTGGGTGTGAATAGAGGGACCCTGTCAGCAAGGCCGTTTTCTGTGGGGAGAAAGCCTGCTTTGTTGGGGCCCATGGTGTTGGGCCAGAGCCCATGGTGTCCAGACCACAAGGCCTGTTTGCGTGGTAACAGTGGGACTCAATTCGGTGTGAGGCTCCACCCGGCCCCTTCGCTGGCCTTGGCATTGTGGCTGGAGACCAGAGAGGGGAGGCTGGGCTTCCTGCGTGGTGGGCGGGTTTCCCAGGGGGGACGGCTTTATAGGGCAGGGGATGGGTTTCCCGGGGTGGGGGCGAGGGAGGTTAAATGGGATTTTAGGTCCTTATTTTCTCTTTGCTCCACAAGAGCCACAATGACTGTCTCAGATATTTGATCCTTCTTCTAGAACTGGTTCTCAATGGGGGATGGGGGTCCGCCAGGGGACATTGAATGATACCTGAAGACATTTTGGTGATTACAACTTGGGGTTGCCGCTGGCCTCGGTGGGTGGAGCCCAGGGGTGCTGTTAATAACCTTCATACAGTGCACAGGGTGCCCGCCACGAAGCGCGGTCGGCCCCGATGTCAGCAGTGTGCGGTGGAGGAGCAGGGTGAGGACCTGTTAAAGGCGTCAGAGCTCACGTGATCTGGGAAAAGGTCCCCAAGAAAGGGTGGGGGACCTTGGACGGAAGGGTGCCCCCGAGACTCCCCATCCAGCGTGGGAGCCCGAGGGTGGCGGCCCCCTCTGCGCAGCCACCCTGCTGGACCTGAGGCAGGCACCACCCGTGGTCCCAGGGCCTCAGTGGGAGCGAGGCCGCAACGTGGAACGTGGTGTGAAGACTGGCTGGGCCCGCCGGGCACCTGTGCCGCTGTGACCGTGCCGTCAGCTGTGGGAACAGTGGCTGCTGTGTCCTTCCTGCCTTCCGCCCTCGGGCAGGCTGTCCCGTCTAACAGATCCCCACAGGCGGAGATTAGGGGAAACGTGTCCCATCTTAATCAAGAGGCCTGCCACTGGGCCTGCGTCACCAGCACCCGAACCTGCGTATTGTATACGTTCAAAGGGCCATCGGGGGAAATGCACGCTTCCTTCCCGCCCTTTGCTTGCTTGCAATCCCGGCGATTTAGACCAGGATGTATTGCAGTATTTGTGTCTGAGCCTGAGAACTTACTGCCACTTACATCATGTTGCATTTTTACGGGGGAAGTTGACATGACTTCCACACGGTCCACTTAGGCTGAGCTTTTGTAACACACCCACGTACAAATGGCAACTTTCTGTGTTTTAGAAGTTTTCTGGAACACTACAGTAGCTAAACAAGGGGAGAGGAGACTTTGAGTTTAAAGGACACAATAAGGACAACTAGGATAATTGAGCTTTGGGATTTTAACCCCACAAACTATCTGTATATATAAAAGCCCAGCAACCAGAATGGCGGAATGACCAGTGGCTGTGATGCACACTGTGGCAGCCAACCAGCCTGATCCAGGCCCTAATGCCCCCCCTCCCTCTCTGGGTGGCCCAGCCCCCGATCGGCCCCCAACAACCCAATCGGGGGCAGGGCTGGCCAGCCAACCACCCGCGGCTCTTCCCCCAACCCCCTCTTGCCCGGCCCGATGGGCCTTCATCGGGGCAGGCTGGCTGGACCCCACCCATGCACGAATTTATGCACCGGGCCTCTAGTCTTACATAAAGGACTTAGAAAGCACCTTGCCTAAATAGCATGGAGTCTTCTATGCGAAGCTGGCTTCCTTTATTTATTTATTTTAAACATTTATTTTTTTATTTTGAAATATATTTTTATTGATTTCAGAGTAGAAGGGAGAGGGGGAAAGAGATAGAAACACCAATGATGAGAGAGAATCATTGGTGGGCTGCCTCCTGCACGCCCCACACTGGGGATTGAGCCCACAACCCAGGCACGTGCCCTTGACTGAAATCGAACTCAGGATCCTTCAGTCCACAGGCTGATGCTCTATCCACTGAGCCAAACGGGCTAGGGTTATTTTTTAAAAATATATTTTTATTGCTTTCAGGAAGGAAGGGGGAGAGAGAGAAACATCCATGATGAGAGAGAATCATTGATCGGCTGCCTCCTGCACATCCCTTATTGGATACTGAGCCTGCAACCCGGGCATGTGCCCTGACTGGGAATCAAACCATGACCTCCTGGTTCATAGGTTGACGCTCAGCCACTGAGCCATGCCGGCCGGGCAGTAGACGAGTTTTTTGGACTAGATCACCCTTCATCTTTCGGAAACCTTCCCTGGTGCTCATCCGCCTCCCCTCCCGCCCCCCACCTTGTAATCTATTATTTCCTCCCGGTCCGTGCACGTCTGTTACTGCACTCCTCACATAGAATTTGTATCTGTCAGCGTCTAGTTTGCAGGTAGAAACCACAGAGCAAATTTGAACGGCGGGTGCTTAATACAGAGCCTGAGTCTGCAAACTGGCCAAATACCGACACAGCCCTTTGCTTATGTCTCATCTGCCCAGCAAGGTGGACAGTCGCCATAGAGACCTGTGGCCCCACGAGGCCTGAGACATTATTATTCCATGGCTTTGCATGGAAAAGTGTGCCGGCTCCATGCAGAAAATTAACCATTAACAGGTGATTGCTTACTATCGATTTATGGTGGCGTAATTATTAACTAGCGGGTCCCACGGGGTAGAGGGTTCTAAGGAATTCGGCGACCGTGCCCCTCAGACATTCAGGTGTCCTCGGAGCGGGTGTGCCTGCGGCCCCTGGACAGTGGACAAGGTCACTGAGTGCCACCGGCCAGCTGGCGGGCAGGCAGCTCAGCGGGCAGCAGCTACTAGTGCTCCCAGGACTGAGTGCCACCTCCCGGGGGGCCACTGAGGTGCGGCGAGCGCAGCTCACCGGGAAGCCAGCCAGCACAGTGCCAGCGGGACTTTCCAGGGAGGCACCGTGGGGGTGGCGCCACACTGTTCCATGTGGCTGCCTGGGGCACTGGAGCGGGGCACTGGAGCAGGCCACCGGAAGGCAGGCTAGAGTCTAGAGTGGAAGCCTCCCCTCCCCAGTGTCCCGCCAGCGCCCTCTACCAACGGGCTGCCCTCTCCAGGGTGCCTGCCGGCCAAGGAGGAAGGCTGGTGGGTCCTGCCCCAGCACCAGCGTGGGGCATGAGGCACCCCGTGCTGATCGGGGCAGATTTGGTGTAGGCTGTGTGTAGATCTCTCTGATTTTTATTTTTTAAATAAATTTTAGTCCAGCATGTGCCCTGGGCTTGGAACTGAACCCGGGACCGTTCAGTCTGAGGCCGATGCTCTATCCACTGAGCCAAACCAACTAGGGCTCAGGGGGCATTTTCTGAACACCGCTGCCTGTCGGGGAAGCTACAATCAAGAAACAGAGTCCGGCCCGTGTGGCTCAGTGGTTGAGCCTCAACCTATGAACCAGGAGGTCACTGTTGCATTCCCAGTCAGGGCACATGCCCCGGTTGTGGGTTCCATCCCTAGTAGGAGGTGTGCAGGAGGCAGCTAATCCATGATTCTATCTCATCATTGATGTTTCTATCTCTCCCTCTCCCTTCCTCTCTGAAATCAAAAAAAGAAAAAGAAGATGCCCCCTGAGTGTCGCTGTCCAGAAACTGCCCCTTCCGCGCCTGCATCTGGAGAGGAGGCGCACTGGGCTAGCCCAGCTTTGCCCTCCCAGGGGCCAGGGGCTGGGGATGAAGGCTCTTCCTTGGCTACCCTGGCCTGCTGGCCTGGATCTGTGCTGCCACTCGGATGGCCTGAGGCAAAGTCCCTTCTCTCGCTGTCCCTCGTGATCTCTCCTAGAGCCAACAGCTGTTTTCCATTTCTGTTTTGACTTCTGGTTGCTCATTGCAGCCTCCAGAGTGTCCAGAGCTTGTCCTTGTCTCACACGGAGCCTTCCCTGGACACGTTGGGTGGCCGCACGCCCCCTCGGTACAGGAGCTGATCACCCGGCATCGTCTCCCCCGCATCTGCCTGTCCTGGCTCTGTCCTGGCCAGGCCACATCTGCCTTTCTTTTTTTTTTTAACTTTTTTTTTTTTTTTTTTTTTTTTTTTTTTAATATATTTTATTGATTTTTTACAGAGAGAAAGGGAGAGAGATAGAGAGCTAGAAACATCGATGAGAGAGAAACATCGATCAGCTGCCTCCTGCACATCTCCCACTGGGGATGTGCCCGCAACCCAGGTACATGCCCTTGACCGGAATCGAACCTGGGACCTCCCAGTCCGCAGGCCGACGCTCTATCCACTGAGCCAAACCGGTTTCGGCAACTTTTTTTTTTTAATAAATCTTTATTGTTCACATTATTACAGTTGTTCCTCTTTTTCCCCCCCATAGCTCCCCTCCACCCAGTTCCCACCCCACCCTCTGCCCTTACCCCCCACCCCACTGTCCTCATCCATAGGTATATGATTTTTGTCCAGTCTCTTCCCACACCCCCCACACCCCTTTCCCCCCCGAGAATTGTCAGTTCACTCCCTTTCTATGCCCCTGATTCTATTATATCCACCCGTTTACTCTGTTCATCAGATTTTTTATTCACTTGATTTTTAGATTCACTTGTTGATAGTTATGTAATTGTTGTTCATAATTTTTATCTTTACCTTTTTTCTTCTTCTTCTTCTTCTTAAAGAATACCTTTCAGCATTTCATATAATACTGGTTTGGTGGTGATGAACTTCAGCTTTTTCTTATCAGTGAAGCTCTTTATCTGACCTTCAATTGTAAATGATAGCTTTGCTGGATAAAGTAATCTTGGTCGTAGGTTCTTGGTATTCATCACTTTGAATATTTTTTGCCACTCCCTTCTGGCCTGCATAGTTTCTGTTGAGAAATCAGCTGATAGGTATGGGTATTCCCTTGTAGGTAACTAACTGTTTTTCTCTTGCTGCTTTTAATATTCTCTCTTGCCTTTTACCCTTGACATTTTAATTATGATGTGTCTTGGTGTGGTCCTCTTTGGATTCCTTTTGTTTGGGGTTCTCTTTGCTTCCTGGACTTGTAAGTCTATTTCTTTCACCAGGTAGGGGAAGTTTTCTGTCATTATTTCTTCAAATAGGTTTTCAATATCTTGCTCTCTCTCTTCTTCTGGCACCCCCATAATGTGAATGTAGGTATACTTGAAGTTGTACCAGGGGCTCCTTACACTATCTTCATATTTTTGGATTCTTTTTTCTTTTTCCTTTTCTGGTTGGGTATTTTTTGCTTCCTCATATTTCAAGTCATTGATTTGATTTTCAGAATCCTCTACTGTTGAATCCCTGTATATTATTCTTTATTTCAGTCAGTCGTGTAATTTCTGACTGGTCCTTTTCCATATTTTTGGAGGTTTCTAGAAGATTCTTGAGTAACCTTATAACTGTGGTTTTGAACTCTATCCTTTCTTCCATTTCTTTCATTTGTGACATGTTTCCTTGTCTCCGCATTTTGGCTGCTTCCCTGTGTTTGTTTCTATGTATTGGGTAGAGCTGCTATGTCTCCTTGAGTTGGTAGAGTGGCCTTGTGTAGTAAGGGTTCTATAGGGCCCAGTGGCTCACTCAGCCTCCCCAGTCACCTGAGCTGGGAGCTCTAGGTGCACCCCTTTGTGGGCTGTGAGCACAGTCTTGTTGTTGTTGAGACTTGATTGCTGTTGGTGTCACTTGGAGGAATTGACCTCCAGGCCAATTTGCTGTAAGGACCAGCTGCGACTACAGTGGGAGAGTTGCTGTGTAGGAGATACCCCTATGGAGCAGGACTTACTTCAGTGTGGCTTTGGTGCTCACTGAGTCTGCCTCTTGAGTGTGTTGCTTGTGGATGTGTAGAGTTGTAATCTGGTATGGTCTGACACTGACCACTGGGTACACTGGCTCTTGGGTCTCCAGGGAGGTGCAAAGTCAGCCACTGCCTGGGGCCACCCAGCAGAAGCTACAGAGAGATCTGCAGATTCCTCCTCTTTGTATCAGGGTTGGAAGTCCCCAGATGAGGCCCAGCTGTGAAGCAAGGCAGGCTGGTGCTGGTGCCAGGTCTTGGGCCTTTTATTGATAAGTTTGGGACTCCCTGACCCAGCTTCAGCTTGTTTGAGAGATTTTAGCCTGAGCAAGGACAGGCCATTCATATGCAAAAGCTGCTGCACACAGGTTGGGTGGGGCTGTAATTGGATGAGGCAGGGTCTTAGGGGATCACCAGGGTGGAGCAAACAGAAATAGCTGCCAGTCAGCCCTGCCTGGGAGGTCCCAGCATAGGAACAATGATCCCTGCTAGCACCTCCATCTGGGAGAAAGCTACCCCTGAGTTCCTGCCCCGATACCTGACAATCCAGTTCCTTGTCATATGTGTCTGTGTCCCCCAGAGCCTCGCCCTGGTGTTGGAGCTCAGAGGAAGTGGGACCTTGTAAGTTCAGTTGGTGGTGCCAGCCTTTTAAGAGGAATAGCTGGGTCTCCAGCAGCCTGTGTGTCACTTAGCCCCAATCAACACTGGTTTTATAGCCTGTAGGGACTTCTTTTCCCAGCTCTGGTACCCTGGCCTGGGGGTCTGGTGTGGGGCTGGGACTCCTTGCTCCTCCCAGCGGCCTTTGCAGAGATGCTCTCCCTCCCGATTAAAAACATGGCCCACGTGGGTGTCAGACCAACCCGATTCACACATCCGCATCTCCTACCAGTCTCAGTGTGCTTTCTTCTTTACTTCTCTAGTTGTAGGACTTCCATTCAGCCAGCTTTCCAGCGGTTCTGGATGATGGTTGTTCTGTATTTCAATTGTAATTTTGATGTGGTTGTGGGAGGCAGTGAGTACAGGCGTTTACCTATGCTGCCATCTTCTATGCCAGCGGTTCTCAACCTGTGGGTCGTGACCCCTTTGGCAGTCGAACGACCCTTTCACAGGGGTCACCTAAGACCATGCTGCATATCAGATATTTACATGACGATTCATAACAGTAACATTACAGTTATGAAGTAGCAACGAAAATAATTTTATGGTTGGGTCACAACATGAGGAACTGTATTTAAAGGGCCAGAAAGTTGAGAACCACTGTTCTATGCCTTCCCTTTTGTTTTCTTTTGTGGTTTTTTTTTTCTGTTTGTTTTTTCTTTTGTGCCTTTCTTTTAAAAAAATATTTTTTTATTGGTTTTAGAGCGAGAGAGGGAGGGAGAGGGAGCGAGAAAGACATCAATTGGCTGCCTCCTGCACAGCCCCTGGGACCGAACCCACAACCTGGGTATGTGCCCTGAATGGGAATCAAACCAGCAACCCTTCCATGCACAGGACGACGCCCAACCAACAGATCCAGCCGTGCCTTTAGGGCTGAAAGGAGTTGCTTCTCTGGGTGGGTTTGGGTTTATTTTGTCAGATTTTTCAAATATCGTTCTCACATTTTTTCTTGCTTTCTGATATTTTTGTGGTCAGCCCTGAGGAAAGGAATTTCTCTTTTGTGGCTGAGACTTTATTGCTGTGTTGAGGCTCGGTGCCCAGGCGTTGGAATTCTGCAGTGCTTACCATGGGGCGGGCTGACAACCTAAGAAGCCATGTGGCTGCGATTGTTCTCTGAGGGGTTATTCCTGCACTTCCCGGGGGACAGGTGGAGGGAAGTGTCCCCTTGCACTTCCCGGGGGACAGGTGGAGGGAAGTGTCCCCCTGCACTTCCCGGGGGACAGGTGGAGGGAAGTGTCCCCCTGCACTTCCCGGGGGACAGGTGGAGGGAAGTGTCCCCCTGCACTTCCCGGGGGACAGGCGGAGGGAAGCGTGTTGCGCAGCGCAGGGTGGGACGTGCCCATGGCTCCCGAGGTTGCTGAGCTGTTAGCCCGGGCCCCGCTCCCTCACAGGTTAATATCATGAGACGACATGCCCCAATTTCTTTTTCACGGCTAACGTGCCTTGAAATTAATATGTGACATTATTACGGAAATTGGACTGTTGTGCCCAGGGACAGAGAAAGGCAAGATCAAGGAGGGCTTTTCGTTAGGAAGAGTACTGAAAAGCAAGAGATAGAAGTAATTTTATTTGTAATTTTTATTTCTTTAAACATTTTTTTATTGCCTGGCCAGCATGGCTCAGCAGTGGTTGAGTGCCGACCTATGAACCAAGAGGTCATAGTTCTATTCCTGAGAGTGGAAGAGGGAAGGAGGGAAGGAGGGAGAGAGAGAGAGAGACTTTGATGGTTGTTTCCCGCCCGCAACCCAATTGCGGCTGGGGATCAAACCTGCAACCCAGCCACATGCCCTTAACCAGGAATCAAGCCCACGACCCTTCGGTGCAACGGCCGACACTCTGACCACTGACCCACACTGGCCAGGGCAATTTATTTTGTAAAATTTATATTTATTGTTGAGAGTATTACAGATGACCCCCATTTCTCCCCACTGCCCCCCACCTGGTCCCCACCCCAAGAGCCTGTGTTTTAACCAGTACCCGGGAGATTCATCTATGCCTTACAGTCTGAGATGTGCCCTTCCCCCAGCCTGCACGTGCCTCCTGGGGAGGAGCTGTCTCAAGATACCGCCCCCCTCGCCGAAACCGGTTTGGCTCAGTGGATAGAGCGTCGGCCTGCGGACTGAAAGGTCCCAGGTTCGATTCCGGTCAAGGGCATGTACCTGGGTTGCGGGGCACATCCCCAGTGGGAGATGTGCAGGAGGCAGCTGACCGATGTTTCTCGCTCATCGATGTTTCTAACTCTCTATCTCTCTCCCTTCCTCTCTGTAAAAAATCAATAAAATGTATTAAAAAAAAAAGTGGGACCTAAATATTTAAAAAAAAAAAAAAGATGCCGCCCCCTCCCAGCCCCTGCACTCCTGGCCGGCCCCTCCCCCGCCAGACCTCTAAATGCTGGGGGCTGGGGTGCGCTCCTTGGTGGTCACCTGCCTATGGGTCTGTCTTCTCTGTAGGTGGCCTCCTTCAGCCCCCCCCCCCGGGTCTCAGTCCCTCTGCCGGGGTCACTCCATGTGGGGTCATCTTTCCCTGGGCACCCTCTTTTTAAAAAACATTTTAATGATTTCAGAGAGGAAGGGAGAGGGAGAGGAGAGAGAGAGAAACATCAGTGATGGGAGAGAATTGGATGCCTCCTGCAGGCCCCCTGCTGGGGATGGAGCCCACGACCTGGGCATGTGCCCTTGACCGGAATCGAACCCGGGACCCTTCAGTCCGCAGCCCGATGCTCTATCCACTGAGCCAAACCAGCTGGGGCTCCCTGTGCACCCTCTTCCCACAGCCAGCTGCCCACCGGGCCCTTCCCCTGAGCAGCCCCCTGGCCTCTCACACAGGCATGTCAGACCTTGAACCTCCACCACGTGGAGCCGGCACCTCCGCTATTACCTGTGGCTGAGGTGTAATCTGGGGCGGGTGGAAACTTGTTTACCGTCCGTCTGTCATTACGTCGGGATAAAATCGTCTAGACGTTCGAAACCAGTTGTTCCCGGAATGGATTGCTTCATAGGTTTGCCATGAGTGGTCTTTAGTTTTGTTTACGGTGTTGACGTGCAATGAATTATTGCTTTATTAACCCAAGAGTTCAGCTGTCCTCGGATCGAGGTGGAGGTTTGGGGGAAAGGTGGGGTTTCCAAAGTGAGGCGTTGTCAGTGGCTTCGTTCCCACTCGCGTCCTCCCCAAGGGGGCGCCGCCTGCTCAGCCGCCTGCGCAGACTTGAAGGAATTCTCGGGTTCACCGAGGTGTACAGTGGGGGGCAGCGAGCTTTCAAATTGTACACTTGTCTACGTGTGACCGTTAATTTGTTCACGTGCTTTCTTAAGTAGTTTGTGAAGAGAATGGCTTTTTGGTACGAAATAGGGGTTGGCCAACTTTTTTTGTAATGAGCCAAGTAGTAAATATTTCTGGCTTTGTGGCCAGGCTTGTTAGTTCTGCCCGTGGCAGCATGTAAACCAACGGTGCGGTCGTGTTCCCATACAATTTCACTTACATCCCTACTCCCCCCTGGCTGGATTGGGCTCATGGGCCACAAGGTGACAGGTCCAGAATGCAGGCTGGGCTCATTGACACTGAATTGGGTCACTACTACGAAGGGAAAACTGGGTTAAGGATTTAAAGATCAAGATTTCTCAGGGCGATGGCTGGTGTGGCTCAGTGGTTGAGCGACGACCAGTGAACCAGCAGGTCACGGTTCGATTCCCGGTCAGGGCACAGGCCCGGGTTGTGGGCCGGATCCCCAGTGTGGGGTGGGCAGGAGGCAGCCGATCCATGATTCTCTCTCATCATGGATGTTTCTCTCTCCCTCTCCCTCTCCCTTCCTCTCTGAAACCAATAAAATATATGTGTTGGGCACTGAGTCGTGACTATGTTAAAATACACAGCCTGGTATAATCATCTAATTTGGGCTATAATCAAAGAAACCAGGCACTGTGAGGCCGCAAGGATGGGGAGCAGTTGGGACCTGCGTGCGCTGATGTGCCGTGGAAAATGCTGCAGCTGCTTTAGACAGCAGTCTGGCAGGCCCTGCCTGGGTAGCTCAGGTGGACCCGATACACCAAGGTCGCGGGTTCGAACCCCGGTCAGGGCACATACAAGAATCAACTGATATGAATGCGTTAACAAGTGGAACAAGTTGATGTTCCTCTCTCTCTCAAATCAATCAATACAATAGATAGGTAGGTAGATAGAGAAATAAATAAATAAAAGAAAGCAGTCTGGCAGTCCCTCAAATGCTCACCGTAATTTCCATGGAGCCCAGCACTTCCACTCCTAGCTGTGTACCGAAAGGAACGGAAGACACATATACAGAAGCTTGGACACGGTGTTCCTAGCAGCATACAGCCCACATAAAAAAACAGCTCGCCTGGTCGGGGTGGCCCAGCTGGTTGACCATTGTCCCATGTACCAGGAGGTCACGGTCTTCAATTCTCGGTCAAGGGCACGTACCTGGGTTGCAGGTTCAATCCCTGGCCCAGGTTGGGGCACCTGCAGGAGGCAGCAATTGATGTGAGAATCAATGTTTCTTTCTCTCTCCCTCTCCTTCTCCCTCCTCCCTCCCTCCCTCCCTCCCACTTTCTCTAAAAATCAATGGAAAATTACCCTCAGGTGAGGATTAACAACAACAGAAAAGATGAGTCACTGTTCTTGGTTGTGTGTGTTCCTGAGCGTTCCGCGCCCGCATCCAGCAGAGGCGGCCCGCATGGAAGCTGGGCGGCCTCAGGGCCCAGATGGCCCTTTCCCCCCTCGGTAGTGTGGAGGCCGGTCCTCGGGCCTGCGGGCGGGCGGCCCAGGTCACGGCTGTGCTCCTGGCTGCATTCTGGGCACTGGTTTGCTCATGCGGGAGGCTCACTGGACGGCTTCTTTGTTGCAGGTTGAAGAAGGAAGCAAAGCTGCAGCGGTGGACAAGTTACTGGCGGGAGACGAGATCGTGGGCATCAATGACATCGGCCTCTCGGGGTTCAGACAGGAAGCGATTTGCCTGGTGAAGGGGTCCCATAAGACCCTGAAGCTGGTGGTAAAAAGGTAAGACGCGGGCCTCATGTTGTGTTAACCAAGATACACGGAATGGAGAAGAACAGCAAGATGTGACGCCTGACTTAAATTGTGTATGTGTGCGCGCACGTGCATGTGTGTGTGTGTGTGTGTGTGCGCGCGCGCGCACGTGTGCATGTAGGATTGTTATCTCTTGGCCAAGGATGAATTAAGCATCAAAAATGTTGAAAGATCCCTTTTATGACTACTGACTGTTTATTTTGATTTATTAAGTGTCTCTTTGGCAATGTGTAGATTATTTTTTTGGCAGCGAAAAAAACTCTGCTTTTGTTCCAAATGAGCAGTGTGGTTGCCTGCTGCGTACACAAGGCGGCAGGCTGCTGGGCTTTACGCTGAAGATAGTGTGACTGCAGGTAGACTTAGCGGAGCGATGGTGATGATGGTTACGGAAGCTTGACCCTCCGAGGTAAGACTGGTTAGAAACCATCTCTGGGCTCATTGCCCAGCTCCAGTGTGACTGGGGCCCCTCGGCTTCTCTCTCCCATATTGTCTCTGTGGCTTACTGCGGGGACCTGCCAGCTTGGTGCAGGAGAATTCTGGGCTGCTTCCTATAGCGCTCGGTGCACAAGGGCCCATGCAGGACTTGGGCTGATGGAGTGAAATTGCTTTGAACTGTACCTGGGTGTGTGTCGCTGGGGGGTCTGATGGGGACACTGCCTCCAGGGTGCTCATTCATAAAACCTGTGAGTGTGACCCTGGCCAGCCCACAGGCAGCAGCAGATAAAATGGACACTCGTTGTGGGACAAAATCAGGAGGCAAGAATATTGTCGCCACGGCATCTAACAAGGTAAAACAAAATATCAGTCAATGTCAGGTCGTATTCCAGGGTTCAAAAAACAGATGTATAATAGCAAAGTTGGTTTAGAAGAAGCAGAGGCAAAGAATGGAATTCGCGCTCCCCAGTGGAAAGTTGGATGAAAGCACAAATTGGGGGTTCCTCAAGTGACAAGTGTACGTAGGAAGCAGGCGTGTCAAAAGATGGTTAGGAATCCAAGTTTACTTAAAAGCCAGACCCTAGGTTTTGTCTCTCAGGCTAGCTAATAGAGTAGCAGGGCCCCCTGGTGGTGAGATGTGGGCAAACAAGGACTTGTTTGGTAGGATGCTGATTATATTACAAATTAGACAGCTTTCTTCGTCAGCAGCTTGGCAACACGTTTCAAAAAGCGTATCTTGGGCCATGACCGGTTTGGCTCAGTGGATAGAGCGTCGGCCTGCGGACTGAAGGGTCCCAGGTTCGATTTCAGTCAAGGGCATGTTTCTTGGTTGCGGGCACATCCCCAGTAGGGGGTGTGCAGGAGGCAGCTGATCGATGTTTCTCGCTCATCGATGTTTCTAACTCTCTATCCCTCTCCCTTCCTCTCTGTAAAAAATCAAATATATATATATATATATATATATATATATATGCATATCTTGGAACCAGAATTTCATTTCTGGGGTCCTAGACATTCAGCAAAGGGAAATGACCCCTGCTGGCGAATGCTGGCATTACAAGTGTGTGCCCGCGTGCACTGACGTGGAAGGGTGCCCTGGAAGTCCAGGTGAGTGGAACACATACGTGTATTTATAGATACTTCCCATTTTTAAAAAAAGTTTTAAATTTCTAATTGTGGTAAAATAGACATAAATTTACCATCTTAACAATTTTTAAATCTGTTCAGCAGCATATTACTTCTATTTTTAAAAAATATTTTAAATTGAGTTTTAAAGAGAGAAGAAGGGGGAGAGAGAGAGAAACATGGATCGGCTGCCTCCTGCATGCCCCCTACTGGGGATCGAACCCAGAATGGAATCCGCAACCTTTCGGTGCATGGGACAGTGCCTAACCAAGTGAGCCACACAGGCCAGGGCGTATTACTTTTAAAACAGCAAAAAATATCGAGATCCTGCATTTAAACAATTGTTTTATTTTTTTAAAATGTTTCATGTTTTATTGATTTTAGAGGATGATGGTGGGGAGAGAGAGAGAGAGAGACAGAAACATCTATGTGAGAGAGATGGAGCCAGCAACCTGGGTATGTACGGGTTGATGCTCCAACTAACTGAGCCATACCTGCCAGGGCACAGCCCCTGCATTTTTAAAGAGGAGAAGCTTGCCCGGCCAGCGTTGGCTCAGTGGTTGAGTATCCACTTAGGAACCAGGAGGTCACGGTTCAATTCCTGGTCAGCGCACATGCCCAGGTTAGGGACTTGATCCGCAATAGGGGGCGTGCAGGAAGCAGCCGATCAATGATTCTCTCTCATCATTGTTATTTCTCTCTCTCTCCCTCCCTCGCCCTTCTTCTCTGAAATCAATAAAAATATATTTAAAAAAGAATGTTAAAAAAAAAAGAAAGCGGAGAGGCCTTTGGGGTTGGGTGTGCCTGCGCTCCCCGGAGTCAGCAGGAGGCTGTCCCAGCAGCTGCCCATGTGGCATCTTTCTGCTTGGGGCAGTCCCCAGCCGGGTTTGTTTATTGCGAACAAATAAGAAGAATGACTCTTGGGGGGTGGGTTGGCCTCCCGGCTACAATGGGCTCTTAGAGTAGCTCTTTACTCCTTGTAGTTTGTTTGGTTCTCTGTGAATGTGACAGGTGACAAATGGTTTTATTGTTTAAGTGGGCATTTCTGCCGCTGTGAGTGAGGTCGGCTGAGTTCCAGAGCTTAGCAGCTTGTTTTTGAACTAGAGGAACGTATTAAGGATATAAAAACAGACCATCTCGCCTGGCCAGCGTGGCTGTTGGTTGAGCGTTGTTGTGTGCACCAGAAGGTGGCTGGTTCGATTCCTGGTCAAGGGCACGTACTCCCTCCCTCCCACTCTCTGAAAAGCAACGGGAGAAAATATCGTCTTGTGAGGATTAACAAAAAAGAACTAGCGGCTACTTTATAAAAAGGCGCTGTGTCAATCATCCACAAACACGGCAACATAGATTCCCTTTCCCAAGAGTATGGCCAGATAATGAATGAGCCGACTCAAGCCTTGTTTATTAATCTGATGTAGCTACCTGCCCACCTGAGGAGCCCCGAGAAGGCGGCCTTTCTGATACAGACGGAAATCAGGTTAGGGTGCTGAGCTCTGAGCATGGCCAGGCCGGGAGTGTTTGTTCTGGGGAATGGGGTGTGTGCACCTCCATATAAAACATACCCCTGGTGCCCGGCCGGTGGGGCTCAGTGGTTGAGCGTCCGCCTATGAACCAGGAGGTTATGGTTCAGTTCCCATCAAGGGCACATGCCCGGGTTGTGGGCTCGATCCCCAGTAAGGGGTGTGCAGGTGGCAGCCGATCCATGATGCTCTCATCATTGATATTTCTCTCTCTCTCCCTTCCTCTGTGAAATCAATAAAAAATATATTAAGATAATAAATAGAAAATAAAACATGCCCCCGGTTTGGTAAGTAGAACGGGAATGGTGGATCGTGCATGGACCCCTCCCGCGGGGACAGCTGCTGTGTGCCCGACCTGCAGGTTGTTTGGTTTCAGGGGGCGTGGGGAGCGGGCACCGGCCCCGGGATAGGGTTGCGGAGGCCGGTGTTGCAAAGCCGCGGCGTCCTGTTTCACGGGCCTGGGCAGCGCCTATCTTGTCATCATGTAGAAGCCGGGCTGGGGGTGAAGCGGGGAGACACAGGATCGCTATCTGCCCCGCCAAGTGTCTTTCCCAGATGGGTGAGAACGGCACTTCCTTTCTCCCGAGCGGTGTCGCTGGGAACAAAGGACTGTAACCGGAGTCCCCGCCAAGCGCACATATGTTCTCCTTCGGGATGCCCAGGCGGTGCCCGGGCCAGTGGGGGGTGGCGGGGCTTCTGCCCAGCTGTCAATCAACCGCCAGGCCCTCGGGAGAGGCTGAGCAGCAAGCTTGCGCCTTGCCCTTCCTCCCAAGCACGTGCTGTTCCCTCTGCTCCTTCTCGCAGGAACGTTCCGGGCGGATGTGGTAACCTTTTCCTTGTGTTTCTCTCGGGTTGTCACCTGCACTTGCACTGTTTTCCTGGGTGTCCAGGCCACACCCCGGAGATCCTGGTGGACACTTCTGGAACGGCCCCAGGCCATTTTGCTGGTGGTGCCGCAGCTGGCTTAAGCAAATGTGCTTGGAAAGGGGCAGGACCAGAAATGGGGTCACCTGTGAGTTGTCCTGATGAGCGTGGCCAGGAGATAAGCCCCTCGCGGGGGCGGGAGCGGCTCGCTGCGGCGCGGGCTGTCACTGTGCCCTGCGTGGACAGCGCTGGGGCAGTCTCCATTTTTCTCACTTCAGAGGCAAATTACCATAAATTCAGCTCCCAACAAGTACATATGCTTTTATTTTTTATTTTATTTTATTTTTAATCCTCACCGGAGGATATTTTTCCATTATTTTTTAGAGAGAGTGGAAGAGAGAAGGAGAGACAGAGAGAAATATCGATGTAAAGAGAAACACATCGATTGGTTGCCTCCTGCACACGCTGACCGGGACCCATGCTGGGGAGGAGCCTGCAACCCAGGTACATGCCCTTGACTGGAATCAAACCCAGGACCCTTTGGTCCACAAGCCGATGTTCTAAACACTGAGCCAAACTGGCTAGGGCTCAAAAAGTACATACAGTTTTAAACACCTTGGAAAATTTTCTTTTAAATATGCCATAAATCATTTTCTAAAGCTTGTCATTACTGTCCTAGTCCTTCCGGTTGATATGGTGACATTCATTTTGTTTACAAGGAAAGCTGCCTGCCACCTCATCATGAATCTTACTCTTGTTCCAGCCGGTGTAGCCAGCCCTTTGGCCAAATTACCCATAGGGTTGACTCATGTCACTTCCTGCCTCTGCTGGCAGCCTTAAACCGCTTTGTGACTCTGATTGCGTCCGCTAAGCCCGCATTCGGCAGGGGATTAGCACCCCGGGAGGAGGATCTTAGCCGCAGCTGTGGGGTCAGCCAGGCTGGCTGGCAGGTGATGCATTTGAAGAAAGGAGGCTTCCCATCCAGGGACAGCCCCTGGCCTTGCTGGGAGCACGTTTCTTACAACACGCCTTGGTTTCGGTGTCGCTGCCTGGCAGTGAATTCCGCATGAGGCAGCATTGTGCCTGCCCCCTGCCCCGGCTCCCTGGCGCTGTCTGAGCAGGTAGCTCTGCGTGGGGCCCACTGTGGGTGTTCCGGAAGCAGCTCCGTGCACCGATGCGGCTGGAGGACCGGGATCGCTAGGATGTCCGCAGGTTGTGTCCCCTCCCCACCGTCCCCTTTCGAGGGCTCTTCCTGGGGCAGAACAGTGGTTCGTTTATATTTTTCCAAATATATTTATATTTATTTCAGAGAAGGGAGAGAGAGAGAGAGAGAAACATCCATGATGACAGAGAATCATGGACCGGCTGCCTCCTGCACACCCCCTACTGGGGATCGACCCCGCAACCTGGGCATATGTCCTGACCGGGAATTGAACTGTGACCTCCTGGTTCATAGGTCGATGCTCAGCCACTGAGCCATGCCAGGCGGGCGGGACGGTGTTTATTCTGAAGGAGGGTGTGTGTCTTACTTTGACGCTGGTGGGTGTTGGCAAAACCCGGTGCTTTGAGAGGGTGGCCTGAAGCCCTTTCTTCAAGTTTCAGGGGCAAGTTTCTATTTTTTGAGCATTTTGGAGGTTAGGGCCAGTGGCTGCTGTGCCTGTTTTATCGTTGAAACAGAGTAGAGCCAGAGGTTTGTGCTGAATAGACACCCTGACTTGTTGGGGGTGTTTTCATTATTGTGTGTTTTTTAAAAAAATCTATAATAATAAAAGCATAATATGCTAATTAGACTGGACGTCCTTCTGGACGTCCTTTCTTCCGGACAAAGCCATAGTGGGCGGGGGCCGAGGCAGAGGTGGCAGAGGCCCCCCTGGCCACTGTGGCTGTGGCAGCGGGTGGGGCCCGGGGCCAAGGCCCTTGCATGAATTTCGTGCATCGGGCCTCTAATTGAGATATAAGGGACATGTTAGTTTCAGGTGTACAGTGCAATGATTCAGTTTATGTACATACTGCAAAATGATCACAGTAGGTCGTTAACATTGGTCACCACGCATAGTCATAAATACTTTTCTTGTGACGAGAATAGTATCACTTTTATTAAAATCAGGAGGAAAAATGATCAGATTTGTTTTATTTTGGGAAAAGTCACTTCTGCTCAGATTTCGACGTCAGGTATGGCGTAAGCTCCTAATCAGATGACTATCTAATTACGTGAGAATGTTTCACGTTCTATGTCATGTTGAGACGGGTAGAAAGATGTTTTTTCATTGCAAGGCAGGCAAGCAATGCTTATAAGATTTACTTTACAAACATTGATGGTCTCTAATGTATTAAGACGCAGCAAATGTTTCCCTTATTTTATTTCCTGTTCTTATAGATAAGGCTCATCGGTCCTGCTGCTAATCCTTAGGACTCCTTATAATTTGTTATGTTAATGGTCGCACTTTTGAGTGTCCTGAGTTTTTTTTTTTTAAATATATTTTTATTGATCTCAGGGACAAAGGAAGTGGGAGAGAGATATAGAAGCATCAATGATGAGAGAGAATCATGGATCAGCTGCCTCCTGCTCGCCCCACACTGGGGATTGAGCCCACAACCCGGGCTTGTGCCCTGACTGGGAATCAAACCATGACCTCTTGATTCACAGGTTGATGCTCAACCACCGAGCCACACCAGCCGGGCTGTCCTGAGTTCCTTTGGCAGGGAGTGCGCTGTGCCTTTAAGACGGTCAGGGGTTTGGACACAGCCTGCGGAGATGGCCTTTGTTCCTTCCTTCCCAGCGAGCAGGTGTCGTGATGGAAAGTGTATAAAAGTTACCCGGAAGAGCCCGAGTCATTTGGTCTGCCCAGTTCTGCCTGTGCTCGTTATGGGCCGTTCCCACGCGGTCTCCTGCTAAAGCAGCTGGAGCCGTGCCTGGGCCCTGCTCCGGCAGAGGGGGTGCCTGCCTCACCTCGAGGGGCTTTTGTTTCCAGGCAGCTCTGAAGTCTTGGATCAGTTCCGCAGCCTTGGGGGTTTTATCTTCCCTGCGCCTCCTGGTTGTGCGGGCAGGACTGCAGGTTCTATCGGGCGCGATGCCCCGTCCACAGGATGGCACCGTGTGACTGCTGCTGGGGCAGAGGACTCTGCCGGGGCGTCTCCCCAGATGCTGCCAGGGCTGACTGTGTCTCGTATTAAATATATGTAATCATGTATAGAGTGCCCTGCCCTAGGTTTTATGCATGCATGTAACGCGTTAGAAGCACTCCAGGCAAGCCGTTAAGCTCATGCCATTAGGAGCTGACAGCTGACAGGCAGGGCCCAGCAGAGGGGAGGAGGAGGGGGGACCCAGGGGAGGAGGGAGAAGGGGGTTGAAGGGAGGAGGGAAGAGGGGGGACCAGGGGAGGTTGGGGGAAGGAGGGGAGGAAGGGGGTTGAAAGAAGGAAGAGAGGAGGGAGGAAGGAGGGAAGGAGGAGAGGAGGAGGGGGATCACGGGGGAGGAGGGGGAAAGAGGGAAGAAGCGGGGAGGGGAAGAGGGGGACCAGGGGAGGAGGAGGGCAAGTGGAGGAGCTGGGAGGAGAGGAGGGGGGCGGATGGGGAACCAGGGAGGAGGAGGGGCAACCAGGGGGGAGGAGGGGCAGGGGGAGGAGGGGCAAGGGGAGGAGGGGCATGTAGAACTCAGCGATCTTTCCCAAGGACAGGATCATTGAGCTGTTGTTAGGCCCACGTCAGCTATTCCAGGGCCTCCCAAAGGCAATGGCAGAGGGGACTCAGCAAAGGGGAGTGTAGGGAAGGGGTGACGAGGTGGCTTGGGCTAGACCAGTGACGGCGAACCTTTTGAGCTCGGCGTGTCAGCATTTGGAAAACCCTAACTTAACTCTGGTGCCGTGTCACATAGAGAAATTTTTTGATATTTGCAACCATAGTAAAGCAAAGACTTATATTTTTGATATTTATTTTATATATTTAAATGCCATTTAACCAAGAAAAATCAACCAAAAAAATGAGTTCGCGTGTCACCTCTGACACGCATGTCATAGGTTCGGCATCACTGGCCTAGACAGTGCTTCTCAGGCCTGGGCCTGCGTCTGAATTGCCAGGAGGGCTTGTGCCAGCAGCCCAAGCCCTTGCCCAGATAATGCCCACGGGGCTGGCCAAGGAGTGCGCTCACAACCCCGGGCGGGAAGCCAGGGCACTGGGAGCCCAGCTTCCCTCTGTGGACACCGGGAGCCGCTGAAGGTTCTGGAGTGAGGGGCAGAGCTGGCGAGCGGAGTGGGGGTCGGGGGGGACACACAGACAGATGGGAGGGCTGCTGAGGACCTGGGCTCCCAGAGGCTTGGCAGGAACCGAGGGCAGCGGCCGGCTCGGAGCGGGTGGTGCTCCTTATGGCTTTGTTCCACGCATGCCCAAATCCCAGTGTCCACCAGGCGTGCCGGGGCCAAGTCCCCGCCCCCCACACTGACGACCTTGGCCTCTCAGCCAGCCCGTCCTATCCTGTCAGACCCGCCAAGTTCATGGGGATAAATGTAGACCTTGTTTATTTTGTGAGGCTGTGCCCATTTGCTGCATTTGAAAAGGTTAGAAAAATAATCCAGCACTCTTTTTTTTTTTGAGAGGAAGGAGGGAGTTCTGCTTTTTATATGAATGAACTATTTCATTGAGGCACTTATTCAATTGCCCTTTAAAAATGAATTTTGGTATCTACATCTGTTGATCTTAACTTTGAGTGATAGCCTAGCATTGTTTGTATTTGTTATATAAACCCTGTCCCTTCAAAACAAAACAAAACACAACACTACCTAGCATATAAAATTATTATTTTTTAAATATATTTTTATTGACTTCAGGGAAAAAGGAAGAGAGAGAGAGAGAGAGAGAGAGAAACACATCAATGATGAGAGAGAATTATGAATCGGCTGCCTCCTGCATGCCCCCTACTGTGGATCAAGCCCGCAGCCCGGGCATGTGCCCTGACCAGGAATCAAACCCTGACCTCCTGGTTCATTGGTCCATGCTCAACCACTGAGCCACGCTGGCGAGGCTAAAATTATTTTTTAAATTAAATTTATTGGGTTGACATTGGCCAATAAAATGATATAGGTTTCAAGTATACAATTCTATGGTACATCATCTGTATATTGCCTTTGTGCCTACCACTCAAAGTCACATTGTCTTCTGTCACCATATATTTGACCCACTTAAAGTTAGTTTTAAAAGTTGAAGTGAATTTAGATTAATCTTGGTGTGCAATTCAGGGGAAAGGTTTCACGGGACCCTCGTCATAATGAGTAGTTTTATCTGGAGAACCAGGAAAGCTGGTGGGAATAGCCAGGGCCACAGCTTTTCAGTGATGATGAAAAGAATGTTCGTGCTGATTAAAGACGATATTTAGGCGCTGGCCAGTGTGGCTCAGTGGACAGAGCGTGGGACCGAGGACGGAAGGGTCCTGGATTTGATTCCGGTCCAGGGCACGTACCTCGGTTGCATGCTCAATCCCTGGCCCTGGGTGAGGTGTGTGCAGGAAGCAACCAATCGATGTGTCTCTCTCACATCCATGTTTCTCTCTCTCTGTCTCTCCCCCTCCCTTCCACTCTCTGTAAAAGTCAGTGGAAAAATATCCGCAGGAGAGGATTAACAATAAAAAAAAAAAGATCTTACATCTGCTCTTGCCATTCACTCCTGCTGCATGGGTGGGTGTGAGCTGGACCTGAGGGACAGGGACTGAGGCCTCCAGGTGGCACCAGCGCGCTCTGTGCCCAGACTTCCCACCCAGCGTCCTCACCGGACAGTCACTGAGTGACTGGCACGCGGGTGCTGAGCGGCCTTGTCGCTTATCGTCACAGATGTACCCGTTTCAGGCCGCAGGTGCCTGCGGACAAGCAGCCGGAACCTTCTCTGATCCCAAATAGGTTCATTGTGCCCCAGGAAGTTCACAGGCCTGGACAAAAGCACGCCTACTCCAGGCAAATGTCCCCGTCCCCAGCCCGTGACATCCTCGGTCGTAGCTCGTAGTGTAACCCTTTCCACAGGGTTTCACTTGTTTATTCTTTTTATATATCTTTATTGATTTCGGAGAGGAGGGGAGAGGGAGACAGAGAGAGAAACATCAATGATGAGAGAGAATCATGGATTTGCTGTCTCCTGTACGCCCCCGGGCATGTGCCCTGACCAGGAATTGATCGAACCATGACCTCCTGGTTCGTAGATCCATGCTCCATTCTCAACCCGGCCAGCCAGGCTGTTTATCTGTATGTTACCTTTCTAGAAGGAAGGACATCATGGCCCAGTAACCCCAGCCATGCCTGAGGCATTCCAGAGTGTAATGTCCCAGGGTATAAGGCACACGCCCCTCCTCCTCCCCCCACTCTTCCTTTTCTCTCTGCCTCTGTTTCCATCAGTGTAGTCAATTCCCTTCATTAACTAGCTGTGAAGGTCTGGAGATGAGAGAAGTGATGGATATTGTAGCCCAGAGAAAGCCATCTGAAATAGACACTCACAGGGCCAGGACCTTCCTTATGAGGATCTTGAGAAATGCCATGAGGTACAGTCTTGGTCTTACAACCCCTTTCCTTCTGCGGCGCGAAGAATCCGTCTGTTTTTTGTTTTAGTTCATGGAAAACTGTTGTAAAATCCACACTGCCCATGTTCTGCCACCCAAGGGGGTTTAAGTTGTAAATGCTCTCTGGTTTTTCCTTTAATCTTCTTTCTTGCATAATGTTGTTTCTTTTTAAAACATATCTTTATTGATTTCAGAGAGAGAGAGAGAGAGAAACACAATGGTGAGAGAGAATCATGGATCGGCTGCCTCCTGCACGCCCCACACTGGGGATCGAGCCCACAACCCGGGCAGGTGCCCTGACCGGAAATCGAACTGTGACCTCCTGGTTCGTGGGTCGACGCTCAACCCCTGAGCCACGCCGGCCGGGCATCAACAGACATTTAGAAAGCGCGCTTATGCCCAGGGCCGGCGGCAGCACCTGGACACGGTGCTATGCATCATGTAGAAGTCGCTGTGACTCGTTGGCCGCCTCGGCATGACCATGTCCTGTGTGCAGTCCCTGAGTCGCATGCGCTCTCTTTCAGGAGGAACGAGCTGAGCTGGAGGCCCCACTCCTGGCACGCCACCAAGTTCTCCGACAGCCACCCCGAGACGCCCACCTGCCAGCTGCCCTCCGCCGGCGCCTGCCCGTCCTGGCACGGCCGACACCACGCCAGGTAGGCGCGCTGCCCGCACCATGGGAGGTGTGATTCTGCAAACACGCCTAGCCTCCCAGCCCCGTCGGCACAGCGCCTTCTTTGCATTTAGAATGATTTTGTTTTTGTTAGAAAAGGCCATGGACACACCACTGCTGCGGGACTCTCAGTGTGCTGGCCGTGCAGGCACCTGTGCAATGTTTGAAAACAAAAGCTCGGGCACCACGGCCAGGACGGACGATTTGCTTTCCGGTTTATGTTGTTTAGCGGATGAATCGAGAGCCCGGGGCCGAGTTCCTCTGGGCCGCTGGGCCGGTGGTTCCGAGCCACCCTGTGCCCACAGCCACGCCCGTCCTGGGAGATGTTTACGCGCAGGTTGAGGCCGCAGCTGCGTGGGTCGGGCAGGTGTATTTTGCAGAAGCTCCCCCAGGTGCTGCCGTGGAGGTGGGGAAGCCAGGGGCTTCACAGCCCACATGCCAGGGCGGCTGCCAGCCTTGAGCCCACCCGTGCTCGCCCATGGAGTGTGAGACGGGAGGTGGCGGCGGAGGGCCGGTGGAAGGGGAAGTGCTAGTCGACCTGGCCTACCTGGAACCTGCGTTTCACGGCCGGAGGGCCAGCGGCCGGGGAGCACGTGACACACCATGGTGGTGGTGGCTTAGAGAGGCTCCTGCTAGTCACAGGGCACTGACTGGTCACCTCAGGTTAGTGGCCACTGTCCTCTCTGGTGTCCTATTAGAAGGCTGACAGTAATAGCAAATAGTGCGGACTTTGTGTGTGCATGTGCATGCATGTGTACCTGTGCATGCTCAAATGTGTATCTATGTGCATTTATGTGTGCATGCATCCATCTCTGCACACACGTGTATCTATGTGTGTATTTTATGCATATGTGTGCATGCACGTGTGAGCACATGCACATCAGCACACGTGTATCTCTGTGTGGTTTATGCATGTGTGTGCATGCATGTGAGCATGCATTCATGTCCTCACACACATGCATGCATATATGTGCATGGGTGCACACGTGTAAGTTTGCATGCATATCCATACACGCATGTCCGTGCAAACATTTGTTTATGCACATGTGTGCATGCATATCTGCATCCATGTGCGTACACATGTGAGTGTGCCTGCACATCTGCACACATGTCTATCTATGTGTACATGTGTTTGTGCATGTTAGTATAGGCATGTGTATGTATGTTTGTACCTGTATGTGTGTGTTTGGGGCTAAGGTAACCAAGTCCAAGTCAATGTTTGGCTGATAGTACTAGTCTGCTGTGAAATTGCCAAGTCCTCACGTGAAGGGAAGGCAAGAAGTGTCCAGCGTGTATTAGCTCTCCAGCTCTTTGCAGTGACAAGAGATGGTGGTAATGGGAGCCCAGGGTATTTTTGAAAAACCACAGATTTTCACGGAAGTCTTACCACACAGCTGACAAGCGGGCCTTTTCTGTCGTCATTGAGCTGACTGGCTGTCATAGGCGCTCCGTGAGGCCCCTGTGGTGGTTTCTTGATGAAGAAGCAGGCACGCTGCCCACATCTGCGTGGGAATAATTCTAACACATTATTGACATCTCCTGGGACGTAGGTTCTCGTGGGAAAGTCACCTCAGGAGTGCTGGCAGGAAGGTGGGCAGGAACGGGCTCCGTTTCTGACAGGCTACCTGGTGTCCTCGAGGAAGGGGTGGGCAACGCCAGCCTCCCTCCCCCAGGTGACTTAGCCGTTCACTGCGTGTCGTTTTGCTGCTCACGCGGGTTCCTCTGTCATCATGGTTCTCCCCAAACCTAAAGCAGCCACAGGTGTTTGTTTGTTGGTTGGTTTTTTGTTTGTCTGTTTTGGGTTTTGATTGTTTTAATGTTGGAGCAGGAACCTGCTCTGTTGAGCTTTACTGAGAGCGTCCAACATGCGTGGACAGTTCCCCCGTGGAGAGCGTTAGGCTTCACAGGAGAATTGATTCCCGAGTTGACCACGTAGCTCCCTGCGTGTAACATACCTGATGTTTCGTTTCCTGCTCTTAGACCCCCTCCTTGTTTGGAACCTGTATTCTGGCCACTCAGGTGCAGTTCTAATGAGCCCTGCACGGTTTGATCAGGTACCTGAGCCCAGCAGCGGTCGGTGGCGCGGAAAAAGCCTGTCACCTGAGTTGTCTCATCTACCAGGTGTCCCATGGGTGGCGAGTTGACACTGTGCTATTACTCCTTTTTAAAAAATAATTTTTTGTTAATCCTCACCCGAGGATATTTTTTCAATTGATTTAGAGAGAGAGAGAGAGAGAGAGAGAGAGAGAGAGACAGACATCAATGTGAGTGAGACACATCAATTGGTTGCCTCCTGCATGCGCCCCGACCGGGGCTGGGGATCGAACCTGCAATCCAGGTATGTGCCCTTGACCAGGAATGGAACCCATGACCCTTCGGTGTACGGGCCAAGGATTTAACCATTGAACCACATGGGCCAGGGCTGTGCTATTCTTACTTTAATAGCTGGGGTTGGGAAAGGAATGTTCTGAACTTTCCCTTTTAATTTTAAAACTGTTCTCCTTTGATTGCTTTTCTGTTTAAAATCAATAATAAAATCACTTCATACGCTAAACCAGGGGTCCATGGCGTGCTCCGTAGAGGTCAGAGCGTGACTATTTAAACGGGGTCCACAGTGTGTCCAGTGGAGGTCAGAGGGTGACTGCTTGAACCGGAGGCCCTCAGTGTGTCCTGTGGACGGCAGAGGGCGGCTGTTTCAGAGTCTGTGCCCAGGCTGCTGCGGCCACTCACGTCCAGCTGGAAAGCAGCCAGACTGTCAGCAAGGGGCTGTGACCCTTCCCACCCGTGAACACTGGGACTTGCACTTCGTGTCATTTTCATGGTCTTGTCATATTCTTTTTTAAAAGTATGTTTTTATTGATTTCAGAGAGAGGAGTGGAGAGGGAGAGAGAGAGAGACATCAATGATGAGAGAGAATCATGATCGGCTGCCTCCTGCACACCCCACACTGGGAATCAGGCCCATACCCCGGGCATGTGTGCTGACCGGGAATCAAACCACGACCTCCTGGTTCATAGGTTGACACTCAACCACTGAGCCATGCTGGCCGGGCCTGCAGTGACTCGATTCTAATGCAAGCTCTCCCTCTGCTTCTCGCTTCCCAGCGCCTCCTCCCAGGATCTGTCGGGTGTGTGGGAGCCGACGAGCCTGCAGCGCACCTCGGACCACTTCAGCTCTCTGGGCAGCGTGGACAGCCTGGACCAGCCCTCCCAGCCCTCCCCCTCCGGCCGCCTCTCGGCCGCCAAGTCCAGCGGCAGCATCGACCACCTGGGCGGCCCAAGCAAGCGGGACTCGGCGTACGGCTCGTTCTGCGCCAGCTCCAACACGCCTGATCACACTCTGCCCAAGGCCGATGCCTCGTCCACGGACAACATCCTCTACAAAGTGGGCCTGTGGGAGGCATCCCGGCCAGGTGGCCGGCAGGACCCCCAGGGCCTAGAGGAGAGGCCCGGAGGCTTCCCCCCCAGGGGCCCCCGGGACAGCAGCAGGAGCCCCCGGCCAGAGGACGCGCCTGAGCCCAAGCTGGCCACGTCGGGGCGGTCCAGCTTTGGGCCCATCTGGCATGTTCCTGATAAGAAGAGGGCACCTCCTTCCCCCCCGCCGCCGCCGCCCCCTCTGCGCAGTGACAGCTTCGCCGCCACCAAGAGCCACGAGAAGGCCCAGGGCCCTCCATTCCCCGAGGCGGCCACCGCGCAGCACTTTCCAGGCCTGAGCCGGGCTCAGTCCCAGGGCGACTGGAGGGCAGAGCCCACTGATCTGCAGCGGAAGCTGGCACGCCCTGGTGAGCGGAGGCGGCTGGAGAGCTCGGGCTGTGCTGCGGCTGCCCCCCTGGACTGCGGGCGGCCGTCCAACCCTGGCGCCCCCAGCCGGCTCCACACCTCTCTGTCCAGCACCGACGTGCGTTTCCCGCCATCTGCCCACGCGTGCCAGCACCCGCGCCAGTGCAGCGACGAGAGTCCCTTCCTCCACGAGGGCCTCCGGGCCGCTGTGGTGCCCAGGGGGCAGCCGCGTGGCACCCTCGCTGTGGCCCCGCAGGAGCCCCCCGCCCACAGCTTCCAGGACGCCAGCCCCACCCCGGCCAGGCAGCCCAGTGCTGCCGACCGGAAGGGGGACAGCGCTGGGCAGAGCCACCACCACTCCCTGGCCACCAGACAGGGCCCCCAGGGAGGCGCACAGGCGGCTCAGCCCCGGGACGGCTGCTGGCGCTGCAGCTCGCCTCTGGGGGCCCATGCTCGTCCTGCCACACACCCAGCGGGCCAGAAGCCACGCTGTCACCCCCCTCAGCACCAGGAGTCCCTGGACGCCCACAAGGGGGAGCGTGGCGACCCAGGGGACAGAGGATCGGAGGAGCAGAGAGCCGGGGTGCAGAGAGTCGCCGCCGGGGAGAGCGGCCAGATCTCGGCCCACGGGACGCCCCTGCTGCACTCGCTGACCCGGGAGGGGCCCCGGCCCGAGGGCGGCCTGGAGGGCGGCAGGGAGAGGCCAGCGCCCTTCGATGCCCAGGTGGGCAAAGCCGCCCGGAGGAGCGACCGCTTCTCCACCACCCTCCGCAACGAGATCCGGCTGCGGCGCGCCCGGCTGCAGAAGAGCCAGAGCTCCGTGGCGCTGGCGGCGCCCGAGGCCGCTGGGGAGGCCGGCAGCTGGCGGGGGGCCCTGGGGGGGCCTGCCCCGGGAGCTCCATTGCTGGGCACCTACAAGGACCACCTGAAGGAGGCCCAGGCCCGCGTCCTGCGGGCCACGTCATTTAAGCGCCGCGACTTGGACCCCAGCCCAGCGGACCGTTACGCAGGGTCCCGGGAACCCAGGGCCGGGGACCACCGCCCAGATCTCAAAGCCACCCCCCAGGGGGTGGGCCCGGCCAGGCCACCCTCGTCCGGAGGGGGCCCGTCCCACGTGGCCCGCATTGGGGGCCGGAAGCGGTTCACGGTGGAGCAGAAACTGAAGTCGTACTCGGAGCCGGAGAAGATGAATGAGGTGGGGCTCTCGGGGGATCCGCACCCCGAGGACACCGTGGGGACGTTCGCCGACAGGTGGAAGTTTTTCGAGGAGACCAGCAAGCTGGTTCCGCAGAGGCCCAGGTCCAGGCAGGCGCTCCCTGGGGTCCCGAAGGAGAAGCCGGGCGGGCCGCGGGCCGCGGGCCTCGGCGACCAGGGCGCCAAGCCTCCGCCCCAGGACAGGGCCCGCACCACCTCCTTTGGAGAAACCGCCGACAGTCCCAGGAAAGCAGGAAGGACGGGGAAATCGGAACCGCCCCAGAGGCTCGGGACCTTTGCAGAGTATCAAGCCTCTTGGAGGAAACAGAGCAAAGGCCCGGAAGCCAGGGGCTCGGGGAGGTACCACTCGGCCGACGACATCCTGGACGTGGGCCTGGACCAACAGGAGAGGCTGCAGTATGTTCACGAGAGGTCACGGTCATCGCCCTCCACAGACCTCTACAAACAGGTAAGCGGTACACTCGGGCAAGCTCATGGTCACCCCCACTGCTGTCTTTTATTTATTTTAATTTTTTTTTTATTGAATTCAGAGAGGAAGGGAGAGGGAGAGAGAGAAAAACATCAGTGATGAGAGAGAATCATCCATCGGCTGCCTCCTGCATGCTCCCCACTGGGAATTGAACCCGCAACCCGGGCATATGCCCTGACCGGGAATCAAACTCTGACCTCCTGGTTCATAGGTCGATGCTCAACCACTGAGCCGTGCCGGCCGGGCTGGACCACTGTCTTAGGGATCTATAGGGCTCCCCCCAAATATAATGGGCCAGCGCCAGCATGACTTGCATCCACTCATTGCAGCATTGATGGTGCTGTTTTAGCATCCATTTGTGTGAAAGGGATCTGGGGCGACCTCGGCTTGTTCATGGCGGTTTTAGGTGTCGTGATTCACCCACAGCAGGGGTTCCCAACCCCTCTCTGGCTGCAGCTGTCTCCCTCCCTCAGCAGCTTGTCTCTGCCTTAGTTCCGAGCAAAGAACTTGGGGGAAACTGTAGAAAATGGCAAGTTGTCCTCTGAAATGAAGAGTGATTTTTAAACATGGATGGCATTTAATCATTTAATATTTTTATTTATTTTTGATTTTAAAAAATATATTTCTCTATTGATTTCAGAGAGGGAGGGAGAGGGAGAGAGAAACATCAATGATGTGAGAGAATCGTGGATCAGCTGCCTCCTGCACGCCCCCTACTGGGGATCGAGCCCACAACCCGGGCATGTGCCCTTGGCCGGAATCGAACCTGGGACCCTTCAGTCCGCAGCCGACGCTCTATCCACTGAGCCAAACCGGCTAGGGCTAATCATTTAATATTTTTAGTATCTGTTCTTTTTAGTAATTTTCCCCCCAAATATTTTTAAAGATTGCTCTCAGGCGAATGTAATTAAAAAGCCATGCAGCCCTGATCAGGGAGGCTCAGCTAGTTGAGCATCGTCCGGTGCACCAAAAAGATCACTGGTTCGATTCCTGGTCAGGACATATGCCCAGGTTGTGGGTTCAGTCCCTGGTTGGGGTGCAGACAGGAGGCAACCAATCTGTTTCTCTCTCACATCGATGTCTCTCTCTCTCTCTCTCTCCCCATTCCTCTATCTCTGAAATCAATAAAAACATTTTTTTAAAGGCATTGCATCATGACACTATTGCACTTTTTTTTTAAGGTAAGAGTTTTGATGGTCAAAGTTGAGGTCAAGTTTCTAGCAAGCTGCATATCTGTGTCCATACTTTGACACCAATAGTTTCTCTCTCCCTCTCTCTGCTTTTTCTGCCTCTTAAGCCTGCACTTGTATATGTCCAGGAACAGATTTCCTGCAGCACTAGGTGCAGTTTCTTTTTTAAAGAACCAGCAGTAAAGCCTGGCTGGTGTGGCTCAGTGGTTGAGCATCAACCTATGAACCAAGAGGTCACGGTTCAATTTTGGGTCAGGGCACATGCCCAGGTTGTTGGCTCGATCCCCAGTAGGGGGCGTGCGGGAGGCAGCCAATTGATGATTCTCTCTCATCATGGCTGTTTCTCTCTCTCTCTCTTCCTGCCTCTCTGCAATCAATAACAATATATTTTAAAAAAGAGAACTGCAGTAGGATATCGCACAGCATTCAGGGTGTGTGTGTGTGTGTGTGTGTGTGTGTGGAGAGACTGGGATCTGGAAGGCCGGGGACTTCGGGAGTATGTGTTTCTGCCCTGGAGGTGCCCTGGCCTGCAGCCCGCACAGCGTGACCCGTGAGAAGTCCCTGCTCGCTCAGTCAGGAGAGAGGATCCCACAGGCTGGCAAGTCCTGTGCTTGAGGCTTCGCCCCAGTGAGTCAGGACCAGCCGGTTGGAGGTTTTTGGCCAGTGTGCCCCGCGGCGTTACAGCCCTCGTGTAGGAATTCTTCCTGCCCAGGACTGCGGTGGACATGGGTCTGATGTGTTTTTTATTTTCTCTTTTTTTTTTCTTCTTTTTTTTTGTCCTTTTTTTCCCCCGCCCTTGACAATCCCCTGGCCTCCCCTACCCCCCAGTGTCTTATGTCCATTGGTTGTGCTTATATGCATGCATACAAGTCCTTCGGTTGATCTCTTACCGCCTCCCTCCTGCCCCCCAACCCTCCCCGGCCTTCCCGCTGCAGTTTGACAATCAGTTTGAGGCAGCTCTGCCTCTGTATTTATTATTGTTAGAAGTTTATAATGGTCTTTATTATCCCTGAATGAGTGAGATCATGTGGTATTTTTCCTTCATTGACTGGCTTATTTCACTTAGCATAATGCTCTCCAGTTCCATCCATGCTGTTGCAAATGGTAACAGTTCCTTCTTTTTTACAGCAGCATAGTATTCCATCATGTAGATGTACCTCCACTTTTAAATTTGATTCCTATAAAACCAAGGTGATGATAGGGGAGACTCAGAGAAGGGAAGTGACTTTCACAGTGCTCTGTGACCCTTCCAACTCAAGACCACTTGGGGGCTTCAGCCAGTAACTGAGCCTGGTAGCTTCTGTTGAGCTCCGGGACCACCTAGATCTGGAATATGGTTGCTGTCATTTGTCAAGGCCACACCCAAACCTGAGTTCTAGCCAATGAAAGCAGCAGTGTCTCTGGGAGGAAAGGGCTGAGGCATGGGTAGGGTGTTTTTTAAAAATATATTTTTATTGACTTCAGAGAGGAAGGGAAAGGGAGAGAGAGAAACATCAATGATGAGGGAGAATCACTGATTGGCTGCCTCCTGCATGCTCCCTGACTGGAGATTGAGCCTGCAATCAGGGCATATGCCCTTGACTGGAATCAAACCTGGAACCCTTCAGTCTGCAGGCCAGCACTCTACCCACTGAGCCAAACTGGCCAGGGCGGTCTGATGGGGTTTTGGTGCAGCTCTGAGGAGGGCGAGCTCGGTGTGGGGACCAGCCCGCAGGCTCGCAGGGTGCACCCACAGTGAGGGTTGGTAAGAATGGATGTCTGGGAGAGGGCAGCCGATGACCCGGTCTCCCTGTGTTGCCCGTGGCAGGAGGCGCCCATCGAGCCGAGGCGACAAGCGGAGGACCCTGGCGAGCACAGAGAACATCCCTCCACAGCCCTGGCCGAGGATGGGGGTCCCGCCCCGAGGTAGGCAAACTTGGGGAGGGGGTGACAAAGACGGCTTCTGGGGTGTGTGTTTCTTTATGGTGGTGAATGCCTGGCTAAACAGGTTTGGGCATCTGGGTTTGTCCAAACCTGAAGGGGCTGCTAACTGGGCGATCCAGTGTCCCCAGGGCGGGAGAGCGTCCCAAGGCAGGGATGCCCTCGAATACCATCATGGTATTTTTGGTTCTGAAAACGGCTGCTGTGTTTTCCGTACAGGGAGGTGCCTTTTGCTAATAGAAGGGGAAACCCCGTGGGCCGAGCCCCAATAAAATGCTTTCTCCGGCAGCCGCTGGAGGGGCTTTACTAAGCGGGCGCACAGCTGGGGTGCTGGGCGAGGCTCCCAGTCAGAGTTGCCTTGGAGGGTTGTTAGTCAGAAAGGAGCAGGGCGAGCCTCTCCTGATTAGATGTATTTTACTTTTAAAAATATTTTTATTGCCGAAACTGGTTTGGCTCAGTGGATAAAGCGTTGGCCTGCGGACTCAAGGGTCCCGGGTTCGATTCCGGTCAAGGGCATGTACCTGGGTTGCGGGCACATCCCCAGTGGGAGATGTGCAGGAGGCAGCTGATCGATGTTTCTCTCTCATCGATGTTTCTAACTCTCTATCTCTCTCCCTTCCTCTCTGTAAAATATCAATAAAATATATTAAAAAAATATTTTTATTGATTTCAGAGAGGAAGAGAGAGAGAGAGAGAGAGAGAGAGAGAGAGAAACATCAATGATGTGAAAGAATCATTGATCAGCTGCTTCCTGCATGCCCTCTGATGGGGATCGAACCCACAACCCAGGCATGTGCCCTTGACTGGAATTGAACCTGGGACCCTTTAGTCCACAGGCCAATGCTCTATGCACTGAGCCAAATCGGCTAGGGCTTGTTTTAATTTAAAGATATATATATATATATTTATTGATTTCAGAGAGGAAAGGAGAGGGAGAGAGAGAGAAACCTCAATGATGAGAGAAAATCATTGATCAGTTGCCTCCTACACACCCCACACTGGGGATCGAGCTCGCAACCTGGGCATGTGCCCTGACCTGGAATCAAACCATGACCTCCTGGTTCAGAGGTCGATGCTCAACCACTGAGCCATGCCGGCTGGGTGAGGGTTTGTGTTTTGAAGCTACTGTGCTGAGGCGTCTTCAGGATCAGCTGTGATGTACACACTGCGTGTGTTGCCAGGGCTCTGACGTGGTGAAAGGGTCCAGTGCAGGGGGAGGGTCCTGGGCTGCATTTGTCACGGGTGTCTTTGAGCAGACTGCCTAACCCAGCCGTGGGCAAACTACGGCCCGCGGGCGGATCCGGCCCGGTTGAAATGAATAAAACTATTGAAAAAAAAGACCGTACCCTTTTATGTAATGATGTTTACTTTGAATTTATATTAGTTCACACAAACACTCCATCCATGCTTTTGTTCCGGCCCTCCGGTCCAGTTTAAGAACCCATTGTGGCCCTCGAGTCAAAAAGTTTGCCCACCCCTGGCCTAACCACTCTGAAGAAATTAGTTCCAGAAGTTTCCGCTTTGGGGCTATACACCCGGCAATTTGCAGGACTGTGGGTGCTGTTAGAGCGCGAGCCTCAGTGAAATTCTAGGCTAGGAATGTGGAGGCGTCGTTTCCAACTTTTCTTGGCCAGAGTTTAGCTTCTGAAGTGTTGGCAGGAGGGAGTGCCTGGGAGCATCGCGCTGGGGGATAAAAGCAGTGAAAATTCAGGCGAAGGCTGGCCTGACGAGCACAAAGCCTCTGCCGCAGAGACTCCAGGCGCTCGGCGTTGCCCATCAGCTTAAGGTAACGGAAACGTGTCCGAGTGATGAGTAAACTGCAGATCTGATGCGCAGCGCGAGACAATGGAAGGTGGTTTTTGTTGTACTTTGTTGGGATGACAGAAGAGCGGCAAGATAAGAATTATTGTTTGTTCATGCAACCTGAGCCCATTTTTGTGGGGTTTCGGACTCTGTGTTCTTTTACATTTTATTTTATTGATGGATTGATTTGAGAGAGAGAGAGAGAGAGAGAATCACTGTGAGAGGGAAACATCCTAAGCACCCTGACCCGGGACCGAACTCACAACCCAGGCATGTATCCTGACTGGGAATCGAACCGGTGACCTTTTGGTGCACAGGATGCCACTCAACCAACCGAGCCACAGGGGCCAGGGCTATTTTTAAAAAATATTTTGTCTTATTCAGAATGAGACTGTGCATCACTCAAGGGGTAATTATGCCTCACTCAAGTCTGAGAAACGCAGCTCTAGCTCAGAGGCTGACAAACTAGGATGGTCCATATTCTGGCTTTGGGGAGCACCGTGCCTGCTCTGCGGACTCGGCGGTGCGGTAAGTAGCAAAGACGCAGCCACAGCCTGTCCATCCAGCAGGCTGTGCCCAGTGAAACCTGACCGAGCAGGTTTGCCGCCCTGGGGTTTGGTTCAGGGCGGCAGGCATGGTCTGTGAGGCCGGAATGGCAGTCTGTCCAGACATTTTCAAAGAGGCTTCTTTCATGATTCTCTTGCAATTCGAAATCCATTTCTCCTGTGATCTGGATGTTACTTGTCTCCTTTGGTTGTTTGGCTTAGGGACCTTGCATCATCCACCCGAGTGGCCGTGCTTCTCAGGGCGTGAAGGTGAAGGAGTGCGCGGGATGCTGTGAGTTGAAGGTGCGGGTGGGGTGCCCCTGAGAACCCGAGGGCGGGCATGGCGCTCAATTCAGGTGAAGTGACTTGGGGAAGGTTCGAGGCTCCCCCGAGGCTGCTGGAGAGGCTGGGAGGAAGAGCTCTGTGGGGATGTGTGTGCGCTAGGGTGTTTATTTTGTTCTGTTCCCTCGTTTGTGGAATTGTTCATGGGCACACATGTCCTGTGCCAATTAAAGGCAGATTGGTATGCGATTTATGAGAAGCATTTCCAATGTAAAGTCTTAAGCTCTGAAAGTGCAAGCTATGAAAAGGTTTGAGCGTCTTATAGGCCCTGGTGATTATGTCTCATCTAAGGAGCATAAAAGTGGTTTGTCTTTAGCAATACCTCAGTGAGGGTCTCCTTTAACAGTGGGTTCCTTGAGTGCCACCAGCACCCAGAGCTGGGATTCTCATATGCTTCTGCAGCGGAAGCAGTCAGGGCTCCCTAGAGGAATGGCTGTCTTTATTATTATTATTATTATTATTATTATTATTATTATTATTTCAAATATATATTTTTTATTGATTTCAGAGAGGAAAGGAGAGGGAGAGAGAGATAGAAACATCAATGATGAGAGAGAATCATGGATTGGCTGCCTCCTGCACGCCCCCTACTGGGGGTCGAGCCTGCAACCCCGGCCTGTGCCCTTGACCATGGCCTCCTGGTTCATAGGTCGATGCTCAACCACTGAACCACGCTGGCCAGGCATGGAATGGCTGAGTCTTAGGGCAGGAGCGTGGGGTGTCTTGTGCCAAAAAGTGAGGACATACTGACGGGAAGGAAGGATAGAAGGGAGGAAGGGAGGGAAGGAGTGAGGGCGGCGAAAGAATGTGGGCTTGGCATCAAGGACACAGGTTGAAATCATCATTGTATCAGGCCTAAGCTTGCTAATACATAACTCACGTCCCTGGTTGGTGGGATGTCCATAGCAACCTTCCTTGCAGACTTATTTAAATGTTTAATGGGTATGATATTAATGCATCTGCACACTGCTGAAGATCAAGTGGGATTGAGAAAGCCATGAAACAGTCACTCCTACTGAAATAGCAGGCATACGGGAGGCACCACAAAGTAGCCGTCTTATTTGGTTATGTGAGGGAGTCAGAAGTAATGGCTGTGAGCTTAGAAGAGGTTGACAGCAGGTTGAAAAGAGAAAGTCCACCCTGAGGGTTAAGTGCAGGACCCAGGAAGGGTGGGGGCCCTCCATGGGAAGGGGCTGTTAGGGACTGGGGGAGGGGCACTTCCTGGGGGAGGGGCGAGACTCTGGGATCTCAGCTGCTTGGGGAGGGGAGGGAGGGAGGGAGAGGGGAGGGAGGGGGAGAGGGGACTTTCAATACAGATCATTGTGAGGTGACAGATGGGCTAGCCAGGTCAGCCTGCCACTTCTTTGTCTGCTTCCCTCAATGCCTGGGCCACAGTGAAACTCCCGGAAGCACTTGGCTAGTTGTTGTGTGGATTCCATTCCTAAAGAGTGTGTAATAACCCGGGAAAAACACGTAGCTGTGAATCCACTTTTTAAAAAAGATTTAAATTCTTTATTGCTGAAAGTATTACATATGTCTCCTTTTTCCCCCATTGACCTCTCCCCGGCTGCTTCCCCCGCCCCCCCCTCCCCCCCCCCCCAGCACATGTCCCCGCCCCCTACTGTCTGTGTCCATTGGTTATGCTTATATGCATGCATACAAGTCCTTTGGTTGATCTCTTACCAACCCCCCCCCCCCCCCCCCCGCCGAAATCCACTTTTGAATGTTTTAAACTTCATGGTTCCAGCGGACTTGATTAGGGTTGTGGAGTTGAACCGGGTATCTCACACATTATGTGATTATGCAGCTTCGTTAATAGAGAAAGCATGTAAAATTCATGCAGTCATGGAGGGACCTGGAGAGTAGCATGCTAAGTGAAATAAGTTCCTCAGAGAAAGACAAGTATCACATGAAATCACTCATATGTGGAATCTAATGAACAACATAAACTTATGAGCAAAACAGATCCAGAGACACAGAAGCATGGAACAGAGTGCGAATCTCAGAGAGAAGGTGGGGCGTGGGTGTCAACCAAAGACCTTGTGTGCAAATATGCATGGCCCATGGACACAGACACGAGGGTGGTGAAGGCCTGGTGGGGGCGGGCCGGGCTGGAGGGGGTCAATGGGGAGAAAGGGGACATATGTAATCCTTTCAACAATAAAGATAGAAAATAAAATAAAGTTCATGCAGTCAGCTTTTCTCTAGTTCCCTCTTCTAAATTATAAAAAGGACGCCACCCAAGCTTTGGGGTTGAAGCTAGGAGCCGTGGGAACGCCCCCCTGGGGTCAGGAGTTGCCAGCGTAGTAACTGAAGTGCAAGGGCGCCTGAGTCACGGAGGTGCGAGGCGAGGAGCCTGCGTGGACTTGCCCGTCACGGGGCAGCAGGCGCAGGCAGGCCGCCGTGGGGAGCAGACAGGCGGCTTCCAGGCTCCGGGCTGATCGGGTCCCTGAAGGCAGCACAGCAGGCGGAGGCCCGGTAAGAGTCGCGCGTCCCGAGGCGTCCCCTGCCGCCCGTGCGGTGCGGTGCCCGGGGCTGGGGCTCCCAGTGCCTCTTTTGTTCTCGGGCTGTCGGAGCGGCTGGCGGCTCGCGGTGCAGTGCGGGGATCCGCGCACATTCTCCTCGCTCATTGTTCCGCCTGGAGATGTGAAATCCCGCACGTCGGGCGCAGATTCCGGGGCGCGCGCTCGCCACGCGTGTGTGCGGGCGCGCGCCGGGGCCGCCGGGGCCTGGGGATCCGGGCGGCGTTGGGCAGCTCTGCTGCTGGCGGGCGGTGCTCGGGCTGCCATCGAGCGTGACCGGGCCCTGCTCGTGCGGGCTCTGCGGCCCCGCCTTCCCTGCGGAGGGTCACCCGCAGCCGGGCGTGAGGACCCGGTCTTCCTTGCTTTTTGCCTTTCCTATGCCATCGCCGTGAGAAATAAGCGTTTGGATGACCCAGGCAGTGAATGGGGACACGGAAAGGAAATGGTGAGTCAGCCGCATCCAAATGAAAAAAAAAAAAAAGGTGATAAAATCAGGTGTGCATGTTTAGTCCGCAAAAAAAAAAAAAAAACGCTCTGTGGGTAAACTCACACGCAGCCTGCTCAGTGCGTGAAAAATGTGCGTGGGGAAAAGGGGCTCCGGGAGCCCAGCCTTCTCCAGCCCCCGGGTTTTGCCCTCCTTGGTGTGCTGGTGACACTTGAGAGGCGTGTATTTCTTTGCAGGCTTTACTGACTTGGGGGTGGTTGTGTGTGTGTGTGTGTGTTGCCTGCTGTAACCTGATAAAAGAAACAGATCATTACCAATGTTGGCCATGTTTCTAAATGATGGAAATGTCTTTGCGCTGCTCCCAGATGCTTTTGTGTGTGTGCGGGGAAATTGCGGTGTAGACCTGTGTGCACACACGCGGGCACACTGCGGCTGCATGCGCCGGCCTGTGCGGTAGAGGGCTGTGGGATGCACGCGCACTGGCCGTGCAGGGGGAGGGGGGGAGGGAGAAGGAGCTGGAAGACGGGTCCAGAAACCCACCCGGCGGCATCTGTAACTGAGCAGCCTGCTGCCTCACACACTGTCGGCAGAGTGACAGGATGCGTGGGTGAGAAGATGTTCACATGACACACAAAATAATAGAAGGTTTGGTACAGATTTCCCGAAAGGTCGGCATATTTCTTTTCTTTGCAAAGCAGGATTTTTGAGGGCATGTTCTAATTTCTTTACGTTTATGTTGTAGAGCAGTGTTTCATGGATGGTAGGGAAAGGGCCAGCTCTACGCTTTTGTCATGCACAGCGGAACAATTTTACACTTTCTCTCTTTTTAAAAAATATACTTTTATTGCTGACAGTTTAATAGGTATCTCCCATGTATACACTTTCTCTCTTACCTCTCTCTTTCTCTCTCTCTCCCTCCCTCCCTCCCTCCCTCCCTCCCTCTCTCTCACATACACACACACAGACACCTTAAGGAAAAACATCTGCAGGCCTGTTCTCCTTCACAGATGCATGAACAGCACACAGGCAGCAGCAACACTTAAAGAGAGTCATAAGCATACGTGTTGGTGTCAGCCATGAGGCTGCATAGGGCCCTGCTGCCCAGCGGAGTGACGGAGGGCCCCGGCCGATGCGCTAACTGCGCTTGTGCGCCGCGGCCCACCTGCTCCCCGGGGCCCAGCTCTGAATTTGGGAGAAGCCGATACCGAATGTGGCCTCTAGAATGCATTTGCTTGTCTCTCACCATGTTTACGTCTCTACCTCTTCTGTGCATTACAGTAGAAGAAGATGCCGGGCGGGGGGGGGCAGTAGGAGCCAAGCTGGCCAGTTGTGTCCACTGGTTGGCCCATCCTTCCCGGCCACTGGCCATGGATGCTTGCGTTTTGCAGCTGACTTCCCTGCAGCGGTGGGTAGTCGGGTCACTTCTGGGAGGCTTGTTGCCCTCCCTGGGTGTCTGCCCAGAGGCTACAGTTATTCAGTTTTCCACTTTTAAGAAATATTTGCAGGATCCTTTGTGTCAGTTCCTCAGCCTTCACACAGCCTTTTCACACATGTCTCCGGCCTCCCAGCCCGGGTCCCGGGTTCACTTCCCCCAAGTAGACTGGCCTCGGTGAGTGGGTTCTGGTGGCCGGTGACGGAGCGCCCCGCGGGCCCTGCAGATGGTTCGTCTGCTTCCTGCGGTGCCGGCAGGTGCTGCAGGCGCGTGGCCTGAACGCAGCCCAAGATGCCGAGCCTGAGCCTGCGCTCCAACAACGCGGGAGAAGGAACCCCGGGGGCTGCGGCACAGACCCCTCGCCCGGCTGAAAGAGGGGACTCGGGTCCCAAGCCCTCCGCTTCTTTGTTTTTCTTTTTCTTTTTTTAAAGACATTTTTATTGATTTCAGAGAGGAAGGCAGAGGGAGAGAGAGACAGAAACATCAATGATGAGAGAGATTCATGGATCGGCTGCCTCCTGCGCACTCCCCACTAGGGATTGAGCCCGTAGCCTGGGCATGTGCCCTGACCGGGAACAGAACCGGAACCTCCTGGTTCATAGTCGACACTTAACCACTGAACCACACCAGCCGGGCCAGAGGTAAGAATTTTTGATTCCCGGGGAGAGAAGCCAGGACTCGAATTCCCCTTAGAAATCACACATCAGGCCCGTGGGCTGTGCTGTTTGATTTATTTGCTGTCACCATCCAGGTGAACAAAGACATAAACATATGTGAGGCACACATAATGTCCCTGAGATCCATTTACAAAGAACACGAGCTCCTGTCAGCAAGATCCTTTTCTGCCTGCAGCGTGTAGGGAGGCAGCGGCCGTGCCCTTGACAGTAACCCTGCCACGGAGCTCTGGGCTGACGTCTCATGCAGTCACCTGCTAGCCACGTGTTCTCTCCGGTATCACTTATACGACACTTCTTACCTAATGATTTTGTTTGTAAAAATCTAGCCAGTGGGCCCTTCACCATGCTTGGAGGCCATTAAAGATGGAATAACTAGAAATTCGCATAAGATATTTAACATTTCTACACACACATGCATGCATATGTATGCATATGCAATTGTGTACACATACACATCACACAGATATGTGTGTCATAGACATTTTATGTAGTAGAAAGTACATAAAGTACATTTTCATGTACAATAAATATCTGAAGCCTATTGGGTAAATAATCCATTTCCAAGTATGGTTCTTTTCGTTGTTGTTAATCCTCGCCTTAGGATATTTTTCCATTGATTTTTCGACAGAGGGGAAGGGGGAGGGGGAGACACAGAGAGGGAAGCATCGTATAAGAGAGACATTAATTAATTGCCTCCCACACACGCCCCAACTGGGGCTGGGGACCCCAATCTCTTGGTTCATAGGTCGGTGCTTAACCACTGAGCTACACCAGTGGGGCAAACCACTTAATATTGTTAGATGGCCATTGTTTTATGGAAAAATTGAGTTACTTCCAATTGCCCTTAATGGACAGATAAAGCTAATTGAATCTGTGGTTGGTCTGGTTCTGCAGTCATGACGGCGTGGTGCTAAATTGGAGGAAGGGACGTGGGAGTAGAGATGGGCTGTTAGACGAGTCACCGCCAGACCTTCAGGTCCAACCCACGGACCTTCGAAGGGCCTTTGTTCGGTGGCCCCTGCGTTCAATTAGCACGAAATCAGAAGAAATACATTCTCAGTGGCCAGTCTCGGGTGACGTGAGCTTATTATCTCACTGGATACGGGCCTGTTTGTGTTGTTGGGTACCATGGACCCTGCAAAGTCACACCAGGCACAGATAAGCTCCCTCGAAGGCACTTATCCTGTTATTAGGAAAAACACTGTATAGCTAATGGCATAGGTTAGGCGCTTCAACAGCAGACATGTATCTCTCACTTGTGGAGTTCGGCAGCCCACGGCCAAGGACCCGTTTCCAGGATAGCAGAGGGCCAACTTGTTGCCATGTCCTCACATGGTGGGGAGCAGAGAGGGAGCGAACTCTGTGGGCTCTATTTTTTTTATTTCAATCCTTATTGGAGGATATTTTTTCCATTGATTTTTAGACAGAATGGAAGGGAGGGAGGAAGGGGAGAGAGAAACATCGACTTGAGAAAGACACATCGATTGGCTGCCTCCCGCAGGTGCCCCAAGTGGGGCCGGGGATTGAGCCTGCAACCCAGGTCCATGTCCTTGACGGGGAATTGAACCTGAGACCCTTCTATCCACGGGCTGGCGCTCTGAGCATTGAGAAAACTGGCCTGGGCTGTGGGGTCTCTTTTATAAGAGCCCGAATCCCATTCATGAGAGCTCCACCCTCGTGACCCAACCACCTCCCAAAGACCTCACTCCTGATACCATCACGTTGGGGGGCGGTAGGATTTAACATATGAATTTGAGGAATGCACGTTCACCCCAGAACATAAGTGCATGGACATGACTAGATGCTGGCTCAGCAGAAGGTGCTGGTCTCTGGAGTGCTGGTCTCCGGGGTGTAGGTCTCTGTGTGTGTGGGGGTGCAGGTCCCTGGGGGTGCAGGTCTCCGGCGTGCAGGTTCCTGGGGGTACAGGTCTCTGAAAGCCTTGCATAGAGCCCGCTGCCCTCCCCCCTCCCCGAGCTGCCCAGGCAGGTTGCTCCTTGGTAACGTGTCATTAGCATGTTCCCCATGAGAACGAACAACCAGCTCAACCTGAATGCCATTCCCGGGACGCTGGCTGCAGCTCCTTTTTCACTTCCTTTGTGTGGCCAGACTCCGTGCGGGGTGCACCCAGGAGCGTGTGCAGGAGTCCTCTTATCTGTCTGCTTTTGCTGGCTCTCAATCTTGCCATCACCAGCGATTTTATCCTTGGAAATATATTAACTTTTTAATTGAATTTATTGGGGTGACATTTGGGTAATGAAATGACATAGTTTCAGGTGCACAATTCTATGATCCATCATCTGTACGCTCTATTGTGTGTTCACCACCCAAAGTCAAGTCTCCTTCATCGCCATTTATCCCCCTTTACCCTCTTCTACCCCCCCACCCCCCTCCCTCTGGACATCGCCATGCTGTTGTCTGTGTCTATGAGGTGTGTGGGGGTTTTTCTTAATCCTTTCACCATTTTCACCCTGACCCCCAACACCCCTCCCCTCTAACAGCTGTCAGTCTATTCTCTGTATCTATGAATCTGTTTCTGTTTTGTGTGTTAGTTTATTTTGTTCATTAGATTCCACACATAAGTGACATCATATGGTACTCATCTTTCTCAGACTGGCTTATCTCACTTAGCACAATACCCTCTAGCCCAGGGGTGGGCAAACTTTTTGACTCGAGGGCCACAATGGGTTCTTAAACTGGACCGGAGGGCCGGAACAAAAGCATGGATGGAGTGTTTGTGTGAACTAATATAAATTCAAAGTAAACATCATTACATAAGAGGGTACGGTCTTTTCTTTTTTTAGTTTTATTCATTTCAAATGGGCCGGATCTGGCCCGTGGGCCGTAGTTTGCCCACAGCTGCTCTAGGTCCATCCATGCTGCCCCAAAAGGTAAAATTTCCTTTCTTTTTTATGGCTGAATAGTATTCCATTGTGTAAATGTATCACAGCTTTTTAAAAAAATTATTATTTATTGGGGTGAACCACAGCTTTTTTATCCACTCATCTACTGATGGGCACTTGGGCTGATTCCATATCATGGCTATTGTAAATAACTCTGCAGTGAACATAGGGGTGCATGCATGTATATATATACACACACACACATATGTACAGAGACACAGGTCTATACACATGCAAAATAAACACACGTGTAATATACATGATACAAACAGACATACATAAACACACACTTTACCCACACAGTAGTCATTTGGAAGCTATTGGAAACACAGCTTGGAATATGACCCCAGAAGAACCCCAAATTCCCATTTTTTTTGTTTTTTGTTTTGTGACCTTGATTTCCTGCATTCTTATCAATGAGGGCAATAAAAACCAATGCAAACCAATGCGTGGGTTTATGGCTTTGCGTTGCAGGTTTCGGGGGAAGTAGGAGGGCGGGGGGCAGAGCTGGCCCAGGAGGTGCTGCGCTCCTGTGGATGGTCCCAAGGCAGCGGTTCTCAACCTGTGGGTCGCGACCCCGTTGGCGGTCGAATGACCCTTTCACAGGGGTCGCCTAAGACCATCCTGCAGATCAGATATTTTCATTACGATTCATAACAGTAGCAACATGACAGTTAGGAAGTAGCAACGAAAATAATTTTATGGTTGGGTAACAACATGAGGAGCTGTATTTAAAGGGCCAGCAGGTTGAGAACCACTGTCCTAAGGGTGAGCGCTGGGGTGCAGGCGGCACTGCTCTCCCAGCAGGAGGAGTGGCCACAGCAGCACTGCCCTGGGTGCCCATGAGGCCCATCAGGAAGAGGGAGGGGCCCACGCTGGGCTGAGTCATTATTTACTAGTATTTCCCAGGGGCGTGGCTCCCACAGGCGAGTTCTCTCCCGCCTGGGTGGCTCTCACAGCATGTCCTGTCCAAGGCGCTCTGCAGATAGAGCTGCTTTTGAATAAGTGCATCCAATGTGGACCTAAATAGCCAAGGCACCAAGACCTGAGCAGTACATGGCAGCGCCTTTCATTCTCCCATTTCCCGGAGGTGCTGGGTACTGATGCAGTAGCAGGGGCCGGCGCTCCGAGAGGGTCAGTGGATGCTAGAGTGGAAGAGTTTTAGCAGAAGAAAACCTCCCAGGGTCCCTTGCGGCTTTGACATGAAAGGCTGGGCAGGCATTTGTGATTCATCTTGAGTTAGGACACGTTTCCCTGTCAACCAGCGCCCGACTGTCTGAGCAGGCACAAAACCTTAAGTGAAGGGGGACGTGGGGGTCGCAGGGCCTTCCCTCCGCGCTGGCCATCAGAGCCAGAGCCGCCCCTCAGACGGCGTTGTCGCGTGGACAGTACCACTGCCATTCTGAATTTTGTCCACACAGCTGCTTGGCTGTGCGTTGTTTACTAAAATACTCATTGCCATGTTCAGGTTGTTTTGATAACTTCCAGTTTGTCTTGGTGCGTACCTACTACCCATTTTTTAAAAATCTGACTGCCCACATCAGGTTAATACTAAGGTCTTACACTCGGCTGTTTTCTCAGCTTGTTTCTAAGCGGAGGCGGTGCCCGCAGCCTCCTGGGAGCAGAGGACGAACCTGTCCTCTGTCAGATGCGAGGAATTCCAGTTTCTGGCTGGGAGCAGGGTCCTGCCCTTGGACTTGCCGTAGTGCAGGGTGGGGACTGCGGCCCCGGCTGGCTCTGAAGCATCCACTGAACCTGGAGGGACCTTTCTCCTGGGGACATAGCAAGAGGGACATGGACAGGACACTTGCCACTTAGCACCCAAGACAGGGCTGGAACATGTGTAATTCCCAGGCCCAGTAGCATGTCCTGGGGTGCAGTTCATCCCTCAGCCACAAGGGGCGCTGGTCGTCAGGGAAACGTGTCCTCTCCCGCTGCTGGTTAATAAGTTGCAGGTCTGATGGGCACCGGTCTCCACTCGCTGGTTCCCGGTTTGCTGCCCTGGTCAGGGTCTCCTTTAACAGCGCAGAGCTGGTCACGTCAACGGACAGCTCTTGGCTTCCTGGGAGAGTCATCCCGCGGCTCATTTTATTGCTGTGTTGGGTCGCAAGAGGCAGTGTGTCAGCAAAGGTGTGGCCGGCTGGTTTGTTGCAAATGGAATAGTTGTTAATGCCTTGAGCTTTAGCTGCGGCACAGATGAACGTGTGTGTGAAGCATGTATGCATGGTTTTGTAGGCATGTTTATGTGTGTATGTATATGCATGTAAATACATGTATATATCATGAGAAGACGGAAATGGATTATGGATATGGAAATGGGTAAGAATTTGAAAAGATCAGCAAATGGTTGCAGCTTTCAAACGCAAGTCTTTCTTTTCATTTTTAATACTACGCCACTGATTTGAAAGGCTTTATTAATCAGTTCACTTGCAACCCGTCTTAGAAAGTTCTATCTCTTTGTATGTGGCGATTTCCTGGATGAAATAAGCCACATAAAAATATTGTTGCAGCATGAAATAAATATTTCTGAATAGACCTGTGTATGAGAATTTTCACATTGTTTTCTAAAAGCGTTTGTGTAAATTTTGATTTTTGCTCCCAAATGCAGCTTGTGTGGGCTTGCACGTGAGCCTATATGTCACGTGTGTGCGTGTGTTTTCCATACCTCCCGCCCTGTGGTGGGACGTGCCCATCTATGGCCTCACGGTGCCCAGTGTGTGCTTGGACTCAAGACCTGGCATTAGGAATCACGATGGGCATGGGCGTGGGAAAATGCCTACAGGTTTAATTCCTTACAGCGATTCGAGGAGATTCGCAAGCTCTGGGTCTAGCCCTGTTTGGGAAGAAGGTGTTCATTGGAATCGCTTGCTATTTTTATTTTTTTTTTATAAATTATTATTGGTATGGCATTTTATTTTTTAACAAATTATTTAATTTATTTTAAAAATATATTTTATTAAAGGAAGGGAGAGGGAGAGAGAGACAGAAACATCAGTGATGAGAGAGAATCATTGACCGGCTGCCTCCTGCACACCCCACACTGGGGATTGAGCCCGGGACCCTTCAGTGTGCAGGCCAACGCTCTATCCACTGAGCCAAACCAGCTAGGATGGCTGCTCATTGTGATTCGTTCTTCCTCTAGACAAGCAGATGCCCAGTGTCCGGAAGACGGTCCAGGAGCACATCGGGGCCTGCAGCACCCGGCCCAGGGGTCTGAGCCATCCCGCGCCCCGGAAGCCCCAGAGGTGCCCCAGGAGGGCCGCGGCAGGGCGGGGACCCTCCCCCGTGATTACAGATACTCCGAGGACCACGCACCTGCCGTCCCAGTGTCGCCGCCAGGCCCAGGGTCACAGGCGCAGAGCGGCCTCTCGGCCCCGCACGCCGGGGGGCAGGACCCTCGGCCTGTGAGTGCCGCGCTCGCCAAGAGACCTGCCCCGCAGAGGCCGCCACCGCCCAGGCGGGAGCCCAGGCCTTTCAGGGGACCAGCCAGTGCCACCCCCGCGGGCACCCCTGCGGGCAATCACCTGGCTGTGCCCAGCAGGCCCCTTCCCCCGCCGCCATCTCCCGCACGCAGCCCCTGTGCCTTGGCGGAGAAGCCCAGCGGTGCCCAGCCCGCAGACGGCCCCAAGGCCCCCGGGGAGCAGGACAGGCAGCGTGTAGATGAGCACCCAGCCTGTCCGAAGCGAGAAGCCCTGCTGCCTTCCAAGTTCCGGCCCCTGCAGACATCCGCCATGGAGACCTCGCGCTCCCCTTCTCCTCAGTTCGCCCCCCAGAAGCTGACGGACAAGCCCCCCCTGCTCATCCAGGACGACAGCTCAACAAGGTAGGGCCCTGGGAAGGTGGCCTCTGCATTCTTCCCCTTTCACAGGCTCCCTTCCGCCTGTGGGAGGTTTTTCGTGCACCCTCCCTGCCCGGTGCGCAGGGCCCTCCCTGCCCAATGCCTGCCCTCCCTGCCCAATGCCTGCCCTCCCTGCCCAATGTGCGCCCTCCCTGCCCAATGCCTGCCCTCCCTGCCCAATGTGCGCCCTCCCTGCCCAATGCCTGCCCTCCCTGCCCAATGCCTGCCCTCCCTGCCCAATGTGCGCCCTCCCTGCCCAATGCCTGCCCTCCCTGCCCAATGTGCACCCTCCCTGCCCAGTGCCTGCCCTCCCTGCCCAATGCCTGCCCTCCCTGCCCAGTGCCTGCCCTCCCTGCCCAGTGCCTGCCCTCCCTGCTCAGTGTGCGCCCTCCCTGCCCAATGCCTGCCCTCCCTGCCAGTGTGCGCCCTCCCTGCTCAGTGTGCGCCCTCCCTGCCCAATGCCTGCCCTCCCTGCCTAGTGAGCGCCCTCCCTGCCCAATGCCTGCCCTCCCTGCCTAGTGAGCGCCCTCCCTGCCCAATGCCTGCCCTCCCTGCCTAGTGAGCGCCCTCCCTGCCCAGTGCCTGCCCTCCCTGCCCAATGCCTGCCCTCCCTGCTCAGTGTGCGCCCTCCCTGCCCAATGCCTGCCCTCCCTGCCCAGTGCCTGCCCTCCCTGCTCAGTGTGCGCCCTCCCTGCCCAATGCCTGCCCTCCCTGCCTAGTGAGCGCCCTCCCTGCCCAATGCCTGCCCTCCCTGCCTAGTGAGCGCCCTCCCTGCCCAATGCCTGCCCTCCCTGCCCAATGCCTGCCCTCCCTGCCCAATGCCTGCCCTCCCTGCCCAGTGCATACCCTCCCTGCCCAGTGCTTGCTCTCCCTGCCCGGTGCGCGCCCTCTCTGTGCGGTGTATGACCAGTGCCTTGCTCTGCCCCAGAAGTCGGACTTTCCCTTGGTCTGGAAATAGCACGGAGGGGCCCAGAGCTCCTGCGGTCCCTGGATTTCTAACTGGTTGGGGAGCTGCTGTGAAGGAGGGAGTAGAACACCCTCAGCCCCTTCCTCCAAGCCCCAAACCTTATATGTGCGATAGCCGCAGGCACCGAGGGACAAGGGCTGTGTTTATTTCTAAGCGCTTTCTGATTGTGATCATAACCCAGTGTAACCCTGACATGAGACCTTTGGTTGAAATTGGTGTTTTTCGTAATGTCCACTATGTCCGTACCCCTTTTTGTCTAGATCTTTTTGTTTTGTTTTATTTTTTGTGAATATTTTTTCCATTGATTTTTAGAGTGAAGGGGAGGGAGGGAGGAGGAGAAAGGGAGAGAAACATCAGTGTGAAAGAGACACATGGATTGGTTGCCTTCTGGGAGCATGTGTCCTGACCCGGCTGGGAATAAAACCTGCAACCCAGGTACATGCCCTTGACCGGGAATCGAACACAAAACCGTTGGTGCATGGGCTGGTGCTCTAACCAGGGCATGTGCCCTGACCGGGAATCGAACTGTGACCTCCTGGTTCATAGGTCGACGCTCAGCCACTGAGCCACGTCAGCCAGGGCAGCACAGCTAGCCTTTTAAAATCTACTCACGAAGGCAGCATTATGGGGACCATCTGCGAACCCCTAGATTAAACACATCTGCTCCTCGTGGTTTCCACTACACGGGAAGGAAATGCACAGCTGTTTCTTGTCAGCCTGCACACCACACCCTATGAGCGGGAGAGATCCCTCCTGTGCTCCCAGCCCCAGGGACAGGGTGCGACAGCAGGTGATGTGGGGCGCGCAGCACCCCGTACGTACTCCATAGAGCAGGGGTCGGCAAACTTTTTGACTCGAGGGCCACAATGGGTTCTTAAACTGGACCGGAGGGCCGGAACAAAAGCATGGATGGAGTGTTTGTGTGAACTAATATAAATTCAAAGTAAACATCATTACATAAAAGGGTACGGTCTTTTTTTTTTTTTTTAGTTTTATTCATTTCAAACGGGCCGGATCCGGCCCGCAGGCCGTAGTTTGCCCACGGCTGCCATAGAGTCAGCTCTGTTAGGCTCACGTTGCAGATCTGACGTTAAGCCACCGAGTTAGTTGAAGATGGTGCCCATCAAGATCGTGCACTCGGAGAGCCGGCCCGAGGTTGTGACTTGGGCTGGATTTTCCCTTCCTTCCTGGGCACCAGGCAGTGGCGCTCTGTCTCCGATAGGTCCTGTGAAAAGACTTGGAGCACGTTGGTCCTGGTGGCCCCTCTCGCAGGGTCCCTCGGGGCGTGGTCCTGTGAGGCGCAGCCCAGGGCACCAGCCAGCATTTGGGGTGTCCTGGACTCAGCCCCGTTCTGTTGTCCAGGCTCTTTCTTTCGATTTTCTGTCTCTTTCCTGTAGGGATTCCAGGTGCTGTCCAGCTTCTTGTACCAAGAAACTGTTTTTTAAAAGGAAAAGTGTGGCCCTAGCCGGTTTGGCTCAGTGGATAGAGCATCGGCCTGTGGACTGAAGGGTCCCGGGTTCGATTCCAGTCAAGGGCAGGTACCTTAGTTGCAGGCTCCTCCCTGGCCCAGGCCCTGGTCGGGGTCATGCAGGAGGCAACCAATGGATGTGTGTCTCTCACATCGATGTTTCTCTCTGTCTTTTCCTCTCTCTTCCGCTCTCTCTAAAAACCAATGGAAAAATATCCTCGGGTGAGGATTCAAAAACAAAACAAAAGCAAAGTGTGTGCTTAGTGACTCAGTCCAGATAACAGGGGAGCAGTGCGCCCGTTTGGTGCCAGGCCCTCAGCTCCCTGGTATGCCAGCCGCGCGAAGGGTGGCTTCAAGTGCTGGGTGGCGGCATGCAGGCGCCGAGTGGCACCAGCCGGCCCGGGCGCGCCTTGCCTTTCATCGCCCGGCTCTTCTGTTGGCAGAATCGAGCGGGTGATCGACAACACCACGGTGAAGATGGTGCCCATCAAGATCGTGCACTCGGAGAGCCAGCCCGAGAGGGAGAGCCGCCAGGGCCTGGCCCGCGCTGCCGAGCCGCCCGCGCTGCCCAGCGGGCTGGAGAGAGACCAGATCAAGACGCTGAGCACGTCGGAGCAGTCCTACTCCCGCTTCTGCCTGTACAGCCGCCCGGGCACCGAGCCCCAGCCCCGGGCCCAGCCTCCTGCCGCCCCCGACGGCCGGGCCTCCCCCCCTGCGCTCAGCTACGGGAAGGCCAGGGAGAGGACCGCCGAGGACCTGAAGTCGGAGGAGCTGGCACGGGAGATCGTGTGCAAGGACAGGTCCCTGGCGGACATCCTGGACCCCAGCGTGAAGGTCAGGACCACCATGGACCTGATGGAGGGCATCTTCCCCAAGGACCAGCAGCTCCTGGAGGAAGCGCAGCAGCGCCGGAAGCTGCTGCCCAAGGTCCCCTCTCCCAGGGCCGCGGAGGACAAGTGAGTGCCCGCTGTGCGTCTACGGGGTCTCGTGGGTTACAAAGGGCCAGGGGCGTCTGTGTATGTACATAAATTAATCCTCGCCTGAGGATAGTTTTTTCCAATTGATTTTTTAGAGAGAGAGGGAGGGAAAGAGACAGAAACAGAAACGTTAATGTGAGAGAGACACATCGATTGTTGCCTCCCGCATGCACCCCAACTGGGGTCGGGGATTGAACCTGCAACCAAAGCATGTGCCCTTGACCGGAATTGACCTGGGAACCCTTCAGTCTGAGGGCCGACTCTCCAACCACTGGGCCACACTGACTAGGGCCGCACACGGTTTTTGTTTGTTTTTTGATTATATTTTTATTGATTTCAGAGAGGAAGGGAGAGGGAGAGAGAGATAGAAATATCAGTGATGAGAGAGGCATCAATCGGCTGCCTCCTGCACGCTCCATACTAGGAATGGAGCCTGAAACCAAGGGCTGTGCCCTGCCCAGGAATCGAACCAGGGACCTTTGGATGCATGGGTTGACGCTCCACCACTGAGCCACACCAGCCAGGCTCCACGATCATCCTTTCGCAACAGTAGGCTGCAGTGCCGGGGCAGGGCATCACATGATTTATTGATTCACTTTAGAGAGAGGAAGGGGGAGAGGGGGACATGGATCCGTTGTTCTGCTTATTTATACATTCATTAGTGGACTCTTGTCCGTGCCCTGACTGGGGATGGACCCCGCACTCTTGGTGTTTGGGGACGATGCTCTAACCAGCTGAGCACCTGGCCAGGGTGAGGTTGCCTCTCCTAGAAGTGGCACTCACGTCGTCCTCATACACCTCCGACACTGCCGGGGGAAACTGCCTGCACTCTTCTGTCCCGGGCAGAGACTTTTATTTTTATTATTATTTTTTTATCCCCCGAGGATATTTTTCCATTGATTTTTAGGGCGAATGGAAGAGAGAGGGAAAGACAGAGAGAAACATCGATGTGAGAGAGACACATTGATGGGTTGCCTCCTGCACACGCCCTGACCAGGGCCCCGGGCCGGGGAGGAGCCTTCAACCAAGTACATGACCTTGACTGCAATTAAACCCAGGACCCTTTGGTCCCAGGACCCTCTATCCACTGAGCCACACTGGCTAGAGCCCGGGTGGAGACTTTAGACATCCTTACTTATTGCAGCCTCTTCCCCCCACCCCCGCTTTTTAGAAACCCTGCCCCTTAACCTTGATGAATATCCATCTGGCAAGGTATCTTCAGTCCTGACCTTGCCTTGTCCTTCTTTTGCTGCCTGTCTCCCTGGCTAGTGTCCTTCCGAGGGCGCCATCATTTGTCGCAGCCCCGGTTGCCGGGTGACTGTGGGTTGGTGCCCATGATCGCAGATAATTGAGGTTCTGGCGTTTTTACAGGAGAGAGGAGCCCAGCGTGCCTTCAGCCATGTCCCTGGCCACCAATTCCGCGTACTACAGCACATCGGCCCCCAAGGCGGAGCTGCTGATTAAGATGAAGGACCTGCAGGAGCAGCAGGAGCCCGAGGAGGACTCGGGGAGTGACCTGGACCACGACCTATCTGTGAAGAAGGTAGGACAGCCTGGGTTCCCCATGGCGGTGCGCGCAGAGGCAGGCGGGGGCACACCCGTCTGCATCCCCCAGGAGCCCTGCACCACGTGTGGGGCATTTGTGCTTGGCTTCTGTGCAGGGCAGTGGCGTTTGGGGCAGTCGTATTAAGCCCTGTGGTTAAACGTCCTGTTCTAAGATGGGGCCTTTCCACCAGGATCTTTGCCACCTTTTTGTAATGAGATCCACTGTCAAACTAGCTAAGAGGGCACCATTCTCTTTCTTTTCTTTTTTAATATGTTTTTATTGTCTTTAGAGAGGAAAGAAGAGGAATAGAGAGATAGAAACACTGATCGGCTGCCTCCTGCACGCCCCCTACTGGGGATCAAGCCCGATACCCGGGCGTGTGCCCTGACCAGGAATTGAATTGTGACCTCTGGGTTCATGGGTCCATGCTCAACCACTGAGCCACACCAGCCAGGCTTATTTAAGTTCAACTGATATGTCCCTTTTATCCTGGTGAAAATCCAGGGAAATAATGGTGTACCCTTCAGAGAACCCCATGTCCTCTCTAAATATCAAGTTCGCATGTCTGCAAGCAGATGGTCCCAACTCCAGCAGTGGGCTGGGCAGTGCTTGCGCAAGCAAACAGTATCATTGGATCAACTCCAAGGCTCCCTCGCCTGGCACTTGGGGGTGTGGCCGTGGACAGAGCGAATAGAGCACCTTCTGTGGGAGCTCATGTTCTCTGAGGCCAAGTGCAAAGGCAGCCAGCACATAGACAAAGACACGCGCGGCCCAGCCTGGCCCACCACCTGCGTATCAGTAAAGTGGCATGAAACAACCCCATCCCTTCCTGTGCATGTGGGCTGGTGGCTCTCGCACGACAGCAGCAGAGCTGCGCCCTGGAAACAGTAGCCACGTGGCCAGTAAAGTCTGAAATATTTACCATCTGGCCCTTTGCAGAACAAGTTTGCCAACTCTTTTTATTGTTATTATTATTATTATTATTACTAGTAGTAGTAGTAGTAGTAGTAGTAGTATTTTTTTGTTAATCCTCATACGAGGATATTTTTTTATTGATTTTTTTTATTGGTTTTTAGAGAGAGTAGAAGAGAGGGTGAGAGAGAGGGGGGAGAGAAACATCGATGTGAGAGAGACACATCAATTGGTTGCCTCCTGTACCCGCCCCAACCGAGTCTAGAGAATGAACCTGAAACCCAGGTATGTGCCCTTGACTGGGAATCAAATCTGTGATGCGCAGGCCAATACCCTAACCATTGAGCACACCGGCCAGGGCTGCTCTATTATTTGATGATGCAAAATGAACTTGCGCCTGGTGGGGCTGACTTCCGTGTGCGGAGGCCCCGCGGTGCCCCTGCAGCAGCGGGCGGCCCAGGTGGCGCACCCCTGACCCTGTCTGCGTGCCGCCCTGTGCCCCGCAGCAGGAGCTCATCGACAGCATCGGCCGCAAGCTGCAGGTGCTGCGGGGCGCGCGGGAGAGCCTGCTGGAGGACATCCAGGCCAACAGCGCCCTTGGGGACGAGGTGGAGGCCATCGTCAAGGACGTGTGCAAGCCGAACGAGTTTGACAAGTTCCGCATGTTCATCGGGGACCTGGACAAGGTGGTGAACCTCCTGCTGTCCCTGTCGGGGCGCCTGGCCCGCGTGGAAAACGCCCTCAACAACTTGGACGACAGCGCTTCTCCTGGCGATCGGGTATGTAGGACGCATGTGACCTGGAAATCTGGGGGCTGGGGGAGGACCCGCGGGGAGGTGCTCCTTGGGGAGTTGAGTGAATACCTCAAAAGCTCACACAGCGCCTGTCCACCTCGTGCTGCAAGATGCTATTGAGTGCGGGAGGCGCTCTCCTCGTGTAATGGAGGGATGGCGTGGCCCTCCTGGGGACCAGGCTGCACCGTGCCCAGCATCCTGAGGCCCCTTAGAGAGGTGCGGAGCGGGGGGCGGCCGTTACCCCTCGGCTGTGCATGGCTGAGGCAGCTCCCCATCCTCATTCTTTTTTTTTTTTTTAATCTTTTAAAACCCTCACCTGGGGATATTTTTCCATTGATTTTTAGGGAGAGTGGGAGAGAGAGGGAAAGACAGAGAGAAACATTGATGTGAGAGAAACACATGGATTGGTTGCCTCCTGGATGAGCCCTGACCAGGGCCCGGGCCGGGGAGGAGCCTGCAACTGAGGTACATGCCCTTGACTGGAATTGAACCCGGACTCTTTGGTCTGCAGGCCGACGCTCTATCCAGTGAGCCACACCGGCTAGGGCTCTCCTCCCCTCATCCGGCGCCGCTCCATGACCAGGTCTCAGCGTAGCTGGTGGTGGGTGAGAACCTCGTGTCAGGCCTGGGGAAGCCCAAGCTTTCAGAGGCAGACACGCTAATGCGGTAAAAGGCGAGGCGCCAGGTTGTAGAAGGCGCCTTCATGTTTCCAGGTAGAAAATGAACACGCGAACAGAGGCGGGGATCCTGCCCCCATCTCAGCAGCTTTGAGCCCGACTGCTTTGAGCCTGAACCAAATGTATAGAATCGGTTACGATTCGCTTCCCTTTCGGTTTGGAACCCACTGGCTTTGCCTTGCCTCTTTCCACCCGAGTGCACGGTGGCTTTGTTTGGCAAGCGCCTGGGGCTGGTGGCCCAGCGAGGTGGGCGAGGTGCGCGGGCCCGCGGTGGGCGCTTCCCCAAGCCGCACGCTAGGAGCAGGCTGTTTGCAGCTGCGCCGAAGCTCAGTTCCTCATCTCCGAGCTCTTCTGTGCGTCGGCATTTTTGCAAAGTGCAGCCTCACCCCGCACGCCCCACACTGGGGCTCGAGCCTGCAACCCGGGCATGTGCCCTGACCGGGAATCGAACCCTGACCTCCTGGTTCATGGGGTCAACGCTCAACCACTAAGCCATGCTGGCTTGGGCCTTGGCACCTTTTGAGCATCCCAGCATTCTGTCGCTTTCAGTCCCTTGGTCACGCTGGGGTCACCTTGGCTGCCTCTGTTAGCAGTCCAGGCCCATGCGCGGCACTGGAGGTGCGAGATGCCCTCGCACCGACGGGGGTGGGGTGTGCCACAGCCACGAGTGCTTGCGCCCACACTCTCAGGACTCAGTGCTGTCCTATCAGGGCTGTATCGCTTCCGCCCTGATCCTCACTGGCTTCTCTCTCTCTCTGTCTCTCTCTCTCTCTTTCTCTCTCTTTCTCCTCCCCTGCCCCCCCCAACCTCTCCACAGCAATCACTGCTCGAGAAGCAGCGGGTCCTCGTTCAGCAACACGAGGACGCCAAGGAGCTCAAGGAGAACCTGGACCGCCGGGAGCGCGTGGTGTTCGACATCCTGGCCAGCTACCTGAGCGACGAGAGCCTGGCCGACTACGAGTACTTCGTCAAGATGAAGTCGGCCCTCATCATCGAGCAGCGGGAGCTGGAGGACAAGATCCACCTGGGCGAGGAGCAGCTCAAGTGCCTGGTGGACAGCCTGCAGCCCGAGAGGAGCAAATGAGCAGCCTCCTGGGGGCGGAGCCGGCCTGCGCCCCGCCCCGGGCAGCGGGCCCCAGCCTGGATGGATGTCCCGTAGTGAGAACCCTCTCGTAGTGACGTGGCTGTTAGAAAAGCGATAACTCGTGTTTGTCTGGGGTGATGCATTGGGCGTGGATGCTGAGCAGAGCGGCGCCCCGTGGGGTGTTGTCCTTTACAAGGAGCCCCACGGGGCACGGGCCCTGCTGGCTGGCGAGCTTCTGCCACGGAGACCACAGGCTCTGTCCCGTGCTGCACGCGAGGGCCCCTTGGCGGCGGTCGCTCTGGCTTCCTGTGTCTTCCGCTGCCAAACCAGCCGCTTGGGCAGAGCTCAGCGAGTGCCCACAGTGCACAGGAGGGGCCACCTGGCGCACATTTTCTCCTTTGATCCACGCGGGGCGTGGCCTGCCACGTTTTATGCGTGTCCATCCCATGCTGTTAGCGTTCACTGTCTCATATAATGTGCTCTCTGACCCAGCACAAGCCTGTGATGATGAAGACGGTGATAATTTATTAACATAGTAGTTTCCAAGTGGTTAGAAACCAACTGTGAAATGCATAGCCTGTGTGTTGGGTCGCTCATTCTAAAAGCGCCACTCGAGTCGTGTGCATGCCTTCAAACCCACGCACCAAGCGGACAGCTTCAGTCCGTCCCACCCGGCGGCGCGGGTCAGGCGTGTTCCGCAACATGAAATACCTGGTAAAGGGTGTGTGCGGTAGTCCTGTGCTTGCTAGGTGTTTCCCGAGACCAGTGGATCGTTCCTAAATTACTCTCTCCCCAGAGCATTTGTGTCGTGCCCATATGGTCATTAATGGTAATTGGCCGCTTTTCTCTTTTTGCCTCTTTCAACCTGTCAGTATGCCCTGAAGGCCCATTCCGTTTCCTAAGAGCCCGCCTCCGGACTTCCGGGGGTCCCTCTGCAACTTTGCCACAGAGTGAACGGATCCCGGGCCCTTTTTATTGGTTGACATTGCAAGATTCTGAAGAGTCTATTCACTTAAAAAACAAACACTGTCATGGTGTCAATTTGCAGTTGACAAGTCAGGCTGGGAGAAATGGTCTGCAAATCACATATGTGACAAAGGAATCATCTCCAGAATATATAAAGAATTCTGTACAACTCAACCGCAAGAAAACCAACAGCCCAGCTGAAACAGGGGCAAAAGATTTCACCAAAGAGGACATATGCGTGGCAAGTGAGCGTAGGAGAAAGATGGTCAACCGCCAATGGCTGGGTGGTAACTTATTTTTACCTAAATCACTGTGGAGCCGGTATGTTTCTTCTCAGATGCTCAGCTGATGCAGCGCGTGCTTAATGGTGGGGAACCCCTTGGATGAGTTCATGTCAGGGTAGCATGGACACTTGTTGGATGGAGGGGTTATTTGAATCCCGTTTCCCCTTATTCCCTATACAAGAAGTTTTCCAGCGGGTGGGGAGACCTCTCTGTCAGCAGTGACTGCCACCTAACCAAACCACACACCCACCAGTGTCTTAGGACCACGGTCCACGCTTCCTGAGCCGGAGGCGGCGAGCCAGGCTCCCGGGCCGCGGTGGAGGGTCCGCATGGGCCAGCTTCAGGCGCGCAGGCGTCACTGCTCCTTTTGGCCACTTTCAGGCGTGTTCACTGCTGTTAGTTAAGCTGTGACGTGGGAATCTTAGCACTTGCGGTGAAAAGTGGCCACGTCGGAGAAGGTCCGGCTGGCTGCTCGTGGGCCCCCGTGGTCCTCCCTCGGGGGGACCACGGCCATTCCGTGTGTTTGCTTTTTAATTTAGACAAAGCTTTTACCTGTGATGCTTGCCCCTCCGATACAGTGTTGTGGCCGTTGTGATGCTATGTATGTAAATGTGAATCTAGAAAGTGTTGTGTCTGTGCCTTTTGATGTCTTTGAGGACTTCCTTCTCCGTGGGAATATGTAGTGCAATTCCCTTTTAGCGAAGCCCCTGTGCCCACACCGTCCTGTCCAGTCCCCGCCTGCCTCTTCAGTGTCTGCTTGGCGGGACCCAAAGATCCAGGAGTCCGTGTACATACCTTTGTATATAGTGACATCAGTGCAGATAATAACAATCTGGTGCTAACGTCTGCCTCTGCGCGGGTGGTGGCTGTTCCGGACGCTCTGGGAAGCTCAGCCGTGGAATCCCCTGAATCGCGCGACTTTAGCCAGGCTATTGCCTGCAGTTCACTGTGGAAATGTGTGCGGATTCATGCTCAAAGCTGACCACTTACCTCTCAACAGATCATCCTGCCTGACTTTGATGAAATAAAATAGTGTCTTTGAGTGCATGGAGCCTGTCTTTGATTTACCTATTTTATCACAACTTTTGTTTTCATTCTTTGTGAATCCTCTCCCGGGGATATTTTTTCCATTGATTTGTGGAGAGATGGGAAGGCGGGGAGGGAGAGAGAGAAACATTGATGTAAGAGAAACACATCGATTGGTTGCACTGACTAACAGGGACCGGGAATTGAGCCTGCAACCCAGGTATGTGCCCTGGATGGGGAATCGAACTCATGACCCTTCTGTGCTCAGGCCTATGCTGTAACTACTGAGGAACTGGTCACGTGCCCTAACCGGGAATCAAACCTCAACTTTCTGGCTCCTAGGTCCACGCTCAACCACTGAGCCACATTTTTTTGAAACCTGCTTTTTACTTAACGTTGGGAACTTCCCTCCCCCACCAATTATTCTTCAGCATAAGGTTGGCTTTCTGGGTAATAGTCCACTGTAAGGACACAATGGTTTACTGACTGTGTTCTCTACATGGGGTGATAGGATGATTTCACTTGTCCCGTGGTAGCTCAGGTATGAAGTCCATGCGGTGTGTTCCTGTGCGCATCCTTGCACACAGGCCCACTTGCTGGAATAAGTTCCTTCTCACAGGAACTAAGCAGAGGTTCCTGCGGAACTTGACTCCCACATGAAATTTGGTCCTAAGTGTGGGCCGGCAGACCCCCCCCCTCCCGATTCCCATGTGCCTTTTGGCAGCCTCATTCCTCACAGCAGCCCCATCTGACAAGCTCCCCCTTAGCTGGCCAGCTTCTCCCAGTCAGTAGAGACCTTCACCTTCCACTGCATCTTGCTCATGGGCGCCACGTTCACGATGCTGTCACCCGAGGTGCAGCGGGAAGGTCATTGCCCACAGCTCCAGGGTCTGTCCTAACGTGCTGGCTATCACTGGGCTTTGATAACAACCTCGCCCGTGCATTACCACTGCTGCTGACGCTGACTCGGATGTGTTCTCATTGCTATTTGTTTATTTGAATTCTCACCGGAGGATATTTTTCCATTGATTTTAGAGAGAGTGGAAGAGAGAGGCAGCTACAGAGAGAAACGTCGATGTGAGAGAAACACATCAATTGGTTGCCTCCTGCATGAGCCCCAACCAGGGACTGGGCTGGGGAGGAGCCTACAACCCAGTACATGCCCTTGACGGGAATCGAACCCGGGACCCTTCAGTCCGCAGGCCGACGCTCTATGCACTGAGCCATGCTATCCGGTGTCATTGCTGTTTGCACGGTCATTTCATCGGGTGGTGTGAGAGACCATTTCCAGAGGATGGGAGAGGGAGTGGTTAGGACACCCGGCTGCTGTCAAGCAGACCTTCAGGACTCCATGGTCCGCAGTGAGCGCAGCCTGCCCAGGAAGCGGGTAGGGAGGGTGTATGAGGAGGAACAGAGAAAGCCTGGTGGTCAGTGGGGATTGGATGCTGCCATGTGTTCCGCACCCGGCAACAGAACCCTGCTGGCCAGGACAACGGGGGTGGAATGTGGCCGTGGACTGGAGGCTGAGGAGAGGGCTTGGAGTCGTGTACCAGGCCCTCGTGTGGCTGAGGCCCGTGTGGCTGGTCCCGCATAGCCAGGAGCCGGCCGGAGGACGCCCAGAGGAGCCAGAGGACGCCCAGAGGAGCCAGAGGACGCCCAGAGGAGCCCCGTTTGTGTCGGCAGCACTGCCTGACATGTTAGTCGCCGTTCCTAGACACTCGCTCCCTCGGAGACACATCCCTGGTCAGTGGGCCCCAGCCTGTTGGTTTTATTTCGTGGGGGTAAAGTGGGAATAACTCAACAATTATCATGTCACTGTCAGGATTGCCCAATGAGGAACACACAAGGACAAAAGGGGTGAGGGATCTTGAATGTGTTGGGTCACCTGGAGACCGCATGGGCTGAGCCCCAAATGGCACCATCCCTAGCGACAGGCAGTCAGAGGGTTAAAGGACTCTAGGCTTTAAATGGTCCATGTCCTGGGAAGGCCCAGACGAGAAAGATAATGGCCTTACCAGTGGGATGTGGTCTTACCAGTGGGATGTGGTCTTACCAGTGGGATGTGGTCTAAGCGGGAGGGAAGGCCTGTTGTGAAGTGTCCTACAGGGCAGATCCCAGGGGACAGGTATCAACCAATGATTTGATCAGACGGAACAGTCACCTTTTTTAAGCGTACAGTGCGGTGTCAGTAGGGACCTTCACAATGTTGTGCTACCGTCACCACTATCATCTCCAGAACTTTTTCACGTCCCCAAACGGAAACTGTGCCATTGACCACTACATCCCCTCTGCTCCCCAGCCCCTGGCTCCCACAGTGGCTTTCTGTCGCTGAGTGTGGCTGCTCTAGGGGCCACATAGAGGTGAAATGATGCAGGTTTGTCTTTGTGTTGCTGGCTCGTTTCACTCGGTAGAATGTTCTCAAGGCTGGATGATATCCCATGGTATGGGCGGCCCACATGCTGACTGTGCACTCACCCATGATGAACGTTGGGGTGTTTCCACCTCTTGGCTGTGGTGAAGAATGCTGCTATGAACATGGGGGTGCAACTATCTGCTTGCGCCCCTGCTTTCCCTTCTTTCGGGTATAAATCCAGAAGTGGCATTGCTGACTCTTGGGAGCAGGCAAAAATATATATTTTCATTGATTTCAGAGAGGAAGGGGGAGGGAGAGATAGAAACCTCAATGATGAGAGAGAATCATGGATCTGCTGCCTCCTGCACACCCCACACTGGGGATCAACCCCACAACCCGGGCATGTGCCCTGACTAGGAATCGAACCCTGACCTGATTCATAGGTTGACCCTCAACCACTCTGGCTGGGCTGTAGCCAATCTTAATTGTGTCTTTCAACAAATGTCCAGAAGTGGAACTGCCTGTTAGAAAGTCTGTACATATTTTGATTGACTTTAGAGACAGAGAGAGAGGGTGAGAGAGAAACATCAATTTGCTGTTCCACTGACTGATGCATTCATTGGTTGATTCTCGCATGTGCCCTGACCAGGGACTAACGCCGCAACCTTGGCTTAATGGGAAGACGCTCTAACCCCTCGGTTCTCAACCTGTGGGTTGCAACCCCTTTGGCGGTCGGACGACCCTTTCACAGGGGTCGCCTAAGACCATCCTGCATATCAGATATTTTCATTACGATTCCCAGCAGTAGCAACATGACAGTTATGAAGTAGCAACGACAATAATTTTAGGGTTGGGTCACAACATGAGGAACTGTATTTAATGGGCCAGAAGGCTGAGAACCACTGGCCCTTTAAATACAGATGAGAGTCTAACCACTTAGCGAACCCTGCCAGGGTGAAAGTCTGAATATTTGAAGCTTTCAGTAAATGTTGCCCAAGGACACTTCGCCAGCTGAGCATGGGGGTCCCAAGTGTCTCCATTCTGGAATATGGCACCTCCCTCTCCAACATAGCGCCACTCACCCCCAGGGGGCCGTTCAGGCCATGGGTCCCACCCCATGACGCCCTCTATTGGTTTGCAGATCCCCTGGATACACGGCCATGGCCTTTTTTGTCAGCCCCAATTGCCAGGCAGCGAGTTTCGCCTTCAACATTCTGGGATGGATGTTCTCCATGATTTGCATGGGCCTGCCTGAGTGGCGGGTGTGGCACATGGAGAGCAGCTCCGCCCCGTCCCGGGGGCTGGCCTGCATTGGGATGTGGAAGGTCTGCGCTTACCAGTCCGCCAACCTCCACAGCAGAAAAATAGAGTGTCACCGCTACCGCTACAGTGACACCGACCTGCCGCTCGACATCCGCGTCGCTCAGAACCTGCTGCTGGCCGCCAGCCTCCTCGGGCTCCTGGGGAAGGCGCTCACGGTCACGGGCCTGCTGAGAGTGTACACGGGACACCTGCAGAAGAACACCACCTGCAATCTGTTCTGCGCTTCCGGAGTCCTGAGCATCATAGCGGGTGCATTTATCCTCACTGCTGTGATCTGGAACCACCACTCCGTGATGAATGAAGAGGGCATACGCTTCCCGCCATCCTTCCACATCCCCTTCAGGCCGGACCGGCAGGAGATGGGCAGTGCCGTGCCTATGGCGGTTCTGGCTGCCTTCCTCATGCTGTTGAGTGGGATGCTGACCATCTCCTTCCAGCTCCCCCCCAACATCCGTGTGTGCCCCGAAGTCTCACAAGTGTGAAATTCCCGGTGGCACAGCTTTGGGAATCCATGTGAGCCGCTTATGGGGGTGCAGTGTTATCAGGATGCTCTATGAAATAGTTCCAAGGCAAAGGTCATTCTGGGCAGAAAGTGGCCATTGGCTTCTATGTCCAAATTGGGCTCATTGATTGGTTAAGGAACTTTCATTAAAAAAATTCCAAAAAACCCCACTGTCTACCTGTCTTACTGAATCTGGATTTTAATTTGTATTGGGTAAATAATCAATGCTAGACACCTACTGTGTGGAAATGAGAGTTGCTGGGACTCTCCCAGCTCCCTCTCAAACGCCCACTAAAAACAACCGGCCTGACCTTCCACGGCATGGCCCTAACATCTCTCCGCTACATTCAAGTCCCCACATGTGCAAGAGCAGAACAGCGGAAGGAATCCCCCTTCCACTACCAGACTCAACAGTTACTGCGAAGTGGCCATATTCGCTTTCTCTCTCCTTCCTTCCCTTCTTTTCATCTATTTTTCTTTTTCCGAAGATCTTTAACACAAACCCCAGACTTCACGTTCCTTCATCCCTACGCACTTCAAAATTATTCTCTAAAGAAAAGGACATTTCCGCCCTAACCATAGTATACCTTTAAAGTTAACTATTTCTTATGAACATCAAATGCCAGAATTTTTATTTTAATTTTTTTATTTTTTTTTCCTGTCAATTATTTATTTATTTATTTATTTTTTCTTAATTAAATCTTTATTGTTCAGATTATTACATTTGTTCCTCTTTTTTCCCCCATAACTCCCCTCCTCCCAGTTCCCGCCCCACCATCCGCCCTCACTCCCCACCCACTGTCCTCATCCATAGGTGCACGATTTTTGTCCAGTCTCTTCCCGCATCTCCCACACCCCTTTCCCCCCCAAGAATAGTCAGTCCATTCCCTTTCTATGTCCCTGATTCTATTCTGATCACCAGAGTATTTATTCACTTGATTCTTAGATTCACTTGTTGATAGATGCATGTTTGTTGTTCATGATTTGTATCTTTACCTTTTTCTTCTTCTTCCTCTTCTTAAAGGATACCTTTCAGCATTTCATATAATACTGGTTTGGTGGTGATGAACTCCTTTAGCTTTTCCTTATCTGTGAAGCTCTTTTTCTGACCTTCAGTTCTGAATGATAGCTTTGCTACATAAAGTAATCTTGGTTGTAGGTTCTTGGTATTCATCACTTTGAATATTTCTTGCCATTCCCTTCTGGCCTGCAAAGTTTCTGTTGAGAAATCAGCTGACAGTCGTATGGGTATTCCCTTGTAGGTAACTCGGTTTTTTTCTCTTGCTGCTCTTAAGAGTCTCTCTTTGTCTTTTGCTCTTGGCATTTTATTTTATTTTATTTTATTTTATTTTATTTTTTTGGCATTTTAATTATGATGTGTCTTGGTGTGGTCCTCTTTGGATTCCTTGTGTTTGGGGTTCTCCATGCTTGCTGGACTTGTAAGTCTATTTCTTTCACCAGGTAGGGGAAGTTTTCTGTCATTATTTCTTCAAATAGGTTTTCAATATCTTGCTCTCTCTCTCGTCTTCTGGCACCCCTATAATTCTGATGTTGGTACGCTTGAAGCTGTCCCAGAGGCTCCTTACACTATATTCGTATTTTCAGTTTCTTTTTTCATTTTGCTTTTCCGGTTGGGTGTTTTTAGCTTCTTCGCATTTCAAAACTTTGCCTTGATTCTTGCGGTCCTCTGGTCTGCTGTTGGGAGTCTGTATAATATTCGTTATTTCAGTCCGTGTATGTTTAATTTCTAGTTGGTTCTTTGTCATAACATGGAGGGTCTCATTAGATTTGTTGAGGATCTCATTAAGTTTATCAGCGGCTTCTAGACAGTTCTTGAGAGACCTTAAAAGTGTGGTTCTGAACTGAATATCCTCCATTGACAGTTTTGTCCTGTTTCTTTGTCTCCGCATTTTTGTGTGCTTTCTTGGTGCAGCCCCTAGTGGTCTTTGTGTGCAGTCCTCCTGTAGTTAAGCCTTGATTGTTGTAGTTAATACTAGGGGGATTTGACCTCCAGGCCAGCTGGCTGTGAGAATCAGCTGTGTCTGCAGTGGGAAAACTTCTGTCCTCTAAGGAGGTGCTAATCTAGCCTTTGCCTGAGGCTATCTGGCAAATGGCTCTGTGCAGGGCTTGGGCGGGGCGGGTGGGTCGATCGGGCTCTGGATCAACAGGGTGGGCCGGAGAGAGCAGTTATGGCGGCTCTCAGTCCGTCCCTAGGGGCTCTGCCTCACAGAGTCCCAGCAACTGCTGCAAACCTCGGAGGGAAAGCTGCCTTCGAGTTCCGACTGAAGCCAGACAGTCCCGCTTCTCCCCTTTGAGTCTGGGTCCCTGGAGACTCGCCCGGGTCTGAAGCTCAGAATCTGTGACACCCTCCCGATTGAAAGCACCAACCGCGCCCTCCGCCGCCAGCCCGCTCCGTGCGCACTAGGTACCTGAGTATTTCACTTCAGCACTGCGCCTCCTCTGAGTCTGGGTATGATATTCTCTTTCCTCCTAGTTGTAGAATTTCCACTCAGCCAGCCTTCCTGTGGTTCTGGATGACGTCCGTTGTGTCTTTTAGGTGTGTTTTGATTTGGTTGTGCAAGGCAGCAATCTCCGGCGTTAACCTATGCCGCCATCTTGGTTCTCTCCATCAAATGCCAGAATTTTTAAATGCTTCAAAAGTAATTCTACACTTTTATTTATTATTCTCATTGCATAAGGTGTTCACTCTGCCTCTTAAGTCTCAATTTTTTTTTAAGAGAGAGGAATTCTCTTTTAAAAAATATATTTTTTTCATTGATTTCAGAGTAGAAGGGAGAGGGAGAGATAGAAATATCGATGATGAGACACAGTCAGGAATCAAACCCTAACCGACTTGTTCCTAGGTCCACGCTCAACCACTGAGCCACGCCAGCTAGGCTGAAATAAGCTTCTTCTCAAAGAATATTTAAGTCTCTGAGCACACAGTGCTTGAAAAAGAAATGAAAAACAATGACTGTTTAAGGGACGCACTTTATTATTTTTCACAGGAATAAGGCAAGAGAACGTGTCCTGCTCATTTCCCGAGGGTGCAGCACTGAGAGGGCGCCTGAGGGCGGGGGCATTTCTCTCCTCCTTCTCCTCCCTGGGAATCCTGCAAGGTGCCCAGGAGCCAGAGGCTGCCCTGTGGCCTTTGGCTCGGGGCCAGCGTGGGACCGTGCCAGGCCCTTTGCTGGGGACACCAGGCAGGGAGGAGTCCCTGATGACAGCACTGGCGGAGGGAGGCCGAGCAGAGGCAGCGCCTGGGTCACAGCGTGCCCTCTGAGACACCAGCAGAGGTGGTCACAGCGCCAGTCCCGCCCCGCGAGCTGTGTTTCCTGCTCAGGAGTGGCTTTGGCCTTTCTCTTCCTCGTTCTCCCTGTTTGCCATCCCCCCCGTGGGCCCTTCCTTCTCCTCCCTGCCCACCGCCATTCCCGGGTCATGTGTCCCATGGAGACAGGAAATGTGCAACTGGAGGCAGAGTCGGGTGCCGGCCACATTTAAGGTAGAGGAGAGGGGAGGGGAGGTAGAGGAGAGGGGAGGGGAGGTAGAGGAGAGGGGAGGGGAGGTAGAGGAGAGGGGAGGGGAGGTAGAGGAGAGGGGGAGGGGAGGTAGAGGAGAGGGGAAAGGGAGGTAGAGGAGAGTGGAGGGGAGGTAGAGGAGAGGGGGAGGGGAGGTAGAGGAGAGGGGAGGGGAGGTAGAGGAGAGGGGAGGGGAGGTAGAGGAGAGGGGAGGGGAGGTAGAGGAGAGGGGGAGGGGAGGTAGAGGAGAGGGGAGGGGAGGTAGAGGAGAGGGGTGAGGGGAGGTAGAGGAGAGGGGGAGGGGAGGTAGAGGAGAGGAGAGGGGAGGTAGAGGAGAGGGGAGGGGAGGGGAGCTCTGCAAGTGAAACAGAACAGAGCCTGTCGACAGAAACAGGTCAGCTTCCCCCACTGTCCTGGGACGAGGACTGTTCAGGGAGGTCGCCTCTTGGCCTGGCCCTGGCTCCCATCAGGGCACACTTTCTCCCCATCATGGTGGCCCTTCCTCCAGGCTTTCTACTTAAGACTCTGATGAATGACAGTGACTATCTGGTCTAAGACCTCAAAAAAGACATTTCTATTGTAGAAAGACTTCAAGTGTTTTTTTAAAATATATTTTTACTAGAGGCCCGGTGCACGAAATTCGTGCAGGCGGTGGGGGTGGGGGCGCAGGGGTGGGTTTCTCAGCCTGACCTGCACCCTCTCCAATGGGTGGGGCCCTCAGGGTATGTCCTACTGAAAGCTTAGGCCCAGTCTGTGTGGGTCTCTGCTGTCTGCAGTGCCGCTTGGCTGCTCCTGGGTTACCTTGGTAACATACAAGCAGGCCTGGCTCTCAGCGGCCACCCCCGGGACGTAAGGACTCCAGCGGTGCTGAGAGGACTTGGCGCCACCATCTTGTGCCTCTGGGCGTCACCATCTTTGTGTTGGAGTGATGGTGAATTTGCATATTACTCTTTTATTAGGATTCTTTTCATAGAGAAAGGGAGAGGGAGAGAGAGAAACATCACTGATGACACAGAATGATGGATCGGCTGCCTCCTCATGCCCCACACAGGGAATGGAGCCCACAACCCGGGCATGTGTCCGGACCGGGAATCAAACCGTGACCTCCTGGTTCCTAGTTACACACTCAACCACTGAGCCACATTTTTTTGAAACCTGCTTTTTACTTAACATTGGGAACTTCCCTCCCCCACCAATTATTCTTCAGCATCAGGTTGGCTTTCTGGGTAATAGTCCACTGTAAGGACACAATGGTTTACTGACTGTGTTCTCTACATGGGGTGATAGGATGATTTCACTTGTCCCGTGGTAGCTCAGGTATGAAGTCCATGCGGTGTGTTCCTGTGCGCATCCTTGCACACATGCCCACTTGCTGGAATAAGTTCCTTCTCACAAGAACTAAGCAGAGGTTCCTGCGGAACTTGACTCCCACATGAAATTTGGTCCTAAGTGTGGGCCGGCAGAAGCCCCCACCCCCATTGGCCTTTTGGCAGCTTCATTCCTCACAGCAGCCCCATCTGACATCTCCCCCTTAGCCGGCCAGCTTCTTCCAGTCAGTAGTGACCTCCACCTTCTACTCCATCTCGCTCACAATATCCTGGTTGTATTGTAAATCAGCGAGATAGATAGGAGACACCTGAATGAGCCAGTTAATTAGGAGTCTTTATTCGCGCAGACCCAGAGGGCTGTGTTTCCCAAATCTCTGAGCAAACACAAGGAGGAAGTTCTCTCTGTTTATACCTTTTTGAGCTCTTTGTCTGCAGATTTCACAGAGAGCTCTCTGTAGGTTATTGTTATGAGGTTACAAGTTTGTGACCTTGAATACATAATGAACTAACACTTGGCATAAGAATATGGGAATTCCTATCAATATTACTATTAGCCTGTTACGTCAGATGGCTAGCTTGCAAGGTCAGACACCTCAGTGTTTTATCTTTTTCTATTATTCAAACTAGAACAGTTACTTTACAGAATAAGGGACTATCTAAAAATAACAGAGTTGACCTACAGAATAAGAGACTGTCTAAGAATAACAGAGTAGTTCAAACAGCAGTTTCAAACAGCAGCTTTCCAAAGGAGACAGTACTATGCTTCACCGTCACCGGAGGTGCAGCGGGAAGGCCACTGCCTGCAGCTCAAGGGGCCTCCCTATCCTGCTGGCTATCACTGGGCTCTGATAGCAACCTCGCCCGTGCGGGGCCACTGCTGCTGACGCCGGCTCGGATGTGTTGTCATTGCTGTTTGTTTGTTTATTTGAATTCTCACCCGAGGTATTTTTCCATTGATTTTTTAGAGAGAGCGGAAGAGAGAGGGAGAGACAGAGAGAAACGTCGATGTGAGAGAAACACATCAACTGGTTGCCTCCTGCAAGAGCCCCGACCAGGGCCCGGGCTGGGAGGAGCCTACAACCAAGGTACGTGCCCTTGACTGGAATCGAACCCAGGACCCTTCGGTCCGCAGGCCGACGCTCTATGCATTGAGGCACGCCGGCCGGTGTCATTGCTGTTTGCACGGTCATTTCATCCGGGAGGTGTGGGAGAGACCATTTCCGGGGGACGGGAGAGGGAGTGGTTAGGACACCCGGCCGCTGTCAAGCAGACCTTGAGGACTCCATGGTCCGCAGTGAGCGCCTCCCGCCCAGGAAGCGGGTAGGGAGGGTGCCTGATGAGGAACAGAGAAAGCCTGGTGGTCAGTGGGGATTGGATGCTGCCATGTGTTCCGCACCCGGCAACAGAACCCTGCTGGCCAGGACAACGGGGGTGGAATGTGGCCGTGGACTGGAGGCTGAGGAGAGGGCTTGGAGTCGTGTGCCAGGCCCTCGTGTGGCTGAGGCCCGTGTGGCTGGTCCCGCATAGCCAGGAGCCGGCCGGAGGACGCCCAGAGGAGCCAGAGGACGCCCAGAGGAGCCCCGTGTGTGTCGGCAGCGCTGCCTGACCTGTTAGTCGCCGTTCCTAGACACTCACTCCCTCGGAGACACATCCCTGGTCAGTGGGGCCCAGCCTGTTGGTTTTATTTAATGGGGGTAAAGTGGGAATAACTCAACAATTATCATGTCACTGTCAGGATTGCCCAATGAGGAACACACAAGGCCAAAAGGGGTGAGGGATCTTGAATGTGTTGGGTCACCTGGAGACCACATGGGCTGAGCCCCAAATGGCACCATCCCTAGCGACAGGCAGTCAGAGGGTTAAAGGACTCTAGGCTTTAAAGCGTCCATGTCCTGGGAAGGCCCAGACGAGAAAGATAATGGTCTTACCAGTGCGATGTGGCCTTACCAGTGGGATGTGGCCTTACCAGTGGGATGTGGTCTTACCAGTGGGATGTGGCCTTACCAGTGGGATGTGGTCTTACAAGTGGGATGTGGTCTTACCAGTGGGATGTGGCCTTACCAGTGGGATGTGGTCTTACCAGTGCGATGTGGCCTTACCAGTGGGATGTGGCCTTACCAGTGGGATGTGGTCTTACCAGTGGGATGTGGTCTTACCAGTGGGATGCGGTCTAAGCAGGAGGGAAGGCCTGTTGTGAAGTGTCCTACAGGGCAGATCCCAGGGGACAGGTATCAACCAATGATTTGATCAGACTGAACGGTCACCTTTTTTAAGCGTACAGTGCAGTGTCACTAGGGACCTTCACAATGTTGTGCTACCATCACCACCATCATCTCCAGAACTTTTTCACCTCCCCAAACGGAAACTCTGTGCCATTGACCACTACATCCCCTCTGCTCCCCAGCCCCTGGCTCCCACAGTGGCTTTCTGTCGCTGAGTGTGGCTGCTCTCGGGGCCACATAGAGGTGAAATGATGCAGGTCTGTCTTTGTGTTGCTGGCTCGTTTCACTCGGTAGAATGTTCTCAAGGCTGGATGATATCCCACGGTATGGGCGGCCTACATGCTGACTGTGCACTCACCCATGATGAACATTGGGGTGCTTCCCCCTCCTGGCTGTGGTGAAGAACGCTGCTATGAACATGGGGGCGCAAGTATCTGCTAGCATCCCTCCTTTACCCTTGGTCGGGGTATTAATCCAGAGCTGGCATTGCTGAATCTTGGGAGCATGAAAAAAAAATATTTTTATTAATTTCAGAGAGAAAGGGAGAGAGAAATAGAAACCTCAATGATGAGAGAGAATCATGGATCTGCTGCCTCCTGCACACCCCACACTGGGGATCAAGCCCACACCGGAGCGTGTGCCCTGACTGGAAATGGAAACCCTGACCTCCTGGTTCATAGGTCGATGCTCAACCACACCAGCTGGGCTGTAGCCAATCTTAATTGTGTCTTTCACAAATGTCCAGAAGTGGAACTGCCTGTTAGAAGGTCTGTACATTTTTTGATTGACTTTAGAGACAGAGAGAGAGGGCGAGAGCGAAACATTGATTTGCTGTTTCACTGACTGATGCATTCATTGGTTGATTCTTGCTTGTGCCCTGAGCAGGGATTGAGGCCGCAACCTTGGCCTATTGGGAAGACGCTCTAACCACTTAGCGAACCCTGCCAGGGTGAAAGTCTGAATATGTGACGGCTCTCAGTAAATGTTGCCCACGGACCCTTCGCCAGCCGAGCATGGGGGTCCCAAGTGTCTCCATTCTGGAATATGGCATCTCCCTCTCCAATATAGCGCCGCTCACCCCCGGGGGGCCGTTCAGGCCCTGGGTCCCACCCCATGACGCCCTCTATTGGTTTGCAGATCCCCTGGAAACAGCCATGGCCTTTTTTGTCAGCCCCAATTGCCAGGCAGCGAGTTTCGCCTTCAACATTCTGGGATGGATGTTCTCCATGATTTGCATGGGCCTGCCTGAGTGGCGGGTGTGGCACATGGAGAGCAGCTCCGCCCCGTCCCGGGGGCTGGCCTGCATTGGGATGTGGAAGGTCTGCGCTTACCAGTCCGCCAACCTCCACAGCAGAAAAATAGAGTGTCACCGCTACCGCTACAGTGACACCGACCTGCCGCTCGACATCCGCGTCGCTCAGAACCTGCTGCTGGCCGCCAGCCTCCTCGGGCTCCTGGGGAAGGCGCTCACGGTCACGGGCCTGCTGAGAGTGTACGCGGGACACCTGCAGAAGAACACCTCCTGCAATCTGTTCTGCGCTTCCGGAGTCCTGAGCATCATAGCGGGTGCATTTATCCTCACTGCTGTGATCTGGAACCACCACTCCGTGATGAATGAAGAGGGCATACACTTCCCGCCATCCTTCCACATCCCCTTCAGGCCGGACCGGCAGGAGATGGGCAGTGCCGTGCTTATGGCGGTTCTGGCTGCCTTCCTCATGCTGTTGAGTGGGATGCTGACCATCTCCTTCCAGCTGCCCCCCATCATCCGTGTGTACCCCGAGGTCTCGCAAGTGTGAGATTCCCGGTGGCACAGCTTTGGGAATCCATGAGAGCCGCTTATGGGGGTGCAGTGTTATCAGGATGCTCTATGAAATAGTTCCAAGGCAAAGGTCACTCTGGGCAGAAAGTGGCCATTGGCTTCTATGTCCAAATTGGGCTCATTGATTGGTTAAGGAACTTTCATTAAAAAAAATTCCAAAAAACCCCACTGTCTACCTGTCTTACTGAATCTGGATTTTAATTAGTATTGGGTAAATAATCAATGCTAGACACCTACTGTGTGGAAATGAGAGTTGCTGGGACTCTCCCAGCTCCCTCTCAAACGCCCACTAAAGACAGCCGGCCTGACCTTCCACGGCGTGGCCCTAACACCTCTCCACCACATGCAAGTCCCCACATGTGCAAGAGCAGAACAGCGGAAGGAATCCCCCTTCCACTATCAGACTCAACAGTTACCACGAAGTGGCCATATTCGCTTTCTCTCTCCTTCCTTCTCTTCTTTTCATCTATTTTTCTTTTTCCCAAGATCTTTAACGCAAACCCCAGACTTCACGTTCCTTCATCCCTATGCACTTCAAAATTATTCTCTAAAGAAAAGGACATTTCCGCCCTAACCATAGTATACCTTTAAAGTTAACTATTTCTTATGAACATCAAATACCAGAATTTTTAAATGCTTCAAAAGTAATTCTACACTTTTTTTTCTGTTCAGATTATTTATTCACTTGATTCTTAGATTCACTTGTTGATAGATGCATTTTTGTTGTTCATAATTAGTATCTTTACCTTTTTCTTCTTCTTCCTCTTCTTAAAGGATACCCTTCAGCACTTCATATAATACTGGTGTGGTGGTGATGAACTCCTTTAGCTTTTCCCTATCTGTGAAGCTCTTTATTTGACCTTCAATTCTGAATGATAGCTTTGCTGGATAAAGTAATCTTGGTTGTAGGTTCTTGGTATTCATCACTTTGAATATTTCTTGCCACTCCCTTCCGGCCTGCAAAGTCTCTGTTGAGAAATCAGCTGACTGTCGTATGGGTATTCCCTTGTAGGTAACTGAGTTTCCTTCTCCTGCTGCTTTTAAGATTCTCTCTTTGTCTTTTGCTCTTGGCTTTTTAATTATGATGTGTCTTGGTGTGGTCCTCTTTGGATTCCTTTTGTTTGGGGTTCTCTGCACTTCCTGGACTTGTAAGTCCATTTCTTTCACCAGGTAGAGGAAGTTTTCTGTCATTACTTCTTCATTAGGTTTTCAATATCTTGGTCTCTCTCATCCTCTGGCACCCCCATAATTCTGATGTTGGTATGCTTGAAGCTGTCCCAGAGGCTCCTTACACTATCCTCGTATTTTCAGATTCTTTTTTCATTTTGCTTTTCTGGTTGGGTGTTTTTTGCTTCTTCGCATTTCAAATCTTTGCCTTGATTCTTGCGCTCCTCTGGTCTGCTGTTGGGAGTCTGTATAATATTCGTTATTTCAGTCCGTGTATGCTTAATTTCTAGTTGGTTCTTTATTACAACATCGAGGGTCTCATTAGGTTTCTTGAGGATCTCAATAACTTTATCGGCGGCTTCTAGACAGTTCTTGAGAGACAAAAGTGTGGTTCTGAACTGAATATCCTCCATTGACAGTTTTGTCCTGTTTCTTTGTCTCCGCATTTTTTATGCTTTCTTGGTGCACCCCTAGTGGTCTTTGTGCGCAGTCTTGCTGTAGTTAAGCCTTGATTGTTGTAGTTAATACTAGGGGGATTTGACCTCCAGGCCAGCTGGCTGTGAGAATCAGCTGTGTCTGCAGTGGGAAAACTTCTGTCCTCTAGGGAGGTGCTAATCTAGCCTTTGGCTGAGGCTATTTGGCAAATGGCTCTGCGCAGGGCTTGGGCGGGGCGGGTCGCAAGGGATCAACAGGGCGGGTGGAGGGAGCAGTTATGGCTGCTCTCAGTCCCGTCCCCAGAGGCTCTGCCTCTCAGAGTCCCAGCAACCGCTGCAAACCTCGGAGAGAAAGCTGCCCTCACGTTCCGACTGATGCCAGACAGTCCCGCTTCTCCCGTTTGAGTCTGGGTCCCTAGAGAGTCGCCCAGAACTGGAGCTCAGGGCCTGAGCCTCCCTCCCGATTGAAAATGACAACTGCACCCTCAGCTACCAGCCCGCTCCGCGCGCACCTCCGCACCTTTGTATTTTCCACACTGCGCCTCCTCTGAGTCGCGTATGCTGTTCTCTTTCCTTCTAGTTGAAGAATTTCCCCTCAGCCAGTCTTCCTGTGGTTCTGGGCGATGTCCGTTCCGTCTTTTAGTTGTATTTGTGAAGTGGTTGTTCGAGGCAGCTAACTCCGGTGTTTACCTAAGCCGCCATCTTGGTTTTTTCAATCTCTTTTTGGGGAAGGATAATCTCCTTCAGTCACTTCCTTGTAGCTTGTCAGTGATTCTACACTTTTATTTCTTTACTAGGGGCCCGGTGCACGAAATTCGTGCACTGGGTGGGTGGGGGGGGGGAGTGTCCCTCAGCCCAGCCTGCCCCCTCTCACATACTGGGAGCCCTCAGACGTTGACCCCTATCACCCTCCGATTGCCTGATTGGCCCCTTGCCCAGGCCTGATGCCTCCGCCAGAGGTGTCAGGCTTGGACAGGGGACCCCCATCTCCCCCGATCACTCGCTCTGGCCCCCGGCCCAGGCCTGAGTCCTCTGGCCCAGGAATCATGCCTGGGCAGGGGACCCCCATCTCCCTCTGATCGCCTGCTCCACCCCCCGCCTAAGTCTGACGCCTCTGACCCAGGCTTCAGGCCTGGGCAAGGGGACCATCATATCCCCCCAATCCCCGGCTCCGCCCCCCACCCAGGCCTGATGCCTCGGCCAGAGGAGTTGACCCTCATCACCCTCCAATCACCAATCACCGGATTGGCCCCTTGACCAGGCCCAAGGCCTCCGGCAGAGGTGTCAGGCCTGGGCAGGGGACCCCCAGCTCCCCGCGGTTGCAGGCTCCGCCCCTGCCCAGGCCTAACACCTCTGGCCTAGGCGTCCAGCCCAGGCAGCGGGGACCTGCAGTGGCAGCGGGGGGCGCTGCGATCGTGGGCTTCGCTTTAGGCCCAGGCAAGGGACCCCTAGCTCCTGGGACTGCCAGCTTCGACCGTGCCCAGCTCCCATCGCTGGCTCCACCCCTACTTCCTGCTATCACTGGCCAGGGCGGCAAAGGTGCCTGATTCTCCGATCATGGCTGGGGGGCAGGGCAAAGGCGGCCCCAGGGCCGCCTTTGCCCTGCCCCCCAGCTCTTAGCTCCCCCCTGGGTTTCCGATCACTGTCAGTGGCAGGGGGCTTCTTCCTGCTTTCCCTTTCGCCTCCCTGCATTGTGCCTACATATGCAAATTAGCCGCCATCTTGTTGGCAGTTAACTGCCAATCTTAGTTGGCAGTTAATTTGCATATAGCCCTGATTAGCCAATGAAAACGGTATCGCCGTACGCCAATTACCATTTTTCTCTTTTATTAGTGTAGATTCTCATTGCATAAGATGTTCACTCTGCCTCTTTAGTCTTATTTTTTTAAGAGGGAGGAATTCTCTTTTAAAAATATTTTTTTTTCATTGATTTCAGAGTAGAAGGGAGAGGGAGAGATAGAAATATCGATGATGAGAGACAATCATCGATTGGCTTCCTCTTACGCATCCTCACTGGGATCAAGCCCCCAGTCAGGAGTCAAACCGTAACCGCATGGTTCCTAGGTCCACGCTCAACCACTGAGCCACACCAGCTAGGCTGAAATAGGCTTCTTCTCAAAGAATATTTAAGTCTCTGAGCACACAGTGCTTGAAAAAACAACCCTCCCTGGGGCATAAGTCTATCAGCAATATAAATCTGTGTTCCAAAGACATTGCCTGTGGACCCGAGAATGTTCAATGGAACCTTTGCCTCTGGACTTTGAATCCGATCTGTGGGCCATGAGTCTTCCCTCTACTCTCTGACGGAGCGAGTGTACAGTGGTGGAAGCCTTCTGTAGGAAATGTCCCTTCGCTGCCTGCCATGATGTGCACACCGTCCTTAGAACTGGGAGGAAGTCACAGCCTCTGCAATGAGTTAGAGACCCTGGCTCCCTTCCCAGGGGTTTGAAAGGGGCCTCTGCCTCCCCTGGGACGTTCAGGGCTGGCCTTGGGCCGAGTCTTACCCATTCTCCATGCAGGTCTGGGATGGCTGGGAAATGGCTGCTAGGGAAACACCTGTAGTCGGTCTCATTTTTTACAAAAATATATTTTCATTGATTTTACAAAGAGGAAGGGAGAGGGATAGAGAGTTAGAAACATCTATGAGAGAGGAACACTGATCAGTTGCCTCCTGCACGCTCCCTACTGGGGATCGAGCCTGCAACCAAGGTACATGCTCTTGATCAGAATCAACCCCGGGACCCTTCACTCCGGGGGGCGACGCTCTATCCACTGAGCCCGGTTTGAAAGAGGATGTGTGTTATTTAAGTGAGTCAACCCTCTGGTTATTTGAAAAGAGAAGCTCTTGGGAGACATGCTTCTGATGAGGACCCCGATACTGGAACCCGATACCCTGCGAAGGGCGGCGTACCTGCCTCCTGCTGGTCACGCGGGGGAATGACAGAACCGCTGGGGCTGAGGAAAGCAGTCTCTTGACCCCTCTTGGCCTTCAGTGTCTGCAGAGAGCAAGCGGACAGGTCATGAGGTTCAGACGCAGAAGGTGAGGCGGCCACCAGCGGGGTCTGCTCTGGGACAGCGGGGAAAGGAGTTCCAAGCCCTTGTCTATGGCTCTTTGGCAATGACTGTTTAAGGGACTCACTTTATTCTTTTTCACAGGACTAAGGCAAGAAAACGTGTCCTGCTCATTTCCCGAGTGTACAGCACTGAGAGGTTGCCTGAGGGCGGTGGCATTTCTCTCCTCCTTCTCCTCCCTGGGAATCCTGCAAGGTGCCCAGGAGCCAGAGGCTGCCCTGTGGCCTTTGGCTCGGGGCCAGCGTGGGACCGTGCCAGGCCTTTGCTGGGAACACCAGGCAGGGAGGAGTCCCTGATGACAGCACTGGCAGAGGGAGGCCAAGCAGAGGCAGCGCCTGGGTCACAGCGTGCCCTCTGAGACACCAGCAGAGGTGGTCACAGCGCCAGTCCTGCCCGGCAGCTGTGTTTCCTGCTCAGGAGTGGCTTTGCCCTTTCTCTTCCTCGTTCTCCCTGTTTGCCATCCCCCCCGTGGGCCCTTCCTTCTCCTCTCTGCCCACCGCCATTCCCGGGTCATGTGTCCCATGGAGACAGGAAATGTGCAACTGGAGGCAGAGTCGGGTGCCGGCCACATTTAAGGTAGAGGAGAGGGGGAGGGGAGGTAGAGGAGAGGGGGAGGGGAGGTAGAGGAGAGAGGGAGGGGAGGTAGAGGAGAGGGGGGGGGAGGGGAGCTCTGCAAGTGGAACAGAACCGAGGCTCCCTACAGGGCCCAGGTCAGCTTCCCCCACTGTCCTGGGCCGAGGACTGTTCAGGGAGGTCGCCCCTTGGCCTGGCCCTGGCTCCCATCAGGGCACACTTTCTCCCCATCATGGTGGCCCTTCCTCCAGGCTTTCTACTTAAGACTCTGATGAATGACAGTGACTATCTGGTCTAAGACCTCAAAAAAGACATTTCTATTGTAGAAAGACTTCAAGTGTTTTTTTAAAATATATTTTTACTAGAGGCCCGGTGCACGAAATTTGTGCAGGGGGTGGGGGTGGGGGCGCAGGGGTGGGTTTCTCAGCCTGACCTGCACCCTCTCCAATGGGTGGGGCCCTCAGGGTATGTCCTACTGACAGCTTAGGCCCAGTCCGTGTGGGTCTCTGCTGTCTGCAGTGCCGCTTGGCCGCTCCTGGGTAGCCGCGGTAACATCCAAGCAGGCCTGGCTCTCAGCGGCCGCTCCCGGGACGTAAGGACTCCAGCGGTGCTGAGAGGACTTGGCGCCACCATCTTGTGCCTCTGGGCGTCACCATCTTTGTGTTGGAGTGATGGTGAATTTGCATATTACTCTTTTATTAGGATTCTTTTCATAGAGAAAGGGAGAGGGAGAGAGAGAAACATCACTGATGACACAGAAAGATGGATCGGCTGCCTCCTCATGCCCCACACAGGGAATGGAGCCCACAACCCGGGCATGTGTCCGGACCGGGAATCAAACCGTGACCTCCTGGTTCCTAGTTACACACTCAACCACTGAGCCACATTTTTTTGAAACCTGCTTTTTACTTAACATTGGGAACTTCCCTCCCCCACCAATTATTCTTCAGCATAAGGTTGGATTTCTGGGTAATAGTCCACTGTAAGGACACAATGGTTTACTGACTGTGTTCTCTACATGGGGTGATAGGATGATTTCACTTGTCCCGTGGTACCTCAGGTATGAAGTCCATGCGGTGTGTTCCTGTGCGCATCCTTGCACACATGCCCACTTGCTGGAATAAGTTCCTTCTCACAGGAACTAAGGAGAGGTTCCTGCGGAACTTGACTCCCACATGAAATTTGGTCCTAAGTGTGGGCCGGCAGAAGCCCCCACCCCCATTGGCCTTTTGGCAGCTTCATTCCTCACAGCAGCCCCATCTGACATCTCCCCCTTAGCCGGCCAGCTTCTTCCAGTCAGTAGTGACCTCCACCTTCTACTCCATCTCGCTCACAATATCCTGGTTGTATTGTAAATCAGCGAGATAGATAGGAGACACCTGAATGAGCCAGTTAATTAGGAGTCTTTATTCGCGCAGACCCAGAGGGCTGTGTTTCCCAAATCTCTGAGCAAACACAAGGAGGAAGTTCTCTCTGTTTATACCTTTTTGAGCTCTTTGTCTGCAGATTTCACAGAGAGCTCTCTGTAGGTTATTGTTATGAGGTTACAAGTTTGTGACCTTGAATACATAATGAACTAACACTTGGCATAAGAATATGGGAATTCCTATCAATATTACTATTAGCCTGTTACGTCAGATGGCTAGCTTGCAAGGTCAGACACCTCAGTGTTTTATCTTTTTCTATTATTCAAACTAGAACAGTATTTTACAGAATAAGGGACTATCTAAAAATAACAGAGTTGACCTACAGAATAAGAGACTGTCTAAGAATAACAGAGTAGTTCAAACAGCAGTTTCAAACAGCAGCTTTCCAAAGGAGACAGTCCTATGCTTCACCGTCACCGGAGGTGCAGCGGGAAGGCCATTGCCTGCAGCTCAAGGGGCCTCCCTATCCTGCTGGCTATCACTGGGCTCTGATAGCAACCTCGCCCGTGCGGGGCCACTGCTGCTGACGCCGGCTCGGATGTGTTGTCATTGCTGTTTGTTTGTTTGTTTGTTTATTTGAATTCTCACCCGAGGTATTTTTCCATTGATTTTAGAGAGAGCGGAAGAGAGAGGGAAAGACAGAGAGAAACATTGATGTGAGAGAAACACATCAACTGGTTGCCTCCTGCAAGAGCCCCGACCAGGGCCCGGGCTGGGAGGAGCCTACAACCAAGGTACGTGCCCTTGACTGGAATCGAACCCAGGACCCTTCGGTCCGCAGGCCGACGCTCTATGCATTGAGGCACGCCGGCCGGTGTCATTGCTGTTTGCACGGTCATTTCATCCGGGAGGTGTGGGAGCGACCATTTCCGGGGGACGGGAGAGGGACTGGTTAGGACACCCGGCGGCTGTCAAGCAGACCTTCAGGACTCCATGGTCCGCACTGAGCGCTGCCCGCCCAGGAAGCGGGTAGGGAGGGTGCCTGATGAGGAACAGAGAAAGCCTGGTGGTCAGTGGGGATTGGATGCTGCCATGTGTTCCGCACCCGGCAACAGAACCCTGCTGGCCAGGACAACGGGGGTGGAATGTGGCCGTGGACTGGAGGCTGAGGAGAGGGCTTGGAGTCGTGTGCCAGGCCCTCGTGTGGCTGAGGCCCGTGTGGCTGGTCCCGCATAGCCAGGACCTGGCCTGAAGACGCCCAGAGGAGCCAGAGGACGCCCAGAGGAGCCAGAGGACACCCAGAGGAGCCCCGTGTGTGTCGGCAGCGCTGCCTGACCTGTTAGTCACCGTTCCTAGACACTCACTCCCTCGGAGACACATCCCTGGTCAGTGGGGCCCAGCCTGTTGGTTTTATTTCGTGGGGGTAAAGTGGGAATAACTCAACAATTATCATGTCACTGTCAGGATTGCCCAATGAGGAACACACAAGGACGAAAGGGGTGAGGGATCTTGGATGTATTGGATCACCTGAAGACCACATGGGCTCAGCCCCAAATGGTACCATCCCTAGCGACAGGCAGTCAGAGGGTTAAAGGACTCTAGGCTTTAAAGGGTCCATATCCTGGGAAGGCCCAGACGAGAAAGATAATGGTCTTACCAGTGCGATGTGGCCTTACCAGTGCGATGTGGCCTTACCAGTGTGATGTGGCCTTACCAGTGGGATGTGGTCTTAGCAGTGGGATGCGGTCTAAGCGGGAGGGAAGGCCTGTTGTGAAGTGCCCTACAGGGCAGATCCCAGGGGACAGGTATCAACCAATGATTTGATCAGACGGAACAGTCACCTTTTTTATGCGTACAGTGCAGTGTCACTAGGGACCTTCACAATGTTGTGCTACCGTCACCACCATCATCTCCAGAACTTTTTCGCCTCCCCAAACGGAAACTCTGTGCCATTGACCACTACATCCCCTCTGCTCCCCAGCCCCTGGCTCCCACAGTGGCTTTCTGTCGCTGAGTGTGGCTGGTCTAGGGGCCACATGGAGGTGAAATGATGCAGGTTTGTCTTTGTGTTGCTGGCTCGTTTCACTCGGTAGAATGTCCTCAAGGCTGGATGATATCCCACGGTATGGGCGGCCTACATGCTGACTGTGCACTCACCCATGATGAACGTTGGGGTGCTTCCACCTCCTGGCTGTGGTGAAGAACGCTGCTATGAACATGGGGGCGCAACTATCTGCTAGTGTCCCTCCTTTACCCTTGGTCGGGGAATTAATCCGGAGCTGGCATTGCTGACTCTTGGCTGCATGAAAAAAAATATATTTTTATTAATTACAGAGAGAAAGGGAGAGAGAGATAGAAACCTCAATGATGAGAGAGAATCATGGATCTGCTGCCTCCTGCACACCCCACACTGGGGATCAAGCCCACACCGGGGCGTGTGCCCTGACTGGAAATGGAAACCCTGACCTCCTGGTTCATAGGTCGATGCTCAACCACACCAGCTGGGCTGTAGCCAATCTTAATTGCGTCTTTCACAAATGTCCAGAAGTGGAACTGCCTGTTAGAAGGTCTGTACATTTTTTGATTGACTTTAGAGAAAGAGAGAGTGGGCGAGAGAGAAACATCGATATGCTGTTCCACTGACTGATGCATTCATTGGTTGATTCTTGCATGTGCCCTGAGCAGGGATTGAGGCCGCAACCTTGGCCTATTGGGAAGACGCTCTAACCACTTAGCGAACCCTGCCATGGTGAAAGTCGGAATATTTTAAGCTTTAAGTAAATGTTGCCCAAGGATCCTTCGCCAGCTGAGCATGGGGGTCCCAAGTGTCTCCATTCTGGAATATGGCATCTCCCTCTCCAACATAGCGCCGCTCACCCCCGGGGGGCCATTCAGGTCGTGGGTCCCACCTCATGACGCCCTCTATTGGTTTGCAGATCCCCTGGAAACAGCCATGGCCTTTTTTGTCAGCCCCAATTGCCAGGCAGCGAGTTTCGCCTTCAACATTCTGGGATGGATGTTCTCCATGATTTGCATGGGCCTGCCCGAGTGGCGGGTGTGGCACATGGAGAGCAGCTCCGCCCCGTCCCGGGAGCTGGCCTGCATTGGGATGTGGAAGGTCTGCGCTTACCAGTCCGCCAACCTCCACAGCAGAAATATAGAGTGTCACCGCTACCGCTACAGTGACACCGACCTGCCGCTCGACATCCGCGTCGCTCAGAACCTGCTGCTGGCCGCCAGCCTCCTCGGGCTCCTGGGGAAGGCGCTCACGGTCACGGGCCTGCTGAGAGTGTACGCGGGACACCTGCAGAAGAACACCTCCTGCAATCTGTTCTGCGCTTCCGGAGTCCTGAGCATCATAGCGGGTGCATTTATCCTCACTGCTGTGATCTGGAACCACCACTCCGTGATGAATGAAGAGGGCATACGCTTCCCGCCATCCTTCCACATCCCCTTCAGGCCGGACCGGCAGGAGATGGGCAGTGCCGTGCTTATGGCGGTTTTGGCTGCCTTCCTCATGCTGTTGAGTGGGATGCTGACCATCTCCTTCCAGCTGCCCCCCATCATCCGTGTGTACCCCGAGGTCTCGCAAGTGTGAGATTCCCGGTTGCCCAGCTTTGGGAATCCATGAGAGCCGCTTATGGGGGTGCAGTGTTATCAGGATGCTCTATGAAATAGTTCCAAGGCAAAGGTCATTCTGGGCAGAAAGTGGCCATTGGCTTCTATGTCCAAATTGGGCTCATTGATTGGTTAAGGAACTTTCATTAAAAAAAATTCCAAAAAACCCTACTGTCTACCTGTCTTACTGAATCTGGATTTTAATTAGTATTGGGTAAATAATCAATGCTAGACACCTACTGTGTGGAAACGAGAGTTGCTGGGACTCTCACAGCTCCCTCTCAAACGCCCACTAAAGACAACCGGCCTGACCTTCCATGGCGTGGCCCTAACACCTCTCCGCCACATGCAAGTCCCCACATGTGCAAGAGCAGAACAGCGGAAGGAATCCCCCTTCCACTACCAGACTCAACAGTTACCACGAAGTGGCCATATTCGCTTTCTCTCTCCTTCCTTTTCTTCTTTTCATCTATTTTTCTTTTTCCGAAGATCTTTAACGCAAACCCCAGACTTCACATTCCTTCATCCCTATGCACTTCAAAATTATTCTCTAAAGAAAAGGACATTTCCGCCCTAACCATAGTATACCTTTAAAGTTAACTATTTCTTATGAATATCAAATGCCAGAATTTTTATTTTTTTTTTATTTTTTTCCTGTCAATTTTTTATTCATTTATTTTTGTTTCTTAATTAAATCTTTATTGTTCAGATTATTACATTTGTTCTTCTTTTTTTCCCCCATAACTCCCCTCCTCCCAGTTCCCGCCCCACCCTCCGCCCTCACTCCCCAACCACTGTCCTCATCCATAGTTGCACGATTTTTGTCCAGTCTCTTCCCGCATCTCCCACACCTCTTTCCCACCCAAGAATAGTCAGTCCATTCCCTTTCTATGTCCCTGATTCTATTATGATCACCAGATTATTTATTCACTTGATTTTTAGGTTCACTTGTTGATAGATGCATGTTTGTTGTTCATGATTTGTATCTTTACCTTTTTCTTCTTCTTCCTCTTCTTAAAGGATACCTTTCAGCATTTCATATAATCCTGGTTTGGGGGTGATGAACTCCTTTAGCTTTTCCTTATCTGTGAAGCTCTTTATCTGACCTTCAGTTCTGAATGATAGCTTTGCTGGATAAAGTAATCTTGGTTGTAGGTTCTTGGCATTCATCACTTTGAATATTTCTTGCCACTCCCTTCTGGCCTGCAAAGTTTCTGTTGAGAAATCAGCTGACAGTCGTATGGGTATTCCCTTGTAGGTAACTGAGTTTCTTTCTCTTGCTGCTCTTAAGAGTCTCTCTTTGTCTTTTGCTCTTGGCATTTTATTTTATTTTATTTATTTATTTATTTATTTATTTATTTGGCATTTTAATTATGATGTGTCTTGGTGTGGTCCTCTTTGGATTCCTTTTGTTTGGGGTTCTCCATGCTTCCTGGACTTGTAAGTCTATTTCTTTTACCAGGTAGGGGAAGTTTTCTGTCATTATTTCTTCAAATAGGTTTTCAATATCTTGCTCTCTCTCGTCTTCTGGCACCCCTATAATTCTGATGTTGGTACGCTTGAAGCTGTCCCAGAGGCTCCTTACACTATCTTCATATTTTTGGATTCTATTTTCATTTTGCTTTTCCGGTTGGGTGTTTTCAGCTTCTTCGCATTTCAAATCTTTGCCTTGATTGTTGTGGTCCTCTGGTCTGCTGTTGGGAGTCTGTATAATATTCATTATTTCAGTCCGTGTATGCTTAATTTCTAGTTGGTTCTTTATCATAACATCGAGGGTTTCATTCGATTTGTTGCGGATCTCATTAAGTTTATCAGCGGCTTCTAGACAGTTCTTGAGAGACCTTAAAAGTGTGGTTCTGAACTGAATATCCTCCATTGACAGTTTTGTCCTGTTTCTTTGTCTCCGCATTTTTGTGTGCTTTCTTGGTGCAGCCCCTAGTGGTCTTTGTGCGCAGTCTTGTTGTAGTTAAGCCTTGATTGTTGTAGTTAATACTAGGGGGATTTGACCTCCAGGCCAGCTGGCTGTGAGAATCAGCTGTGTCTGCAGTGGGAAAACTTCTGTCCTCTAGGGAGGTGCTAATCTAGCCTTTGGCTGAGGCTATTTGGCAAATGGCTCTGCGCAGGGCTTGGGCGGGGCGGGTCGCAAGGGATCAACAGGGCGGGTGGAGGGAGCAGTTATGGCTGCTCTCAGTCCCGTCCCCAGAGGCTCTGCCTCTCAGAGTCCCAGCAACCGCTGCAAACCTCGGAGAGAAAGCTGCCTTCGAGTTCCGACTGAAGCCAGACAGTCCCGCTTCTCCCCTTTGAGTCTGGGTCCCTAGAGACTCGCCCGGATCTGGAGCTCAGAATCTGAGACTCCCTCCCGATTGAAAGCACCAACCGCACCCCCCTCGCCAGCCCGCTCGGTGCGCACTAGGTACCTGAGTATTTCACTTCAACACTGCGCCTCCTCTGAGTCTGGGTATGATATTCTCTTTCCTCCTAGTTGTAGAATTTCCACTCAGCCAGCCTTCCTGTGGTTCTGGATGACGTCCGTTTCGTCTTTTAGGTGTGCTTTGATTTGGTTGTTAAAGGCAGCAATCTCCGGCGTTAACCTATGCCGCCATCTTGGTTCTCTCCATCAAATGCCGGAATTTTTAAATGCTTCAAAAGTAATTCTACACTTTTATTTATTATTCTCATTGCATAAGGTGTTCGCTCTGCCTCTTAAGTCTCAATTATTTTTTTAAGAGGGAGGAATTCTCTTTTAAAAAAATATTTTTTTCATTGATTTCAGAGTAGAAGGGAGAGGGAGAGATATAAATATCGATGATGAGAGACAGTCAGGAATCAAACCCTAACCGCCTTGTTCCTAGGGTCCACGCTCAACCACTGAGCCACGCCAGCTAGGCTGAAATAAGCTTCTTCTCAAAGAATATTTAAGTCTCTGAGCACACAGTGCTTGAAAAAAAAACCCTCCCCTGGGGCATGAGTCTATCAGCTATTTAAATCTGTGTTCTAAAGACATTGCCTGTGGACCCGAGAATGTTCAATGGAAAATTGCCCCTGGACTTTGAATCCAATCTGTGGGCCATGAGTCTTCCCTCTTCCCTCTGACGGAGCGAGTGTACAGTGGTGGAAGCCTTCTGTAGGAAATGTCCCTTCGCTGCCTGTCATGATGTGCACACCGTCCTTAGAACTGGGAGGAAGTCACAGCCTCTGCAATGAGTTAGAGACCCTGGCTCCCTTCCCAGGGGTTTGAAAGGTGCCTCTGCCTCCCCTGGGACGATCAGGGCTGGCCTTGGGCCGAGTCTTACCCATTCTCCATGCAGGTCTGGGGTGGCTGGGAAATGGCTGCTAGGGAAACACCTATGGTCGGTCTCATTTTTTACAAAAATATATTTTCATTGATTTTACAGAGAGGAAGGGAGAGGGATAGAGAGTTAGAAACATCTATGAGAGAGAAGCACTGATCAGGTGCCTCCTGCACGCTCCCTACTGGGGATCCAGCATGAAACCAAGGTTCATGCCCTTGACCAGAACCTAACCCGGGACCTTTCACTCCAGGGAGCAACGCTCTATCCACTGAGCCCGGTTTGAAAGAGGATGTGTGTTATTTAAGTGAGTCAACCCTCTGGTTATTTGAAAAGAGAAGTTCTTGGGATACATAGTTCTGATGAGGACCCCAATATTGGAACCCGATACCCTCCGGAGGGCGGCTTGCCTGCCTCTTGCTGGTCACGCGGGGGAATGACAGAACCGCTGGGGCTGAGGAAAGGGGTCTCTTGACCCCTCTTGGCCTTCAGTGTCTGCAGAGAGCAAGTGGACAGGTCATGAGGTTCAGACGCAGAAGGTGAGGCGGCCACCAGCGGGGTCTGCTCTGGTTCAGTGGGGAAAGGGGTTCCAAGCCCCTGTCTATGGCTCTTTGGCAATGACTGTTTAAGGGACGCACTGTATTATTTTTCACAGGAATAAGGCAAGAGAACGTGTCCTGCTCATTTCCCGAGGGTGCAGCACTGAGAGGGCGCCTGAGGGCGGTGGCATTTCTCTCCTCCTTCTCCTCCCTGGGAATCCTGCAAGGTGCCCAGGAGCCAGAGGCTGCCCTGTGGCCTTTGGCTCGGTGCCAGCATGGGACCGTGCCAGGCCCTTTGCTGGGGACACCAGGCAGGGAGGAGTCCCTGATGACAGCACTGGCGGAGGGAGGCCGAGCAGAGGCAGCGCCTGGGTCACAGCGTGCACTCTGAGACACCAGCAGAGGTGGTCACAGCGCCAGTCCCGCCCTGCGAGCTGTGTTTCCTGCTCAGGAGTGGCTTTGCCCTTTCTCTTCCTCGTTCTCCCTGTTTGCCATCCCCCCGTGGGCCCTTCCTCCTCCTCCCTGCCCACCGCCATTCCCGGGTCATGTGTCCCATGGAGACAGGAAATGTGCAACTGGAGGCAGAGTCGGGTGCCGGCCACATTTAAGGTAGAGGAGAGGGGAGGGGAGGTAGAGGAGAGGGGAGGGGAGGTAGAGGTGAGCGGGAGGGGAGGTAGAGGAGAGGGGGAGGGGAGGGGAGCTCTGCAAGTGGAACAGAACAGAAGCTCCCAACAGGACCCAGGTCAGCTTCCCCCACTGTCCTGGGCCGAGGACTGTTCAGGGAGGTCGCCCCTTGGCCTGGCCCTGACTCCCATCAGGGCACACTTTCTCCCCATCATGGTGGCCCTTCCTCCAGGCTTTCTACTTAAGACTCTGATGAATTACAGTGACTATCTTGTCTAAGACCTCAAAAAAGACATTTCTATTGTAGAAAGACTTCAAGTGTTTTTTTAAAATATATTTTTACTAGAGGCCCAGTGCACAAAATTTGTGCAGGGGGTGGGGGTGGGGGCACAGGGGTGGGTTTCTCAGCGTGGCCTGCACCCTCTCCAATGCGTGGGGCCCTCAGGGTATGTCCTACTGACAGCTTAGGCCCAGTCCGTGTGGGTCTCTGCTGTCTGCAGTGCCGCTTGGCCGATCCTGTGTAGCCGCAGTAACATCCAAGCATGCCAGGCTCTCAGCGGCTGCTCCCGGGACATAAGGACTCCAGCGGTGCTGAGAGGACTGGGCGCCGCCATCTTGTGGCTCTGGGCGTCACCATCTTTGTGTTGGAGTGATGGTGAATTTGCATATTACTCTTTTATTAGGATTCTTTTCAGAGAGAAAGGGAGAGGGAGAGAGAGAAACATCACTGATGACACAGAATGATGGATCGGCTGCCTCCTGCATGCCCCACACTGGGAATGGAGCCCACAACCCGGGCATGTGTCCAGACCGGGAATCAAACCGTGACCTCCTGGTTCCTAGTTACACACTCAACCACTGAGCCACATTTTTTTGAAACCTGCTTTTTACTTAACGTTGGGAACTTCCCTCCCCCACCAATTATTCTTCAGCTTAAGGTTGGCTTTCTGGGTAATAGTCCACTGTAAGGACACAATGGTTTACTGACTGTGTTCTCTACGTGGGGTGATAGGATGATTTCACTTGTCCCGTGGTACCTCAGGAATGAAGTCCATGCGGTGTGTTCCTGTGCGCATCCTTGCACACAGGCCCACTTGCTGGAATAAGTTCCTTCTCACAGGAACTAAGCAGAGGTTCCTGCGGAACTTGACTCCCACATGAAATTTGGTCCTAAGTGTGGGCCGGCAGAAGCCCCCACCCCCATTGGCCTTTTGGCAGCTTCATTCCTCACAGCAGCCCCATCTGACATCTCCCCCTTAGCCGGCCAGCTTCTTCCAGTCAGTAGTGACCTCCACCTTCTACTCCATCTCGCTCACAATATCCTGGTTGTATTGTAAATCAGCGCTATAGATAGGAGACACCTGAATGAGCCAGTTAATTAGGAGTCTTTATTCGCGCAGACCCAGAGGGCTGTGTTTCCCAAATCTCTGAGCAAACACAAGGAGGAAGTTCGCTCTGTTTATACCTTTTTGAGCTCTTTGTCTGCAGATTTCACAGAGAGCTCTCTGTAGGTTATTGTTATGAGGTTACAAGTTTGTGACCTTGAATACATAATGAACTAACACTTGGCATAAGAATATGGGAATTCCTATCAATATTACTATTAGCCTGTTACGTCAGATGGCTAGCTTGCAAGGTCAGACACCTCAGTGTTTTATCTTTTTCTATTATTCAAACTAGAACAGTTACTTTACAGAATAAGGGACTATCTAAAAATAACAGAGTTGACCTACAGAATAAGAGACTGTCTAAGAATAACAGAGTAGTTCAAACAGCAGTTTCAAACAGCAGCTTTCCAAAGGAGACAGTCCTATGCTTCACCGTCACCGGAGGTGCAGCGGGAAGGCCATTGCCTGCAGCTCCAGGGGCCTCCCTATCCTGCTGGCTATCACTGGGCTTGATAGCAACCTCGCCCGTGCGGGGCCACTGCTGCTGACGCCGGCTCGGATGTGTTGTCATTGCTGTTTGTTTGTTTGTTTGTTTGAATTCTCACTCGAGGTATTTTTCCATTGATTTTTTAGAGAGAGCTGAAGAGAGAGGGAAAGACAGAGAGAAACATTGATGTGAGAGAAACACATCTACTGGTTGCCTCCTGCAAGAGCCCCGACCAGGGCCCGGGCTGGGAGGAGCCTACAACCAAGGTGTGTGCCCTTGACTGGAATCGAACCCAGGACCCTTCGGTCCGCAGGCCGACGCTCTATGCATTGAGGCACGCCGGCCGGTGTCATTGCTGTTTGCACGGTCATTTCATCCGGGAGCTGTGGGAGAGACCATTTCCGGGGGACGGGAGAGGGAGTGGTTAGGACACCCGGCCGCTGTCAAGCAGACCTTGAGGACTCCATGGTCCGCAGTGAGCGGCTCCCGCCCAGGAAGCGGGTAGGGAGGGTGCCTGATGAGGAACAGAGAAAGCCTGGTGGTCAGTGGGGATTGGATGCTGCCATGTGTTCCGCACCCGGCAACAGAACCCTGCTGGCCAGGACAACGGGGGTGGAATGTGGCCGTGGACTGGAGGCTGAGGAGAGGGCTTGGAGTCGTGTGCCAGGCCCTCGTGTGGCTGAGGCCCGTGTGGCTGGTCCCGCATAGCCAGGAGCCGGCCAGAGGACGCCCAGAGGAGCCAGAGGACTCCCAGAGGAGCCCCGTGTGTGTCGGCAGCGCTGCCTGACCTGTTAGTCACCGTTCCTAGACACTCACTCCCTCGGAGACACATCCCTGGTCAGTGGGGCCCAGCCTGTCGGTTTTATTTAATGGGGGTAAAGTGGGAATAACTCAACAATTATCATGTCACTGTCAGGATTGCCCAATGAGGAACACACAAGGCCAAAAGGGGTGAGGGATCTTGAATGTATTGGGTCACCTGGAGACCACATGGGCTGAGCTCCAAATGGCACCATCCCTAGTGACAGGCAGTCAGAGGGTTAAAGGACTCTAGGCTTTAAAGGGTCCATGTCCTGGGAAGGCCCAGACGAGAAAGATAATGGTCTTACCAGTGGGATGTGGTCTTACAAGTGGGATGTGGTCTAAGCGGCAGGGAAGGCCTGTTGTGAAGTGTCCTACAGGGCAGATCCCAGGGGACAGGTATCAACCAATGATTTGATCAGACTGAACAGTCACCTTTTTTAAGCGTACAGTGCGGTGTCAGTAGGGACCTTCACAATGTTGTGCTACCGTCACCACCATCATCTCCAGAACTTTTTCGCCTCCCCAAACGGAAACTGTGCCATTGACCACTACATCCCCTCTGCTCCCCAGCCCCTGGCTCCCACAGTGGCTTTCTGTCGCTGTGTGGCTGCTCTAGGGGCCACATAGAGGTGAAATGATGCAGGTTTGTCTTTGTGTTGCTGGCTCGTTTCACTCGGTAGAATGTCCTCAAGGCTGGATGATATCCCACGGTATGGGCGGCCCACATGCTGACTGTGCACTCACCCATGATGAACGTTGGGGTGTTTCCACCTCCTGGCTGTGGTGAAGAACGCTGCTATGAACATGGGGGTGCAACTATCTGCTTGCGCCCCTGCTTTCCCTTCTTTCGGGTATAAATCCAGAAGTGGCATTGCTGACTCTTGGGAGCAGGCAAAAATATATATTTTCATTGATTTCAGAGAGGAAGGGGGAGGGAGAGATAGAAACCTCAATGATGAGAGAGAATCATGGATCTGCTGCCACCTGCACACCCCACACTGGGGATCAACCCCACAACCCGGGCATGTGCCCTGACTAGGAATCGAACCCTGACCTGATTCATAGGTTGACCCTCAACCACTCTGGCTGGGCTGTAGCCAATCTTAATTGTGTCTTTCAACAAATGTCCAGAAGTGGAACTGCCTGTTAGAAAGTCTGTACATATTTTGATTGACTTTAGAGACAGAGAGAGAGGGCGAGAGAGAAACATCGATTTGCTGTTCCACTGACCGATGCATTCATTGGTTGATTCTTGTATGTGCCCTGAGCAGGGATTGAGGCCGCAACCTTGGCCTATTGGGAAGACTCTCTAACCCAGCGGTTCTCAACCTGTGGGTCGCGACCCCTTTGGCGGTCGGATGACCCTTTCACAGGGGTCGCCTAAGACCATCCTGCATATCAGATATTTTCATTACGATTCATAACAGTAGCAACATGAAAGTTAGGAAGTAGCAACGACAATAATTTTATAGTTGGGTCACAACATGAGGAACTGTATTTAATGGGCCAGAAGGTTGAGAACCACTGGCCCTTTAAATACAGATGAGAGTCTAACCACTTAGCAACCCTGCAAGGGTGAAAGTCTGAATATTAGAAGGCTTTCAGTAAATGTTGCCCAAGGACCCTTTGCCAGCCGAGTATGGGGGTCAAGTGTCTCCATTCTGGCATATGGCATCTCCCTCTCCAACATAGCGCCGCTCACCCCCGGGGGGCCGTTCAGGCCGTGGGTCCCACCCCATGACGCCCTCTATTGGTTTGCAGATCCCCTGGAAACAGCCATGGCCTTTTTTGTCAGCCCCAATTGCCAGGCAGCGAGTTTCGCCTTCAACATTCTGGGATGGATGTTCTCCATGATTTGCATGGGCCTGCCTGAGTGGCGGGTGTGGCACATGGAGAGCAGCTCCGCCCCGTCCCAGGGGCTGGCCTGCATTGGGATGTGGAAGGTCTGCGCTTACCAGTCCGCCAACCTCCACAGCAGAAAAATAGAGTGTCACCGCTACCGCTACAGTGACACCGACCTGCCGCTCGACATCCGCGTCGCTCAGAACCTGCTGCTGGCCGCCAGCCTCCTCGGGCTCCTGGGGAAGGCGCTCACGGTCACGGGCCTGCTGAGAGTGTACGCGGGACACCTGCAGAAGAACACCTCCTGCAATCTGTTCTGCGCTTCCGGAGTCCTGAGCATCATAGCGGGTGCATTTATCCTCACTGCTGTGATCTGGAACCACCACTCCGTGATGAATGAAGAGGGCATACACTTCCCGCCCTCCTTCCACATCCCCTTCAGGCCGGACCGGCAGGAGATGGGCAGTGCCGTGCCTATGGCGGTTCTGGCTGCCTTCCTCATGCTGTTGAGTGGGATGCTGACCATCTCCTTCCAGCTGCCCCCCAACATCCGTGTGTGCCCCAAAGTCTCACAAGTGTGAAATTCCCGGTGGCACAGCTTTGGGAATCCATGTGATCCGCTTATGGGGGTGCAGTGTTATCAGGATGCTCTATGAAATAGTTCCAAGGCAAAGGTCATTCTGGGCAGAAAGTGGCCATTGGCTTCTATGTCCAAATTGGGCTCATTGATTGGTTAAGGAACTTTCATTAAAAAAATTCCAAAAAACCCCACTGTCTACCTGTCTTACTGAATCTGGATTTTAATTTGTATTGGGTAAATAATCAATGCTAGACACCTACTGTGTGGAAATGAGAGTTGCTGGGACTCTCCCAGCTCCCTCTCAAACGCCCACTAAAAACAACCGGCCTGACCTTCCACGGCATGGCCCTAACATCTCTCCGCCACATTCAAGTCCCCACATGTGCAAGAGCAGAACAGCGGAAGGAATCCCCCTTCCACTACCCGACTCAACAGTTACCGCGAAGTGTCCATATTCGCTTTCTCTCTCCTTCCTTCTCTTCTTTTCATCTATTTTTCTTTTTCCGAAGATCTTTAACACAAACCCCAGACTTCACGTTCCTTCATCCCTATGCACTTCAAAATTATTCTCTAAAGAAAAGGACATTTCCGCCCTAACCATAGTCTACCTTTAAAGTTAACTATTTCTTATGAACATCAAATGCCAGAATTTTTATTTTAATTTTTTTATTTTTTTCCCTGTCAATTATTTATTTATTTATTTATTTATTTTTTCTTAATTAAATCTTTATTGTTCAGATTATTACATTTGTTCCTCTTTTTTTCCCCCATAACTCCCCTCCTCCCAGTTCCTGCCCCACCATCCGCCCTCACTCCCCACCCACTGTCCTCAACCATAGGTGCACGATTTTTGTCCAGTCTCTTCCCGCATCTCCCACACCCCTTTCCCCCCCAAGAATAGTCAGTCCATTCCCTTTCTATGTCCCTGATTCTATTATGATCACCAGAGTATTTATTCACTTGATTCTTAGATTCACTTGTTGATAGATGCATGTTTGTTGTTCATGATTTGTATCTTTACCTTTTTCTTCTTCTTCCTCTTCTTAAAGGATACCTTTCAGCATTTCATATAATACTGGTTTGGTGGTGATGAACTCCTTTAGCTTTTCCTTATCTGTGAAGCTCTTTTCCTGACCTTCAGTTCTGAATGATAGCTTTGCTAGATAAAGTAATCTTGGTTGTAGGTTCTTGGTATTCATCACTTTGAATATTTCTTGCCATTCCCTTCTGGCCTGCAAAGTTTCTGTTGAGAAATCAGCTGACAGTCGTATGGGTATTCCCTTGTAGGTAACTCGGTTTTTTTCTCTTGCTGCTCTTAAGAGTCTCTCTTTGTCTTTTGCTCTTGGCATTTTATTTTATTTTATTTTATTTTATTTTTTTGGCATTTTAATTATGATGTGTCTTGGTGTGGTCCTCTTTGGATTCCTTGTGTTTGGGGTTCTCCATGCTTCCTGGACTTGTAAGTCTATTTCTTTCACCAGGTAGGGGAAGTTTTCTGTCATTATTTCTTCAAATAGGTTTTCAATATCTTGCTCTCTCTCTCGTCTTCTGGCACCCCTATAATTCTGATGTTGGTACGCTTGAAGCTGTCCCAGAGGCTCCTTACACTATATTCGTATTTTCAGTTTCTTTTTTCATTTTGCTTTTCCGGTTGGGTGTTTTTAGCTTCTTCGCATTTCAAAACTTTGCCTTGATTCTTGCGGTCCTCTGGTCTGCTGTTGGGAGTCTGTATAATATTTGTTATTTCAGTCCGTGTATGTTTAATTTCTAGTTGGTTCTTTGTCATAACATGGAGGGTCTCATTAGATTTGTTGAGGATCTCATTAAGTTTATCAGCGGCTTCTAGACAGTTCTTGAGAGACCTTAAAAGTGTGGTTCTGAACTGAATATCCTCCATTGACAGTTTTGTCCTGTTTCTTTGTCTCCGCATTTTTGTGTGCTTTCTTGGTGCAGCCCCTAGTGGTCTTTGTGTGCAGTCCTCCTGTAGTTAAGCCTTGATTGTTGTAGTTAATACTAGGGGGATTTGACCTCCAGGCCAGCTGGCTGTGAGAATCAGCTGTGTCTGCAGTGGGAAAACTTCTGTCCTCTAAGGAGGTGCTAATCTAGCCTTTGCCTGAGGCTATCTGGCAAATGGCTCTGTGCAGGGCTTGGGCGGGGCGGGTGGGTCGATCGGGCTCTGGATCAACAGGGTGGGCCGGAGAGAGCAGTTATGGCGGCTCTCAGTCCGTCCCTAGGGGCTCTGCCTCACAGAGTCCCAGCAACCGCTGCAAACCTCGGAGAGAAAGCTGCCTTCGAGTTCCGACTGAAGCCAGACAGTCCCGCTTCTCCCCTTTGAGTCTGGGTCCCTAGAGACTCGCCCGGGTCTGAAGCTCAGAATCTGTGACTCCCTCCCGATTGAAAGCACCAACCGCGCCCTCCGCCGCCAGCCTGCTCCGTGCGCACTAGGTACCTGAGTATTTCACTTCAGCACTGCGCCTCCTCTGAGTCTGGGTATGATATTCTCTTTCCTCCTAGTTGTAGAATTTCCACTCAGCCAGCCTTCCTGTGGTTCTGGATGACGTCCGTTCTGTCTTTTAGGTGTGTTTTGATTTGGTTGTGCAAGGCAGCAATCTCCGGCGTTAACCTATGCCGCCATCTTGGTTCTCTCCATCAAATGCCAGAATTTTTAAATGCTTCAAAAGTAATTCTACACTTTTATTTATTATTCTCATTGCATAAGGTGTTCACTCTGCCTCTTAAGTCTCAATTATTTTTTTAAGAGAGAGGAATTCTCTTTTAAAAAATATATTTTTTTCATTGATTTCAGAGTAGAAGGGAGAGGGAGAGATAGAAATATCGATGATGAGACACAGTCAGGAATCAAACCCTAACCGACTTGTTCCTAGGTCCACGCTCAACCACTGAGCCACGCCAGCTAGGCTGAAATAAGCTTCTTCTCAAAGAATATTTAAGTCTCTGAGCACACAGTGCTTGAAAAAGAAATGAAAAACAATGACTGTTTAAGGGACGCACTTTATTATTTTTCACAGGACTAAGGCAAGAGAACGTGTCCTGCTCATTTCCCGAGGGTGCAGCACTGAGAGGGCGCCTGAGGGCTGTGGCATTTCTCTCCTCCTTCTCCTCCCTGGGAATCCTGCAAGGTGCCCAGGAGCCAGAGGCTGCCCTGTGGCCTTTGGCTCGGGGCCAGCGTGGGACCGTGCCAGACCCTTTGCTGGGGACACCAGGCAGGGAGGAGTCCCTGATGACAGCACTGGCGGAGGGAGGCCGAGCAGAGGCAGTGCCTGGGTCACAGCGTGCCCTCTGAGACACCAGCAGAGGTGGTCACAGCGCCAGTCCCGCCCCGCGAGCTGCGTTTCCTGCTCAGGAGTGGCTTTGGCCTTTCTCTTCCTCGTTCTCCCTGTTTGCCATCCCCCCCGTGGGCCCTTCCTTCTCCTCCCTGCCCACCGCCATTCCCGGGTCATGTGTCCCATGGAGACAGGAAATGTGCAACTGGAGGCAGAGTCGGGTGCCGGCCACATTTCAGGTAGAGGAGAGGGGGAGGGGAGGTAGAGGAGAGGGGAGGGGAGGTAGAGGAGAGGGTAGGGGAGGTAGAGGAGAGGGGGAGGGGAGGTAGAGGAGAGGGTAGGGGAGGTAGAGGAGAGGTGGAGGGGAGGTAGAGGAGAGGGGAAGGGGAGGTAGAGGAGATCGGAGGAGAGGTAGAGGAGAGGGGGAGGGGAGGTAGAGGAGAGGGGAGGGGAGGTAGAGGAGAGGGGGAGGGCGGTAGAGGAGAGGGGAGGGAAGGTAGAGGAGAGGGGAGGGGAGGTAGAGGAGAGGGGAGGGGAGGTAGAGGAGAGGGAAGGGGAGGTAGAGGAGAGGGGAGGGGAGGTAGAGGAGAGTGGAGGGAAGGGGAGGTAGAGGAGATCGGAGGAGAGGTAGAGGAGAGGGGGAGGGGAGGTAGAGGAGAGGGGAGGGAAGGTAGAGGAGAGGGGGAGGGGAGGTAGAGGAGAGGGGAGGGGAGGTAGAGGAGAGGGGGAGGGCGGTAGAGGAGAGGGGAGGGAAGGTAGAGGAGAGGGGGAGGGGAGGTAGAGGAGAGGGGAGGGGAGGTAGAGGAGAGGGGAGGGGAGGTAGAGGAGAGGGGAGGGGAGGGGAGCTCTGCAAGTGGAACAGAACAGAGCCTCCCGACAGGAACCAGGTCAGCTTCCCCCACTGTCCTGGGACGAGGACTGTTCAGGGAGGTCGCCTCTTGGCCTGGCCCTGGCTCCCATCAGGGCACACTTTCTCCCCATCATGGTGGCCCTTCCTCCAGGCTTTCTACTTAAGACTCTGATGAATGACAGTGACTATCTGGTCTAAGACCTCAAAAAAGACATTTCTATTGTAGAAAGACTTCAAGTGTTTTTTTAAAATATATGTTTACTAGAGGCCCGGTGCACGAAATTCGTGCAGGCGGTGGGGGTGGGGACGCAGGGGTGGGTTTCTCAGCCTGACCTGCACCCTCTCCAATGGGTGGGGCCCTCAGGGTATGTCCTACTGAAAGCTTAGGCCCAGTCTGTGTGGGTCTCTGCTGTCTGCAGTGCCGCTTGGTCGCTCCTGGGTTACCTTGGTAACATACAAGCAGGCCTGGCTCTCAGCGGCCACCCCCGGGACGTAAGGACTCCAGCGGTGCTGAGAGGACTTGGCGCCACCATCTTGTGGCTCTGGGCATCACCATCTTTGTGTTGGAGTGATGGTGAATTTGCATATTACTCTTTTATTAGGATTCTTTTCATAGAGAAAGGGAGAGGGAGAGAGAGAAACATCACTGATGACACAGAATGATGGATCGGCTGTCTCCTCATGCCCCACACAGGGAATGGAGCCCACAACCCGGGCATGTGTCCGGACCGGGAATCAAACCGTGACCTCCTGGTTCCTAGTTACACACTCAACCACTGAGCCACATTTTTTTGAAACCTGCTTTTTACTTAACATTGGGAACTTCCCTCCCCCACCAATTATTCTTCAGCTTAAGGTTGAATTTCTGGGTAATAGTCCACTGTAAGGACACAATGGTTTACTGACTGTGTTCTCTACGTGGGGTGATAGGATGATTTCACTTGTCCCGTGGTACCTCAGGTATGAAGTCCATGCGGTGTGTTCCTGTGCGCATCCTTGCACACATGCCCACTTGCTGGAATAAGTTCCTTCTCACGGGAACTAAGGAGAGGTTCCTGCGGAACTTGACTCCCACATGAAATTTGGTCCTAAGTGTGGGCCGGCAGACCCCCCACCCCCCGATTCCCATGTGCCTTTTGGCAGCTTCATTCCTCACAGCAGCCCCATCTGACATCTCCCCCTTAGCCGGCCAGCTTCTTCCAGTCAGTAGTGACCTCCACCTTCTACTCCATCTCGCTCACAATATCCTGGTTGTATTGTAAATCAGCGCTATAGATAGGAGACACCTGAATGAGCCAGTTAATTAGGAGTCTTTATTCGCGCAGACCCAGAGGGCTGTGTTTCCCAAATCTCTGAGCAAACACAAGGAGGAAGTTCGCTCTGTTTATACCTTTTTGAGCTCTTTGTCTGCAGATTTCACAGAGAGCTCTCTGTAGGGTATTGTTATGAGGTTACAAGTTTGTGACCTTGAATACATAATGAACTAACACTTGGCATAAGAATATGGGAATTCCTATCAATGTCAGTATTAGCCTGTTACGTCAGATGGCTAGCTTGCAAGGTCAGACACCTCAGTGTTTTATCTTTTTCTATTATTCAAACTAGAACAGTTACTTTACAGAATAAGGGACTATCTAAAAATAACAGAGTTGACCTACAGAATAAGAGACTGTCTAAGAATAACAGAGTAGTTCAAACAGCAGTTTCAAACAGCAGCTTTCCAAAGGAGACAGTCCTATGCTTCACCGTCACCGGAGGTGCAGCGGGAAGGCCATTGCCTGCAGCTCAAGGGGCCTCCCTATCCTGCTGGCTATCACTGGGCTCTGATAGCAACCTCGCCCGTGCGGGGCCACTGCTGCTGACGCCGGCTCGGATGTGTTGTCATTGCTGTTTGTTTGTTTGTTTGTTTGAATTCTCACCCGAGGTATTTTTCCATTGATTTTAGAGAGAGCGGAAGAGAGAGGGAGAGACAGAGAGAAACATTGATGTGAGAGAAACACATCAACTGGTTGCCTCCTGCAAGAGCCCCGACCAGGGCCCGGGATGGGAGGAGCCTACAACCAAGGTACGTGCCCTTGACTGGAATCGAACCCAGGACCCTTCGGTCCGCAGGCCGACGCTCTATGCATTGAGGCACGCCGGCCGGTGTCATTGCTGTTTGCACGGTCATTTCATCCGGGAGGTGTGGGAGAGACCATTTCCGGGGGACGGGAGAGGGAGTGGTTAGGACACCCGGCCGCTGTCAAGCAGACCTTGAGGACTCCATGGTCCGCAGTGAGCGCCTCCCGCCCAGGAAGCGGGTAGGGAGGGTGCCTGATGAGGAACAGAGAAAGCCTGGTGGTCAGTGGGGATTGGATGCTGCCATGTGTTCCGCACCCGGCAACAGAACCCTGCTGGCCAGGACAAAAGGGGTGGAATGTGGCCGTGGACTGGAGGCTGAGGAGAGGGCTTGGAGTCGTGTGCCAGGCCCTCGTGTGGCTGAGGCCTGTGTGGCTGGTCCCGCATAGCCAGGAGCCGGCCAGAGGACGCCCAGAGGAGCCAGAGGACGCCCAGAGGAGCCCCGTGTGTGTCGGCAGCGCTGCCTGACCTGTTAGTCGCCGTTCCTAGACACTCACTCCCTCGGAGACACATCCCTGGTCAGTGGGGCCCAGCCTGTTGGTTTTATTTAATGGGGGTAAAGTGGGAATAACTCAACAATTATCATGTCACTGTCAGGATTGCCCAATGAGGAACACACAAGGCCAAAAGGGGTGAGGGATCTTGAATGTGTTGGGTCACCTGGAGACCACATGGGCTGAGCCCCAAATGGCACCATCCCTAGCAACAGGCAGTCAGAGGGTTAAAGGACTCTAGGCTTTAAAGGGTCCATGTCCTGGGAAGGCCCAGACGAGAAAGATAATGGTCTTACCAGTGCGATGTGGCCTTACCAGTGGGATGTGGCCTTACCAGTGGGATGTGGTCTTACCAGTGGGATGTGGCCTTACCAGTGGGATGTGGTCTTACAAGTGGGATGTGGTCTTACCAGTGGGATGTGGCCTTACCAGTGGGATGTGGTCTTACCAGTGCGATGTGGCCTTACCAGTGGGATGTGGCCTTACCAGTGGGATGTGGTCTTACCAGTGGGATGTGGTCTTACCAGTGGGATGCGGTCTAAGCAGGAGGGAAGGCCTGTTGTGAAGTGTCCTACAGGGCAGATCCCAGGGGACAGGTATCAACCAATGATTTGATCAGACTGAACGGTCACCTTTTTTAAGCGTACAGTGCAGTGTCACTAGGGACCTTCACAATGTTGTGCTACCATCACCACCATCATCTCCAGAACTTTTTCACCTCCCCAAACGGAAACTCTGTGCCATTGACCACTACATCCCCTCTGCTCCCCAGCCCCTGGCTCCCACAGTGGCTTTCTGTCGCTGAGTGTGGCTGCTCTCGGGGCCACATAGAGGTGAAATGATGCAGGTCTGTCTTTGTGTTGCTGGCTCGTTTCACTCGGTAGAATGTTCTCAAGGCTGGATGATATCCCACGGTATGGGCGGCCTACATGCTGACTGTGCACTCACCCATGATGAACATTGGGGTGCTTCCCCCTCCTGGCTGTGGTGAAGAACGCTGCTATGAACATGGGGGCGCAAGTATCTGCTAGCATCCCTCCTTTACCCTTGGTCGGGGTATTAATCCAGAGCTGGCATTGCTGAATCTTGGGAGCATGAAAAAAAAATATTTTTATTAATTTCAGAGAGAAAGGGAGAGAGAAATAGAAACCTCAATGATGAGAGAGAATCATGGATCTGCTGCCTCCTGCACACCCCACACTGGGGATCAAGCCCACACCGGAGCGTGTGCCCTGACTGGAAATGGAAACCCTGACCTCCTGGTTCATAGGTCGATGCTCAACCACACCAGCTGGGCTGTAGCCCATCTTAATTGTGTCTTTCACAAATGTCCAGAAGTGGAACTGCCTGTTAGAAGGTCTGTACATTTTTTGATTGACTTTAGAGACAGAGAGAGAGGGCGAGAGCGAAACATTGATTTGCTGTTCCACTGACTGATGCATTCATTGGTTGATTCTTGCTTGTGCCCTGAGCAGGGATTGAGGCCGCAACCTTGGCCTATTGGGAAGACGCTCTAACCACTTAGCGAACCCTGCCAGGGTGAAAGTCTGAATATGTGACGGCTTTCAGTAAATGTTGCCCTAGGACCCTTCGCCAGCCGAGCATGGGGGTCCCAAGTGTCTCCATTCTGGAATATGGCATCTCCCTCTCCAATATAGCGCCGCTCACCCCCGGGGGGCCGTTCAGGCCGTGGGTCCCACCCCATGACGCCCTCTATTGGTTTGCAGATCCCCTGGAAACAGCCATGGCCTTTTTTGTCAGCCCCAATTGCCAGGCAGCGAGTTTCGCCTTCAACATTCTGGGATGGATGTTCTCCATGATTTGCATGGGCCTGCCTGAGTGGCGGGTGTGGCACATGGAGAGCAGCTCCGCCCCGTCCCAGGGGCTGGCCTGCATTGGGATGTGGAAGGTCTGCGCTTACCAGTCCGCCAACCTCCACAGCAGAAAAATAGAGTGTCACCGCTACCGCTACAGTGACACCGACCTGCCGCTCGACATCCGCGTCGCTCAGAACCTGCTGCTGGCCGCCAGCCTCCTCGGGCTCCTGGGGAAGGCGCTCACGGTCACGGGCCTGCTGAGAGTGTACGCGGGACACCTGCAGAAGAACACCTCCTGCAATCTGTTCTGCGCTTCCGGAGTCCTGAGCATCATAGCGGGTGCATTTATCCTCACTGCTGTGATCTGGAACCACCACTCCGTGATGAATGAAGAGGGCATACGCTTCCCGCCATCCTTCCACATCCCCTTCAGGCCGGACCGGCAGGAGATGGGCAGTGCCGTGCTTATGGCGGTTCTGGCTGCCTTCCTCATGCTGTTGAGTGGGATGCTGACCATCTCCTTCCAGCTGCCCCCCATCATCCGTGTGTACCCCGAGGTCTCGCAAGTGTGAGATTCCCGGTGGCACAGCTTTGGGAATCCATGTGATCCGCTTATGGGGGTGCAGTGTTATCAGGATGCTCTATGAAATAGTTCCAAGGCAAAGGTCACTCTGGGCAGAAAGTGGCCATTGGCTTCTATGTCCAAATTGGGCTCATTGATTGGTTAAGGAACTTTCATTAAAAAAAATTCCAAAAAACCCCACTGTCTACCTGTCTTACTGAATCTGGATTTTAATTAGTATTGGGTAAATAATCAATGCTAGACACCTACTGTGTGGAAATGAGAGTTGCTGGGACTCTCCCAGCTCCCTCTCAAACGCCCACTAAAGACAGCCGGCCTGACCTTCCACGGCGTGGCCCTAACACCTCTCCACCACATGCAAGTCCCCACATGTGCAAGAGCAGAACAGCGGAAGGAATCCCCCTTCCACTATCAGACTCAACAGTTACCACGAAGTGCCCATATTCGCTTTCTCTCTCCTTCCTTCTCTTCTTTTCATCTATTTTTCTTTTTCCCAAGATCTTTAACGCAAACCCCAGACTTCACGTTCCTTCATCCCTATGCACTTCAAAATTATTCTCTAAAGAAAAGGACATTTCCGCCCTAACCATAGTATACCTTTAAAGTTAACTATTTCTTATGAACATCAAATACCAGAATTTTTAAATGCTTCAAAAGTAATTCTACACTTTTTTTTCTGTTCAGATTATTTATTCACTTGATTCTTAGATTCACTTGTTGATAGATGCATTTTTGTTGTTCATAATTAGTATCTTTACCTTTTTCTTCTTCTTCCTCTTCTTAAAGGATACCCTTCAGCACTTCATATAATACTGGTGTGGTGGTGATGAACTCCTTTAGCTTTTCCCTATCTGTGAAGCTCTTTATTTGACCTTCAATTCTGAATGATAGCTTTGCTGGATAAAGTAATCTTGGTTGTAGGTTCTTGGTATTCATCACTTTGAATATTTCTTGCCACTCCCTTCCGGCCTGCAAAGTCTCTGTTGAGAAATCAGCTGACTGTCGTATGGGTATTCCCTTGTAGGTAACTGAGTTTCCTTCTCCTGCTGCTTTTAAGATTCTCTCTTTGTCTTTTGCTCTTGGCTTTTTAATTATGATGTGTCTTGGTGTGGTCCTCTTTGGATTCCTTTTGTTTGGGGTTCTCTGCACTTCCTGGACTTGTAAGTCCATTTCTTTCACCAGGTAGAGGAAGTTTTCTGTCATTATTTCTTCATTAGGTTTTCAATATCTTGGTCTCTCTCATCCTCTGGCACCCCCATAATTCTGATGTTGGTATGCTTGAAGCTGTCCCAGAGGCTCCTTACACTATCCTCGTATTTTCGGATTCTTTTTTCATTTTGCTTTTCTGGTTGGGTGTTTTTTGCTTCTTCGCATTTCAAATCTTTGCCTTGATTCTTGCGCTCCTCTGGTCTGCTGTTGGGAGTCTGTATAATATTCGTTATTTCAGTCCGTGTATGCTTAATTTCTAGTTGGTTCTTTATTACAACATCGAGGGTCTCATTAGGTTTCTTGAGGATCTCAATAACTTTATCGGCGGCTTCTAGACAGTTCTTGAGAGACAAAAGTGTGGTTCTGAACTCAATATCCTCCATTGACAGTTTTGTCCTGTTTCTTTGTCTCCGCATTTTTTATGCTTTCTTGGTGCACCCCTAGTGGTCTTTGTGCGCAGTCTTGCTGTAGTTAAGCCTTGATTGTTGTAGTTAATACTAGGGGGATTTGACCTCCAGGCCAGCTGGCTGTGAGAATCAGCTGTGTCTGCAGTGGGAAAACTTCTGTCCTCTAGGGAGGTGCTAATCTAGCCTTTGGCTGAGGCTATTTGTCAAATGGCTCTGCGCAGGGCTTGGGCGGGGCGGGTCGCAAGGGATCAACAGGGCGGGTGGAGGGAGCAGTTATGGCTGCTCTCAGTCCCGTCCCCAGAGGCTCTGCCTCTCAGAGTCCCAGCAACCGCTGCAAACCTCGGAGAGAAAGCTGCCCTCACGTTCCGACTGATGCCAGACAGTCCCGCTTCTCCCGTTTGAGTCTGGGTCCCTAGAGAGTCGCCCAGAACTGGAGCTCAGGGCCTGAGCCTCCCTCCCGATTGAAAATGACAACTGCACCCTCAGCTACCAGCCCGCTCCGCGCGCACCTCCGCACCTTTGTATTTTCCACACTGCGCCTCCTCTGAGTCGCGTATGCTGTTCTCTTTCCTTCTAGTTGAAGAATTTCCCCTCAGCCAGTCTTCCTGTGGTTCTGGGCGATGTCCGTTCCGTCTTTTAGTTGTATTTGTGAAGTGGTTGTTCGAGGCAGCTAACTCCGGTGTTTACCTAAGCCGCCATCTTGGTTTTTTCAATCTCTTTTTGGGGAAGGATAATCTCCTTCAGTCACTTCCTTGTAGCTTGTCAGTGATTCTACACTTTTATTTCTTTACTAGGGGCCCGGTGCACGAAATTCGTGCACTGGGTGGGTGGGGGGGGTAGTGTCCCTCAGCCCAGCCTGCCCCCTCTCACATACTGGGAGCCCTCAGACGTTGACCCCTATCACCCTCCGATTGCCTGATTGGCCCCTTGCCCAGGCCTGATGCCTCCGCCAGAGGTGTCAGGCTTGGACAGGGGACCCCCATCTCCCCCCGATCACTGGCTCTGGCCCCCGGCCCAGGCCTGAGTCCTCTGGCCCAGGAATCATGCCTGGGCAGGGGACCCCCATCTCCCTCTGATCGCCTGCTCCACCCCCCGCCTAAGTCTGACGCCTCTGACCCAGGCTTCAGGCCTGGGCAAGGGGACCATCATATCCCCCCAATCCCCGGCTCCGCCCCCCACCCAGGCCTGATGCCTCGGCCAGAGGAGTTGACCCTCATCACCCTCCGATCACCAATCACCGGATTGGCCCCTTGACCAGGCCCGAGGCCTCCGGCAGAGGTGTCAGGCCTGGGCAGGGGACCCCCAGCTCCCCGCGGTTGCAGGCTCCGCCCCTGCCCAGGCCTAACACCTCTGGCCTAGGCGTCCAGCCCAGGCAGCGGGGACCTGCAGTGGCAGCGGGGGGCGCTGCGATCGTGGGCTTCGCTTTAGGCCCAGGCAAGGGACCCCTAGCTCCTGGGACTGCCAGCTTCGACCGTGCCCAGCTCCCATCGCTGGCTCCACCCCTACTTCCTGCTATCACTGGCCAGGGCGGCAAAGGTGCCTGATTCTCCGATCATGGCTGGGGGGCAGGGCAAAGGCGGCCCCAGGGCCGCCTTCGCCCTGCCCCCCAGCTCTTAGCTCCCCCCTGGGTTTCCGATCACTGTCAGTGGCAGGGGGCTTCTTCCTGCTTTCCCTTTCGCCTCCCTGCATTGTGCCTACATATGCAAATTAGCCGCCATCTTGTTGGCAGTTAACTGCCAATCTTAGTTGGCAGTTAATTTGCATATAGCCCTGATTAGCCAATGAAAACGGTATCGCCGTACGCCAATTACCATTTTTCTCTTTTATTAGTGTAGATTCTCATTGCATAAGATGTTCACTCTGCCTCTTTAGTCTTATTTTTTTAAGAGGGAGGAATTCTCTTTTAAAAATATTTTTTTTTCATTGATTTCAGAGTAGAAGGGAGAGGGAGAGATAGAAATATCGATGATGAGAGACAATCATCGATTGGCTTCCTCTTACGCATCCTCACTGGGATCAAGCCCCCAGTCAGGAGTCAAACCGTAACCGCATGGTTCCTAGGTCCACGCTCAACCACTGAGCCACACCAGCTAGGCTGAAATAGGCTTCTTCTCAAAGAATATTTAAGTCTCTGAGCACACAGTGCTTGAAAAAACAACCCTCCCTGGGGCATAAGTCTATCAGCAATATAAATCTGTGTTCCAAAGACATTGCCTGTGGACCCGAGAATGTTCAATGGAACCTTTGCCCCTGGGCTTTGAATCCGATCTGTGGGCCATGAGTCTTCCCTCTACTCTCTGAGGGAGCGAGTGGACAGTGGTGGAAGCCTTCTGTAGGAAATGTCCCTTCGCTGCCTGCCATGATGTGCACACCGTCCTTAGAACTGGGAGGAAGTCACAGCCTCTGCAATGAGTTAGAGACCCTGGCTCCCTTCCCAGGGGTTTGAAAGGGGCCTCTGCCTCCCCTGGGACGTTCAGGGCTGGCCTTGGGCCGAGTCTTACCCATTCTCCATGCAGGTCTGGGATGGCTGGGAAATGGCTGCTAGGGAAACACCTGTAGTCGGTCTCATTTTTTACAAAAATATATTTTCATTGATTTTACAAAGAGGAAGGGAGAAGGATAGAGAATTAGAAACATCTATGAGAGAGAAACACTGATCAGTTGCCTCCTGCACGCTCCCTACTGGGGATCGAGCCTGCAACCAGGGTACATGCTCTTGATCAGAATCAACCCCGGGACCCTTCACTCCGGGGGGCGACGCTCTATCCACTGAGCCCGGTTTGAAAGAGGATGTGTGTTATTTAAGTGAGTCAACCCTCTGGTTATTTGAAAAGAGAAGCTCTTGGGAGACATGCTTCTGATGAGGACCCCGATACTGGAACCCGATACCCTGCGAAGGGCGGCGTACCTGCCTCCTGCTGGTCACGCGGGGGAATGACAGAACCGCTGGGGCTGAGGAAAGCAGTCTCTTGACCCCTCTTGGCCTTCAGTGTCTGCAGAGAGCAAGCGGACAGGTCATGAGGTTCAGACGCAGAAGGTGAGGCGGCCACCAGCGGGGTCTGCTCTGGGACAGCGGGGAAAGGAGTTCCAAGCCCCTGTCTATGGCTCTTTGGCAATGACTGTTTAAGGGACTCACTTTATTCTTTTTCACAGGACTAAGGCAAGAGAACGTGTCCTGCTCATTTCCCGAGTGTACAGCACTGAGAGGTTGCCTGAGGGCGGTGGCATTTCTCTCCACCTTCTCCTCCCTGGGAATCCTGCAAGGTGCCCAGGAGCCAGAGGCTGCCCTGTGGCCTTTGGCTCGGGGCCAGCGTGGGACCCTGCCAGGCCTTTGCTGGGAACACCAGGCAGGGAGGAGTCCCTGATGACAGCACTGGCAGAGGGAGGCCAAGCAGAGGCAGCGCCTGGGTCACAGCGTGCCCTCTGAGACACCAGCAGAGGTGGTCACAGCGCCAGTCCTGCCCGGCAGCTGTGTTTCCTGCTCAGGAGTGGCTTTGCCCTTTCTCTTCCTCGTTCTCCCTGTTTGCCATCCCCCCCGTGGGCCCTTCCTTCTCCTCTCTGCCCACCGCCATTCCCGGGTCATGTGTCCCATGGAGACAGGAAATGTGCAACTGGAGGCAGAGTCAGGTGCCGGCCACATTTAAGGTAGAGGAGAGGGGGAGGGGAGGTAGAGGAGAGGGGGAGGGGAGGTAGAGGAGAGAGGGAGGGGAGGTAGAGGAGAGGGGGAGGGGAGGGGAGCTCTGCAAGTGGAACAGAACCGAGGCTCCCTACAGGGCCCAGGTCAGCTTCCCCCACTGTCCTGGGCCGAGGACTGTTCAGGGAGGTCGCCTCTTGGCCTGGCCCTGGCTCCCATCAGGGCACACTTTCTCCCCATCATGGTGGCCCTTCCTCCAGGCTTTCTACTTAAGACTCTGATGAATGACAGTGACTATCTGGTCTAAGACCTCAAAAAAGACATTTCTATTGTAGAAAGACTTCAAGTGTTTTTTTAAAATATATTTTTACTAGAGGCCCGGTGCACGAAATTTGTGCAGGGGGTGGGGTTGGGGGCGCAGGGGTGGGTTTCTCAGCCTGACCTGCACCCTCTCCAATGGGTGGGGCCCTCAGGGTATGTCCTACTGACAGCTTAGGCCCAGTCCGTGTGGGTCTCTGCTGTCTGCAGTGCCGCTTGGCCGCTCCTGGGTAGCCGCGGTAACATCCAAGCAGGCCTGGCTCTCAGCGGCCGCTCCCGGGACGTAAGGACTCCAGCGGTGCTGAGAGGACTTGGCGCCACCATCTTGTGCCTCTGGGCGTCACCATCTTTGTGTTGGAGTGATGGTGAATTTGCATATTACTCTTTTATTAGGATTCTTTTCATAGAGAAAGGGAGAGGGAGAGAGAGAAACATCACTGATGACACAGAATGATGGATCGGCTGTCTCCTCATGCCCCACACAGGGAATGGAGCCCACAACCCGGGCATGTGTCCGGACCGGGAATCAAACCGTGACCTCCTGGTTCCTAGTTACACACTCAACCACTGAGCCACATTTTTTTGAAACCTGCTTTTTACTTAACATTGGGAACTTCCCTCCCCCACCAATTATTCTTCAGCTTAAGGTTGAATTTCTGGGTAATAGTCCACTGTAAGGACACAATGGTTTACTGACTGTGTTCTCTACGTGGGGTGATAGGATGATTTCACTTGTCCCGTGGTACCTCAGGTATGAAGTCCATGCGGTGTGTTCCTGTGCGCATCCTTGCACACATGCCCACTTGCTGGAATAAGTTCCTTCTCACGGGAACTAAGGAGAGGTTCCTGCGGAACTTGACTCCCACATGGAATTTGGTCCTAAGTGTGGGCCGGCAGACCCCCCTCCCCCATTGGCCTTTTGGCAGCTTCATTCCTCACAGCAGCCCCATCTGACATCTCCCCCTTAGCCGGCCAGCTTCTTCCAGTCAGTAGTGACCTCCACCTTCTACTCCATCTCGCTCACAATATCCTGGTTGTATTGTAAATCAGCGCTATAGATAGGAGACACCTGAATGAGCCAGTTAATTAGGAGTCTTTATTCGCGCAGACCCAGAGGGCTATGTTTCCCAAATCTCTGAGCAAACACAAGGAGGAAGTTCTCTCTGTTTATACCTTTTTGAGCTCTTTGTCTGCAGATTTCACAGAGAGCTCTCTGTAGGGTATTGTTATGAGGTTACAAGTTTGTGACCTTGAATACATAATGAACTAACACTTGGCATAAGAATATGGGAATTCCTATCAATGTCAGTATTAGCCTGTTACGTCAGATGGCTAGCTTGCAAGGTCAGACACCTCAGTGTTTTATCTTTTTCTATTATTCAAACTAGAACAGTTACTTTACAGAATAAGGGACTATCTAAAAATAACAGAGTTGACCTACAGAATAAGAGACTGTCTAAGAATAACAGAGTAGTTCAAACAGCAGTTTCAAACAGCAGCTTTCCAAAGGAGACAGTCCTATGCTTCACCGTCACCGGAGGTGCAGCGGGAAGGCCATTGCCTGCAGCTCCAGGGGCCTCCCTATCCTGCTGGCTATCACTGGGCTCTGATAGCAACCTCGCCCGTGCGGGGCCACTGCTGCTGACGCCGGCTCGGATGTGTTGTCATTGCTGTTTGTTTGTTTGTTTGTTTGTTTGAATTCTCACCCGAGGTATTTTTCCATTGATTTTTTAGAGAGAGCTGAAGAGAGAGGGAAAGACAGAGAGAAACATTGATGTGAGAGAAACACATCTACTGGTTGCCTCCTGCAAGAGCCCCGACCAGGGCCTGGGCTGGGAGGAGCCTACAACCAAGGTGTGTGCCCTTGACTGGAATCGAACCCAGGACCCTTCGGTCCGCAGGCCGACGCTCTATGCATTGAGGCACGCCGGCCGGTGTCATTGCTGTTTGCACGGTCATTTCATCCGGGAGCTGTGGGAGAGACCATTTCCGGGGGACGGGAGAGGGAGTGGTTAGGACACCCGGCCGCTGTCAAGCAGACCTTGAGGACTCCATGGTCCGCAGTGAGCGCCTCCCGCCCAGGAAGCGGGTAGGGAGGGTGCCTGATGAGGAACAGAGAAAGCCTGGTGGTCAGTGGGGATTGGATGCTGCCATGTGTTCCGCACCCGGCAACAGAACCCTGCTGGCCAGGACAACGGGGGTGGAATGTGGCCGTGGACTGGAGGCTGAGGAGAGGGCTTGGAGTCGTGTGCCAGGCCCTCGTGTGGCTGAGGCCCGTGTGGCTGGTCCCGCATAGCCAGGAGCCGGCCAGAGGACGCCCAGAGGAGCCAGAGGACTCCCAGAGGAGCCCCGTGTGTGTCGGCAGCGCTGCCTGACCTGTTAGTCGCCGTTCCTAGACACTCACTCCCTCGGAGACACATCCCTGGTCAGTGGGGCCCAGCCTGTTGGTTTTATTTCATGGGGGTAAAGTGGGAATAACTCAACAATTATCATGTCACTGTCAGGATTGCCCAATGAGGAACACACAAGGCCAAAAGGGGTGAGGGATCTTGAATGTGTTGGGTCACCTGGAGACCACATGGGCTGAGCCCCAAATGGCACCATCCCTAGCGACAGGCAGTCAGAGGGTTAAAGGACTCTAGGCTTTAAAGGGTCCATGTCCTGGGAAGGCCCAGACGAGAAAGATAATGGTCTTACCAGTGCGATGTGGCCTTACCAGTGGGATGTGGCCTTTCCAGTGGGATGTGGTCTTACCAGTGGGATGTGGCCTTACCAGTGGGATGTGGTCTTACAAGTGGGATGTGGACTTACCAGTGGGATGTGGCCTTACCAGTGGGATGTGGTCTTACCAGTGCGATGTGGCCTTACCAGTGGGATGTGGCCTTACCAGTGGGATGTGGTCTTACCAGTGGGATGTGGTCTTACCAGTGGGATGCGGTCTAAGCGGGAGGGAAGGCCTGTTGTGAAGTGTCCTACAGGGCAGATCCCAGGGGACAGGTATCAACCAATGATTTGATCAGACGGAACGGTCACTTTTTTTAAGCGTACAGTGCAGTGTCACTAGTGACCTTCACAATGTTGTGCTACCGTCACCACCATCATCTCCAGAACATTTTCACCTCCCCAAACGGAAACTCTGTGCCATTGACCACTACATCCCCTCTGCTCCCCAGCCCCTGGCTACCACAGTGGCTTTCTGTCGCTGTGTGGCTGCTCTCGGGGCCACATAGAGGTGAAATGATGCAGGTTTGTCTTTGTGTTGCTGGCTCATTTCACTCGGTAGAATGTCCTCAAGGCTGGATGATATCCCACGGTATGGGCGGCCCACATGCTGACTGTGTACTCACCCATGATGAACATTGGGGTGCTTCCCCCTCCTGGCTGTGGTGAAGAACGCTGCTATGAACATGGGGGCGCAAGTATCTGCTAGCATCCCTCCTTTACCCTTGGTCGGGGTATTAATCCAGAGCTGGCATTGCTGAATCTTGGGAGCATGAAAAAAAAATATTTTTATTAATTTCAGAGAGAAAGGGAGAGAGAAATAGAAACCTCAATGATGAGAGAGAATCATGGATCTGCTGCCTCCTGCACACCCCACACTGGGGATCAAGCCCACACCGGAGCGTGTGCCCTGACTGGAAATGGAAACCCTGACCTCCTGGTTCATAGGTCGATGCTCAACCACACCAGCTGGGCTGTAGCCCATCTTAATTGTGTCTTTCACAAATGTCCAGAAGTGGAACTGCCTGTTAGAAGGTCTGTACATTTTTTGATTGACTTTAGAGACAGAGAGAGAGGGCGAGAGCGAAACATTGATTTGCTGTTCCACTGACTGATGCATTCATTGGTTGATTCTTGCTTGTGCCCTGAGCAGGGATTGAGGCCGCAACCTTGGCCTATTGGGAAGACGCTCTAACCACTTAGCGAACCCTGCCAGGGTGAAAGTCTGAATATGTGACGGCTTTCAGTAAATGTTGCCCTAGGACCCTTCGCCAGCCGAGCATGGGGGTCCCAAGTGTCTCCATTCTGGAATATGGCATCTCCCTCTCCAATATAGCGCCGCTCACCCCCGGGGGGCCGTTCAGGCCGTGGGTCCCACCCCATGACGCCCTCTATTGGTTTGCAGATCCCCTGGAAACAGCCATGGCCTTTTTTGTCAGCCCCAATTGCCAGGCAGCGAGTTTCGCCTTCAACATTCTGGGATGGATGTTCTCCATGATTTGCATGGGCCTGCCTGAGTGGCGGGTGTGGCACATGGAGAGCAGCTCCGCCCCGTCCCAGGGGCTGGCCTGCATTGGGATGTGGAAGGTCTGCGCTTACCAGTCCGCCAACCTCCACAGCAGAAAAACAGAGTGTCACCGCTACCGCTACAGTGACACCGACCTGCCGCTCGACATCCGCGTCGCTCAGAACCTGCTGCTGGCCGCCAGCCTCCTCGGGCTCCTGGGGAAGGCGCTCACGGTCACGGGCCTGCTGAGAGTGTACGCGGGACACCTGCAGAAGAACACCTCCTGCAATCTGTTCTGCGCTTCCGGAGTCCTGAGCATCATAGCGGGTGCATTTATCCTCACTGCTGTGATCTGGAACCACCACTCCGTGATGAATGAAGAGGGCATACGCTTCCCGCCATCCTTCCACATCCCCTTCAGGCCGGACCGGCAGGAGATGGGCAGTGCCGTGCTTATGGCGGTTCTGGCTGCCTTCCTCATGCTGTTGAGTGGGATGCTGACCATCTCCTTCCAGCTGCCCCCCATCATCCGTGTGTACCCCGAGGTCTCGCAAGTGTGAGATTCCCGGTGGCACAGCTTTGGGAATCCATGAGAGCCGCTTATGGGGGTGCAGTGTTATCAGGATGCTCTATGAAATAGTTCCAAGGCAAAGGTCATTCTGGGCAGAAAGTGGCCATTGGCTTCTATGTCCAAATTGGGCTCATTGATTGGTTAAGGAACTTTCATTAAAAAAATTCCAAAAAACCCCACTGTCTACCTGTCTTACTGAATCTGGATTTTAATTAGTATTGGGTAAATAATCAATGCTAGACACCTACTGTGTGGAAATGAGAGTTGCTGGGACTCTCCCAGCTCCCTCTCAAACGCCCACTAAAGACAGCCGGCCTGACCTTCCATGGCGTGGCCCTAATACCTCTCCACCACATGCAAGTCCCCACATGTGCAAGAGCAGAACAGCGGAAGGAATCCCCCTTCCACTATCAGACTCAACATTTACCACGAAGTGCCCATATTCGCTTTCTCTCTCCTTCCTTCTCTTCTTTTCATCTATTTTTCTTTTTCCGAAGATCTTTAACGCAAACCCCAGACTTCACGTTCCTTCATCCCTACGCACTTCAAAATTATTCTCTAAAGAAAAGGACATTTCCGCCCTAACCATAGTATACCTTTAAGGTTAACTATTTCTTATGAACATCAAATACCAGAATTTTTAAATGCTTCAAAAGTAATTCTACACTTTTTTTTCTGTTCAGATTATTTATTCACTTGATTCTTAGATTCACTTGTTGATAGATGCATTTTTGTTGTTCATAATTAGTATCTTTACCTTTTTCTTCTTCTTCCTCTTCTTAAAGGATACCCTTCAGCACTTCATATAATACTGGTGTGGTGGTGATGAACTCCTTTAGCTTTTCCCTATCTGTGAAGCTCTTTATTTGACCTTCAATTCTGAATGATAGCTTTGCTGGATAAAGTAATCTTGGTTGTAGGTTCTTGGTATTCATCACTTTGAATATTTCTTGCCACTCCCTTCTGGCCTGCAAAGTCTCTGTTGAGAAATCAGCTGACTGTCGTATGGGTATTCCCTTGTAGGTAACTGAGTTTCCTTCTCCTGCTGCTTTTAAGATTCTCTCTTTGTCTTTTGCTCTTGGCTTTTTAATTATGATGTGTCTTGGTGTGGTCCTCTTTGGATTCCTTTTGTTTGGGGTTCTCTGCACTTCCTGGACTTGTAAGTCCATTTCTTTCACCAGGTAGAGGAAGTTTTCTGTCATTATTTCTTCATTAGGTTTTCAATATCTTGGTCTCTCTCATCCTCTGGCACCCCCATAATTCTGATGTTGGTATGCTTGAAGCTGTCCCAGAGGCTCCTTACACTATCCTCGTATTTTCGGATTCTTTTTTCATTTTGCTTTTCTGGTTGGGTGTTTTTTGCTTCTTCGCATTTCAAATCTTTGCCTTGATTCTTGCGCTCCTCTGGTCTGCTGTTGGGAGTCTGTATAATATTCATTATTTCAGTCCGTGTATGCTTAATTTCTCGTTGGTTCTTTATTACAACATCGAGGGTCTCATTAGGTTTCTTGAGGATCTCAATAACTTTATCGGCAGCTTCTAGACAGTTCTTGGGAGACAAAAGTGTGGTTCTGAACTCAATATCCTCCATTGACAGTTTTGTCCTGTTTCTTTGTCTCCGCATTTTTTATGCTTTCTTGGTGCACCCCTAGTGGTCTTTGTGTGCAGTCCTCCTGTAGTTAAGCCTTGATTGTTGTAGTTAATACTAGGGCGATTTGACCTCCAGGCCAGCTGGCTGTGAGAATCAGCTGTGTCTGCAGTGGGAAAACTTCTGTCCTCTAGGGAGGTGCTAATCTAGCCTTTGGCTGAGGCTATTTGGCAAATGGCTCTGTGCAGGGCTTGGGCGGGGCGGGTCGCAAGGGATCAACAGGGCGGGTGGAGGGAGCAGTTATGGCTGCTCTCAGTCCCGTCCCCAGAGGCTCTGCCTCTCAGAGTCCCAGCAACCGCTGCAAACCTCGGAGAGAAAGCTGCCCTCACGTTCCGACTGATGCCAGACAGTCCCGCTTCTCCCGTTTGAGTCTGGGTCCCTAGAGAGTCGCCCAGAACTGGAGCTCAGGGCCTGAGCCTCCCTCCCGATTGAAAATGACAACCGCGCCCTCAGCTACCAGCCCGCTCCGCGCGCACCTCCGCACCTTTGTATTTTCCACACTGCGCCTCCTCTGAGTCGCGTATGCTGTTCTCTTTCCTTCTAGTTGAAGAATTTCCCCTCAGCCAGTCTTCCTGTGGTTCTGGGCGATGTCCGTTCCGTCTTTTAGTTGTATTTGTGAAGTGGTTGTTCGAGGCAGCTAACTCCGGTGTTTACCTAAGCCGCCATCTTGGTTTTTTCAATCTCTTTTTGGGGAAGGATAATCTCCTTCAGTCACTTCCTTGTAGCTTGTCAGTGATTCTACACTTTTATTTCTTTACTAGGGGCCCGGTGCACGAAATTCGTGCACTGGGTGGGTAGGTGGGGGGGTAGAGTGTCCCTCAGCCCAGCCTGCCCCCTCTCACATACTGGGAGGCCTCAGACGTTGACCCCTATCACCCTCCGATTGCCTGATTGGCCCCTTGCCCAGGCCTGATGCCTCCGCCAGAGGTGTCAGGCTTGGACAGGGGACCCCCATCTCCCCCCGATCACTGGCTCTGGCCCCCGCCCAGGCCTGAGTCCTCTGGCCCAGGAATCATGCCTGGGCAGGGGACCCCCATCTCCCTCTGATCGCCTGCTCCACCCCCCGCCCAAGCCTGACGCCTCTGACCCAGGCTTCAGGCCTGGGCAAGGGGACCATCATATCCCCCCAATCCCCGGCTCCGCCCCCCACCCAGGCCTGATGCCTCGGCCAGAGGAGTTGACCCTCATCACCCTCCGATCACCAATCACCGGATCGGCCCCTTGACCAGGCCCGAGGCCTCCGGCAGTGGTGTCAGGCCTGGGCAGGGGACCCCCAGCTCCCCGCGGTTGCAGGCTCCGCCCCTGCCCAGGCCTAACACCTCTGGCCTAGGCGTCCGGCCCAGGCAGCGGGGACCTGCAGTGGCAGCGGGGGGCGCTGCGATCGTGGGCTTCGCTTTAGGCCCAGGCAAGGGACCCCTAGCTCCTGGGACTGCCAGCTTCGACCGTGCCCAGCTCCCATCGCTGGCTCCACCCCTACTTCCTGCTATCACTGGCCAGGGCGGCAAAGGTGCCTGATTCTCTGATCATGGCCGGGGGGCAGGGCAAAGCCGCCTTTGCCCTGCCCCCCAGCTCTTAGCTCCCCCCTGGGTTTCCGATCACTGTCAGTGGCAGGGGGCTTCTTCCTGCTTTCCCTTTCGCCTCCCTGCATTGTGCCTACATATGCAAATTAGCCGCCATCTTGTTGGCAGTTAACTGCCAATCTTAGTTGGCAGTTAATTTGCATATAGCCCTGATTAGCCAATGAAAACAGTATCGCCGTACGCCAATTACCATTTTTCTCTTTTATTAGTGTAGATTCTCATTGCATAAGATGTTCACTCTGCCTCTTTAGTCTTAATTATTTTTTTAAGAGGGAGGAATTCTCTTTTAAAAATATTTTTTTTTTCATTGATTTCAGAGTAGAAGGGAGAGGGAGAGATAGAAATATCGATGATGAGAGACAATCATCGATTGGCTTCCTCTTATGCATCCTCACTGGGATCAAGCCCCCAGTCAGGAGTCAAACCGTAACCGCTTGGTTCCTAGGTCCACGCTCAACCACTGAGCCACACCAGCTAGGCTGAAATAGGCTTCTACTCAAAGAATATTTAAGTCTCTAAGCACACAGTGCTTGAAAAAAAAACCCTCCCTGGGCATAAGTCTATCAGCAATATAAATCTGTGTTCCAAAGACATTGCCTGTGGACCTGAGAATGTTCAATGGAACCTTTGCCCCTGGGCTTTGAATCCGATCTGTGGGCCATGAGTCTTCCCTCTACTCTCTGAGGGAGCGAGTGGACAGTGGTGGAAGCCTTCTGTAGGAAATGTCCCTTCGCTGCCTGCCATGATGTGCACACTGTCCTTAGAACTGGGAGGAAGTCACAGCCTCTGCAATGAGTTAGAGACCCTGGCTCCCTTCCCAGGGGTTTGAAAGGGGCCTCTGCCTCCCCTGGGACGTTCAGGGCTGGCCTTGGGCCGAGTCTTACCCATTCTCCATGCAGGTCTGGGATGGCTGGGAAATGGCTGCTAGGGAAACACCTGTAGTCGGTCTCATTTTTTACAAAAATATATTTTCATTGATTTTACAAAGAGGAAGGGAGAGGGATAGAGAGTTAGAAACATCTATGAGAGAGAAACACTGATCAGTTGCCTCCTGCACGCTCCCTACTGGGGATCGAGCCTGCAACCAGGGTACATGCTCTTGATCAGAATCAACCCCGGGACCCTTCACTCCGGGGGGCGACGCTCTATCCACTGAGCCCGGTTTGAAAGAGGATGTGTGTTATTTAAGTGAGTCAACCCTCTGGTTATTTGAAAAGAGAAGCTCTTGGGAGACATGCTTCTGATGAGGACCCCGATACTGGAACCCGATACCCTGCGAAGGGCGGCGTACCTGCCTCCTGCTGGTCACGCGGGGGAATGACAGAACCGCTGGGGCTGAGGAAAGCAGTCTCTTGACCCCTCTTGGCCTTCAGTGTCTGCAGAGAGCAAGCGGACAGGTCATGAGGTTCAGACGCAGAAGGTGAGGCGGCCACCAGCGGGGTCTGCTCTGGGACAGCGGGGAAAGGAGTTCCAAGCCCCTGTCTATGGCTCTTTGGCAATGACTGTTTAAGGGACTCACTTTATTCTTTTTCACAGGACTAAGGCAAGAGAACGTGTCCTGCTCATTTCCCGAGTGTACAGCACTGAGAGGTTGCCTGAGGGCGGTGGCATTTCTCTCCTCCTTCTCCTCCCTGGGAATCCTGCAAGGTGCCCAGGAGCCAGAGGCTGCCCTGTGGCCTTTGGCTCGGGGCCAGCGTGGGACCGTGCCAGGCCCTTTGCTGGGGACACCAGGCAGGGAGGAGTCCCTGGTGACAGCACTGGCGGAGGGAGGCCGAGCAGAGGCAGCGCCTGGGTCACAGCGTGCCCTCTGAGACACCAGCAGAGGTGGTCACAGCGCCAGTCCCGCCCCGCGAGCTGCGTTTCCTGCTCAGGAGTGGCTTTGGCCTTTCTCTTCCTCGTTCTCCCTTTTTGCCATCCCCCCCGTGGGCCCTTCCTTCTCCTCCCTGCCCACCGCCATTCCCGGGTCATGTGTCCCATGGAGACAGGAAATGTGCAACTGGAGGCAGAGTCGGGTGCCAGCCAAATTTAAGGTAGAGGAGAGGGGAGGGGAGGTAGAGGAGAGGGGAGGGGAGGTAGAGGAGAGGGGAGGGGAGGTAGAGGAGAGGGGAGGGGAGGTAGAGGAGAGGGGAAGGGAGGTAGAGGAGAGGGGGAGGGGAGGTAGAGGAGAGGGGGAGAGGAGGTAGAGGAGAGGGGGAGGGGAGGTAGAGGAGAGGGGAAGGGAGGTAGAGGAGAGGGGGAGGGGAGGTAGAGGAGAGGGGAGGGGAGGTAGAGGAGAGGGGAGGGGAGGTAGAGGAGAGGGGGAGGGGAGGTAGAGGAGAGGGGAGGGGAGGTAGAGGAGAGGGGAGGGGAGGTAGAGGAGAGGGGGAGGGGAGGTAGAGGAGAGGGGGAGGGGAGGTAGAGGAGAGGGGGAGGGGAGGTAGAGGAGAGGGGGAGGGGAGGTAGAGGAGAGGGGAGGGGAGGTAGAGGAGAGGGGAGGGGAGGTAGAGGAGAGGGGGAGGGGAGGTAGAGGAGAGGGGGAGGGGAGGTAGAGGAGAGGGGGAGGGGAGGTAGAGGAGAGGGTGAGGGGAGGTAGAGGAGAGGGGAGGGGAGGTAGAGGAGAGGGGAGGGGAGGTAGAGGAGAGGGGAGGGGAGGTAGAGGAGAGGGGAGGGGAGGTAGAGGAGAGGGGGAGGGGAGGTAGAGGAGAGGGGAGGGGAGGTAGAGGAGAGGGGAGGGGAGGTAGAGGAGAGGGGGAGGGGAGGTAGAGGAGAGGGGAGTGGAGGTAGAGGAGAGGGGAGGGGATGGGAGCTCTGCAAGTGGAACAGAACAGAGCCTCCCGACAGGACCCAGGTCAGCTTCCCCCACTGTCCTGGGCCGTGGACTGTCCAGGGAGGTCGCCCCTTGGCCTGGCCCTGGCTCCCATCAGGGCACACTTTCTCCCATCATGGTGGCCCTTCCTCCAGGCTTTCTACTTAAGACTCTGATGAATTACAGTGACTATCTCGTCCAAGACCTCAAAAAGGACATTTCTATTGTAGAAAGACTTCAAGTCTTTTTTTAAAATATACTTTTACTAGAGGCCCGGTGCTCAAAAATTTGTGCACTTGGGGGGGAAGAGGGTCCCTCAGCCCGGCCTGTGCCCTCTCGCAGTCTGGGACCCCTCGGGAGATAATGACGTGCTCGCTTAGGCCTGCTCCCGCGTGGCAGAGGGCAGGCCCAATATCTAGGTGCAGCACCTGGTCAGGCTCAGAGCAGGGCTGATTGGGGAGTTGGGGCGCCGCCCCCTGTCATGCACAGAGCAGGGCAGATCGGGAGGTTGCCATGCCACCCTCAGTCATGCTCAGGGTAGGGCCGATTGGGGGGGTTGGGGCACCGCCCCCTGTCACTCTCAAGGCAGGGTCGATGGGGAGGTTGTGGCGCCACCCCCTGTCACGCACAGAGCAGGGCCGATCAGGGGGTTAGGGCGCTGCCCCCTGTCACTCACAGAGCAGGGCCCATCAGGGGGGTTGGAGCTCCGTACCCTGTCACACACAGAGCAGGGTGGATTAGGGGGTTGGGGCGCTGCACCCTGTCACACTCAGGGCAGGGCCGATGGGGAGGTTATGGCTCTACCCCGTCACACACAGAGCAGGGCCCGTGGGGGGGGGGCGGGGGGTTGGGGCGCTGCACCCTGTTACACACAGAGCCGCACGGCGATCAGGGGTTTTGGGCGCTGCCCCCTGTCACACTGATCCCGGTGCCGGGAGACATATTACCCTTTTACTATATAGGATAGAGGCCTGGTGCACGGGTGGGGGCCGGCTGGTTTGCCCTGAAGGGTGTCCTAGATCAGGGTGGGGGTCCCCACTGGGGTGCCTGGCCAACCTGGGTGAGGGGATGATGGCTGTTTGCAGCTGGTCACACGCCCTTCAGGGTGGGGGTCCCCACTGGGGTGCCTGGCCAGTCTGGGTGAGGGGCTGAGGGCTGTTTTCAGGCTGGTGGATGACTGAAGCTCCCAACCGCTCCTTTTTTTTTATTTTTTTAATTTATTCTGGGCCAGCTTTAGCTCTGAGGCTTGGCTCCAGCTCTTAGGCCTCCACTGCTGAAAGCAGGTATCTGGTTTGTTTGGGTTCTATAATCAAAACACTGTTTCAACTCCAGCTCTGAGATCCCGGCTGGCTCAAAGCAGGTTTCTGGGGTTTTGTTTAGCTTCTATATTTGTAACAATGTTTCAAACTGCAAGCTCAGAGGCCAGCAGTGGCAGGCGGGGAACGTTGGAGTCCTCCATCACTGAAGCAAGCAAGCCTCATGTTCGCTTCAAGCTGCCTGGCTGCCGGCCGCCATCTTGGCTGGCAGTTAATTTGCATATCGCCCTGATTAGCCAATGGGAAGGGTAGCGGATGTACGGCTAATTACCATGTTTCTCTTTTATTAGATAGGGATTGTTTTCAGATAGGAAGGGTGAGGGAGAGAGAGAGAAACATCAATGATGACAGAGAATCATGGATTGGCTGCCTCCTGCCCTCCCTACACTGGGGATGGAGCCCGCAACTGGGGCATGTGCCCTTGACCAGAATAGAAACTGGGACCCTTCAGTACCCAGGCCAGTGCTCTATACCTGTGGTTGGCAAACTGCGGCTCACGAGCCACATGTGGCTCTTTGGCCCCTTGAGTGTGGCTCTTCCTAAGCCTTAGGAGAACCCTAATTAAATTAATAATGATGTACCTACCTATATAGTTTAAGTTTAAAAAATTTGGCTCTCAAAAGAAATTTCAATTGTTGTACTGTTGATATTTGACTCTGTTGACTAATGAGTTTGCCCACCACTGCTCTATACTGAGCCAAACCATCCAGGGCAAGACTTCAACTCTTGAAGACCTGTTCCGTGACTCTGGCCCTTTAAGAAGACTATTGTCACAGGCCTGCAGACCAGCCCTGGGAGCCACGGAAACATAAGAATGTTTGGTTTCCTTATCTCTGTTACAGCTTGGCAGTGGCTACCATTTGTACCTCTGAGACATTCTCCTCCTGCCTTTTTGTATTGGTTGGGTAATCATTGAGCTTTATTCTTCACCGTGGTTAGAAAGCCCTGAGATTTATTTGGGCGGGGGGCAGCCCATCACTTTATTTAATGCTTTTATTTGCTCTGTGAACAGGTAAACGGTCATCAGTGGTCTTACAGGAGAGATGAACCCAGGCCACGTTCCTGCCTGCCTTCCTTCTTTCCTTTCTTCCTTCCTACCTGCTCTCCTTCCTTCCTACCTTCTCTCTTCCCTTCCTTCCTTCCTTTCTACTTTCTTCCTTCCTTCCTCCCTTCTTTCCTTCCTTTTTCTCCTTCCTACATTCTTTCCATCTTTCCTACCTTCTCTCCTTCCTTCCTTCCTTCCTTCCTTCCTTCCTTCCTTCCTTCCTTCCTTCTTCATTTCTTTTCTTCCAATGATCTTCCTTCCTTCCTTCCTTCCTTCCTTCCTTCCACCAATCCATCCTTCCTTTCTTCTACCCTTCTTTCCCTCCATCTTTCCTTCCTTTTTTCCATCCATCCTTCCTTTCTTCTTTCCATTCATCCTTCCTTCCTTGCCTACATCCTTCCTTTCTTGTATCTTTCCTTCCTTTCTCCCTTTCTCCCTTCCTCCCTTTCTTGTTTCCTTCCTTCCACCTTCTCTCCTTCCTTCTTTCTTTTCTTGCTTTGTTTCTTCCTTCCTTTCTACCTTCTTTCCTTCCTTCCTTCCTTCCTTCCTTCCTTCCTTCCTTCCTTCCTTCCTTCTGTCCATCCTTCCTTTCTCTTTCTTCCTTCCTTCTCTCCATCCATCTATCATTCCTTCCTTTCGTCCTTCCCTCCTTCCCTCCTTCCTTTCTTCCTTTTTTGCTTCCTTCCTTCCTTTTTTTAAAATAATATTTGCTTTTTAAAAATATGTTTTTCTTGATTTTAGAGAGAGAGGAAGGAAGAGGGAGACAGAGAGAGAAACATCAATGATGAGAGAGCAACATTGATCGACTACCTCCTACATGCCACCTACTGGGGATTGAGCCCACAACCCAGGCATGTTCCTATGAACCTCCTGGTTCTCAGGTCAATGCTCAATCAGTGAGTCACACTGGCCTGTCTGAATTCCATCCCTTTTCAAGGCTGAGTAATATTCCACTGCATGGATAGACCACGTATTGTCTATGCACTCATCTGAGATGAACATTGGGCTGTTTCCACCTCTTAGCTATTGTGAATAACGTTGCTATGAGCATGGGTTTGCAACTATCTGCTTGTACCCCTGCTTCCCTTTCTTTTGGGTATAAATCCAGAAGTGGGGCTGTTGTACCAAATGCTAATTGTATGCTTAATTTGTTTTGAGGAGTCTCCATACCATTGTCCACAGCGGCTGCACCATGTTATACTCCCATCAGCAATGCACAGTGATTCCATTTCCTCCACATTCTTGCCCAAACTGGCTTTTGTTGTTGTTGGTAAAGTATCAGCTTTTAAAGGTATTTAATCACATCGAGGTAAAGGTGACAAGGAAGCAAGTATTTTTTTTTAAGCAAGTATTTTTTATTTTCCCATATGCTGTTGTCCTTCAAGATTCACTTTATTTTTTTAAAAAAATATATTTGTATTGATTTTTTTTTTCAGAGAGAGAGGAAGGGAGAGAGGGGAGAGAGAAACATAGAAGATTGGCTACCTCCTGCACGCCTCCTACCAGGAATCAAACCCACAACCCAGGCATGTGCCCAGACTGGGAATCAAACCAGCAACCTTTGGGTGCATGGGATGATGCCAAACCAATGAACCACACCGACCAGGGCCGCTTTCATTTTTAAAGGACATAGAGGAGGCCACATATGGCCAGTATTAAAACTAACATGGGATTTGTGTTTTCACTGATACTCTTTTTTCGTTGTTGTTAATCCTTACCTGAGGATATTTTTTCCATTGATTTTTAGAATGGAAGAGAGGGAAGGAGGGGGGAGAGAGAAAAGAGAGAGAGAAACATTGGTATGAAAGAGACACATCATTTGGTTGCCTCCCATATGCTTCTTGAACAGGGCCAGGGATCAGACCTGCAGCCCAGGTACATGCCCTTGACCGGGAATTGAACCCGAGACCCTTCAGTGTGCGGGCTGATGCTGTAACCACTGAGCAAACCAGCCAGGGCTCATTGATACTCTTTTGATATGAATAAATGCCACTTGATATTAGGACTGCCAGAAAGCACAGTGTCAACAGCAACGGCTTGGGAGACTGGGTGGGCTGTTGATATCTGTGGGACCTTGAGGAGGTTACTTAACCTCTCTGTGCTCAGGCCCCTCATCTGTAAGATGGGATCGCCACTGTCTGTGTCACATTGGGTGGCCACGAGGACTGAAGGCGTTAATATTCATATGGTGCTTGAAGTGGGCACGGCCCGTGCAGAGCACAGGGTACAGGGAAGAAGTCTTTGGTGCGGGGAGGGATTTGCCGGGCTTGGTTCCGAGCCCCGCCCTCTACCTGACCACAGCTCTCGCACTGCAGGGGCTCCTCTCTCCTGGTGGACCGTTTCCTGTTGGCTGCACCCTCCCCTCCCGTCCACGTTTCCTGCTGCTCCGAAGATCACCCACAGTCCGAGCTCCTGAACATGCCCCCCGAGGAGGACTACTGGTAAAACGTCTGAATCAGATACACGGGGTCTTTCCATTTGGTCTTGAGGAAAGACAGGTCCCCAGGCCCCAGGTGCAGACACAGACCCACCCAAACGTCCCCCGGCTGCAAGCACAACCTTCTCCTTCCGGACTCCACTCGGCCAAGCCCACTGGGCCTGGTCCACTCCCTCAGCCTCCGTTGGCAGGAGGAGGCATTATTTCTGCAGCATGAGGTCATCACACTGGCCGTGAACCCACCCCATCTCTGGAGGGAATGTCCCCAGGGGTGACACGTAGACATCACGCTCCCCTGGGGACAGTGGGGCGGCCGATACTCTGTTGGGCATGTTAGGCTTCCCAGCAGGGAGCTAGGGTTTGGAGGTGCCGAGCAGCATCTGCCTGGGCAGCTGCCTGTGGGATCCTTTCTGGGCGGACCCCGCCTCCTTCCCTCGTGTTAATCAGCAGAGAGGGGCCTGGGAACCTCACTTTCTGGTTAGCCCAGCAGCTGCTCCCAAGGATTCAAATCACAACAGATCCAGCCCTGGCCAGTGTGGCTCAGTGGATAGAGCGTCAGCCTGCGGACTGAAGGGTCCCGAGTTCAACTCCGGTCAAGGGCACATGCCCAGGATGCGGGCTCCATTCCCAGTGGGGGGACGTGCAGGAGGCAGCCGATCAGTGATTCTCTCTCATCATTGATGTTTCTCTCTCTCCTCCCTTCCTCTCTGAACTAACATATATATATATGGAGAGAGAGAGAGAGAGAGAGAGAGAGAGAGCACCAATTGAAGGCCAATATGTACGTAGGCCTCTTAGATATGTGGCTTAGACAAGAAGAACCAGGGGACAGGGCTCACGCGTCTGTCTGTTTTTTCTCTTTGCTGCTGCCTCGCCTTCAGGCAGCCTTGGGGGACGCCCTTGCTCCTCAAAAGCCTGGCCGTCCTCCTGGCGTACGTGTCGTGGGCCTTCAGCCTGACCATAGCCAACAGCCACTCCTGGCGCGTGTGGGAGTTCCGCAACCAGAGCATCGCCGTCATCCACATTGGACTCTGGGAAACTTATTACGTCGAAACCTTTAACATGACCGGCCTGAACCTGAAGGTGTCCGTGTCCGCCAAGCTCAATTCGAGCTGGGGCATTCCGGATGAGATCTACTACGGCCAGGACCTGCTGCTGCTGGCCAACTTCCTGGCGCCCGTGGCCCTGGTGTTTAGCACGCTGGCCACCTGGGCCTGCTGGACCGGCGCCCCGTACCCCCATTTCTTCCGCTCCTGCTACAACACCGCCGCCCTCCACCTCTTCCTCACCTGCTTCTGCCTCACGCTCACCGTGGCCTGGAACTTCATCGTCGACCTTTACGGCCAAACCACCCTGGAGTTTCCACCGAAGTTTCCTGTGAGCAAAGAGATGATCCAGAGTAAGGGCGTCTCCTACGTGCTGCCGCTGGGCATCCTGGCCTGCATCTTCTCGCTCATCAGCGCCATTATCTTCGTCATGGACAGCTGCGCCATGGAGGAGGAGGAGCCCCCATTGTTGATGTCTATGGTCTGAATGGAGGGCCCTCTCTCCGCCGTGGCTGGCAGGCGCTTTCCGGAAGAAATGTCCTGTGTACGCTTCATAGTGTCGTCACCATCCAGGCGTTTCCAATAAAACAGGCTTGGCTTTCCAGGGTGTCTCTGAAGCTCGTATTCTCCTCCCCTGCTCCCTTCTGCAAGCTGCTCCTTTCTTGGGAGCTGCTCGCGTGCTGAAACCTGTAGGCAAACATATTCTGTATCTACGGTCACAACGCAAAGGCCCTGGCCGGTGTGGCTCAGTGGTTGAGCATCGCCCCCCCCCCCACACCAGGTGGTGGCCGGTTCAATTCCGGGTCAGGGCACATGCCCGGGTTGCGGGCTTGATCCCCAGTAGGGGGTGTGCAGGAGGCAGCCGGTCCCTGATTCTCTCTCATCACTGATGTTTCTCTCTCTCTCCCTCTCCCTTCCTCTCTGACATCAATAAATAACATACAGAGTCCACACCTCAGGCGAGCAGTGAGACGGGCGTCCAGGCCAGCAGTGGGGCCTGGGAGTGAGACCAGGTGAGACCACACATGGGCTGTGAAGAGCCGGCCGTGTGCGGTCATCGGCTGGGGCCCACTCACGTCTGACACGGCTGCAGCCGGGAGCTCATGGGCAGCGGCCAGCAGAAGCGCCCTCTGACCTCTGAGCGGAGCCCGGCAGGACGGCCCTGCAGCGAGTGGAGGGAAGAGCAGTGGGCCCCGATCCCAGAGGCTGCTTCCAGGTCCTGGCCCCGGGCCACCGTGTCCCGGCTTGTGCCCTGGAGGGACCTGCTGATACGGTGACCTGGCCACAGTGACAGGCACAGGGGCCCCGGAGCCTCCCGGGTTGGCGAGAAGCGGGGCCACACACATCAGCGGCAGAGCCCTCCCGGCTCCCAGTCCAGCTCCGCTCCATCCGGCCGAGGGCAGCCGGCCTGGCTCTGACTGTGCAATGGGAAGGCCGGGCTGGGCTGGCCCCCGGGGCACTGGCTGGGGTCAGGGAGGACTCTGCCTTCTGCAGGGACAGGAACCGGCCAGCAAAGGGCGACAGCCTCCCGCCTCCCAAGGCAGGCAGCTGGGCTGGGCAGGGGGGATGGGGGGACCACACCTGATTCCCCTTCAGCAGGGTCAGGGGGAGGCTAAGCGAGGGCTTTGGGGCCGGGTGGGCACCCAGCTGCCCTGGGAGGCCTGTGCCGCCTGCCACTCTGCAGACGGGTCCACTGCGCAGGCCGAGCCCTCCAGGAGCTGGACGCCAGCACAGACTTGGTGCTCAGGGCATTTGGGGGGCAGGGGGAGGCAAGAGGAGTGCCCACCTGGGGTCTGCACCCCTCTGTCTAAGGGGGTTTGAGGGCCCCGGGGCTGCAGGCAGGACCTGGGGGATTGGTGACGGGCTGGGGCCCGGGCTCAGCAGGTCCCTGGAGCTGCAGGGAGCGCGGAGGGTGCTGTGCGCTGCATGGGGGCTCCAGGGGGTGAGAGATGCTGCCACCGATGTGGGGTGGCATCAGGGACTTGGACCAGGCGGCACCGGGGCAGAGCCACGTCTCACAGAGCAGGTGCAGGAAGTCAGCCAGTTTGCAGACCCGAATCCATTTCTTTTCGAGGTAAAACAATCTGCCAGAGAGGCAGGTGGTGGAAGCCAGGCCCAGGAAAAATGCTAGTAATGGCACTTTGTCATCTAAGCCACAGACAGTGGGGCGCGGGGAGGCAGGGCGTTCTCCACGCAAGGCCCTCGCCCCAATGCAGCTGGACAACGCCAAGGTCACCAGTTGGGAGGGACCGTGGGACAAAGAGAGTAGCCCGCCCAAGGGCACTGGTGCAATGACAGGACCCCTGACCGCTGGGGGTGGAGGGGGTGGGGGAAAGGGTGAAGCCCATCAGAGCAATGGCCACAGGGTGAGGGGCCGCTTACCCAGAGGTCGCGGGTAAAGGAGACACAGACTCTGGGCAGCCCAGGGTTCCATTTTTAGCTCTGCCCTTTAACTGCTGTGTGCCCTCAAGGAAGTCGCTCGCCCTCTCTGTGCTGCAGAAGTCTCACCTGTTCCATGGGCCACAGCTGCTCCTCACAGGAGTGGGGGGTGATTGTGTGTGTGCCCCGCTTGCCCTGAGAGCTTTCCACTTCGTAGTCAGCACCCGGGCCTCACCACCCTCCCCTCCCCGAGCCTCCAGGGACGGCACGGGCCCCTCTGACCTCTGGCATGGACTCTGGACGGGCCACTGCTCTCCTGTCTCCTTCCAATCCCAGCTGTCACAGTCCAGCAGGAAAGAGATGGCACGCCCAAAGGATTTTCTGGAAGGACTTTGGCAAAGGGACTGTTGACAGATGTGAGAGCAGGGGCAGACAGCCAACCGGGAGGTGGCACCCCGGAAACAGAGACCCTCCAAGGTCTCAAGGGGGCGGGGCCATGTGAACATGCAGGATGGGCATGTGACCAACCAGAAGTGGGCATGTGAACAAGGGGGTGGGCAAAGTGATCAACTGGAAGTGAGCACGTGAATAAGGGTGTGGACGATGTGATGGTGAGCAAGAGGGCAGGGCCATGTGAAGATTGAAGGGGTGCGGCCAGGAGCCCCCAGAAGCTGAAGAGGCAGGAAGGACCCTCCCTGGAGCCTCTGAGGGAGCACAGCCCCCGACATCCTGATTTCAGATTCTGGCCCCAGAACCGGGAGGGCACCTGTTCCTGTGGGTTAGGCCGGTCTTAGTCATCGGAGCAGCAGCCCCAGGAAACGGGCCCCTCCTTGCCCCTGCTTTTGGGGCTTTGACCAGGTTCTGGGAACAGCTGAGCCCTGTGCCCCGGCAGGGGGACCCCCTAGACCTCTCACTGCGGGGCTCACAGGGAGACCCATCCCTGTGCCTGTGCCTCGGCCCTGCCTCCCGCTCCCCCGGACTCCTGGGCAGTGACAGAGCAGTGGGCGCACCAGGCAGCTGCTGGGTGGGAAGCGCAGGCCACGTGGCTCAGGGCCTCCCCGCCGCCTGGCCGACCTCCCAGCAGCAGGATGATGCAGGGTCCTCCCCAGCCCCGCCCCCCCCCCCCCGGCCTCCCCCTCATGAGTCCAGCCTGGGCCTCGGCTCCCTGGGGCACCTGGGTTGACAGGAGCCAGCAACTGGGTTATGGTGCCCATATTCCAGATGCCAAAACAGAGGCTCCGGGAGGGGGAGCAGAGGCCCCTACTCCAGCCCCCCTCCCCCTCAACTCAGCCCAGCTCACAGGTGTTCCCCCAGCTGCCTCCTGGTTGCCATGGCGTTGGAGGAGGAGGAAGAGGAGGAGATTTCTGAGAAGCAATCCCCAAATTCACACCAGCTGGCCCCTCCTTCCTCATCCCTCTCTCCAGCCTCAAAGCCTCCTTTTGGGCAGGTAAGCTGGGGGGAGGGGGGTTGGCTCTTCCTGGCCAGGCAGCCGGAGCAAAGGAGGTCAAAGAGGCCTCGGGTCCAGGTAGTGGGTTCTGGGACCCCCACCTCACCCAGCAGATTTCCTGGGCCTGGGCTCCATCACCCTCCCCCAGTTCCCAGACCAGGCGGGCTGTTTCCTGCCTCCCTGCCTTCGCACATGCAGTTCCCTCCACCTGGAACGCCCTTCCTCATCCTTCAGGTCCCAGCTTGGCTTTAACTCCCCTGGAGAACCTTCCCTGAGTCCCTCGGGGCGTCCCCTGCATCCTGCACCCTCCCCACCCCCAGTCACAGCCTTTTTCTGGATGATGCTCTCTGGGGGTGGTGAGGTCTTGGGGTGCTAGCTCTGCCTTTGTGCCCCAGCCCCTGGCACAGACAGGTGCTCAGTAAACCCAGAAGGAAGGGAAGGAGGGAGGGAGGGGAGCAAGGGAACACCTCTCATGGGATTGGAGAAGATCTGGACAGTGAGCACCTGGCACGGGGCTGGGCACGGAGCAAAGCCCACTCCCTTCTGCCGCCTCCACCTGAGCCTGGGCCCCAGCACCTTCCGCCTCCTACGATTTCGAGTCGGCTCAGGGGTCGTCTCCACACCCGCAGGCCTGTGTCTGCTGCCCATTAGGATGCGAGGTCATGACACCAGGAGGCAGATGGGCACCAGACTTCTTAAGGAGCTGGTGTGTTAGGGAGGAAGGCCTCCATTCTCTGAAATCCCAAACTGTGGGAGCTTGCAAGGGCCTGAGGGCTGACCTTGAGCAAGGGTTTTCTCACTGAATACTTTCTGCAAACCAAGCCTTACCTGACGCCGTTATATAAAACAGGTGGAAGCTAAGCTGCTTGGGGGCGAAGGGGTGGGTGTTGAAGGCGCCTGGGAGAGGGGACCAGAGTCCCCTTCCCCCTGTGGCTCTGGGTTGGGGGAGATGGGGGTTGGGGTTGGTCCTGGCGGTGGGGTGGGGCAGCCAGGAGAGAGGGGGAGCTCTGGGGAGAGTCCAGAGCTGACATTTACTCACGGTACGGAAGGGCTTCAATTTTCAGAACTGCGTGTTCATGCCCGAATGGCTGGGCCAACGAACTCATCTTTCACAACAAGAAGTCAGTCTATACACACAATGTCCATCGTGCCCAAAGCTGTTTAGTCTACCAATCCATGAACATGGTATATTCCACTTGTTTAATACGTGCTCTTTCTAGAAAATTGAGAGTAATGTTTACTTATTTCTTTTTAACGTTATGTTTTTCATTTTTTACAATTTTAAATTTTACTTGAATTTTACAAAAGAAAAAGAAAGAGAAGTTGATGGAATTGCTGAATTCATAGAAATATTTCCTCTAGACAAGAGAGACTTCCCCTAAAATATCCCTTCAAGATTAAAAAAAAAACAACAGTGAGAACATTAAAGGTTGAAGTCATTATGATTTTCTCCAAGGACATGTTTTTTTGCCCCAGGCAATGTATCAGTGAAAATTCTGCTCTGTGAGATATCTAGGATTTTTAAAAAATATTTTATTGATTTTTTACAGAGAGGAAGGGAGAGGTATAGAGAGTTAGAAACATCGATGAGAAAGAAACATAGGATTTTTATGGTTTCGTGACTTACATTGAAGTCTTTTATCCATTTTGAGTTTATTCTTGTGTATGGTGTAAGTTGGTGGTCTAGTTTCATTTTTTGCATGTACCTGTCCAATTTTCCCAATACCATTTATTGAAGAGGCTGTCTGTACTCCATTGTATGCTCTTGCCTCCTTTGTCAAATATTAATTGAGCGTAATGGCTTGGGTAGATTTCTGGGCTCTCTGTTCTGTTCCATTGATCTGTATGCCTGTTCTTGTGCGAGTTACCAGGCTGTTTTGATTACAATGGCTTTGTAGTATAACTTGATTTTTAGTATTGTGATCCCTTCAACTTTGTTCTATCTCAAGATTGCTTCAGCGATTCAGGGTCTTTTTTGGTTCCATATAAATTTTCTATGTACAATATCATGTCATCTGTGAATAATGACAGTTTTACTTTCTCCTTTCCAATTTGGATAACTTTTTTTCTTGTCTGATCACTGTGGCTAGGAATTTCAGTACTATGTTGAACAGGAGTGGTGAACGCGACATTCCTGTCTTATTCCTGTTCTTAGGGGAAATGGTTTTAGTTTTTGCTATTTAGTATGATGTTAGCTGTACGTTTGTCATATATGGCCTTTATTATGTTGAGGTATGATTCCCTCTATTCCCACTTTACTGAGAGTTTTTATCAAAAATGGTTGTTTGCCCGGCCAGTGTGGCTCAGTGGTTGAGCTTTGACCTATAAATCTCAAGGAGGTCAGGGGTTGATTCCTGGTCAGGGCACGTGACTGGGTTATGGGCTCGATCTCCAGTATGGGGCATGCAGGAGGCAGCCAATCAATGGTTGTCTCTCATCATTGATGTTTCTCTCTCCCTTTCTCTCTAAAATCAATAAAAATATATATTTTAAAAAATTGTTGTTGGCTTTTGGGGTGAATACGCTTTTTCTGTGTCTATTGATATGATCATGTGATTTTTGTCTTTCAATTTGTTTATGTGATGTATCACATTTATAGATTTGTGAATATTGTACCAGCCTTGCATCCCTGGAATAAATCCCACTAGCTCATGGTGTATGATCCTTTTAATATATTGCTGGATCTGATTTGCTGATATTTTGTTGAGGATTTTAGCATCTATGTTCATAGGGACATTGGCCTGTAATTCTCTTTCTTTGTATTGTCTTTATCTGGAATTAGGGTAATGCTGGCCTCATAGAAAGTGCTTGGAAGTGTGCCTTCCTCTTGAATTTTTGGAATAATTTTGAGTAGGATAGGTGTAGTTCTCCTTTGAATGTTTAGTAAAACTCCCTTGTGAAGTCATCCGGACCTGGGTTTTTGTTTGCTGGAAGTTTTTAATTTTTTATTACTGCTTCAATTTCATCAGTGGTTATTGGCCTACTCAGGTTTTCTGATTCTTCCTGACTAAGTTTTGGAAGATTCTATTTTTCTAGTAATATGTTCATTTCACCCAGGTTGTCCAGTTTGTCAGAATATAGTTGTTCATAGTATTTTTTTTATGGTCCAATGCATTTCTGTGGGGTTAGTTGTTACTTCACCTCTTTCGTTTCTGATTTTGTTTATTTGGGTCCTCTCTCTTTGTTTCTTGATGAGTCTGGCTAGTGGTTATCAATCTTGTTTTTCTTTTCAAAGAACCAGCTTTTGGTTTTATTGATCTTTTGAATTGTGTGGGGTTTTTTTAGTCTCTGTCATTTATTTCTGTTCTGATCTTTATTGTTTCCATCCATCTACTTACTCTGGGCTTTTTTTGTTGTTGTCTTTCTAATTCTTTAAGTTGTAGTGTTAGACAAATTATGAAAAGTTTTTCTTGTTGCTTTTTTTATAGGTAGGCCTGTAGGGTTTGTTTTTTGTGTGTGTGTGTGTGTGTGTGTGTGTGTGTGTGTGTGTTTTGTTTTGTTTTGTTTTGAGGAACTTCCCTCTCGGGACTGCTTTCGCTGTGTCCCATAGATTTTGGGTTGTTGTGTGTTAATTTTCATTTGTGTCCAGGAAGTTTTTAATTTCTTCCTTGATCTATTTAGTAACCCATTCATTGTTTAATAGCATGCTATTTAGCCTCCATGTGTTCAAATGTTTTTGAGAGTTTTTACTGTAGTTGATTTCTAATTTCATGCCATTTTGATCTGGTAAGATGCTTGACATGATTTTAATCTTCTTGAGCTTGTTAGTTTGTGTCCTAACATGTGGTCTATCTTTGAGAATGACCCATTTACATGTTCTTGTAGACAGCATATATATGGATTATGTGCACTTGAGAAGAATGTATATCCTGTAGCTTTGGGGTGAAATGTTCTGTAAATGTCAATTAATTCTGTCTGATCTAGTGTGTCATTTAGGATCGCTGTTTCCTTGTTGAGTTTTTGTCTAGAAGATCTATCCAGTGATGTCAGTGGGGTGTTAAAGCCCCCTACTATGATTGTATTGCCATCTATCTCTCCCTTAATATCCTCCAGAAGTTTTTTTTTATATATTTAGGTGCTTCTATATTGGGTGCATATATGTTTACCAGAGTTATATCCTCTAGTTGGATCAATCCCTTTAGTATTATGAAGTGGCCCTCATTGTCTCTTGTTATGGCCTTCATTTTGAAGTCTATTTTGTCAGATATGAGTATTGATACCCCATCTATTTTTTCATTTCCATTTGCATGAAAATTTTGTCCATGCCTTCACTCTCATCCTGTGTGAGTCTTTTGTTCTGAGGTGCGTCTCCTGTAGACAGTATATATTTGGGTCACGTTTTCTTATCCACTCAGCTACCCTATGTCTTTTGATTGGAGCATGTAAGCCATTTATATTCAATGTTATTATCGATAGGTACTTATTTGTTGCCATTACTATTCTTTGTGCCTGTGTTACTCTCTTCCTTTCTATTTCTTCTCCTTACAACAGTCCATTTAGCATTTCTTGCAGTGCTGGAGTATTTTTTAAGAGGCTTGATCATAGGAAAGCAGAGCAAGAATCAAGTACCAAAACTAAGTTCAAGGTTAGCACTCAAATCGCCGAAATGTTGACTATATGGAGAGAACAACTGCACCTTGATCTCTCTCCCCTGTCCAGGAACTCAGAATCCCGAACCCATGGAAAGTGAAATGATGGGCGAGTTTCTCTTCCTTTGTACTCTTCTGGGTACTCTACATTTTCTAGAAAGAGCATATATTAATTTTTAACAATAAGTTATATATGGTATTTTTATCAATATGTGAAGAACACATGTTGTTTATAAATTTTTACATTCATAAAGCATTATTCTATTTTTCCACCAGGTGGCAGCATAAGCCCGTCAAATAAATAGCAAAAATGGTTTCAGGGTATTCTGAAATTGAATGTGGCTGTTATAGTTCAGTGATTTTTAAAAATTTTAAATTTTTTATTGATCTTGGAGAGAGAGAGAGCACTTATTTGTTGTCCCACTTATGCATTCATTGATTTATTCTTTTATGTGTGTGACCAGGGATCGAACAGGACACCTTCAAGTATCAGGATGACACTAACCAACTCCCCGCCCCTGCCAGGTCAATATCTATTAAATTTATAAATGCATGTAGCCATTGGTCATGACCCTGTTTGGAATTTACACTATTAAAAGAAGTATGTAATTTCACCAAATACATACATATATATCTAGTATGTATATTCATGTTCTATATATACACTGTTTATTGCAGCTTTTTTTCTTTTTATCATAGCAGAAAAGAAACCAAAAACCAAAAACAGGAGGCAGAATTTAAAGTACCTGAGCTGAGTCAAATTACTGGTATGTTTTTCTTTTTTTAATATATTTTATTGATTTTTTACAGAGAGGAAGGGAGAGGGATAGAGAGTTAGAAACATTGATGAGAGAGAAACATCGATCAGCTGCCTCCTGCACACTCCCCACTTGTTATGTGCTTGCAACCCAGGTACATGCCCTTGGCCGGAATCGAACCTGGGACCCTTGAGTCCACAGGCTGATGCTCTATCCACTGAGCCAAACCGGTTAGGGTGATATGTTTTTTCTTTTAAGAGGCTTGATGATAGGGGACCAAAGCAAGAATTAAGTATCAAAAACAAGTTGAAGGTTAGCATATGTTTAGCAGAAAAGTTGGCTTTATACAGAGAAACCACTGCACCCAGATCTTTCTCTCTCCCCTGCCCAGGATTCAGAATCCTGAGCCAATGGAAAGTGAGATTGTGGGTGATTTTTGTTTGTATTTTCTTGGGTAATCTCAATGGTCTAGAATGTGCATGTAGTCGTTTTTAATGATAAATTATACGTAGTATATCAGTATGTAAAGAACACATCTGGATTTTATAAATTAGTCTACATTCATGAAGCATTCTTCTCTATATCCACTGGGTGGCAGCATAAGCACATGAAATAAAAATGGTTTTAAGGTACTTGGTCTGAAATTGAAAATGGCTGTTACATAATTCAGTTATTTTTTTAAATTTCTTTATTTATAGGTTGATTTTGGAGAGAGAGGAAGAGAGAGAGAGAGAGAGAGAGAGAGAGAGAGAGAGAGAGAGAGAGAGAGAGAGAAGAGAGAGAGAGAGAGAGAAACATCAATTTGTTGTTTCATTTATCTATGCATCCATTGGTTGATTCTCGTATGAGCCCTGTGCGGGATTGAACCTGCCACTTGGGCATATCAGGATGACTTTCTAACCAAGTCAGCTACTGGCCAGGTCAGTATATATTAAATGTATCAATGCATGTAGCCACTGAGCAAGATCCTGTTTGGAATTTCCGCTACAGAAATAGATATGTAATTTCACAAAGATTATATATACAGTATATACATACATATATATATATATATATGCATACATACACTATATATAAGATGTTCATTACAACATATCTATAATAATAAAAGCATAATATACTAATTAGACCAGACGTCCTTCCGGATGACCTTCTGGACAAAGCCGGGGCTGCAAAGGAAGCCCAGGTCCCGGGTGCCAGAGGGAAGCCAGTGCCGGCAGCCGGGGGAAGGAAGGCCTACTCTTGCACAAATTTCATGCATTGGGCCTCTAGTTTTATCATAACAAAATACCTGAACCAGGAGACAGAACTTAAAGCAACCAAAGCATCTGAGCAGGGTCAGATTATTAGAGTGTTTTTAAAACAAGCTGATCATAGGTCAGCAGAGCAAGAAGCAAGTATCAAAACTAAGTTCAAAGTTAGCACCGAAAATGCAGAAAAGTTGACTTTATACAGAGAGAAACACTGTACCTTGATCTCTCTCCCCTGCCCAGGAACTCAGAATCCTGAACCAGCAGAAAGGGAGAGGATGGGTGAGTTTTTGTTCTTTCTACTTTTCTGGGCCCTTTAAATGTTCTAAAATGAGCAGGTGTTAATTTTAAATAATAAGTTATATGCAATGTCTTTATCATTATGTAAAGAACACACCTGGAGTTTATTATTCTACATTCATAGAGCATTCTTCTATTTTCCCACTGGGTGGCAGCAGAAGCACATCAAATAGAAATGGTTTCACTGAATGTGGCTGTTATACAATTCACTGATATTTTTAAAATTTTTTTCATTGATTGATTTTGGAGAGAGTGGAAGGGGAGAGAGAGAGAGAAGGAGAGAGAGAGAGAGAGAGAGAGAGAGAGAGAGAGAGAGAGAGATCCATTTGTTGTCCCACTTATTTATGCATTCATTGGTTGACTCTCATATGTGCCCTGACCAGGATTGAACCCACAGCCTTGGCGTGTGGGGATGACAGTCTAACCAACTCAGCTACCTGGCCAGGTCAATATCAGTTCAATTTATAAACGCATGTAACTGTTCATCAAGTCCCTGTTTGGAATTTACACTACAGAAGGAGTTATGTAATTTCACCAGAATATATATATATATATATATATATATTAGAGGCCCGGTGCATGGATTAATGCACTGGTGGGGACCCGCGGCCTGCACCCTCTTACAATCTGGGACACCTCGGGGATGTCGAAGAGCCGGTTTTGGCCTGATTCTCACAGGCCAGGCTGAGGGACCCCACTGGTGCACAAATAGGGTTGGGGAGGGACCACGGGAGGGCTCCAGGGTGTGTCTGGCCCATCTCACCCAGTCCCAATCAGCCAGACCCCTGCAGCAAGCTAACCCCCTGGTGGTCAGTGCACATCATGCGACTGGTCAAATGGTTGAATGAACGGTCGGACACTTAGCATATTAGGCTTTTATTACATAGGATACACACACACACACATACACATATGTTCATATACTATATGTAAGATGTTCATTCCAACATTTTTAATAGTAATTTTTTTAATCCTCAGTCGAGGATATTTTTCCATTGATTTTTTTTTTTTTTTTTAGAGAGAGGAAGGGAAGGAGAGAGAGAAAGCGATTGATGTGAAAGAGAACATCGTTTGGTTGCTTCCCACATGCACCCCAACCAGGCCAGGGATCAAACCTGCATCCCAGGTATGCACCCTTGTCTGGGAATCGAACTCTAACCACTGTGCAAAGTGGCCAGAGCCCAACATTTTTATCATAGCAACCCCCCCCCCCAAAAAAAATTATAAACAAGAGACAGAGCTTGAAGCACCCATAGTACCTGAACAGGGTCAATTTTTTTTTTTTAAAGAGGTTTGATGTTAGGTGAGCAGATAAAAAATCAAGTATCAGGCCCGACCAGTGTTGCTCAGTGATTGAGCGCTGACTTATGAACTAGGAGGTCACTGCTTTGATTCCTGGTCAGGGTACATGCCTAGGATGCAGGCTCAATCCCCAGTGTGGGGTGTGCAGGAGGCAACAGATCAATGATTGTCTCTAATCATTGATGTTTCTATCTCTTCCTCTCCCTTCCTCTCTGAAATAAAAAGATATTTTAAAAAATCAAGTATCAAAACCAAGTTCAAGGTTAGCAACCAAATAGCAGAAAAGTTGACTTTATACGGAGAGAACAACTGAACCTTGATTTCTCTCTCCCCTGCCCAGGAACTCAGAATCCTGGACCAATGGCAAAGGGAGATGATGGGTGAGTTCTTATTTCTTTGTGCTTTTCTGGGCACTCTACATTTTCTAGAATGTGCATGTAGTATTTTTTAACAATAAGTTATATGTAGTATCTTTATCAATATGTAAAGAACACATCTGGATTTTATGAATTATTTTACATTTGTAAAGCATTCTTCTATTTTTCCACTGGGTGGCAGCATAAGCCCATCAAATAAATAGCAAAAATGGTTTCAAGATTCTTGGTCTGAAATTGAACATGGGTGTTATATGTATGGATTAGCGATTTTGACATGTTATTTGCACAAGCAAATGATTCATTAAATTGCTTACATTTCGGATAAAATGACTGTATACATTCGTTGTAAAAATTGATCTGGGGAGACAACAAAAGTCACCTGTAGTCACATTACTCAGACGTAGCCACGGGTGTCAATCTGGTATCTAAAGGTTTTCTGAGGGGGACGTAGGAGTATCTGTAATACGATTAACAATAAAAATATATTTTAAAAAAGAGCCGAAGCCGGTGTGGCTCAGTGGATAGAGCGTCGGCCTGCGGACTGAAAGGTCCCGGGTTCGATTCCGGTCAGGGGCATGTACCTGGGTTGCGGGCACATCCCCAATGGGAGTGTGCAGGAGGCGGCTGATGGATGTTTCTCTCCCATTGATGTTTCTAACTATCTCTCTCTCCCTTCCTCTCTGTAAAAAAATCAATAAAATATATTAAAAAAAATAAAATAAAATAAAAAAGAAAAGTTTATAGACAGGTGCTGAAAAGAAGAAGCTGCACGTGCCCCCTGTACAACTGTTTTCTAATCTACCCTCTCACATGAAATACCCCAAGCATTTCCCTGGTTCCCTGACTGCTTAGGGCTGGCGATTCTTAAAGGCTGCCCCGTGGCCACGCTGTAACTTGTTTAACAGATTTAAACTGGCCAGTTCGGCCGTTTTCACTGGCTTTAAAGAAAAGCTTTCCCATGTACAAAATATGCATGGGAAAATATAATGGCTGCCCAATTCATCATTATTGAATTGATGCCTTTTCATGTGTACTGTCTTCGCTTCAGATATTTTTAAGAAGGAAAAGTTTACAGGTCGAGTTTCCAGTCCTATCCTACTAATTTTTCTCCTTCCATCCCAAAGTCACCTCCAATCTGAAGTTGGTGTTTATTTTTCCTATTCTTGATCTCAGGCTTTCATGCAAAAGTTTGTTCCATAAGCAACGTAGTATTGTGTGAGCGTTTAAATGCTGCGCATACATGTAATCCTGAGTGCATTTCTGTCTCCGCTTAACATTATGATTTCAAGGTTTGTCGTGTTGATATAGACCTAGTTAATGCCACCCGCTCTAGCCTCACTTATAAATGACTTATTAACACTCTCCCATTGCTAAGCACTGAGGTCGTTTCGAATATTTGGAGTCCCTGCTCTTGCGAGCGGCAGTGTTCGCGGTTCGTCTAGCGCCCGTGCCCGGAGGAGAATGAACGGCCCATTCAGGAGCCCCAAACGACTGCCGTTTATAGCTCAGCCATTCGTGAAAGTCCCATTTCCTCACCTCCTCCGTGTGGGGTGAGGCGTGGCTCTCGGTGATTTCGAGGTTAAGCATCTTTTCATGCTCATTAGCCCGCGAGTTTTGTCCTTTGTGCGTCTCCCACCCGTAGCCGGTGCCTATTATCCGCTTGGGTTGCTTGTGTTTTTCTTAGTGAGTCGTAGACTCGACCGATTTCCGATTTCCGATTCCGACGGGGCCTCCACAGCCAGTCCCTTCAGGTGGCCTGCGCGGGGCCGGTTCACCGACGCCGGGCCGGTGGGGCGAGCGGCGGGCTGCAGTCCCCCCGGCGGCCAGCAGGCGGCAGGGCTCACCCCGCGGCCCGAGGCGGCCGTGCCCGTGCGGGCGCCCTTTCCCAGGCTTTCTGGGCGTTTCCGCCGGCCAGGCTCCTCCGAGCAAAGGGCGCGGAGCGGCTTTGTTCCGCGATGGCCGGGCGCAGCCCCGGAGCCGCAGATAGCGGGCGCAATAAAGATAAAGGGCGGCCAGACACCGCAGGGTCCTCCGGCTCCTCCTTCCCATCCGAGACCTTTGCTCACCTTCCCGGGCAGCAGGCGGAGCCCCCCACACCCCCTGCCCCCCCCCCCCACGCCCCGGGGGATTTGCCTGCATTCCGGATGGCGGCATCCGTCTGAGGGGAGGATGGGCAGGCCGGCCGCTGCCCTGATAACAGCCCGTTTCCTAACCCGGGGCTCCTCTCCTGGCGCCTCCTCCCGCCGGGAAGCACGGGGTCCTCGTCACGTCGCCCGCGGGAGCCGGGGAGCCGGGTACCAGCCCGGGACGGCCGCACTGTGCGTGCTCTGCCCGGGCCCCGAGGCGTCCCTGACCCCCGGGCGGCCGGCGGGGTGGCTGCGGGGGGCCCGGCCTTGCGGAGGGAGCAGAGCCCGGGAAATGGAGCGAAGTGTGGCTGGACCGCTCCGTCCCGTCCCCGCCCGCCTCTGGGCTCCCCTGCCCCCCCCCCCCGGAATCCAGAGGCAGCCAGGGGGCCCCTCGCCCCCCAGCACCGGGCTCAGGTCCCGGGGGGCCTGCAGGTGCAGGGTGCAGGGCGCAGGGCGGGGCGGGCGGCCAGCGCGCAGGACAGCCGTGGGGCACAGGGAACGGCTGGGCGCCCTGCACATTCCTCCTCTCGCACGTGGCTCGTCTTTCCTCCCTGCGCGCTCGGCCCTGTGGCTTCCTGCTGTGCGTTCAGACTCGCAGGAGGTACTGGTGCCCGGTCCCTGCCGCTCCGTGCCCATGTGTGCAGTGACTGACTGTTGTCTGCTGGCTTCTGTGTGTGCCCGTCAGCTCCAGACCAACAGCAGCGATAGCAGCGACTAAGGGGAGCAGGGTGCGTGTGTGGGTTGGTTAAGAAAAGCAGAGTAGCCGTAGCCGGTGTGGCTCAATGGTTAGAGTGTCCGCCTGGGGACTGGAGGCTCCAGGGTTCCATTCTGGTCAAGGACACATACAGTGGTTGCAGGCTTGATCCCCAACCCTGGTTGGAGCGTGTGCAAAGGCAACCAATTGATGGTCTCTCGCATCGATGCTCCTCTCTCTGTGTCTCCCCCTCCCTTCCACTCTCTCTAAAAATCAATGGGGGAAATGTCCCCGGGTGAGGACAAAGAAAAAGAAAAGGAAAACACTTTCCAATGCAACATGCAGGGGTTACAGTGTCTGCGGCCGCGCGTGTGCAAAACCACGACTTCTCGGGGGCAAACAGTGAGGATGAGTAGGTCTCTGCTCACAGGAAGTGCAGATGCGCTGTCTGCAAGGTGGGTGAAGCATCAGCTTCATGATGGCACCATGGACCTGGCCATTTCTCTTCTCTACTGTCCTTCTTGTCCATTCCTGGTGCCTCTTCCAACCTTGACAATGTTAAGGGGAAGAGATAAATATTATTGTTGGATGACTCTCCTAAAAAGAGAAGAAACTGCTCTGGCCAGTGGTGTTCAGTGGTTAGAGTGTTGGCCCTTGCACCAAAGGGTCTCGGGTTCATTTCCCAGTCAAGGTCACGTACCTGGGTTTCAGGTTCAATCTCAGCTGGAGTCAGGGTATGTGTGGGAGGCAGCCAATCGATGTGTCTGTCTCATGTCAGTGTTTCTCTCCTCCTCTTCCTTCTCCTCGTCCCCCTCGTCCCCCTCCCTCCCTTCCACTCTCTTTATTTTTTATTATTAATATATTTTTTATTGATTTCAGAGAGGAAGGGAGAGGGAAAGATTAATGCATCAATGATGAGAGAGAATCATGGATCGGCTGCCTCCTGCACGCCCCCTACTGGGGATTGAGCCTGCAACCGGGGCATGTGCTCTTGACCTGAATCAAACCCAGGACCTTTCAATCCGCAGGCCGACGCTCTATCCACTGAGCCACACCAGCTAGGGTCTTTCCACTCTCTTTAAAAATCAATGGAAAAAAAAATCCCAGGGTGAAAATTAAAAAAAAGGGGGGGGGGGTTCCTTTCCAGAAACACGCTGTGCAGTGCAGTGGTGGCTACCAGAGCAACATTGGGCTCCTTCGGGAGAAAGGGGAAGGAGTGGATGCTGGGTAGGCAGAGGTGACTGGGGGAAACTAGCTCTCAAGACTCAATGGTAAAAACCAACAATCCAATTGGAAAACAGGCAACAGACATGAGGCGACAGTTCACTAAAGGGGAGGAACAGGTGGCGAACACATGAAGAGCTGTTCAACATCATCAGCCATTTGGGAAACAAATTCAAAGTACAATGAGAGATCACTGCCCACGGAGCAGAAAAGCTAAAATACAGAAAAAATAGCGACAACAGCAAACGCTGACTAGCACGTGGGAAAACCAGACCATTCACACGTTAGTAGTAAACTGTAAAACTGTATGACCACTCCCGTCTTGGTGGGTCCATGTCATAGCTTCTATTCTTTTGATGGTATTAAAACCCCAGCCCTCAGCCCGGCCAGTGTGGCTCAATGGTTGTGTGTCGACCTATGAACCTGGAGGTCACAGTTTGATTTCTGGTCAGGGCTCATGCCTGGGTTGTGGGCTCGATCCCCAGTGTGGGGTGTGCAGGAGGCAGCCGATCCATGATTCTCTCTCATCATTGATGTTTCTCTCTCTCTCTCTCTCTCTCTCTCTCTCTCTCTCTCTCTTCCTCTTTGAAATCAATAAAATATATATATATATATATATATATATATATATATATATATATATGACAGCCCTGACAGGTTTGGCTCAGTGGATAGAGCATCGGCCTGCGGACTGAAGGGCCCCGGGTTCGATTCCGGTCAAGGGCATGTACCTTGGTTGCAGGCACATCCCCAGTTGGGGGTGTGTGCAGGAGGCAGCTGATCAATGCTTCTCTCTCATCGATGTTTCTAACTCTCTATCCCTCTCCCTTCCTCTCTGTAAAAAATCAATAAAATATATGAAAGAAAACCCAGCCCTCAGTAGTGAGGGGCTATATTCGGATGCAGTTCCCTTCTGACCCAGGAGAGTGACGCTTCTCCCTGGCTAGTTGGTGTATTTCATATTCGTGTTGTATTTTATTCAACATGTCTGTGTATTTGTGGAAATCCGAGGGCATGGGATGCATTACTCGGCCCGCCCAATTGCCAGAACTGAACGCTGCAGCCTGTTTCCAATTATTTAATATTATAAATAATGCTGCGATGAATATCCTTGCCCATTCATCTTTAGGCACATCTCTGGTTATTTGCCTTGGACGGAAGCCTAGAAATGGTCAGAGCATGAGCATTTTTTAAGGTGTTTGATATATATCCCGTCCCCTTGCCAACCCCAAAGAATGCCCGCTTCACATTCCTGCGAATTCCTGTTCCCCTGCACCCTCGCTGACATTCGGGAACTTTTACAAAAGATCCCATTTAGTTAGGGAAAAAGCCAGGCGTGAGAACAGTACTTTTTACATTTGAGCTGGTCAGGAAAAAAATCAAACGAGGAATAAAAGTGTGTGACGCGTGAAAATGACATGACATCCGCGTTGCAGTGTCAATAAAGCCAGTTTTATTGGCGCACAAACGTTTCCATTCCCTTGTACACTGCCCGTGGCTGTTTTCAAGCGGCAGTGGCAGATGAGTAGCTTCTACAGAGGCCTGTGGCCGCCACACCTGAGATATCCACAATCTGACCGTTTTCAGGAAAGGTTTGCTAACCGTGGCTTTAGATCAACTCAGCCCATGCACAGATATGTTGTGATGTAGTCAGACAGTGGTCCTCACCATCGCTGGGACCAAGGGAACGAAACTGCACACAGCAGGAATGAGTCTCACAAACACGAGTTGGAAGAAGCCAGGCCCTGGCTGGTGTGGCTCAGTGGATAGAGCACCAGCCTGCGGACTGAAGGGCCCTGGGTTCGATTCCGGACAAGGGCATGTACTTGGTTGCAGGCTCGATCCCTGGCCCTGGTTAGGGGGCATGCAAGAAGCAACCAATCGATGTGTCTCTCTCACATTGATATCTCTCTCTCTGTGTCTCTCCCCTCCCTTCCACTCTGTCTAAAAATCAGTGGAAAATATCCTCCAGTGAGGATTTAAAAAAGAAAATAAATAATTGAGTTTAAAAAAAAAGAAAAAAGAAGCCAGATACAAAAAATACGGTCATATGCATCTTGTTGATAGAACATTTCAAAACAGGCATTACTGACCGATGCTAAGAGAGACCGGGAGTGTGGTACCCTGTGGGGGACAGTCAGCGACCCAGAGAGGCCTTGAGGGGGCCTTGCGAGCCCTGACCTGGGCGCCCCTGAGATGGGCAGGTTCCCTCGGTGAAAATTCACCGAGGCCCAGACATGTCTGTGCCTTTACCTGTAGGTAAGATATGCTTCAACCAAACTTACAGACAGGAAACACAGTGATGGGGTGGGAGGCGCCCCTTGGCCACATCAAGCCAGCCGCAATCTCTTCTGTCTTTCCTCGCTTGCTGTTTCTAAGTTCTTCTGTACCTCAGCTTCCATTGCTTTCCTCTCCTCACCCCGCCCCCCACGCCCCCCACCCCTGCATTAGGGGAGGAACACCCCAGGAACCCCTCTGGGTGCTGGCAGACCTGTTCTATGATGGCCAGGAAGCAGGTTGGTGTGATACAGGGCTATACATTTGTCACAGATAGTTATGCTGTGTAACAAATCACCTCCTGAATCAATGGCTTAAACCACAGGATTTAAAAAGAAAATATTTTTATTGATTTCAGAGAGGAAGGGAGAGGGAGAGAAAGATAAAAACATAAATGATGAGAGAGAATCATTGATTGGCTGCCTCCTGCACGCCCCACACCAGGGACTGAACCCGCAACCTGGGCCTATGCCCTGACTGGGAATGGAACCCTGACCTCCTGGTTCATAGGTCGGTGCTCAACCACTGAGCCACACTGGCCGGGCTAAACAACAGTATTTTATTGTTTGCCTGTGACTCTGTGGGTCAGGCGGGGCTCAGCTAAGTGAGGCTTCTGCTCCATGTGGAATCCGCTGCAGCCATTCACTGGGCCGCATGGCCGTCCAGGATGGAAGGTACAAGAAGCCAGCATTTGGCTCCTCGGTGCTCCCTCCCACGTGGCTCCTTGGCGGCCTTGAGCACGGGGGTCTCAGAGTAATCCGGCTTCTTCCATGGCGGTTGACTTCCTGGAGTAAGAGTGTGAAAGTGCCAGGCCCTAGCCAGTGTGGCTCAGTGGATAGAGCGTCGGCCTGTGGACTGAAGGGTCCCGGGTTCGATTCCGGTCAAGGGCACGTACCTCAGTTGCAGTCTCCTCCCGGGCTCAGACCCTGGTCGGGGCTCATGCAGGAGGCAACCAATGGATGTGTGTCTTTCACATAGATGTTTCTCTCTGTCTTTCCCTCTCTCTTCCGCTCTCCCTAAAAATCAATGGAAAAATATCCTCGGGTGAGGATTGAAGGAAAAAAAAAAAAAAAAAGAATGTGAACGTGCCAGTTCTCTTAAGCCTGAGATGGGAGTCCTGGGACATCACCTCCTCCACACTGGATCGGGCAAACAAGGCACAACGTGTGCTCATTCAACGGGAGGGAACCAGACTCCCTTCCTTGATATGAGCGACAGAAATGCATCTGTGACCTCCTGTAACCCACCCCGGGCTTCATCTGCTGGAGCTTCCACTTCCTGGGCCCTGGGCCCGCCACTGGTTACCATAGATGCCCCCCACCCCATGTTACGGGAGATTTCTTTTTTTAATATATTTTTTATTGATTAAGATATTACATATGTGTCCTTATCCCCACATTATCCCCACCCCCCGCTCATGCCCTCACCCCCCCCCCCACCCTGTTGTCCGTGTCCATTGAGGGAGATTTCCATGGACCCATTAACGTGCCGAGTTTATGTCCCAATCACCCAAGTGCCATTTGCATGAACTCAGTAACAAATACACACATCATTCAATACTTTGTAGGGACAGGTTATGGAACTAATTGAACTGGAACCTGTCAGCTTTTCATTTAAAATAAATAAATGCTGCGATATAGTCTGCCGAGCGTGAAACTCAAGCAACACAACATTACCATGAGCGCCGGCTGTTACCTGAGCTGGGCCCGGCCCGATGCTCCCCCAGCCTTAATGTGCCTGGGAATGACCCGGGGCTCTGCTTAAAAAGCACATTGTGATTCTGGAGGTGCGGGGCGAGGCCGGCCCTGCTGCTCTGTGGGCCACGGAGTGTGACGCTCCCCACGTTGGGCACAATCAGAGCACATTGTAATTCAGTCGCTCAGAGCTCAGCCCCTTGCAAAGCACACACTGGTGCAAAGGGCCGCTGGGTAAATTGGCTCCGAGTTAAGCTGGTCCTTTATAGGGCACATAAATCAGCCAGGTAGGGATGAAATAATGTATTCAGATGACAACCACACACACACACACACACGCACGCACACACTGTAAATGGATGAGAACGTGACAAGGGCAGAAAATTAGATTCAGGTTCGTGCACGAAGCCAGAAAGGCAAGCACTTTAGCAGGAATGCAAGTTGAATCATATCAGACCTTATCAGCTCCGAGCAGGCTCTGGAGGGCCCAGCACGGTCTCTGAGTTTAGGTGGAATTTATTTGATAAACAATATTGGTATTTGATCATATTATTGACATAGGGTTGCAAAGATGGACTTGTGATTTTTTTAAAAAAGTAAGCACCATAATTTGGACTAAGTGGCGACTACACCTCTCAAAAGTGGTGTGTGTGTATGCACAAAAAATGATTTAGTCATTTGATAAATTGATAGTCAACTTTTACAAATTTGATAGTCAACTTATTTAAGTTACACATTGAAATGCCTAGTTTCTCTTTAAACATTTAAGTTCAGCCTAGAAACTTTATGATTATTCTTGTTGCTTTCAAGTCTAGCAAAAAACAGCAACCACTTTTAAGGGGCCTTTGGAAAATACTTGATCCCAGTTGCAAACTTCAGTAATTAAACACTTCCATGAATTTTATTTTATTTTATTTTTTAAAATATTTTTTTATTGATTTCAGAGAAGAGCGGAGAGGGAGAGATAAGAAACATCAATGATGAGAGAGAATCACTGATCGGCTGCCTCCTACACGCCCTCCACAGGGGATCGAGCCCACAACCCAGGCATGTGCCCTGACCGGGATTCGAACGTCGACCCCCTGGTTCACAGGTCGTCGCTCAACCACTGAGCCACACTGGCCGGGCCACTTCCATGAATTTTAAATTGCAAACTCTTGGTGTAGTGCACTCCCAAGTATGCAAACCACTTCTAAACCTAATAGATTAAATTTATATAGTGCAACTTAGTTCTCTTCAAATGTGCCACTATTGTATATAAAATTCGTTTTCAATTAAAATCACAAGTGTAGGGGGTGGGGGGCAATGAGGGGATAAGAACAATTGTGTATAACCTTAAATAAAGAAATTAAAAAAAAAATAAAATTACAAGTGTAGCCCACCTGGTGTGGCTCAGTGGTTGAGTGTTGACCTATGAACCAGGTGGTTAGGGTTCAATTCCCGGTTAGGGCACATGCTCAGGCTGCAGGCTCGATGTCCAGTGGGGGCTGTGCAGGAGGCAGCTGACCAGTGCTTCTCTCTCCCTCTCCCTTCCTCTCCGAAATGAATACAAATAGAGTTTTTTAAAAATCACAAGTTTATACTCATTACCCAATTAGACAGTTGCAATGGCTCCCGAAGCTCAGAAAGTCTTTGAAATTTACAAACGCACACAGTCAGCGCACATTCCTTCTCCACCTCAGAGGGCAGCCCTCCAGTTTGATTGCCTGAACCGCTCCTGTACTTTTCCTACGCCCCCTGCAGCTGGGCGTCCCCCAGTGCGAAGGCAGTCACCGTCCCATGACTGGCCTGCACACGCATCCTGGACTGGGCTGGCCCCCGGCTAGATTCTTTGTCAGTGACCCTAATGGACCACTTGAGGCCTATTAATGATTGCTTCCCAGGAGGTGGGTTCGGGACCCTGACCTCAGGTTTAAGCTGCACGCCTTATCGATCCTTCTGTGTACCCAGGCACATTGCAGGACTGGCCCCTCGATGGGATTTGGTATTTCTGTGGTTCTCAAACTATGTACTTTCCCTCTAGCTCTAAAGACCTTTGCACTCCAAGAATCCAAGATACCCTTTTATCTGCTAAGAAGACCTTGGAATCCATGGAATCTTTCTAGATGCTTTGATGAGATTGGGTTTGGGTCTTAGGGCAGAGTTGCCTCATAGCTCGTGCTGTTTTCTTCCTGAGAGGGACGTCATGTTGACTTGTCTTTCTTCTGGCGAGTGTAGCAGGAGCACGTACGTTTGGGATAAGGATCATGTACCTTTGGGATGTTCCAAATTCCACACTAGTCCCTACCCCCACCCCATCCCTGCTTAGGTCCTGATGATGGGGCCTCGTGAATGCGATCGATGCTCTTTTATTTTTAAAAAATATATGTTTATTGATTTCCGAGAGGAAGGGAGAGGGAAAGAGAGATAGAAACATCAATAATGGGAGAGAATCATGGATCAGCGGCCTCCTGCGCTTCCCCCGACTGGGGATGGAGCCACAACCAAGGCAAGTGTCCTTGACCAGAATCAAACCTGGAACCTCAGGCCGCAGGCAGGCCGACGCTCTAGCTACTGAGCCAAATCAGCTGGGGCCAATCAATGCTCTTTTAAAAGGGACCTCCTGCCCTAACTGGTTTGGCTCAGTGGATAGAGCATCGGCCTGAGGACTCAAGGGTCCCGGGTTTGATTCTGGTCAAGGGCATGTGCCTTGGTTGCGGGCACATTCCCAGTGGGGAGTGTGCAGGAGGCAGCTGATCGATGTTTCTCTCTCATTGATGTTTCTGACTCCCTATCCCTCTCCCTTCCTCTCTGTAAAAATTCAATAAAAATATATTTTAACAAATAAAAGGGACCTCCCAGGGCTCCCTCACCCCTTCCACTATGCGACCCGGAAAAGGGTCCTCAGCCGGCCATGCTGGCACCTTGATCTTGGACTTCCCACCTCCAGGACTACGAGAAATAAATTCGTTGTTGATAAGCCACCCATGTGTGGGGTATGTTGTGCAAGCAACCTAGACGGACTAAGACAGGCCCCATGTTCTCGTTTGCACTGCAAAACGTACCCCCCAAACTATGCAGCTGGTCCCGAGTGAGGGCCCCAGGAAAACCAGGCAAAAATCAAACGTTGCTTCCAGCGTGCTTGGCCTGGGCTGGCTCTTGGCCCGTTTCTGCTTCTGTGCCAGGTGAGCCTGGCTGAACGTCATGGACACATGGCCTAAAGCCGAGTGGCAAACAGATCCAGGCTCTTTTTTTTTTTTAAAGGCAGCAGTTAGCTTCCTCATTTTCTTTATGTATTTATTTTTATTGATTTTCAGAGAGAGGAGGAGGGAGAGGGAGAGAGAGAAACATTGAGGTAAGAGGGAAACAGGGAGATGGAAAGAGAGAAACACTGAGGTAAGAGGGAAACATCGATCGGCTGCTTCCTGGCACCTCCCACAAGGGAACCAGCTCCAAACCCCGGGCATGTGCCCTGACTGGAAATCGAACCAGCAACGGGATGATGCCCAACCACCTGAGCCCGCTGGCCAGGGCCAGATCTGGGCTCTTCAATGTGCTTATGTGGAGCGAGTGTGGGCGTTTGCTGTGTCGGGGGCAGGGTTTGGCACCTGTTAGCTGGAAATATGCCCGACTGATTATGAGGTGGAGTAGCGAGAGCTCTACCCAGATGGCTCTTTGAATCAATCTGGTCAAACCTCTTTTCTTACATGCCCCCCATCCCCTACCCCCTCCGTGTGTGTAAGACAGCGCTTCGCCAAGGCATGGGGCTGGGCCGGGCCTTGCAGTAGCGCGCCCCCCCCTCCCTGGCCATGCCCCTGCTGCTGGTCCACGCACCATGCTGTGAGCAGGACGGGGCCTAGAAACAGAGCAGCTGGTGATGGAGTCAGAGGTGTGACGGGTAATTCATGTGTCACCCTGACCCGGCTGCGGAGGGCCCAGACATTGGGCCAAAGGCGACTCTGGGCGCGTCTGCGAGGGCGTTCCTGGGTGGTCTGGGCCTTCAGATCAGTAGCCCAAGGACAGCAGAGGTGGGTGGGCCTCGTCTGATCAGTGGAAGGTCTGATGAAAAAGCAACATCCCCTCTCCCACCACTGAGGGCCTGGCTGCTGGAGCCAGGCGTCTGTGTTCTCCCGCCTTTGGACTTGAACTGAGGCATCCGTTCTTCTGGGTCTCAGCCTCCTGGCCTTGGGCTGGAACTACGCCATCGGCTGTCCTGGGTCTCCAGTTTGCTGACTGCAGGTCTTGGGACTTGTCAGCCTCCAGGATCACGTAGGCAAATTCCTTATGATGAATACACATAGGCGTGGGCGCGCACGCGCACACACACACACACACACACACACACACACGCACATGCACACACACACGCCCTGTTGTCTCTGTTTCTCCGGAGAACCCTCACCACTACGGAGGTCCGATGGGATAGCCGAGTAGTGGATGCCAGTAGACCCCCTCCCTCCGGTTCTGACAACTAAAAGTGTCTCCAGACCCTGCCAGATGTTCCCTGGGGGCCACAGCCGCTCCGCTCGACAAGCACTGATATATGACCTCCGTCCCGGGTTGTTGCTCTCGGATCTAGGGAGGTTACATGTGTTCCAGAACGGTTCCATTCATGCTACAGAAGAGACTCATTTATAACGCGAGTGTCATCAAATGAAAAAAAAATGTTAATGACCCAGAGACCGCTCGGCTGTGTCTGCCGAAGCCTCCTGCTCGTCTCTGTAGGCCCGAGCCTTCCAAGCTGCTCCGCTTGGCCCGGGAAGCAGAGGTCTGCAGTTTAAGAATCTGTTTTTGCAAATACACAGGGGACCAGAGTCAGAATCCCACACAGGAGAGGATGCAGCCAGGAGGAAGCGTGTTGGAGGAGGCTGGCTCATGGCAGCTGCGTCTTCCCGAAATGATGGTTGGCCTGGAATCCATTTCCAATTGGCTCGCAGCATTGTGTTGACTGTAACCCATGGGCTGGGAAGGGAAAGGAGGAAAAATGTAGCTGTGGGAGCGCAGACTGGAGAGGAAGGAAGTGGGTGACTAGAGTATTCTAAGTTTGGGAGGGAAATTGCTCTACCATTTTTTTAAACCTGAGATGGAGTAACCCAGGTGCAAATGGAGTCCGCCTACAACACGATGGCCTTGACCCGACTCCAAGGACATCGCTTCGCTCGGAGAAGCGGACACAGCGCAGGCAGGCGAGAGCAGGGCCATGGACCAAGTGCAGGCTGCCTGGCTCAGCCCCAGTGCCCTGTGTCTCTGCGTCTCTGCCGAGCGAGAAAAACACTTCACCTCAGGATGGGCCGCCTCCACACAAATCAAGGAAGTCCCATTTGAGGGAAGTGCTCCCAAACTCCCCGTCCTCACATCAGGTCTAAACAAAGCCTTTTTCCATCACAAGTCAATAAGCGTCTAAGTTAAAGAGATCAAGGCGTGAAGCGAAGGCTCCAGGCACAACCGCGATCCTTCCCCAGGCCAGCCCCTGAGCCCGGAGCGGTGTGGGCTCAGGGATCCTGGTGCTACTCTCTTCCTTCGCAGTCCCTAGGCCGCAAGGCGGGGATGAGCGAGCATCGCATGGAAGCTCCTCCCAAGAGTGCGCATTTGCATTATTCAAATGCCGTCCCCGAAGCGCCCAGAACCGAGTCATTAGTCCAGCATTTGAAGAATGCCAAACAATGAGCCATCTCTTCTTCAGGCCCAATCGGCCCATTTCCGTTTCCCTCTTAGCACTTGTACAGAATCACCCAATGTGTCACTTCCTAGAACACGCGATTGTTTACACAAGTAAGCGAGGCTTCTCCGGCAGGATTTATTTCTCTCCTTTCGGACGCGATGATTGCCGTTTCAGACGCCATGGTTGCCACCTCCGAGGCGCCCCCTCTGCTAGGAGCCGCTCTAGCCCCGTGTGCGAGCAGCTTCGTACCTTCCTCTTGGAAACAAAGGCTCCCCTTTGGGGAGAGGGGCGGGGAGCGAAGGCCGAATCTAATTGAGAGTAAAATTCTTCAGACTCTGCGCTCGCCGGTCTGGCATGCGAGGAGTGTGTTGGATTTGCTCCTTAACAAGCATCTTAAAGAAACTGTTCTGCGAGGGGATTTCCCAGAGGGTCCGCGCGGAGGACAAGTATTTGCGTCTCGATTACCGAGGGCCCAAGTGGGTTTTTCCTGCGCCGTTTTTTCCATCAGAAATCCGGGTGGGAGGAGAGGTTTTAACACGGGGGCCATAAAGAATGCATACTTGCGCGCTCGGCTAAGACCGAAGATTCCTTCCCCACAGTGCTTTGTGCGCATGTGCTTTTTGTCCAACAGGGAAAGCCCCGCTTGCCTGGAAGAAAGACGGGCCTTCTTCTCCCTAACAATGAACACGCGCGCACGCGGCTCCCTAACTGGCCGCAGAGCTGGGCAGCCGAGTCCCTTCACCCCCAACCAACTTCTCTTCCACCCCAACCCCCTGCACAGGTCTTTAGGGGCAATCAGCAGCTGCCTGCACAAACACTCCAAGTCAAAAGGACGCATGGTGCAATAGACAGGCCTCGGTCCCCCCCCCAGTTCTGGCCTCTTCCCCGTCGGCTCGCTTCAGGAAGATGAATGCAACGGGCCTCCTTGGCTTTATCTGAGCCCCAGCGGTCCAGGGCTGCGGAGAAAGCTTCTTCCGTGAGGGTCTCCGATCTCTCCTCTCAGGCAGGCGTGCCACTCCGCTGGGTTCGCTATTCGGGTGCAAGTGCCGCTAGAGATACAGTAGATGTTGTTATGATGATCAAACCATTCATATTTGCTAAGTGCCTGGGAGGGAGCCAGTGCGAGCAGCCCGCTCTCTTAGGTCAGGCCTCCTCGAAGCTGTGCCTGCCGCAGGGTTCTCATGCGAGGGAGGGAATGGGGTGCCGGCTGATGGAGGCCTGGGAGGCAGGCTGGGGCAGGGAGGAGCTAGCAAGGCCAGGGTGGCCAGGGCAGCTCTGGAGAGTGAGGTGCACTAGCGGGTGTCTCACCGAGGCAAGGGGGCTGGGCTGTCAAAGTGCAGAAGGGTCCCTGGGGGGTGGGCGGTCGCCTGAGACATCTGTCAGCCAAGGCTAATCCTCTGAAAGGCTGCAGCCCCAGCCAAGGAGAGCTGGGTGGGGCGCCGCATCTGTTATGCAAATCAAAGAGTGTTTGATGACAGCAGCTCCACGTGCCAGGAATAAGGGCTCAGAACTGGGAAATCCAGAGACCTGAGCCTCAGTTTCCTCATCCAAGAAGGCTTCCTTTCGGTCTCACGAGGCCCCCAGAGCCCCCAATTTGAGCTTGGGACCCTGGCTGCGCCTGTAGACAGGTCACAGTCCTAAGTGCCTATTTCTTTGTCTCCTCGCAGACTCAGGCGGTGGGGTGGGCACCGACTGTCCTGTTCTCTACAGCACCCCAACACCAGCACGATGCCTGCACGTAGTAGGTCTGCGGTGCATTCTCGCTGCCAGGCTGAACAACTACCTCACACGTGTCCCCCTCGGGGAAAGGCCTCAGCTCCTAATGGATGGACCTTCCCCCAGCCCTTCCTCTTGACTGCTACTTTTCCTCTTGCCCTTCCTCCCATCCTGAGCGGGTGTTCTTTCTCTCCACCTCCCCCCGCAGAGGCTGGCCGTCCTCCCACACGCTCCGGCCCCGTTCAGGGCCATCTCCAGCGGGAGCGCCCAGATTTGTGACATTGTGAGATGATATGATGCCTGGGAGGGCCAGGAGGCCGCTGCAGCCAGGCGGTGTAGGGTGGTGAGGTGTGTGTGGTGGGGGGCGGGGCAGGGAGCGAGGGGAAAAGAAGGCAGTGGCAGTCCTTTGGGCCGTAAATCATGCCAGTTGGCAAGGAAGGTGTCAGAGCTGGGGGCACTCTGCACTGGGCATTCCCTGCAACTGAAAATCACCAAGTATTTGCTTTTTTGATACTCGCCCCACTCTCCCATGAGCAGTTCATAACCGCGCAGGTTGCACTAAAAGGACTCAGGTCATGGCATTTCCGGTGTAAAACATGCGGGCGGGGGCAGGTACGTGCGTGGTGGGAGGAGGGGAGGAGAGGCCTTCCTTGGATGCGTCCCCCTGAGCAGTTTCCATGCCTTCGAATTCTTCTTTTTAAAAACAATGTTCCCCTTCTAAGAGTGATATGATCATTTGACATACAATTTGGAAGGTAAATGATTTTTAAAAAATTCCTCCCCCTAAAGGAATGCAAATGACTGCGAGCGTTTTGGACCGGTTCCCTCTGGTCTCTTCTCCTGTGTATCTCCATTTGGATGCTTGTTAGGGTTTTTAAAAAATATATGTCTTTATTGGTTTCAGAGAGGAAGGGAGAGGGAGATAGAAACATCCATGATGAGATTCATGGATCGGCTGCCTCTTGCACGTGCCCTACTGGGGTCGAGCCCACAACCCAGGCATATGCTCTAACCGGGAATGGAACCGTGACCTCCTGGTTCCTGGGTGGACACTCAGCCCCTCAACCACACTGGACCCTGTTAAGTTTTTACCAGATCGTTTTGCATCACTGTTAATAGTGTTTTATAACCTCGCTGATATTGTCCTGACATTAAGTCTTGCGGCCAGGGATCTGCAGTACTAAGTGGCTGGGGGGCTTTGGAGCCAGAGAGAACCCCAACTTCGGACTTCAGCTTCCCCCGCTATGAGCTGTGAGTGGAACATGAATTATCATTGAGGTTTCGTGTTTTCGGAGTGGAACTGGCTCGCTCCCCAGCCGACTTGGGTCTGCGCTCAGACTCTGGGCTCCTCCAGGCGGAAAGGCAGAAACACTCAGGGCAGCGCAAGGGGCCCGGCCCAGAGCGGGGACTCCGGACAAGCGCTCCGAGGCTCTCCGAGGACACCAAGTGGCCACCTGCCCAGCTCCCCGCCCCACCCAGGAGGACCCTGCCTCGGGCTCCTCCTCCCCTACTCGCCCCCTCGGGCTCCCCTCGGGGCTTTACCCGCATTCGCGAGACCAGCTTGCTATTAGGGAGACCCAGGGCACGGCTCCCCCGCACCCCAAGAAGGCAGAGGCGAGGACCCAGGCCCCGGGGGCTGGGTGAAGTGAGGTGACCGCCCTGTCCCCCCCGGGAATTGTTTGGGCCCCAAGGAGTCAGCCTAGACAGGCCGCGCCTGCAGCCCGGGTGGGGCACCGTCCTCGCGGCCCCCCCTCCCCTCCGCGGTGGCCCGGGGGCGGACGGACGCGGTGGCGCCCATCCTGGCCCCCGTGCGGTTTCCCGGGGAGGCTGGACGAGGTGGTGCAGCGGGAGGGGAACGGGAGGGGAGAGGGAGGAGCGCGGGGCATGGGGGGAGGAGTGTGAGGGATGGGGGGAAAAAGAGCCGCCGGCCGGGTCGGAGGAGGAGAAGCTGCGCACCGGGTGGGGGCTGAGGGTAGAGGAGCGGAGCGGATCGCAGAGCGGCCCCGAGGGAGACCGGAGGCGGAGCGGCCGGCGGAGATGGAAGGCGCTGCAGCGGGCCTGGGAACGGAGCAGGAGGGGGCGGGGCCGAGGGCGGGAAGGGGGCGTGGCCTGCCGTTGCCCCGCCCCTCCCGGCCGGGCCGCGCCGAGGAACGAAGATGGCCGGGCGCGCCGCGGGAACCGAGGAGTCACCCGCAGCCGCGGTGGCCGCCGCTCCGGGACTGTGACTCTCCGCGCGACAGCGACTCGCACGACCCGGACCGAGCGGGCCGGCTGCGCGCACGGCCACGCGCCGGACCCGCGGGCGGCGGGCGGGCGCCGGGGCACGGGCGCCCGGCGGAGGATGCACCGGGCGCGGCGGGCGGCTCCCCGCGGCCGCCCCCGCTCCTCGGGCCCCGGGCCTTAGTGCTGGCGGAGGAGGCGTCGCGCGCGGGGCGGCCGGGCGGCGGCGGGGCCCGCGCCGTCATGCCGTGGCTGAGCGGCGGCCGCCGGCGGCGGCGGGGCCAGGCGCGCGAGGCCCCGCGGGAGCCGCCGTCCGTGCCGACCCCGCGGGAGCCGCCGCCGCCCGCGCCGCCCGCCGCGCCCGCGCCCCCCGCGCCCTCCGCGCCGCTGCGGGCCCGCGAGAGCGCCGAGCTGCCGCTGCCCGCCGGCTGGGAGGAGGCGCGCGACTACGACGGCCGCGTCTTCTACATCGACCACAACACGCGCCAGACGTCGTGGATCGACCCCCGAGACCGGTAAGGGCGCCGGCGCGGGGCCCGGGCCGGCCCACGGACGCCCCATCCCGGAGGCTCGGGGACGGGCTCGGGGACCCCGGGAGGTCCCCGGATCGGGGCGACGAGCAGGGCGCCCCCACGTCCCCATCCCCGGGGCCCCGGCTGAGGATCGAGGCACCACCTCTCCCGGCTTCGAGCCCCGGAGCGCGGAACCCCGGCCTCCTCCCGGCCCCCGCCGCGGCGGACACACGGACTGGGTTCCCTCACGTCACCCGGTGACCGGCGCCTGGGAGCTGGGCGCCTGGAATTTCCTCTCCCGGGGCTGACGGATGGCCCTCTTTTCCTTTTTCCGCCGCGGCCTCGCCCATCCCCGCCGGGCCGCTGCGGCCCACCGCCCCCGGCGTCGCCCCGCCAGCACCCCGGCCCCGCGGTGGCCGGAGGAGCTGTCACCTTGGAGCACAGACTCGCGCCCAGCTGGCCGGTGCGGGCTCCCTGTCGGGCGGGCTCAGCCTGGTTTCCATCCAGGGACCGCTGCCAGGCGGGACACCTCCGGGGTTCCCAGGTCTTGGGGTTCGGGAGAGCCTCTTCCCAGCTGTGATGGGTAGTTACTCTCTAGCGCCTGAAACATTGAGTTAAAATCCTGATTGAAACAGCCTTGTGTACTGCGGCCAGAAGGGAGTATGATTAGACCCAGATGCTTGTGGAAGAAACGAAAAACAAGAGTTGAATTTTAGCTTTCCCCTTTGTGCAAGCGATGAATAGGGCACTAGGTTGTCTTATTATTCATGCAAATAAGCCGTATGGAGTCAAACACGAATTCTTGCATGTCATTAAGTCCCCGGAATGGTGCTTTTCTTGAACCTTTTCAATGGTTCAGCTGCTTTTGCTGAGATGCATTTTTCATGGGCTTGGGAATTCTGGTGAAACCGAGTGTTTCCCGCGGTTATCTGATATCTCGTCCTGTCTGGAGCAAATTTTGTCCACGGCCCGAGTGCCAGAAAGGAAACACTCTGGGCTTCCCAGTGATTTTAAGACTTGAAAAGGCCAAGTGTGGTGACATCGCGCCTGCTTCCGCCTACCTGCCCAGGAAAGGCAGCGCTGCATGGCACGGGCGCTGGAAAATAAACGTGCAGGAGGGAAGCCGCTTGAATGATTGTTTGAAGAGTTTTTCTGGGTTCGGATAGGGAAAAGCAAAACGAAGCCCAGCAAAGCAAAAGCGTTGTGGCGCCCTAACATCGCGAGCCCTGGGCTCAGAAACGTAGGTAGCCCTGGCACAGTTTATGGGTTAAAAGGATGCTTAGTTATTTTGAAAATCAGGTGAGATCATATTATAATTTTAACCAGAGGCCAGAGCCACAGCTGTTTGATCAAGCCTTGGATGGTTCTGGAATGGCTGGAACTGCTTGGAATGTGGTGCCCTTTTATACTGTGTGTGTGTGTGTGTGTGTGTGTGTGTGTGTTAAAAACCCAAACAACTGGAAAATGAACCAATTAAGAATCCCGTTTTGCTTAGAAAAGGCTAAGGCTCATTTTATGAGGGTAATATAAAACAGTTGTGGTTCCATTGGCGTGGGGATTCGGGACGAGAAGTATAAATGCAAGGATTTCCTTGTTTGTGGAGTGACCTAGGACATAGGTGCGCCGACCCTCCAGAAGTCAGCTTTCCGTGCATTTCATGCACGGTGCCTCCTCTCTCCTCCAGAGGTCTGTGTTACTCAATGACCTGCTCCCCCTTTGCAGACTTTTTTTTTTTTTTTAAAAAAAGTCTTGTTTCTAATGCTGCAAGTGTCGCCTGAGTGAACAAAAGTGGATATTTTACATTTTTTTGTAAAGTAAAAACATGTGTATACTTTTATGAGACATTGTTTTTATAGTGAGTGAGAATTCAGCAGGGGACAGCTTGCACTGCAGCTCCCATAATACCTTGCCCGAAATATGTATGGAATGCTCAGCAAGCCACAAACATTTAAGGGGAGTCTCTGAAGGGTGTAAATGGTGTAATAGTCATTCTTCTTCTTCTTTCAAAACAGAACCCTGCCGATTTTTATAGGTGACCGGTTGTCCTTTAAAGTTGGACTTGCTTTACTGTACGGAAAAAACTGTTGGAGCACATTTTCCCCATCTGCGCCTGACAGTTAAAACCCCTTTTGAGTGGCCTTTGATTCATGTGATCAGAAAACGGTGTTCAAGAAATGAGAACTCCCCCCAAATAGCTTCCAAAGACACAACTGGCAGGAGAGAGGCAACTCGATAGGTTTTTAGGGAAAATGAAAAATGAAATGGAAATTATGGAGGAATTTCGACATAGTAGGTGAGGTGCACATTGTTGCTGACTTAAAACATTTCATATGTAATTTAGCACAAGCCGTAATAGTATGAAATACACTGTTGTAAGTGAAGTAACCCCCGAGGGCCAAGGGTGGTAAACAATCCCTTCTAGAGTTTTCTGTTCATTGCATTTATTGTTGTGTTTAACAGCATTTGATATTGCTGGCTCAGGGCATGTTGGTGAATTACTGTGGCTGTACTTTCTTTTTCAAGTCACAACAAAGAGGTTGCAGCCTAAGGGGACAACTTTACAGATGTGGCTGGAAGCATCTCCGTATTTTCAAAACAGAATTCTTTAGTTTGGGAACCTACCTTAGGTTTAAATGCACTATCTCTGCAGGTCGGTACTGTGAGTATAATTTTCAGAGTTTTTGGAATCGTGCCCAAAAACTTTCTTTAAAAATATAGAGTTCATTCGCCATTTCTGTGGCTGGTAGTTTCTATGGGCGAGTCTTTTGTGGTATTCTACCTATCTGAGCTCAGAGTTCAGGCACCACTGTATAAAAAGGCATTTCCCACTTAGGTGGAAAATATGGGAAGAACATTTTTGCTTCCTTTGGAAAAATCCAGTGCCTTCGACGGTTGTGCATCCATACGTGTGCTTCCTGAGGGGTTGTGTTGATACTGTCCTTTAGATGGGCTGGGTGGGTGCGGCTTTAGGGTCCCTGTGCCCTCATGCGGTTTCATTGTACTAGTCCACTCCTGGAAACGCCAGCCTCGAGCAGCTGAAGAATGCTGAGCCGAAGCACATTGGAGATCAAAACAGGGTGTAAATGGTCACAATGATGGTGGAAGGCCCAGATGATAGCACAACAAACGCTTGTAGGGACCCTTTGTTCACGAGATGGATGTGGCCTGTGCCACGTGGAAGAATTCTGTGGGAATAGTAAAAGTCCTTTGGGCCGGCTATCGCTTTAAGGAGAAAGCAGTCCACGGTTGGGGAATTTGCCAGGTTGGAGCCCCACAGAACAGAGCCAGATGACATCACTGATTGCTACCTTCTTGGAACACTTTCGTATTAATTAATAGGACGCTTACTATATTTATCCCACAGAGTCTATTTAGGTATTATATAAACTTGCTGATAAACAAGTAATGATTCCTCCTTTTTTCATTTATAGGTAGTGTTTGTATGGGTGTGTGGGCGTGACTTGATTTTAAGGACATAAGGGGTGGACTCCTGCAAGAATGTTCTTCCATGATGTTCTTAGATGATCAACAACTACTTCTTGGTCTATTCTTGGTCTAATATCTTTCTTTTTCTTTCCTTCCTTTTTTTTTTAAGTGAATGGAAAAGTCATTCATTTTCAAAAATAGCTCCCGGATGTTTGGAAATCTCTTAAGTTTCCTTTTCTTCCCTTTCACTCTGATTTTGGAAGTGGAAGCAATGTGCTTCACCGTCTCTGTAACTTCTACTTCAGGAGCCCTTGGGGCAAGTGACGAGTTAAAGGTCACGTGGTGAGCCTGGGGAGCTGCTTCCAGCCCAGGTCCTTTTGCTCATGTTGGCTGCCTTTCCAAGAAATGAAATAATTCATCCGATGGAATAAAAGCAGCGTTAAATTCTACTGAGTTCAGTTATTCCCCTTTAAGTCCAGTAACATGAAGAACTACGCAGGTTCCTGGCCTCCTGTGTGCTAGGTCAGTAGATGGGGACGCTTGTCTGGGAGAGAGAGACAGACATGCAAAATGAAGACAATGGTGGTTACCAGGTACTATTAGCAGCTGGTGATGGCTTCCAGGAAAAGGAGGGAGGACTCACTTGAGCCTGGGGTGATCTTTATTCTCATCCATCTAGCTTCTGGATTGAGGGTTTTGGGGCTTTCTCAGCGCTGGGGAAGAAAAGTGCTGGGGATGGGGAAGTGCTGGACGTGTTCGGAATAAATGAGGGAATCGGACAGTTTGGCCCAGAGTCTTTGTAGGGGAGATTACACATAGCTTAGAATCCCACAGCGTCGGGGTTGGAAGAGCTAGGACTGTCCTGTTCAAACTTCTCATTTCGCACTTGAGGGCCACAGTCAAGGTGTGCGTGCTTCTGGGAGTTGGAGGGACAGGGACTTGAACTTCTGCTCAGGAGCCATTGCTCTTTCCACTGTGCCACCCAACTGCCCAACCCCTACTCCATCCATCCATCCATCCATCCATCCATCCATGTACCCATCTGCCCACTGTTGCACAGCCTCTTAGTCTTGGGCACTCTTCCAGCATCCGGGACCACAGTGCCGAGCACCAGCAGCCTGGTCCCTGCCTCCGAGGGGCTTACAGGGCGCTGGTGTCCTTTCCTTACCCCTAAGGCCGCACCACGCTGTTGCTGCCTCCTGGTTCCCCCCTCTGAAATCCCTTGGCTCTGTGGTTATGGCAGACATATGTGGAGCGCTTACCATGAGCCAAGTGCTCTAGGCAGTTGCGTGATGCTTTTACTGAAAGCCACGAAGGCTGCACAGGTGTAGGTGGGCCGGTGAGGAAACTAGGCCAAGGGTGGGTGACTGAGCAACCTTGATTCCCAGAACCAGTGAGGGGCAGATCTGTGCCCCTTGCACTGTGTTGTACCCACTGGTTATTTCTATCTGGCATCCATTGCTGTCTGACATTTAACCCCTCCCTGTGGTAGGCAGAATAATGACCCTGCAAAGATGTCCGTGTCCTCGGCTCTGAAACCTGTTAGTAAATTGCCTTCTATGGCAAATAACGTTTGTAGGCGGGGTTACGTTGCGACCTTTGAGATGAGGTGATTATCTTGGATTAGCTGGTGGGCCCAGTGTAAGCAGGAGGGTCTTTGCAAGAGGGAAACAGGAGGCTCAATCAGGAAAGGAGACGTGGCAGCAGAAGCAGATGTTGCGGGTCATGTGGTTATGAGCCCATCACGCAGGCAGCCTCCAGGACAGGGGTGGGGAACGTGCGGCCCGCAGCCCGTATGAGATAGCCCGAGAACTCATGTGGTCTGGCCCTGCCAAGGCATTAGGGATGAGTTAAATGAATGTTTGACCAAATAGAGCAGGCTCATTTTTAAGTTGATGTTTTTATAAGACCCTCAAATGGTGTTACAAATACCCCAATGGCCCTGGGTGCAAACAAGGTTCCACCCCTGCTCCAGAAGCCGGAAGAGGCCCGGACCTAGGTTTTTCCGTAGAGCCGGAGATGGCACGCAGCCCTGCTGACACCTCGATTTTGGCCGAATGAAACTGATCGTGCACTTCTGACCTCTAGAGCTGTGAGACAATGCATTTGTGTTTTTTTATGTTTTGTTTTGTTAATCCTCACCTGAGGATATTTTTTCCATTGCTTTCCAGAGAGAGCAGGAGGGAGAGAGGAAGCGGGGGAGAGAGACAGGGAAAGAGAGACAAACATCTGTGTGAGAGAGACACATGGACTGGTTGTCTCCATGTGCCCAACCGGGAGCATGGAGCGAACCTGAAACCCAGGTACGTGCCCTTGACCGGGAATTGAACCCGAGACCCTTCAGTGCCGGGGCCAGTGCTCTTGCCACTTCGCCACACTGGCCAGAGCGCCTCTGTGTTGTTTTAAGCCGCTTGGTTTGAGGCCGTTCGTTCACAGCAGCTGTAGGAAACCGATGCGCCGCATGCGTTTTGTTCCTAGTGAGCGTGGAGGCATCTGTCAGCGTGGTGTCTGTGATAACAGCCCAGTAGCGGGCGTTTATTGCAGGCTTAGGTGGTATCTTACTCAGCATTTATGTCCATTTTCTCCTCACCACACCCCTAGCCTCCCTGTTGCTTGTGGACGGAGCCTGGAGTCTTGCTCACATTAGACACCGAGTCGGATCTGATGAGCTCGCCATCTCCGGGACGGAGGGTGGGAGGGATTTCCTAGAGAAGGAGGCCAGTTGGGAACCAGCAGCGGTTTTCACAGATGGTGATGGGCCCGAGCTAGAGCGATCCGGGGCACTAGGCCTAGAAGAGGCAGGGGTTATGTCAGAGGAATTGTGAAGGGAGCGAGAAGGGCCGGGAGTTAGCCGATGCTTGGATTAAGGCAGGTGAGATGGGGAGGGCACCAAAGGAATCTGGCTGACACCTTAGGACGGTGGCCGGCAAACTCATTAGCCAACAGAGAAATATCAGCAGTACGACGATTGAAATTTCTTTTGAGAGCAAAATTTTTTAAACTGAAACTATATAGGTAGGTACATTGTTATTCACTTCATTAGGGGACTCCTACGGCTTAGGAAGAGTCACACTCAAGGGACCAAAGAGCCGCCTGTGGCTCGCGAGCTGCAGTTTGCCGACCACGGCCTTAGGAGGACTGAGACTCACCAGGGGTCCGCCCGAAAGCCTCCCATGAACCCCACTCACACGCCTTCGCTGTTTCGGCTGCTCCTGGTGACGGCGTGTGCTCAGTGACTTGGTGACTTAGAGAAGCGTGCTGGCTGTGTTGCTGATGGGCAGTGCCCTAGCGTAGCCAGCCGGGGCAGGCGTTCCACCAGAACGGGGCTGGCTAGTTCTTTGTTGTGGGGCTGTTCTATGGAGTGTCCGATGGTTAGCAGCACCAGCGGCCTCTATTCATAGATGCCAGTAGCACACCCTTGCAAGTCACGGCAACCAAAAGTGCTTCGGGCATTCCTATGTGTCCCCTGGGGTGGGGGCGGGCAGGGCAATATGGCCTGGTTGAGAACCTGGAACTACTTTTGTCTATTTGGTTACAATAATTCATGCTTAGGAGCTGAACCGGTTTCAAGCAGATTGACAGTTACTGAGCTCTTATATAACAAAGGGGAAGACCACGGAGGCCTGATTTCTCTGTTTCCATGAAGAACGGATATTAGCCTGGCCAGTGTGGCTCAGTGGTTGTGTGTGGACCTATGAACCGGGAGGTCACGGTTCCATTCCTGGTCATGCCCGGGTTTCAGACTCTATCCCCAGTGAGGGGTGTGCAGGAGGTAGCTGATCAATGATTATTATCATTGATATTTCTACCTCTCCCTCTCCCTTCCTCTCTGAATTCAATAAAAAAAAAAAGACGTTAAACATATTTATATGACAAACCCTGAATTTACTATCCCATAACAAATAGTAATAACAGCATATGAAACTTTGGGGATATATTTTAGTACAAGTGTATTCTTCAATTTTTAGAATATCCTCAATTGCTAGGTAGTTACTGAATGTCAAGTGCATACACATACACAGTGGAGCAGAAGAAGATGAATCTGACCACTTCTGTGTTCTGCAGCAAAGGAGAGAGCTGGCCTGGCCTTCTGAGTGCGTGGGTGGGTGGGTGGGGGTGCCCGTCTGCCTGAGATGCCCCCAGACATTCCAATTCCCTCTGTGGACGAAGCCTCTGCCTTTGCTCAGAAGCTCCGCAAGCACAGGGCAGGGCGTCTGAGAGGCTGCTGGCGGAGCTGTACAATCGCCAGCGTTCTCCATCCAGGACAGTGGTTCTCCACCTTGGCTGCACATGAGAATCACCTGGGAATCTTTTGAAAATCCTGATTTCTGGGCCTCATCCTCCGGAAATTCTGTTTCTTTGTTACTAATGTGGCCCCACCCCATCACAAAGAAACAGAATTTCCGGAGGGTGAGGCCCAGAAATCAGGATTTTAAAAAGATTCCCAGGTGATTCCAATGTGCAGCCAAGGTTGAGAACCACTGATCTAGAGGGTCCTCTTTTTAAAAAATATATATCTTTTAATTTCAGAGAGGAAGGGGGAGAGAGAGAGAGAGAGAGAGAGAGAGAGAGAGATGAGAACATCAATGATGAGAGAGAATCTTTGATTGGCTGCCTTCTGCACACCCCACCTGGGCATGTGCCCCAAGCAGGAATCGAACCAGCCACCTCCTGGCTCATAGGTTGCAGCTCAACCACTGAGCCATGCCGTCCAGGCAAAGGGTCTTTTTTTTTTCCTTCCGTAAAGCTCAAGGAGTTGAGGGAGAGAGGGAAGGAGGAAGGGAGCTGGCTGGGCCAACCTCAAGGGCACAAGCCCTGCAGTTCGCTGGGTGGGCCTTGAGCCGGGGCCAAAGATCTTCCCAGCGACTTCTGTGCACCGGCCTCGGTGCTACCAGGAGATAGAGCCCGGCCAAGGCGAGTGAGTCTCCAGGCCACGTGCAGCTCAGGCAGGACACCAGGCACCATTGTAGGAGACGGGTTCTTTTTGCCACTCAGAGCTCTGTTTGTGGGAAGGCACCTGACTCCAGTGTGGGGGGGGGGCCCTGAGAGTGTGGGCGGACTGGATTTTCCCAGAACATTACCCCTGTTTAAAACAATTGAGATATAATTCATGTATCATAAAATGTACCGTCTTCAAGTGTACAATTTACTGGTTTTTTAGTATATCCCCCAGGTTGTGCAACCATCACCACTATCTAATTCTAGAACATTTGTATCATCCCCAGAAGACACTCTGTGCCCATGACCAGGAACTGCCCATCTCCCTCCGCTCCTGGCAACCAGCAATCTGTTCTCTGAGCCTCTCGATGCGCCTCCTCTGGCTCTTCTGTATAAACGGAGTCATTCAATCTGCGGCCTGGGGTCTGCTTATCTCACTGAGCATAATGTTTTCAAGGTTTATCCGTGTCGCAGCACGGATCGCACTCCGTGTCTCCTCATTGCCAAATGCTGCTCCCCCGTGCGGCTCGAGCTCCTTTGGGAGCCGCCCCGAGGTGCCCTCCCCGTCGGGGCGTTCCCTGCAGAATACAGGAAATAGCTATGTCTTGGATTCCATTATGTCAACTCCCAACTGTTTTACTCACAGAGAAATGACCATTCAGATGTTTACAATGTCAGAATATAAACATGACCTCGTGTACTCGATGGAAAAAACGAGGGCTGGGCTGCCCGTGATCAGCTGGTGTCTGCCCTGCTCCCAAGCTGCCGGCTTCGGCTCCTTGCTAACCGGGAGCGGGCCTCCCCGCCGGGCGGTGCGCGGTGGACCTGGCCAGAGAGCTCAGGCTCCCCGGGGGATTGCAGTGTGTAGCCAAGAGTCACAGCCATTTTGTGCCAGGGCTAGTGGAAAAGTGATACCGGAGGTGCTGGCGCTTAACAAAATTGGAGTTGGAAATCTTGAAATTGAGAGGCTTTATGAGTTTATTAATTTTTCTCTGCAAATTGGCCAAAGACGATCATGTGTTTATTTTTCAAGGAGAAGGCGCCCTTGTTCCGAGGAGCAGCTGGGCAGACCTGCCTTAGGGTTGTGGCTGTCATTGATCGAACTGGGCCTCCTCCGAGCCTCTTGGAGCTTCACTTTCTTCCCATATAAACTGGGGCCAGCGTGGGCTGTGGTGAAGGTCCGTGAGCGAGGAGGCCACGGGCAGAGCCTGGGTCCCACGCACCAGCAGCCCCAGGCACAGGGCAGCTCGAATGTTCGCAGGTAGGGCCGCCTTGCAGCCAGGTTGGAAAGTCGCTGGTCTGGAGGCCAGACGGGGACATCCCCGACACGTGCAGGTGCGGAAGGAGCCTTAAGAGGGAGGAATAAGTGTCTGTATTCAGATTTGATTGTTTGGGTACCTGCTTGGGGGAGATGGTTGTGGGAATGGTGGAGATGGGGCCAGGGCTGGGCAATAGATTTTTTTTTCCTTTTTGTTTTTTGAATCATGTGAACATATGAACTTCTCAAAGAATGGAATGAAGAAAATCGGCATAGGCGAACAGGGTGGTGTTAGACATGTGAATTTAAGAGCCCTCCTCCTCCCCCTCCCCCCTCCTCCTCCCCCTTTTCCTCGTCCCCCTCCTCCTCCCTTTTTTTCCTCCCCCCTCCTCCTCCCTCCTCCTCCTCTCCCTTCTTTTCCTCCCCCCTTCTTTTCCTCCCCCCCTTCTCCTCCTCCTGCTGCTGCTGCTGCTACTGCTCCTCCTCCTCCTCCCCCTCCCCCTGTCCCCCTCCTCCTCCTCCCCCTGTCCCCCTCCTTCCTTCATCTAACTCTGACACTTTCGTGTAAATTTCTCTGGCACGTTTCTGTTCCCTAACTTGAGCCTTGAGTACACTGCATTTCTAATGCTGATGTCACAACCCCATACAGTTAACAGTGTGGATCTTAGGTGGTTGTTTTGTGCACTTGGAACTTCAGAGTTGTAACCAATATCTTATTGCATCCTGCATGAGAATTTCTAATCCTGTCTTTTTTGAAAAGTTTCTCTTGCCCTTTTTCCCCTGGGTCTTTGATAATTTTTGGAAGCGGCAGTTACATTGGGGCAGGTGGGCATGTTTGAGTGAAGCCGTGAGGGGTTGGGATTTGGGGATGGGGGAGTTACGGCCCAGGATGACCGGCAGACCTTGCTGGTAGGTCAGGGACCAGGCTGGGGTCATGTCCAGCTGGCCTGCCGGGCTTCCATCTCCAGCATGGGACCTGGCATTCGGAAACCAGCTCAGGGCTGGTCTGGCTGCAGTGCTCGTATTCACACCCTCCCTTCCATTTTTCTTCTGTCCCGAAATACCCTTGGTGCACACTGGCCTACTTCTAAGAGAAAATGGACATTTCTTTTTGTTTTAAAATATTTGTATTGATTTCAGAGAGGACAGGAGAGGGAGAAAGGGACGGAAACATCATTGATGAGAGAGAATCATTGATCAGCTGCCTCCTGTACGCCCCACACTGGGGACTAGACCACAACCTGGGCATGCGCCCTGACTGGGAATTGAACTGTGACTTGGTTCATAGGTTGATGCTCAGCCAACTGACCCACCGTGGCCAGGCGAAAATTGACGTTTTTAAAGAGGGGGTGATGCTGTCCTAATAGTAGGCCCCTATGTAGCATTTTGTACTCATTTATGAAGTTTAATGTACTTCATGTGACCAGTCGACCAATAGATGCAGCCAAAGCAGCAAAAAACTTAGTAAAAAATGAATTGTTCGGCATCATGGCGACCAAATTGCTGCTTGATTGAGTTTTTCTTTGCAGCCAGCTGTGTTCGTCTTCCGCTGACCCCACTCGGTCCTCGATTGGTGCTGCACAGATGTGCGTGGAAATGACTGTGGGTGGCCTCGAAAACGCTCAGGCCCACAGGGACCCGGGGTGTTGTTTCCGTTGCGCAAGGACCCATGGAAGCATTCTTGCCATATGCGAATGACACCACACATGCAGATTGCTTTGTGTCCTAGTCCCTTCCCTCCACCTCTCACTGACTGTGTGTGCACAAACCCAGACTTTTGTTTTGGGACTTTGCATGAATGGGATTATACTATCAATCTTTTTTTTCTTCTGTGACTTGCCACTTCCACTTAACAATATGCCTCGGTGCCACTTCCACCATCAGAGTACAGCTGCAGCGTGGTGAACTACAGTTAACAGTGCAATAGTGTATATTTGAAAGATTCCAAGAAAGTAGATTTTTAAAAAATATATCTTTTATTGATTTTTTTACAGAGAGGAAGGGAGAGGGATAGAGTTAGAAACATTGATGAGAGAGACACATCGATCAGCTGCCGCCTGCACGCCCCCTACTGGGGATGTGCCCGCAACCAAGGTACATGCCCTTGACCATAATCGAACCTGGGACACTTGAGTCCACAGGCTGACGCTCTATCCACTGAGCCAAACCGGTTAGGGCAAGGAAGTAGATTTTTAAAGTTCTCATCACAAGAAAAACATTTTTGTTCCTCTGTGGTGATAAATGTTAATTAACTTATTGGGGTGATGGTTTTGCAATATATTCATATATCAAATCATGTTGTACACCTGAAACTAATACAGTGCTATAGGTCAGTTTGAAAAAAGAAAAAAGAATACACAGGTCTATCACAATTCTTTTTAAAAATGTATTTTTATTGAGGTAAAATTCACATAATTGCTCATTTCAGCATGAACAATTCCGTGACATTTAATTCAGTCACAATGTTTTGCCACCCCCCCCTGTCTAGTTCCAAAACATTTTCTTCACTCCAAAAGGAAGCCCTGTGCCCATCAGTAGGCACCCCCGCCCCCAGGCCCTGGCACCCAGCAGTCTGCCCCTGTCTCTGCAGATTTGCCTGTTCGGGACATTTCCATCAATGGGTCCCGAGATGTGTGGCCTTTGGTGCTGGGCTTCTTTCGCTCAGCCTCATGTTTTTGAGGTTCACCCGTGTTGTAGGCATCTCGTGTTTTGCTTCTGCTTTTGGTTTAATGCAGGGGACACACTGTCTTGCGATCGTAACCGAGGGCAGCTGTGCGAACTTTGCCCGTGGGAGCAGCCGGCACCCTTTAAGAAAAATGAACTGAAGATCAAAGACTAGAGAGCAGCTTCATCTAGCTTCTAGTTTATTGCTTTGAGACAGAGAGAAGTGTAAAATAGTTCACATTTTTTCTAAAGTTGGGGACAGGAAGCCAAAAATCTAATATGTGGTAAGACATTAATAATCTAGATGCTACCTCTGTGCCTGGTGCCACGGAGCATAACTAACCATTAAGACCACCCAGCCCCTTTTCTCCACGAGATGAGAAGGCCGCCTAGAAACGAAAGAGCCATGTGAAATAGTGACCCAGCGCTGGGGCGGGCTGGCCTGAAGTCAGGGTGGGCGGTCAGCGCCGACCCCCTGCCCTTGCCACCGCGCGTCCCTGAATGTCTTCGTGGCTAGATTTCCTTACATGTACGAGAATGACATGCTTATTATCAGTTGACGAAACAATATTTATTTTATTTATTTAAAAATATTTTTCTAGATTACAGAGAGGAAGGGAGAGAGGGAGAGAGAGACATCAGTGATGAAAGAGAAACATTGATCGGCTGCCTCCTGCACACCCCACTGGGGATGGCCGGAGCCCACAACCTGCCACAACCCGGGCATGCGCCCTGGCCAGGAATCGAACTGTGACCTCCTGGTTCACAGGTCGACATTCAGCCTCTGAGCCACGCTGGCGGGGCCAAACCAATGTTTATTGAGTGGAAACTCTTTCCCAAATGTGATGTCTGGCCCTGGGGGAAACGTAACACAGTGTTTTTCAAATAGCAGCCTGTGGGCTGAATCCAGTCCACATCTGTTTATGTACAGCCTGCAAGATAACAGTGGGTTTTCCCTTTTGAAATGGTTGAATAAGAATGAAAAGAGTAGTATTTTGTGAAAGTTGTGTAAACTCCAGTTTCAGTGTCGGTAAATAAAGTTTTATTGGAGCGCAGCCATGCTCACGCGTATTGTCTGGGGCTGCTTCTGGGCTGCAGGGACTAGACTGAGTCACTGAGCAGAGGCCTTGTGGCCGCAAGCTGAAAATATTTACTATCTGGCCCTTTACACAGAACAGCTGACCCCCAGCCCGGCCGGCGTGGCTCAGTGGTTGAGTCTCAACCTATGAATCAGGAGGTCATGGTTCGATTCCCGGTCAGGGCACATGCCCGGTTTCAGGCCCTATCCACAGTGGGGGGCGTGCAGGAGGCAGCTGACCAGTGATTCTCTCTCATCATTGATGTTTCTATCTCTTTCTCCCTCTCCCTTCCTCTCTGAAATCGATAAAAATATATTAAAAATAAAACACCTGACCCCCGGTCTTAGGAGAATATGGGGTCTAATCAAGGTAACCATTGGCCAGTGGAGGTGGGTGTGGATGAGGTGAGGGGTGCAGGATAGAAGATCCTAGAGTAGTGGTTCTCAACCTTCTGGCCCTTTAAATACAGCTCCTCATGTTGTGACCCAACCATCAAATTATTTTCATTGCTACTTCATAACTGTCATGTTGCTGCTGTTATGAATCATCATGTAAATATCTGATGTGCAGGATGGTCTTAGGTGACTCCTGTGAAAGGGTCGTTTCAGTCAAAGAACCCACAGTAGAACTTCTCTCCCCTCTCCCTGCAAAAAAAGGATGTTGCCTCTGTCATAAGACAACCAGGGTGAGTTCGACCACTTAATAGGCAAAATTAAGACTACTTTATATAACAAGGCGGGAAAATAACCACTCTGGAAAGATTTTCATGAAAATACAGTGAGTTCTGGGGATCTAATTGTGGTTATTGGTAATGTATTGTATACTTGAAAGTTGTTAAGAGAGTAGATCTCAAACGTTCTGCAGAAAAAGAAACGATAATTATGCGATGTGATGCAGGTAGCTAGCTAACTACAACAGTAACCCCGTTGCAACAAACACGTGTGCCAAGTCAACACATTCTAGCCCTTAAACTTACACGCTGGTGTCTGTCCGTTGTATAATTGTATGTGAGTAAAGCTGAAAAAAGTCCTTACACAGTTAAAAAGCGAATGCTTAACGCTACCCAGAGTTTCAGTTGCTGGGGGGATCGGGGCGTAGGAATTCCGGGGAGCAGGAAGTGTATGCCGTTCCTGTTGTTAGTAGTCGAGCTGTGTACCTTCAGGGGATGTCCTTAGAGAAGACTGAGATAGGCTTTAGGAATGCCCATAGAATCTTGCCAATTTTAGTGTTTAGAAACCGATGTGCTTTTTTGATTATTATTTCAAGAAAAAGCGGTGGGTAGCTGCTTTCTAATAGTGGGTGGTGCGGGATCTATGATGACACGCTCCAGGGCACAGCAGCCGGCTCGGCGAGCTTTTGCACACTGTGCCTTCTCAAATGGTCTTTATTTCTTCACACCGTGACTTCTCTGCCGCCCCGTTTTGCAGGCTCCACCAGGCATCTCAGATAGACCCTGCGGTGCTCCACGCGGCTCAGCTCGGTCCACAACTGTGGTCTCGTTAATCTCACTCTTAAAAGCCAAGATGCCAGAAATCAAACCCTCCCCCCTCCAATATCATAACCCTCCAAAATGTCACCATGCAGATGGCATATTGACAAAAATGTCAAGGATTACCAAAAATAGCTTCTTGAGTTCACATGTGCGCAGGGGAGAAGAACAGAGTAGCATTTGCATTTTAAGTGCCACCGTGGTGGCCAGAACCAATAATTCCTGTTGGAGCAACTCCCAACCCTCAGCTCTATCTCGGGGCTTTAGACATAGTTTTAATTTCTAAATAAGAACTCGTGTACTTAGCATGCCTTTAAAATTATTAATAGAGAGAATTCTTTCTCTTATGCCATTTATCACCCAACTCCTTGAAAAATAGGAATCACTATAGAGTTTAATACAAACATATAACAAATAAAATACTTGTTTTTCCTGAGTCATTGTCAACAACTCAGTTTTAAATCAAGTGCCAGCTCAGTAAATATTTGGAGTCCAAAGTCTGCCTTTCCTTCAGATGGGCTAATTTTTATCTTGTTATGTAAAGTAGAGAGACATCTCACTGGCTCTTCATCTGTCTCGAGTGGTTAGCGGCTACTCTTCCATTGGGTGGGGTGGATGTCATCCCCTTTTGCACCATTGACAGTAGTCCCCTGGCTTGTCACTTTGGGGGGCCGATGCTCCTCTTCTCATTTGGGGAGTTATAAAACCTGGCGGATTCCTCCCACCCAGGTGGCGGGGTAGGAGCAGGAGCCAAACCTGGATTCCACAGGAGGCGGTGGTCAGTGTCAGCGGACAGACATCGATTGTGTACGAGAAGCGATGGGACGCCTCTCTCTCACCTCTCCCCCGGGGTCGCTGGCGCTTCAGTGGCCGCACCTCTCCCCCGCAGGGAAAGAAGGTGCCCGGCCTGCTCCAAGGTGCTAAAGTAAAGGGAAATGGGGAAATTTTCCGTGAAGCAAACCAATGACCTAATGGCACCACTAGCATAGGAGTTCCTGGAACCGGTTTTGGGCCGCAGTTGGCTGGGAATGTTTGCCGAGCTGCGAGGTGTTAAGAAGTGGTTGGGTTTTTTCCTCCCCCCAAAGGCAGTCCTACACTGAAGTTCTCGGTCTTGTAGTAATAAATGGGCTTCGAAGAAACTGAAGTTCTTTTTCCGCCCCGTGAGCGTAGAGGGGAGGCGGCAGTGCGGCCGGTAGACCACCGTGCTTTTGCATTAGGCCCCACGTTTATTGGAAAGACAGGGTCAAAGTCAGCTCCACACGCCAGAGAAGGAAGGGGCTGGAGGAGGTGTCCGCTGGAGGGCAGTTTGTTCATAAGGGAGCAAATGGATACCACGCGCAGGGGCCCTCGCCATGACCGCCGGCACCGCAGTGGACTTGCTCAGGGAACTCTCGTCGTCTCCGGTCAGGCTCAGGAAAGCCAGGTTCCTGAAACCCGCACAGTGAACACACTTGGAACAGCAGAGGCTCGAAGCCACTGGCTTCGTTTCTGTTTCTAGGTCGGGCTCGCTCGCAGATTCCCGCAGGAGTCACAGACGAAACGTTGGCCATCAGCAGTCAAGTGGCCGGGCCCTCCTGCCGGATGGCATCTCCAGCCACGGGTGGCCAGCCAGCTCCGAGTTGGCGCACGCTTTCTTTCGTTGAGCTGGCCTTGGCCGCAGCTTCGCCTGCCCCTTTGGTCCTTGTTGCTTCTCATAAGAGTCTGTAACATTTGCCCTTCCTGGGTGTTTGTCAGGGACACAGCACGGCGCGCTGATGTTGAGGACACCTCTCCTCATACAGACAAAACCCCAGGTCCTCCCCTCATTCGGGGGGCAGGATTGTGAATTGCCACACCGCCCTGCTTAGGTTGTTCCTGAGGGGCTCGCAGCTGTGATTACCGTCTTTTCCTGAGTGTTTCTGCTGTTTGAAGTGCCTATTTGTTTCAGAGGGAGGATGGGGCGGCATGCCATCCCCTTTCCCTCCTTACCCGTGGTGGTGCATCAGTAACACCCAGCTTCTGGCGTCTCAGCCATAGAAGTGCTCTCATTTTAAACATTTTAAAAAATATATATTTTTATAGATTTCAGAGGGGAAGGGAGAGGGAGAGAGTAGGAGAGAAACATTAAGGATGAGAGAGAATCATGGATCATCTGCCCCCTGCACACCCCACACTGGGGATCGAGCCCACAACCCCGGGCATGTGCCCTGACAGGGAATCGAACCATGACCTTCTGGTTCATAGGTCAATGCTCAACCACAGAGCCACACCGGCCGGGCAGTGCTTTCATTTTAATATCAATTTCAGGTTGCACACTTTCAGTCTAGATGCATGAAAGATGCACCTGAGGAGCATTTGTATACACACACATACACACACACACCCACCCACCCTTGGACAGTGGTCGGCAAACTCATTAGCCAACAGAGCCAAATATCAACAGTACAACGATTGAAATTTCTTTTGAGAGCCAAATTTTTTAAACTTAAACTATATGGGTAGGTACATTGTTATTCACTTAATTAGGGTACTCCTAAGGCTTAGGAAGAGCCACACTCAAGGGGCCAAAGAGCCGCATGTGGCTCGCGAGCCGCAGTTTGCTGACCACGGCCCTAGGAGAGACTGACCAGCAGTGCCCACTAAGCTCCCTGATATCCATTTCCCTCACTTTTAAAGATTGAGGTGAAATTCAATAACATAAAACTAACCACTAACCATATGAAATGGTTAATTGAGCGGCATTTAGTACATTCACAGTGTTGTGCAACCAGCACCTCTATCTAGTTCCAAAATAGTTTCACCACTGAAAAGAAAAGAAAACCTTGTACCCATTAAGCAGTCACTCCCCATTGCTCCCTCCTCCCAGGCCTGCTAACTACCAGTTTGTGCTGTGTGTCTACGGTTTGCCAACTCTGGACATTTCCTACAAATGGAATCCTAGCCTATGCGGCCTGTGAGTGTAGGGTAATGTTTTCCGGGTTCATCCATGCTCAGGATTCATCCCTTCTCTTGGCCGAATGCCATTTCCTTATAGCATCAATAGCACTTATTTTTTTGTGTTTTGTTGTTTGCTTTTAAAAAGCGGCCTCCCGCCTGGGTGCTGGGTGGCATCTCATTGTGGTTTTGATGACTAACAATGGTGGGCATCTTCTCGTGCATGGTGGCCACGCGTCTCCCTTGGACAAACATCTATTCAAGGCCTTTGCCCATTTTTACTTTGGCTCGTTGGCCATTTACGTTGTTGAGTTTTAGGGGTTGTTTATATATTCTGGTTACTGGACCCTTATCAGATACTTGATTCACAACTGGCATCCATTTTTCAAATGTTCTCCTGGTGGGTTCGATTAGCAACCAGGCTTAAGAACCACTGATCTGGACCAGTGATTCTGGGATTTCCTACAAGATGCCCGAGAAGCTTTCATAAAAAACAAATGTACAAACCTCCCCCAAGATGCTGCCCCTTATCCTCAAGCTACCCAGGGTGTTCTGATCAGCCCTTCCTCCGCCCCAAACCGAGAAACAACATGGCTGAGCAGTCGTTTAACCAAGGTGACCGATGATCGAACTGAGCGGGCGTTGAAACAGAGACTGCAGGGGTTCCACAGGGCAGCAGCTGCCCGCTCGCCCTTCCCCAGAGAGGCCTGTGCAGAGCGTTTGCTAACTGCGCACTTGTCTGCTCCTCACCAGGACTGCGTGCCTTATAGGATGGCCCAGCCTCCCCGGAAGTACCACCAAGACTTGTCACGTTGGCCGGCCTCTCAGGATGTGACTTTAAAAAATATATATTTTTTATTGATTTCAGAGAGGAAGGGAGAGGGAGAGAGAGAGAGAAACATCAATGATGAGAGAGAATCATCAATTGATCGCCTGCCTCCTGCAACCCGGGCATATGCCCTGACTGGGAATCAAACCATGACCTCCTGGTTTATAGGTTGATGCTCATTCACTGAGCCACACTGGCCACACTGGGATTTTTAAAATCCTCACCCGAGGATATTTTCCCATGGAGTATTAGAGGAGTGGAAGGGAGGGACAATGGGGAGAGGGAGAGAGAGAGAAACATTGATGCGAGAGAGCCACCTCGATTGATTGCCTCCCACATGCACCCTGACCCGGGCTGGGGATCGAGCTGGCAACGAAGGTACGTGCCTTTGACTGGAATCGAACCCTCAATCCTTCGGTATGTGGTTCCAACACTGGGCCAAACCGGCTAGGGCAGGACGTGACAGTTTGACCGCTCGTTTCTCCTGGGAAGGGCGCTGTGGCATGCAGGACGTTGAGCTGCGCACGTATTTCTTTTCGGTTGCTTCTGATGGAGAGCGCTGTCGGTGCTTGCTTGAAACATCACTTTAATCATGGGAATGTGGAATGTTGCGGTCTTCACCTCTGAAGAAAGATACCATCAGACCCTTTCCCCTACTCCGCGTACCGGTAGCTCCAAAGGATGGCTGGGAGGGTGGGATGGTTCTGGGGCTGGCGGGGAGCTTTGTAGTGAAAGAAGTTCTCGTGATAGGAAGCTGGCCATGGAGGTAGGAATCTCTTAAGACAGGGCCGCAGATCTGGCAGCGCACCCTGTGGGCGTCCTTTATCACTGCGGGCCCTTCTGGCACCTGGGCTCCTAGGGGCTGCGGGGCTGCGGGGCTGCGGGCCTGTGGGCCTGCCGGCTTGCCTCATGCCCTGCGAGCACCCTCTGGTCCAGTCTGCCACCTGGACCCCTCCCCTGTTTCCTGCTGGCCTAAAGGACTGCCTTGCACACAGACTTTGGGAACAACACAGGGACTCTGCAGAAAATATATATATACACTGAGTGGCCAGATTATTATGATCACCCCATCAGTACTTCGTTGGGCCACCTTTTGCCTTCAATACTGCGGCGATTTTTCTGAGTCAATGCCAAGAAGAATCGCCGCAGTATTGAAGGCAAAAGGTGGCCCAACGAAGTACTGATGGGGTGGTCATAAGAATCTGGCCACTCAGTGTATACATTTTTAAAAATCTTCACCCAAGGATATTTTTACATTGATTTTTAGAGTGAGTGGAAGAGAGAGGGAAAGAGAGAGAAATATGTGAGAGAAACACATTGACTGGTTGCCTCCTTCATGCGCCCTGACCAGGGCCCAGGCCGGGGAGGAGCCTGCAACTGAGGTACGTGCCCCTGACCAGAATCGAACCTGGGACCCTTCAGTCCGCAGGCCGATGCTGTAGCCACTGAGCCAGACCGTCTAGGGCTGCAGAACAGATTTTGATGGGCGGGAAGGGAGAATAAAAGATTCCGCACAGGGATTCAGTTCCGTAGACATGCACGTGATTTCTGAAATTCCAAGTCAGGGCGAAGGGTATTTTTGCCAGGGCAGTTTTTATGGGATCATTCCACTTACGTGCCGAATCATGTCCATCCTTAGAGAAAGACGGCACCCGGACCTGTTCCGAATAATCCCCTGGTCAGCCGTGCATTTCATGCGTAGCACGCGCTCCCGGTGGCAGTGCTGGAAATCGGTTACTATTTTAGGAGCGCATCTCCCTCCGGGCAAGGAGAGGCCGGCCCGGGTGGGTGTTGCATTTCGCCACGAGGAAGCATACCGCTGGGACCCGTCCTTCGGCCACGGGTTCACTGGCGCTTTTCCTCTCTCCCCACCTGGCCAGGCCGTCTAGGGCTTGTCCTCGTCTCTCATTCCTCGTTTCCCAGAGCTTTCCCTGCCCCTGGCGAGTGGCAGTGCCATCGCTCAGCCCCGGGTGGGTGAATGAATTTACCTGGTTACAGTTCTACAGGCATTTTAAGTATTCGAGAGAGCATTCCCAGTTTGAAAAGCAGAGGCTGATTAAAATAACTGATATGTGTTCCCCATATATGGTTCCTCACCCCACTCACCTGCCGGCATCCCTCCCCATGGAGGTGCCACGTGGGCAGGAGACAGATGACTGTTTACTTTTGAGCATCAACCCGGATTGAGCTTACATTGATCTGAAGAGCATTTGAAACTACTGGTGCTCATGCTGTGCCACGAATCAGTTAAGTCCGACTTCCTGGGCCGATCCACATGTCCCGGTGACGCTCACTGCCCGGGGTGGAACCCACTGTCTTTATGGACTCCATCTTGTTCACCGTCATGAATGAATATTTGTCGATGACTTCAACCCCTTCATGAAACTTGGGCAGATAAACCTTGACCTTGGAAACTAGAAACACTGAAGTTGGAAAAGGGGAAAGAAAGGTCAAATTGCTCTAAACGCCGCTGTTTTGGAGCATGAGATGGAGCTCGGGGTTTGATGTTTTGCTGACCATAAACAGAATTCATATTAAGGTTGAACTGCTTCCTCCTGTGAGCTTCCACAGCCCTGTATCCGCTGCCATTCAGGGAATTTATCGAGTAGTGGGGATTTGTTGTTTATTTGCTCCCCGGCTGAGCTGAATTCCTTGAGGTTAACTCCTGGCACCTCGCATCTCAAATAGCTTTCCTGCAGTGAAGTTTTAAACACACGAGTAGCACTTTACAGTTTTCCTAGTGCTGCTCCTATGGTGGGGTCCCCCGTCTCTCTCATCCTCAGCCTGAGGCCGTGAGCATCATTTGTACCAGGCTGCATCCCTGCCTCCGCTTGGCAGGCGCTCCCTTACCTGCTGTCTGTTTGCGGGCCTTTCCTCAGTTCCCACCTCTGCGCCTCGCCTGGGCCTGGGGGGTTACAGACTGAAAGCCCACCGGGGCTGGGTCCCCAACCAAATGGCCAGGCTTCAGAGGTAACGGCGCAGTGGGGCCTGGGCCAGCGAGCGAGTGGCCCCAATCAGCTTTAGCCATCTCTGTCTCCATGGACTGCAATCCCTGGATTCCACTCTCCCGATTTTCAGGAGTTAGAAATCCAGGTGTTTGTAATGAAATCTCCCGAGTTTAAATCTTGGCAACCTGTCGGGGTTTTAGAACATTCCGAGGGCCAGCACTGCAAACCAGACCGAACAAGTCCCGTAGGCCGAGATGGCCCCGGGCAACTTGGAGTCATGTGCTTCCAGCTCTCGCCGCCTGGCTTGCCACACTTGTCCTTGAGGCTCATGGGAAGAGGAGAAAGAAGAGGCCATGTTGGATTCTGGGTAAACTCCTTTTAAAAAAAGTGACTTATTTTATTTATATAAACAGTTCCATCCAGCCCTCCTCTGCCTACAATTTCTGCTGTGTTGGGTGTCTTCTCTAGTCTTTTTTGTTCTTGTAACCCAGCCGTGGGCAAACTACGGCCCGTTTGAAATGAATAAAACTAAAAAAAAAAAAAAAAAGGCCGTACTCTTTTATGTAATGATGTTTACTTTGAATTTATATTAGTTCACACAAACACTCCATCCATGCTTTTGTTCCGGCCCTCCGGTCCAGTTTAAGAACCCACTGTGGCCCTCGAGTCAAAAAGTTTGCCCACCCCTGTATGTAACCAAAAGAACCCAAACTGGATGATATATTAAATAATTTTATAGCCACCCGTTCTCCGTGACCAATAACCAAAGCATTTACAAGTTGTTACAGTGCGTTATTAATCACACTTGACAAATCATCCCAGGTCAGCCTCCCAGGGACGGGAGTTTGGTTTAGTTTTTGCTCTGTCCGTCCACAGCGCCTGCGCAGAGGCAGGCGTGCAGTAGGTGCTCAGTAACTATCGAATGAGTGTTGGTATGCTGTTCTTTATTAAATCCCCTCCCTCTTGCTGGCCATCGGGCTTGTTTCCTTTTTCTTGTTCTTGCACATAGTATTATGAGGCACCCCTTTCGTACATCAAGTCTTCACATATTTTAGGTCATACTCATAGGTGGTACTATTGACATTTTAGGCTGCATAACTCCTTGTGGTGGGGCCGTCCTGTGCGCTGCAGGATGTTGGGCAGCATCCCTGGTCTCCACCCATTAGATGCCAGCAGCACCGCCCCTCCGCAACTGTGACAACCCAGAATGTCTTCAGACATTGCCAAGTGTCCCCAGGAGGCGAACGGCGCCTGGCTGGGAACCACTCTGCTGGTGGGGTCGCTGAACTGAAGGATGCCAATGTATTTTAAGATTTTGAACCTTAAAATATATGGCGCTCAGAGAAAATATTTTAGAGAACTGTTGTTTGCTGCCTCTCTCTATTCCCCTGTGTCACCCACCCTCCCTCCCAGGAGTGACCAGTGTCCCTCACCGCCCTCTGGCTGTCCGTTCAGTGTGGCAGCCACTGGCCACACGCTCCTCGAGGGCTTGAACAGTGCCTACTGCAGCTAGAGGATAAACTTGCACTTTTCCTTCCTCTAATTAATTTAACTGCGAGTAGCCACGTGTAGCTAGTGGCTGCCACAGTGGACAGTGCAGGAGAGTCTCTCTGTGCCCCCCAACATGACCCACCCTTTTTCAGAGTGGCCCCGCTGACAATCACATCACTAGCAAGTTTTGGGGCCACTTCTCAGGGGTTGGTGTGTGGTTACTGTTGGCTTGGGCCCCTTCTATTGTTGCCCGCCAGCGTCCTCGTTAGGAAAGCGATCACGGAAAGAGAGCAGGAATGAGATAGGGAGGAACCGCTGCCCTCTGGCCCCTGAGCCTGCCTGGAATGTGTTCGCCTGTAAATCCTGAGGGACCTGACTTGGGAATTCTGGCTCACAGGAGAGGCACAACAGGAGGGGCAATTTTCTCTTAACTCACGACATTCGCTTTCACCTTTTCAGGAAGTTTCTTCCCCACTGGCCTATGTAGATGGGTTTTTCATCTGTCCGTCTGCCTGCCCCCCATCCATCTGTCCCTCCCTCCTTTTCTCCTGCCATTCTTCTATCCATCCTTCATCCATCCTTCTGTCCACCCACCCATCTATCCTTCTGTTCATCCTTTGTTCATCTATCCCCCTGTCTATCCATCCATCCTTTTTTCTTTCCATTCATCCACCCTTCCATTGACCCACCCACTGCCCCAACCTTTTATCTATGTATCCCTCCATCCATCCCTTTTCCATCCTTTAGTTCATCCCTCTCTTCTTTTATTCCAGGGGTGGGGAACGTCCAGCCCCTGGGCCGTATAAGGCCCACCAAATCATTTGGCTTGGCCCTGCCAAGGCATTAGGGGTAAGTTCATTAAATGTTTGACCAAACGTAGCAGGCTAATTTTTAAGCTGGTAATTTTGTACGGCCGTGAATGGCGTTATAAATACCCTGATGGCCCTTGGCAGAGAAAATGTCCCCCACCCCTGTTTTATTCATCCTTCCATCTATTCTTTGTCCATCCTCCTCTCTGTCTGCCACCACTCCTTACCTCCATCCATCCATCCATCCATCATGCCACCTTTCTGTCCATTTGAGCCTAGTCCACTCCTGCTGCAGGGTCAGGGCCTGTGCTAGGTGCCAGGGGAAGGGAGAGGGCAAGGCCTCTTTGATCCTTGACTTTGTGCAAAGTCTGGCGGGGGCACCTGAAGACACTTGCCCTTCACTGAGGATCCAGAGCAGAGCAGACTTTGAGAGCAGGTAGCCCTGGCTTGTGGGGAGGTACCCTCTCCAGGGGAAGGGAGTTGTGGGCACGGGGTTTGTTGGAGAAGACACATAGACAAAGGCCAGCGTCCTTGCGGTTTCATTCTCTGCAGTTGCCTGGCCACGAGGTCTAACAGCCAGGGAGGGTGACCCTTTTGGTCTTCCCGGGCGTCTGGCCCTGAGAATAGCTCCTTCCTTCTCTCATGGCCCTCTGCCATCCCGAAGCAGACCCGATAGTGTTCCAGACAGTTCTGCCCGGGAATTAAGCAGGCCCCACTCACCTTCTCGTGTTCTTTCGTGACAGTCGTGGACTCTGCTCCGCTGGCCCAGGCTCCACGTGGCTCGGTCTCAGGGATGCGCATTGACAAGTTTGACAGAACAAATGTATTTCAGAAAAATAGCGGGTGCTGCTCTCCGTTTTGGAGAGGGCTGGGAGCTGTGCTTTTGTTCTAACAGCGGCAAGTCCCACCAAGCTGGACATCCGGGGCAGGGCTCCAGGTAGCAGTGAGCTCAGCGGCCACGGGAGCCCAGGGCACAGCCACAGGCGGCTCTGCGGAGTCCAAGGCATGATTCCACAGGCTTCCTAGTGGGGGTTTTAAAGATGGGAGGAGCCAACTAGCGCGGCTCAGTGGCTGAGCATCGACCTATGAACCCGGAGGTCACAGTTCGATTCCTGGTCAAGGGCACCTGCCTGGGTTGCGGGCTCGATCCAGGAGGCGTGCAGGAGGCAGCCGATCCATGATTCTCTCTCACCATTGATGTTTCTCTCTCCCTCTCCCTTCCTCTCTGAAATCAATAATAATAATTTAAAAAAGGTGAGAGGAAACTTTGGACGGGCCCGGCACGGGTCCTCCCAGGGAGCTGTCCCTAACGCAGCATGCGCCCATGGCCTGGTCCGAGGGGCTCGGCCCGGGGCACGTGGGCCAGGCTTGCCTGCTCGGCTCAGAGGCCTGCATGCATATTTCAGAATTAGTACTGGAGAGGCTCGGTGTGGGCATGAATGGATGCAGAAGTTCAGCCAGAGTGGAGGGGACGGAGGAAGACGTGGAGCCTGCGCGCCTATGGTGACGCGCCCTGGCCCGGGTCCCCGCACCGTAGTTTCAAGTAGCTGTTGCCATGCGTGTGCTTGCTGCGTTCCTCCAGGAGGGCGGCTTTGGCACCTTTTCAGCTCCAGGACTTTGGAGCTCACCGTTCAGCCTCTGAAGGAATGTCGCTGCCCGCAGTCCTGCCCCGAGGATGTGTTTACAGTTCTCGCGGTTCCATACTAAGCGGAGGACAGAGTCCCCGCACCAGTGCCTGCTGTTCGGGGGGCCGCTTCTGGCACCCCAGGGCGTCCTGAGTCCAGCCTGGTCGCACCTGGGCTGCCTCGCTCATTCATTTGTTCCCGCGCCGTGGGTCAGGCCCTGCTGGGGATGCGGCGAGGAAGGCCACAGGCCCTGCTCCCGCTCCTGGGAGGGTCTCGGGGAGCTGGTGTTGCAGAAACCATTACACCCCTAACGAGTTAGCCCTCGGGCAGGCAGGCATGAGAGCAGACACCCCACAGAAGGCCTGACTCAGTGCCTCCCGGATGGCCTTTGCTTCCTATTTTTTATTATTTAAAAAAATATTTGTATTGATTTCAGAGAGGAAGGGAGAGGGAGATAGAAACATTAATGATGAGAGAGAATCATGGATCGGCTGCCTCCTGCACGCCCCCTACTGGGGATCGAGCCCGCAACCTGGACGTGCACCCTGACTGGGAATTGAACTGTGGCCTCCTGGTTCATAGGTTGATGCTTAACCACTGAGTCACACCGGCTGGGCCTCAAGATGGCCCTGGGAAGGGAAACTATTAAAGTCATGAAGGACGTAGAAATGGTTACAAAGTACCACTCGTGTTCCCGTGACCCTTCGTGGCATACACCTGCCACGATGCCACGATACACCCACGATGCCACGATGCACCTCGCCTTGCCTGGCCTCGCTCAGGGGCCTGGTGAATGGCTTCACAGCACTGCCCCTGCCGCTGCGACCCTGGCCCAGCGCTCTTCAGGCCTCATTTCCTGCCCACACCTCCAGTCCCTCTCCCTGCCACGTGCTTTCCCTGCGGCCCGAAGGATCTTTCTACAAAGCAGATCCGAGACGGCGCGCCCTGCCTCCCGTGCCCTGCTTTTTGTCAGGACAGCCCATGCCTTTAGGGGGTGGGGGGTAGGGGCAGGCTTCCTTTCGCCTCGCCCACCCTGTCCACCTGCACGGGGCCAAGGCAGGTCCCCAATCCATCAGCGTCTGTCCTCCCGGGCAGGTCAGAAGCAGCGTCGGCGCTGAGCCCTGACCCCACCATGGTGAAGCCGCCCCTCCCCCAGGAGCCGCGCTCCCTGCCTGGTGCCTCTTCCCCTGGGCGGGAGCCGGGAGCCGGCATCCCGAAACTGGACTTGCCAGCCTGGCCGCATTTCGCACATATATGAGGGCAGCGCCTGGGTGTATGTGTAGGCACATTTTTCTAGGGAGGAGATTGACGGCTTATCTCAGGTTTCCAGAGAGATCCAAGACCTGAAAGAACCGCAGTCCCTGCAAGCTTCCCTCTCCTGGCACATGCTATGTCTCATGAGCTTGATGGATGACTGCGTGTCTTAGATGTTCAGGCATTTTCCCCCGCGCCTTTGTTCACGGATTCAGCTGGCGATGTACGCAGAGATGCATCTATAAAGAGTGGAATTCTCATGCCAGAAAGAAAACAGATTAAGTGACTGCTGAAAGTGGTTTTGGAGGGGTGGGGTGGGGGGGTTAATTAATGCAGAAAAGGGTGGGGGAGAAAAGCTTTCGCTCTTCCTCTTAGAGGCCTGGCGAGGGACTTTGTGCAAGTGGGTACAGCACCCAGGGGAGAGCAAAGCCGAAACTGCGATCACAGAGCCCAGAGGACTGGGATGTCGCCGCTGCTGTGTGCCGCTCGTCCGAACCGATGGCCAGAACTGTCCTGGGTCATCCCCCCCACCCCCGCACCCCCTCCCCCCATGCCATTTCTAAAGAATGTGATTGCCGGGCCTCCTCACTCCCCTTGGCCAGGCCTGTTTTCCTCTCCCATTTCAGTTGAAATTACTTCTTCTGTCAATTGTTACTATTTGTTTCTTTCCCCCCCAAATCCTTCCTTAAAACCTCCCTTTTAATTTTTAAATATCCCTTCCGGTCCATGAACCAGACTTGTCTAATAATGTATTTTATTTTAAAGGACTGCTGAGACCTTCACTTAGCATTTTGGCCATATTCACAGTTAAGATGGTGGTCATTCACTTTCCTCCCTGTACTCATGGGAGTGAGCATTAGAAATTTGTCAGGAGGGCAAGGATTAGAAAACATGATGAAAAGCGGAAAATGGCACGTATCTGCTTCTTTTTTTTGTTAATCCTCACCTGAGGATATTTTTCTATAGAGTTTCAGAGAGAGTGGAAGGGAGTGGGAGAGACGGAGAGAGAGAAACATCGATGTGAGAGAGACACATCAATTGGTTGCCTTCTGCACATGCCCCAACTGGGGCCCGGAATCAAGCCTGCAACCAAGGTACTTGCCCTTGACCGGAATCGAACCAGGGCCCTTCAGTCCACAGGCGGATGCTCTACCTACTGAGCTACACCAGCTAGGGCTCTGAATATCCCTACAGCAGTCACGTAGCATCTTTATTTCTAGTGTTTTCCTCAGGGCAGCGGTTCCTGCCTGATTGGCTCTTGGAACCAACTAATTTCCTCCCTGAGTTCAGTAGGGTGCAGGGAGCCGCTGGGGAGCCAGCAGGCTTCTTCCGAATCCACTGCCCACTCTGTGGCCAGGGCCCGCCACCTCAGGTGTGTGTCCCTGAGCTGTTTCCTCCTCGGTAAAGTGGGGTGGCAGTAATGGACCCACCTCTTGAAACCGTGGTGCTGATTGAAGAAAACTCCTTGCCTGGCTGCGTGCGATGCGGGCTTTGCCCAGGGCTGGGCACCTCCAGCTACAGGCGCATCCGGGAGCTCGGCCTTTCCAAGTGCTGCGGACTCTTCCGAAAGGGGGGGACCAGTTCGTGTCACACACGACCGTGTGGCTTAGAATCTGTGGATCAAAATCGCCAGTTGCATGTGGCAGTTTAGCGTGAGGTGGCAGCGAAGCGAGCGATAGCGCCCACGCTTTCCGATGGTTTTCTTCGACTGGGGAGTCCTGAAATTGTCTCTTCCAACTGTAAATAAAGGACTGACTGGGAACCTCAGTGTGCACTGTATCCTCAGCACAGCTTAGTGAGGTGTAATTCGCACACCACAAAACGCACCCGTTTTTGCGCAGTTTGGCGAGTTTTAGTAAATGTATATAGTTGGTCGACCGTCACCATGATTTGGTTTCGGAACATTCCCCTCGCCCATCATCCCCCCATGTCCCCTTTCCTGCTCCACTCACCACCGATCTCCCCATAACCACGGACCTGCTTTCTGCCGGTGTGTGTATTTGGAACGCCGGCTTCTGGGGTTCCTCCTTAGAAAGGCACCTTCCAGAAGGCAGACTCCCCTGGCAGCCTTCACTCCTCCACTCTCCCTGCTGGGTGCCGTGCAGTGGCTGGCTTCTCCTGGTGGCCAGCTCCCCCCAGCCTGGAGCCCGAGGAGCAGGCCTCACCTGGCCCATCTGGAGGAGACTGGCGACCGGAGGCTGGTCTGTGCATGGGCTGGGTAGCCGCGGAACATCGGGAGGCCCAGAGCTGACTTGGGGGTCCTTTTGAGGGCCCTGCAGCTGCGCAGGCTCTTCTCCATCAGCACTGTGCGTCCAGGATGCCGTTGCTAAGGCCACCAGCCCGCGCTTCCTTTCCTGTCGCGCTGGTAAACAGACCCCAGCACCTGTTACTCGCAGCCCCGAGGAGGAAGCCATGCATCTGTCACGCTGCAGCCCACTCTCTCAGGTCCGGTTCCTCTAGCCTCACATCTGCACACGTGCTCATCAGCTTCTATTCTTTTTTTTCTTTAAATTTCAGAGAGGAAGGGAGAGGGAGAGATAGAAACATCAATGATGAGAGAGAATCACTGATTGGCTGCCTCCCGCACGTCCCCTACTGGGGATCGAGCCTGCAACCCAGGCATGTGCCCTTGACTGGAATAGAACCCGGGACCCTTGGGTCCGCAGGCTGACGCTCTATCCACTGAGCCAATCAGGCTAGGGCATGAGCATTTATTCTTTTAAGACAGCACCACCCCAAAATAGCTCCAGAGCTGCCAGAGACCTGGATTTGCTGGCAGGCTCCATGGGTCAGGTCAAGTCTGCGGCTCACCCTGTGTACAGCGGAGCACCTGCTGGGGTAGGTCAGAGCTGGAGGAGGTGCCATTCTTACCCAGAAGTAAGGAACACTAGGGGAGATGCGACGTGAACAGATAACCACTTGTAGTTCTCCTAGTTCTCAGCAGAGAGAAACTGCTGGGGCCGGCCAAAGGGACAGCGTGCATGGTTGGTGTGGCTCAGTGGTTAAGTGTCGACCTATGAACCAGAAAGTCACGGTTCTGTTCCCAGTCAGGGCACATGCCCAGGTTGCGGGCTCCATTCCCAGTGTGGGGCGTGCAGGAGGCAGCCGATCTGTGATTCTCTCTCATCATTGATATTTCTATCTCTCTCTCTCCCTCTTCTCTGAAATCAATTTAAAAAAAATATAAAGAAAGGATAGCTTGCCCTGGCCAGTTTGGCTCAGTAGATAGAGCATCAGCCTGCGGACCGAAGGGTCCTGGGTTCAATTGCAGTCATGGGCACATACTTGGGTTGCGGGCTTGATTCCCAGTAGGGGGCGTGCAAGAGGCAACCGATCAGTGATTCTCATCGTTGATATTTCTGTCTCTCCCTCTCCCTTCCTCTCTGAAATCAATAAAAAAATATATTTTTTTTAAAAAAGAAAGGACAGCTTACTTCCCACTGGGGTGGGCTGGCTGGGCTGGGCAGGAGGCGTCTGGGCCACATCTGGGAAGATGCCTAAGCATTTGAACAGGAATCGGGGGAGGGCAGCATGGCAAAGAGAAAGAACAGTTTTGCTGGGCCACAGTGGTTTCGTGGGTTGCTGGGAATGCAGAACGACCAAAGGGGGGGCGGGGAGGAGGAGGCAGAGCAAAGACTTCCCCGCATGAGGTTTTATGGTCTTAGAAACTTGGCTCTTTACTGGTAAGGTCCCCACTGGGGGCCTGTGGAAGATGCTTCTCGGGCCAGATATTTCTCAAGTGGTCAGTCTCAGCTGGCGGATTCGCCGGGATCCTTCATAGAGTCAGACAATTCTAGAACCAGGTGAGACCCTAGAGCTGTGCTGTCCGGCTCAGTGGCCACAGCCACATGGGCGCTTGAACACCCGAGTCGTGGTGAGCCCCAAATGCGATGGGCTCTAAGTGCAAAACACACACCGGATTTCAAAGATTTTGTACAGGATGCAGAATATCCTGTTTATACTTTTTATGATTATTTAGAGTTGATAGCACTTTTAATAAGATATGCCATTACACTTAATTTCACCTGTTTCTTAAATGTGGCTACTAGAAGTTTTTGAAATAAGTTTGTGACTCTTATTGTATCTCTGTTGGATAGCGCTGCCCTAGAAAATTCTCTTTACCAACTGGGCGGAAGCGTATTGTTAGAGTTTATGTGTGGAAATGAACAAAGTGTTTTCAGGACTGAGTATTTGATGGGCCTGGTGAGAAATGCCTTTTCTGTTATTTTCGTGACTGAGGGACCTGCTGGGTGACGTTTTTTTCCAATACTATCATATTGGGCATTGGGATTTCAACATATGAACGACCCTTTCACAGGGATCGCCTAAGACCATCCTGCAGATCAGATATTTACATGATGATTCCTAGCAGTAGCAACATGACAGTTATGAAGTAGCAACGAAAATCATTTTATGGTTGGGTCACAACATGAGGAACTGTATTTAAAGGGCCAGAAGGTTGAGAACCATTGGGCTAGAGCCCGGTCACGTGGCTCCACCCAGCCACCCAGGAAGCTGGGAGACGTGGTATTTCTGTGCTCAAGAGGAAAATGGAGCAAGGGTTTGGAGGAAGCGTTAGCATTGTTGCTCCTCCATTGCTTGGGGTAACGAATGCTAACTTATCCGAGGCAGCCTTTAAATATTGGCTCAACTGATCGGGCATGAGCACTTGATTGTGACTATTAAAAAATGTATCTGCCGTGATCTGAAGTGGGGTTTTGTGATCTGATTAATATCCCCATTAAATATCAGCAACATTGACCTTCGAACTCGGGTAAGTTGACTGGGAGCAGACTCCGACATCCATCTGCCTTCAGGTTAGCCGACCGTGTCCCCCCTGTGAGAAGTGTGCCCCTCGGAACGTACTGGCCCCCGGCTTTGCATGTGGAGGTTCAGGGGGGCAAATGCATCCCTGCCTGGCGCTTTGTTCCTGGGAATGACACTTGGGAAAACCGGAGTAAGATGTACGTGGGCGAGGCGTAAAGGACAGTGGTAAGACTTGAAAATTCTAAGGCACCTTTTGTTGTTTGAATGGAAGCCTGGGAGACTGGAGGTCTCCCACAATGCAGTTGGGGGCCACACGGGGAAAGGGATTGTCCCGCACCCCATTCTCTGTGGTCATTTGTCTCGTGGCTGCATTGCCATTCACAAACCTCCGTGTCTCCTCTTTCCTGAGATGTCTTTGAGGAGCCATTTGCTCTTCAGATTAGTCTGGGAATTTGTCTGCGAACCGTAACTGTTGGCTTTCTGTTGGAGTCGATGACAAGCTGAGAATGTAGAATTTTTTTTTTATTCTCAAGAAGACTTAATCTTTTCACACGGAAATCATGAATGTAATTCAAGAACGATTCTAAGACTCTTATCACTAAAATCAGTCCCTTGTGCTCCGTTAATATACTGAAATGTCAATTGCAATATTTAGATTGAGTTCTAAGTGTGATTACTCTTTACCCTAAATTCTTGAATTGGGACTCGATGACAATTGCCAAGTCAGTGCACATGTGTTATTCCAAATAAGTATCTGGAGTTAACGTGTACATGTTGAACCCTAGCCAGTTTGGCTCAGTGGATGGAGTATCGGCCGGTGGACTGAGGGGTCTCGGGTTCGATTCCGGTCAAGGGCACGTACCTCGGTTCCAGGCTCGACACCAATCGATTTGTCTCCCTCACATTGATGTTTCTTTCTCTCTGTCTCTCCCTCTCCCTTCCACTCTCTCTAAAGATCAATGGAAAAATACTCTTGGGTGAGGATTAGCAACAACAACAAAATGTAAATGTGATTATTTGAGCGACTTTTCAGGAAGAATGTGACAGGTTCGTGGTAAATTGGTCATTTAAACTTGGCAGAGAAATGAGGCATCTTTCTAAAAGAGCTTCTCAGCTTTGTGTTTTGGGGTGATAACCTCCCCCGGGAATCTGCTGAAAGTCCTGGGCTGTGCTTATCAGGGTTTTAGTACAAGTTCAGGGAGCTCAGTGCTCAGTGGGAACCCGCTCTCGGGTGTCCATGTTATGCCATTGAAGTTGGGGAGCAACTAGCACAGCGAACAGGGCCTAATCCACCGCATAAGGAACTACAAACAGACCAGTGCCCATGTTCCACGGGCTCTGAAACTCACTGTGAGCAGGCATGTGAGAAAAGGTGAAGAAAGTTGTTATAATTTCCCGAGGACTGGTTTGGAGCTGGACTCGGGATGGACGGTCTCCTCTCTGAGTAGCTTACTGAAAACCAGCAGGAATTGGAAATATGGAGGTCACCTTGTTCCAGGAGAATGGCGAATGTAGCACACGTGCCATCGGCTTGTCCTGGACTTGTTTAACTAAAGAAAGTGTGCTAAGAATCAGCGTTCATACTGTGCTCTCTGCTCTCCCCATCTGCTGCCCACCTCTCATTTTCTGCAACGCGGTACAGCTGATGGCAGGCATTCTGGGGGGCCCCTGAGCCTGGCGGGAAGGAGGGCATGGATTCACGGCCCCGGACTGCCCTGCTCAGCCTCGCTGGCCGGCAGCCCCCAGCGGCTGTCTGTAGCTGGCAGAATGCTGGCCTCCCACGATGTCCATGTCCTATTGGACTGGAACTGGTGAATATGTTACCTTACATGGCCAAAGGGGCTTTGCAGATGTGACTAAAGGATCTTGTAATGGAGAGATTATTCCGAATTATTCAGGTGGGCCCAGTGTAATCACAGGATCTTTGTAAGATACAGCATTAGAGTATGCTTTGAAGTGTGGGAACAGTGGGTACCCTGCTTATCAGTTCATTGCTTACATGTTTTCCCAACTCCCCCACATTCTGAAAATGCTCTTCAAGTTACACTGTACTCCTCCTCACTTGTTCCTTGAAAGTCAAGCGCGCTTGCGCCACATGGATGTATTCTGAGCCCTTGAACAAATGCGCGAAAGATATCCCCAGAGCGCGATGAAAAAGACCACCCCTTGTTCCACTGGTGCGCATGCTCGTGGCCAAGCACCTTGGCCGTACATGTCAGCGCTTACTGTCAGCTTTCACTCTTTACCATAGAGCAGAAAACAGGAGGCTGCTTTCATAGGTGACCTGAGGTGCCTGGTAAATGAATGACGGTTTGCTGCACATAATGGAAGATTCCAACATGATAGAAAGTGTTCAAGGACCCGGAGAAATACACAAATGAAGGAAACCGGTGTATGAGAGTGTATGTAGTATGACGTCAGCTGGGGACATATGCAGGAAACAGAAGAGAGAAAATAAGCGAAAGTTGGAGTCCGGGGCTTCCGGACTATAGGAGACTTGACCTCCTTGCCTCTGCACTTCTCTGTCTGGATCCTTTACATTAAATTTAAGATTTGGAGAAGGGAGCTTCACATCCGGGGACCCTGTAGATTTACTTCTGGGAACCTTTTGAAAGAAGTAATGATAAATACAGATTACAGGCTTTATACACAGATGCTCCTTTACTCGGGGTTTTACAAATTGATAGAATTTGCATATACCATAAAATTCACCATTTAAAGCATACAGTTTATTTGTTTTCGGTATATTCACAAAGCTGTGCCACCATCACCACTATTGAGTTGCAGAACTTTTTAAAAATATATATTTTATTGATTTTTTACAGAGAGGAAGGGAGAGGGATAGAGAGTTAGAAACATCGATGAGAGAGAAACATCCATCAGCTGCCTCCTGCACACCCCCTACTAGGGATGTGCCCGCAACCAAGGTACATGCCCTTGACTGGAATCAAACCTGGGACCCTTCAGTCCGTAGGCCGATGCTCTATCCACTGAGCCAAACCAGTTAAGGCTGCAGTACTTTTTTATCACCCCCAAAGAAAGCCCATTCCCACCAGTACTCACTCCCATCCTTCTGTGCCCAGCCCCTGGCAACCACTGGTTTCCTCTCTGACTCTGGATTTGCATATTTCAGACATTTCTCATAGATGGAACCACACAGCACATGGCTTCTTTAACTCAGCACGGTGACTTCAAGGTCCGTCCGCACTTGATTGTGTCAGCACTTCATTCTTGCCATGGCTAAATAATATTCCACTGTGTAGACAGGCCATGGTTTACGTATCCATTCATCCGCGGATGGCCTTAGTTGCTTTCACCTTATGGCTGCGGTGAGTAATGCTGGTACAGACATGCTTTTGTGCGGACGTGCTTCTGTTTCCCTTGGGTATACACTAGGCATGGAATCGCAGGGCCATATGGAAACTCTTTGTTTAACTGTTTAAGAAATCACCGAACTGACTTGCACAGCAGCTCTCATGAATATGTATACTAATGCGAATGAGAAAGGGACGCCGCTGTCGGGAGGAGGACAGTGCTTAGTGAAATTGTACTATCCCCGTAGCGGACTGCTGGGTCCACTTCCAAGGTGGTTCACTCCTCTGGCTGTGGGCGCTGGCTGTCGGCAGGAGGCCTCGCTTCTTCCCCATGTGCGCCCGGAGGCCACACACTGTCCTTTCCACAGTATCCTGTTGGTTGCACAAGTCAGCTCTGGCCAGCGAGGGAGGGGACCACAAGGACATGGACACCAGGAGGCACGACCCATGGGGAGCCCTCTTAGCGGCTGGCTGCCGTGGGTGCTGCTGCGGGCGCGTGTCCTGCACAGCGTGGTGGCTGCATCCCCGGAGCGGGCTCTGCGCTCCTCCCTGCAGTCGGCTGCCCCCTGTGCTGCGTGGGCCCCTCGCCTTCTAGCTCCCCACTTCTGCCTGGAGAGCCAGGCACCCCCACACTGCCGTCAGGAGAGGGTGAACGGGCCCACATGTGGGCCCTGAGGACTGAGGAGACCCGCAGCAGGGACTTGGTGGTTTTTCTGTGGGTGCAGAGGCCGATGGCTCGCTCTGAGGGACCGATTCTGTGGGTGCTCATGTCGGCTCCGCGCTTGGCTTAGAAGGGAAGTGGAATCAGAGATGTGGGTTGGATAGCAAGCCAGGATAAAATTCACCAAAATGGTGGAGGGATCTGTTTGTTTTTGAAGCAAGGAGGATAGAAGTGTTATTATATTTACCCGCGTTGGTTATTGGACAGGAAATGGGGAAATATGAACTTATAATAGTTTTATAACAATTCTGAGCTGTAAAGCGAGTGACCTGGGCTCAGCGGTGCTGTGAGGTCAGGCCTCCCACCTGCTTGTTGATGGAGGAGCTCCTGTATGCAAACGTGAGATCCCGTATGTAAACGTGCTTAGAATTCACCTGCGCTTGGGCATCGTTCTCTAGGCTGCTATGTGAATCTAGCATAGCAGAGAGGTGCTCAGAGCTCAATGTATCTTAAAGTAGCCTTGTTTGGGGTGCAGTTTGGTCCCATTCAGGACTCGAATCACACACAGACCCCTGCTGTTACCTGCTTGACTTGGAACCAGGTCTCTGACACCATTGCCGACCCGACCCGTAAAGGAGTCGTGCTATAGACGTCGTGTTGTGGATGGGGCCCGCACGCAACGCACTCTTGCAATGGAGTCTTGAGTGCATCGTATTTGGGAGGATGTCCGTGGCACATCGTAACTTCTGTATATTTCTGTCGATATTGACCCTATTTTCTTGAAACCACATGTTTAAAACGAAGACATTCCGATCAGGGCCGTTCCGATGGTGTTCAGCAATTTCTGAGCGTGACTGGGAGAGATGAAGCCTCATCGTCGAACCAGTTTGGGGGAATAACATGGTCAAAGCTTACGGCTCTTGCGGGCTTTGGCCGCCACTCTCGGGCCAGGGACTTGAGCGGAGCACGTGGGAGGATCTGAGTGAAATTGAGGTTATCGGCTCCCCATGCGTGCCAGCCAGTGTGCGCTTATACCAACTACCGCGTAGAGCTGCCCCGACTCAGACAATATAGGTGTGGCCCGTTTTCTACAAGAGCTGTCTTGTCAATCAGTGTGATCGCGGGGTGTGGGACGGGGGGCAGTTCTTATAGCGAAGCCCATCTGGAATGCCTGCCTTCATCTATCTGTGTCAAACCCTGGTTTTTAATCAGCGTCACTTCAAGGCGGGAGGCCTGCAGACAATGTGCTCTTGTTGTTTTCCTCGGAAAACGCAAAGGACCCTTCGCAACCTTGACTCCTACTGTATGGGGCGCCCGGGCAGTATTCAGTAGGCATCTCCTCCAATTGTTACACTGCCCGTTTAGATTTTTGCATTTGGTCAGTAGTTAATATTTAACTCCTTAGCTTAGGGCCACTGGTCATAGAAAGAGTCCATTTGGGGTAGATGGAAGCTGAAATGGATGGACAGCTGGGGCCGGGGGGGGGGGGTGGGGGGGGGAGAGCAGTTCACAGGGAACGAGAACAAAGCGGAGCTGCCGTCCTGCTGTGGACGAGCCGAGCCGCATTCCGCTGTCATCACCTCATTAAACACGCTGCCTGGGAGAAGATGCTTGTCTTACCTGTTCTGTAACTTTCAATATCTGTTTCCCTGGTACTTAAAGTTGCACTTTGAGATAATAATGCTTTTAACCATGAGTGTACTGATGTTGTGACTGATTATTGCTTAGGCAAAGCCGGTGATTTAATTTTCCAACCCAAAGTTGGGGCAAAAACCAGTCAATTAGATAATATATAATTACGCATTAAAACCTGATTCTGGAGTTGATTCCGCCAACTCACACAGAATTGACCTGCTTCTGAAATGTGCTTTTCTCATTTTTGTCTTGCAGGATAACAAAGCCCTTGACCTTTGCCGATTGTGTTGGGGATGAGCTTCCTTTAGGATGGGAAACGGTATATGATAAGCAAATTGGAATTTATTACATGGACCACATAAACAGTAAGTAGAGCGCCACGTTTGAGGCATTATGTGTGAAGGAGTTTCCTCAAGGATGCTAAACCCTTTTTGTAGAGCAAAATGATCTTTACTGTCCAGTGCAACATTCAACTGGGTTTGATCCATGGAATCTGAAGTTTTCTTAAAAAAGTGAAGCAGTTATGTAGCTACCATGCCTGTATGCTGCTCGGGACTGCGTGCGTACGTCCAATGGAGGGTTTTAATATCTACTCTAAGGCACACATTTCCCAGGCAGTTTGGAACTAGACTATTTCTCACAATGAGAAGGTTGGTTATTGTAAAGTGGAGCTTACAGCTTACATGTTATTAGTACAATTAACTGCCCACCTGGTTACCTTAACTTCATTTTGGCTTGTATGTTTAATTTGAATACACCAACCCTTTTTGGTCTCTGCATAAAGACTATGGCTAAAATGGTGGGCCTTGACCATCAGCCTTCTTTATAGGACTGTTCAGAGCAGTGGTTCTCACCGGGGCTGATGTTGCCCCCCCAGGGACACTTGGTCATTACCTGGTAATACTGGATTGTCACGCATAACACAGGTGGGCAGAGGCCGGCGCACTGCCAAACCTCCTACGGTGCACAGAACGGCCCCACAAGAGAATGGGCCGACCCCAAATGTCAGGAGTGCCAAGGGCAGCACACCCTGCTTCACGGGCCCATTTCATTCGAGACCTTTTCCACCCCCTCTGCCTCTTCATCAGCCTTCCTCAGTGGGGAGTCATCTGGGGACCCAGTTCCCTCTTAGGTCCACACTTTCTCATTCTAGTGTTTCTGTCATTGTCATTTTTATTGCCGAGGGACATGACTTCCCTTTCCTGTGTTTCTGTCCTCTGGTTGTTGGCTGCGGGGCAGTCTGGGAGCGCCCGGGGGTGCACCACGCCACCACAGGAGACTCGGGCTCTTTCCTCACTCTGGTCCCCTGGCTCCGCTTGTCCCTTAGTGTGATTGGCCCACGGCGGCGCCTTTAGGATTGATTCCTTGCCCACTCACTTCCTGAATGGCAAACCCGATTGGCAGCCATGTAGTTCAGAGTGGTCCCCCGACCCAGATATTTCATCTGAATGTCAACTGTAACCAAAAAATAAGAAATAAAACCCAGAAGCAGTTGGATACACATCATTCACGGAGGGTAGCATTGTTGTCAGGCCACTCCGGGTTAGATGGTTAAACAAGAAAACAACAAACTCACTTAGCACCTCAAACGCTTCAAAGTACTCCCATGCGTGCTGTTTGCTCAGAGTGTGCATAGAAACGGCCTAACCTGAGAATTCCTAACTCACCTGAAGCCCTTCAATTACAGTGGAAGAAAATGAGTTCCAGAAATTGCATTAATCTGAAATGTACCTTTTCAATATGCAGCAGTTTTTTTAAATCGTTATTTTCTCTTTCCCTTTTATGTTTGTTCTAATTCTATTTATTGAAATTTAATTTTATGTTCATCGAATCAGATAATAAAAAATTTGAGCTAAAAGAAAAAATCTGACCGGCCAGGCTTCCCGTGTCAGTCCTGGGGCAGTGGCGTTTCTGAGACGTGGCGCTCGGCCTTGCTCTGGTGTGGCTCTTACCCAAAGATTGGGCACCCGGGAGAGGCCCGGCCCGGCCTCCCAGGCAGGTATCTGGGTGGCAAGAGGGCTTCTAGGTGGATCCATCACCTTGGCTGACCTGGTACCTCGAGTCTGTGTGTGTTTGGGGTGTCTGAGCTTGCTTTTCCAGGTGCTGCTGGGAGCTCCCACAGGTGAGGGCCGCTCCCACAGGGGAGGCAGTTCCCACAGGGGAGAGCCACTCCCACAGGGGAGGGCAGTTCCCACAGGTGAGGGCAGTTCCCACAGGGGAGAGCCCCTCCCACAGGGGAGGGCAGTTCCCACAGGGGGAGGCCACTCCCAGACGCGAGGGCCGCTTGGCCAGGCCTCTGGCCTCTGGGCCTGCGCACACCAGGCCTCACCCGCAGGCCCTGGCCTCCTGGGGCCAGGCGGTATGACTGAACAGCATAGGCATCTGCCTTACACAATCTTTCTGGAAAGCCTGCCTGCCTGCCGCTGAGGCCGGGACCTGTTCTGGCTCGTCTCTTGTAAACTCAGCCTGCTCATTCCTCCGCGCGGCTAGTCTGCTTGTCTGCGTGCTGAGTCACAGCAGGTGTTAGAGAGCGCGTCTCTGTGCCGGCCACTCTTCAGGCCCCGGGGACGGGAAAAGTGAGACCCAGTCTCCACCCTCCAGGACTCTACAGGACACTCTAGACATTAGGACTTTCTTAATGCCTCCTTGAGCACAACTGGGAGGAGCCAGCGCCTGGGGCACCCACCTCTTCCCCCTGGGGCCTTCAGAGAACCCACCTTTTCCCCCAGGAACAAGAAAGGTTATTGTTGTTGTAATAATTTGTACATAAGGGGCCAAAGACTCCATTCAGAAAACTTGCTTCTGAGAACCCAACTCTTTTTTTTTTAATGTATTTATTTTTATTGATTTCAGAGAGGAAGGGAGAAGGAGAGGTAGAAACATCAGTGATGAGAGAGAAACATCAGTCGGCTGCAGGGAGAGAAAGCAGAGTGGGAAATGGGGAGTTGAAGGGCGGGAGGAGACAGCAAGTCCATGGGGAATGCAGGGCTGCAAGGTCTGGTGCAGGAGGGGGAGGGGAGCAGGCCAGGTCAGAGGGCAGCAGGGCCGAGGCACCCTAGTCAAGAGGTTGGTGAGCGGAGGGCTGGAAATCTGTGAGCTTGACCTCCATGAGCTCTTTTGGTTCATCTCTGCCAACATTTCTTTACAGTGTGAAAAATTGTCTGGTATTGTCTTCCCCTGTCCAGTGAATAATTTCATATCTGTATAGTTTTCTCCTCATTTTAATTGTGCATATAAAAATAGAAGGTGTTCGCCTACCCGGCGTGGCTTACTGATTGAGCATCGACTCATGAACTAGGAAGTCAGGGTTCGATTCCCGGTCAGAGCACATGCCCGGGTTGCAGGCTTGACCCCCAGTAGGGGGCATGCAGGAGGCAGCCGATCCATGATTCTCTCTCATTGATGTTTCTATCTCTCCCTCTCCCTACCTCTCTGAAATCAATTAAAAATATATATTAAAAAAATAAAAATAGAAGATGTTCCACACTTTAGGAAGGTTTGTTATGTAGATTTCATAGCATGTGTTTTGGTCATTCATTTTCTTTCTTTTTTTAAATATATTTTTATTGATTTCAGAGAGAGGAAGGGAGAGGGAGAGAGAGATTGAAACATCAATGATGAGAGAGAATTATTAATCAGCTGCCTCCTGCACGCCCCCTACTGGGGATCAAGCCCGCAACCCGGGCATGTGCCCTTGACTGGAATCGAATTCAGGACCCTTCAGTCTGCAGGCCGATGCTCTATCCATTGAGCCAAACGTGATAGGGCCTGGTCATTCATTTTCATACTCACTAGTGCCATAGCTGCCTGACTCTTGGTCAACCTAAAGATCTGACTTTGAAGTCCCTTCCATTCTTTGTGTGTGTGTGTCTGTTTTATTTCACTCACGTCTTATGCTTTTCATTTCAGAGCTCACCCAGATCGAGGACCCCAGAGAGCAGTGGAGGCGAGAGCAGGAACGGATGCTGAAGGAATACTTAGTGGTAGCCCAGGAGGCTCTCAATGCCAAGAAAGAAATCTACCAGATTAAGCAGCAGCGGTTCGAGCTGGCACAGGAGGAGTTCCAGCATCTGCACAAAATGTGTGAGGACGACAGCCGCTCGTACGCCAGCTGTGAGTTCACTGACGCGTCCGCTTAACACATGTGACTTTAAAAGCCATTTCTCTGCTGGGTTCTCTGCAGACACCAAACTTTACTCGGGCAAGACAGCTTCATGAATTTCCTATTCGTGTCTGTTAGGTCATCGGTGTGCTGCCCTGGGATCAGGTGGTCATCCGCTAGCCTCTCCTGTAGCAAACACTTACCAAGTGCCTCCCTTGTGCCCAGGCACTGCATACAGTGGCGCCTAACAGAGGAAAGGTCCCTGCCCTCGCGGCGCTTACATTCAGGCGGGGAAGAGGGGAATAAGCCAATTTCAGGGAGTGACACGAAGCAACCTTGTGTTTGTCGGCGTGGGAAAGGCCTTCACGGAGACCTGGGCAGTTAGCGCTGTGTCGCTGAGCCTCGGGAAAGCCACACCTGGTTCTGTGGATCCTGGATGGAAAGATCAGGCACCTTCCCACATGTCGAGTACCTGTCTCTGTGTAGGGTCCTTTCGTGGGCCGCCCCCGAAGGTGGAGGAACACCGTATAACCCAGGGAATCGGGGAACTCTCTCTCCCCCTCGAGCTAGATGGTCACACACTGATGTCCTTGGAGGGAAACCCTCTCCGTTTGGGAGGCTGCGGAGGAGGCCCCGTGTCACGGGTGCTCAGCAGATCCTCGGGCACTGGAGGAACCAGGTCCCGCCTCGGAAGGCAAGGCATTGTGGTGCCGACCCAGTCAGACCCTTCCCGGCAGAGCTGCCACATTTCGCAGCCACCGCAGGCGCGCACGGCCGTGACTGTCCTGGGTGCCAGTGAGCTTGGGGAGAATGTTAGAGTCGGTCCCAGCAGCTTTCACTTCCTGAAAACATGAGTCTGGTTGACACGTGGAAAGACCTACCTGTGACATGCTGGCCAGAGTGCCAGGCATTCGGCTCTGGTGGCCCAGCTCTGAACATGAGGACATGGTCAAAGCTTTTATCCAGAACGGACTTAGGGCTAAGGGGCCCTAGGCCTTTCTATGGCAGCTGCTGTGGAGGGTGAGTAAGCCGCATGAGGAAGAGCGAGGTGGGGCTTCTCCCCCACCCGGAACAGGAATCTAACGTGGTCTCCTACCGCGTGCCTTGCGAGAATGCAGGGCCGCAGGTCTAATGGCATGTTTTTTCCAGGTTGTTTTCTCTCATTCTTCAGATACTGGTGTGTCCTAGGTGGTTTTTGTATTTTGTTTAACTGCCCATCAGAATGCAGTGAGTCACCTTCATGCCAGCTTCAGAGGCTGGGTTTTACTTTAAAAATCTCCATAGTTTTCCTTTTCTTGTAATGTCTTCCTCTGATTCTGGTATCAGGATAACACTGTCCGCACAGAATGAATTGGGAAGTGTTCCCTCCGCCTCGCTCTTCAGAAAGAGTTTGTGTGGGGTTGGCATTAGTGCTTCCTTAGCCATGTGATAGAATTCTCCAGAAAAGCCACTGGGGCCTGGAATTCTCTGTGAGAATGTTGTTAAGTACAGAATTGGTACCTTTAGTAGATATAGGTCTGTTCAGATTTTCTATTTCTTCTGGAATCAGTTCCAGTATTTGTGTGCTTCAAGGAATTTGTCTATTTATCTAATCTGACCGTGAGTAAACTTTTCTCTGAAGGGGTCAGAGAGTAAATATTTTCAGCTTTGTGGGCCACATGGTCTCAGCGGCAGCTACTCAGCCCTGTTGTTTCACTGCAAAAGCAGCCAGAGACAATGTGTGTGGCTTGTTCTGATAAAAGTATAAAAAACAGGTAAGGAACTGGAATCAGCCCCCAGGGAATTAGTCAAGTTTGTCAAGTTTTCGCAGAGCTCCCTTATAATTCTTCTAATTCCTGGAGGCCCTGTGGTGGGGTCCTCTCTTTCATTCCTGACATTTATCATTAGTGCCTTCTTTTTTTCTTAGTCAGTGTAGCTACCCTTTTATCGACTGTATTTATCTTTGCGATGAACTGGCTTTTGGCTTACATTCCTCCACCCCCCCCCCCATTTCTTGTCTATTTTCTATTTTATTGCTTTCTTTTCTTTATTATTTTCTTCCTTCTACTTAGTTTGGCTTTAATGTATTCTTCCTTTTCTAGCTTCCTAAAGTGAAAACTTAGATCATTGATTTCAGACCTTCCTTATTTTCTCACATAGCCTCTAAAGGTAGAAATTCTCCTCTAAGTATCACTTTACCTGCATCCCTCAAAGTGTGGGGTTTTCCTCTTCAGTCAGTTCAGGATATTTTCTCATTTCCTTTGTGATTTAGTTTTTTGACCCCGGGGTTCTGTGAAAGTAAGTTGCTGGGGCTTTTTAAAGATGTCACGTTGTTGATTTCTAATTTAATTCCATTGCGGTCAGAGACGACACTATGTAAGATTTCAGTTTGCTGAAATCTAGTAAGATGACTTTGATGGCCCAGCATATGGTCCCCTTGAACTGATCTCATAGGATTGGCAGGCCATGGCCTTGGTGCCTCGAAGTCACATCTAGTAGAAGTGCTGGCCTTTCACTGTTTCTGAGAACATCGCGTTAGCGACTCTCAACCTTTCAGGAAGTTACTTGGTAGAAGCTCGGTTGAACCATAGAAAATTGTCATTTCTGTAGCTTCAGAAGGGCTGAATATTGGTCCCTTCATATGATTCCACCCCATAGAGTTTCCTCCCAGTAGCACCTTATCTGTTCCATGGTCCCTTTTGGTTAGGTCTCCAAAGAGGCTCTCCAATCAGTGTTTCCCAGAATGCTACGGGAGAGAAGGAGGTAGCAGAACAACTTGGAGGGAAGTTTGCCAGTGATTGAAAGGAAAACTTGCCTAGGGAAGAAGGTGTGTCTCACCTATTGGCTCCTGTGCCAGTGCAGCCAGTGAGCCTGGGGACTCCGGACTGGAGCCCTCACCAGTGAAAATATAGGAGGACCTACTGCAGCCCGCGGGTTGCACAGCCAGCTGAGGGAGCGAGGGAGGAACGCACCCAGCCTCGCGGCCACTGAGAGAATGTGGGGCCTGGTTCAGAACCTGTGGTCCTGTGGAGCTGGGACATCCCTCAGCGGCCAGTTTTCGATTTCCAGGCTTGTCACTCCCTTCACACTGGGGCCAGTAGGGAATCATTCTGGGTTCCATCCCTCCCCGAGCTCCATGGAATCTGATGGATGCCCAGGAGAAAAGGAGCGCTGATGATGCTGTCTTCCAAGTGGCGTCTGAAGAAACCTTCAGCAGAGGGAACAGGCGACTGTGGTGTCGACTTGAAATTCTAACGTGCTCCTCAGACTCCATTTCCCGACCACCACAAGCCCCTGCCTAGGCGCCACCTCCGCATCTGTGCGTGTGGGCTGCCCTGGAGACCAGATCGGGCCTGTCTTCATGACGGGCTGGGGAGGCCAGCGGGTCTTGCTGGGTCCTGTGTCAAAGACCGCAGATGGAGTCTAGAAGGAGTCCAAGCGGTTCATCAGGCTGCCGCGGTCCCTGGGGCTTTGACCCAAGCTCTTTCTATTTGCCGTTTAATCTGAACTGCCAGCTACAATGAGAAAAACTCTTAGATGTGACTCAAATGAATTCCTTTTGGCCACGGGATCAAGTTCAAGACAGTGGTCCTATATTGGCTTGAATCGTCATCATCTAACAGGTGTCACCTATAGGTCTGGGCCCATGTCGGGAGCTGCTGGTGGTAGGATCCGTAGCATCCCTGGGCTGCAATCGGCCGCACAGGCCTCACAGCTCAACTTGCCCTCATGCTAGTCAGTTAAAGCGGGGAGGCGCACCCTTGCCCTGGTCCTAGGAACAGAATAACACTTGGGCTCGTTTCCCATGATTCCCTCATTGTTGGTAACTTGAAGCTAAGAGAAGCAATATTTAGCGAACTAGAGTTTCTGGGCATGGTTATGATAGCAACATTGTGAAGCACGTGGTGTTATCTCCACTGGACACACGAGGAACTGAATGTTGGAGAGGCCGAATTCCTTTTTCAAGGTTACATGCCCAGTCAGTGGTAGAACTTGGATTTGAACCCACATCCGGTTGTGCATGTAGCCTTCAGTGCTCTGTGCCCTTTCCTAGTCATGGCAGAGGCAGCTCACAAGAGCCGGCGGGGCTTTTGGAACCCCTTGCCCTGCCATTGTCCAGGTGACCTGCAAATACAGACCGGCTGTAAGCTGACAAGTCATCGGGCTGTTTTGCAACACTAAATGGGGCAAGTGGAAGCAGAGCGCTTTCTGCTTTTTGACTTTCTCATGGCCCACGGTAGGATTGCTAAACTGTTCATTTAGTTTTCAAAGATATTTATGTGGCACCTGGTGTTGGCATACACTAAATGGTGGGGACCTGATTTATCCCTAATGGCTGATTATAGGGGGAAATGAGGCCATGATGGGGGACGGAAGCATGAACTAGAATAGCCATTTCTAGTATTGGAGCAGAAGGGGATAGAGGAGGGCAGGATTTCCCTGAGTTATGGGAATCACCAGAGCAAAACCCCATTCGTTGGAGAGAAAAGATCTGGTGTTAATATTGTACCATCTGGTACCTAAGAAAATCTAGGTCATTTTTGTCGCTGACCAAAGCAGACTTAGGCACTTTGCTGGGACACAGATTTGAGCATAAGGTTAAAAGAACCCGACTTGATTTGTGTGAACTGGTGAGCTAGCCGTTCAGTACCCAGTCCCAGTACGTTTTCTGCAACTCCATTTTGTAGAGTTTTCTCCTACTGTCTTCATGCTGATATATCCTTCTATTTGCCTTCTCTTTTTAATGCTGAACACATTTGTTATTTCAGAAACTTTTTTTCTGGAGTTAACGTTTTCGTTCATCCTTCCCGAGAAGCTCTAGCCTCCGGATGTGTTGAGATGAAGTTTTGACCATTTGCAGCATCTTTTATTTTTTGGGGGGGGGATGCTTGCATGGGGTAAATTATAGTCTGAACCACAGGCCAACAAATTACGGATGGCCCACAGGCTAAGCACTGTCCACTCAGGGTATTTGTGAATAAAGTTTTATTGGAACGCAGCCACATCCATTCACTTACCTATTGTCTATAGCAGCTACAAGGGGAGAGTTGAGTTGAGACAGAGACTGTATGGCCCCCAAAGCCAAAAATACTATCTGGCCCTTCGCAGAGAAAGTGTCGCAGTCCCTGGTCTACACCAGTCGTTCTCCATGCTGCTCGGCTGCGCACAGTCTCCTGAGAGGCTGGTAAAAACTGCTGCCGCCTGGGTACAGATTTGGGTTGAGCGGGGCCAGACATTTTTTACAAAGCTTCCCAAGCGATTCTGAGAGTTGAGACCCACTAGTCTAGATGGACTCTTTCAGCAGCAGAAACATGGCTTCCTATGTTACCCTGGCTCCCAGGAGCTCCCAGAAGTCTACACCAGGTCTCTTTGGGTGGCTGGGAAAGAGCCGGCTTATCTCTGTTGGGAAAGTGCTGATCCACCCTGAATTCCTGAGTTAGGTGGTGGTGCAGCTTGACCTTATCAGCCATCAGTCCTGCCAACATTCTTTCTGAAGCTCCAAGGCCCTCCCACAAAGACTATCTTCCTTTAGTTCTCTGCTGAAGGCTTTCTCATCATCTACTATCTAGATTAGGATAAGGGCCAAAGTCCATCCATTTAGCCTTTTGTTTTCCCTTCTGCGAGCATGTCGGAGCAGGCAGGAGAAAAATGGATCGCGCAGCATTTTTCACAGGTATTAGTTGGCAAGAGGCAGTCTCGAAGGTTGTAGCAGAGCACGCATGTTTACTGAGAGATAATCCCCCCCTCTGCTCTAGACGGGATTCCTGCTTGCGATTTGGTGGCTTCTTGCTTGCTTCTGTGGGTCTTGAGTGGGCTGGAGTTTTTTTTGATCCTGTGCTTACAGTGCCTTTTAAAAAATGTTGTGCCCTCCTTTGTTGGCCTGGTTATCGCTGCTCTGGTAATTAGTACCTGTCAGCGCGGAGTCTGTCGGGGCCTGCCTCCTTTCCACCAGTCTCCCCCGGCTCCCCGGAGCAACCCCTCCAGTCTGAGCCTGGAGGCGCACCTGGTCTTGAGGAGCTGTCTGTCCAGGGAATGGCTTTGAAGAAGGGCTACTGGTCTTTTAAAGCATTTCATCCCCTTGGGGTGTGACCTTCGCTTCTCACACCACAGAGGAGGCCTGCGGGGAAGAGAGAGAGAGAGACAGACAAACAGACAGACAGACACACAGTTCCCCCTGTCACTACCCTGGGGGTGGAAATCCACCATCAGTATTGCGGTCTGCAGCATTTTGAGTGTTAAATACACAGGTCTGGTTCGCTTAGTGGGCAATGGGCTTTGGGGAGCCGAGGGGCCATTCCTTCTTACGTTGGAAAAGCTAATCTGATTAAAGGATGTTGGACAGCTGACCCGTAGCAGCCCAAGTTCCAGACACAAGTGCCTCTGTGACTTAATGGCATAATGCAGATCAAGTCCCTGCAAACTCAGTCTTTAATCTCTAAAGTGGGGGGCATAATCATCATCGCTCACAAAGATTTTTATGAGAATAGATGAAATAAGTGTGAAAGGCACCCTATAATAGCAAGGTACAATAATTTACATTGTTGTGGTCCAGCTAAACTAAAACCGTGTGATTATATCATCCCAAACAATGCGTAGACCTGAGTGGACTCCTTAAGCTGTTTAATAGCTCTGCCCACTCAGCTCTTCAAGAGAGAAGAAAGCTTCAGAGGTGAAAGTCTGGTATTTATCGTAAGCCCCGAGATTGCAGACATGTCTTAACAGAGGAAGGTAGTTCTTTTTCTAAATGATGTACAGCGCATGCTGTTAAAAATGGGGTCTGGAGTCCTGAGCTATTTCTTAGACTCCAGAAATGGATTCCATTAGACTTGCTGGCAGACATAAGGAGCGGAGAATTTGTAGAAATTGAATTATATTATTAAAAGCTACGCCAGTGTTCACAACTCCCCTTAGCGTTTGAAGATAAGACGTACTCATCGTCTTAGGTACCTGAGTGGACTTTCCCTCATCTGTCCTGGAATTTTATAATTTTAGAGCAGCGGTTCTCAACCTGTGGGTCGCGACCCCTTTGGCGGCCGAACGACCCTTTCACAGGGGTTGCCCTAAGACCATCCTGCAGATCAGATATTTACATGACGATTCATAACAGAAGCAACATGACAGTTATGAAGTAGCAACGAAAATAATTTTATGGTTGGGTCACAACATGAGGAACTGTATTTAAAGGGCCAGAAGGTTGAAAACCACTGTTTTAGAGGCTGTAGCAAAGGTAACACGAAGGATATCAGTATAAGTAAAACCTAGTGTGTCATTCAGGGTGGTTTCAGCTGTAAGTCATAGAAAAGATGAACTTCCATGGGCCTGCGCAGTAGGGAAGCGCGTTGTTCCAAAGCAGTCCTCCAGGTGGGTGGCTTCCTGTTGGTGGCACTGGTGGCTCCAGGATGTCGTGTTTCCTCAGGCTCTGCTTCCAGGACCGGTTACGCCTGGGTCTCCTGGGGGAGAGGTGGGCACCGGGCAGTGTCAGGGTGCTGCGAGTTCGGAAGGAGAGGGTGCAGGTTGCCATGTATTTGTCCACTTGTACCTGCTCCACCTCCCGTGCGCACTGCAAGTTTTGCGGCCGTGATCTGAGATCATTGGCCCGGAGGTGAACATGGCGGTTAGCTTCCCTAGACTTGGGGGGTGGCCTTACTTCTCCCCCAGTGGGTACGTTCTCCCTCACTCGGAAGGTGACAAGTTGACGCAGTGGAAGTGAGAAGTCAGCACAGCCTGGCCCATGCGCATGCTATCTGGGTCCCACGTGGAAGCCCCTTCAGCTCAGGTCTGAGACACTGAAGTCCCAGAAGTTGAATGTGGAGATTTTATAGAAATGATTCATCACCGATCTTCAGTGAAACCAGAGTCAGACGAGATAGAAGTTGCAGGATTTGGAAATAGACATTCTTCGTCTGAGAAAGAATTCCATCTTAAAAACATTTTGCTCCATGTCTGGAGAGATTACGATTGGAAATATAAGAACATAAAGTTGGCAAACACGTAGCTCCTCCTGACATTTATTTCCAGTGGATTCCAGTGGTTCAACATTCTCACTGATGGGGGCTTACAGAGGAGATTTGCCATAGAACTGGCTTTTTTTTTTTTAAATATATATTTTATTGACTTCAGAGAGAGGAAGGGAGAAGGAGAGAGAGAAACATCAATGAGGAGAGAGAATCATGGATCAGCTGCCTCCTGCACGCCCCACACTGGGGATCGAGCCCACAACCCAGGCATGTGCCCTGACTCAGAATCGAACCGTGACCTCCTGGTTCATAGGTCGACGCTCAACCACTGAGCCACACCGACTGGACAGAACTGTATGTTTTTTTTAAAGGAGATATCAACTGCTCCAGTTAACTTTGAGAATACTGTTGGGGCTAAATAACCTTGCTGTGGAAGCCACTTGGCCTTGAGCCCCATCCTCCAACAGAAAGTCAGGACATGGTTTTGAACTGGTTTCTAGACGTTAGCACCTAGTGATCTCAATGACAGCCCTCGGACCCCGGATGGAAGGAGTGAAAGAAGGGTCACCCGCCTGCAGATGGGCCTTCTGAGCAGGTGGCGGTAATGAGAATGACCCAGAGGCTGATGCCGCCAGTGTGGGGTGGAGACGGAGAGCGCTCCACGCTCAGGGAGGGCTAGAAACCAAGTCACTGCAGCCCCCAAGCTGATGGCTTCAGAAGCCTCAGAGCAAGGACACGGAAGCATGAGGAAATAGCCATGCGCAGGGCCGCTAGCTGCTCCAGCTGCTGAAAGGGCAGAGGGGCTGACAGCTCCCGCACAGGTGGCTGACTGCTCCCCACGCGCAGGTGACGGGCTCTGCGAGCCTCACTCACCCCCAGGTATGGCTACTCGGCGTGACGCCGTGTCGGTGGCAGGAGGTTAGAGCTGCCCAGTTTAAGAACCCATGTCCCTGCGATGCGCTTTCACCAGCCGGCCATCAGCGCCGAGCTGCTGGAATGCAGGGCGGCGCTCCTCTGCGGTTCTGTGCAGCAGGCCGCCTGCGGGCACAGGCGCGAGGCTAGAAAGCCGTCTTTCTCATTTCCTAGACCTTTAGTATCTGTTTTCTCTCTTACGTCAAAAATTGTTCATCTGGGGACTGTAGATGTGACGAAAATAAAACTAAAGTCTTTTGTATTGAAAAGGACCACCGTTGACTTTTTGGCTGTATCCTTCCCAAGACTCCCGTGTGCGCGCATTTTATTTATTTATTTTTAAAAATATATATATTTTTATTGACTTCAGAGAGGAAGGGAGAGGGAGAGAGAGAAACATTCATGATGAGAGAGAATCACGGATCGGCTGCCTCCTGCACGCCCCACACTGGGGATCGAGTCCGCAACCTGGGCCTGGGCCCTGATCGGGGATCGAACCTCGACCTCCTGGTTCATGGGTCAGCGCTCAACCACTGAGCCACGCCGGCCGGGCTGTGTGGGCATTTTAAAAGAAAGGAAAAGTGATCCCTAGTGTGCGTACTGTTTGCACAGTAAGAGCAATTTTCCATAATCATACCTTTCCCTCCTCCCGCGCACGTGGTGTTTAAGCCGCGGAGTTTGCAGCGGAAGTCAGCACGGCGTGCTTTACCTGCAGCGTCTCGTCTCTGATGGGGGGTCCTGCAGGCAGGCCTCATGCAAAGATCAAACACCCAGATTCGAGGCTGTGAAGTGTTGATCCTTCAGGAGCCAGTACCAACTTGTAAAGCTGAGACTTAACCATTTCATGTGGAGAATCAGAAGTTCCTGTCTGTGTGCATTTATTTATTTTAAAGGATCCTTTATAAAATGCAATGTTTTCCTTCTGTTTAGCCTACTCTGGATATTCAACAAACACAAAGTACGACCCACACCAAATTAAAGCAGAAATAGCCAGTCGTCGGGATAGGGTGAGTAACACGGTGCCCGTATGTACTTTTACGTGACATTGCTTATCATGGTTCATTTTCGGGTGGTCAGTGTGTCTGACGCCCACGTTTCAGTATGATTTTCGTTTCACGGATTATTATTATATTTGTTTGTACTCTCCACTCTTTTCCAATAGGAGGGAAGCTATTTCATTTTAAACCGTAGCCTGTGTTCCCTCCTCTTAGCACTTCAGCCCCTTGTCTTGCTGGCCTGGGGAGGGCTCTGTTTTGTTGCATTTGCATCAAAACATGGGAGACCCCTTGGAAATGAAGCCCCCTGCTGTGGTGTGTCTCAGGTTCTAGTGCACCTCAGAAATACCCCTGGGGAGTCGGTTAACCGTGTGAGCCCCCCCCCCCCCCCCCCGCCAGCTTTAACGCAGACCTGGAGCGGGTCCCAGAATCTGTTAAATACGCACCAGGCGATGGGAGGAGACCGCGCTCGCAGCTGCAGGGCCTCCTCCGTGGCTCTGTGCGAAGCAAGTACAAGGGAAGATGGGCAAAGTGTTACACAGTTTGCTAATTGTCATGAACAGATCAATCCCTTGAGAAAGAAAGTAGTTGCGCTTCCACGTGGACCGGAAGTGCTAGGACTTTGGGATGTAAGCAAGACAGTTAGGTCTTCCAGCACGGCTGTTTTATTTTATTTTATTTATTTTGATTTTATTTTATTTATCCTCACCCAAGGATATTTTTAGAGACAGTGGAAGAGAGAGGGAAAGACAGAAATATCGATGTGAGAGAAACACATCGATTGGCTGCCTCCTGCATGAGCTCTGACCAGGGCCCAGGCCAGGGAGGAGCCTGTAATTGAGGTATGTGCCCTTGACCGGAATCAAACAGGCTAGGGCTATTTTATTTTTTAATGAAAAAATATTTTTATTGATTTCAGAGAGGGAGAGGGAGAGAGATAGAAGCATCAATGATGAGAGAGAAACATTGATTGGCTGCCTCCCGTACACCTTACCTACACTGAGGATTGAGCCTGCAACCAGGCATGTGCCCTGACCGGGAATTGAACCATGACCTCCTGGTTCATAGGTCAATGCTCAACCACTGAGCCACCCAGCCAGGCTAAGGGTGACTGTTTTATGCGCGTGAATGGCAGTTCATGGAGAGAGTAGATCAGCGGTTCTCAGCTTGTGGGTTGTGACCCCTTTGGGGGTCGAACAACCCTTTCACAGGGGTCACCTAAGACCACCGGAAAACACATATATAATTACATATTGTTTTTGTGATGAATCACTATGCTTTAATTATGTTCAGTTTGTAACAATGAAATTGGGGGCCACCACAACATGAGGAACTGTATGAAAGGGTCGCGGCATGAGGAAGGTTGAGAGCCACTGGAGTGGATGGTCCCATGAACGGCAAGCTAAGCAGGAATTTCAGTGACAGCGAGAACAACTGTAGAAGTCATTTTTCACAGCAATTTTTGAAGAAACTGTTATTTGTCTTTAGCTTTCCAGATTAAAGCGAGAGCTGGCGCAGATGAAGCAAGAGCTGCAGTACAAAGAGAAGGGGGTGGAGACCCTGCAAGAGTGAGTTGCCCGCGGTGATGGAAGGGAGCGGAGCCCGTGTTTCCTTTTGTGCTGACCTCTTGGTGCCTGGACATGAGTCCTAAAGCTTCCTGGGCGCCCGCTTCTAGGATTGTGTTTCCGATCATTATTTCCCGACCCCGAGCATAGGAGTCTCTGCCTTAAAGACCCTTGGTTCCTTTAAGTGGAACTCTTTGGAAACCAGACTTTTATTTGATATTTGTCTACATTCGCCATAGCTGCTGTACTCGCCAAGACACACATGGCTGTTTAAATTGGAATTCCAATTTTGTCAGTTTTGATCTGATCTCTTCATTTTTTTTAATTCGAAAAGTTCAAATCAAATTCATGAAATTGAAAGAAAATAATTTATCCCCCAGCCCCAATAGCCACAGCTGAAATGCTCAGCAGTCACATGCGGCGAGTGCAGATTTTCCCACCTCGGCGCCGGAGACATTTCGGACCAAAGAACTCTGAGGTGGGGCTGTCCTGGGGACCAGAGGGGGCTTAGCAGCGTCCCTGGCATTGGTCCCCAAGTGCTGCCAGCCCTCCCACCCACTAGTTGCAGCCAAAAACGTCTCCAGACTTTGCCAAGTGTTCCCCGGAGGGCCCATGTGCCCCCAGTTGAGAACCACTGGGCTGGTGGCCATGGCCTCGGACAGCACAGCTGATGGAATATTTCCCTCATCACAGACCATACTATTGGACAGTCTGGTCTATAGGTCCTCCTCGTGTTGGCCCCTTTACAATGAAAACTTGATCCCTACTAAGGGTTTGGGGATGAATTTCTTATTTGTGAGCCGTATTGAGTCAGCACACGGAATGAACAAAAGTTATCTTATAAACGGGGCTATTGCTGGTCTGGAAGAATTCGTTTTCTTAAGAAAGGGTATGCTTGTTGGTCAAGAGTCATTCTCTCTCGCTTCAGAGCCTGGCTCCGCTTGCCGCACTTAGGCATGTGCTCTCTGCCTTCTGTGCCTGCTGTTCTCACTGTCAATGGGGATTGTTTTAGCCAGCTTGGCTGCTGCCACGAAACACCGCGGACTGGGCGGCTTACACAGCAGACATTTCCCTCGCACAGTTCTGGAGGCTGGAAGTCCAAGAGCAGTGGAACGGGCAAATTCGGTGTCTGGTGAGGACCTGCTTCTTGCTGCGTCTTCACATGGTGGGGGTTCCGAGGGCGCTCTGGTCTCTGGTGTGTCTTCCTTTTCCTATGAGGACACTGACCCCGTCATGGGGCTCTACTCTCATGACCTCATCTCAGTCTGATCACCATCCACAGCCCCCATCTCCAAATACCGTCCCCTGGGGGTTGGGAGAACACACCATTCAGTCCACAGCAACGATCATCAGGCTGAGCTGTCCAGGAGGCAGTGCCAGCACATAGTCAGCCTTCAGCAGATGGCAGGAAGTGGCTGGCACTGTTCTCAGTGAGGTGGCAGATGCAGCGACGGTGGCACGTGTGACTGCAGCATTGCTCTCTATAGGGAGGCGCTAGTGAATGTGAGCATTTGACAGATGTAACTCTCCGCCTCACGTGAAGGGCGATGAGCCGGCATGTCAACCCCGTGGGTTAACACTAGCTTGAGCTCCCCTTTTTTAAGCAGCCGGAAACGGTGTGGTGGGTTCATTGGCCCATTTCTTTATTAGGGCAGATTATAGGCACCTGGGGAGACACACTGGCAAGGTGAGCTGGGGTCCTGCCTAGAGGGGCTTGCTTTCTGTGGCGCTCATACCCGGCCCTGCCCGCTGCAGGCCCCGCCAGGCGGTGAATTTTGGTACCTGCTTAGCGTGAGCGGGAGTCTATCCTTCCATCCAGCCTTTTGCTTTCCGTACCGTTGCCCAGCAGCGTTCTCTGGCGATTTGGCCCACAGTGGGGCTTCCTTTAATTAGCCCTTGTCACGGCAGCTTTTCAGAAAGTTTTGCTTAAGCCAATCAAGCTGCTTTTTCAGTCTCGGCCACTGGCTTTGTTGCTCACTTCGTGCATTCGCAGCCATGTTCCCCGCACACAGCTGCGTGCTCTGTGATGTGACCCCGCACATCCCGGCAGCCTGCAGAGCACAGACCCCGGCTCGGTGCTTCTGTGCGCGGTGGCTACGCCCTCCCGGTCACTTCTGCTATGGGCTGGGTAAGAAAGAAGCCGAGGCCTGGATGGTTGCTCACTGGTTAGAGCATCGGCCCGGGCACCGAATGGTCGCAGGTTTGATTCCCAGTCAAGGGCAAGTACCTCGGTCGCAGGTTTGATCCTCAGCCCCAGGCAGGGTATGTGCCAGAGGCAACCAGTCGATGTTTCTCTCTCTCAACAATGTTTCTCTCTCTCCTTCCCTCTCCCTCTTCCTTCCCTTCCACTCTCTCTAAAAATCAATGGAAAACTTATCCTCAGATGAGGATTTTTTTAAAAGAGGGCGGCGCCGGATAAGAAATGAGCGGAGCCCTGGCCGGTTTCTCAGCGGTTAGAGCGCCGGGGGTGGGGGGGTGGGGGGGGGAACCAAAGGGTTGCGGGTTCAATTCCTGGTCAAGGGCACATACCTGGGTTGTAGGTTTGCTCCCCTGTCTCCAGGCACATGTGGGAGGCAACGAGTTGATGTGTCTCTCTTAACATTGATGTTTTTTTTCTCCCTCTCTCGCCCTCTCCTCCCTCCCTTCTCCTCTCTCTCCAAACATCAATGAAAAAAATACCCTCCGGTGGGGATTAAAAGATAAAAATGAAAGAGAAATCAGCAGAGCAAATCATTTAACTCGGCGGGACCTCAGAAGTTGCCAGGACTGACCTATTAAGTTAGAGGCTGCTTTCCTCCTTCATTGGGCCACACTGTTGCTTTCTCTCATTACCAGGGAGACTCACCACCTCACAGGGTCCCTAGATCCTACCGACTTCTCACACTAGGCATTGTGCGGGCTGTGGAGGTGACCAGGGTTCAGGGGGCACAGGACCCCTGAGCTTCAGAAGGGAGTCCGCCCGGCACCTTTCCCTGCCGGCTCTGGCTTCCACAGCCCTATTGCCAGGCCCGGCACCTGTGCCTTTGCCTGGTCACCATCACTCTGGCCCATTTCCCTTATTTGAAGACAAAGCTTATATTGCAACCTCAGCTTAAGACGGAAAGCTCTAGAACACTGATTTTCAGCCAGTGTGCCGTAGGAATGCCTAAGTCCATGGTCGGCAAACTGCGGCTCGCGAGCCACATGCGGCTTTTTGGCCCCTTGAGTGTGGCTCTTCCACAAATACCACATGCGGGTGTACATACAGTGCGATTGAAACTTCGCGGCCCATGTGCAGAAGTCGGTTTTCGGCCTGGGCGAGTCAATTTTGAAGAAGTACTGTTGATATTTGGCTCTGTTGACTAATGAGTTTGCGGACCACTGACCTAAGTCATGCAACACCTGACCAATTAGTCAGGGACACCGACCTCTTCCCCTTAGGTCGTCAAATAAAAAATGACCACAGCCAATTGCCGCCCAGTGTGACTGAATCAAAATGATACCTGTTTCTTCTTGTCAGATCGACAAAAGGTATAATATACACTGATTGGCCAGATTATTATGACCACCCCATCAGTACAATGAAGTGAATTAGTTATGCAAATAATAATAATAAAACCTTGAGAGTATTTGCTTAGGGAATTTTCAATATTCAGTATTTTTGGAAGTGTCAATGAAGTACTGATGGGGTGCTCATCATAATCTGGCCACTCAGTGTATTTTTGGTGTGCCGTAGAATTTCCATAATCAGTTTCTGTGCCATGCGATGGCAAAGGTTGACAATCGCTGCTCTGGAAAATAAAAAGTGCCAGGACTTAGGTGACCAAGAAGGCCCCTCCCCTCGGCCTTGCTGGGAAGCCGCTTCAGCACTTGTAGTCGGGCGCTTTAAATCTAGGAAAAGGCGGCCTTGGTTTCACGGGATCCTTGGACAGGAAGCAGAGCCGGCAGGGGGAGTGTAACTTTACACCTGCAGGCAGCTCCGCTCCGCTCGGAGTGTGAGTGTGCGCTGTGCTGCGCGCTGTGCAGAGGGCCAATGTCTGCCTTTTCTTTCTCCTCTCCGTGGCAGGATCCCACGTTTGGGAGCAGCCCTGGTAAATAGGCCCCGCCAAGGGACAGACCTCACTCCCCACCAGAGCCTGGTGGAGGCCAAGGAGGGGCAGGGGGAACGTTCTGGATCTGGCCTTGGTCCTGGGACACCCAGCCCAGCTGTGCGGATGGAGCAGCCCCGAAAGGCAGTGTTTGATCAGATGTGACGATGTCGCTGTACGCGTTTATTCTGGGACAAACTCGCAGGAAGGAGAGGAAACGGGCGCGCATGCCTTGCTTAACATTCTCAGCGAGTACCAGTCATCCGATCCCTTCCTGTGAGTGACACGGGCTGAGCACGAGACTGAGGCGTCTCGTTATTTCTCTGGTACTGAACGTGGCGCATGTTTGGGGGGAGGCATGCAGCTTGGGGTTATTTACTGAGAAAGTCTGAAAGCCTTTGGTCGGCATCGGGAAGGTGAAGAGCACACCCCTAGCGTCAGATGTTAACTCCAGCACAGAGAACCCACGCGCTGTTGGCCGCAGTGGGGCTTCTCGGAGAGGAGTGCCAGCCCCGATTTAAGGCAGGGAGCCTAGGTTTTCCCTCCCAGAAACGGTTGTGCTGCGCCTGCTTCCCAGAATATCCATGTATTCTTTTCCAGAGCACCTCACCAGGAGTTTGGCCGCTCGGAACGTTTTCAACTAGGCTTGTTTATCTTGGTGAACTTTCCTGGCTAGCGAGAAAATCCATCATTACGCTGGGGTCCAAGTGAGGAAAAAAGAACCTTTTGTATTTTTTTTTTTTTTTTTAGTCTGTGTATGTTGTTAATTTTTGTAGATGGGAGCTGGCCATGAACACAGTCTCTGGGTTAATGATAGAATATGTACGTGTGTGTGTGTGTGTGTGTGTGTGTGTAATATATATAAACTTTTAATGATGGAAAATGTCAAACGTATACAAAAGGAGAGAGAACAGTGTAATGGACCCCCTCGAGCACCCCTCGGCCCACTTCAGCGGCTAACACACAACAGCCCACCTCGTTTGGACGCACACCGCCTCATCCCCCAAATCTTCGTGCCTTATTGAAGCAAATCCTAGAATCATATGATCCATCACTATCTCTCCTAAACGTACGGACTCCTTTGGAAACATAGCTCTAATGCCTATGCCCCGCTGAACAGTAACCTCTTAAACTGTCCCTTCTCCAGCGAGGTTGCCCATTTCTCTGGTTTATTGGGGTCCACGTTCAGGCAAGGCACACACAGTGCGTTTGGCTGGTGTGTCTTAATCTCTACCCGCCTCTCCTGGGCTTTTCCTTCTGACAACTTTGTTGAAGAAGCTGTTTGCTTTTCCAGTCCCGTTTCCCTGACAGTGGATTTTGCTGCTTGACTGCGCATGTGCCATTTAACATGCTCCTGCTGTATATGCACACTGCTGTCATTGGTATGAGGAGCTTCATCTGATTCAAGTTCCATTTCTTTTTCTTCCCCTTTTGGAGGGTACGTATGTTTTGTAGGTGGTGGTGGTGGTGTTACTTCCATGTGGAGCTGCATACTCTCCAGCTGTCTGTCTGTCTGTCTGTCTCTCTTTTTGTTCATCCTCACCCAAGGATATTTTTTCCATTGATATCTAGAGAGAGCAGAAGGGAGGTAGGAGGGGGAGAGAGAGAAAAAAAAGTCAACGTGAGAGAGACACATAGCTTGGTTGCCTCCTGCACGCTCTCCCACTGGGGCTGGGGAACCTGCAACTGAGGTATGTGCCCTTGACCGGGAATCGAACCTGCGACCCTCCGGTCCCTGGGGTTGACACTGTAACCACTGAGCAAACGGCCAGGGCGCGGCTGTCTGTTATTGTGTGAAGATGATTGGTGTGTTCTGGCATTGTCTGCCTGGTACATCCATTTATAGTGTTGCCCATCAGCTTTTCACCTAATGCTGTGCACACGCAGATACAAAAGGTTTCAGCCTAAGTTCCCGAAACTGGGTTTGCTGGGTCGAAGGGCAGATGCACCAGTGGTATTTTTAGGTATTGCCATTGCCCTCTCTAGGGGGCGCCCCATTTCGCATTCCCAGCACTGATAGGTGAGCGCTCCGGTTCCCACAGCTCTGCCAGCAGAAGGTGCTGCCAGGCTTTTGCGTTCGTGCCAGCCTCGCAGGTGAGAGATAATATCTCAGGGGAGTTGTCATTTGCATTTCTCTCGTGGTCCCCTATAAACGTCTTCAGAAAATAGCAGCGACATCTTTGATTAACAAAAGTCTTCAGCGAAATCGGGCTTTTCCGGTGAAAGCGCGGCTGGGCTCTGCGCTCGCCCGGAAGAGCGATCTCACTGGGCCTGTACCAGCTCCCAGGGCCAAGGGCAGGGCGCGGGACTAGTCTGCGCTCAGTTCCCAGATGGGTGATGCGCAAGAGCGTGCCGAGTGCCAACGGGCGTGGGGAGATTTCCCTCTAGTTATTCTAGATCTCCTGCAGATCTGGAATGCGCCTCGTGTTAGATTCCCAGTTGTCCTGCAGCCAGGAGCTCACTTAGCATTGCTTCACCCCGGCTTTCCCACGCTCATGGCCCATTGAAGCCTTTTTCCGCCATGACACCTGCAACGTCCCTGCGTGCTGGCACGGTGGCCCAGGACGCTGGGGGCGGGGGGAGAGGGGCCCTGTCCTGACTGCCTTCTTGCTGTCTGCCTTTCGTGGGGTGCTGTTTCCAGGCCTGGCACCCATTCATTCTCACAGCTTCTGCCGTGACCTGCAGCTGAGCCTGCCAGGGCTCACCGTTCTCACACTCCAGCCCCGGGATTCTCTCTAAACGTCTCCTCTGCCGGTGACCCGCAGTGGCTTCCTCCCTCTTCCTTAGAATCCAGTCTAGACCCTCCATATGCCGGCCCCTCTCCTGGCCTCATTTCCCTCCAGTCTCACCCTCACTCCCCGGCGCCCATCCCCGGCCACCCTGCTGGGTCTCCGCGCTGGAGCTGGCCTCTCCCCGCGCCTGAAACCCGCCCCCCAGATTTCCGCATGCCTGTTCCCTCCCTTCCCTGGTTGTCTGGACAAACGACATGTCACCCAGACCCTGGCTTACCCACTGGATCTAAAAAGGACCCTCCCTGCCCCATTCTTTTCCCAACCCAGCTCTGTTGTTCTTAAAACACGGATCGCTGCCCGACATAGCGATGTGTTTTGGTGTTGTCTGTCTCTCTGACCAACACTCACCTACTTGCTGTTGGGAATGCAAAATGGTGTGACACCTAGAGAGGGGAATGGCAATATCTAAAAATAGCACCAATGCGCTGGGCCGGCATGGCTCAGTGGTTGAGCATGGACCTATGAACCACGAGGTCAGGGTTTGATTCCCAGTCAGGGCACATGCCCGGGTTGCGGGCACATCCCCAGTGTGGGGTGTGCAGGAGGCAGCCAATCAATGATTCTCTCTCATCATTGATGTTTCTATCTCTCTCTCCCTCTCCCTTCCTCTCTGAAATCAATAAATGATATTTTAAAATACTATAAAAATATAAAAATAAAAATACCACCAATGCACTTACCCTTTGACCCAGCAAACCCATTTTCGGGAACTGACGCTGAAATCTTCCGTATCTACAAGCGCACAGCATGAGGGCGAAAAGCTGTAGGATGGCAAGGATGCAGCCTTGGTCCCTGCTGCGGCTCAGGCCCCAGACAGCTCCCAGCGCAGGGCAGGGCTCGGCTGATGTCCCTGCTCCTGCCCCCTGAGCAGTCCCATAAGTCACTTCATTCTTGGCCACTGGGACCCCAGGGTGAGGGCCTGGGCGAGGATCTCGCGGAGGTCTCGGTACATGGCCATTCACCTTATTAACTGCCCTCTAGCATTTCCTTCTCTGCTACATACTGTGTTTTAAGAAACCCCATTCCTTGGTACTGCTATTCAAGCCACAGAAAAGGGCTATAAACGAAATGTTCCAAATAACCAGTTTCCATGAGTTGCTTTCTTAGGCAGGCGGCCTCTTTCTTCCAGCCTGTTAATTGCCCGATGAACTCCTTTCCTAGTGGGGTAATAGGAGTGAAGCTAAACCCACGTTCCCTTAAATCAGAGTCCCTGCTCTCTTCTGAGCGCTCAGTACCAGAATGAGGCAGCATGAGATGTTGGAATTAGCATTTTCTGTCGGAGGGGATTTAGTGCTTTCAGAAGAGGGTAAGATTGTTCGCAGTTAGAGCGGCTTAGACCAACAATATCCCATTAACATAGCACATAAGGCACAGCCCGTGCGAAAAGGCCGGCACCGCTCAGATAACAGCAAAACATACAGCAACGGGCGGGAACAAAGGGCGCATTGTTCGCGCCGGGGGACAGGTCTGGCTCCACACAGGACCTGCTGTTGATAGAAAGCTGCCGGAAGCTCTCTGAGGCTCGCGCAGGCCCCCTGCCAGCGCTGTGATGTAAAAGGTGGACTGTAACAAAACTTCTCATTCTTTCGGGTTGTAATGTGTGGTATTAACATGGAATATCTTTAGAGGCCTGGCAGCCCTGTTCTTCAAGACGTGGGTTTAAGAAGTCGTTTGGTTTTACTGCTGCCAGCGCAGTTCTCTTGACATCTGAAATGGAACAACGAGTATGGAAACTTGAGGGCAGCGGGAGGGAGGGGGTGATGATAAACATCTCAGAAATGCCTTCTCGGTGGTGCTAGGGTCACCCTCTGAGGCTGCGCCTTCTCCCCTGCTCTCAGCATTGCTCTCAAGAGCAGACCAGGAGCCCCAGTTTCGTTCAGGACATCGGACAGGCTGTGTGGGTGGCCTTCAGGTTTGACACAGTGCGAGTTTGCAGGCCTTGACTCGGAGCATATTGCTAAGCCGGTGATGAAAGGGATGCGTGCTGGTGTGAGGGGCCTCAGCGTGAACCTCGCTGTGCCTCTAACAGGCTGTGTGACCTTGAGCAAGTCACTTAACCTCCCCGAAGCTGCTGCAAAGTGCTCAGAGGTGAGAAGTGAAGACTGTGGGTTCTGTGTACTGTTTTTTGTGGGTTTTTTCCCCCCACACTTTATCTTAGTCCATTTGGGTGGCTATTATAACAAAACTAGAGGCCCAGTGCACAGAAATTTGTGCACTCAGGTGGGTCCCTCAGCCCGGCCTGTGCCCTCTCGCAGTTTGGGACCCCTTGGGGGATGTCCACCTGCTGGCTTAGGCCCGATCACTGGGGGATCAGGCCTAAGCTGGCAGTCAGACATCCCTCTGGCAGTCCAGGAGCCCTCGGGGGATGTTCTCTTGCCAGTGGAGAGCAGGCCTAAGCTGCAGTTGGACATCTTTAGTGCTGCTGAGGAGGCCGGAGAGGCTCTCACCACCACCACTGTGCTGGCAGCCATCAGCCTGGTTTGTGGCTGAGCAGAGCTCCTCCTGTGGTCAGTGTGTGTCTTAGTGACCAGTCATTCCCAGTCGTTTTGCTGTTAGGGTCAATTTGCATATTCCTTTTATTATATGGGAATACCGCAGACTGGGTGGCTCATAAACAACAGAATTGATTTCCCTTCGTTCCAGAGGCTAGAAGTCCAAGAACAGGGCACCCTCATGGTCAGGTGCTGTGTCCTGTGAGAGCTGCTTCCCAGTTCATAAATGGCCGCCTTCCAGCTGTATCCTCACCTGGGGGAAAGGCAGGGGAGCTCTTGGGGGGGGTCTCTTTTATGAAGACACTGACCCCATTCAGGAGAATTTCTCCCTCGTGACCTGATCACCCCCCAGAGGCCCTACCCCCTAATACCTCACCCTGGGCGTTGGGATTTTAGCAAGTGAATTTTAGGGCGGGGTTGGGGGAACATAACATTCAGAACAGAGCACACTGTATAATAACGTATGCTGTCTAGTGCCACCTTTTAAATGTATATACTAGAGGCCTGGTGCATGAAAATTCATGCACTGGAGAGGGGTCCCTCAGCCTGGCCTGCCCCCTCTCACAATCTGGGAGCCCTCAGGGACAGGAGGTGACCTGGCGATCAGGGGAAGGTGACGCCCCACCACACCTCTGCTGCTGCCACTGCTGGCAGCGCAAGCCTCGGCCAGCCCTGGTTACCTGAGCCTTGGGCGGCCCTGGGAGGCTGGGCAGCCACCATCCAAGGCTTGCCTGTGCCTTGGGCTGGCCCTGGGTGGCTGGGGGGCTGAGGGCAGGTCCGGCCACACCACGTGCCTGCCACCTCCCTGGCAGGGCTGCAAGGACTAAGGGACTCCGGCGGGGCTGAGGGGACTGGGCGCCGCCATCTTGTGGCTATGGGCACTGCCATCTTTGTGACAGCATGATGGTCAATTTGCATATCACCTCTTTATGAGATAGGGTGTGTGTTCTTTTTTTTTTATTGATTTCAGAGAGGAAGGGAGAGGCAGAGAGAGCTAGAAACATCAATGATGAGAGAGAATCATGGATCAGCTGTCTCCTGCATACCCCCTACTGGGGATTGAGTCTGTATCCCGGGCATGTGCCCTGACCGGGAATCGAACCCTGACCTCCTGTTTCATAGGTTGATGCTCAACCACTGAGCCATGCTGGCCGAGTAGTGCCACCTTTTGTTGAGCAGTTATCAATGTTCTGTCATGCTATTTGACATGTAAAAGCACTGTCTTAGACTCTGAATGAAAATTTTACGAAGAAAAAGACATTTCTTTGGCAGTCACAGATATTAGGATTTTCTTTATGAAATGGAATATATTGTTATTTTAGAAAATATTGAATCATTGAGCCCATTATTTGATTTCATTCAAAGTTCTAGAGGGAATTGAAAAAAGGGAGAAAATTCCCAAATGAATCTTGCGGACGCGAAGAGAGAGCTCTCCTGGCCTCTGAGGCGCTGTGTGATGAGAGTGGATCCCACGGGGAGCAGGAACGGACTGAGCTCTGTGGAGCATCTCTTGCCCGTGTCTAAGCCTGTGGACCTCCATGGGCCGCTCTGAGCAGGGCTTCGCCTGTGGCTTCGGGGGGCGTCCGATGAAGACTTGAGAATCAGGAGATGGGGTTTGACCCCGGCTCTGCCACATCTTAGCTTGTCACCTTGGGCCACGTAGGTGCTCTCTCTGAGCCTCCATTTTTTCATTATAAAATCTGAGATTATGCTTATTTTGTAGAGCCATTGAGGGGATTAAAGGAGGTGACAACTGGGGAGCACACAGGAAGACTCTGACACCTAGTGAATCCTTGGTCCATTGAACTATTTCCATAATCATATAGTTTAATCAAATAATGTATGCTATATACGCTGTTTATGTAAGGTTATACTTATATGATATATAATCTCTTATTATGTAACTAGAGGCCCAGTGCATGAAATTCATGCAAGGGGCTCAGCCCTCGCAGCCCCAACTTCGTCCAGAATGTCTTCTGGACGGTCATTCTGCTCTTCAGTCTAATTAGCATATTAGCTCTTTATTATATAGGATGATATGTTCTACAATAATAGAACTCTTTTGAAATGATAGTATTTCAGAGGTTCTTAGAACATCGAGATCATATTCTCAAATAGCTTGCCCACTTTTAAAAAATATACGTACTTTTATTGATTTTAGAAGGGAGACGGAGTCAGAAACATCAATGATGAGAGAGAATCATGGATCAGCTGCCTCCTGCATGCCCCACACTGGGGATCGAGCCCACAACCCAGGCATGTGCCCTGACCGGAATAAAACCCGGGACCCTTCAGTCCACAGGCCGACACTATCCACTGAGCCAAACCAGCTAGGGCGCTTGTCCACTTTTTAACAGGGGACTCTCTTTTCCTTTCCTGCCCCCAAACATCGTCTTCCGTAGAAGCAGAGTAGCTGAGCCTGGAAGGGGGAGGTGCTGCCGAAGCAGGGCTGAGGGTCCCGGGCCCTTGCAGGCTCCCCCTACAGCTCCTCCTGCTCACCACGTGGGGACACTCTTGGAATTGATTGAAAACAGCTGCTCTGGGCTAGTCTTCATTCTTCCTCAAGGTCTCAGAGCACTTGGGTAGAGTTAAGGCCAGAGCCCACGCCTGTGACCTTGAAGTTGAACTTCTAGGCCAGGAGTGGGCAAACTTTTTGACTCGAGGGCCACAATGGGTTCTTAAACTGGACCGGAGGGCCGGAACAAAAGCATGGATGGAGTGTTTGTGTGAACTAATATAAATTCAAAGTAAACATCATTACATAAAAGGGTACGGTCTTTTTTTTTTTTTTAGTTTTATTCATTTCAAACTTGCTGGATCTGGCCCGCGGGCCGTAGTTTGCCCACGGCTGCTCTAGGCACTGTGCGGGTCTGCTGGTGGGGTGAAGCGCAGGCCCGCTGACCGCTCTCCCTGATGGGAACTGCAGCCGTTCCCAGGGTAGAACCTGGTGCCTCGGGAGACTGCTGGCTCCATCCCTGGTTTCCTGGTGGCTACGCTTAGGCTCTATAACTGCTCAAGCCAGAGGGAAACCACAGCACAGTACCAAGCTGGGCTGACCAGGTTAGCATCTCATTGCAGCCTGAGCCGTGCTGTGTGTCTGTGGCTATCTGACTGGCATTGACTTTCAAGCAGTTGAAACAGTTTTGTTGAAGGCAGTCGAGTTTTCATTTCTCTGTGCCGGTGTCAGTGTCAGGGTGAACCATTTACCGTCTTCATTGTGGAGGGGCCGTCTGACCTGCTTAGCAGGGGCTGTGGTCATTGCCTTGCGGAGAAGTCAGACTTTTCTGGCCTTGGGGCTTTTTTGTCTGGAAATGCTGTAACCCTTTTCTCCAGACTCCATCAGCCTATGTGGGCTGTGGTTTGTGACATCAATGAGCCGCATTGGGAAGCCTTTGATCAGAAGATGAATACAAGGAGACATTATTATGTAAATGAGTCTAGATCCCCCCCCCCCCCCCCCGCAAGAAAAGTCAGGCCACTTCCTCGCAGATGTGAGATGGATGGCTTTTTGCTGCTGTCTCGCCTTAGACGCTCGGTTCTCCATAGAATAGCTGAAGTGGAAAAACACATGGCCGGGCCATGTTGGGATTTGGGGGTGTCACCATTTAATGTGTGGGGTCCCCTGGTGCGCCTGCATCCGCTCTCCGTGGAAGAGGCCTTGGGAGCAGGTTTCATGCGTGTGTGATTTGTAACTGATGGCAGCCGCGGCGCTGCTGCCGAGCCGAGCCCGTTTCCAGGGGGAGGGCAGGCTTCCTGCTCGCGCTATTTGTCCTTCTCTGATTCCAAGGGCGCTGACAGCTCAGCTCAGCTCCGGTGCTGAGTTTTGCTGTGAGTTGTGACGCATGTGGCCAGGAATTTGTTAATGATAATAAAGTACCGGGGTTGGTGAATTATTGACTTTTTCTCCCATGAGTAAGTAGATCCAGCATCGTCCTCATAATAGTAATGGCCACACAAACATGACACGCCAGGCCTTGGCCCGGGCGGCCCTCTCCTCCCATCTTCGCCCTAAGTGGGAGAAACATAGTGTCCTATGTGCGACACGAGGAGACAGGTTTAAAGAGGCGAAGTGACCTGCCCAGGGTCCCACTATAGAGCTGGCGTGTCGCTTGTCCTCTGCGGCCTGCCGGGGTGCTTCCGTGAGTGCCAAGTTAGGGCGTGTGGGCTGGCCCTTAGGACCCAGGTTTTCAGTCGACGCGGGGCGACAACTCAGAACCAGAGCTGTGCGGTGGTGGGGCAGGACCTGCAGCTCAGCTAACGACCTTCCAGAGGAGCGCATTCCATTTCTGGATGGAAGTATCCCAACTGCTTTAGCCCTGAGGGCTCCTACGACTCAAGGCTTAGGTATGGCGGACGTGACAGAGGACGTGCTGCCGGCCTCGTGCACTCAGGGGCGGGAGGGCAGCCAGAAGGCAGGAAAGGTGAGAAGGAAAGGAGGATGGATGAGAAGGAAGGAAAGATGGGTGAAAAGAAAGGAAGGAAAGAAGAGAAGAAGGATGGGTTAGAAAGAAGGAAGGATGGGTGAGAAGGAAGGAAGGAAGGATGGGTGAGAAGGAAGAAAGGAAGGAAGGACAAGTGAGAAGGAAGGAAGGAAGGATGGGTGAGAGGTAGGGAAGGATGGGCGAGAGGGAAGGAAGGATGGGCGAGAGGGAAGGAAGGGTGGGTGAGAGGGAAGGAAGGATAGGTGAGAGGGAAGGAAGGATGGGCGAGAGGGAAGGAAGGATGGGTGAGAGGTAGGGAAAGATGGGTGAGAGGGAAGGAAGGATGGGTGAGAGGGAAGGAAGGATGGGTGAGAGGTAGGGAAAGATGGGCGAGAGGGAAGGAAGGATGGGTGAGAGGTAGGGAAAGATGGGTGAGAGGGAAGGAAGGATGGGCGAGAGGGAAGGAAGGATGGGTGAGAGGGAAGGAAGGATGGGCGAGAGGGAAGGAAGGATGGGTGAGAGGGAAGGAAGGATGGGTGAGAGGGAAGGAGGAAGGAAGTGTGAATGCATGGAAGGAAGGAAGGGCGAAGGGTGTTTGGATTAAAGACAAGAATTGAGGAGGTGTGTAATAGAGCGAGTGATTAATTAGAACCAAGATGACATAAAAGAAAGAGGTACATAGGGAAGACATAAGAGTCTCCAGCTTTTGTACAAGGCGCCATTAATGACAGTTCACTGCTCTCTGCTGGTTCCCACATATTCTCCCTGCACACAGATCCGCTGCATGTTCATTTAGCGCCCCTTTTTGACCAGGTGCTGGGGATAAGCGAGTAAGACACGACCCTCCTCTCAAGGAGGATTGAAAGCCTCAAGCAGGTGCTCAGCTGATGATCTCGTTGCCTTATCGTTAGAGGCTCTTCACGGAGCGCGGCCTCGGCTGCCCTGGCGCAGGCCGTGTCCCACAAGGCCGCGTACGGGATCTTTCTCTCCCTTTGCTGGAACCCATTTGCACTGTTCCCCACCTTTCTGGGAAGCTTTGAGTTTTCTGTGTTGTTTAATGGAATGGGACGATCTCGCATGGAGTGACATTAGTTTTCCCCTTTAACCAGGATTGACCGCAAGATGTCAAATACTCACACCACCTACAAGCTGGATGAGGCCCAGGCTATCATGAACGAGCTGCGGACCATCAAGAAGGCCATCTGCACAGGCGAGAAGGAGCGGCGGGACCTGATGCAGGTGGGAGGCGTGCGCCCCTTTGCCCACTCGTCTAGCTTTTCTTTATGTAGAATTTTTACAATATCATATATTCGTGCCCACTTGTCTGCCTCCTTGTCTATCTTCCCTTTGTTTAGAATTTTAAAAATATTATATACTTATTATATGCACAGTTCATATATATCCAAAGACATACATGTATATATGGTATTACATATGCATATATATCTTTAATGTGTGTGCGCACATATGTATTTAAAACAATGCATGCTAGTTTCCCAGGACTGCCATCACAGAGGACTGCAAACCGGGGGGCTGAGAACTAAGGAAATGGATTCTCTCAGAGGCTAGAGGCCACAGCCTGAAATCAAGGGGTTCGCAGGGCTGTGCCCTCTGAAGGCTCTAGGGAGGCCCCTTCTTGTCCCTTCCAGCTTCCGGTGGCCACTGGCAACCCTTGGCATTCCCGGGCGCGTGCCTTCGCTGTCGCGTGGGGCCCTCCATGTGTCTCTGTCTAAATGTTCTCTTCTCATGGGGACGCCGGTCCTGGGTGAGAGCACGCTCTAAGCCAGTGTAACCTCGTCTTGACTTGACCCCATCTGTGAAGACTGCAGTGGGCTCAAGTTCGCGGGCCCCGGGGGAGGACTTGAACATGGTGTTTGGAGGACACAATTCAAGCCACAGTGGGTGACACATTCCTATTGCTCAGTAATCAAAATAACGCAGAAAGTCTCTGATAAGTCTAGCTCTCTCCCCCTTCTCTCACGGCCCGTAACGACCCTTATTAGCGTGGTGCGGGCCCTCGGCGTGTTTCTGAAGACACGTGACAGGGCGAGCACGTGCTCAGCGGCCCTCAGGGACAGCCGGGACTGTGCCTGCTGCCCTGCACGGCTGCCTCCCCGCATCGTGCCCCGTCCCCTTCCCCGTGTCTGTGCACAGCGAGCTGCTTCATCCCACGTGTCCTCCCATGGCCAGAGCTTCAGCGATAAGGCTGGGATCATTGTAGCTTCATGTTGCTGTTTTTTTGCAACTTCAATTCTTGTAGTTCCTGTTGCTTTGAGAAAAAGCTGACTTTTTGCAAATGGATGCACGCTGCTCTTTCTGCTCCACACGGGCAGGCACCGGTTGGCGGCCGCTGCTCCAAAGGCTTCCTTAAACCAGTGGTCGCCAACCTTTCGGACCTCACGGACCACCAGTGCTCCACGGACCACCGGTTGGCGACTGCTGATCTGAGCGGCTTTGTTTTCTTGTACGAGCTTAATAATTCAGCCCCTTGCAGGACGCCCTGGTCTAGATCCAGCGCCAGCTGCGTTAGACCGCCCCTGGGCGTCCTGGCGTCCATAGAAACAGTCTTTTAAAAAATTGTAGAAAATCTGATTTCTCTTGAACTTTCACCCAAAGGGCTTCTATGTGCCAGAATACACACTTCCTCTGAGATCTGGCAAACTGGCGTATGTATGAGGTGACCTTGGACCATGTAGAATTACGATCGAAAGTCAGGCTGTGAAAACGTGTCAATATCATCTGGGAGCTGTCTTTGCCCCCGCGTGGTTTATGAAGATCTCAAAGTAGCATCCATCTCAGACTCCTTTACTGCTAGGACATGTGAGATGTGACTCCTGCCCCCACTTTATGGAGGCATAGTTCGCAAACAAATTTGTCTAGATTTAAGGTGTACAGTGTGAAGGTTTGATACACATACAGATTGTGAAATGATTACCGCCATAAAATTATAACACCTCCACCACCTCACATAGTTAACTCTGTGTGTGTGTGTGTGTGTGTGTGTGTGTGGTGAGGGCATTTAAGGTTATTCTCTTAGCTGCATCAAGGCACACAGCACAGTTTAAGAGACTAAGTCACCTCGCTGTATACTACGCATGTTATAACTGGAAGTTTGTATCCTTTGACTGACATCTCTCCATTTCCCCTCCCCCTAACCCCTGGCAACCTCTATTCTACTTTCTGGTTCTATGAGTTTGAGTGTTTTCTGAGGGAATGCTTTTTTTTTTTCCCCAAGAGTTTTGAAAAACAGTGAAAAGGGTACCACAGTTGTTCTCTGTATTGTTCACGCGCTACCAGGAGGACTCGATTGCTGTTTGATTTCAGTCACTGAGAGTTGTATTAAAGGTGCATGTCCTGGACATTTCTTTGAAATCCGATGAGAATGGGGTTGGGTGGCCAGCCCGCCAGTGGGGAAGCCGCCCACTGGACGCGGAGTGAAATGCCTGCTCTTAGAGGGAGAGGCGCACGCCCACCTCTGTTACAAGTGGCTCGTTCATTCTGTTGCAGAGCCTGGCCAAGCTCACCGACGGCTTCAGGAATAACTTTTCTCTGACCGACCCGCTGCAAGAAGTCCCTCACCACCCAGGCGCGGTGGGCAACTCTCACCAGTTCTGCGACGCTGGGTCTCAGACCGACATCATCGGAGAGGTAAGTCACTGGGGAAGAATCGAGCAAGAAGGGCTGCTTTTGTGTGGTCATCTCTCATTGGCTTTCCTTTTCCACTTCCTCTTCAGAAATGTTCTGGCTTTTGTGCCATTCGGTTGGAAGAAAAACATATTGTTTCTCACATCCAGCTGTGAAGGCTCAGTGCCCTGGGATACACTGAAATTGCTTATTACCTATATCTTTGTGATTCGGATTCTTAAAAATGGCAGAATCCTTTTGAGAATTGAGTTTAGATGTCTCTTTGACAAACATGTGACTTTTTAGAGTATGGGTCAGCTAACTTTTCTGCATAAAGGTCCAGATAGTAAATATCTGGGGCCTTGCAGGCCATGCAGTCTCTGCCACACCTACTCTGCGGTGTTGTTATGCAAAAGCAGCCATGGGTGATATGTGAACTAATGGCAGGGGCTGTGTTCCAATAAAACTTTATTTACAAAAACAGGTGGTGGGCCGGATTGGGCCTTCGGGCCTTAGCTTGCTGATCTCTGGCTTAGACCAGTGAATTTCAAAGGCTTTGTGGCTGTGTCACCTTGGGTTCTATTTTGGTGCTATTTCTTATTCTAAAAGAATGTCAGGAAATGAAATTGAATTAAAATTAATTTTGTTTGGGACTTGAAAGAATTTCATAATACTCCTTTTTGATGATTAGTGAAACCTTGAGTTCGCCACACAAATAAAGTTGGCAGCCATCATTTGAAGCCACTACTTGAAGACACTGCTGCTGGAATGTCATTGAGTGGAGTGTGTCATTTGGTACAAATGGATAAACAGTTTATTCTGTTCCTTTGGGCTTGAAGATGAAATATCAATAGACTACAGATTGCCCTCCTCCATATTAAATAAAAAGAGAAAAAAGGGAAGAGCCATTGACAAAAACCTCTGGGTTTTAAATAATTGGCTAATATTTTGAAATTTTAGCAGGTAGTGCTTCTTTGAGGGGACTATACTACCAGCAGATAATGACTTTTTATGCCTTGGATGTCCTGGAATAGCCCTATTTCATTATTCTTAAAAGTAGGATCAGACGTTTGAGGCCGGGCGGGCACCTTTGGTTTAAGGAATATGGTCGCCAGGAGAAGAATCTGTAAGTCAGAAATGTCTGGCATGTTTTGCCTAAAGATTTTGGCAGGAGGGAGGGAAAGAAGTTCAAGACTCCGAATTCCGTGAATAACTCGTTGCTGCTTATCACAAGGTTGGAATTAGAAGTGAGGGCCTCTGAACCGGCCTGACAGAAGCAGGACAGATGGGAGGCTCTCTGATGGCGCTCAGGGGTCGGGGAGAGGCTGATGACCCGGCGCAGCCACTGGGGGGGGGGGGGGTGACTGGCTGCCTGGGTTGGCAGCTTCATGGCTCTTATCTGCATTTAAGTGGTTGTTGCCATCCCCTTGTGACGGGAGAGGGGATCGAGGTGCCAGGTTACCTACGGTCACGTAGTCAGGGAGAGGCGGGCATGAGTGTGAGCCAGCATCTCTGATCCCTGAACCCCTGTGCTCTCTGGTACATCATGTTGTTCCAGAAAAATACAGCTCACCCTTCAACAGTGCGGGTTTGGACTGCACTTCCATGATGTGTATCAATAGCTGCATCACTAATCATTCAAGTAGAAGAGTTTCAAGTATTTGTTGACATGAGGTTATTTAAAAAAAAAAAGCTTCATGGCCATACTATCTGGTCTAGTAAGGTCAGGTCTACAGATGGAGGTGATTTATTGAAACGAAGTCATGTGTTTTCAGGAAAGAAGGAGAAGTAACCAAGGAGAGCTACAGTCGCCTCCCAGCCAGGCGTCTCTTTCCTTCCGTTTAGGGATTTGCTCACTTCAGTGCGATCCGTGTGGAAATAGTTCAGCGCAGCTAGTGGTCACGGCAGAGCATGGCATTTCAGGTCTAACTCCTAAGGCGACGCGCCAGGCTCCGGCCATAGAACATTCGGAGTCCTGGTCCCTGCGTCACACAGCTAGTCTGTCATCTTAGATCTGGTGACTTCTTAGAACAGCATTCTGTATTTATTAAGAAATGAGAGCATAATGGGGGGGGGGGGGGAAGGAGACATAGGTAATACTTTGAACAATAAAGAATGAAAATCAAATAAAGAAATGAAAGAAATGAGAGAATATACTGCCCCAAATGAGCTGAATTTTTTTGCCTTTGTATCAGTTTTTATCAAGTCATTCCATATTTCCTTTACAACGTAATTTGTTGTTTAGAATTACACAACAAATGAATATGCGTTCACTGTTTCAAAAACGTTCACCAATGTCGGGAAAGCAAACATCTTCCCAGCCCCCTCTCAGCGTCACTGTCCGTGGTGGCTGCTGGGTAGGATTTGGTGTGTTTCCTTCCAGGCCTTTGGAAAATGGAAACTGGAAGATGAATCACGAGAGCCTTCATTGTTGCTGAAAGTTGAAATGAATGGTCTATTTTAAAAAGATGTTTCTAATATGCTTTCCTCCCCCCCCCTCCCCCCCGCCTTGGAAGTTTGTCTTCGACGATAAAACAAGACTTGTGGACCGCGTCCGGCTGAACTGGCAGTACGAGGAGGCCAGGAAGAGGTAGGCCGCCCCTCTGCGCGTCCCGTTGCTACCCCTCCTTTCTCTGCAGGGAGACTGGCTGCAGCATTCCCAGGTGTGACTGCCCACTTATTTGGAAAGCACAGTCCGACAGAATAAAAAGTAAAACATCTCCATTTCTGTGTAGCTTCTGAATACATTGACCAGACTTCACGTGCATTTAAAATGGTGACATTCTCAACGTTGCAAATAGGTATAAAGACATGATTTAATAAAAATACAGACTTTTTCAGCTTTCCTTGTCCTCTTGGGCAGTTCAGAACTTTCTACCTCCCTCCCTTCCCTCCCTCCTTCCCTTTTCTCCTTCCCTTCCTTCCCCCTCCTCCCCCGTTTCATCTGAGCAGCAGCCCCTCAGACCAGGTTAAGCAAAATGGCTTTCTCTCTTCACATGTGGCTTCTAACTCTATAGGTTAATGGGAAAAGTCACACACTGTGGGTTGGAAGATGGTTCAGTAAGGATTAGGTCCACGGGTGATAGCAGGACCCAACCCAGTTCATTCTGACGGAGAGAAGGGACAGGCGGGCGTTTCTGTTAACCTGTGTTGTAAATCACCTGCCTCCTGAACATCGAGACTTGACCTTGTTTGTGCATTTCCAAGGTTGTCTTTCCTCTCCCCCCTCCCAGCCTTAGCCACGGGGCACGGGCAGGATGGAGAGGCCGTGTGTAGTCGCCACCGGTGACACCGGAGTTCAGGGCGTCACCTCACCCCTGCAGGGTCCCTGCTTCCAATGCTGACCCTGCCCTCGCTTTCATGCCCTCTTTTTAGAAACTCTCTCTCTTTCATTCTGGAAAGAGTCTTAAAACCTAATATTTTCGAGATATGTGCTTCGGAAAAGCTATAAAGCGTATCTTTTTAAAGTTATCTTGGGGGGTGGGAGTGGAGGCGCGGCATGCCCGTGGGTGCAGGGTCCTGCCCGGGAGCTCCGCGTTGGGGTTGGGCCGGCTCGGTATACTGTATCATTCATGGAGGTCTGCAAACGCACTTTGTTGCCTTTTTCTAAAATGTAAAAATAGCAACAAAAGCAGATCATCTGACTCCCCGCTGGAGGGCCGGCTGGGGCTGACATGGGCCTTTGTTCGCCCGCCGGGTGCTCTCCCCGCTCTCCCCCATCTTCCCGGCTTTCCCCGAGGTGTTGGTGGGGGGCTTCCCATTCCTGCGTGGAGCTCGGAGCTTGGCCAAGCCCCAAGCCGGGGCGGCCGCGTGCTTATCTGGGAGCTCAGATTCCCCGCGGCGGCTCCTTCCTCCTCCGAGCTGCTGGGCTTGGTCAGGGCGACCGTCCCTCCGGAGCGCCCCGCGTGTCGGCACACGTCCCTACTGGAGCTGCGCGCTGTGGGTGCTGGAATGTGCTGTGTTGTCCAAAACGCAGACACTAGGTGGTTGCTGCACTTGGGAGCATAATTGTTACGTGTTTTGCTGTGGCATTTCCCAAACATAGCAAGTGATGTTGTTGTGTTCTAGAGCTGGTGTGCGGAGAGAACGCATTTGGGTAAAAAGTGGAGAATTTGAGAAAATAACTGGCCCTTCCCCAGTGTCTGTCCACTAAGAGCAGAGTTTCAGGATCGCATGGGCTGTGGCAAAAGACACTGCACTGGAGCGGGGCCCTGGCCCAGCCTTTCTTTTCTTTCTTTTTTTAAATATATATTTTTTATTGATTTCAGAGAGGAAGGAGAGGGAGAGAGAGAGAGAAATATCAATGATGAGAGAGAATCATGGATCAGCTGCCCTTGCACGCCCCCTACTGGGGATCGAGCCCTCAACCCGGGCATGTGTCCTGACCAGGAATTGAACCGTGACCTCCTGGTTCATGGGTCAATGCTCAACCACTGAGCCACACCGGCCGGGCTTGTCCCAGCATTTCAACCTTTGTGGGCCAGTAGGGGCTCCTGAGAAAGGCCTTTCGGGGCTGCACTGGCAACACTTAAAAAGCAGGGATACGTAGCACAGACGTCCAGGGGAGGAGCATTTTGGCTGTGGTAGGCGGCCACCAGGGGTGCCGTTCCCCATCCTACACTGCACAGGACGCCCCCACACAAAGGATGGTCTCCCCCAGATGGCACCAGTGCCCAGGCTGAGGACCCCTGCGCTGTGCTGCAGGGTTGTGACATCTTAGCGGGGCCATCCCTGGGTGGTTTCCAGCAGCTGGCCTGTGTGGGTGACCCCCGTAGCTTCACCCCATAGCGACACTGCTGGGAAACTGGGAGACTGTACTTCTGCTCAGCACCTGCCCTGCTCCAGGTGTTTTGAAGAAATTGTGTTCTTCGTGTGGTGCGATCACACGAGGTCTTTAACCTGTTCGGGAGATAAACTCCTTCACAACTAATGGAAATATGGAGCAGGGATACCCTGGTTGTGTATGGGTGTGTGTGCACACATGCACACACATGCACACACATGCACACACGCCAGGGTATATATGCATGCTTGAACACACACAACACATTCATGTTTACATATATACATGCATACATGCACATGCATTTTCCTTATTTTTATTGCATAATCACACATGCATACACTGTTTTTGTCAAAGGCACAATCAATAGAGAGCATCCACCTTGCCCCTATTTTACCCCCCTCCCACTGTTAATGGCTGAGTGCGAAGCCTTGCAGTGTTTCATGTAAACATGGAATAAGCTAAGGCCACGGTAGCTGTGCAAAGGAAATTGCACAGCTTCTGTAGTGTGATAAGCACCCCTCCTTAGATGGACAGCTAGATGGCTGCAGTTTTCCCTTTTCACAAGCAGAGCCCATCTGTTAACGGGCCAGCCTTGCGATGGATGTCTGGGTCTAGAGACACGTGTATTGACAGTTGTAAAAGATGTCACCAAATCGCCTTCCGAAATGACTTACCCGCTTTACACTACCACCGACGGGATCAAGCATCCTGGTTTCTGTATCTCCTTAGCACCATTAAATATCATCATTCTATAAATCTTACTAGCGTAATGGGCGGAGACATTTTCTTCGTTGTCATGGTGACAACTGTGTGGTTTTGCACTGGTGGTGCAGCTCAACATCGTTTTTGTGTGACTTTGGCTTATTGAGATAACCGTCTGAATTTTTTTTCAGACAAGTGATCCTTTCAAAGCATGTGAGATCCCATCATTCCTCTGTTCGCAGAGGCTCTCAACCATCCATGGGTGATTTTTGCCCCCAGAGGACATTTTTGTTTGTTGTGGCTGCAGGCGCCAAGTGTGTGGGGCCCAGGGATGCTGCTAGACAACCCGCAAGGTGCAAGACGGCCCCAGAGCGAAGACCCAGGTGGCCCAGGCATCAGTAGCGCCACAGCTGTAAAACCTTCCTCTTGTCTTGCTCCTGAATCCCTACTGTGTGTGGACAACATGGGCCTGGAGGAGCGGGTGGTCTGCTGACTCGGCGCATTAGCCCACTGCCCCGCCCTGCTCACTCACCTTGCTCCAGCCGCGTGGGCCCCCTCACTGTTCCCAGACATGCCGGCCTCAGCGCTGCCAGGCAGACTGCTCACATAGCGCCTGGACCAGGCGGAATAGCGGCGCCCCGAGATGCCCATGTCCTAATCCCCAGAACCTGGCCTGTGTTGCTCTCCATGCAAAACCTCCTGGGCTCTGCCATTTCTAAACCGGGAGAAGTTTCTGCATGTGTGTACAGCTTTGCTTGTGTATCTAGAGGTGAGATTTTTTTTTCCAGAGTTGGGAAATCATCAAAATGCAGTGTTGTGGCCCGGCCGGCGTGGCTCAGTGGTTGCAGGCTCGATCCCCGGCATGGGGCGTGCAGGAGGCAGCCCATCCATGATTCTCTCTCATCATTGGTGTTTCTCTCTCTCTCCCTCTCCCTTCCTCTCTGAAATCAATAAAAATATGTTTTTAAAAATATGGTGGTGTGGACAGTGAGGGGTTTCGTATGTATTTGAATTGAAAGGATGTTGGTGGAAGTAGAACTCATCATTACAAATGGTAGTATGATTTCTAGAGACTTCTCCAGACCAAACCACCCCTGTCATGACTAGTTTTGTGTTTTCAACTCCGGTCACGTGAGATGTGTCCAAACAACTGCCTCTTCCTTCCCCTGCAGGAGCGCCGCCTTGGGCCTTACGATAGGGATATTGGTTAAACTTTATTGGTTAAAAACTTTGGAATTTTTCATGGCCAGTTTGGAAGAACAGGTCTCCTGGAAGCAATGCCGATGACGCAGATGGCTCCTTATTTTTAACCTAAGAGCACTTGTTCCAGAACTGTGCACAAACTGTAGCTGTTGCCATAGAAACGCGCGCAGTGCAGATAGGAACAAAACATTCGGCCCATCCAGCTTCGCTCTGCCTTAGTGTTTGTTGCCAGGATGGGTCCTGCTGTTCATCCGTTGTCAGGAATGAGTGTGGTGCGAGGATTCCAGTGGAATTTGATCAGTCGCTTGGATTTTTCTTCATTTCTCAAGTGACTGTGTCTCTGGGTTGTGGGGGTGGAGCTTGGCTGTGAGAAACAAAAGCAGGCGTCCCTCACGTTGTAGCTCCCTCCTCCCCATTCAGGCCGAGAGGAGGCCTGCAGACGGCCTGCTTTTCATTTAAAGTTGTGGCTCTGAGGATCTGTAATTCAAACAGGCAAAGATGTGAGGGCAGGGAGGAATGCTGGGCTATCAGTAGACCCTTACGCCGCACATTCTAGATCCAGACTTCTCGAATTTCCCATGTAGACTAAGGAGTTGAGCTGAGTGGACACTGGCTGATCGATATTTAGTTCAAGCAGCTGAAGTGATCTCATCGTTCCTCTGAGATCTCAGCTGAGATGTTCTTGAGCGCTTGCTTTTCATTTAAATGGATATGTACACAAAGGAAACGAAGGAGAGCGGACTTAAGGAGCCTCAGATCTGTGGCTGTGACTGACATCTGATGGCCGCGGCCCGGCTGATGCCGCTCCGTCCCGTCGCATCACGGTCGCGTGGGACCGTGGCTTGCTTGGGCCGCCACTTGCGTTCTGAAAGCAGTATTTCCGGAACGCGCTGAATGCCTGGAGGTTACTCTGGATATGTTCAAATGCCTCAAAGCTGTGTAATACAGAAAGTGCATTTTTTTTCTTAGAAAAATTCAAATCCCATTTAAGATTTTCATGTGAATTGTGAGGGTCTGAGCAGCAGCTGCAGCATAAATGCGGTTTCCATTCATGGTTTCCTGGTGCTGGGTTGTAACCAAAAAGGCATTTGGGCCAAAATACGAAAGGAAAAGCGAGTCCTACTTCACTTCTGTCCACGTTGGACCTGTTCGGGGAATCGAACTTGGAAGTCACATAATCAGCATGAAACAGGAATGCTGGACGGAGGCTCGCCTTTCCTCTCTCTCTGCCGTGAGCACAGGGACACAGATTTTAAAGCTTCTAGAGGCATTTGTGAGAGGTTAGACATAGGCCGTACAATGTATGACCTATCAAAAGCGGGAATCAATAAAAAACACAGTTGACTTGCAGGGAGGAAAAAAATCCTCGCCAATTTGAAGTTGCGCTCAGTTCTCTTTAAAAATGAACTTGGAAAAGTTTCTTTTTTGTAAACTTGCATCATGACCTCACTTTGCTTCCATGTATTTAATTTCACTGAAGTGATTTTCAGAAAAGAGGCTTTCTGGAAAGTTTCTGCTGTGTTACCCAGAGTCGGATGATGCGCTCGCAGGAGGGTTCCGACCCTGGGTCAGCTGCTCGGCGTGGATGTGCAGGGACGTGGGGACTGCGCAGCCGTGCTCGGCCCCAGGCGGGCCTGTTTCCCCCAGTTACCCTGCCACACTCGGCTGCTCCCGGGGTGGCTCGTTTCCAGGCCAGCAGCGTGGTAGACAAGGCGTATTGTTGTCAGGGCAAAGCCGTCTTGTCCGTCTCTTGGCGAATGTACAAGGGATCATCGAAGGAATCCTTCTAGAGCTTTTGGCTTCCAGGGTAGACAGACAGACACATGTGCCTCCCGACCTGGCTGAGAGCAGGCCCCCCGTGGCTGCGTCCAGAGTGTGGCTACAGGAAAAGAAATCGCACTATGCAGCAGATGCCAGTATTCTTCTAGACTCACGTACGGCTCTGAAATGGCCATGCAGTCATTCGCATCATTGTGAAATGGAATTCGTTTTTGAGAAGCACGATTCTTAAGCGCAGACATGCTGGCCTAGTGTTCGGCACAGCCCAGACAGCTTTTCCAGATGTGCTGCAGGAAGTCAGCTCCATCCAGATTTTGTTTCTGTTCCTGAGGTCGTCCCTCAGCGTGTGTCTTTGCATGTCTTTCTCACCAGCTGTGGAAAGTTATGGTACTGTATTGAAGTTGGGCCACGGTACTGCTTGTTTAACGCCCACGGTGGGCAGAACTTTTGAAATTTGCCCTTTGCCTCTCCTCCCTCATATAATTCCCTTTTTCTGCCTCATTTTCTTTTCTGATAGTGGTGTTCCTTGAGGTTTTCTGGGAAAGAGTAGGATTATCTAGCTTGCTTCTTCTGCCACTCTCAGCAACGAGAATCCTTGTAGGCATGGCTGCTAACCTGGAGCCAACTCAAATGCAATCTTTTAAAATAAATAAATAAATAAATATATATATATATATTGATTTCAGAGAGGAAGGGAGAGGGAGAGGGTGACAGAAACATCAATGATGAGAAAGAATCATTGATCGGCTGCCTCCTGCACGCCCCCACTGGGGATCAAGCCCTGCAACCTGGGCATGTGCCCTGACCGGGAATCGAACCGTGACCTCCTGGTTCATAGGTCGATACTCAACCACTGAGCCATGTCAGCCGGGCTCAAATGGAATCTTGATCCCATGTATAAACTTCAGAAATCTCAAAAGGCCTGATTCTAAAATATGCCTGCTTTCAGTGTATGTATATGAATTAGTACATATTACAAGGCGATGCTGACTTTAGCTGGGCTCAGCTAGGCTTCCTGTGGATCCACTAAATTGAAATGGAAAGTTATGAGGACACAAAGGATTTGCTCATTGTTCTTCATCTCTTTTATATTTATTCCTTACCTTTGACTTGTCTTGTTCTATGGTAGAATGTTCCAGAAATTTCATTGGGTATACTGTCTGATTTGGCACTAGTTTATTTGTGGGTCTGCCTGGGGTATATTTTCCTTGGGCATCTGTTATATGACTGCCATAAGTTTTAATTACACTAATTAGACATCGGTGGATGCCTAACCCCAGTTAGATTGCTAGCTCTATTCAGCTGCCTCTGTCATTAGTTTTTTCAGTGACATGATCTGGCGCCATTTTCCAACATATTCTTAGGAAATGAGTTTTAAGTTAGAAAAGAACGTGTCTAATAAAGCTACTGACATTCAACTATTTTCTTGACCGTATTGGGCAGTTGGATGTGAGCAAAATGTATACATTTAAACTATTACCTGTCTACTGTGAGTCTTCTCATTGGTTTGGTACTTGAAGGAGTCTTGCCTGGTCAGGTAGCTGGGTGACGGTCCCCATGTGCATGTCTAGTTCAGGAGGAGCCCTACTTGGTGCAGGGCTGGCCAGCACGTCAATTGGCGGTACCTGCAGGGAGCACAGTGTTGAGAAGGATTCTGAAGTCTGGATCCCGCAGGCAGGATGCCAGCTTTGAATAGTGACACAGGCCCTGGGCACGGGAACTGAGAGTCTCAGGAGCATGCCCGCCATTCCCATTTTTGTGAGGATCGTCACATCAGTGTATAATGCAAGCCCCTGAGAGCCCCAAGGCCAGTGAACATCCTCCAGACCAGCCAGGCTGCCAGAAAGCAGAGGGTATCAAACATAAGCGGGCATCGCCAGGTGCATGAATTTTGTGCACCGGGCCTCTAGTAAAAATATTTTTAAAATTCTATTTCTGCATTCAAAGTATACTCTGAAAATACAAGCCACATCTATTTCACTTAATCTGCATTTGCCAACAACCCCAGGACACAAAAACTGGTGCATTCTGTTTGCTGGGCAAACGTGGACATTTAGGCGTGTGGAAAGGGACAACAGAGTCTGTATTTTGCACCTTGAGGCTGATGGTGCTGACACATTCAGTGTGGCTGATTAGCTCATGCCATAGCTCATGCCCACGCTCACCGGGGCCGCCTCCCCCCCCCCCCCGCCCCGCATCTGCTGGCGCGTGCGTCCACTGCTCCATGCGGTCAGCTTTTGGTGACTGTCTGCTGTCTGCATGCGTTTGGAAGTTCACACACAGTCAAGATCCCCAGGGCAGGAGAGAGCCCACAGAGCCCCGGGCTCCTCCCTCAGAAGCACTGTGATGGGTACACGTCGCCTGTGCTTTCTCAAGGCAGGTGTCAGCAGCTCGGCACTGCTGTGCAGGCAGGAGCTGGAAGGCCCGCCCATGTGTCCAGTGGTTTTAGCGGGTGGTGATGGGAGGTGGGGAGAAAAGAGCCAGCTGCCTCCTGCTCTGGGACAGGACCGCGCAGGAAACCACAAGTCCGAAACCACAGAGCACACGGGTGTGGAGAGGACTGCAGCCTCATGTCAGGTCGTTGACACAAGCCCGATGTGCCAGACCAGGGCAGATTATGCAAAGGACTCACACGTCACTTTTTTACACATCGATCCCCGATTCCTCACTGCTGCGACTGAAGGGTCAACTCTGTGCAACCGTGCAGTGTTTACTTAGCAGAGTGAGTTTTTCGAATCAGTGCCTGGTGCCGAGAACGCGCGAAGACAGTTTTGTAAGTTCGTGGATTTCTCTGTTTCCGTTTCTTGCAGAGTTTCAAATATCCAGCAGCAGCTGGCGCAGCTCGAGAACGAGTCGTGGCCGGGCATGGCCGAGGCCGACCGGGACCGGCTGCAGCTCATCAAGGAGAAGGAGGCCCTGCTGCAGGAGCTGCAGCTCATCGTCCAGCAGAGCCGGCCGGCGGAGGACACGGCCCGCCTGGAGGAGGAGCGGAGGCGCCTGGAGGAGGAGATCCAGCGCGCGCGGGCCACCTCCGTGCAGGGCGCCACGGAGAGGTGGGCTGGCCTCGCCGTCCAGGCGCAGCCCCGGCTGCCAGTAAAGAACCAACTCGCAAAGCGAGGCTCTTGGTTAGGGCAGCTACTGCCTGACCTGCTTCCTCCCCAAGCAGAGAAGGTGGAGGGAATGTGTGCCTCCCTTTCTGTCCACCCACCTGTCCACCCACGCACCCACCATCTATTGAGCTTCTGCAGGGCATTAGGCACTTGTCAGGGTGACAGTGGTACGCTTTCAAGCAAGACAGGGGCAGTCTCTGTTATTTAGAGACGTGCTTTAGACGTGCTTAGACGTGCTTTAAAGAATTGAGCCATTTGAACTGAAGTCACTGTGGGGAATTTATAGTTGAATTTCTTGTTAGGAAAATATACTCGCTATCTTTGAAATCCACCAATGGACTGTTCTCTTACCCACAGGATTCTACTTCAGGAAAAAAGAAATTGTCTGCTTATGCAGCTGGAAGAAGCTACTCGCTTAACATCCTATCTCCAGTCCCAGTTAAAAAGGTAGGCGCCTTTAAACGAGAAAGCTATCCTTCACTACCATGTCATGAATACCATGTTATAATGACATGTCCGTGAACTTCACAGTTCCTTCAGCTTGGTTTTCTCCACCAGAACTTAGAACCGGAAGGGGTGTAAAAGACGGAAAAGTGGGTACATTTTATTTTTAAGAGGAGCTGCTAATACATGATTCAACGCATATGACCGAACTTGGCTCCAAAATAACAAGTCTGAAGTCAAATTTCTCCAAGGATTTTGTAATTCCCAGCTTTAGGGGTGTGTATATCCATCTACAAACATGCACACGGACCTTATTATTTGAGCTTTTTAAAAAAATGGTTATGGATATAGTTTTTTGTTATGGGTATTTTAAAATATGACTTGGATGCTCAATCATAGGTCTGGTTTCCAAGTCCTTACTGTATTGGGAAGCACTTTGTAAGCCTTTCTGTGTGTACTTTTCTGTTGTTCCTCGAAAGAATGCCAGGAGGTAGGAACTGTTTTGTCGCAGCCCCCGTGAGAAAGTGGGAAGCTGGAAAGGGCAATGAGTTGGCCACGTGGACTCTGCTAGCCCGCCTTGCAGCTGGACCGGGAACTCAGGCTTGACTCCTGATGTTAGCTAGTCTCCCTCCGATACCCAGGAAGCAAAGGGCATATCACCGCGGGTGCCTCCTGGAGCTCGGAAGGTGCTGACAGTCCCGCTGCGGTTCACGCAGGACAAGGCACGCCCTGTTCCCTCGGGGACAGACTGGCTGCTCGCTGTGCCGGGGACAGTGGGGCTCCAGCGCCCATCGCAGGGCGGCTTTCCTAAGGGCGCGGGCGCTCTCGTTTCAGCCTGTCTGCCAGCACCCTGACAGTGTCTTCGGGGAGCAGCCGGGGGTCCCTGGCCTCCAGCCGGGGCTCGCTGGCCTCCAGCCGGGGCTCCTTGAGCTCCATCAGCTTCACCGACATCTACGGCCTACCCCAGTACGACAAGCCGGACGCGGCCGAGTGCAGCCAGCTTTTGCGCTTTGATCTGATTCCCTTCGACTCCCTGGGACGAGAGGCCCCCTTCTCCGAACCCCAGGTTCCCCCGGGCTTCCACAAGCAGAGGCGCTCCCTGGACACACCCCAGTCCCTGGCGTCCCTGTCCTCCCGCTCCTCCCTGTCCTCCCTGTCTCCCCCGAGCTCGCCCCTAGACACACCCTTCCTCCCACCCTCTCGGGACTCGCCCCTGGCCCCGCTGGGGGACAATTTGGAGGTTCCCGGCCTGGGCACCCTAGACAGACTACGGGCTCAGGCCTCGGCTCTGGGAGAGGAAGACTTGCAGGGCGCAGCGTCCCTGCCCCCGCCGAATGCATTCCCTGGGGATGGGGAAGGACCTCGCGAGCGAGGACCCCAAGTGGCAGCCATCGCCACTGGTACAAGTAAGTATGGACACGTCCTGGGGGTCTCCCGGGCCCTGGGAGGAAGGCTTCTGATTCAGGGAAGAAATCGTGTGTGAGGGCACGATGACTCTTCAGTGACAGCGAGCTTTAAGTTCGGGACCATTGAGAGGACGCGGAGAGGCGCAGGCCCGCTGTCACATGGGGCCTTCCCGCTCTGTCCTGGAAAGGCCATTGAAATTGGCAAAGGAGTCTTGCCCAGGTGTTCGGCTTGTTGTCAGGATGTGCTCAATCGTTGAAGACGAGAAGAGCCACACAGGCTTCTACATTCAGAGGCAGATGGAGAGGTGCCGGGGCCCAGCCGCAGGGAAATCTCTACTTCCCTTGTCTTTATGACTTCATCTCCTCATCCTGCGTCCTTGTAGTTTTCAAGGCTGTAGTTCTGTCGAGAGTGGAAGTGAAAATAATTGGCATCATTTCAAAAGCTGTGCCGGTGAGCAGCCGTCATTTCTCCCAGATCCATTTCTCTGGTGGAATTCAGACCGAGAAACGGAGCCACAGGGAGCTTCAGCCATTCAGTCGCTGGTAATTCAGCTCCTGGCGGGAGGTGCTGCTGGCAGCCAGTGGGCGGAGACCAGGCTGCGGCTCAGCCCTGCAGTGCGGGGCGCCCCACCACGGAGAGAGAGTGGTCCAGCCCAGACGGCAGTAGTGCTGAGGCCGAGGTCCTGGCCGCATGCTGTTGAGTAGTTTAGCAGCAAAGGGTAGAAATCTAACGTGAATACAGAACCAGGCGGTGTTGTGGGAACAGCCTCCGACTGGCAGCTCAGAGACCCGGCTTCTGAGCCCTGCCTGGTGGACTTGCCAGGTGGGTGACTTTGAGCACATCCCTGGATGTGGCTGAGTCGTAGCTTCCCCGCTTTTGAATGAGGTGATCTTTATGGGCTCTTCCATTCACCACCATTCTACCCTTGAGTTTTTTTGCACATAACCATGCTGGTTACTATATATACATCTCTATATATAAAAGCCTAAGGAACCAGCTGACCGGCCGACTGGCTGGTAGCTATGATGCACACTGCCCACAGGGGGCAGACGAGTGACAGCAGCTTGGTAGAGTGCCCTCTTGCACTCTGGGACCCCTCGGGGGATGTTGGACTGCCAGTTTGGGCCTGATCCCCACAGGCCAGGCTGAGGGACGCCACCTGCCGGAAGGACCCCACTCACTCTGCAGACGCCCTTCGAGCCCTGGCACCGCCCCAGGTGCGGCCGGCTGGGGAGGGACCGTGGGAGGTTGGCTCCACAGTGTGTCCAGCCCATCTCACCCTGTCCCGCCCCACCAGCCACCTTCTAATTAATTTCCTTTCAATGTGCACAAATCCATGCACTGGGCCTCTAGTATAAAACAACAGCCTCTGTTAACTCTTACATATTTAACCAGAGACTCATTCTGTTCTGAGGCAGCCCCGGGGCTTTTTGGCATCTATCATTTTATCTTCCCCTCAGTGTTTGCAAACACACCTCACCCATCCCCAGACGCACTGTTTTTGTCATTTACATAAACAGGTGATCTTCAGGCGCTTTGTTGTTCTTTATAATCACAGGTTCAGGGCTCCGTGTTTACTCCTTCATTTCCAAAAGAAAATTCAAAATAAGGACTGAAGTGCACATCTGTTGTTGCTGAAGCTTACTGTCTCAGTGCCCCTGCCCCCATGCCAGGGATCCACACGAGGCCCAAGGGCCCTTCTGGGTCAGGGGAAAGACAGGGTGGGAAAGAGAAGAGCTGACTTAATGTCTGATTCTGATTTCTTAGTTCTTCCCTTCCCCTTTGTGGCCTACATTACAATGCTTCATGCTTAGACCGAAAGGTTGTTGCTCATGCTGTGGTCAGATACTGCCACCTGGTGGTGTATTCCTGCATGACACTGTCAGTTGACAGATCCTTACAAATTAGAAATGACCCAGTGAATGGGTCCTGGTGGGTGCCCCCAGAGGGCTGGGCTGGGTAACCAGTTTCAGGCACGGACACGGGGTGACTCCTTGCTTCCCTTGGTGCTTGTGGACATGCCCGATCCCAGAGTCATTGTCGCTTCGCAGAGTTGGCGAGGACCTTAGCACTCGTTATGTTACCCTGCCCTTCATTTCTGAAACCCAAGGCCACATAGCTCCCTCTGACTTTCCGTGCCAGTCTCGCTAGGTACAGTCTAAGTTTGACCTCAAGCAAGCTTTAGTTAGATAAAATTCTAGGAAGATAAAATTCAAAATTGCCCAAGCATACAAGGCAAGCCCGAGGATATAATATCTTCTGTTCCGTTTCAAACTAGTTTGAAGGAACAAGGTGGTACAGAGAAGTACGGCAACAGATTGTAATCTGTAACATTTTTTACATTTTTGCTACAGTGTTATCTTCCCTGAATTTCAGAAGTCCAATGTGTCATCATTTTGAAATACTTTCCATTTTTTCTTTCCCATTGGCATTTGCTAATCTAAATCCATGAACTCCTTGACTTTGCTTATCTGTTCCTTGATGTTTTTATTATATTCATACTTTGTTTAAAATTGTTGGCCCGAATTCTGCCGTTTTTTCACTCTGTGCTCTTTTTTATCTCTCTTTCTCATGCGACACGACAGAAGCGCTCACTGTAAGTGACCTTGGATTCTCCTTCACTCACCTTGTTGGTCAGGCTGTGGCACATCTTCATCCAGGGAACCCGTGTATTCGGGATGCTCGGGGGGTGGGCAAGGGGCACAGCTCATAGTTGTACTTTCATGAAGTTCAGCCATTGCCATGATTATGATTTCAGCATTAATATCCATGCCTACTAAAGTTGTGTAAGGAAGAACTTTTCTAAAAGCTTGAAGTCTTTATTCTTCTATATATTTCCCCCCAGACTTTTAAAAATATATAATTTATATATATACATTTTTAATGCTTTTTTAAATTGATTTCAGAGAGAGGAAGGGAGAGAGAGAGAGAAAGAAACATGAATGATGAGAGAGAATCATCGATCGGCCGCCTCCTGCACGCCCCCCACGGGACCGAGCCCACGACCTGGGCCTGTGTCCTGACCAGGAATTGAGCCCTGACCTCCTGGTTCATGGGTCGATGCTCAACCAGTGAACCACACCAGCTTGGCTCCCCCAGATTTTTAATGGCTTTCATGATTTTAATATGCTAAGTGGCAGCTTTGCTCACAGTGATCTTCATTATCTTTTCTTTTTGTCAAGTAGTGTTGATGTCCTTAGGTCTCAGTGTCTGTCTGTCTGTCTGTCTCTCTGTCTTTAATGATGAAAAGGTGAAATCTAGAAAATGACTGTTCGGAAGATGGTTTATCCCTGACCTCAGGGGCATTGCTCCCCTGGCCCATCTCGCTGCGCATCTGTTGCCTTGCAGCCTGACAGCGGGCTGCTGGGTCCGACAGGCGGGGGCTGCCATGCGCTCTCTTCTCACCCAGGGCAACTGCTCACTGCATTCCTGCCGCCAGCTCTGCTCCCGTTGCTCCATGTTTCAGTGGCTGAGCCTGGTGTCACTGAGGAGTAATTCCTTCATTTCCTTTGTTTCTTCACCCGCCTTGCAACGAGAGAGAAACTTGTCCGAGTCGCACCATCAGCGTTACTGGAAGTGCTTATAGCGCGGTGTTACTCCCTTAAAGCAGCGGTGGGGAACGTCCTGCCCTCGGGCCGTATGAGGCCTGTGAAACCATGGGTCCTGGCCCTCCAAGGCATTAGGGGTGAGCTCATTCAATGTCTGACCAGATAGAGCAGGCTCATGTTTAAGGTGATGATTTTGTAGGGCCCGAGAATGATGATACAAATCTCCCCATGGCCCTTGGCAGGAAAAGGTTCCCCACCCCTGCCTCAAAGGAACGGAAGGCCATGTCGGAGCCCCGCCTAGTGTCAGGGCTGGGAGTGGCAACAGCAGTTTTCGTGTGCTGGGACCCATGCATTAAACCGGAGGGTTCCACCTGCAATTCAGAGCCGGGGACTCTGTGTCCTTCCAGATGGCAGGGGCGACGACAAGAGCTGGACTTGGGAACGCTGAGCTACAGTGTGAGTCAGTGGCTCCAGCCACCCCGGGAACAGGGGCGGCTTCTGGCCCGGCCCGGGGGGAGCCTCTGGAAGGCCAGCTCCCGGCTGCAGTTGAGACCACGGCCCCTCTGTTCTGTGTGTGGTTGAACATGTTTGGATTTCATTGGTGTGTGGACCGTAATTTGGTTGGAAAGGGAGATGGTCATAGGTGAACTTGTCATTTCCCTCAAGTTGGAGGTGGGCAGCTGCCTAGATTCTAGCAATTTCCAGAGCTTAGATGGCGGAAGAAAAGCACAGAGACGCAGAGGGCCAGCGTTATTAGCAGGAGGCGTCCCCACGGCAGGGCGAGGCCCAGTGGGGGCCTGGGACACGTTCACACGTGCGGCAGGAACGTGATGGGCCTATTTTTATTTTATTTTTTTAATATATTTTTATTATTGATTTCAGAGAGGAAGGGAGAGGGAGAGAGAGAGAAACATCCATGATGAGAGAGAATCATAGATCAGTTGCCTCCTACACGCCCCCCACTGGGAATCAGGCCCGCAACCCGGGCCTGTGCCCTGACTGGGAATGGAACCCTGACCTGGTACATCGGTCGACGCTCAACCACTGAGCCACGCCGGCCGGGCTAATTGGTTTTGCTAAAAGGCACTTGGTGCTAAGGGGGAAGGACGGACCAGCTGAGGAAATGGTGGAAGGGAAGATGCCGTGGTCACCTTTGGCTCTTGATTAACTTAGATAGGAGACAAAAACAAGCTGCCCAGGAACGGGAGCGTCCTAACCCCAGGACAGCGATTCTGGACGCGGAGCTGGGCTGCTGGGTGGGGAGGGGGGGATGGGAGGGGCGGGGAGGCCGCTGAGGCTTGATGGACAGGGTTCAAGGGCACGTTTTCAAAGGCTGAGTCTGCATCCTACAGTGTTCTCTCACTCGAAAGTCATTACCTTTGTTAGGGTTTATTTGGGTACTTTTTTAAAATGTTGTTTTCTGGTTATGAAACGCTAGCACATGTTTATTGTAGAAAATACGGAAAATACCGGACAGCATAAAGAAGGAAGTGAAAAATGCGCACCCAGTCGGCCAGGGCAGCCGCTGTCCGCGTTCGGGGTGACACGTCCTCCATGAGTGCGACAGTCTCTCACGCGCAGTGCAAAGGGGCTCCTCTGCCCTCACTTGGGAGGTGACAGGAGACTTACAACAGTTCAAGGAGCTTTTACAGAAGTAGCCAGAGTCGATTGCTTCGATTTTTCGTTTAAAAACAAGTCGCGTGCGGCGTATTCAAACACATGCACGCACGCGGCGGCGTGTCTCTGGGACGCAGTAACCGTGTCTGGGCTGGCACTCAGGGTGCGTTCCTGGGCACCGTGGTCCCGTCCCCCGCGCTGCCTCCTGACCCCGCATGGCTCTCGTTTGTAGCAGTGACTCTTCGAGAAGACGGCGCCAGGAGGCTGGAGAGGAGAGGGCGCCGCGTGTCCGCGTGCCTGTCGGACTACTCCCTGGCCACCGACAGCGGCGTATTTGAACCTCCAGCCAAAAGGTTAGAAGCTGACCTTCCCTCCTGCTCCCTCCGCAGCCGTCCCGCAGCGCGGCCGCTCAGTGCGAAAGGGACCCATATGGGTCCTCCTACGTCCTGGGCCTTGTGTTGTACATCCTCACCCAAAGATATTTTTCCCACTGATTTTTTTTTAAGAGAGAGTGGAAGGGGGGGGAGGGGTAGAGAGCGAGAAACATCTATATGAGAGAGAGGCATTGATTGGTTGCCTCTCCCATGCACCCTGACTGTGGCCCAAGATTGAATCTGCAACCGAGGTACTTGCCCTTGACCTGAATTGAACCCATGACCTTTCCGTGCTCAGGCCAATGCTCTAACCACTGAGAAACACCGGCCAGGGTGAGGGCAGGGCGAGGGGCGCTTCTTTTTTCTGGCTTCTCTCCAGGTTGGAGGGTGGGCCTTCGCAACCTGCACGGAAGAGTCTGGCTTCAGAGGCGTTTGGAGGCTGGGCCTCATCCTGTGGTTCTAGGGTGACCGCTCTCTCTGGCCCTGGGGGCTTTCAGGCTTCAGCCCCGTGGAGCTGGAAAGAAGGATCCCTCCAGGGACCTATTTTTCCTTGGTTCCCTTCCCGCCATAGTTTCATCTCACTTGCTGTTAACGTTTCGGAAGTTCACGTTTGAGCTTTGCCCTGAATGTCACATGTGGCTTTGAAAGGTACGCAGAGTTCTATTTTGAAACACAGCAGTTCACGGGCAGGTACCCAGTGAGATGCGGCGTGGCCCCGGGGACTGCTGGGCCCTGCAGTCACTGAAGAATTTATTATGCCGCCATTTTTGTTGTTGCTCCTCACTTGAGGATATTTTCCCATTGATTTTCAGAGAGAGTGGAAGGGAGGAGGAGAGGCAGAGAGAGAGGAACATCGATGTGAGAGAGACACATCGATGGGTTGCCTCCCGCATGGGCCCCGACCAGGGCTGGGGATTGAGCCTGCAACTGAGGTACATGCCCTTGGCCAGAATCGAAGCCAGGACCTTTCAGTCCGCAGGCTGACGCTCTAGCCACAGAGCCACCCCGGCCAGGGCTTCTGTCGCAATTGAATAAAAGCTGCTCTCAGTACCAAGCACCCCTGACCAGCGAGAGCTTGCGCGAAGGCTGCGCTCAGCAGTGCCTGGGCACTAACCCTGTGACTTCCCTCTTGTGCTCAGGACCGAAGATGCCGAGGAGCCCACACAGGGAGACACTCGCGCCATGGAAGGGCCGCAGATCCACGTGGGCTATTGGTGAGTACGGCGGGCTCCTTCCTGGTGCTGTAGCGATGCTCTGTAGATTGGGGCCGCCTGGCCACTCACACCCCACGCTCAGGCCAGAAGGACGGAGGGACCCGGCGATAGGGGGCTGCTCACCCATCCGGATACCCCGAGCCTGCTGCAGCGGTCCCGGTGAGGGACACGGGTGGCGGGAAGGAGCACTGAGAGTCACAGCTGGGAACTGGCACCTTGTGCAGCCGGGGCTTTGGGGCCATCACGCAGGGGCACCAGAAGCCCCCGGCAAGGTGGGCTCTTGGGAGAGTCCTCTGGCATGCTGGCGCCGAGTTGGTTCAGTCTGGCACAGGCAGCAGGCCTGCCCCTGCTCCCCAGAGCGAGGGACCAGCTGGTTTGCAAACGTGGCTTTTTGGTTTCTAATTAGTTTCAATGGAGTTCAGACCAACAAGGCGGGGCACGCAGGCCCCAGGTTTCCTTTCGCTCGCTCTTGTCATTTCAGTGGAGTATTTCTCAGCGTTGGCACCAGTGACATTGGGGACCGGATCCTTCTTTGTTATGGGGGCCGTGCTGTGCTCTGTAGGGCGCTGAGCAGCATCTCTGGTCTCCACTCACTAGCTGTCGGGGCGCCCCTCCCCAGTCCGGACAGTAGAAACTATCTCCAGACATTGTACACGCCCCCCGGGGTGGGGTGCGGCAGGATCGCCCTCCCTTGGGGGCTGCTGCTGTAGTTCAGTCAGAGCATTTGTACACCGTGGGCACGTGTGGCTGAAGAATTGCTGTGTTATTTTCCAGGCACGACAGTGGCAGCGAGTGTCTCCTCGTGAAAGTGCTCCAGCTGAAGAACCTCGCGGGGCTGGCCGTGAAGGAGGACTGCAAGATGTAAGAAGCCGAACTGACAGTCAAACCAGGGAGTCCGGTTCAAAAAGCGGGGCTGTCAGTTCTGGGAAGAGTGCTTTGTTGTGCGAGGGAGATGAAGTTCATGGAGCCGGGCTGCTTGTGCTGCAGCGACACTAACAAAGGGCCAAGTGCTCCTCATTGGCCGCATTGGGCCTAGAACATCCACCGGGGTCACTGGGCTGGGTGGTGACGAAGCCACACTCAGCTCTGTGAGCTGATGTGCCCGTGGAGGTGGCTGAGGGTTCCCTGGGACTTGCTCACCCCTGGGGACTTCGCGTGGTCACCAGTGTTTGAGCCTCCCCTGTGTGCTGACTGCCATGCTGGGGTGGACATGGCAGGACACCCCACGCCCAGGCCCGGTGGGCGGAGCCTCCACTGACTCCTCTCAAGTCCTGGCTACTGCCTCGGAAGTCTTCCTCTTGTTTTTTTAATATAATTTTATTGATTTCAGAGAGGGGGTGGGAAGAGAGAGAGAGAGAGAGGCATCAATGATGAGAGAGAATCATGGATCGTCTGCCTCCTGCACGCCCCCTACTGGCCCGCAACCTAGGCATGTGCCCTGACCGGGAATCCAACTGGCACCTCCTGGTTCATAGGTTGATGCTCAACCACTGAGCCACACGGGCCCAACTAAAGTCTTTCTCTGTGTGTGTGGCTTTTCCCTAACCTCCCGGGCATGTAAGTTCCCCGGGCTCCCCCTTAGCTGAGAAAAGGACTTTGTCTGGAAGACCTGGCATTGCCGCCCACGGGCGTCCAAAGAGTGGAACACGTGTCTGTGCGTGGATCGTGCGCACCCTCAGTAGCCTGACTCTGTGCTTCTCTCCTCTCTGCTTCCAGACACGTCCGCGTCTACTTGCCATCACTGGACTCCAGCACACCAGACACTTACTGCTCCAAGGCGGTGGAATTCCAGGCCCCCCTGGTATTTAATGACGTTTTCAGAATCCCTGTGCACTCAAGCATGTTGACGTTGAAGTCCCTTCAATTATATGTGTGTTCAGTGAATCCGCAGCTGCAGGAAGAACTGCTGGTATGGCCTGCGCATGCGCAAGCTCTCTCCCGCCACCCATCCCCCCCCCCCCCCCGTCTTCTCCCTTCCCTGCTTCCCTCCTTCCTTTGTTTTTCCCTCATGCTTTCTTTCTTTGTGTGCCATTCTTTCTTCATCCCTCGTCTTTTGTTCTCTGTTTCTTTCTTAGTCTTTGTCTATCTTCCTTTCTTTGTCTCTCTGCTTTTCTCTCTCTCTGCTTTGCCTTTGTCACCCTCTCTCCCTCCCTTCATTCCTTCCCCTGTCTCCCTCCCTTCTTTCCTCTCTGTCCCCTCCTTCTGGTTTCCTGTGATGGGTTGCTTAGACGTTGTCCTGTTAAGGGTCTCTGTGACTGGGAGGACAGAAAGGGACGACAAACCAGCTGTGCTGTCACGTGTTTTATACATTCTCTCAAATAACACTTGCAGAGCTCCTACTTGACAGCTTTTAAATTATCCCCATTTTTAGTCGAGGGAACTAAGTCGGGTTGACAAATAAGAACATAGGGTGGTCCGTTAAATTTGGATTTCAAGGAAACTGTAGATACCTTTTGAGTACAGGTATGTCCCATACAGGATTTAGGACATGCTGATACCTAAAAAAACCGGTGCTTATTTGGAAGTCAGATTCACCTGGATGCCCTATATTATACCGGGCAGTCCGCCGCCAGGCCCGGGCCACCCACCGCCCGCCCAGGGCTTGCAGCCAGAGTGCTTTCTGTCCAAGGCTGGAATAGTGCCCTTTGTTCCTGGCCCCGCAGCAGCAGAATTAGCGATTGGAGAGGTCAGCCAGGCCTCTCTGGTTTCCGAAATCCCTGAGGTCATCAGCTGCTCCACAAGCGGCAGACCCTGAGCCCGACCCAGCACTCCAGGGTGGCCATTCTCAGCCCCTGTTCCCCTTCTAGCTTTCTTTAAAAAAATATTTCTAATAATTTCAAGGAGGAAGGGGGAGAGAGAGAGAAACGTGAATGAGGAGAGAGAATCATGGATTGGCTGCCTCCTGCACGCCCCCTACTGGGGATCGAGCCCGCAACCCGGCCATGTGCCCTGGAACCATGACCTCCTGGTTCATAGATTGATGCTCAACCACTGAGCCACACGGGCCGGGCTTCTGGTGCTTTCTGATTGGGCTGAACAAGCAATGGAGGAGCTGTCCCAGTCCCCATTAGGATCCTCGGTAACCACTCTCATTTGATTGCAGCCCTTTGAATGGGGTGAAACATCTGACCTCCTCTCTGGTCAGGATTGGGGTGACCTGGATGTTCCAGAAGATTCGTGTTGGCGTTTTAGTGGAAATCACTCACTGCCTGTTCTGTTTCTTTTGAACACCGCGCAGGGCATCGCTCAGATTAACTTGGCCAACTGCAGCGGCCCGAGTGAGATGCAACTGCGCTGGTACGCGGTGCAGGTGTTCACCAGCCCCGAGCCGCCCCGGCTGAAGGAGAGCCAGCGGGCCGAGAGGAGCGGTGCCCGGGACCCCGTGCCCACCGCCGCTGCCGCCGCCGCCGCCGCCACTGCCGCGGCCGCTGCCGCTGGGAAGACGGTGCGTGTGCCTGGCTACGGAGCAGCTCCCTCCGCTTCCTGGCTTGAGATGGGCTGTTATCAGGGGAGGGCCTCTCAGAAGCCACAGTTTAAGGGAAATCATAGAAAAGGAATGTCTCGGTGTGCATGGCTATTCATGATAGTGTCTTTTTAAAAAAATATATTTTATTGATTTTTCACAGAGAGGAAAGGAGAGGGACAGAGAGTTAGAAACATCGATGACAGAGAAACATCGATCAGCTGCCTCCTGCACATCTCCTACTGGGGATGTGCCCGCAACCAAGGCACACGCCCCTGACCAGAATCGAACCTGGGACCCTTGAGTCCGCAGGCCGACGCTCTATCCACTGAGCCAAACTGGTTAGGGCCATGATAGTGTCTTTTTAAAAAATAGTTTAAATTGATTTTTAGAGAGAGAGGAAGGGAGAGGGAGAGAGAGAAACACCCATGATGAGAGAATCATGGGTCGCCTGCCTCCTACACGCCCCCTACTGGGGATGGAGCCCGCAACCCGGGCCTGTGCCCTGACCGGGAATCGAACCGTGAAGTTCTGGTTCATGGATTGATGCTCAACCACTGAGCCACGCCGGCCGGGCACGATAGTGTTTTTAACACGAACACGAACACGTTCATGATCGTGAATGGCACATGGGTTGTTTTTAAACATGAACCTTCAGCTACAGGAAGCCTGCTACCAACACTGGGGAGGGCAGCCACCCGCCGGGAGGAAGGGCCTCAGTGAGGGGGGGGCGCCACGCCTGTCGGTCTGAGCTGGTTCTCAGACATGTCCCTGTCCTCCCCCAGGACGCGGTGACGGTGCTGCTGGCCAGAACCACAGCCCAGCTGCAGGCAGTGGAGAGAGAGCTGGCCGAGGAGCGTGTGAAGCTGGAGTACACGGAGGAGATGGAACGGAAGGAGGAGCAGACCGAGGCCCGGTCCGAGCGGTGAGGCTCCTGGGAAGTGGCAGGGAGGGGACGAGGCGTGGCTGTGTCAGTGTCGGTCGGCTGTGGCTCCGGGAACAAGTTGCTTTGCTCATCCACACTGTGTAGCAAGTGCTGGGCGATTCTCCGGAGAAGCTGATTCTCGGGGGGAACTGAATGCTGAGCTCGGGCAGGACTGTGACCCCTGCCCCCTGCTCTCCGTGAAGGCTTTTCCCCTTCCCCTTCTGTTCCGGGGTTTCTCTTAAAGAGCGCGACTATGGAATGACTCTGCTCTGCCAGCAGTGAATGCAATACGGTCCCTTTAAGTTTTTGAACAGCTGTATTGAGATATAATCTACGTGCCGTACAATTCAGCCATTGAAAGTGGACAATCCGGTGGTTTGGAGTACAGTCTCAGAGTTGTGCCACCATCACCACAATCAGTTTTCATCGGGCCAGAAAGAAACCCCACACCCATTAGCAGTCAGCCGTACCCCCTTCCCCAGCCCCTGCGGCCGCTGATGCGCCGGCCGGCTCTGCGGGTTCGCCCGGTCTGGGCATTTCATCCAGGAGGAACCTCGTGATGGCTCTTCTGCTTTGCCGGAAGCGGCCTGCGGGGGAGCCCTCGGCGCGGTACAGCGCCGCCTGCACAGAGCAACCGTTCAGATGCCCAGCAGCTCTGGTGAATCGGCTTCTGTCCCATCCTTCCCAGAGGCGCGCACATGGCTTCCCTTCCACGGTTTTCCACACAGAGCACCCCCCTTCCAGAGCTTCCCGTGCCTCCTGTCGCTCTCCCTGGCTCTGTGTGAGAGGAATGTCTTTTACGGAGGGCGGTGCGTGGCTGAGGGGAGCGCAGTGTTGGGGGCCAGGCAGGAAGCTGGGAGGGGCCTGGGGAGGGGCTGCGGATTCTGGCATGTTCACGGGGTGCAGTTGGGTGATAAAGGCAGACAGAGCCTCTTAACGAAAGGCCTTGTGGCATTATCTCCCCTGGAAGCCGTGAGTGCGCTTTTATAAGGAAGCCAGTCCTGGGTCTCTGCTGCTGCGCCCCGAAGGCAGCAGGGACCGCCCTGGGGTGAGCGTTCCGTGCGCTTTTGCCATGTCCGCCTCCAGGAGCTGGCAGGCCGACTCGGTGGACAGCGGCTGCAGCAGCTACACCCAGACCAGCCCCCCGCACCCGGAGCCCTGCTGCAGCGGCGTGGACCCCATCCACGGACACCCGATCGCGGGCCAGGCAGATCCTTACCACCCCGAGAAGCGCCAGCCCCCTCCTCCGAAGGTAAGCAGAAGGGATGAGGGGTTGTCAGGAATGCCCGAGGCTTTGCCAAACAGCGTCCGGCGGACAGCAGGTGCGCCCCACACCCTTCAGGTGAAACCGAGGGAACGGGTGGGGAGAGGGCCAAGGCAACCGAAGCTGACAGGCTCAGACGCAGTAGAATGACACAGGTGACTGAGCGACAGCCCTGGTGACCATGAGGAATGTGCTGTTGGACTAGGGGCGAAAGTGAAGGCGCTGTTTCACTGAGAGCCGAGGGAAAGCCGGGACTGGCTTCAGCTCAGTGACCGGGACCTTAGGAATGTGTGTGAAATTCAAATGAGAAAGAAGGCAACTAGATGTGAAAAGGGTTGACTTCCATTCCTTCACCTGCCGTCTGGGGATGACCCCGTCCCATCTCCAGGGCCACCCACAGTGTAGGCTGTTGGGGGCGTGGAGGGGGACTCGCGGTTTTGGACACTTGCTCTTCTTCCTTCGGGATGTCAGGAACAGCGGGGCGTCCTTTTGCCCCCTCTGCTCACCTGATCTTAGTTGTGGCCATCGCCACGTCTTCAGGGAGGCCACCTTTCAGGCTTGCGGGGACAAATGTCTAAGGGAAGCAGTGCAGCTGGGAGGTGCCGCATCAAGGCTCTATGGAAACTTTGTTCCCAAACTGTTCAGCTCATCAAAACATCTTATCACCATGCACCCGACCTTACTCCCAACACAAACCCGCCCCCTCGGAGCTTCCCAGGCCACAGCGCATGCGCCGCCACCTCCGAGGAGATGGGGGCTCGGCTGACTTCGGAACCCCTTCGCAAGCGTTGGCCCAGATCCCAGGGCATGGCTGTGGGAGGCTTGTAGGTGTGTCCCACTCCTCCAACTTCTCTTTTTTTTCTTTTAATAGATTTTTATTGATTTCAGAGAGGAAGGGAGAGGGAGAGAGAGAGAGAGAAACATCCATGATGAGAGAGAACCATGGACCAGCTGCCTCCTGCACACCCCCTACTGGGGATCGAGCCCACAACCCGGGCCTGTGCCCTGACCGGGAATCAGACTGTGACCTCCTGGTTCATTGGTCGATGCTCAACCACTGAGCTATGCCAGCTGAGTCAACTTGTCATTTTAAATCACTTCCAATCTATGGAAAAGTTGTGAGACTAATACAACGAAGACCCATATGCCTTCACCTAGATGCCCTGATAGTTAGGTCCTCACCGCGTTTGCGTTCTCTCCCTCCACGTGTGTGGGCAGCTGCTGGGCATCACAGAGGCAGCAGCGCAGAAACCAGAAGTCCTGCCCTGGGGGAGGCAGGCACCAGAGAGGGCTACCAGTGCAATCGGTGTTTGAGGATCAAAGGCGCCACTGCACGAGGAGATGGTAGAGACGCGGGCTTTATGTTTCTGAAAGATTTCCCATCTTAGAAAGGACTGATGTTTAGAAATGCAAGTTTGCATTTACATTTTAGAAAGGTCAGGATTGTAAAATGGTGTAGCCACTATGGAAAACAGTGTGGAGGTTCCGCAAAAAATTAAACAGAATTCCACATGACCGAGCAATCCCACGATTGGATATACATCCAAACAACTGAAAGCAGGTCTCCACGAGATATTTGCACACCTGTGTTCACAGCAGCGTTATTTACAGTAGCCAAGAGGTGGAACCAACCCAAGTGTGCACTGATGGGTGGATGGATAAAGAAGATGTGGTGTATGTGTGCAATAAAGCATTAGCCTTAAAAAGGAAAGCACGTCACATGCTACACATGGATGACCCTCAAAGACACTGTGCTAAGTGAAATAAGCCCGTCAGAAGAGGACATGTACTGACTGTATGACTGCACTAACCTGAGGGGCCTCGAGTAGACTCATAGAGAGGGGAAGTAGGTGGTGGGGGCCAGGGGCCGGGGGAGGGGAGTGGGGAGTGGGTGTTCAGGGAGGACAGCGTTTCCATTTGGGAAGATGGAAAGTTTTAGAGATCAGTTCCACAGCAATGTGAGTATATTTGACACTCCTGAACTGTACACTGAGAAATGGTATGTGTTTCTTCCGATGAACAAGAAAGAAAGGCCACGGCAGCCTCCTGGAGAAGGCGATCTTTGAGCAGAGGCCTTAAGGGAGGCCTGGAGCCTTGCGTCGGGCTGGCGAAGGGTGTCGGGTAGAGGAAGCACAGGCTCTGGCCTGGCCTGGGGGGTGGAAGAAGGGACCTTGAGCTGAGGACAGGAAGTGAAGGGGACAGGTCATGGAGGGCCCGCTCAGCACATTCCCTTTTTTCCCGAGACAGGGAAACTGATGGATGATTTGAGCCCAGAGACGACATGATCTAACTTCAGGTTTTTTTGTTGATTATTTTCCTAAAGTCATTTATTGACCTGAAATTCACATAAGACGAATTGAACAGTTCACTGGCATTGTGTTCACAGTGTTGTACGGCCACCATCTTTGTCTGGTTCCAGCACACTTGTCACCCCTAAGTGAACCCCATACCCCTGGGCATCACTCCCCATTCCCACCCCCAGCCCCTGGCCACACCAGCGAGCTTCCCGTCTCCGTGGGTCTGCCAGTTCTGGACTGTTCATGTAAATGGAATCAGACGACACATGTCCATTGGGTCTGGCTTCTCTCAGCCCAGTGCCTTCAGGGTTCATCCGCGCCGTAGGTCTGTGGGGCCGTCAGCCCTTCCCGCGGCTGGGGACTGTCCCTTGCTCGGCCGCCACGTTTCCTGTATCTCCTCCTCCGTCCTCTGTGCTGTGGGGACTGTTTCCACCTCTCAGCTAGTTCAGTAACGCTGCTGCGAACATGCGTGCGCAAGTACTTGTTTTGTCAATGAGAAGATGTGACCTTTGTAGATTTCAGAAAAGACTTCTTTATGTGGGCCCAACTGAGGACATGCCCGAGAGCAGAGCCCAAGAAGCCCGAAGCCCAGGGCCGGCTGCAGGCGAGTGAGTGGGGGGCTTTTATAGGTGGGAGGACGCAGAGAGCTTCATGAGTTCCATACGTGCAAGGAAACAGCGCCGCTGGGAGGGAATGCACAGATAAGGGAGGGTCAGCACGTATCTGGACTCAGGGAGTCAGGGAGTCACGGGAATGGGTCTGGAAGCAATTATTTTGAAACCTTTATCAGGATGTAGAAAGAACAGAGCCTGCCTTCCATAATCATTTATCTTTGTCATTGGACTGGTAGGGAGTGTACGTGACTAGCTCCACGGAAGGCCTGGCTCAGGAATTTGCCGTGTTCCCTTGGTTACTGCTCAGGTTGGGGCAGCTTAGCCGCCCTCTCCTTTCTCAGCAGCGAATTCCTATTCTCCGGTCTCTCGGGTACACTCTTAGGAGAGGAGTGGCTGCATCTGGCTTCAGTTTCAGCGGGATCCCCTGGGTGTTGAGAGGAGATTCAAGGGTGGGGATGGGCATGGAATCGGGGAGATGGGTGAGACACCTACAGCACCAATTGGGCACAAGACCACGGTGCCCCAGATGGGTTGGTGACAGGGGGTCAGAACATGCGTAATCTTGAATATGGAGCCAAGAGGATTTGATCCTGGATCCCATACAGAGTGTGTGAGAGAGAGCAGGGCCCAGGAGGACAGGGGACTTTCTAAAAATTTTTAATTTTTTTTAACTTTTAATTTCTTTATTGATTAAGGTATTACATATTTGTCCTTATCCCCCCATTACCCCCCACACACTCATGCCCTCACCCCTCTGTTGTCTGTGTCCATTGGTTGGGCTTATATACTTGCATACAAGTCCTTTGATTGATCTCTCCCCCATACCCCCACCCTCCCCTGCCTCCCCTCTGAGGTTTGACGGTCTGATCGATGCTTCTCTGTCTCTGGATCTGTTTTTGTTCATCAGTTTATGTTGTTCATTATAATCCACAAATGAGTGAGATCATGTGATATTTATCTTTCTCTGACTGGCTTATTTCGCTTAGCATAATGCACTCCACTTCCATCCATGCTGTTGCAAATGGTAAGAACTCCTTTTTTTTTTTTTACCGCAGCGTAGTATTCCATTGTGTAGATGTACCACAGTTTTCTAATCCACTCATCTGCTGATGGGCACTTAGGCTGTTTCTAAATCTTAGCTATGGTGAATTGTGCTGCTATGAACATAGGGGTGCATATATCCTTTCTGATTGGTGTTTATAGTTTCTTGGGATATATTCCTAGAAGTGGGATCACTGGGTCAAATGGGAGTTCCATTTTTAGTTTTTTGAGGAAACTCCCTACTGTTCTCCACTGTGACTGCACCAGTCTGCATTCCCACCAGCAGTGCACGAGGGTTCCTTTTTCTCCACATCCTCACCAGCACTTGTCGTTTGTTGATTTGTTATGATAGTATTATGTTTTTACTAGAGGCCTGGTGCACAGCTTTGTGCACTGGTAGGGTCCCTCAGCCTGGCCTGCGCCCTCTCACAATTGGAACCCCTTGGGGGATGTTGGACTGCCACTTTGGGCCCGATCCCTGCAGGCCAGTCCGAGGGACCCCACCAGTGCACATGCACTGGGCCTCTAGTATGCATATAAGATCTTTGGTTAATCTCTTGTCGCCCTCCCCTCTCCTCCCTCCCCACTTCCCTCTGAGATTCATCAGTCTGTTCCATGTTTCCATGCCTGTGTGTTGAGCATCTGCCACCTGGTGGTCAGTATGTGTCATAGCTACCAGTCGAACCGTTGAACGGTCGCTTAGGCTTTTATATATATATATAGATTGATTTCAGAGAGGAACGGAGAGAGAGAGAAATAGAAACATCATTGATGATAGAGAATCATTGATTGGCTGTCTCCTGCATGCCCCACACTGGGGATCAAGCCCGCAGCCCGGGCACATGCCTTGACCAGGAATGGAACCATGACCTCCTGGTTCATAGGTCAGTGTTCAACCACCGAGCCACAACGGCCGGGGGACACAGATACTTTTTTTGCATGAAAAAGGGCAAATAGGGACCCTTGTCAGAGGAGGAAGGGCTGGCAGATAGCAGACATTCCGGGTTGGATGTGTGAAATGTGAAATGCCTGTGAGAGCTCCAAGCGGAGAAGGCAAGGACGTGGTTGTGCCTGCAAAGTTCATTGCTATGTTCTAGAAAAGTCGTGGTAATAAACGAATCACTGTCCAGGTGGATAAGGAAACCAACACAGAAGACCTGTTCCCAGAAGAACTAGCGAGCCTGCCGAAGGAGAGGCCCAGCCGCAGGGCCCGCGCCTCGCCTTTCGTCCGCAGTGGCACCATCGTCCGCTCCCAGACTTTCTCGCCTGGGGCACGGAGCCAGTATGTGTGCAGAGTAAGTTGGAGTTCCTTTGTCACCAAAAAAGGCCCCCCCGCCCCCGCCGGTTGTGTTTTCATTTTGGCTTTTTATGCTAAAAGACATGTGTTCTCACAGCTTGCTTGTGTGGCATGCGCATCCCTGCTGGTTTCATCTCCCCGCCGTGCCCGTGCGCAGCTCAGCGCATGTCTCTGGATTCTAATACATTTCCCGCCGGCCTCTCAGTGTTGTGCACGCGCGATGCATGGCCAGGAGGCAGGGGAACTCATTTCTACAGTCTAAGCCAGGGGTGGGGAACGTCCGGCCCTTGGGCTGTATAAGGCCCGCGAAATCATTTGGCCTGGCCCTGCCAAAGCATTAGGGGTGAGTTAATTAAATGTCTGACCAAAAGAACAGGCTCATTTTTAACTTGATGATTTTGTAGGGCCCCCGAATGATGTTATAAATATCCCAATGGCCCTTTGCGGGGGGGGTGGGGGGGAAGGGTTCCCCACCCCTGCTCTAAAGGATAACAAATGGATATAGGGACTCTCCTGAGGGGGGTGAGATCAGGAAGTCAGGTTGCCGAAGCGGCAAGTCCTGAAGTGGCTGTGTCAGAGTCCCCCAGGGGCTCGGGCCTTGCACACTCGGGCACTGAGGCACAGGGTTCCAACTCCCCACGTGTAGATTCGCACCCACGGGTGATGTGGGAGGCGCTGGGTGCTTCTCTTGGGGCCTCACGTAGGCTGGTGCCTGGTTCCACCCCCAGGGGTCGCCACTGGTCGCAGCGGGGCCGGCCATCAGCTCTGGGATGCTTCCCGATGGGCGATTGGCGTGCACGCAGGGCTGAGAACGTGAACAGGCGGAGGGGAGACCCAACTCCCTGTGGTCCTTGGAGAAGGGACAGCGTGGTGGAGGTTGGCAGACAGCGGCAGTGTGACAGCCACGCACAGGCTAGGAAAGAGAAGGGCTCTTTCAGCATGAATGGTGTTGACACGATGTCTGGGGAGGACCTTGGATTGGGGAGAACTTTGACCCTCCTGCTCCCCTGAATTGGACTTGTTGAAGGGACTGCTGAGCAGCTGGCCCATCAGGTCAAAGCCAGAGTCGACCACATGACATAAAAAGCCCTCCGACCCGTGCGGGCGGCCCCGGGACTGCAGTTCAGGGCTCCCCACGCCACCCTCAGGGCTGGTGATTTGCTAGGACTCACAGAACTCAACAGGCCCCCATTCTATTGGTGATGGAGGTGGTTTGCGGATTAGACCAGAGTCAGCAGAAGGAAGAGGCGCCTGGGCCGAGCTCGGGAGAGACCAGGCCTGAGCTGCTGGGTGATCCCAGCAGCGACAGGCGACAGCACGCACGGCATTGCCAGGCGGGGAAGCTCCCGGAGCCTTGGCCCCGGTGTCTGCGGGCGTGGGGCGTTGGCACAGTTGATTGTCTGCATGGCTGACTGGTGTGCAGCCCCTGTAGAGGGTCAGCTGGTGGCCAGAGCCCCCCGCCATGAACCACATGGTCAGCAGAGACCACGTGGCCTGGTCCAAGGCCCCCAAAGACACTTAGGATGTTCCAGGGCCTTGCAGGTCACCTCCCAGGAACTGGCCAAGGACCTTCCTTGGGGCCAGGTTGATCCTTTGCCGCAGAGTGAGCAGCAGGGCTTGGTGCCAGGTGGCCCGAGCTGCCCTGTGGCCACGTTGGCGACACCTGCTTCTCTCCTTTGCCAGCAGCGACGGGCGTGGCCCACGGCAGCCGTGGGTAGCACAGGGTTGGCCCGGGCACTCCTACCCCGTCAGGATTCAGCCCCGAGGGGGCCCACACTTTATCAGGCGGCTGGAGGCGCTTGATGGAAGGCCACCCTCACGTCCCCTCCTTATTCTAGACTCTTGCGGACACTGGGGGGCAGATGCCAGCCCGCTCATGGGGAGGTGACGGAGCAGGAGACCCTCTCCCCCCAGGGGGAGGCTTCCGGCTCCTGCCTGCTCAGCGCCCTGCCGAGGAGCAGGCGTTTACCCGCCATGCTTTCAGAGGCCTCTTTGTCCTCATGTATGTTCCCAGTGCCGGGAGGCATGGCCCGCGCTGCCTGAGTATTTGGCGTTAAGGGGCGTGGACAGTCAGGCCGAAGGCAAGGCCTCTGGCTTTCACACAGTTGCACATTGATCCTGAAGCAGAACCTGCGGCCAGATGAAACGCGCAGCGTCTTAGCCGCCATAAAGGAGGCATTCTTCCTTTTCTGTTTGAAGGCAGCCTTTCCCCGGGGCCGGGCCGCGGGGCGCCTGTCCTCCGGGAGCGAGTGCTTTGCTGGGAGGCCGCTTTCCCAGATCCTGCCCGAACCAGCGGCACAGCCGCTGCCAGACAGCGATGAAGAGTGAAGACACAGAGTGAAAAGTGCTGGGGACAGTGCTGGCTGTTCCAGCGTCACACATCAGCCCCAGGCCCCCTGCTGCTGGCGGGATAGTGTTGTTGACTGGATCAGCCGGGGAAGCTCAAAGCTCGGGTGGTGCAGTTGGTGGTGCAGTTGATGGCCGAGAGGGAGGGCTGGGTGGAGGTGGGGATGGTTTGCTCATTTATTTTTTGCGGGTTTTTTTTGTCTTTCATTTTAAAAAGTCTTGTGTAGGTTTTGTTTTTACTGAAACCAGGAGTCTTGGTACAATTATACATGCATTGGAGTGCCTGTGAGGAGAAAGGAAATAGCCCAGATCAGAGCGCAGGGAGAAGGCTGCGGACTTGCGGAGAAAGCGTTTCTGACCCGCATTGTTTTTGGTGCAGCTTTACCGCAGCGACAGCGACAGTTCCACGCTGCCCCGGAAGTCTCCCTTCGTCCGCAACACTTTGGAAAGACGGACCCTCCGCTACAAGCAGGTGTGTGCACGTAAGCTAATACGGAATCCATACTTCCCCAGGAGTTATTCTTACAAACCTTCATAAAAGCAGCCTTTTAGGTCATATTCATTAAAAGGTCATTTATTTATTTCCTTGTTTACTTGGGTAAAAATTTAAAAAGCCTAGTGATGTCAAAATGTTACCCATGTTTCTTAATTTCCTAAGATAATATCATGATCTGAGATGTAAAATAATTCGTGTTCTTTACATTTTTAAAAAATGTACTAGTATTTTTGTTGACTTCAGAGAGGAAGGGAGAGAGGGAGAGATAGAAACATCCATGATGAGAGAGAATCATGGATCAGCTGCCTCCTGCACGCCCTCCACTGGGGATCAGCCTGCAACCCAGGCATGTGCCCTTGACTGGGAATTGAGCCAGTTCATAGGTCAACGCTCAACCACTGAGCCACACCAGCTGGGCTCTGGGATTTTAAACAAAAACACTTGTATGGTTTATGGCATGCTTCCCCCTTATTCAGTGCATTGTTAATATTCCATGTCAATAGTTTTTTAACTTTTTCCAATGGCTGCATTCTATATTAACCTTGTCATTTATTTAATAAGTTTCCTCATGTTATAGATATTTAGTGTTTTGTTTTGTTTTTGTCATGAACCTTAATTGGATCACTTCTACACATCACCAATTGTGCCTTTCAAATGCAAGTGAAAATGAAATTTCAGAATGAAAGAAAATACACGTTTTGGCTTTCGATATATATTGTGCAATAGCATTTTAGAACGATTATGCCCATTTTTTGATCCTGCCAGCCCCATAGGGGAGGGTCTGTTTCTCCACACCTTTGCAAGTACATCCATCGTCGTTACAGAACAAAAATTGCTGTCATTAACTGGATATTGAACCAAGATTTAAATTAATCTCTCCCAAATCTATGTTGTGTTTGGTTTTTTAACACTGGGCCATGCGAAGACAAATACCTCCCTGATAACTCTACTCCATTGTCTCCTGTATTGGGGGGAAGAACCTTCTAGAAGGCCTGAGCGTGCTGGCCGCATGATGCCCGCGTGTCTGGTCCGAGTGTGTGCTCACGGCTGTGGTCTCCTGCAGTCCTGTAGGTCATCCCTGGCCGAGCTCATGGCCCGCACGTCCCTGGACCTGGAGCTGGACCTCCAGGCGTCAAAAACTCGGCAGAGGCAGCTGAACGAGGAGATCTGCACCCTTCGCGAGCTGAGGCAGCGCCTGGAGGACGCCCAGCTCCGAGGCCAGACCGACCTCCCCCACTGGGTGCTGCGGGACGAGCGGTTCCGGAGCCTGCTGAAGGAGGCGGAGCGGCAGGTGAGCGGCCAGGGCCCCGCACGGCCACTGCGGTGCCCGCGGGCTCGGAAGCAAGCCTTTCAGGGGGTCAAACCCTCATGGCAGCTGTCCCGGTCTCGTCTTGCAGCTGGGTCTCTCTGTCCAGCGCGGTGTTCTGGGCCCCACGTCTGTGAGGCGTGACCCTGAGGAGCTGCTGTGAAGGTTCCCTGGGGGGGAGTGGGGGCGGCGGGCCTTTCTCCCCTTCGTGCCCCCCGAGCTGGCAGTGGCTTCATTCATTCTTCCTTAAAACTGGAAGTAAACCGCTTTGTTCATCCAATGTTGCCGCTCCAGACCAGACAGACCAAGCTTGACTTCCACCAAGAACAGGCAGCTGAGAAGATGCTGAAGAAGGCCTCCAAAGGGGTCTGCCAGCTGCGGGGGCAGAACCACAAGGAGCCCGTGCAGGTGCAGACCTTCAGGTAGGGGCGCAGCCGCTTCCGGCTCCTCACTGTCAGGCCTCTGTCCTCATCAGCTGACGGAAGTCCCGAAACCCCCAAGACAGGGTTCCCCGTGCTGTTAGCATCTTCAGGTTTCTTCTCTTTTTATTCTAGACACTTTTTTTCAAGCTATTTATAGTAATGTAGGTTCCATTTTTTAAATTTTTCCTTTTTTTTGTTAGTCTCTTTTTCTTTTTAAAAATATATTTTTATTTATTTCAGAGAGGAAGGAAGAGAGAGAGAGAGAGAGAGAGAGAGAGAGAGAGAGAGAGAGAGAAACATCAATAATGAGAGAGAATCAGTGATTGGCTGCCTCCTGCATGCCCCCTACTGGGGATCGAGCCCACAACCTGGACATGTGCTCTAGACTGGAATAAAACCCAGACCCTTCAGTCCGCAGGCCGACACTCTATCCACTGAGCCAAACCAGCTAGGGCTCTTACTCTTTTTAAAAAATATATATTTTTATTGATTTCAGAGAGAAAGGGAGAAGGAGAGAGAGAGAGAAACATCAATGATGAGTGAGAATCACTGATCGGCTGCCTCCTGCACATCCTACACTGGGGATGGAGCTCACAACCTGAGCATGTGCCCTGACCGGGAATCGAACCGTGACCTCCGGGTTCATAGGTCTACACTCAACCACTGAGCCACGCCTGCCAGGCATGGTTCCATTTTGCATTTAGTTTTGTTTAAATGAAAATATCCCACGTTGCCATGCAATCCGTTCCCTTTGTTGGCTGTAGTGGCTCTTCGCATGGGTATAATTTGCCTGAATATAACCTGTTTCTTTCCAAATGTTTGCTGTTATTAACACAGTGATTTACATATATATATCTGTGTTTCACTGTGGCCTTTTTTTGTTAACTTCTGATTGAAGCATAACGCACATGCAGGAAGTGTGCATATCCTAGGTGTGAAATAGTTCAGGGAATTGTCACGGACTCCACATGGCAAGAATGAAACATCAGCAGCCCCAGACTTCCCACACCAGAGGGACCGCCGCCTTGGATGTGAATATTGTAGATCACTGTTCCCTCATCTATTCACATAGCATAAAACTAACCATTTAAAGTGAACAATTCCATGGCACTTAACACAGCCACAGTGTTTTGTAACTACTCCCTCTGTCTAGTTCCATAACATTTCCATCACCCCCAAAGGAAGTCCATTAGTGGTCACCCCTCCCCCAGCCCCTGGCAACCAGCAGTCTGCCCCTGTCACTCTGGATTTGCCTGTTCTGGACGTTTCCATCAATGGAGTCATACAGTATGGAGTCTTTTCTGCTTGGCTTCTTCGGATAATGTTTTTCTTGAGGTTCATCTACATTGTAGCATGTGTCAGAACTTCATTCCTCTTTTTTGTTTTGTTTTCTTAATCTTCACTTGAGGATATTCTTTCCATTGATCTTTTTAAAGAGAATGGAAGGGAGGGAGACACAGAGAGAGAGAAACATCAATGTGAGAGAGACACATCGATTGGCTGCCTCGCACGTGTGCCCTGACCAGGGCCGGGGACTGAGCCTGCAACCAAGGTCCGTGCCCTTGACTGGAATTGAACCTGGGACCCTTCGGTCTGTAGGCCGATGCACCAACCACTGAGCAAAACCATCCAGGGCACTTCATTCCTTTTTATGGTTGAATAATATGTGCCTGACTTTTACCCTGAATTTTTTTATGCCCTGAATTTTCACATCCCCATCATAAAAGAACATAAAGCACTGTAGCTACCTTCCTTCAATTCTGATTTAGAACGCCTTCATTTGTATACATTATTTATTCATTTTTTAATAAAGCGAATGTTTACTGAGTACCTGCCGCATAGCAGGCACTGTTCTAGGCACTAGAGACAAACCCTTGCCCTCACAGCCCTTTGTAACTTCTATTCAAATTTAGAGACTCTAGCCCGGCTGGCATGGCTCAGTGGTTGAGTATCAACCCATGAACCCAGAGGTCATTGGTTCGATTCCCGGTCAGGGCACATGCCCGGGGTGTAAGCTTGATCCCTAGTAGGGGGCGTGCAGGAGGCAGCTGATCCATGATTCTCTCTCATCATCGATGTTTCTGTCTCCCTCTCCCTTACTCTCTCTCTCCAAAAAAATAAAATTTTTTTCTAAAGTAGAGACTCCATATGCAAACAGATTTGTTGTTGGTATTTCAGTTCAGTTTGTTCTGTGGATAAGAAAAGCTTTCATTGGTATTGCGAGCCTCCTGGCAGCTCTGCTTGCTTTATGTGGGCGTCTAACCTGGAATTCTTTCCCGTCGCAGGGAGAAGATAGCGTTTTTTACAAGACCAAGGATTAACATACCTCCTCTGCCCGCCGACGATGTTTGATGTAGTGCTTTGTACACACGAAGTATTTATCTTCCTGTTTTATTTTCATGAAGTTCTTAGACTAGCTAAAGTTGTCTTTAAACTATTTGTGCAAAGCTATTAATATACACGTTTTGTAAAAAAACACACATATATCTATACTTATATATTTTATAATAGTGACGGCAACAGGGCTTGGTTTTTCCTTGTTGTGAAATTGACATCTCTGAAGACAAGTTATTTTATAAGAGATCAACTATCCTGTTAAGAGTGTACAGTTTTTACGCTGTTTTATTTGATTTAAAGGCTGGAAGACAGAAACGAAGTGAGTTCAGGCAAATTCACTGTATTGTAACTTATTTATAGTACTTTTTTTCCTTGAAGGAAAAATACTGACTTTAAGATGTATTTTAAGGCTGAAACTGTATTCCTCAGTATTTGTCATGCAGTAGAATGGAGCTTCGGGGCCGGTTTTGTTTCTGACACGGACATGCAAACACTTTGTGCTAAACTCGTCACTCGTACCAGTGTCTCCTGTGTGCCTTGATTGTGTATATTGTCCACTGTCACACTCACTGTGTCCTGTTGAGATCCCACCTGGGGCTCAGTCGCAGAGCCCGGTCCCCCGCGGGGACTGGGCGCCGAAACCCCCCATTTCTGTGTTGTGTCAGCGCAAGGTTCTGTGCTCCCCCCCGAGTTTGAAGCTTTGGAAGCGGCCCTGGCTGGGGCCTGCCTGTCCCAGCGGCTGCCCACGCTGCCCTGCACCGTCCGGGCACCGACCCTGGCCCTCTGGTGCGCCCCATCCGACCCTGACCTTGACCATCAGGAAGGCGGTGCGGGGCTCCCATTCTACTGCTCTGTCATGAAGGAAAGTGAAAGAGACTTAGAAACGCACTGTCATCAGTCAGTGACTCCGCCCAGGCGACGGCAGCCTGACCTCTGACGTAGGCTTGACCTCTGAAGGCGCTTTTCTGGGGAAGGAAGCGCATGCGCACGCGGGTGACTGCTGTCACCCAGCGAGTCATTCACAGGAGAGGATGTGAGATATTTGATTGAAATCAGAATCCTTCCCCCCAATACTGGAATCTACCCAATATTTCTTAAGAAATCTTAGAAGTAGTTCACGAGCAAATTGTTTTATGTAATAAAAATCCCACTATTCTTTTGAAATGCTAAATGATATGAATATTTTGCCTAATGCGTATTTATTGTATACGGAATGCACTCTCCCTTCTGAGGCCTCAGAGAAGTAAGTGAGGTGGTCACACGGATTAGAGAAGAAAGCGGAACTCTCTCGCCCTAGATTCCCTGCCCCTCCCTGAAGTGCCCCCTTTAATCCATGTCTCTCCTCGTTAGTCTGTAATCGCCCCCTTGTAGAGCCCACCTTCCCTTTTGCATTTATTAAAAGTGAATTTTGTAAAAGCATTTCATTGACACGCGACCTGTCACGGGCAATGGAAGTTGTCAGTGGTGGTAAGACTGAAAACTGTATGCTTTTCACCCTCGTCATCTCTTTGCTATGTATTTGTGCCTCGACTCTCGCTGGTTTGTTGTTGCGTTTTGTTTTTTTGGCTGATTTCTCTGAGTTCATGCCCACAACAGAGGTAGAGACGCGCAAAGCGTCGGGAGCCCGGAGGACAGGGCCGGGCCCCCTCCATGCGCTGCTGAAACTTCCACCAGCCACTGTCTGCCCTGCCCTCGGGGTGCGGGGCCGGTCACTGCCGCCTCGGGGTGCACGGCTCCCTCACGTGGGAGAGTCCCCTGGCCGTGGCCTGGCCGCCCCGGTTCAGTGGCTGCCACCTGAAGCCGGTGCCTCGAGGCCACTTTTCCGCTAACCTCCCCCCGCCCCGCGGAAAGCTCTCACGTGGTGTTGGCAACAAATCTCACTGCCCAGCGCGGACCGATTGGCACGCGGGGTGCCTCCCCGCCCCAGGGCTTAACAGAAACCCCAGAAGCAAGCGCAGGCCTGCGCTGCTGTCTGTCTGAGGAGCACTTGGGGCCTCCCCCAGCCCCCGCTGTCCTGGCCCCAAAGGGCACAAAGCCAGCCACGGCCCAGCCGGGGTCAGGCAGGAGGACTCCGCCTTCATTCAGGGACACTGCGTTCGACGCCACCTGCGCGTCAGCAAGCGAAGTCCTGTCGTCTTAAGGGGTGTTTTCACCTTCTGTTTCACCTGGTCCACGCCACGCCCTGGATACCCAGCACCGTGCCATGTTCATCAGTTCGAATCCAGACACGGGAAAAGGGAACTTGATCTTTACTGCATCTGATCATGCAATTGTCACCTCCTGTTGTGGGAATAAGTTCTAATCAGTAGTCATCTCTGTTCTAATTGTGCCATTTGTATTGCTCGAAAGTATTTCTTCTATAAAATTAAACTAATCTGCCTTAACAACAAAGTGCAAATGTGTGATTTTTTTAAAATACTGTCGTTACGGAGACTTAAATATATAAAGATGTATATCATTTTTTTCAGCATACAAATAGAGGCATAAAAATAGCGAAATGAACACACACGCAGTCATCCCGACTTCAACACGGCTCGGTCCTGGTGGCTCTTGTTTCGTCTACACCTCCCTCTGCTTCCCGTGTCCTTCCACAACTTAACTACGTCCTTAATGTCATTATCCAGGGTTCATCTCAGTCGTCTCATAGGCCATTCTTTTTTTAAAGAGTTTTTAAAAAGATTGATTTTATAGAGAGGAAGGGAGAGAGAGAAACATCAATGAATCATAGGCTGCCTCCTGCACGCCCCCCACTGGGGACCAAGCCCGCAATCTGGGCCTGTGCCCTGACCAGGAATCGAACTGGCAGCCCTTGCGTGCATGGGATGAAGCACAACCAACTGAGCCATACTGGCCAGGGTGATCATTCTTTTCTAAACTGAACCAGTGGTTCTCAACCTTCTGGCCCTTTAAATACAGTTCCTCATGTTGTGAGCCAACCATAAAATTATTGTCGTAGCTACTTCCTAACTGTCATGTTGCTACTGTTATGAATCGTCATGTAAATATCTGATATGCAGGATGGTCTTAGGCGACCCCTGTGAAAGGGTCATTCGACCGCCAAAGGGATTGTGACCCACAGGTTGAGAACCATTGAACTGAATGGAATCCAAATATCTGTTTATTGGGATTTTAAAATCTTTATATGTTTTTTAAATCCTTCACCCATTTCTCCCACCCCCTTACCTCCCACCTCTGGCAACCATCCATCTGGTTTTCTGGGTAACAGCTTGTTTGAAATAGAATCCACTTGCCATACATTTTACCCTTAAAAAGCATATAATTCAGCAGTTTTTAGTATATGCAGAGCTGTGCAAATATCACTATTAATGTTAGAACTTTGTCATCATCCCCAAAAGGAACCCTGTACCCATTAACAGTCACCCCAATTCTCCCCCAGTCCTCGGCAATGCTGATCTGCTTTCTGTCTGTGGCTGGGCCTGTTCCGGACATTTCATATCCGTGGAGTCACACTGTGTGGTCTTGTGTGTGCCTGGCTTCTTTCACTCAGCAGCGTGCCTTCCAGGCTCACCCGTGCTGCGTGTGTCCGAACTCCACTCCTCTTGGTTGCGGAATGATATCACACCGTGAGGATGGGCCACATGTCGTTTATCCAGCTCCCAGATGGCTGTGTGTAGCTGTTATGAATCATGCTGCTGTGGTCATTCATGTTCAAGTTTTGGACAGATGTTTTCATTTCTCCTGTGTCTCTTAACAGTGGACTTGCCGGGTCCCGTGGTAGCTCTATGTTGGGCTGTTTGAGGGACTGCCAGGCTGGCTTCCGCAGCATCCGCACCATTGACATTCCGGCAGCGGGGTAGGAGGGTTCCAGTGGCTCCACATTTTTTTTCTTTTTTAAGATATATTTTATTGATTTTTTACAGAGGAAGGGAGAGGGATAGAGAGTTAGAAACATCGATGAGAGAGAAACACTGATCAGCTGCCTCCCGCACACTCCCAACTGGGGATGTGCAACCCAGGTACATGCTCTTGACCGGAATCGAACCTGGGACCCTTCAGTCCGCAGGCCGACGCTCTATCCACTGAGCCAAACCGGTCAGGGCGTGGCTCCACATTTTGACGCTCGTTCAGCCATGTTGATCACAGCCGTCCTACTAGGTGCGAAGTGGTGTCTCCCTGGAGTTGTGTCTATTTTTAATCTACAGGATCCACCGCCCCCCCCCCGTCCCCCCCCCCCGCACACACCGTGTCATTTGTCGAAGAAACAAGGGCGCATGTCCTAGTCCCCCACTTTCCGGGCTTCGCCGATTGTATCCCTGCTCCTCTGAACTCTCCTCGAAATAACTCCTGGGAAGAGCCGCTGGATCCAGCCGCGTGATCAGAGTCCAGCTCCCGTCGCCCCTTCCGTTGCGGGGATGTGGGTGGCGAGACATTCATATGTTCGCCCACCAGCCGGCATATAAGGTTTCTTTTCTTAAGTTCGCAACGTCCATCAATGCTCAGATCCATGCATTCACTGCGGGTTGCAAAATGATAGCAGTTCTATCCATTTTTTAAATTACTTAAAAAAATATTTATTGATTTCAGAGAGGGAGGGAGAGAGAGAAACGTCAACGACGAGAGAGAATCATGGACCGGCTGCCTCCTGCACGCCCCCTACTGGGGGTCGAGCCCACAACTCGGGCATGTGCCCTGACGGGGATTCAAAAAGTGACCTGGTTCATAGGTCAGTGCTGAACCACTGAGCCACACCGGCTGGGTGACACTTGGTTTCTTGGTGGTGGCGGCACCCATTGCTACTGGGTTGGTCATTGTTTTGAAGCCTTTTTAGTCGACAGACAATATTTTCTTTTTGAAGGGTAGGATACAAAAGGGATGCTAGTAATCGAATCTCACATAATTGCTCCTTCGCTTTACCCCATGTCACACAGATACATAATCGTGTCCAGATAATAGTACCAATATGACCACCTGTACATACTGACAACTGCCATTTCTCTTACAGTTATTTTAGACCTTAAAGCACATCTCACTAGGAATAGGTCATCAAGTTACTGTGTTTTAAAGTAATTAAGAAATATTTCGAAATATTTCTTCTCTGTGTGGTTAAGCTATCAGTCAGACACACACGTATTCCACTTTATTTTGGATTTGAAATTTGATGATTATGTAAAATATTGACATGGCCCCAAAGACCAACATATAGGGGTCTGGTGTGTGTGTGTGCTTGTCCTGCTACCCTATTCCTCCCTCTCCTCACAGGCAACCATTTGAGAACTACTGTTTTTCCTGCATTATTATTTTTAAATGTTTTTATTGATTTAAGGGAGAGAGAGAGAGAGAAACATCAGTGATGAGAGGGAATCACTGATGGGCCGCTTCCTGCACGCCCCCTACTGGGATGGAGCCCGCAACCCAGGCATGTGCCCTGACCGGGAATCGAACCCTGACCTTCTGGTTCATAGGTCGACGCTCAACCACTGAGCCATGCTGGCTGGGCTCCCTGCATTATTTTTAATATAAGCAGATATATAAGTATATAAGCACATATAATGCATGTCCACAGAAGTGGACACACAATCCAGGTGCACATACATGCACACATAGGAACACATCTATGTTTGAATGTGCTCCCTCCCTCTGAGAAATGGCAGCACAGCAAGCATACTTCTCTCCCCCTGGCTTTTGTCAAAGATGTATCTCAAGAGGCCACCAAAGTCTGTATTGGCCACTGTAACAGTGTACCACAGGCTTGGCTTAAAACAACAGAAGTTTCTTCTCAACAGTCCTAGAGGCCAGACGTCTACAGAATCAAGGCAACGGCAGGGCCATGCTCCCCCGAAGGCTTGGGGGGGGGCAGGGGTGGACTCATTCCTGCTTCCTCCGGCCACTGGGGCTGCATCCCTGCCCTGTCTTTTAAAAAATATATATTTTGTTATTGATTTCAGAGAGGAAGGGAGAGGGAGAGAGAAACATCAATGATGAGAGAGAATCATAGATCAGCTGCCTCCTGCACGCCCCCTACTGGGGACCAAGTCCGCAACCTGGGCATGTGCCCTGACTGGGAACCGAACCCTGACCTCCTGGTTCATAGGTGGATGCTCAACCACTGAGCCACGCTGCCCGGGCCCCACCCTGTCTTTAGAGGTCCCTGGCTTGTAGAGCCATCACTCCAACCTCTGCCCCCAACTTCAACTGCCCCGCCTCGGTCTCTTGCTCTCCCGTCTGTTAAGAGAACACGCGTCATTGGACGCGGGGCCACCAGTTAATCCAGGAAGATCTCACCCGAAGACCTTTACCTCCGCAAAGACTGTTTGCCAATAGGGTCACGTTCACGCATTCCAGCTGGACATACTTTTGGAGGGTCCTCATCCAACCCACTCCCAGCTGCCCTCTCGCTGCCTCGTCCATCCTACATGCAAATTCCCTTCAGCCGCTCCCACCTCCCCGCACTCTCCGTTTCTCTTCACCGTTGAACTCTGCGTTAGTGGAGCTACCATCATTTAAGCCCCGTCTCCTGGTGTTTCTAGTCTTCTGCTATTAAAAGGAATTCAGTCCTCGTCGGTGCTCAGTGGTTAGAGCGTCAGCCCATGCACTGAAGGGTCATAGGTTCGATTCCTGGGCAAGGGCACCTATCTGGGCTGCAGGTTCAATCCTCCGCCCTGGTCTGGGTGCGTGCGGGAGGCAACCAATCCATGTGTTGCATCTCTCTCACATTGATATTTCTATCTTCTCTCTCTCCCCTCCTCCTTTTCCTCCTCTTCTTCCTCCTCCTCCTCCCTCCCTCCCTCCCTCTCTCCCTTCTCCCTTCCACTCTCTCTCTCTAAAATTCAATGGAAAAGATATCATCAGGTGATGATTAACAAAATAAATAAATAAATAAAAAATAAATAAAAAGAATTCAGCCCAGCCGGCATGGCTCAGTGGTTGAGCGTCGACCTATGAACCAGGAGGTCATGGTTCAATTCTGGTCAAGGGCACTCGCCTGGGTTGCAGGCTCGATCCCCAGTGTGGGGCGTGCAGGAGGCAGCTGATCCATGATTCTCTGTCATCATTGATATTTCTCTCTCTCCCTCTCCCTTCCTCTCTGAAATCAATTATATATACACTAGAGGCCCAGTGCACAGATTCGTGCACCGGTGCGGTGGGGTCCCTCAGCTTGGCTTGTGCCCTCTCACAATCTGGGACCCCTCGGGGGATGTGAGACTGCTGGTTTTGGCTCGATCCCCGCAGTCCAGGCTGAGGGACCTCACCAGTGCATGAATCCGTGCTCCAGGCCTCTAGTATGCATATAAGATCTTTGGTTAATCTCTTGCCGCTCCCCCCGCCCCGAAATTCATCAGTCTGTTCCATGTTCCATGCCTGTGCATTGAACATCTGCCCCCTGGTGGTCAGTGCACGTCATAGCTACCAGTTGGACAGTCGCTTAGGTGTTTATGTATCTATAGATAATTCAGCAATGCAAAGCCTGCTGCACACATCTCTTCATATTATTGCCAGGGTTTCTGTGGGATCGATCCCCTGTAGTGGGGTCTCGTGGTGAAAGGGTAAATGCATGTGGCATTCAGCTGGGCATCACCACCTTTCCCTCCTGGGGGGAAGTACCGCTTTGCCTTCTCACCAGCAATGCACGCGACAGTTTCCCCACAAGGTCACCAGTAGAACACAGTCACACTAGTGAGGCTTTGCCACTTGCAGTCTAAATGCGTGCCCTTCCCTGAGTGGGGCCGCTGTGATGACAGGTGTTCCTGGCGCGCCTCAGTGGCTGGCAGGCCTGGCCCTCCTTCCTTTCCTCTCCTGCAGTGCTTTCTTGGCTATTCTTGCTTCTTTGTTCCTCGAAATGGATTTTATAATCAACTTGTCTAGCTCTGGGGGAGAAGTGAGGACGTTGTTCCCGGAATTGCATTCAATTTACAAACCTGGGAGAACTGAAATCTTATGATGTTTCGTCCTCTTAACCAAGCGTGTATCTCCTTCCATTGGGCCCAGGCTCATTGGTGTCTGTCAGGAATGCTTTACAGTCCTACTCATTGATTTGGGGTATTTCTTGACAGGTTTTTGGCTATTTTATTTTCTGTCTTTATCAACAGAATGATGGAAAATAGCAATGAGATAGATACAATTATATACAAGGTTATATATATCTTTTTTCAGACTCCAATGAAAAAGTCAGTGTTTCCCCATTTAGTAAAACATTGGCTTTAGGGGATGAATCTATCTATCATCTCTATCTATCTATCTATCTATCTATCTATCTATCATCTATCTATCTATCTATCTATCATCCATATCTATCTATCTATCATCTATCTATCATCTATATCTATCTATCTATCATCTATATCTATCTATCATCTATATCTATCTACCTATCTATCTATCATCTATCTATATCTATCTATCATCTATCTATCTATCTATCTATCTATCTATCTATCTATCATCTATATCTATCTATCTATCTATCTATCTATCTACCTATCATCTATCTATCTATATCTATCTATCATCTACCTATATCTATCTATCATCTATCTATATCTATCTATCATCTATATCTATCTATCTATCTATCTATCTATCTATCTATCTATCATGTATCTATATCTATCTATCATCTATCTATATCTATATCTATCTATCTATCTATCTATCTATCTATCATCTATCTATCTCTTTCTCACACACACACATTCACAATGTTAAAGATATATCTTCATCAATTTCTATTTTCTTGAGTGCTTTTAACATGAATGGATGTTGGATTTTTTCAAATTCCTTTTCTCCATCCACTGAGATGCTCATATGATCTTCCTCGTTAACTCTGACAACATGATTGATTATATGAATGGATTTCCCAACAGAGAACCACCCTTGCTTTCTGTAAAACAAACTCCCTTTGGCCATGCTCCAGGGGTCCTCAAACTTTTTAAACAGGGGGCCAGTTCACTGTCCCTCAGACCGTTGGAGGGCCGGACTATAGTTTAAAAAAAACTATGAACAAATTCCTATGCACACTGCACATATCTTATTTTGAAGTAAAAATACAAAACGGGAACAAATACAATATTTGTATTTGCATGTGGCCTGCGGGTGGGAGTTTGAGGACCCCTGGTACAGCCCTGCGTGTGCTTCAGAGTGGTTGCTGGTGATTTCTTTCTGAGTTTTGCATCGATGCACTGGTTTTTTCTAGTGCAGTTTCTGTGAGGGTGAGGATCAGGGTTACGCCCATGAAACAGCCATGAAACAGACGCGCCCGTCTCTCCTCTGTGGCTCTGGCTCAGAGAGGATGAGTTTGGGAGAATCCCACAGGGGGCTCCTTAAACCATGTTCTCCATTTCCTCAATGGAAATTGAGCTTTTTGGACTTGCTCTTGAGGTCAACTTTGGGAAGTTGTATTTTTCTTAAAAATTATGTATTTCGTCTCTGTTTCCCCATGTGTTTGTAGAGAGCTGTACAGAGGACTGTTTGGCAAGTCCCTTCATTTTGCTGGGTCTCTTCCCCTTGTCCTTTCCAGCCTTCTGTACGTGTGTTTTCTCCCTGGTTTTGCCTTGATTGGGTTTGTTACTGGGTTTTTGTTGTGGTTGTTTTTACTTTTTCTTTTTAAAAGAGAACTGGCTTTTGGTGTTGTTGGTTCTATATTTTTTATTTTATATCTCATGGACTACTGTTTTATTTTTATTAATTCTTTTTTTCTGTTGCTTTTTTGTTTTTGTTTTGTGTCTTACCTAGTTGCCTTTTCATCGTTGTTTGAGTTGGGTGTGTTTATTTTTCTTTTAAGCCAATTTATTGCTATCAACTTTTCTCTGCCAACGAATATGTCGAGTTTTCATGATGATTATTCCCAAGAAATTCTATACTTTCCCTTTGTGCTTCCCCTTTGATCCAGGAGGCGTTTATTGACATGTCTTTGAAAAATTTCTCCAGAGGTAAAGGTCTTTACACATTTTTGTTATTAATTTCTACTTTTATTGCAAAATAGAATATCCTGCTTGTGTTGTCTTTGTTCTTTGGAATCTGTGGAGTTTTCTTCGTGGCCTATGTACAGCCAGCTCTTGTGAGTGTTCCATGACAAGCAGGCATCCTTTGCAATATTGGGGCTCAGAAATGGATTGGTTGATACATACATGCATACATACATACATACATACATACATGCATACTCGTTTCCTGGGATTGTCATAATAAATTATCACAAACCAGGTGGCTTAAGACAACAGAACTGTTATTCTCGCTCAGGTCTGGAGGTCAGAAGCCCGGGACCAAGGCGTTGGCAGGCTGCCCTCCTCTCAAAGTCTCTTCCAGCTTCTGGGGGTCCCAAGTTCCACCTCCGACTTCACGTGGCCTTCTCTGTGTCTCTTTGCCTCTAAATCTCCCTCTCCTTTTTAAAAAATATATTTTTATTAATTTCAGAGAGGAAGGGAGAGTGGGGGGGAGAGAGAGAGAGAGAGAGAGAGAGAGAGAGAGAGAGATATGATAGAAAGAGAATCATCGATTGGCCGCCTCCTGCACGCCCCCTACTGGGGATCAAGCCCACAACCAGGGCATGTGCCCCAACCAGGCATTGAACCGTGACCTCCCGGTTCCATAGGTTGATGCTCAACCACTGAGCCACGCCGGCGGGGCCGTGTGTGTCTTTCCTTCCATCACTGGCAGTTCCTGCTTTGAAAGCTCAGTGCTTCTCTCCTTAGAGCTGCCCGCATCCATGCAAAGGACTCGTTTCCTTGCTGTCCCCGTGGACGGTGAGCTCGGGGACTGGGCCCCGGGTCACTCCACAGCCTGGCACTGGGCGCTCCGGGTGCTCCATCAACACAGACAAGTAAATCGGTGGTCAGGGCTCTGTTAGGTGACTATGGCGTCTGGAAGAATGACCATGGACTTAGTGACATAAAGCGACACAGACCCATTCTCAGACTTCTGGGGGTCAGAAGTCCACGATGGGTCTCGCTGGGCGAAAATCAGGGTGATTGTTGGCGTTGGCCCCTCGCTCCGTCTCCCAGGCCGGTGGAGTGGCATCTTCAAAGGTCGGTCTGTACTCCTGTTGTCACCTCTCTCTCTGACCCTGACCTCCTGCCTGCCCCTCGTAAGGACCCCTGAGATGACATCTCCCAGGATCGCCTCCCCGTCTCAGGAGCTATCACCTAAGCCAGTGGTCGGCAAACTGCAGCTCACGAGCCACATGCGGCTCTTTGGCCCCTTGAGTGTGGCTCTTCCACAAAATACCACATGTGGGCGTGCACGTACAGTGCGATTGAAACTTCGTGGCCCATGTGCAGAAGTCGGTATTTTGTGGAAGAGCCACACTCAAGGGGCCAAAGAGCCACATGTAGCTCGCGAGCTGCAGTTTGTCGACCACTGACCTAAGGTAACATCTATACAGGTCCAGGAATTCGGGTGCAAACAGCTTGGGGGGGGGCGTTGTTACTCAGCCGCCCCAGAAGCCCTCATCTTTGAAGGGCCTGCTCTTTTATTCCAGTGCGTGTACTCTTATCCTGTGGCTCAATTTTGCTTTGAAACAGATGATCGGCTGCCCCCTCTCATTCTGGAACAAGATTCGCCGGCCCCTGGGGAAGCCCAAAGGCCACACGTTCCTGGGGGTGGGAGCATCTGCCCGGGACCTGTGGCCCCTGAACTCCATGCGCGCCTCCTGCCTCTCCCGCCAGCACATACTCTGGCCAGATCGCGCTTCCTGTCCCGCAATTACAGGCCGGATCCCCTGGGTAATAAACAGTGAGTGTTTAATTGCAATAGAATTAATTGCAAAGAAATGCTTTACAGTGCATTCGGTAGGACTCCGCGGCGACGGAATTGTGGTGTCTCTGCCTTACATTTGGTGGCTGCTGGCCACAGGGGCTACAGAGCGCTTGGCATGTGGCTAATGTGACCGAGGAACTGAATTTTACATTTTGTTCATTTCAATGAATTTGTTGTTGCTGTTAATCCTCACCCGAGGATATTTTTCGCATTGATTTTTAGGGAGAGTGGAAGAGAGAGGGAAAGGCAGAGAGAAACATCGACCAACGTGGGCCTGGGAGGAGCCTGCAACCGAGGTACGTGCCCTTGACTAGAATTGAACCCAGGACCTTTTGGTTCACAGGCCAAACCAACTAGGGCTGTTCCTCACGTTTTTATGGCAGTGGTCAAGCTGGGTGTGGGGGAAGGCATTCATTCATTCATTCATTCATTCTGAGAATGTGCTCAGTTGCGCAGGAGCTCAGAACATCAGAGATGAAAGAGCACCTCCAGGTTTTGGCAGACCCACTGTTTACAGAAGAGTTTACCAGATACTCAGGCTGGAGTTTGGAGGAGGTGAGGAAGGCGCCTTGGGTGCAAATGTATGTGGGCACCAAAAAAATCAGTAATCAAGGTAATATTTATAAAAATCACATGTAGTGCAAAAATTCACAATGAGCAAAATGTCACATCCTATATAATAAAAGCGTAATATGCTGTGTCTGACCAAGTGGTTGCCATGATGCACACTGACCACCAGGGAGCAGACACTCCAGGAGGTTAGCTTGCTGCTGGGGTCCCGCTGATCGGGACTGGGCGAGAGGGTCAGACACGCCCTGGAGCCCTCCGGCAGTCCCTCTGCAGCCAGCCAGCCCCCACCGCCCCTGATCAGCCCAATCACTGGCCAGGCCAAGGGACCCCACCTGTGCATGAATTCGTGCACCAGACCTCTAGTGTTAAAATAAAAACAGGCTGTTTTTGACGACTGCAGCCGGGCAAGGGAAACAGTCATTTCCAACCAGCCTGCGGTTATGCACCCTGCAGGTCCCCGCAGAGTGGGTTTATGCAGTTGACAATGGCGTGCAAATAAATTGGTGCACCTGGGCCTTTCTTACAGCTGTGTGTGTTTGATTGTAGTCTTTTATTGTTGTTGTTAATCCTCACCAGAGGATTTTTCCCATTGATTTTTATAGAGTGGAAGGGAGGGAGAAAGACAGAGAGAAAGCGAGCAAGCGAGCGAGAGAGAGAGAGAGACATCAATGTGAGGCACACATTGACTGGTTGCCTCCCACATGCTCCCTGACCTTGGGGCTGGGGCTAGAACCTGCAACCCAGGTATGTGCCCTTGACTGAGAATTGAACCTGAGACCCTTCAGTCTGTGTGCCAATGTGGTAACCACTGAGCACACTGCCCAGGGCTGACTGTAGCCTTATTAACTTCATCCACTTGGCTCAAAATATGGGGTGAAGTTTTGATAAGCATGTTTAGGGGTTTTGACTATGTAATGTGTGTCTGCGTCTGTGACAACTTCCTTTCCACCTCTGTGCCCCAGCCACCGGATCTCGGCCCCAGAAATGACCACCCTTGGCACTGTCCACACATTGATTACGAAGCAGTGTAGGGACACGCAGGCAACAGTGTAGGGACACGCAGGCAATAGTGTAGGGACACGCAGATACTAGTGTAGGGACACGCAGGCAATAGTGTAGGGACACGCAGGCAATAGTGTAGAGACACGCAGATACTAGTGTAGGGACACGCAGGCAATAGTGTAGGGACACGCAGGCAATAGTGTAGGGACACGCAGGCAATAGTGTATAGACACGCAGGCAATAGTGTAGGGACTCGCAGGCAATAGTGTAGGGACACGCAGGCAATGGTGTAGGAATGTACAGGCAATAGCGTAGGGACATGCAGCCAATAGTGTAGAACGTGCAGGCAATAGAGGAACAGAATTTCTAGCGCCTTATACACTGTTGTTTTTATTAAATTAAATTTATTGGGGTGACATTGGTCAACAGGGCGCACTCTTAAAAATGGCTGGGAATGAAACATTTGGGCATCAAATTATACTTTATGCGAAATTGTAGACCAGGGTCTCTCCACCTCTGCCTGTTGCTGCCCTGGCCTGGAACATTCGCTGCCATGGCGCTGCCCTGGCAGCATTCCTGGCTGCGACCCACTGGGTGCCAGCAGCGCCTCCCTCCCAGTGTGGCGGCCAGGAAGGTCCTCATCCGTCGCCAAATGTCCCAGCAGCAGATCATCAAGAGGAAAAGGATTCAAAGCGATAAAACCCGAAACCTGTGAGAAGCCAGAGGCGCCCGTGGGCAGGAAGGAAACCGCAGAGGTGGGAACACAATATTTGAAGAATCATGTCAGGACGGGAACAGGAACCTTCCAGCTCCACGGGGCGAATAGGCTGTGAATTTAAATGGAAGAGAAGTTGAGCCGGGGCCTCCAGACGATTAAACATTAACCCCAGAGCCTGGCCGGCATCTTGTTTCCTCAAGATTTTTCTGAGCAGCAGTTCTCAGGGGCTCATTCTGCTGCAGACTGCACGGCCCAGGGTCGCCTGCGTGCTGCCAGGCTTTTCACACTTGAGCAATCACCTTGTCAACAGAAGGTGAAACTAACCTGCGGGCAAAACTGTCACCCACGAGGAGGAAGGTGCTTCTACTTTAGCCACTCCTGCCAAGAGCCAGCCGCCTCAGACGGCAGGAGGGCATTTTATAGGGACCCCCGCGCCCCATTGGTTCTGGGAACCCCAGTCACAGAAGCCGTGCAGCCGGCAGGGCAGGGCGTCCTGGGTCGGGACTCCGGGTTCTCTCTGGGCATGAACGCACCGGGTGTAGGCGAAGGAGATTGGCCTGCCCGGCCTCCAGCGGCCAGAGGTGGAGGTGACAGAGCCGGCTGGGCAGGGCTGGGAGGCTGGGAGGCTGGGAGGCTGGGCCGAGCGGCTGGGCTGAGTGGCTGGGCCGAGCACGTGACGCCCCGGCTGGCGGGGGGCGGGGGGGGGGGGACGGGGGGGGGGGCGGGGTGGCCTGGCCTGGGAGCGTGAGGCTGAAATTGACAGTCACCCCTGGCAGGAGAGTGAGCCTGCGGCTTTCTGTCTCCATCAGACCCCGGCCCCACAGGAGCAGATTTCCGTGGCGTTTGAACTCTTATCTCAGGAAACTGAAGCACAAGGTAAGTTGCTGATCACTCAGAAAAACAAACGGGTGACGAGTGACCTAGAAAACCCGCACCGCCACTTTGCTGATTTGTCACATCTGGTGCTGAAAGGAATCGATGGCCCGGGGAGGGCCTGGGTGGCCTCACATGGGAGACTGGCCTCCGAGCAGCAGCGACGTGGAGGGAACGGTGGTAAAATGCGGGGGTGAGATCTAGAAATAGGAAAGCCGAGGGGAGAAAGAGCCAGGCAGCCAGCCCCAGGCCTGTTGGTAAAACATTCTATTTCACATCCCTTCAGGGGCGGGAGAGGGAGTGTTAAAATGGTGATTCAGACCCAAGTGCAAGTGAACCAGTCCATGTGAAACTGGAATACAAACAGCTCCCGCTTGGGTCCTCGCCCAGCTCCGAAATTGTGTGGGTTGGCAAGGAAAGTTGATCTGTTCTCTGCTTGAGTTTTCAAATCTCCGAAATGACCACAGTTGGAGTTGTCTGGGGCTTTCTAGGCAAGGCTGCTGTCAGTGGTGCACGGGGAATGTTGACATTGTGCATACTTTCTGGAATAGTAAGATGACTCGCCGCTGCAGAGTGTGATAAAAATGAGAAAACGTGAAATAATGAGCGACTGGGAATGAACTCTGTCCTGTCAGGCAGATCAGATTCCCGGCCGGAGGCTTTCAGGAAACAGACATGTGTACAGCCATGCGCACGCAGCAGGGCCTGATTGGAACTAATCAGATGCTCAAGTAAGTTATGTTGTCACTATCTTCGTCTTTGGCAAATCCCGGTTCATATCGAAAAGTCGCTGTGGAGAGTGATCGAAAGCATTCTTCATCAGCGCACTTAGCATAATGGTCCATAATGCATAGGCTGCACATGACTGGATCTGCTCTCATGTTTCACAGACGATTTGCAACATTGACCCTCTCTGCAAAGTAGTCCCTGCACTCAGCTGGGTTTGCAGAAAATGTGTTTCCTTCTCCATTGCCTTTGCTACAGACTTTAAAAATAAAACCGAATGTAATTTCCGCGAGTTCCTCTCATCACCCATCCCTTCTTGCGGGCGCTCTTGCAATCCTATTAGTGCGCGGAGCCTGCAATCAGGCGGCTTCCCCCCTCTGCGCCCCTTGTTCCCGGGCGGGGGGGGCGGTGGAGAGCCAGGCGCTGCGGGAGCTCAGCCCACCCCGCGGCTGGAACGGGGCTTCCCGGCCACTGGGCCGCCCGCTCCTCGCCTCCTGGGACTCCCAGGCTCTCGCCCCGCCCACCCGCCGGCACCCGCTCCCGGCGCGGCCCCGAGGGGGTCACGTGGCGGCGCGGGCCCCGCCCCCGGTGACGTCACCGCGCTCGCGGGCGCTGCGCGGAGGGAAGGATGCTCTCGGATGCGGTGCAGGTGGGTGGCCGGGCTGCGCGGGCGGCGCTGCAGGTAAGGGGCGCGCGTCCCCGAGTCCCCGAGCCCCGGCCGCGGGCCTGAGCCGGCGGCGCCCCAGAGAGCCACAGGGGGGTCTCCGGCCCGCAGCGCTTTTGCAGGCGCCCCGGCGCGAGGGGGTGGGGGGGGGGGAGGGCCCGTGGCCCGCCACGCGGGACTCGGATCTTTGCATGCCCCTCCCGGGAAAGTGGGCAGGGGCCGGACAGGACGGCCTGGCCTCTGGCTCAGGAGGGGAGAGACTGGCATGGTCGCCGGGCAGGCATCGGAAAGCAGGGGCGGACCTGGCCCAGATACCACAGCTGTTTGCAGCTGTCATTGTGCTGTCAATAATGGCCCACTTACCAGTTCTCCCGACGGGGACTCGTCCTTAGCCTGGAGCCCGATTTCTTTAAAGCAAAAGCTGCTTCGCTCGGAATGGAACGGAAAGTCCTTGGTCAGCAATTTAGAGAGCTAGATGTGCAAGCGAAAGCGTTCTGCATTGTTCAAGGGGATATCTCATAAATGTATTCCCCCCCCCCCCCCAGGTGTTTTAAGTAGATTTTAAAATAACAGTATCCAACCAAATAAACTACAATACAATTTGATACAAGTGTGCAATGCAGCCTGTAAGGGTAGCATGCGAGGGTAAGAGAGAGGGGATCAGCTCCTTTAAGAACACATCTCTTATGAACAAAATGGTCTTTGGGAGGGGGTGGGGGTGGAGAGGAACACCCAAACCCAAGGGTTCCCGGCGTTCTTTTGGGCTCCCTTGCTGAGTAGTTAGCTCCGAGAGAAGGGGCCATGGTGACTCAGCGGCAGATGGAAGGGGGCAGGTGACTGTTCAGTGAGGTGGGATTTGTATGGACTGTTAAGGGCCCAGACCTGTGTTTAGATTCCTTTCTCTGGTTCAAAAACAACCCGAGGCCAGGACAGGCGTGGGCAGCCTGAGGAGGAGACCGGGGCCTTCTTCCCTGGAGGCCCGGAGCCCTCTGGGAGCTGGGGGCTGTGCTGGAACTCACACAGGAAGAGGGACCCACCAGTGGCTGGGCTGCAGTGCCGGTTTAGTTGGTAATTGAGGGGGCATTCCTCCCCCAGGGCGCATGCTCTGTGCGCTGCTGCTTTCTCTATTGCCATGCTCTTCATTTGGCTCTGGTTGGCTTCATTCGGGTCCCACCCTCGCTTCTGCCCCAGCCTGGCCCGGCCCGAGCAGAGCAGAGCTGAGGCTAGAGGGATGCGGCTGAGTTCTGGATTGCACTTCCGGCTTTGGAGCTGTGTAACCTTGGCAGTCACTTTGTGTCTTTGGCCTCAGTTTCTTTTCAAAAAATAATTTTGTATTGATTTCAGAGAGAAAGGGAGAGGGAGAGAGAGACAGAAACATCCATGATGAGAGAGAATCACGGATCGGGCCTCCTGCACACCCCACACTGGGGATCAAGCCCACAACCCTGGCCTGTGCCCTGACCGGGAATTGAACCCTGACCTCCTGGTTCATAGGCTGATGCTCAATCACTGAGCCATTCCGGCTGGTCCAGCCTCAGTTTCTTTGTACTTGAAGTAACCCGGGAGTTTAGACCAGGGTTTCTCCATCTCGGCACTAGTGACATTCGGGGCGGGATCATTCTGTCATGGGGTGGGGGGTGCTGTGCGCTGTAGGGTGTTCGGCAGCATCCCTGGCCTCCACCCACCATATGCCAGGAACAAACCTTCCCTTCTCTCCAGGTGTCCAAGTTGTGACAACCAAAAAGTCTCCAGACATTGTCCCCTGGGCAGGGGGGGGGGGGGCTCCATTGGCCAGCTGAGAACCACTGATTTCGAAGGTCCCCACAGGTTCCTCTGGCTCCGTGTTCTAGAATTCATCTTCCTATGGTTTGTTTGATGCGGAGCCCCTGGGCAGAGACCGGACTCCCTTCCACGTTGTGGTATATGCTGGAAATACAATGGGAGGGCTCTTTTACAAACAGCTGTCAAGCCCTAGCTGGTTTGGCTCAGTGGATAGAGTGTCAATCCGAGGACTGAAGGGTCCCGGGTTCGATTCTGGTCAAAGGCACAATCCCTGGCCCTGGTTGGGGAGCACGTGGGGAGACCAGCAATCGATGTGTCTCGCTCACATCGATGTTTCTCTCTCTCTGTCTCTCCCCCCCCCCCTTCCACTCTGTCTAAAAATCAATGGAAAAATATCCTCCGATGAGGATTAACAACAACAACAAAGAAATAGCAGTGTGGGTCACATGCTTTCGGCTTCAGCACGGGGACTGCGTCTCCAGCCTGGCTCTGCCCCTCGGCCGGGTGGCTTTGGCCGCAGCCCTTCCCCTCGCAGGGTTTGCAGAACCCATACAATGGGGCCAGCTGCACTCGCTGGCCCTGCTCCCTGGGCTTTTCCGGGATCAGATAGATGTGAGAGGGTCTGCATGCTGGGAAGGTCCCCAGACAGGAAGAGGCGATGGCAGTGCATTGTGGGTGGGGACTTAGAATAGCCAGGACAGTTGTCCTTGTCTGTCCGGGACTGCAGTGTGTCCCTCTGCTGCCGTTCCCTGGCCAGCAGCTCTCTCGCACTCTCCCGGCCCATGGTCTCAGGGAGGGCTGGCGTTCCCTGGGAAAGAGCCACCGTGCGGAGGGCTGGGCAGCTGCCACCTCCATCCTCTCCCGGCCACTGTCCTCGCAGGTGGCATCGGGGCCGCCCAGGCAGCTCCTCTGGATCTCACGGCCCAGAGTGGGCCCCACCCCCTCGTGTGCCTCGGAAGGCTGGCACCCAGGGAGCCATCGGGCCCTGTCTCTGCAACAGGTCACTGTCAGGCAAGGAAACAAGAAGAGGGGTTCTCCATCACATGAGACTTCCGGGAAGCGACAGCTGCCATGGTCGGCTCTGCGCGAGGGCACTGCTCCGGAGCCTGGGTATCAGGCATTACTTCCCACAGCGCTGGAGGCTGGGACCAAGGTCAGGGTGCCGGCGTGGTCGGGCTCTGGAGAGAGCCTCTTCCGGTTACAGAGGTGCCTTCTCCTGTGTCCTCACGTGGCGGGAGGAGAGCCAGCTAGGTCTCTGGCCTCTTCTTACAAGGGCACTAGTCCATTCAGGGGGATCCCCCCCTTCATGACCTGATCACCCCTCAAAGGCCCCGCCTCCTAGCACCATCCTATTGAGGGTGAGCATTGCAATCTATGAATTGGGAGAAGACACAGCCAGTCCTTGACAGTAACCAAATATAACTTGTAGCTCTTTAAAACAAAAACAAGTTTTATTGGCTTCTTAGAGAGGAAGGGAGAGGGAGAGAAGATAGAAACATCGATGATAGAGAAACATAGATCGGCTGCCTCCTGCACGCCCCCCCTCCTGGGGATGGAGCCCCCAACTCAGGCATGTGTCCAACTGGGAATTGAACCAGCGACCTCTATGGTGCGTGGGATGATGCTCAATCCACTGAGCCACACCAGCTGGGCATAACTTGTAGCTCTTGATTGACTCCTGGCCTGAACAGACATCTGTAGTAGGCACTATGATTGGGTTGTGTTTCTGTGGCTGCCTATTGGCTGATAGGAGGAAACTACTGGATATTTTATGAGATGCGGCAGGCACCCAGCTACGCCCTCCTGGATCGCAAATACAGAAGCAGTGAGCTGAGGTGCTTGGGGCTCTTCGTTACGCAGCAGGAGTTGCACTCTGTGCATGTGGTCTTGTGTTTGGAGATGCATGCTGCAGTAGGCAGGGACGAAGTGTCATGAGAGAATAAGTTGTTCTTACCTTTAAAAAACCATTTCTGGAGATCTCATTCACGAATGGCTAAGTAAAAGACATGAATTCTCATACCTGTTTCTACATCCAGTCTGTTGCAATATCCCATGTCATGTAGCATCTGGAAAATTCTACTGTACACTCACGAGAGAATCCGAATGGAAGAGGTAAATAATTTGAGATTGTGATAAAATACTTTGACAGCGTAGAGCCCCCTAAAGAGTCTTGAGGACCCCCTAGGGGTCCCCGGATCACACTTTGAGAACCACTAGACTTTTCGATGGTTCCGGTGAATGGAAAGGGAACGAGATGAGGCAAAGATGGCCCAATAGGACACTAGTTCAGTCCATCGGCGCTCTTCATTGGGCTCCTCTGGATAATGGTCTGTGTACTCGGGATGTTCAGAATAACAAGTTTTTTTTAAAAGATAGGAAATGTAGACCCTTTGGACATGGCGGGTGGGGGGCTTCTGCTTGAGGTCTTGCAATGAGGAGCGTTCCCACCAGAGCCCAGGAGCCCTTGTCTCCGGATGCTTCCCATCAGCACGTTGACAGTGTGGTCCCTCCTGTGGTCCCTTATTGAGCCCGTCCCCTGCGGAGGGCCATGCGGATCACCGAGACTTTTGTCATCCGTGCTGATGGCACTGTGTGAAGAAGAATGCTGAAGAGGAACTGATCCTCTGCGATCAAGTGCAGTCAGGCCTCGTTTCTCGAACCTCTCTCATCTCAAGCAATTTGGTTCTTGACCAAGTTGTTACCAAGTTGTTCCCAGAAAGTAGAACTTCGGTTTCCCACCTGACAGCTCTCTCATGCTGAGGCCTCAGCGGGGCAACAAGCGTCTCTCAGGCAACAGACAAAGGGGAGAAATTGCTGGCGAAGTGCACAATTAGCACGACTTTCAAACACAAAGAGGCCATCCAGACAGGCCACCCAGAGAGCTGACGTTGCCAAGGGTGTGAAAGGGGCAGTGAGCACAGGCAGCTGCAGAGGCAGGGGACTGTTGCTGGTTTGGATAAAGGGAAAGCAAGGAGCCGGGGCCGGCATTGCGGAGGCAGCAGCGTGTGAACGAGCCGGGGTGCTGCATGCGGACCTGAGGACACCCCGGGAACCGGTGCTGGAAGGGACTCCTTTAAGGCCAGTGGTTCGATACATGTCAGAAAGGAAGTGTCTGTTTATAGATTGAACAGTCCATCAGACATGCACTGTCTGTAAGAAAGGTCAAACCAGGGAGTCATTAGGGGGTCTGGAACGGATTAATTCAATTTACATGATTTCTAATGGGGAATATGGTTAGGCGTTTGAACAAATCGCTTCTCGAACAGCCTTCTAGAATAAATTAAGTTCGAGAACTGAGGTTCCACTGTAAATGCATGGAATTTGCATGTTGGAAGCTAGCGTCAAAATCTAAGCAGCCCTGCCCGGCCACGGCGGCTCAGTGGTTGGGCGTCGACCTACGAACCAGGAGGTCAGGGTTCGATTCTTAGTCAGGGCACATGCGCCGGCTGCGGGCTCCATCCCCAGTGGGGGGCGTGCAGGAGGCAGCTAATCCATGACTCCCTCATCATTGATGTTTCTCTCTCTCCCTCTCCCTTCCTCTCAGAAATCAATAAAAATCTATTTTAAAAAATTAAAGCAATCCTTGCATTTTACATGCGAGGAAGAGATGTGCAGGGAAGTCAGGGGACTTGCCCAAGGTCACGTGACCGGTAGCGACAGAGCTGGGGAGGCACCCAGGTCTCTGGTTGCTTCTCCGGAACCTTCTTTTCTCCCGCTAGGCTCTGAGATCAGGGACGATGCGGGCCAGCTCACCACTGCAAACTCAGCCCAGGGCACGTGGCGTAGTAGGTGCTCATTAAGTATGTGCTGAATGAAAAGAGAAGTGAAATATTAGTATCCTGAGAAAATACCATCAGTATCATGAGAGCCGCAAAGGCATTTCCATGGACGGGAGCCTCAGTAGCCATTATCGATTCCCTCGAGTAGCAAGTATGTATTGGGCCCCTGCTCTGTATCCAGGCTGGGCTTCCTTCACGTTGACACTGTGGGCATTTGGACTGGACACTCCATGGTGGGGGCGTCCACCCGCTTGATGCCAGTAGTAACCCCTGCCGCACCCCCCCCAGTTGGGACAAACAAACTCCAGACCCTGCCCAATGTCCTCTGGGGGGCGAAATCGCCCTCCGGTGAGACCTGCCACTCTAGGCGATGGATATTCCGGAACCAGATGGACAGGGTTCACGCGGGAGGCCACGGATGGACAGTGATGGGTAGAGAATGCTAGTTAGGGCGGTCGCGACGGCCCCTCTGCGGGCCAGGACAGGAACAGGAGAGGAGGCGAGGGAGGGCTTTGAGAGCGTCATGAGGGGCTGAGCTCCCTGGGGCTGAGCGCTCAGGGCTGAGGGGGTAGCGGGGCAGACCACGTGGGGCTTGGCAGGAGGGCCACCCACCTGGGCTACTCTAGGGCACCTGGGCGGGCCTTGCCTGTCAGAGGGTTGCGTTCTGCCCATGTAATCACCACGCTTCCCCATGGCGCCTCTCGCCCCCTTCAGGGCAGCGTAACCCGGTGGGCGGTGGGCACGGGGACAGCAGAAGAGCCGGCAGGTGCTCTCTGCATCTGAGGCTGGAATGGTCGCTGGCTGTCCTGTGGTGGATGAAGTCACCTGAGTCCTCAGGCCACTGTCTGGTGGCCGCGTCTCTTGGCGTCATGGCCACGCCTGTGCACAGCTTTCTCACTGCCCCTGGAGCCCAGCGCGTTCTGTCCCTGGGTGTGTGCGCTGGCCTGTGTCGGTGCCTGAGGGCCAAGTCCCCAGGCCTTCAGCTCGCTCTCCCTGCGCCTGCTGGGCAGTCTCTCATCATCTTCTATTTAAACAAATTGTTTGCAAATATATTTTTTATTGATTTCAGAGAGGAAGGGAGAGGGAAAGAGAGATAGAAACATCAATGATGAGAGAGAATCATGGATTGGCTGCCTCCTGCACGCCCCCTACTGGGGATGGAGCCCTCAACCCGGGCATGTGCCCTTGACCAGAATCCAACCTGGGACCCTTCAGTCTGCAGCCGATGCTCTATCCACTGAGCCACACCAGCTAGGACCATCATCTTATATATACCCCCCCCCCCCCCCCCGCACACACACACCTGTTTCCTTCTGCAGCTTTGCTCAGGGCCCTCGCTCACTGCCTGCTGCTCTTTGCATGGTTCCCGGGACCGCAGGCTGCCGGTTGAATTGGCGAAGGCTGCAGGCCCGAGCTTTCCCTGTCTGCTGGGGCAGCGCCTGGGAGGCCGCACTCAGCCACCGTGCGCCTCCCCCAGGGCTGGGCCAGGCCTGGACCCTCCCAGCTCCCCTGCCCAGGGCAGGTGTGGGGTGTGGCGGGAGGGAGACCACACACAGGCTGCATCCTGCTCCCCAGGCAGCCCACCCCCCGCCCTGGTGGCTTCCCCTGAGCCTGCCCAGCAGTGCGGCTGCGGGCGGACTGCACTTGCCCGCCTCCCGGCTCTGCTCCTGGCCGTGGCCGCTGAATGTGAGCGGAATTTTCCCTGCTGGTCACCGCCGAGGTGCTGGCTGCTTCCAGGCGCCTTGTGGTTAGTAGTTAGGAGGCCGCCCGCCTGGGGACAGCGAGTCATTTCTCCTCCAGCTGAGTCACGCCTCCACCAGCACCTCTTTGGCCTCTGACTTACGAAGCCACTGCCATTCCAGCCCTCCCCTTGGCAACCCGGCCCTGCGGCCTCGCTCTGAGGACACCGGGAGGGACGCCTCGGGCTGTATTTGGTGGCCCCTGCGTGTCACCTTTACAAAGCTGCTAGTCACGGGCATCTGTTAACTTTTTAAAAAATGTATTTTTATTGATTTCATAGAGGAAGGGAGAGAGAGAAACATACATGAGGAGAGAGAATTATTGATCAGCTGCCTCCTGCATGACCCACACTAGGGATCCAGCCCACAACCCGGCCCTGTGCCCTGACCAGGAATTGAACCCTGGTTCATAGGCTGACTCTCAACTCCCCACACCTGTTGAATTTCATTTTCCCGCGAGGGCGGGCCCCACACCAGCACAGTGGGGTGCTGTGGAAGGCCATGGTCAGAGGGGCGAGTCTGAGAGGCCCCAGAGAGGGAGGGACATGGAGCAGCTGTCATGGGCTGAATCATGCCCCTCAAAACTCATGTGAAGGTGCCCAGCCCCTCAGAATGCGACCTGATTTGGAGACAGTGGCTTCACAGAGGTTATCCAGCTCAGATGAGGTCATTAGGGGGCCCTCACCCAGTCTGACTGGTGTCCTTATAAGAAGAGGGATTTTGGTCCGGCCGGTGTGGCTCAATGGTTGAGCGCTGACCTATGAACCAAGAAGTTAGGGTTCGATTCCCAGTCAGGGCACCTGCCCGGGTTGTAGGCTCCATCCCCAGTGTGGGGTGTGCAGGAGGCAGCCAATCCATGATTCTCTCTCATCATGGATGCTTCTATCTCTCTCTCCCTCTCCCTTCCTCTCTGAAATTAATAAAAAAATACTTTAAAAAAATAAAAGAAGAGGGGTTTCTCCACAGGCACAGAGAGGACAGGGTGAAGGGACACGGGGAGAAGAGGGGGAGAGAGCCCTGGGCAGATGGAAGCAGCCTGCCGTCACCATGGCGACCTCAGGCTTCTGAGCTCGGAACCGTGGCAGCCATCTGTTGGTAGAGACGCAGGCCTCTGTCGTGTGTTGGCAGTGCCAGCTCCTACCGCAGTGTTTTCGGGGAAGCGGAGCCTTCCCCAGGCCGGGCGGGCAGAGGTAACCGTGCACCTGACTTAGGCTGTGGTAGTTTCGGGGAGGGGCAGCCAGTAGGTCCCTCTCAGGGGAAGCAGGTAGCTCTCGCCCCGGGGCCTGCTGGGCTGTCGTGGAAGAAAGGCCTCGGGGCCTGGGCTCCCATCTGTGACACTTGGGCCGGTCACCTAACCTTCCCCGCCTGGGTTTGCTTAGCGTGGGCCTGAGGGGGGCAGGGTCAGAGCCCTAACAACTGAACACTCTAGAGGTGCCCCGCATGTGCCCTAAAGAAGCTGTTACTGTGATTATTATGATTTATTTTTTTAAATCCTCACCTGAGGATGTTTTTCCATTGATTTTTAGGGAGAGTGGAAGAGAGAGGGAAAGAGAGAGAGAAATGTTGATGTGATATACATCGACTGGTTGCCTCCTGCACGAGCCCCCACCTCGGCCTGGGCTGGGGCGGAGCCTACAACCGAGGTTCGTGCCCTTGACCGGAATCGAACCCGGGACCCTTCAGTTCGCAGGCTGATGCTCTATCCACTGAGCCACACCTGCCAGAGCTATTATTATTATCATCATCATCTTCATTGAGTATTACAGATGTTCCCTTTTGCCCACCATCCAGTTCTGTTCTTATTGTGACTGGAGCGTCTGGGAAGTTCTCCATCCTTGGCCTCGGCTTGGGGTGCACGGAGACCTCCCGGCCCTCTCCCTGCCCCTGGGGTGGGGACGTGAGGACACCAAGTCCATTGTTTCACCCAAGGCCACGCGGAGTTGGCCCGAGTCCCTTTCCAGTTCGCAGGCTATGTTCCAACATGGGACAGACAGCCGCGAGGCCCGGCCCGAGGAGCAGGCCGGGAGGGAGGGTCCAGCCCGCGCGCTCCCCGGGCCTGCTGAAGGGAGCGCACCCAGGTGGAGGGGGTGGGAGGCGGGCCAAGGAGGAAGCAGCAGGAGCAGGAAGTGGCCCTCCAGGCTCTGCTGGCTCCAGGCGGATTTTAATTCTCACATGTCTTTCTGCACGTCTTGTGCCTCTGAGCTCTCCTCTTGTTGGCACTTGTGACTGTCCTTGGTGCTGTGGCCCTTGGCCCTCACCCTGTAGCCACCAGGGGCCCCTCTCACTGTCAGCACCTCTGGGCATGGACCCCGCTTGGGTCTGGAGGAGGAGCTGGGCGGGGTGAATGGATCGTACCCTGAAGGTGTCTGTGTTAACAAAGGCGAGACTCCCTGATTTCAGGTGAATGTGAAGTTGGTGAGGTCCCAGGCAAGGTGGGCCCCATGACCTGCCTCCTGGAGTTCATGCCACGTGTAGGCCCCACCCACCCCGGCCCCCAGGGCTGGCCAGTGCCACCGTAGGACCCGGTGGGAGCGAGGGTGTGTGGCTTCCGGGGCTGGGTCACAAGAGACTCCACTGCTCCCAGTTGTCCCTCGGGTGACTGCTCTGCGGGAAGCCAGCTGCCTTGTCCTGGGGTCACCGGGCAGTCCTGCGGAGATGCAGGCGGAGCAGCACTGAGGCCTCCCGCCAAGAGCCAGCGTGACGGAGCCACCTGGGAAGTGGGGCCTCCTGCCCCTGTCGAGCCTTCAGATGGCAGTAGCCAGGGCCCAGGGTTTGACCATGACCTCCTGAGAGACCTGGAGCCAGGAAGACCCAACCAAGTGCTTCCCACGTCCTGACCCACAGAAACTGTGAGGTCACACCTGTCTAGGTGTAGCTGCTGAGTTCTGGTGCCACTTGTTACGCAGCATTGGTAGCAAATACAACTGGGAAGAGCCCGGAGTTTTCTGGGATGGGCGGTCAGCTCCGCAGGCTGTGGCTGCCGCCCCCTTGCCCCTTCTGAAGCGCCACCATTCTCCGACGGCCCCACATTTGTTCATGGTGTGTGTTTTCCCGGCGTGGGGAGGAGAGAGATTTAGGTACATTGCATGCAAGGTTTAGGTACATTGATTGCAAGTTAGGTCATATTGATGATGCCTTTGAGTGCATTGATTTTTCCAAAAAGATATTTTTATTGATTTCAGAGAGGAAGAGAAAGGGAGAGAGAGAGATAGACATAATGATGAAAATCATGGATCAGCTGCCTCCTACACGCCCCCTACTGGGGATTGAGCCCGCAACCCGGGCATGTTCTCTGACTGGGAATCGAACTGTGACCTCCTGGTTCATAGGTCGACGCTCAACCACTGAGCCACGCCGGCCTGGCTGAGGGCATTGATTTTAAGTAAGTGCGCAACTGTCTGTGTTTCATGAAAATGTATATCCCACGTCCATCTTCATGGCCTGGAGACTTCGGTACAGTAGCCCCCCAATACCAGTGGGGTTTGGCTGTCTGCCCGTCACTTCAAGCCCCTGGCATTTGCACGAGTGGGGTGTCGAGTGGTTTTCTATGTGGGCATCTCCCCTTTCCTCCTGCCCCCCTGGATGTGCCCCGACCTGTAGTGCCCACGTCCTCTGCCCACTGCACATGGCTTGGCACTCCCGGTGCCGTGGCTTTGTCAGGGCCGGGGCTTTTGACCTGAATGATTGCAGTGGGAGGTCCCGGTTGTCAGAGACGACGGGACAGGCATTTTACAAGAGAAAGAACTTCACGGGCACTTCTCCCGTGCACATGTGTCTCTTTCCTCTTACTGTTTCAAGCCATCTTCCATGGCACTGGCTTAGCAGTTTGCTTAGGGCAGTGGTTCTCAACCTTCTGGCCCTTTAAATACAGTTCCTCATGTTGTGACCCAACCAGAAAATTATTTTTGTTGCTACTTCATCACTGTGATGTTGCTACTGTTATGAATCGTCATGTAAATATCTGGTATGCAGGATGGTCTTAGGTGACCCCTGTGAAAGGGTCGTTCGACCGCCAAAAGGGTCGCGACCCACAGGTTGAGAACCGCTGGCTTATGGCCTGTCCTGGTTTAGGTTTGCTGATTTTTGTGAGCCCGGGTTGGTGGAGTTGCTTGTCCCTGTGGGGTCGGAGCCTAACGGTTTGACTCTGTAGGACAGGTTGCCTATAGTAAGTGTCTGATTCCGCGAATCCAGGTTTATTTCAGAGAAACCTCTTGAGAGAGTTAAAGGGCGTTTTTCACCAGCTTCCCTCTCACGTCCTCAGGTGGATACGAACACACCGCCTCGGGCGCCTTCTCTAGCTCTTCCTTGTTTGCTCAGTTTCCCAGTTGCCACGGGTGACATTTGGGGCGGGGTCATTCTTCACGTGGCGCCGTCCTGTGCGCTGTAGGGTGCTGAGCAGTGTCCCTGGCCTCCACCCACTCGATGCCAGTAGCACCCTGTAGCTGTGACATTGCGCAGTGTCCCTGGGGCAGAACGGCCTCTGGGGGGAGCCCCTGGGGTGTTTCTCTTTGGTCCCTGCTGCCTGGCTCCCGTCTCCTGCTGGAGACACTCATAGGGCTGGTGGCGGCCGGGTTACCACCCTGGAGAGCCTTTTTAATATTTCTTTTTATTGATTTCAGAGAGGAAGGGAGAGGGAGAGAGAGAGAGAGAAACATCCATGATGAAGAGTCATTGATGGGCTGCCTCCTGCACACCCCACACTGGGGATCGAGCCCATAATCCGGGCATGTGCCCTTGACCGGGACACTTCAGTCTGCAGGCCAACGCTCTAGCCACTGAGCCACACCGGCCAGGGCCAGTGAGCATTTCAGGCAGCTCTTCCCATGTGACCGGAGGCTTTCTCTCCGGCACAGCCCCCTCAACCAGAACCTCTGGGACATCACGAGTGTGGGTGGGCGTGTGCTCTAAAGAATGAGGACAATTCTGGCGCCAGCAGCAGTGGATGCCCCCGGGCAAGAGCCGCACCTGGAAACTGTGCCTAAGAAGCTGCTGTCACTGACGCGCAGGCCGTCCTTTGAAGCTTCTTAAAATTGCAAAGTATCCCAAACGCGCCAAAAAGTGCATCACACCTAAATGCGGGGCTTCCTGGATTGGAGGGGGAACATCGTGTTGCCACCCGACATAGGAAATCATTTGTATGACCCGGTAGATGGGATCACGCCCCGTGTATTCTGATGCATCTGACTTGGCCAACATGCTGTGTTGAAGGCTCGCCCGTTGCTGGCGCATTTGGGGAAGCACTTGAGTCAGAGGGCGGGTAGGAGAAGAGAAGCCCCCGAAGGTGCCCAGCTTGTCCGGCCTTCTCCGGAGCGGAGGCGGGTTCCATGTGGGAGCAGAGGGAGAAAGGGGCGCCCCCTGCCTGTTTCTGGGCCACTCCAAGGTGCTCCAGGCGGAAAGGCTGCTTGCACAGCGCCCTCTGGTGTCCACGTGGTGCAATGACACCCCCTCTGAGCCCAAGGCCACCAAGGACCAAGCACCAGCAGATGTCAGCCCCTGAGCTCAGTGCCTTGTGTGAGCCACGCAGGTGGCAAGAAAGGGGGCTCCGTAAAGGCGGCTTGCATTTGTTGTGGGAGCTTCTGGCAAGTCTGGAAGAAATGAAGCTTTGGGGGTATTAGTTTTAGCTGCCATCTAGCCGAGGGCTGGCTCTGAGGTTGATGTTCCCTGGCCCCGTCCTCTCTGTGCCCCGGCCCTGTCCTCCCTGCATTGGTGTGAGATGGCAACATCGATCAGCTGCCTCCCGCACGCCCCCCACTGGGGGTGGAGCCGGCACCCGGGCCTGTGTCCTGACCGGGAATCGAGCCGGTGACCTTTCAGTGCATGGGCCGAGGCACAACCGACTGAACCACCCTGGCCAGGGCGGTTTTCACATTTCTTTTTTTTATTTTTTAAAAATATGTTTTTATTGATTTCAGAGAGGAAGGGAGAGGAAGAGAGAAACATCAGGTTTTCACATTTTTTAATGACTGCAACCCAACTGAAAGAAGGAAGTTTTGTGGCAAATGAAGGTGATATGAAATTCAGGTGTCAGTGTCCGTACATCAAGCGCGAGTGACACACAGGCCCAGTCACTGATTTGTGTGTTGTCTCTGGCTGCTTCTATGCGACAATGGCAGAGTTGGGTCCTCCCGACGGAAGCCGCGTGGCCCACAAATCTTCCAATATTTGTTATCTGGCCCTTTAAGAGAAACAGTTTGCGGTTAGAAGAGCAGAGAGAATGAATAGATGAGAACTACACTCAACAACATGGCTGGATGCTACAACATAATGTAGAACAAAAGAACTGGGGAACGTAACACCCCATTTCTATAAAGTTCAGAACCACGCAAACGGAGGTCAGGAGAGTGGCTACGTGTACGGGTGGGGTAGGGCCAGGAAGGAGCCAGAAAGAGCCCGTGGGGGCTGGCCGCCTCCTGGCCTTTGATCTGGGTGCTGGTAATGTGGGCGCATTCCTTTTGCGAAAAAATGCTTGCAATGCTAACCACCAGGTAATCCAGACCGTCCCCCAGACCCAGGCCGGCGAGGAGGTCAGAGCCGTGTCTGGAATGTAGCAAAAGCAGGCATGTTAGATTTACGACTTCTGTTTACTAAAACTGCATTTCTACAAAAACCAGGACAGGCTGGGAGATTAGAGATAACCCGGGCTGGCCCTGCGCTTGAGCCCTGCTTAATCCCCGTTTCCCGTCTGTTTTCCTTTGGTCTGAGGGAGAGAAATTCCCTCCGGCAGGCCTGCCTGCGGCCGTGGGCTGTTCCACGGCTCCCACTGCCTGCAGCTCGCTTTTTGTAGATATTTAGCAGTCTCGTCCCAATCACACATTTCCGTCTCCACTTCTAAGTGTTAAGGGCAGTAATGGTCACAGATATTAGGATAGCTCTTTAAAAAAATATTTTTTTATTGGTTTCAGAGAGGAAGGGAGAGGGAGATAGAAACATCAATGATGAGAGAATCATGGATTGACTGCCTCCTGCAAGCCCCCGATTGGGGATCGAGCCCACAACCCAGGCATGTGCCCTGACCCCGAATTGAACCTCCTGGTTCATAGGTCGATGCTCAACCACTGAGCCACACCAGCTGGCCTAGGATAGCTTTTGAAGGTGTGAGATTGCCACATGGAGTATCTAAAGTTTTCATCTCACCAACTGTGGACAGGATATTTTTTTATGATTTTCTGCGTTGTGATGACTGGCATAAAGAGCTGGCAGGCCCTGGCTGGTTTGGATCAGTGGGTAGAGCGTCAGCCCGTGGACTGAATGGTCCTGGGTTCGATTCCGGTCAAGGGCACATGCCTGGCTTGCAGGCTCGATCCCCAGTGTGGAGTGTGCAGGAGGCAGCTGATCCATGATTCCCTCTCATTATTGATGTTTCTATCTCTCCCTCCCTCTCCCTTCCTCTCTGAAACCAATAAAAATGTATTTTTAAAAAGAGCTGGCAGGGAAGGTGGCTCTGAAATTTCTGGAAAGGCCCACGGGCTTGCCCAGTATCTGGGCAGAGACAAATCGTTTTGCTTAATTAACAAACGTTTGCTGGACCCGGAGGGGGTGATGGGCTGGTACTCAGTTTAGGTCCCTGGGTCATGGCCTTGAGGTCCGTCCCAGGACTCAGGGCGCTGCGGGCCAGCGAGGGTCGGCTGAGGTCGCGCACATGCCTCGCTAGTGGCCTTCCCGGTCGGAATAGCTGCGTTTATAGCTGCGTTTCGTTCTGAGGAAAGACAACAGCCTCTCATAAGGAAAATACCTCGAGGCGCTCTCAGGGAAAGACACAGCTGGGCAGAGATCATGTTCCACTGCTTTCGGGTTGCCAAGGAGGAAGCCCGGCTCATAGGCGGGTGAGGCAGGCCAGCCACGAGGGCAGACAGGAACCTTCCAGAGAGGACAGGAAGGCCTTTGAGGTAGAGGAAATGCACACTCGAAGGCATGGGCCTAGGCCCCACATGTTTCTCAGAAGCTGGTCCCTCTCACTGGCCCGGAGGGAGCGCCTTTATGCTCCATGGCAGAGCCAGTCCTGCATCTGGGTCTGCCAGTGGCATGCTGCCATCTCCTAGAAACCAGTTTTTCCTGTTAATCCTCACCCCAGGGTACTTTTCCCAGTGACTTTTAGAGAGAGTAGAGGGGGGAGAGAAAGAAGGAGGGAGGGAGGGAGAGAGAGAGAGAGAGAGAGAGAGAGAGAGAGAGAGAGAATGTGAAAGGGAGACATCAATTGGCTGCCTCCCGCACGCACCCCGACCAGGGCCAGGGACCCTGCAACCCAGGTTCGTGCCCTTGATGGGGCTTGAACCCGGGACCTTTCCGTCCATGGGCTGACGCTCTATCCACTGAGCCACACCAGCCAGGGCCACATGAAGTCTTGAACAGAATGTCCACGTCTCAGGCTCTTCCGTCTGCTGGCCGGGCCTTTGTCTGGCTCCCCCGTGGCTCAGCAGCGGCCGCCTGACGCTCCCAGCAGCGAGTTTCTTGCCACGTACACCACCAGGCTCTCCCCAGCTCATTGCTGCACAAATGAGAAGGGCTCTCCGCTTGCTGATCGCACCCCTTCCCTGCATGAGGGGTCGCTACTTCCTTAGGTGACGCAGGCTCCCCTGGGTGCGCATCAGCCCACGGAGTTTGCAGCGTGGCCCGGCCCAGCCCTCCAGCTTGTCGCCTGAAAGCGGCCGGGCTGCGCAGCGGGTCAATACATCAGTCGCTGCGGCCACTTTATTTATTTTTTTTAAATATATATATTTTTTATTGATTTTTTACAGAGAGGAAGGGAGAGAGACAGAGAGCCAGAAACATCGACGAGAGAAACATCGATCAGCCGCCCCCTGCACATCTCCCACCGGGGATGTGCCCGCAACCCAGGCACATGCCCTTGACCGGAATCGAACCTGGGACCCCTCAGTCCGCAGGCCGATGCTCTATCCACTGAGCCACACCGGTCCCGGCCGCTGCGGCCACTTTAGAGCTTGTCAGGTGGTTTCCCCGCTTTGCTCAGATCTGATGAAAATGCAGTTTCACTGGGTGGCAGCGGAGCCCTCCACGCGGACAAATCCATGAAGCAGCGAGAGGGGCCGAATAGAGTGTTTTCATAGCTGCTCTCCCCCCTCCCCCAGCACTTCTGTGGTTCGCGTCCCGTCATTCAAATTTCCCTGCTCCTTGCCGAAGTGCTTTTCTTCTTCTTTTAATTTAATTTTATTGTTTAAAGCATTACCAATAGTAATTTGGCCTCCCCCCCCCCCCCCGCACATGCCCTCACCCCACCCCCCAGTGTCTTGCGTCCATTGGTTATGCTTACATGTGTGCATACAAGTCCTCCGGTTGATCTCTTACCTCCTCCCCTCCTCCCCTCCTCCCCTCCCCGGCCTCCCCGCTGTAGTGTGACAGTCTGTTCGATGCTGCTCTGCCTCTGTATCTATTTGTGTTCATCAGTTTATAATGTTCTTTATTATCCAGAAATGAGTGAGATCATGTGCTTTTCACTCCGCGCCGGTCCCAGCCCGTGTCTGTGAGCGCGCAGTGCTGCTGAGGGTGGGGGCGCACCCCACCCTGCCCCGCTGCTAGGCCTGGTCTGGTCCCCGGGAGCCCCTGGGCCTGCAGCTGGCCTGCCGGTGCCGCGCAGAGTGGACGCAACATCTTGGTTTGTTTGTACAGTGGGGCCTTCACTTACGAGTGTCCCGACTAACGAGTTTTTTGAGATACCAGCTGTCTCTCTGCCGATTTTTTGCATTGAGTTGATAGAGTAATTTGAGTTAACGAGCTCCTTAACGAGCTTCTTAACGAGCTTGGTCTCAGAACGAATTAAACTCGTAAGTCAAGGCCCCACTGTAGTTGTTTTCCGAGGAGGGGAGCGGAGAGCCTGGCTGGGCCTGGTCCCCAGGAAGGAGGGAGCCGTCCACTGGGCTACCCCCAGGCAGCACAGCCTCTTTACCTGTATTTTAAGGAAAATTCAGCGTGAGCATCTGCACCCCGAGCTGCTTGCCCAGGGCAGCGGGCCGCCCGCCTGCGTGGCGCTTGGCTTGTCTTCGTCCGTCCGTTCAGGCTGCCGTAAGGAAATACCCCAGCCTAGCCTGTGTCAAGGTTCAATTCCCGGTCAAGGGCATGTGCCCGGGTTGTGGGCTTGATCCCCAGTGGGGGGCATGCAGGAGGCAGCCGGTCCATGATTCTCTCTCATCATTGAGGTTTCTCTCTCTCTCCCTCTCCCTTCCTCTCTGAAACCAATAAAAATAATTTAAAACAAACCTAGACATTTCTTTCCCACGGTCTGAGGTCAAGGTGCCAGCTGGTCCGGTGGGGACCCTCTTCCCAGTCCCAGGCCTCTCGCTGTGTCCTCACCACCTCCCAGAGGCCCTCTTCCTGAGTCCCTCACATCGGGGCTTAGGGTTTCGGCCTGTGAATTTGTTGGGGGGACACAGACATCAAGACCAGAGCATGGCTCGTGGACCAGGTGGTCCTGTCATCCATCTCCTTGTCCACCCAGGGCAGCCCCTCGTGGGGAGGGCCAGTGCCCACGCTCCCACAGCTAGCTCAAGTGTCGCCAGCACTTCCGCTCTCCTGTCGCTGCACATCTTGGGTGTCCAGGGTGACGGCCATGTAGGCTGCCTGCCGAGTGGTCTACTTCAGCTCCCACAAGAACCACTGAGCGGTTTGGTGACCATGACTTGGTTGTGAGTGGATTTCCTGGTTTCCAGAACTGTGGGAAAAACACTTATTTCTCAGAAGCTACCCAGTCCAGAGTACGTTTGTTATAGCAGCTGCTGTTGACTGAGACAGACGGTGTGCGCCTGCTTATAGATACATCATCGCAGCAGATGCTAGCGGGGTACTTTCCTATATAAGAAAGTAGTGTGAGTGGGTGGTGCCGGGTGTGTGCAGGCCACCTGCTCGTGTTTTAACTGGGCTCTCCCCACCCCCAGGTGTGAGTAGCATGGTCATGTGCAGAAGCGATGAGCGGCTCCGGCAACCTCATGGATTTTCTGGATGAGCCATTCCCCGACGTGGGGACCTATGAGGACTTCCACACCATCGACTGGCTGAGGGAGAAGTCGCGGGACACCGACAGGCACAGAAAGGTAGGTGGCGTTGTGACTGACGTGTAGGGGGGACTCCCTCACATGTCCAGGCTGTGCTTCCCTCGCACAGAGAGCGAGGTGGGCTGGGCTCTGAGGAAGGGAAGGCTGTGGGAGAGGCAGAGCTGTGGACACGTCACTAGAATACCAGGTGCTCGCTCGGCCCATGTGGCTCAGTGGTTGAGCATCGGCCTATGGACCAGGAGGTCACAGTTCGATTCCCGGTCAGGGCACATGCCCAGGTTGCAGGTTCGATCCCCAGCAGGGGGCGTGCAGGAGGCAGCCGATCCATGATTCTCATCATTGATGTTTCCCTCTCTCTCCCTCTCCCTTCCTCTCTGAAATCAATAAAAATATATTAAGAAAAACACCAGGTGCTTTGGGCGGGAGGCCCAGGGGCCTGGCTCTGTAGAGGGAGGAGGCAGGAGGCAGCCAGGAGCCAGGCAGGGGGAACAGTAGGGGGTGGGGAGGGGAACCAGCCAGTGGTCACAGTGAGAGGAAGGCCTGGTGGTGAGGACGTGCCACGGCCAGGTCTCCCTCCACGGAGGCGGACCTACTGTGTGGGGGCTGCCATCAGTCCCAGGGACAGCGTCTTCAGAGCAGGTGAGGGGTGACAGCCAGAGTGCCACCTCATGGCCCGCAATGGCGCTGACTCCACGTCTCCCTTCAGAATGGCTTGCGAATCATCCACGCTCAAATCGCACTTAGTGAGTTTGTTGAATCAAGTGGATTAAAAAATATATATTTTTATTGACTTCAGAGAGGAAGGGAGAGGGAGAGAGACAAACATCAATGATGAGAGAGAGTCATGGATTGGCCGCCTCCTGCACGCCCCCTACTGGGGATCGAACCCACCACCCAGGCCTGTGCCCTGACCAGAAATCGAACCATGAGCTCCTGTTACATAGGTTGATGCTCAACCCCTGAGCCGGGCCGGCCGGGCTAAATGAAGTGGGTTTTTGAAGGAGAAAGCCCACTCCGTCATGTGGAGGGAGCCGGAGGAGCCGTGAGTGGGAAATCAGCCACTTAGTTCCATGGTCTCCTGAGGGAGGCGCAGGGGAGGAAGCGAGGACTGGAGCCTGTGCCGGATTAACCGCGTGTCTCATTTGCAGATCACCAGCAGAAGCAAGGAGTCCGTCTGGGAGTTCATCAAGGGCCTGCTGGACGCCTGGTCGGGATGGGTGGTCATGCTGCTCATCGGGCTGCTGGCAGGTACGTGGCTGGGCACCCCGGGCGGAGGCGGGCACGGGCCCAGCACAGCTGCTGGGATGGCGTTCTGAAAACAGTGTTTCCCTCGTATCCCATGCGGGGCAATCCGTGCATAGACGAGCATACAGGACACGTAAAGGCTGTCACCGTCAGGCGAGGCCCGAGGGCGGGGCTCCGGTGTGGGCATGGCAGAGCTGTGATTGGGGCGCCGGCCAGCTCTGTGCAGTCCGCAGGCGTGTGGCCACCGGCTTGTATGAAAGCACACACTCTACATTCTGTGCTGCTTGCTTAGGAAGAAGGCAAAAAAGTGTGGAGAGGTTTTGGTCTAATAATAAAGCACCATGTGACGCTGGCCCTTGCTAATACTGGGAGGCCCTTGCAAACACCCCAAGACACTCAAAATAATGTGCGACACGCATCCAGCCGGTGTGGCTCAGTGGTTGAGCGCCAAACCAGGAACCGAGAGATCACGGTTCGATTCCCAGTCAGGGCCTGTGCCTGGGTTGTGGGCTCCATCCCTAGGAGGCAGCTGATCTGATGATGTTCTCTCTCATCAATGTTTCTCTCTCTCCCTCCCTCCCCTTCCTCTCTCTCTAAAAGTCAACAAAAACATATTAAACTGGCCTCTAACAAAAGGCTCCATTTCCTTTATAAAAAAGTGAGACACCCCGGGAGCTAGCTGGAGCTACCCTCCGCCCATACACTGTTCAGACCCTCAGGGCCTTTGCGTCCGTCATTTTCTAGCCCCAGCACCGGGTGTCCAGAGCGAGCGGAGCGCTCTGTGGAGGAGAAACCCACACTCAATGTCCAGGGCACAGCGCTCCAGGGACGCTGCCCCCTGCCACCCCTCCCTTTCAGGAGGCTGTGCGGGGTCATGTCTGGGATAAAGAGCCTGGGCGAGCTGAGGAGACCCCCTTAATACACCCCCTGCCCACCATAGCGTAGAGCTATGGGTATGGCACTGACCGGACAGGGTCTGCAATGTGGGCGGGATACAGCAGATGCTGTGAGAAAGACAGCACTGAGGGGCGCAGATGGAGATTTGGGATTCCTGAGGATTTCAGTTGGATTTGTTCCCCAGACAACCGTGGGAGGGGCTCCACCGGCTCGGCCTGTCACAAAGAGCCAAGGGGAGTGTTCAGGGGGGGATTCCTTTCCTTGTCGTCACAGCAGCTGTTCACCCATTTCTCCCAGCCGATCCCTGTCTCCCACTGGCATGCCCAGTGAACTTGAGCTTGTGGTCATAGGGTGCATCGCCACCCATTTGTTTGACCGCTTCTATGAAGACCTGAGGACGGGGTGGGAGCTGGCTGTGAATTTTGATGTCTTTGTTTAGAACAGATGTTTAAAACCATTCATGGTGTCATTACCCTCGGCTCCTAGGAAGGAGAAATGAATAGAGAAATAAAGAAATGCAGAAGAGACTTGGAGTACACCGCGCAGGTTAGCTGTATTAATTAATTTGAGAGCCTGATCAGGCTGTGATCGGGCTGTCTTTAACCCGATATTGACCAGTTGGCTTCACTATCAATCCGATTTCCGCCGGTTCTTTTAAGGAGAATCACTTGGGGAATTAAAAAATAAATACTGCTGCTTGGGCTTCCATCAGATAGTGTGTTTGGAGATGATGCCCTAGCATTGAGCAAAGACCCCCTCCACTCCCTCCTGCCCCTCCTGTGATACTAACGTGCAGCCAGGGTGAGAGCCACAGGAGGAGGGGAGCCCCTGCTCACATCAGCAAGTGAAGAGGAGGAAGGTAAGAATGAGCGGATACTGCCAGCGCCGAAGTGCTCTTTTGATCTGGATGTACCTTGGAAGGAAAGCCAGGAGATTGTGTCCCATTCACCTCCCTGTTGTCCAGCTGGAGGAGAGGACTCAGGTGTCCCACTGCCTGGCCTGTCATCTCCTTAGTGACAGCCTGGACATTACATTCTGACTCCTGAGATGCGGAGGTCCAGGGTCTCCTCTGCAGTGCAGTTATAAGAATTGATCAGTAGATGTCGCTGTTGCATCACAAATGGAAATACCAAGAAAACATTAACGCTGCATTTACTACTAATCACCACAAGATGTCACTGTTGCTCCACGGAACGAAACATTCACCAAACATTTATTACGAATCACCACTGGGTGTCACTGTTGCTCCACGGAACAAAACATTCACAAAACATTTATGGGGAATCGCCACTGGGTGTCACAGATACTCCATTCATAGAAGGAAGCTGAAACTGCCAGCACTGTGAGAAGAAGTCAGCCAGGAAGACTGGGTGTGGGATAATGTGATTATGAATGAGTGAATGGTGGCGGGATTTGGGGTGATCATTGGGTCTCACCCCTGGCTAGCTGCAGGACCCCTCCCTCACTTTCCATTTATTTATTTTTTTTACACTCACCTTCTTTAGGTCTTTGTTCAAACGTCATCTTTTGCTTGAGGTGTTCTCTGACCACCTTTTCTAAAAGTCCACTTCTCCCTCTCTGAGCTGCATCACCCCCACTCGCTGTATGTATGTATGTGTGTGTGTGTGTATATGTACATATGTAACAGCCTTATTGTGGTATAATTTACATACCATACAATCTACCCAGTTAAAGTATATAATTCGGTGGTTTTTAGTGTCCTCACGGAGTTGTGCAGCCATTGCCACAATCAATTTTAGAACATTTTCATCGGCACCCAGAGACCCTCCATGTCCTTTAGCTGTCAAGCTCCAGGGCCCGCAGCCTCCTCCCGGCCCGTCTCTCTCTGCCCACTCTGGCCGTTACATGGACATGGAATCATACAACATGTAGGGTGCTATGATCACCTTTTACTCAGCAGGTGTTCAGGGTTTGGAATTGCTTGGAAGGATGGTAACTGTTTAACCTGGTGAGCAACTTTTGGAAAACTATTTTCCAAAGCGTTTACACCACTGGGACCTGCTCTACAGATACAATCAGGATAACATATGTGTTATGTAGATGTCATGTCTATCACCTCATGGTATTAGAATGTGACAGGCATGCTGATGGGTAAATACCCGGGAAGCATGCTAAGCCCAAACTTAGGAAATCAGGAAAGGCTTCCTGCAGGAGGTGATGGAAGTGCCGGGATCTGGAAGATAAAGAGGAGATTGCCAGGTGGGGGAGGCAGTGCTTCCTGAGAGGGTGCACCTTGTTTCTGGAACCCGGGAGGGCTGGGCTCTGCAAGCTGCTGGGCCCCGGCTCAAGCTGGGTGAAGACGTGTGGGCCTCTGTCCAGTGTGAGGACCCAGCCCATGGCCTGTGTGTGTCCTTGGGCTGGGCTTGCCTTCCCGCGTCCCCAGTGCTCAGGGGACTGCCTCTGCGTGTGGCCCCAGGGCGCTGGCGCCGTGCTCTGTGTCCCCACTTTGTCCCCAGGGGCGCTTCCTCTAAGAGCCTCTCGCTGTCTCTTCCAGGCACCTTGGCCGGGGTCATCGACCTGGCCGTGGACTGGATGACCGACCTGAAGGAGGGCGTCTGCCTGTCCGCCTTCTGGTACAGCCACGAGCAGTGCTGCTGGGCCTCCTCCGAGACCACGTTTGAGGACAGGGACAAGTGCCCCCTGTGGCAGAAGTGGTCGGAGCTGCTGGTCAATCGCTCCGAGGTGGGTGTCCGGGCCGGGTCCTGCCTGGGGGTGCCCGCCGCTCAGCGGGGCTGGGGGCCACCGCTGGGCGTGGTGGGACTGTCCGCGGTGTCAGCTTTGAGCGTCTGCTAATCACTCCGGGCTTCGCACCAGCACGACTTGGTTGTTCTAGCTCTCGTTTCAACGTCAGGTGAAAAACCCTCCCCCACAGTTTCATGTGCGTAAGACATGTATGTTTTAGAATGGTTTTTAAATACGTTTTTATTGGTTTTTAGGGAGAGAGGGAGAGAGAGAGAGAGAGAGAGAGAGAGAAACATTGATGTATGAGAGAAACATCCATCGGCTGCCTCCTGCACGCCCCGCACGGGGGATCGAGCCTACAACCCGGGCATGTGCCCTGATGGGGAATCAAACCATGACCTCCTGGTGCCTGGGTCAGCATTCAATCAATTGACACACACCCGCCAGGCAACATGTATATATTTTTAGAAATCTTGTGCTGGGCTTTGTTTTATCTCTATAAAACCACACAAGTGGCCCTGGTACTCCAGCCTTTTTATGGCTCAGTAACATTCCGGCGTATGGGCAGACCGGTTTATTTAGCCCCCATCCGCTGGTGAACGGGGCTTGCTTCCACTCTCGCTCTATTGTGGATGAGTTTGTTTTGGACATTTGTGTACACGCTTTTGTGTGGATAAGTTTCCACTCCTCTTGGGTACATACCTAAGAGGTCACTGGGTCATATGGCAAGTCCGTGTTTAGCCATTGGAGGAGCTGCCAGACTGTTTCCCAGAGAGATCGCACCATGTCACAGCCCCGCCAGCAGCGATGGAGGGTTCGGGTTTGTCCGCATCCTCACCAGCACTGGTTATGACCTGTTTTCGATTCTAGCCGTCCTAGCAGGCATGAGGGGCATCCCACTGTGGTGCAAGTTGTCATCTTCCAATGCGTTTTAAGATCGCGTCACGGAGGAGGTTTCTGTGTATTCTGTGCTGGGAACATCCAGGCAGCAGGCGGGGTGGTGCACACAGACTGGGCGCCTGCCCTCATGGCCCTAGGGGTTCAGATCTGGGTAAAAATCTTAGTTTGGGCCCTGGCTGGCTTGGCTCAGTGGATAGAGCGTTGGCCTGTGGACTGAAGGGTCCCAGGATCGATTCTGGTCCAGGGCACAGGCCTGGGTTGCGGGCTCGATCCCTAGTAGGGGGCGTGCAAGAGGCAGCCGATCCATGATTCTGTCTCATCATTGATGTTTCTCTCTCTCTCTCTCCCTCTCCCTTCCTCTCTGAAATCAATAAAATACATTAAAAAAAACCCACACAAAAAAACCCTCTTAAGTCAAAGGTCCCCTTAGATACATGTGTTTTATTTTGTTTTTTAAAATATATTTTTATTGATTTCAGAGAGGAAGGGAGAGGGAGAGAGAGAGAGGTAGAAACATCAATGATGAGAGAGAATCATTGATTGGTTGCCTTCTGCACACCCCACACTGGGGATTGAGCCCACAACTGGGCATGTGCCCTGATCGGGAATCAAACCAGTGACCTTTTGGTGCATGGGACGATGCTCAACCACTGAGCCACACTGGCCGGGCTCATTCCCAATTTCCATGGTCCCTGAGCTTTCACCGGTCGCAGGTCTGTGGAAAGTGCTCGTGGAGCAGCCGGCAGTGTCTGTGGGTGGAGTAGCAGTAGCAGCAGCCGATCCAAGCAGCGCTGCCTTTTCGCTGACACAGCACCCGCTGCTGCTGTCACAGCGGAGGGTGGGACCCTCGGGTCTGCCTGGCTCACCGGTTCCTTCCTGTTTTGTGTCTTGTTCAGGGTGCCAGCGCCTACATCCTGAACTACCTGCTGTACGTCCTGTGGGCCTTGCTCTTTGCGTTCTTGGCCGTCTCCCTGGTGCGCGTGTTTGCGCCCTACGCCTGTGGCTCAGGTATCCCCGAGGTGAGTAGGGGCCGGATTTCCTCTGTGCCGATCAAGAGAACAGCAAACGCTTCCGGAGCACTTGGCCAAGCACAGCTCCAAGCATTTGACATGTATTAACTCATTTAGTCCCCACATCGGTCCTCTGAGGTGGGTACTGTTACTCTTCATTTAACACATGAGGAACTGAAGCACAGAGAGGCTCAGTAACTTGTCCTAGGCCAGTGGTCGGCAAACTGCGGCTCGGCAAACCGTGGCTCGCGAGCCACATGCGGCTCTTTGGCCCCTTGAGTGTGGCTCTTCCACAAAATACTGGCTCCTGCACATGGGCCACGAGGTTTCAGTAGCACTGTACGTGTGCGCCCGCACGTGGTATTTTGTGGAAGAGCCACACTGAAGGGGCCAAAGAGCCGCATGTGGCTCACGAGCCACGGTTTGCTGACCACGGTCCTAGGTCACTCAGCCGGCAAGCTGGCAGCTGAACTCAGGATTTATGCTCTGTACTCAGGATTCATGCGCCATTGCTTCTCAGATGCTTGAAGTCTTATGTTTGCAAAGCACGCATAACCCTCAAAGCCCACGGGAGCAGCTGCATCAGCTGCACATGTGCGTGTGGCCCTGCAGTGGGACGTGACGTGGAAGTGGACGGTAGTGGAGGCTTGTTGCCCAGAAGGTTTGCTGCTGAGTAAACTCCTTTGCCACCATTTGCTCTTGTGGTGACAAGGTCATTGCAATTTTCACAAAACTGAGTTCCACAGAAGGGCCTGCGCTGTGAGCGTGCCCTGGGAGTCAGAGTTCTAGCGTTTGCAGCACTTGCATGCAGACACCAGAGGGACGCCTGAGACTAGACTTCAAACCAGCACGGCCTACTGGGCGGAATAACAGTAATGGAGCTAATTCCCGGAAAGCCCGGAGAGTGAACACTTTAGCCAGGAATCCAAGCAGAGCAGTGCAGTTCTCTTTCGGGTTGGGGCTTCCCGTGCCCCGAGGCAGTGGAGATGGCGAGTTTCAAGATGTGAGCGATTATGGCGACAGACCGGGGACGCACGCTGGGCCCTGCTCCCTGCTCCCTGCTCCCTGCGTCCACACCCTTCTCTGGTGCCGCCAACACTGCTCGGGCCCAGGCGGTTCATGCAAAGGGCCAGAGTCAGTAAAAGGTGGTCGAGAGGAAAGCTTGACATGCCTTGTTCCAGGAACGACAAAAAAATACCCTATGTCATGCTGACTTAAAATTATATATATATATACACATATATATTGATTTCAGAGCGGAAGGGAGAGGGAGAGAGAGAGAAACATCCATGATGAGAGAGAACCATGGATCGGCTGCCTCCTGCACGCCCCCTACTGGGGATGGAGCCCGCAAGCAACCAGGGCATGTGTCCTTGACTAGAATCGAACCTCGGACCCTTCAGTCCGCAGGCCAATGCTCTATCCTCTGAGCCACACCAGCTAGGGCCACGCTGACTTTTAAATCACATATATTTTTATTGATTTCAGGGAGAAAGGGAGAGGGGATAGAAACATTGATGATGAGAGAATCATTGATCAGCTGCCTCCTGCACACCCCCTACTGGGGCTGGAGCCTGGGCATGTGCCCTTGACCGGGAATCAAACCAGCGACCTCCTGGTTCATAGGTTGACGCTCAACCACTGAGCCACGCCGGCCCAGCTGGAAACCTTTTTAAATGCAAATTTAGAGAATACTTTTCTGTGTAAGAAATGCGCTTGTCTAAGCTCTCCAGAGCACATGTGAACATTTGCTCTTGGACTTGGGGATTTAGAGAGAACTGGGCGGGGGGAGGGGGGCTCTTTCCATTCTGTTTGCTTCATTATCAGAACGCTATTGACTATGTAAGACATGTCCCCGAGTGGGTGTTTCATTATAAAACCTGAGCACTCTCTTTCACGGATCTCTTTCCTAGAAAGGGTTTAAACTTCACCCCACTGAGTCACAAATCCGCCCCAGTTCATCTCGTGAAAGTGCTGCTTGATTCGGTCTCTGTTCATTCAGATGAAAGCAAGTGATTGGATTGTAGCATATACTGGGAACGGGTTCACTTTCTTTAGTCCCTAATTTGATCATGACAATTTTATAAAATCATTTTAGAGAATTACAAAATGCCTATTACATTGTTCAATTCACCACGTGTCACGGCTGGCGGAGGCTCAGGTAATTGAGATGTTTGTAATTTTCTAAATGGCATGATGCTCTTAAACTCTACCCTCGGGTCCAAGTCCACATTATGTAACTGCCAAAGAATTAGAGATAATTTTATTCAAGGCAACACAAAAGTGCAGGATTGTGGCAGGCATAATAAAACATCCCTCAAATAAACGGATCTGAGATGCCCAGGGCGCAGGCTCAAGTAGGCCAAGTACGACTAGTTAAAGGCTGGTTTAACCACCACTAGTTTGTCTGGCATTAGAGGGTAGTGGAAGAAATACTACCTGTTTGTGCAGCTAAAAGACCTTCCTCGCGTTCCCTGGGAAGGGTGCCTGAGTTCCTCACACCCGCGTGCCTGCACACTTGCTCTTTCTCCATCAATAATGCTGAGATGAAAATGGTCCATTCACACCCCTTTAAAATGTCAAGGATTGGCTCACTTCATCACCCTCCCCAAATTGGGAAAGGTGACATGATGCCAAAGAGGGTTTTAAGATGATCCCTTAACTATTGGGAAATCAGGAATACCCGTACTACACTTGTCAGGAATGGAGCAGTGACTGGTTCTCTACTGGGGCTGCATTTTATTATTATTGTTTGTTAATCCCCGCCTGAGGATATTTTTCCATTGATTTTAGGGAGAGTGGAAGAGAGAGGGAGAGACAGAGAGAAACATGGATGTGAGAGAAACACATCGACTGGTTGCCTCCTGCACAGGCCCTGAGCAGGGCCCAGGCCGGGGAGGAGCCTGCAACCCAGGTACATGCCCTTGACCGGAATGGAACCCAGGACCCTTTGGTCCACAGGCCGACACTGTATCCACTGAGCCACACTGGCTAGGGCAAGGCCTTTCAATAGTGAACAATTAACAGTTAAAATCAATAGCTACATGGCTCTTTTCAACACAACAGAGGCTAATGTGAACAGGATAAAGTGCCACAAATAAAACAAAACCCTGAGAATTACTTATTTGGCCCTCATTATGATCTTCTACTCTAAGAATAATTAAAATTTACTATGAATTGCACTGTTTCACATTTCCATGAATGTAAGATTATGTTTTTTAATTTTTTCAACTATTTATTTCTTTTTCTTTTTATAATGTATTTCTTATTGTTACTAGTATTACACATATCTCCCAGTCCCCCCTCTACCCCTCCTCCAGGCCTTCACTACCCTATTGCCTGTGTCCATGGGCTGTGTCTATAAGTATATAGGCTCTTTGGCTTATCTCTTCTCATTAAAATCATATGTTAATATAAATGCTGTTAATGTGAAATTATAGCTGAATCAACCCGAAAGCAGCCTCTCCCATGTGATGTAGGGGGCAGGCTCGAGCAAGCCTCTCACGCCTCCCCGCGCTCCGTCCTCTGTTGCAGATAAAGACCATCCTGAGCGGCTTCATCATCAGGGGCTACTTGGGCAAGTGGACCCTGCTGATCAAGACCGTGACCCTGGTGCTGGTGGTGTCCTCGGGCCTGAGCCTCGGCAAGGAAGGGCCACTGGTGCACGTGGCTTGTTGCTGCGGCAACTTCTTCAGCAGCCTCTTCTCCAAGTACAGCAAGAACGAGGGCAAGAGGCGCGAGGTGAGCGGGCTCAGCTCCCATCTGCCGATGGGGCCCCTCCGGTCTCCCCTGCGCGTGCTTGTTTCCCCCTCCTCCTCCTCCTCCCCCCTCCTCCTCCTCCCCCTCCTCCTCCCCCCTCCTCCTCCTCCCCCCTCCTCCTCCTCCCCCTCCTCCTCCCCCCTCCTCCTCCTCCCCCCTCCTCCTCCTCCCCCCTCCTCCTCCTCCCCCCTCCTCCTCCTCCCCCTCCTCCCCCCCCTCCTCCTCCTCCCCCCTCCTCCTCCCCCCTCCTCCTCCTCCCCCCTCCTCCTCCCCCCTCCTCCTCCTCCCTCCTCCTCCTCCTCCCCCCTCCTCCTCCTCCCCCTACCCCTCCTCCTCCTCCCCTTCTTCCTCCTCCTCCTCCCCCCTCCTCCTCCTCCCCCCTCCTCCTCCTCCCCCTCTCCTCCTCCTCCTCCCCTCCTCCTCCTCCCCCTACCCCTCCTCCTCCTCCCCTTCTTCCTCCTCCTCCTCCCCCCTCCTCCTCCCCCCTCCTCCTCCCCCCCCTCCTCCTCCTCCCCCCTCCTCCTCCTCCTCCTCCCCTCCTCCTCCTCCCCCTACCCCTCCTCCTCCTCCCCTTCTTCCTCCTCCTCCTCCCCCCTCCTCCTCCTCCCCCCTCCTCCTCCTCCTCCCCCTCCTCCTCCCCCCTCCTCCTCCCCCCCTCCTCCTCCTCCCCCCTCCTCCTCCTCCCCCCTCCTCCTCCCCCTCCTCCTCTCCCTCCTCCCCCCTCCTCCCCCTCCTCCCCCCTCCTCCCCCCTCCTCTCCCTCCTCCCCCTCCCCCTCCCCTCCCCCTCCCCCTCCCCCTCCTCCCCCCTCCCCCTCCCCCTCCTCCCCCTCCTCCCCCTCCCCCTCCTCCTCCTCCCTCCCCCTCCTCCTCCCCCTCCTACCCTTCTTCCTCCTCTTCCTCCTCCTCCCCTCCTCCTCCTCCCTCCCCTCCTCCTCCTCCCTCCTCCTCCTCCCCCTCCTCCTCCTCCCCCTCCTCCTCCTCCCCCTCCTCCTCCTCCCCCCTCCTCCTCCTCCTCCCCTTCCTCCTCCCCCTCCTCCTCCTCCCCCTCCCCCCCTCCTTCTTCTTCTGTTTTTATTGATGTCAGAGAGGAAGGGAGAGGGAGAGAGAGAAACATCAATGATGAGAGAGATTCATGGATCAGCTGCATCCTGCAGGCCTCACACTGGGGATGGAGCCCACAACCCGGGCCTGTGCCCTGACCGGGAATCGAACTGTGACCTCCTGGTTTACAGGTTGATGCTTAACCACTGAGCCACACCGGCATCCCCTGCAAACGCTTGTTTTCATGAAAGGCCTCGGGCTACACGGAACGCTTTGCCTTGCAGGTACTTTCAGCTGCGGCTGCTGCCGGGGTCTCCGTTGCGTTTGGTGCTCCGATTGGCGGCGTGCTTTTCAGCCTGGAGGAGGTGAGCAGGGCGGCCGGGGCCGGGGCTGCGGGCTGCGTCAGTGGTGAGCTCAGCAGCAGGCTGCCTGAAGCCCTCGGAGGACCGCTGACATGATTCCTGCCGCTCATTAAGGAGCCGCGATGGGGGCTGCTCAGTACGTTTGGAAAATGCCGATATAAATGTGCTGGAAGATTTGCAGTGTCCCCCTTCCTCATAACCAAATTAATGAAGCATTTTTGGTTTTGGCAACGCGGCTACGTCTGTTCCAGGGGCCGGCAAACGTCTGTAAAGGGCCAAAGAGTCACTGTTTGAGGCTTTGCGGGTCTCCCGGGCTGGGTCCCAGCCACTCAGCCCTGCAGGGCGCAGGGAAGCTGCCACAGACACCGCGCCCGTGATCGCGCGTGGCTGCATCCTGACACCACTTTCCTTAGGAGCTAAAGCTGGAGTTTTATATAATTTTCTCGTGTCACAAAAATAGAGTGCTTTTGAATATTTCACATGTCATAAAATAGTCCTTCCTAACCATTTACTTTTTTTAAAAATATGTATTTTATTGATTTTTTACAGAGAGGAAGGGAGAGGGATAGAGAGCTAGAAACATCGATGAGAGAGAAACATCGATCAGCTGCCTCCTGCACACTCCCCACTGGGGATGTGCCCGCAACCAACGTACATGCCCTTGACCGGAATCGAACCTGGGACCTTTCAGTCTGCAGGCCGACGCTCTATCAACTGAGCCAAACCGGCCAGGGCCCTAACCATTTACTTATTAAAAAAATTTTTTTTTTATTGATTTTAGAGCGAAAGGGAAAGGGAGAGAGAGAAACATCAATGATGAGAGAGAATCATTTGTTGGCTGTCTCCTGCACGCCCCCTACTGGGGATCAATCCCACAACCCGGGCATGTATGTGCTCTTGACGGGAATCACACCCGGGACCCTTCAGTCCGTAGGCCTGAAGCCAAACCAGCTAGGGCATTCCTAACCATTTACAAATCAAAAATTTATTCTTAACTCCTGTGCCATTCAGATACATTTGCTGGGCCAGGTTTTCCAACCCTTGATCTACTCTGTTGTCTGTAGAATCTAATTCAGAGGTTTCTTTGCTTTTTGGGGGGGGGGTCTCCATGCCATAAACAGAATTATGATGAAATGTTCTCATTTCTCTTAAAAAATAGCTGAAAAGCACCTTGACTAGTCTCCGTTCTACTGTCAGACACGGAGCCCTTGACATGTCTCTGTTGGTGCATTTGGGTCATAGCGAAACCCGGGTCACTCATGTGCTGCTTGTCCCCCAGGTCAGCTACTACTTCCCCCTGAAGACCTTGTGGCGGTCCTTCTTCGCAGCCCTGGTGGCGGCCTTCACGCTGCGCTCCATCAACCCCTTCGGGAACAGCCGCCTCGTTCTCTTTTACGTGGAATATCACACGCCCTGGTACATGGCCGAGCTCTTCCCCTTCATCCTGCTGGGCGTCTTCGGGGGCTTGTGGGGCACCCTCTTCATCCGCTGCAACATCGCCTGGTGCCGGAGGCGCAAAACCACCCGGCTGGGCAAGTACCCGGTGCTGGAGGTCATTGTGGTGACCGCCATCACCGCCATCGTCGCCTACCCCAACCCCTACACGCGCCAGAGCACGAGCGAGCTCATTTCCGAGCTGTTCAATGACTGCGGGGCCCTCGAGTCCTCCCAGCTCTGCGACTACATCAACGATCCCAACATGACCCGGCCCGTGGATGACATTCCCGACCGGCCGGCCGGGCACGGGGTGTACACGGCCATCTGGCAGCTGGCCCTGGCGCTGGTCTTCAAGATCGTCATCACCATCTTTACCTTCGGCATGAAGGTGAGTGATGGGGGAGGAGGGTGTGGGCCCCCGTGGCCTTCTGGGCTAGTGCCGGCTGGCCGCTATGGAATCGTGCTAAGAGGGAGGGGTGGGCCTGTATTGAATGTTGTCTTGTGCTGGGCTCTGGACCTTCTTTGAATCAACAAGAAACGATGCTTTTGAGAAACAGCCAGCCTCTCAAATAGCTGTTATTTATTTTTAAAAAAATATATTTGATTGATTTTTTACAGAGAGGAAGGGAGAGGGATAGAGAGTTAGAAACATCGATGAGAGAGAAACATCGATCAGCTGCCTCCTGCACACCCCCTACTGGGGATGTGCCTGCAACCAAGGTACATGCCCTTGACTGGAATCGAACCTGGGACCTTTTAGTCCACAGGCCGACACTCTATCCACTGAGCCAAACCGTCAGGGCTCAAATAGCTTTTGATCTCACTTCACAAGTGAAGAAGCCATGGCTCAGAGTATGTTGTTCATCCAGAGACATACAAAGCTTGGCCAACTTTCCTGAAACACACACTTGTGTAACCAGCACCCACGACCGCAAGCAGAACGTTGAGAGTCCTCCTGAACACCCATTTGTTTCCATTACGATTACTTCTGTGTGCGATTTTAAAAAAATATATTTTTACTGATTTCAGAGAAGAAGGGAGAGGGAGAGAGCGATAGAAACATCAATGAGGGGAGAGAATCATGGATCAGCTGCCTCCTGCACGCCCCACCCTGGGGACGGAGCCCACAACCCGGGCATGTGCCCTGACCTGGAGTTGAACCATGACCTCCTGGTTCATAGCTCGATGCTCAGCCACTGAGCCACGCCTACCCGGTCTGTGTGTGATTTTTATGATTTTTTTAAGTCGAAGAAACCAGGTAGGGAGTTTATACTTGAGTGTGTAATGGTCAGGCACAAACCTGAATTTTTGCCTGAGAACAAGGAGTGGTGGACTCCATGAAACAGCTGATGGTCTGCTCTACCTGCTCCCAGCAAAGGGACTGAGCTCGTGTCTGCGGAAGGCCCTGGCCACCCCCTGGTGCCTGCTGGGACAGGCGGTTTTGAAGCTCCAGGGCAGTCAGCGGCAGTGGGAGGAGGGGCAGCTCAGAAAGGAACCGTTTCCTCAGGAATGTCCCACACTCGCGCACCCACACTCAAGAATCCGACTTAACCTGGACTCTGCTTAGAGAGCCACTTCCATCCTGAGACTGATGACAGTCTGGGTCGGCATAGATGCGGCTCCCGCTCAGGATCCAGCCACGTGCAGTCTCCGCCGCGGAGAGCCCGGCGTGCTACCTGCTCACTAGGACAGCGATGGCGAACCTTCTGAGCTCGGCGTGCCAGCATTTGGAAAAACCCTCACTTACCTCTGGTGCCGTGTCACATATAGACATTTTTTGATCTTTGCAACCATAGTAAAACAAAGACTTCTATTTTTGATATTTATTTTATATATTTAAGTGCCATTTAACCAAGAAAAATCAACCAAAAAAATGAGTTCGCTTGTCACCTCTGCCACGCGTGTCATAGGTCCGCCATCACTGCCCTAGAGAGATGAAATGTGTTTCACACCGAAGCAGGAGGCACGCTGTTACCGAGGCCTTTCAGTCCCGTAGTCTCTCTCTTTTTTTTAAAATTTTGTTTTATTGCTTAAAGTATTACAGAGAGTGTTACATGTCTCCTTTTTTCCCCCTTGACCTTCCCCGGCCTCCCCTACCCCCAGTGTCTGTGTCCATTGGTGATGCTCGTATGCATGCATACAAGTCCTTTGGTTGATCTCTTACCCTCCCCTCCCGCCCCCCACCCTCCCCGGCCTTCCCGCTGTAGTGACAGTCTGTTCGATGCTGCTCTGCTCTGTGTCTATTTGTGTTCATCAGTTTATAATGGTCCTTATGATCCATAAATGAGTGAGATCATGTATAGTCTCTGTCTGTGCCGCTCTCACCTGGGTTGAGCCTGTTCTGAATGCTTTTCGGAAAATGGACGTGGTCAGGAGGAGGGCGCTGCCCGCCATGAGGGCCGCGGGCTGCGGGGGCGACTGCGCGGCTGCCCTCGGCTTCCTTCTCCCCGCGAGCCCTCGCAGGCCAACCTTTTCCATTGTCCCGCTGCGGCTTGACATTTCATTTTAAAAGCTAATCTGAAGGACAGGCGAGGGGAGCAAGGAGGTGGTGCGTGTCTCCAGGGACAGCTGTCGCTTTGAATGCTGTTTGCAGTGGGGCTGCTCATTTTGTAACCCACCCAGGCACCCCCACCCCCCGCCGCCCCGCCCGGCTGCTGAAGGCCGGGGCAGGAAAGTGTAAATAAAACGACATTCTCTCCAAGTCACAGTAGCCACGGGGGAGCAGGCGGGTGCAGCCACTTGTCCCACCTTTTCCCTGACCTACTTTGAAGGTGGCACCTCCTTTTAAAATTTATTCATTTATGTTACTCCTCGCCCGAGGATATTTTTCCATTGATTCTTAGGGAGAGTGGAAGAGAAGGGGAGACAGAGAGAAACATTGATGTGAGAGAAACACATGGATTGGTTGCTTCCTGCACGAACCCTGGTCAGGGCTCGAGCTGGGGAGGAGCCTGCAACCAAAGTACGTGCCCTTGACCGGACTCGAACCCGGGACCCTTCGGTCCGCAGGCTGACACTGTGCACTGAGCCACACCGGTCAGGGCAAGGTTGCAGCTGCTTTGAAGACTGAAGCAAAATGCGAGCTTGTCGAGGGGGTCAGTGTGTACTGGGGTGGGAGGCGGGGCTTTGGGGTTCGGACTCCTCCCCTCATGCTTCTTTCTGTGTGTGCTCCCTGGAGATCCCGTCCGGCCTCTTCATCCCCAGCATGGCCGTGGGGGCCATGGCGGGCAGGATGGTGGGCATCGGCGTGGAGCAGCTGGCGTACCATCACCACGACTGGATCATCTTCAGGAACTGGTGCAGGCCCGGCGCGGACTGCGTCACCCCGGGACTCTACGCCATGGTGGGAGCAGCGGCCTGCCTAGGTACAGCCAGAGGCGGGGTGAGGCGGGGTGAGGCAAGGTGAGGCAGGGTGAGGCGGGGTGGGAGGTGCAAGGAAAGGAAGACAGACTGAGCACAAGAGCCAATCTGGGTTAGAGGACTGGCCAGAGGAAGCCATGAGCACTTGCGCTCTCAGGATTGGAGAGGGTGTGCTGCTGTGACAAGTAACCCCCTAAATCCCACGGGCTTAACACACTGAGGCTTAGATCTGGTTCGTGATGGCGGTCGATCCTCATAATTCGTGGATTCCATAATTGGGCATTTGTGTACTTGCTAAAATGTGTTTGTCACCCCCAAATCAGTACCCGTAGGGCTTTTGCAGTCCCTCTCGGGCACTCATAGGTGCAACACTGGAGTGATCTGACATGAGTATGTTCCCCGCTGAACTCACCAAGGTGAAGGTCTGCCTTCTTGGTTCAGCTTTCTCATGGGATACAGATGCCCTTCTTGTGGTCTATCGAGTGCCATGGGATTTGCATTTTTTGTGCTTTTTGTTAATGATTTTGCGTTTTAAAATGGCCCTCAGGCATAGCGCTGAGGTGCTGCCTGGCTCTCCTCATGTGAGGAGCCTGAGATGTGCCTCAGGGAGAAAACACACGTTCAGAAGCTCCCTTCAGGCTGAGTTCAACGTGACTGAGTCAACTGCATCTATTAAATAAGGTGTCTTTGGCCAGAAACACACACAAATGGATTTTGACAAAAATGTTGTGACCACAGGCTCACAGAAGCCTAACCTAGGTCTCCCCTAGGGCAGTGATTAAGAATTTGCTAATTCAGCGTTTGTGGTGACTTTGTAGATCATAACTACTGTGAATAATGAGAATCAACGTGTGTGTGTGTGTGTGTGTGTGTGTGTGTGTGTGTGTAGTTAGCGGAAGGTTCTCTCCACTCAGTCATTCAGGGATCCAGGCTGATGGAGTCTCTACCATCTCGCAGCTGTGCCATCTAGGATAGTGGTTTTCAACTGGGGGTGATTGTGCCTCTCAGGGACAGTGGACAAGAGAGGAGACATGTTTGGCTGTCACACCTGGGGGTGGCGGTGCTAGTAGCACCTACTGGGTGGGGGCCGTGGATGCTGCTAAACATCCTACAGTGCGCAGGACAGCCCCAAGCAAAGAATTACCAGTCCCACGTGTTCCTAGTGCTGAGATCAAGGAGCCTCAGTTCAAGTTCATTGGAAGATTAGAAGTTGGTATGGTTTCTCCTGCTGAATGCCAAGGGACACAAGGCGGGTCCTCTCCTGTCTCTAGCCCCCAAGAGTCTCTGCAGTTTTCCAGCTTTTGGGGTTCTGGAAGGGAGCCCCACTTGCTGAGTGAGAAACCAGAGCCCGCATAGGATCCACTCACCAGAAAGCAAGGCGTGTGGTCCTAGACCAGCGGTCGGCAAACTGCGGCTCGCGAGCCACATGTGGCTCTTTGGCCCCTTGTGTGTGGCTCTTCCACAAAATACCGACTTCTGCGCATGGGCCACGAAGTTTCAATTGCACTGTACGTGCGCGCCCGCACGTGGTATTTTGTGGAAGAGCCACACTGAAGGGGCCAAAGAGCCGCATGTGGCTTGTGAGCCACAGTTTGCCGACCACTGTTAGGTGAATCGACATCCGAGTTGTCCCTCAGTGCAGAAGAGCCCCCAGTCGGATGAGGCTCATGGCTCCCTGATGTAGGTGACAGAGGTCTGAGCACGGGCAGCGCGTAGAACTGTCTCCTTAGAACAGACGCTCTTGGACTGTCTCCTTAGAAACTTGAGTTTCCAGCCAGCTTGTCAGTTTCCACAACCCATGCCCTGCGGAGGGTCTGGGTTGAGCTGGGGACCCCCCTCCTCTCTCGCCTTGCAGGTGGCGTGACCAGGATGACGGTGTCATTGGTCGTCATCATGTTTGAATTAACGGGGGGTCTGGAGTACATTGTCCCCTTGATGGCGGCAGCCGTGACCAGCAAGTGGGTGGCCGACGCCTTTGGGAAGGAAGGCATCTATGAGGCCCACATCCACCTCAACGGGTACCCTTTCCTGGACGTGAAGGATGAGTTCACGCACCGCACGCTGGCCACCGACGTCATGCGGCCACGGCGCGGGGAACCACCGCTGTCCGTCCTCACCCAGGACAGCATGACCGTGGAGGACGTGGAGACGCTCATCAAAGAGACCGACTACAACGGCTTCCCCGTGGTGGTGTCCCGGGACTCCGAGCGCCTCATTGGATTCGCCCAGAGGAGGGAACTGATTCTCGCCATCAGTGAGTAGAGAAGGGGGAGCTGGTGGGCGACTAAAGTGAATGGCAGCCTTCTAACCCCCGCATTCTCCAAGGGGTGGAGACAGCCTACACAGTCAGAAGGCTTTAAGCCCAGGGATCGCACACTTTTTAAAAACATATGTTTTTATTGATGTCAGAGAGGAAGGGAGAGGGAGAGAGAGAGAGAGAAACATCAATGATGAGAGAGAATCATGGATCAACTGCCTCCTGTATGCCCCACACTGGGGATGGAGCCCACAACCCGGGCACGTGCCCTTGACTGGAATTGAACCCAGGACCCTTCAGTTCGCAGGTCGACACTCTAGTCACTGAGCGAAACCAGCTAGGGCTTTTTTTTTTTTTTTAATAGAGAGGAAGGGAGAGGGAAAGAGAGAGAGAAACATCCATGATGAGAGAGAATCATTGATCGGCTGCCTCCTGCACGCCCCCCACTGGGGATCAAGCCCACAACCCGGGCATGTGTGCTGACCGGGAATCAAACCGTGACCTCCTGGCTCATAGGTTGATGCTCAACCACTGAGCCATGCGGGCCGGGCGGATCCCACACTTGAACATATGCTTGTGTCCCTCGGGGATCTGGTTGAAGTTCAGATTTGGATTCCGCTGGTCTGGGGTGCGGCCCAAGGCGCTGCATTTCTCCCAAGCTCCCCGTTAATGCTCTGCGGCTGGTCCCACGTCGCACTGTGAGGGGCAGGGCCTTAGGAGGCCGTTCTTGGCTGGAAGGTGAGCGCCACCTCTGCCAGCAGCTCCCTGGGCTCCAGCCCTGCCGGGAGGCATGTGGTACAGCCTTCCAGAGAACGCAAAGCCGAGAAGGAAGGGATGGGAGAGCCTGAGCCGGCCCGGGCTGAGCTGCTCTCGGAGACAGACTCAGGCAGGCGAACTACTGAGATGGGGAGTTCTTTGCCGCTTGGCTCCACCCAAGCCTTTCGCTTCCCGCTGTGACATGATGTCACATCAGTTCTGTGCGATGCTTTTCCTCCTCTTGTGCGAATTGAAATCAGCTGGGCTGAGGGCCAGGCTGTTGAGTTGGGGGAGGGGAGGGGATGATGCCCAGGTGAGGTGTCCCGAAGATAAGCGGCTCCAAAAAGCAAGCCTGTGGGCCCAGCAGCCTAGCCAAGGCTGCATTGAAGGGGCTGGAGGAGGAGGATTCCAAAGAGATAAGCCTGGGGGGAGCTCCCTGGGGAGGGGGGAGGGGGGTGGGGGAGTCCCAGCGGACCTCCCCATGCAGCGGGGCAGGGAGAGTGAGCGCATCGGTGGTGCCCAGCAGACACGCATGCCATTCCGCTACATGCCTGCCCGTGATCTGCACACCCTCCCAGCGCCTCACTGCAGGCGGGGACCATGATGGGGCTCAGGTTGGCATGGATGACTTTACTAACTACCCCAGCTGCCAGAGTATTTATGAAGTTTGCCAGGGGGACTCGCCTGGGTCTGGTGGCAGAATGCCCTGATGCCAGCACGCCTTCACCTGACAAACCTTTGCCTCGCCCTGCCCTGGGTTAACCATCTCTCAGCTCGCCCTTTGAAGTCCCAGATCTCTTCACGTGTTAAATAGCTTTGAAAATATCTTTAAAGTATCTTCATCAAAGGCTTTATAAAAATAACCTTGGATAAGCTCGATCCTCTAATGTTTGTTGCTCAAACAGGATTACCTCCCAAAGCAACAGCTGACTTTATAGTTTGGACACGGTAGCGCGTTTGTGCTGAGATACTTCTCTTTCTTGTAGGGCAGTGATGGCGAACCTTTTGAGCTCGGCGTGTCAGCATTTTGAAAAACCCTAACTTAACTCTGGCGCCGTGTCACATAGAGAAATGTTTTGATCTTTGCAACCACAGTAAAACAAAGACATATTTTTGATATTTATTTTATAGATTTAAATGCCATTTAACAAAGAAAAATCAACCAAAAAAATGAGTTCGCGTGTCACCTCTGCCACGCGTGTCATAGGTTCGCCATCACTGTTGTAGGTCCTGTCACTTAGCCTTTAGACATCAGTATTGCCTTAGAGAAAATGGGGTTGTTTAGAAAAGCTGTGTAAGCCCAGGCTGGTTTGTTCAGTGGTTAGAGTGTCAGCCCGCAGACCGAAGGGTTGCTCGTTCGATACCTTGTCCTGCTAGGAGGCAAGAGGCTGCAGACGTTTAGAGAATGCAACCTGTAACTCAGCTGCAGGTTCGGTCCCCGGCCTGGGTCAGGGAGCTTGTGGGAGACAACTAGTTGATGTCTCTCTCTCTCTCGTGCTCTCTCTCTCTCTCTCTCTCTCTCTCTCTCTTTCTCTTCCCCCCCTCCCTCTCCATCTCTCTCCCCGCTTCCTCCCTTCCCCTCTTCCTCTAAAGATCAATGGAAAAAGTATCCTTGGGTGAGGATTAAAAAAACCAAGCAACCACGCTGTATAAGTGGGGCTGGGTTTGTTTTAAAATAAGGTGATCAGCCGCCTTTAAGCAAAGGTTGAAATGAAAATCTGAAGTGATAAATGTCACAGGATCCATCACCTGCTGTGCAGCTCGGGCACACCCGCCAGGAGATGGTTTACTAACCCTGCTGCCCCCAGTGCCGTAATCAGGTGGGAGGCAGCAGTTGTCCCCCGCGCTGGAGCCCGCTGCCCGCGCCCCGGGAAGCTGTGTTTGGAATGTCTGAAGGGGCACCACGCCGTGGAAATAACACCTCTGTGCCTTCAACCAGCCGGCCCGGCGGAGAAGCTGCTGTTTGCATGGTGTGTGGAAAGGCTAGGGGTGGCTTCGCTCTGAGCAACCAGGAGAGCTGTTTTCCTGGCCCTGGGAACAGAAGGCTCCCTGGATTGCGGTGGAGACACTCGCGAGCTGCATTTGCAGGATGAGTGTGCCCTCTCGTGACGATGGAAATAGGACACCAGCATTTAGCTGGCACTGACTGCATGCCCAGTCCTCTCCCAGGGGAATGAGGAGCAACGATTATAAATAGATCCGAGGTAGTTTGGCTGAGGAAAGCATGGTGAATAGCGGTCATGTTAAAGATGGTAGCAGCCGCTCCCGGGACATGGAAGTGTGTTTTGATTTTCCGTCTCTCTCTGGACCGCAAGCCACGGCTGCCTCTTGGTTAGAGAGCGAGTCCTTGCACCGCCTGAGAGGTGCGGCCTTCACCACACACAGCAAGTGGGGCGTAGGCGGCCCCCGCTCAGATTCCGGTTCAGGGGACTGTGCCTCTTAGCGCCATTTGCAAACGCGAGGCTTTTCTGTGCTCGGCAGGGCTTTAGGCTCTTCCAGACTTGGGTTCTGCACTTAAGCAAGGACGGCTGAGAGAGGCCCCAGTGAAGCCGCAGCGATGATTAAAGGGATGGAAAGTTCCAGTTATGGGCGAGAGTTAAGGGAACTCGGATTTTTTTTTATCTGGTGGATGATTTAATGATGATTCTCCAGGATGTGGAAGATGCTTACTTGCAGAAAGGGACTAACATCCAGGGCCTAAGAAGAAGATAAGTGTTAGCCCGGCTGGTGTGGCTCAGTGGTTGAGCATCAACCTATGAACCAGAAGGTCACGGTTGATTCCAGGTCAGGGCACTTGCCCGGGTTGTGGGCTCAATCCCTAGTGTGGGGCGTGCAGGAGGCAGCTGATCAATGATTCTCCCTCATTGATGTTTCTTTCTCTCTCTCTCTCTCTCTCTCTCTCTCTCTCTCTCTCTCTCTCTCTCTCTCTCCCTTCCTCTCTGGAATCAATAAAAACATATTTTTTAAAAAGAAGATAGCCGAAACTGGTTTGGCTCAGTGGATAGAGCTTCGGCCTGCGGACTGAAAGGTCCCAGGTTCGATTCCGGTCAAGGGCATGTACCTGGGTTGCGGGCACATCCCCAGTAGGAGATGTGCAGGAGGCAGCTGATCGATGTTTCTCTTTCATCGATGTTTCTAACTCTCTCTCTCTCTCTCCCTTCCTCTCTGTAAAAAATTAATAAAGTATATTTAAAAAAAATAAAAAGAAGATAAATGTCAGATCTGTTGGACAGGCTGTTTAGGGATAAAGAGGTTTCCTCCTGGAAGAACAGCAGTGCCATCTGCTTCTGCTGGAGACTTCTCCATGCCTTAGTAAACCATGGCATCCTAAAATAATCTGCTTTTTCTTCTAAATAGTGTTTACTTTGTTATAGCATCTTGTACTGATCACCACTACAGTTGCTCCCAATTTTACACCTTAACCTTCTTATAAATTACCTGTTTTTATGGAAGCTTTAAGAATTTTTTTTATTGATTTCAGAGAGGAAGGGAGAGGGAGAACGAGAAACATCAATGATGAGAGAGATTCATGGATTGGCTGCCTCCTGCGCGCCCCACACTGGGGATCGAGCCTGCAACCCAGGCATGTGCCCTGACCGGGAATGGAACCTTGACCTCTTGGTTCATAGGTCAACTGAGCCACACTGGCCGGGTCATGCGATCAGTTCTTCATTGAGGTGTGTGGCTTGATCCATTCCCAATGTTCAAATTGGTTATTGAAAGAGATGGGATTCCTGTTGTGTGGACTTCTAGAAAATCAACTGGTGTATGAACGTGAGCAAATAAGTATGTGTTGACTGTCGCCTCGACCTTAGAGCTTCAGGACAGAACCGCCTTGACTTAGGGGAGAAGTGCGCAGTGTGCGTCGCATAGCCTCTCCATTTGAAAACATGTGCCTCATTGTCACCTGCATCTGTGGTGGAATCATCTCCCATTCGATGCAACTAGATTGAACCTGAGCCAAATAATGGGCAGGCATCTGCCCAGCGGACCCCGTGTTCCTCTTTTAAACAGAGACCCCTTTTCAACCAGCCTGACCGGGGTGCTCCCCGCTTCCCATTAGAGCAGTGGTTCTCAACCTTCCTAAGGCCACGACCCTTTCATACAGTTCCTCATGTTGTGGTGACCCCCAATTTCATGGTTACACATTGAACATCATGAAAGCATAGTGATTCATCACAAAAACAATATGTAATTATAGATGTGTTTTCCGATGGTCTTAGGCGACCCCTGTGAAAGGGTCGTTCGACCCCTAAAGGGGTCGCGCCGCACAGGTTGAGAACCGCTGCTTTAGTGCGCTGTACTGCAGTCAATGGCCTCAGCAGGCAGTTGGAGTTTTATTTCTCAAAGAACGATACAGGTGAATTGTAGTCTTTGAGAAAGGAGCCCTGTATTATAGAGGAGACTGGGATTCATTTGAAGGCAAGTCCGCCGTGCATTTTCCCTAACCTCTACCCATGAACCAAAAGAAAGATGAAAATCCCGACAGAAGGAAAGCGGCCTTGGAGAAATAGCTGAGACCGATGGGTTTGTTTCACACGCGACTTAAAATAGCCCGGGTTTGTCGGCGGCATGAAGCTGTGTTCTAATGAGTTCCCGTCCCCCTGCCCCAGCCCTGTCACACGGCCTTGCCTATAGATAGAAATAGGCTAATTGTTACCAGAAGAGTTTTACTATCTTTCGTTGCGATACCCTCAGAGTGGCCCATTTTTAAGAGAGGAGATCCAAGGGGGTGGGCGATGTGGCTTTTCGCAGGGTATTTCCTGGTCCCAAGGGTCATATTTGGGATTTGAGCTAAATGTCTGGGCTGTGAGCCTGGGCTGGTCCCATTAAATTCCTGCTCCTTTCAGGACTCAGTGCCGTTTGGGCCCACTGTACGTCTGTAAAAACCGATGGGGCAGCTAACTGTGGTTTCTTTTTCCTTTTCAAAAATATACTTGTATCGATTTCAGAGAGCAAGGGAGAGGGAGAGAGAGATAGGAACATCATTGATGAGAGAGAATCATGGATCTGTTGCCTCCTGCACGCCCCCTACTGGGGATGGAGCCTGCAACCCGGGCCTGTGCCCTGACTGGGACTCGAACCGTGACCTCCTGGTTCATAGGTCGATGCTCAACCACTGAGCCACACCGGCCAGGCAGGTGTGGTGTTTTGTTATGTCCAACTTCTCCCATGATGAGGTGAAGAAGTGTTAGGAAGACGAGGGTGGAGGGCGGAGGGCGGAGGGTGGAGGGTGGAGGGTGGAGGGCGAAGGGCCTTCTGGGTGCCTGGCGTCCAGGGGAAGCCATGCATCTCCACAAAGGAGGATCCTGCTCAGGCCTGTCTTTCAAGAACTTGGCAGTGAACAGGCGGGTCACAGCAGGGGGACCCTTGCCCAGCAGGCGCCAATTTCAGATGTTTGGCTGAAGCCCCCCATTAAGAATGTGGAGTTGCTGCCCTAGCCGGTGTGGCTCAGTGGATAGAGCGTAGGCCTGCGGACTGAAGGGTCCCGGGTTCGATTCCAGTCAAGGGCACAGGCCTGGGTTGTGCTCTCAATCCCCAGGAGGGGGTGTGCAGGAGACAGCCGATCCATGATTCTCTCTCATCATGGATGTTTCTCTCTCTCTTTCCCTCTCCCTTCCTCTCTGAGATCAATAAAAATCTATTAAAAAAATAAAAGAATGTGGAGGTGCCCCTTGGAGCCCCTTCTCTGCGGTATTCTAGGAGGCGGGAGAAGGGAAGATGTGTACCTGCAGGTCGGGGGGGGGGGGCGGGGGGGAGTAGGGGGAGTTGCTAAGCGAGGGACTGGGTGTGACTTCCGCTCCCGCTGCCCATTCCAGAGAACGCCAGGCAGAGGCAGGAAGGCATCGTGAGCAACTCCATCATGTACTTCACAGAGGACCCCCCTGAGCTGCCGGCCAACAGCCCGCAGCCCCTGAAGCTGCGCCGGGTCCTGAACCTCAGCCCTTTCACGGTCACGGACCACACCCCCATGGAGACGGTGGTGGACATCTTCCGGAAGCTGGGGCTCCGCCAGTGCCTGGTGACGCGGAGCGGGTGAGTGGCCGGGTTGGTGCGGGGGAGGGGGGCTGGGGGGGGGGATGTGTGCAGTGGCGGTGCCCAGACTGGGGAGAGCAGGTGAATGTTCCCAGTAGCGGGCGTGCAGGAGGCAGCCGATCCATGATTCTCTCTCAGTTCTCAGGGGACTCAAGGAGCAGCACGTGGTAGAGCAGTGGTTCTCAGCCTGGGCTGCACATGAGCATCACCTGGGGATCGTTTTAAAATCCTGATTTCTGGGCCTCATCCTTATGAAATTCTGTTTCTTTGTGACTCATGTTGTGGCCCCGCCCCATCACAGAGAAACAGAATTTCCGGATGAGGCCCAGGAATCAGGATTGTAAAAAGATTCCCAGGTGATTCTCATGTGCAGCTGAGGTTGGGAACCGCTGTGGCAGAGGGTGGCGGAAGTCCTGGCGAGAATGCTGAGCAGCTGATGGCAGCTGTGGGAACCTGGTGCCAGGGCTAGTGCGCAGGAAACATGGGAGAAGCTTCCAGGCGGGGCTGCTGTCCGGCCTGAGGCTGCAGGCTCAGCCACAAAGGGGAGGAGCCAAAGAAGGGGGCTTGGGGCTACTTTTCTTTTTTTAAAATATGTTTTTAGCCCTGACTGGTGTGGCTCAGTGGATAGAGTGTCAGCCTGCGGACTGAAGGGTTCCGGGTTCAATTCTGGTCAAGGGCACATGCCTGGGTTGCGGGCTGGACCCCCAGTAGGGGGCACGCAGGAGGCAGCCAATCAATGATTTATCTCCTCATTGATGTTTCTCTCTCTCTCACTCTCTCTTTCTTCTCTGAAATCAATAAAATATATTTAAAATAAAATGTTTTTATTGGTTTTAGAGAGAGGAAGCGACAGAGGGAGAGAGAGAAACATCGATGATGAGAGAGAATCATGGATGGGCTGCCTCCTGCACGCCCCACACTGGGGATCGAGCCCGCAACCCAGGCATGTGCCCTGACCAGGAATCAAACCCTGACCTCCTGGTTCATAGGTCAATGCTCAGCCACTGAGCCACACTGGCCGGGTGGGGTTGCTTTTCTACCACCCTGTTGCCCTTGACTCAGGGAGAAGGCGCAGCCTGGCCCGCGGTAATGTGACATATACATTCCTCAATCATGGTGCTGATCATATGCCGGGGCTCGTGGGAAAGACAGGGTTAGGGGCACAGCACCAAAAGCTTCGTCAGTGACACGTTAAGAAAAAGAGATGGGAGGTAATGAAGACGGTAGTACCATTTCAGACACAGTAAGTGGTTAAGAAATATGTCAGTATGACAAGACATATGTCACTTGGCCTTGAGGTTGCCCGAGGTTGGCTCGTGGACATGGGTGTCTCGAAGGCCACGGCTCGCGGGCATTTGGGTGCCCCCGGGCCCGGGCCCCGCCGGTGCTGCGTGCGGCTCTCACCTGCACTCTCGTGGATGGAATCCCCAGAGGCAGAGGTGAAGTTCGCATTATGCTCAGCCTGTTCCCTCATTTGTCAGCGTGTTCCACGCTTTCAACACCAGCGTTATCGGAGGGCTGAGGCGTGGCGGCCCTGGCATGGTCTTTGCCAGCAAATTCCTCCGCTTTCTGTTATGCCAGCCGAGCAGATTGGAGGGTCATGATGGTGTGGGAGGTGCCGTGCCCTGAGGGCCAATGTTTGGGCTCAGAGGCGCACCCCAAATTCCATGGCCTCAGAAGCTTGGCAGGAGGAGGAGGAGGTCGGCTCAGTCAGGGTTGCCTGGAACCTAGGGTCGTCTGCCCAGCTCATTCCTTTATGGGCAGCGGTGGGGAACGTCCGGCCCTCGGGCCATATGAGGCCCGTGAAACCATGGGGTCTGGCCCTCCAAGGCATTAGGGGTGAGCTCATTCAATGTCTGACCAGATAGAGCAGGCTCATGTTTAAGGTGATGATTTTGTAGGGCCCGAGAATGATGATACAAATCTCCCCGTGGCCCTTGGCAGGAAAAGGTTCCCTACCCCTGCCTTACGGGCTGGGGCCGGGGCGGGGAGTGGGGGTGGGGGATGGGTTGTGGAGACGTTGGTCCCCTGAATATAGCTCAGGCCCCTGTAGCTCCATAGGCTGCACTCTCTATCGTAGTTCACATTTCCCGGGCCACACTGCGGAAGTTGAATTCAGCACTTCTCACCCCTGGTGGTGCTGCCCCCCAGAGAGATGGGGTGTCACAGCGGGGAGGAGGGCGTGCTGCTGGCATCTGCTGGCATCTACAGTGCACAGGGTAGTCCACACATCAGCAAAGAGTCATCCGGCCCGAGATGTCACCGGTGTTCCAACTGGGTGACCCCACACTGGATGCCAGAGAACAGCCGAGTGAGCGGGCCTTGCCCAGGCGACCTTCTCCCCACTCCTGCCCAGAGCGGCCGGGCTCCGAGGGGCTGCATTTGCTCCCTGACCCGGAGAGCTCCTAGCGACAGGACCAGCGTCCCCCCCACCCCCACCCCGGCTCTGACACAGCTACGGGGTGTCTTGCACGTGGGAGTGGCGATCAATATGGAACAAATGAACTACTGTTTGAGGCTGGAGATTCTTTTAGCTGTGACTTTTTAAAAATATTTTTATTGATTTCAGAGAGGAAGGGAGAGCGAGAGAGATAGAAACATCAATGATGAGAGAGAATCATTGGTCAGATGCCTCCTGCACGCCCCCTACTGGGGATCAAGTTTGCAACCCAGGCATGTGCCCTTGACCAAAATCGAACCTGGGACCCTTCAGTCCACAGGCCGAGGCTCTACCCACGGAGCCAAACCGGCTAGGGCTTAGCTGTGACTTTTTAAGGAACTCAGTGGTCCTCAAACCTGAGTGTGCATCTGAATCTCTGAGGATTGAACCTCCAGCTGAAACCCAGGCCCCAGGAACAGGCCTGGGTGGGGGGCGGGGAGCGGAGAATGTCTATTTCTAACCAGCCCCCAAGGGCTGTCGCTGGTCGGGGGACCCCACTTTGCAAAACACTGAAGCCCATTTATGTACTTGAATTTCCAGCGCTCGGTATAAATACTACTGTGATCACTCGTGTCGTCTCAAGTGGATCGCAGTTTCTCTTTCCCTTTAAAATAATAATCCAATGTCAGTTATCCTCGGAATTTCCAGCGCCGGTGGGAATTCTGCCCCGAATGCCCGCTCGCACCTCGCGGAGCCCCCGAGGTTTCCCTGTGAAGATCTGGGCGCTGAAATTGGCTCCGAATGTTCTGCAAGAAAACAAAATCGCACTCTCTCCCTCTCTCCCCCTCTTGCTCTACATATTTTAAACAAACACAGATGCTGATACGTTAGTGCTGGCAAGGGGGCCTGGTGTGCGGGCCTTTCATCTCCGGCTCGCGGCCAGGGCAGGCCTCTCTGAAGCCAGCGCGGGTTTTGATTATTCTGTCGCCATGCGCTTTCCTTGCTCGGGGCCGAGAGAGCCCAGCTCATCCCCTGCGCCAGCAGCAGCCACAGGATTCCTCAGGGCCCGGGGTCCAAGGTCTTTGGGAAAGCAGACCGGGAACCAGACAAGTCTTTGTCCCCTGAATGCCGGCGTCTAGGAAGCCTCCAGGGGCCAAGAGTGACTCGGGGTGGGCTTTTCCGTCCATGGGAGCGAGGAAGGAAGGACATGCAAGCCGGGGAGATGGTGTCAGCGGCCCCAAGTCCTGCTGGGTGGCCTCCTCGGAAGAGCTCAGTGCCTCCAGCGGATAGATCGGCCGTTTACCAGTCACCGGACTCACTTGAACTGCTACCCCAAGGGGCTGGAAGTGTAAGCTCTTGATGTAAATGAAATAGGACATTTCCCGGCTCTGCAGATCCGTGCCGGCTTTGATGTCGCCTCCTTCCGGGTGGCTGTGCGGTGTCCTGTGATAATGATTGTCGCGGGCCCGGGCCCCGTTGATGCCTGCACCCCAGGCACCCCAGGCACCCCAGGCAGCTGCTGCGTGTGTGTTTCCCCAGCACCATCGCACCCGGCATGACTCTCAGACATCGTAGCCCCAGAGCTCAAAGGGGAGGTTGTCAGGACTGCTTTAGGCAGATGCCTGATCTTTGATGCTGTCTCCAGGGTGAAGATAAGGAAATACAAACCAGGCTTTACAGACGTGGGAGGGACGTGGGAGGCGCGCGCGCACGCGCGCGTGTGTGTGTGTGTGTGTGTGTGTGTGGTGTGTGGTGTGTTATAGTAGAGTTCTCAGCACTTTGCAAACACTAACAAGTCATTTTTTTCCAAGCAGCATTGTTTTAGTCATCGTCCTGAGCATGTTTTGGACAGAACTGGAGAAGGCTCAAAAATGTTTAACAAGTAAAGCCAAGGAGCTCATCTTAAGGAACATGCTGAATTGTGTCCTCCCCGCACCCCAAATTCTTGTGCTGAAGCCCCGACCCCCCAGTGTGACTGTATTTGGAGGTGGGGTCTTTAAGGGGGTGATTACAGTGCAATGAGGTCATAAGAGTGAGGCCCTCATCTGATAGGACTGGTGTCCTTAGAAAAAGAGGAAGACGCACCGGGGTTGCTGGGACAGAGAAAAGGCAGGTGTCTGCAAGCCACGGAGAGAGGCTGCTGCAGAAACCAGACCTGCCAGCACCTTGACCTTGGCCCTCCAGTCTCCAGAACTGTGAGAAACTAGGTTTTGTTGTTAAGCCACCCGGTGTGTGGTGCTTTGCCATGGCAGCCTGAGCAGGCTCAGCCAGAACTCGGACTCAGCTTGGCAGAGTCAGTATAACAGCATTTTGCTTTCTGGGGAACCATCAGTTGGACTGCATTTGGATCAATTTCAGAAATGTATTTAAAGTACCATATGAACATGTGAAAGTCAAGTAGCTCTAAACAGCTAAAATGAAAAGCAACATTGTCCAGCCGGCGTGGCTCAGTGGTTGAGTGTTGACCTATGAACCAGGAGGTTAAGGTTCAATTCCTGGTTGGAGCATATGCCCGGGTTGCGGGCTCCATCCCCAGTAGGGGGTGTGCAGGAGGCAGCCGATCCATGATTCTCTCATCATTGATGCTTCTATCCCTCCCTCTCCCTCTCCCTTCTTCTCTGAAATCAATAGAAATATATTAAAAAAACAACAAAAAAAAACCCCACCACAATTCCTGGCTTTATCCTTCTTCACAATCCCCTCCTCTCAGGCAACCCCTCCCCCTCCAAGGGTTTTGTTTTCTTTAATTAATAGGCTCTATTTCTTAGAGTGGTTGTAGGTTTGCAGAAAAGTTGAACAGAGAGTATAGAGTTCCCATATTCCCTCTCTTGTTCCTTCAGTTTCCCTTCTTAACATCTTCATCGGTGGGTTATATTTGTAGCCATTGATCTATCGGTCCAGTATTAGTAACTAAGGTTCATAGTTTGCATTAGGGTTCACTCTTGGTGTTGTACATTCTGTGGGTTTTGACAAATGGAGAATGACATGTACACACCATTATGGTATCACACAGAGTAGTTTTACTGTCCTGAACACTCCACCTTCCCACTTCCCCTGGCAACCGCTGATCTTTTACAGTCTTCCTAGTTTTTCTTTTTCTTTTTGTTGTGTCTTTTTTTTCTTTATTGATTGAGGTATTACATATGTGTCCTTCCGTCTCCCTAGTTTTGTCTTTTCCAGAATGTCGTAGAATTGGAATCACACAGCCTTCTCAGATGGGCCTCTTTCTCTTAGTATGCCTTTAAGGTTCCTCCATGCCTTTACCTGACTTGATAGCTCATTTCTTTTTAGCCCGAACAATATTCTATTGGGGATGTTTGTTTAAAATACTTCCCTGCCTCCTTTTTGTTTGTTATTTGTGACACATATTTTTTTAAGAGTCCAGACCAGTAGTCTCACATTTTGAATATGTTTGATTGCTTCCTCATGGTTTGATTTGGTTTAAGTGGTTTTTGGCAACATTTCAAAGTAGATGATGTCATGATGTCAGCCTTTCCGACTTTGTTGGTGATAAGCTCCATCACTCGGATGGGATGCTGATGGCCGGAACCTTGCTTGGGAAGGGACATTTTTCTCTTTGTACGTCATCGGTGGCCGGATCCTTTGAGACCATGTGAATTTTCTGGTTTCCAGCAACCATTTACCCAGCAGTTTTGGAATTCATTGATGATAATTATTGGCTAACCTCATTATTACATTGGGGGTGCAAAATACTGGTTTTCTAATTCTATTCCGCTCTCTACATTGTTTTTCATTTTTTGGTTATGATAGTCATGACGCTGTCTTTCAGTGTTTTGTCACCCATGTGGTCATTATTATTTTTGCTTAGCATGCTTCCAAAGGCCCTGTTGGCTCTTTTCCTCTCTCCTGAAGATGCTCCCATGAGGGGGAGGGGAAGAGGTAGTACCTGCTGTCTCCCCTAGTGTGACAGAAGGAAAACTAACACAATAAATCAGTCACTTTTTTAAGCTCCAGTGTGATCAGGGACAAAAGTCAGAATTCTGGCTTGACAGTTTCACTAACCAGTGTGCATCTCACCAGATGTCACTGACTTGGACACTGCTCTGAATACTTGAATTCCCTTTGAATATTTACTTTCTATTAGTAGCAGATGAGTTTGAGTTTGACTAATTTGGCTTTACTTAGATAAATGACAGTGTATTACAATTGTGCTTTCTGATTTTTGTGTGTCTTCATCATTTTACACAGATGCAGAGAAGCCTGTCATTTAATAGCTGTCCAGTGTCCCGGTGTCCTGCCATAGTTCACTTCTCCATTCCCCTTTTCCTGGGTATGATGGAGCCACAGTGGGCAGCATTTTGCAAACGAATTTGGCTATGGAACTTCTTTTCTCCAAAGAAGTTGTGTACATCCCCTTCTTTCAAGCCCTTCACTGTACCTAGAGGGCATGACTTGTTCCAGCAGGTGGCCACGTAAATATTTAACAGAATCAAGAGTGAGGCAAGGGCTGTCGTGAATGGTTGTCCAAGTGTGTACAGCATATTCTAGGGGCACTCGTGCATTGCAGTGTTTGTGAGCAGTGCCCCCTGGAGTTGTGCAATGCATTGTCTAGGTGGCCCAATACAAGCAATCCTGGGAGGTGGTATTGTTTCTGTAAGTTGAAAGCAATGGCATTTTGGAAGAGGCGGTAATTTACATATATGGTCAGAGATGAATGTCAAACTTTCCCCTTCTAGTAAGATAGATTTAAAATAGAATCAGTTGTTATACTTAAAATACCTTATACTTGGGCCCTGGTCAGTGTGCTCAGTGGTTAGAGTGTTGGCCTGAACACCAAAGGGTCTTGGGTTCAATTCTAGGTCAAGGGCACATACCTGGGTTTCAGGTTTGATCCCCAGGCCCAGTCTGAGCACGTGTGGGAGGCAAACAGTTGATGTATTGATGTTTCGCTCTCTTTAGCTCTCACGCCCCCCGCTCCACTCTCTCTAAAAAAAAAAAAAAAAATCAATGAAAAAAATATCCTTGGGTAAGGATTAAAAAAAACAAAACCTTATGGTTAGAATTTCCATGGTGTGGGCAAGTTTTGACAGTGGCTTTCATAAGCCCTTTTATTGTATTGATTATAGTTTTAAAATTTAGGAGTGTATATCAGGCATCGTATGTAGGTTTACTGCTGTAATAAACAAGTTTGTAATCTCCGTGGCCCGATGTGTCAGGTTTATTTATCTCCCGAGTCATATCCAGTATCAGTCGCAGCAGGCGTGGGGTCTGCAACACAGTCATTCCAGGACGCAGGTCTTTGAATCTGGTGGCTCCTTGTCAATCCCTTGTGACCTCAGAGTCCTTCACTGCTCCTCTGCCTCTGCCTGGCAGTTGAGGAGAGAGAGTGTGAGGAAATGTGTGGGCGGCCGGGAGGGGCACCTCTCATGTCTACCCATACTCACTCCATTGGCCAGGCTCACTCAGCTGGCTGCACACACCCGCAAGGGACGCTGGGGAATGTCGTCTCTCGGTGTGCCCAGGTGACAAAGGCACTGGTGTTCCGGGAAAGGCATGAGTCGGTATTGCGAGGTTGACCTCTTTTCTCTATTTTGTTTCTTCTCCAGGAGACTTCTTGGCATCATCACAAAAAAGGATGTTCTGAGACATATGGCCCAGATGGCAAACCAGGACCCTGAATCCATCATGTTTAATTAGAAACAAGATGGCAGTCGTTTTGAGAAAAACACAACTGTGTCATTTTAAAAGAAGTAAACAAGTGATATGTTATTATCCTAATGAATGACCCAGAAGCTTTGTTTGAAAGGAAGGGAAGAAGGATGAAACGTTTGTTAAAAAAATACACCAATGAGTAGGCATTTTATAGCTTTAACTCCTTATGAGTTTCAAATCGTGTTTGTTAATGAATTTACTAACTGCTACGGGGGCATGTGGGTGGGTGTGAACGATGGAACACAAATGCCGAATCAAGAAATGTTTGCCCTTCTGTTCAAGGCTGGTGTTTCTGAAGCTTTGAGTCCAAAAGGCAGGGGGGTACCAGGGTGCCAGTGCCCTTATTCATTGGTTCCTGAGGTTTTGCTGCTATGTTAGTGAGTTGGACTAAATGTATTTGCACTTACTTTGTTGGAAAAGGAAAAGAATTTAAATGTGAACATAGTGAAAGCTGCAACTATGGGGTCACGCATGAACATCCCCTTTCTTGCTCCTGTTCTCAGTCTAATTTGCTTAGCCATCAGTTTCTAAACCAACATCAGGATCACGTGTTATGATGAGTCTGAAGAAATCATTTCTCTATGCAAGACCAGCACCTTGGGCCAGCCCGGCGGACCATTGGAGCGTTTAGTGCTGCACTGTATTCCCTTCCAGGCAAAGGGATTCATCCTTATTAGGAGAATGTACTCACCCAGTCACCGATTCGCATCCCCATTGCATTTGCTTCATTTATTTATTGCTGTTGCCTGTGCATTCTTACATATTGATCAGTCCAGCCCTTTCCATGGGACACATCCTATATGCTGCCAGCTCGGCGCACGTGTGCGTCAATTTCCGAATAGCCTAGACAGCAGTCAGAGCAGGCTACCCAGTGCGACTACTTCTTTTTCTTCTCCGATCTTATTAAATACGCTGCAGAGGGGGTGAGGCATATGACTTCTCAGTGGGAACTCCTCCAAATGGATTGCAAGCGAAATACCAAATTGATTCTAAATCTGTTCCATTCTCTTCTCTGTAGGATGCAAACCGCCCAGCTTTAATGTGTAAGCATGCACTCTCATCCCAGCGATCAGAGCACAGAAGGGCAGTTACATCCTAGACAGCCAGTTTGAGCACTGGGCATCTTCGTAATGAGGCAGTGATTCCTTTAGGCAGGACTTCTGTCCTTCCTGCGAGCAGGAGTGAAGCTGGTGTTTTAGGTCCACTGTGATCAGCGTGAGTAAGAGTTACCCCGTTCGCTCTTTCTCTTTAGCCTTCGTTCTTCCCTTTTCACTGAGTCATCCTCATCCTTGTCAATCTCATCATTGGGTATTGATGTGCCAGGTGTGCATTTGGCTGCAAATCATAGGAATCCCAATGAACAGTGACGAGCTGAGTAGGAAACCTGGGGTTGGGCACTCAGGACTCTCATATCATCGAGGGTCTACACCAGTGATGGCGAACCTATGACACGCGTGGCAGAGGTGACACGCGAACTCATTTTTTCGGTTGATTTTTCTTTGTTAAATAGCATTTAAATATATAACATAAATATCAAAAATATAAGTCTTTGTTTTACTATGGTTGCAAATATCAAAAAGTTTCTCTATGTCACACGGCACCAGAGTTAAGTTAGGGTTTTTCAAAATGCTGACACGCCGAGCTCAAAAGGTTCGCCATCACTGGCCTACACTCTTTGGTATGTTTTCTAACATCCTTTGTCCTTTGGTTTATTGCCTCACAGTCACAAGCTGGTTACTGAACTGCCAGGTGCCATGTCTGTTTTCTAAGCAGGAAGAGGCAAGTAACAGGTGCAGTGCTAATCTCAAGAAAGCACAGCTCTCCCAGAGATGCCCAGCTTTCCTCATTGGCTAGAATTCTGTCACGTGGCCCCCACAGCTGCACGGGAGTCTGGGAAAGACAGTGTTTAGCAAGGCGTGACTAATATTTCAATTCTCTTAATGAGAAAGGGGGGGTTGGTTCTTGGGAGGGAAGTGGTGTCTGCTGTGTTGGATGCCATCATTGTGTCCCTGTCACTGTCCTCCCCATCCTCTTTACCTTTGCTTGCCGAGCCTCTCTGAAGACTCTCTTCTAACCTTAGAGTTCCTGCTCCCTTTTGGATGTGACAGAGAATTCCCAATCAGAATCCGTCATTTCTTAGCCCCAATAAAAATGTCCATCTCGGATAAAAACCTAGCTAACAGTGGGCTTCTATGAGAACTTCTAGTTGATGTGTTTAAAGTTTGTCAGATCATGCTGCCAAACGATGGAAAATTTGTTTCGGGAATTGCCCCTCCAAGATCATATCAGATAGCCACTTCAGTGTGGAAACACTCCGTCTGCCGTAGAGAATTCAGTGTTCCTTCTTATAATAGAATGAACTTTGTTATCTCATTCACAGCACGTAAGTATTGAGCAACAGAGTCAAATATGAGTGTTGTTATTGGGTTTCCATGGAACAAATGCAAGTGAAGCCGGATTTTCCTGGACTTGAAATTCTAGGATTGCCTCACATAATTCCCCTCTTACTCCCACGTGACCTCCCCACAGAGCATTAGTCATAGCCGGGGTGTAGATAGTCCCGGATGCCCTTTCAGCTGAAATAAGGAGCTGCAAAAGGGGCCACGAAACAGTGGACAGCCAGCCAACGGTCAGTGACACCGAAGAATGGCCTCCTCTTCCATCCGAGGCCATGGGATGAGGGGCTAGTTGACTCTGGGCCAAGGTCACCAAGGGGAGTTGTGTGTTTCTCCCCAGTGCTTAGCGCAGGGATGTCTATGGATTCTCGGGGAACAGTTGGAACTGGTTCTTGACCTCAATAGCCTAACCTTGTTTCCCTTCATAAGTTGAACCGCCAGTGAGTTGTGGAGTGCAGGCTGGCCTCAACTAAAGGCCAGGGTCAGGCAGGCAGGTGCAGGTCAAGGACGGCGTGTTTGCCATGGGGACCACCAGAGCCAGCTGCCTTCCTCCCGGAGCCTGAACTCCGCCCACCGGTCACTCCTTGTTAACAAAGCACGTGTGTGGGGATTGGGACGGTATTGCCTGTAACCAAATGCAGAACTCTGACACTTTCCCAGGTGATCTGATGAGCAAGATGCGCAGACTGGGCTGTGGAGATGGAATCGGCCCTTTTTAAAGGAATGCTTTTGTTTCCTTTTTCCAGAACCAAAGGCTTTAGACCAGCGGTTCTCAACCTGTGGGTCGCCACCCCTTTGGTGGTCGAACGACCCTTTCACGGGGGTCGCCTAAGACCATCCTGCAGATCAGATATTTACATGACGATTCATAACAGTAGCAACATGACAGTGATGAAGTAGCAACGAAAATAATTTTATGGTTGGTCACACCATAAGGAACTGTATTTAAAGGGCCAGAAGGTTGAGAACCACTGCTTTAGACATTTGTACAACTTACTGGATTCTTTCAGAATCAGTTTTTTATGTAAATAAACCTGAACACCCAATGCAAAAGGTGTTCTCTAACCAGGCATGTCGGCCTCTCTGTTGCTCTCCCTGTTCCTAAGGACTATGCCGCAGAGTCAGACACCAAATAAAGTGTCCCCAAAGTGGCACGGGGAGTCCTTGTTTATTCAGCGCGTTCCCTGGGAATGCAGGTGTGTGCATGGCCCATGGAGAAAGGGGACACGCCTGAAGCAGAGCAGCGTTCGGTGTTTGCTGTTCCTTTGAAGGAGGGAGCCCTAGCCGGTGTGGCTCAGTGGATAGAGCGTCAACCTGCGGACTGAAGGGTCCTTGGTTCGATCCTGATTGAGGGCACATGCCCAGGTTGCAGGGTTGATTCCCAGTGGGGGGCATGTAGGAGGCAGCCGATCAACAATTCTCTCTCATCATTGATGTTTCTATCTCTCTCCCTTTCCCTTCCTCTCTGAAATCAATAAAAATATATTAAAAAAATAGAAGCAGGCAACCTGAAATTTCTTCATCCAGTCCTTCCCAAAAACCTTATAGCAGCGGTTCTCAACCTGTGGGTCGCCTAAGACCATTGGAAAACACATCTATAATTACATATTGTTTTTATGATTAATCACTATGCTTTCATTATGTTCAATTTGTAACCATGAAAGTACATCCTGCATATCAGATATTGACATGCCGATTCATAACAGTACCAACATGACAGTGATGAAGTAGCAACGAAAATAATTTTATGGCTGGGGGTGCCCACAACATGAGGAACTGTATGAAAGGGTCGCGGCCTTAGGAAGGTTGAGAACTGCTGCCTTACAGAGAAGACAGGTCACTGGCTACATGCTTGGCCCTGATGAGTCACAGACACTGAAAAGCTTTGAGCAGTTTCTTCACGCAGGTGAGCTGTTACTTTAAATGATCAGCACGTGCAATGCTGCTCCGCGTTCGTTAGCAGGTGCTGGGCTGGAAGAGGAGAACCGAGATGCAGAACGGAATCACTCATGGTCACAGGACACGCCTTCCCTTCCTTTGAATTCCTCTGGGCACTGCTTTATTGGCCTCACTTCCAGCCGCCGGTGGTGCACAGGGGGGCAGCCTGCGCCCCTCCCTCGGGGAGCATGAGGTGGTCATGGCGATGTCTGCGCTGCCCTGGGTGTGCTGGGAATGAGCCTCCGTGTGACTTTTACGAGGTCCATTCCCATTTGGTGTTGGAACAACCACGAAGCATTTTTTTTTATTGTAACACTGTGTGTAAACGTTGGCACCTTATTAACAATTAAGTATTTGAACTATATTTAAAAAATATATAACAACACAGTCCCCAAGAAGCATGTAAATGAAGGAGATACTGATGTCACAGCTTTCTGCCCAAGGGAACCTCTGGTGACCCCGGAAAGGCGATCCCGGTGACGGCTGAAGTATCTGGCCAAGTTAAAGACCTGGTATTCACATTGTCATGCACGGTTGTGACACTAGCTCGATCAGCTTTAAAATCGCGTGTTCTTAGCCTGGGGGTGATGGCCAAGTACAAATTCATACGGGGCTATACATTTCCAAGGATGGGGTGGGACCACTGTCCCAGGCCACCTGGGGGAGCCTGGGGGCACAGCTTGGATGGTCTAACATTCATTCTTTCAACGGAAAAAAAATGTATTTATTACTTTGGGAACCATAGGATTTGAATTATGTCCTTTCCCACCAGTTTTATTTTTTAATTTAAAATTTTTGACTTCACAGAAAATTTGAAAAAAGAAAACAGCACAAAGAATGCCCACGTACATTTGACCTAGAGGAGGCAGAGAGAGGAGTCCCCTCCAATGAAGGGAGAGAGCCAGCCCTAGGCACAGCTTGGGGGAGACATCCTCAGCAGAGGGACAGCAAGTGCAAAGGTCCTGAGGTGGGAACAGGCCCAGCCTGCTGGGGGGCTGCCGAGGGTGAGACGCTGCAGGATGTGTGGTCCTTGGGAAGGAGGGGGGTTGGGGAAGAAATTGGTTTTGTTTTTCCTCGTGGGGAAGGGTAGACACAAGTAGCTGCTTCCAGGTCCTGTAGGGCGAGGTAAGGACTCGGAGGAATGACTGATTTGATCTGCGTTGCACACGAACCATCCGGCCGTCATATGACAAGACTAGAAGCTAGGAGGCTGTTGCCAATAGGTGAGTTATGATGGAGGCTTGTCCCAGAGTTCCGGAATTCCAGATATATTTCCAAGATGGAGCTAACAGATTTGTTGGTGGAGTGGCTATAAAATGGCCCAACTAAGTTGCCATTTACTGGGATGGGCTAGACTAGGTGAGCAGCTGCGTTTTGGAAGAGCTACATTGGAGAGAGCCATTGGACACTCAAGTCCAGAGTTCAGGGGAGTCATTGGGGTTGGAGACATACATCAAGCCATTGCATATCAGTGGCATGAAAGCCACGCCTGCAGACTTCTGTGGGATACAAGCGCAAGCAGAACCAACATGTAACAGAATCTCAATTTTGCATTGTCAGGGAGTTACACTGCCCAAGACATCTGCACTTGAATCCCAGCTCCTTTGCCTCTTGGGTGTGTCGGTCAAAGGGATTGAAGCTCCTTGAGTCTGCATTTCCCCATCTCTGTATGAGCTACTGCTCTCGACCAGCGGCACGGCTATGAGGCTTAAGTGATGTAATCATTGTAAAGCACTTGGCTTGGAATAGACCACGCACATGGTAGATATTATCTTCTCATGGTGTGAAGCCCTCCCAGTAGCTTTCATCGGAAATTAATGAATTTTATGTTCTTTTAAAAATATATATATATATTTTTATTAATTTCAGAGAGGAAGGGAGAGGGAGAGAGAGAGAAACATCAGTGATGAGAATCATTGATCAGTTGCCTCCTGCATGCCCCCTACTTGGGATTGAGCCCGCAACCCAGGCATGTGCTCTTGACCCGAATCAAACCTGGGATCCTTCAGTCTGCAGGCCAACGCTCTATCCACTGAACCAAACCAGCTAGGGTGAATTTTATGTTCTTAAAGGACACATTACACTTTAGTGTAATTGTAAGACTCCCTAACACTAGACACAGATTGGACTGACCAATTGCTTTAGTTTCCAATTCTTTCTGAGGCAATTTTTCCAAAAATCAAAATGAAATAAGCAAACTCACATCTCTTACGGGGTGTGAAAAAAACAACAAACAAAACTTCTCTTCGACTCCACATTAATGGGAAATTATTAGAAAAGAAACCACTTGATAGGAAATTCCATTTCTCTGTAGCGTTGTACTAGCTTGGAGAACAGAAAAGCACAAATAGGCGAAAATACTGAACTCTTGATTAGCTTAAAATTTGGAGCAACAGTTCATGAAACACAAGACTGTGTGTAACTTGCTTATTTTCAGCAACCCCATACCCACTACACTTCCAGACAGAAAAATCTCACCGGCATCATGTGGGGTTAGAAATGTCTCATTAGTAACGCTCGTGAGCCTTTTGTGGGCTTTGGATATTTCCCTTCAACACGATGTAAAAACCAAAAGGGGAGCCCGGCTGGTGTAGGCCAGTGGCTGAGCATCGACCTATGAACCAGGAGGTCACCGTTAGATGCCTGGGTTATGGGCTCGATTCCCAGTAGGGGGCGTGCAGGAGGCAGCCCATGAATGATTCTCATCGTTGTTTCTCTCTCTCTCCCTCTCCCTTCATCTCTGAAATCAATACAAATATATTAAAAAAAAAAAAAAACAGAAGGGAGAAGAAACAAACAGGATTTGTCCGAAAGGTGACAGCTCGTCAGGCGTACTTCTGGGCGCTTAGCTAGAGCAACCGCATGGCCTTGCAAAGAAACGTGTGGTTGGGCAGCTTTTTCGTGGGCGTCCGGGAGTTGAGACGGGACCAGATGACAGTCCGCCCAGCACAGGGGCTTGGCGGGCCTGTTGTCCCAGCTCCCAGTTCACTGCTCGTCAGCTGGCTAGAACGGAGCTGCCATCTGCGAAGGCAGACAGGGAGCAGCCATTTGTGGCAGTTTCTTCACAATTGCACTTCGTCAAAGAAACAGTTTTTCTCCTTCCGAATGAGCAAGAGCCACAAGCACCTTGGGATTTCCAACCCCCAAGCCCAGGGCTGGGCTCACGGGACGGAGGGAGCAATTGCCCTGTGCTGCCGGCGCTGGCGGTGGAGCCCACACGTCCGAGAGGAAACAGCCGCCCGCCAGCCACACAGATTGGGTCCGAGAATAAAGCACATCCCTGAGTTCCCGGCGCGGGAAGCCTTGCAGGTGGCGTCCAGGGGGCGCTGCGGATGGGAGAGCGCCACCTGCCGTCCGCGGGCGCCGTGTCGGTTTCACGTCAGTTTCACGCTCTCACCCACGCTCAGCGCTGCCACCTGTTCCCGCCCCACTAACCAGCGGAGGTGGGCGCCAGCGTCCCTCCCACGAGCACGTTCCCTTTGCAAGCGTTTCTCCAACTTCCGCCCGTCCCAGGAAGGCCAGAGCCGCCCAGGAAGGGCTGTGGGTGGGTCCCATGATCACCAAGGAGCTTTCTCCAGCGCGTTGCCCAGCGCCCAGCCGCTCCATGGGCGGGAGTCTCAGCTGGTTGGTCAAAGGCGGGGAAGGCCAGCGGGTCTGCACGTGGTGGGGGTGCATCCCCGGAGTGCTTCCGGGAGGCCGTGTTTCTGCAGGACACTGCCAGGTGCCCAAGGAAAAGAGTGGATTGTGCGGCTACCTGGACTGGTAAGTTCCAGCACACGGCCGTGGGGCCAGGAGTGGGAGGGCCTGGGAGTTGTGGTGAGTTTTCAGAAGCTGCTGAAAAATCCGTGGCGTTAGGCAAAGGCCGAGTGCGCAGGCTAAGGCCGGGGGACAGGCTTTAGTATGGCTGGGTGGCTGGGGAAGAGCTCGCCTCCAGTAAGCAGAAGGCAACAGTTTAGAGAAGAGAGGACATTTGCTGGGGCACGCGTTTCACACCAGCTGGGGAATTTGGAGTGAAGGCCGTCGGGTTCAGCTGCGGTGGTCTGCCCTGCCCGCTTCCTCGGTGATCTTGGCTTGTTCCATCTCATGAGAAAGGTTGCCAGGTGCCTCTTGAGTCAACTTTGAATATTTTCGTGTCTTTATTAAAAGTTTGAAGCCGTGGTTGGCAAAGTAGAGCATGGGGGCCAAACCGATCCTGCCACTTGTCTTTGTAAATAAAGTTTTGTTGGCACGTGGCCACGCCCACTTGTTCCCGAATGGTCTCTGGCTGCTTCTGAGCTATGTACAATGGTAGTTGCAACAGAGGCCGCGTAGCCTGCAAAGCCTGGGATATGGACTATTTGGCGTTTTGCAGAACCAGTTTGCCACTCCTGGCTTAGAGGAGATCAGGACCACCGACCCACCGGCTGGCCGTCGGGGGTCATTTAACTTCCTTTCTAAGACTGGATGGGAAATCTGAAGAGCTTTTCACACAGAAGCAAGGAAAGATGTGTGTGTTGCTGGAATAGCATGAACACGTTCAAATGCTTTTCTGTCTTCCAAGGTTCTCCGTCCGCTGAATCGAGGCCAGAAACCTCTGTCCTGAGTTGGATATCACAGAGGTGTCGGTGGCCTCTGTTACAAGTTCAGTATGTTTTCTGCGGGGAGAGTAACACCTAGCCGCTGACGTGGCGCTTTGTCTTTCATGAGGGGTTTTCATGTTTACCTGTGTATTCCTCTCGGTGCCAGGGCAGACTCACCTGTGTGGGGTCCGGTCTCACCTCAAAAGGCCTGCCAGGTGCTTCTAGAGCAGTGGTTCTCCACCTGGGCTGCACATGAGAATCACCTGGGAATCTTTGTAAAATCCTGATTTCTGGGCCTCATCCTCCGGAAATTCTTTGTTATTCATGTGGTGGCCCCGCCCCATCACAAAGAAACAGAATTTCCGGAGGATGAGGCCCAGAAATCAGGATTTGAAAAAGATTCCCAGGTGATTCTCATGTGCAGCCAAGGTTGAGAACCACTGTTCTAAAGTGTGCTCAGCCTTGCCTGGGCCGTGTGGCTCAGTGGCTGTGCGTCAACCAGAAACCAGGGGGTCACGATTTGATTCCCAGTCAGGGCACATGCCTAGGTTGCAAGTTGAATCCCTAGTAGGGGGTATGCAGGAGGCAGCCAATCAATGATTCCTCTCATCATGGATGTTTCTCTCTCTTCTCTCCTTCTCCCTTCCTTTCTCTCTAAAATCAATGAAAAAACATATTAAATGAATAAAGTGTGTTCAGCTTTGAGAGCCCTTGGCTCCAGGACTCAGGCCGGTTGGTGCAGCCAGGTGCGCGTCTGCCTAGAGCTCCAGCTCGCCTCTTCTTGGTGCCTTTAAGTCCAGGGACTTTTTCCCACAACATGACAACTCACCTGAGCTCAGACTAGACTCTGAGTCGAACTGGTTGGCCTAACCCGGTGGTTCTCAAAGTGCGGTCCCTGGACCATCGGGCCAGCGGCCGCTGGTTAGAAATGCACACTTTCTGCCCCACCCTGGGCCTGGCAGCCGGAAAGTCCGGGGCCAGAGCCGGCTTCCTGAGTTCTCAGCGATGACTGGGACGCAGCGCCAGGTTGGGAACACACACCTGGAACAGGCCTCGCGTCCGAGAACTGAGCCCTGGGCGGAGGGGCAGAAGGAGCGCGGAAGGGATGGGAGAGCTAAGGGTCCGTGGCCGGCTGGCCAAATATGAAGACACCAGGGCAGCCAGGAGAAGAGATCTCCCCAGCGCCGGCGAGCTGCTGACCCACATGGGCCGCCGGCGCCCACGCGGCAGCAAGAATCCACGCGTCCCTTTGTGTGCTGGCCAGTGGGCGGGGTTCCCGGGCTGCGTTTCGCTTTTTGTTTTGTAAAGGTTCGGGCTTTTCTGAATTAAGCACTTTGTAGAGACGGACCTTCTGGCGTGGTTCTATGCGCCTCTTCTGCTGGGAGCCAACGCCGCGTTCTGTGCTTCGGTGGCCACCCAGGTGCGCCTTTTAATTGCATTTCGTAGTCCACTGGGCAGCCAGCCCCCTCCCCGCCGCCGGGGCCCCCAATCACTACAGTCCCTGCAGCTGGAACTTCAAAGGCCCCCGAAGCCACACTGTAATGTGAGCTCCGAGATGGAACACACAGAGGCATCCGCCAAGGGGAGGGGACAGGGCGTGGCATGGGGCCGAGAGCTCCCAGCCTTGTCCTCGGTCCCTCCAAAGCGTTGCCATTCCCAGTGTGCAAACCGCACCAAGACACGCCTCTTCCAGGCGGCCACGCACTGGCCGCGCAGAGCGAGGGGACAGCCGTGCAGGCTCCGGGGAAGAATGTTTGTTTCAAGCAAACATCCGCCGCACCAGCTGCCAGGGGGCGAGGAGCAGCAGAGGGGCCTCCCGCAGACTGACATGGGAAAGACTCCGAGAAAGGGCTGTTGTGGGGGATCTACACGCCGTCTGAACTGGGCATGTTTGTGCAATGACTGCGCCTCGAGACGCTCACGGCCAAGCAGGGTGCCAGGGTGGGTGGGACACGAGCTCAGGACGGGTTCAGGTCTGCGCTTGGACCTTCGGGCGTGGCCCTCCGAGTTGGCAGAGCAGGCCTCGCTTTGCATGGGAGCTTCATTCTGAGTTCCGAAGCCCAGTCTCGAGGCAGACGTGGTTAGTTGGGGTTCTAGTTGCCCTTCTTCAGATCAGAGCCAATAGGGAGTATTGATTCCTACAGTCGGAATTGCGAAGGGGGAACTGGGATTGGGTGGTCAAACCTATGAGTTTCTCAAGGTCAAGGAGCTATGTCTCGTTGTCTCCCTTCGGTGTCAGTTCTAGTATTTTGCATATTGGTTCATTATGCATTTCTGCAGAATGGATAAGGGCCGGAAACCTGTCCTGTAGTTGTGACTTTCTAGAGTAAGTTAAGAAACTAATCCTGGCAGAGTTTCCTGGAGGCAGAGTGTTTCCTCGCAAGAGACAGACCGCCATTGTGTACAAGGTCACAGAAAACAGCCCATGTCACAAGAAAATGGTAATGGCCTTGGTGTGCCATGGCCTGAGAGGGCCACTCAGCTGAGAGATCATCAGTGTCCGAAGGCAGAATGTGAAAGAAGACTCTCCAAGCCGGGGTGTCGCTTTGATCGAACCAAACCCGCAGAGAAGTGTGACAGGTCTTCGTGCTGCCGAGGCTGGTGGCTCAGGGGTCCATGCCCGTGACTTTGCTAACCATGTCACATCACAGGGGGAAAATGCCCCACTGACTGGAAAATGCTTTTGGTGTTCAGTGTTGAGAGAGCATGGAAACGAGGTTACATTTCAGTATTTCTGCATTTGGTGAATAGATTTCCTCTTTTAAATACAAGAAAGTGATTCTGTTTATTTAGTAGAAAAGTATCCAACAGGTGCATCTAATAGCCAAGTGTGTCGGCCAAGCATGTCAAACTCAAAGGCTAACACGGGCCAAATAAACAAGGTGTAAGTGCATGTGGGCCGCAAAAAAACAAAAGCTACAATTTTCATAGAAACGTAGATTTATTTCGATAGAGACATGCTGAGTACAAAGGGCTGAAATAAATGAGTCATCGTTAACATAAAATAATAGAACATTTTAATAAAAATTTATATTTTTTTCTTGAGCATTAACTTATCAGACACTGAATAACTGCACAAATTAATAAGCGTAACGCAAATAAGCCTATTTTTCTTGTTCTCTGAAAGCGAAATATTTCCTGTTGCGCACACCAAACAAGTCAGTCCAAGACTAAGGATGTGGCCATCGGCTGCTAAAATACACTGCTAGTATTCGCTGCTAGTATTTCTCTAATGGAGAGAAATGGTGTGCCTGCCTGTAAGGGAAAGGAATGCAACACGGTGATAGTTCGTTGTAGTTCGTTATTAATAATGATGTATAACAGGATATTGTAAAAATTAAGTGACGAAATTTTTATTAAAACATTTCTTACATACCATTATATCGGCTGGGCCGCAAAAATATCGTTGTGGGCCATGAGTTTGACATGCTTGGTGTAAGGCTGTGGTTGGCAAACCGCGGCTCGCGAGCCACATGCGGCTCTTTGGCCCCTTGAGTGTGGCTCTTCCTAAGCCTTAGGAGGACCCTAATTAAGTGAATAACAATGCACCTATCTATATAGTTTAAGTTTAAAAAATTTGGCTCTCCAAAGACATTTCAATCATTGTACTGTTGATATTTGGCTCTGTTGGCTAATGAGTTTGCCGACCACTGGTCTAGGGGAATGAAACTATAGCCATAGACAGGATGAGCGTGGCAGTCTTTAGAGGAGTGACATCCAAGATAGCTGAGTTCACCAGCTCAAAACTCACAGGGCGGCTCTGGCTTGGTGGGCAAATCCCAGGACGCTGTTTGCAACTTTGACTCGAGGAGGCCGAGGCCAAATGGTTTTGTAGCTCCATGCCACTAGTTGTGCCTTCAAAGCACAATAACATTTTAAAAAATATATTTTTATTGATTTCAGAGAGGAAGGGAGAGGGATGGAGAGATAGAAGCATCAATGATGAGAATCATTGATTAGCTGCCTCCTGTTTGCCCCCTACTGGGGATCAAGCCTGGCATGTGCCCTGACTGGGAATCGAACCGGCAGCCTTTTGGTGCACAGGATGATGTTCAACCAACTGAGCCACACCAGCCGGGGTCAGGCTGAGCACTTCTTCCATTCATCACGGTTTTGAATGCTCACTCTGAGCTCAGTAGGCCATGGCTCCCCCATGGTACACATGAGGACTGTTGGGGTTGGGAGATTTGGGGGCTCCCGACAGAACTCTGCTCCGAAACCAGGCAGCCTGATTCTCAAGCCACCCTTTTCGAAATGGCCTACTTTTTCCCCAGAAATGGAGCTGAAGTGAACATCGCCATTTAACTGGTAGTGGAAGCGGCCCCTTTGTGCGTTTGTCCTGGAAACACACCTAGTGAAGGAGGGACTCCCTGGGTGTGCGATGGGTGCCGAGCCCAGGACGCTGGACTTGACCTCCCCCTCGCAAATGAGTGAAGATGACTATTCTCTTAGTGTTCAGTGATCAAAACGTGTTAAAAAGGGTTCCTGTCCCTGTCCGGTGGTGGTTCAGAGAGAATGTCTAATGAACAAAGAGAAAGGTTCTGGTTATTTCTGCATTTCAACTCCCTCAATGCAGTTGCCTTTCCTGTCTGCCTAGCAGGTGGAAGGTCTTTAATATATATGTATATATTGATTTCAGAGAGGAAGGGAGAGGCGGAGAGAGAAACATCAACGATAAGAGCGAGATTGATTGGCTGCCCCCTGCACACCCCACACTGGGGATGGAGCCCTAAGCCTGGGCAAGTCCCCTGACCGGGAATCAAACCGTGACCTCCTGGTTCATGGGTCGACGCTCAACCACTGAGCCACGTTGGCCGGGCCAGGTGGGAGGTCTTAGCCCGGGTTCAGTTGGTGTGATGGCTGGCTAGCATTTACCATCCTGTTAGATGGGAAGATTTCTTCCCTTTAGTTTTAGAGCGTGTATCGCTAACGCAGTGGTTCTCAGCCAAGGGGCTTGCTCCCAGGGGACCCTTGGCAATATCTGGAGACATCGTTGCTCCTCACAACAGGGGGAGCGAGCGCCTGGCATCTAGCAGTTGTACTAGTTCCCTGACGCTGCTGACACAAGCTACCACACCCGGGGTGGCTTCAATGACAGAAGTTATTCTCACCTTTCTGGAGGCCAGACGTGGGAGGGATTGGTCCCTTCTGGAGACGGAGAGGAATCTGTCTCATGTCTTTCTCACAGCATCTGGGGGCAGTCGGTGGCATGCCGTGGCTCGTGGCTGCATCACTCTGCTCTCTGCCTCACCTTCACGTGGCCTTTCCCCTATGTCTCTGTGCCTCACACCTCCCTTCCCTTTCTCTTAGACCAGCGGTTCTCAACCTTCCTAAGGCCGCGACCCTTTAATACAGTTCCTCATGTTGTGGTGACCCCCAACCATAAAATTATTTTCGTTGCTACTTCATCACTGTCATGTTGCTACTGTTATGAATCGTCATGTAAATATCTGATATGCAGGATGTATTTTCATTGTTACACATTGAACATAATGAAAGCATAGGGATTCATCACAAAAACAATATGGAATTCTATATGTGTTTTCCGATGGTCTTAGGCCACCCCTGTGAAAGGGTCGTTCCACCCCCAAAGGGGTTGCGACCCACAGGTTGGCGAGCCACAGGTTGGCGAGCCACAGGTTGAGAACCGCTGTCTTAGAAGGACACCTGCCAATGGACTCAAGGCCCACCCTCAATCCAGGGTGATCTCCTCTCAAGTCCCTTCACTTAGTTCCATCTGCAAGGGCACTGTTTCCCAATAAGGTCACGTTCCCAGGTCCTGGGCGTTAGGACTTGGACGTACATTTTGAAGGGGACCCAACTGAACCCACTAAGTGGGTAGAAGCCAGGGCTGCTGAGAACCATCCGACACGGCACAGGCCAGCCTCGCCACAGAGAGGCGGAGACAGCCTGCTTGGCCGTGACTGAGAAGTCTGATGGTGGCAGAGAATTCCTGCGGTGGCTGCAAGCTCCTCAGCCAGCTGTCATCAGCAGTGTGCCCCAGCACAAGCAATGCAGCAGCTGCCAGCTGTCGCTGCCCTGCTCTAGAGTATAAGTAGCCTGGGCTGGTGTGGCTCAGTGGATAGAGCGTTGGCCTGTGGACTGAAGGGTCCTGAGTTCGATTCCCACCAGGGGCACATGCCCGGGTTGTGGGCTCGATCCCCAGTAGGGGGCGTGCAGGAGGCAGCCGATCCATGATTCTCTCATCATTGATGTTTCTCTCTCTCTGTCCCTCAACCTTCCTCTCTGACATCAATAAAAATATTAAACAAAAACCAAAGTACAAATGATCCTTTCCAATGAGCAGAGGCCATTCATGCCCAGTAGGTGGCATTCAAATACCCAATATAACGGAGGCTGGTGCGCAAATGACGCAGAAGGTGAGGGATTAATGCAGCTTTTAGAAGCGTGTGTATTCTGCTACACATAGCATGTAGAGCTTGTGTTTCTCTGCTCAGTGCTTAAGGGCTTCTGATTTCCCAACATAGGCTCTCGAGGCTTCCCCCTTCCTCAGCCCCCTCCTCACCTTGATGATTAAGCCCTTGGAGAAAATATTAGGAAACATTTATACCAAGAGTCTCACGCCTTTCCTGTGAAGGGCTAGGAAGAAAACATTTCTGACTTTGAAAACTAAGAGGCAAAACGGAGGCCATTGTATAGCTTCTGGTGTAACAAGGGAGACGCCCCGCCCCGCCCCATGTGCCTAGGGCAGTGGTGGGCAAACTGCGGCTCGCGAGCCACATGCGGCTCTTTGGCCCCTGGAGTGTGGCTCTTCCACACAATAGCATGTGCGGGCGCGCACGTACAGTGCGATTGAAACTTCGTGGCCTGTGCGCAGAAGTCGGTATTTTGTGGAAGAGCCACACTCAAGGGGCCAAAGAGCCACATGTGGCTCGCGAGCTGCAGTTTGCCCACCACTGGCCTAGGTGGCTGGTCTTGGGCGGTGGGCAACTTTGTGCCCAGTGCCGTCTGCTGGAGACTTCAGAGGAAGAGTGATCAGCCCTAGGGTTGGTGCCTGGCCGCAGTGGAGCGGGGTGGGGGCGGGTTGAAGGGGGCACGCTGCCTTGATCAGTTTCACTCTCTGCCTCAGGGACCCCCAGGTCCCAGCACACTCCTCCCTCCTCCTGAGGAGCCAAACCAGCTCATCACAGGAAGCTGGCCGGAGGGTCCCGGCTGCTCCCTGCTCAGCAGCGGCCGCCAGCAGAGGCCCCGGTGTGTAGTTGGCAACCAGGATGGACCCCAAGCGGCAGCCATTTCTGGGAGCAGAGGAGGAAGAAGGGGTGGCGGGTGATGCCCTGGCTGGTCTTCTGGGTCCAGTGTCAGCTTATCTATGGGCACACAAGCAGGTGGTGGGTGGCATTCGGCCCGTGGGCCATAGTTTGCCATTCTCTGGCTTGACCTTAGGGCAGATACTCAATTAGTCCTTTTCGGCTTGACAAGCTGTACGCCTCATTTGTAAAATGATGATGTTAAACATAGTAAGAACCATTTGACACTTCATGCTAAGCTAGCTCATGGATTTTTTGTTGTTAATCCTCACCAGAGGGTATTTTTCCCATTGATTCCCATTGATTTTTAGAAAAAGTGGAAGGGAGAGAGGGCAGGAGGAAAGCAGGAAGGGAAAAAGAGGGAGGGAGGGAGAGATTGAGGGGGAGAGGGAGGGAGGGAGGGAGAGAGAGATGGGAGACAGACACATCGATTGGTTGCCTCCCACATGCATCCCGACCAGGGCCAGGGACAAACCTGCAACCCAGGTATGTGCCCTTGACCAGGAATCCAACCCGAGACTCTCCAGTGCTTAGGGCAGTGCTCTAACCACTGAGAAACACCAGCCAGGGCTCATGGACTTTATAGATAGTACATCAAGGCTGAGAAAAACGGGGGCTGTAAAGCTTCTCTTTGCAAGTGAGTGTGTGGGCCAAGGAGCTACGCAGAATCAGGGAGGTGAACGGAATGTTTCGCCTTTGGCAGTTTGAAGTTTAGCTTCTCCCCTTGTTCTTCATCCCCAACCATCTTTTCTTTTTAAAAAAATATGTTTTTATTGATTTCGGAGAGGAAGAGAGAGGGAGAAAGAGATGGAAACATTCATGATGAGAGAGAATCATGGATTGGCTGCCTCCTGCATGCCCCCCACTGGGGATGGAGCCCACAACCTGAGCGTGTGCCCTGACTGGAAATTGAACCATGACCTCCTGGTTCATAGGTCAATGCTCAACCACTGAGCCACGCCGGCGGGACCCAACCATCTTATTGGAGTACATATCCTGCAAACACGCAGGCATGAGGGCTCGGATGCGCCTTATTCTTGTGATATATAGTTTAGCTTGGGCACACGAGCGTTTTCGGAATGGTGAGCAATGAACTTATCTTGTCTTTTAAGATATAATCCTCTAAGACAAATATTGGGAGCAGTCGGCTTGGAAAGGAAAGAGCAGAGAAGGCCAGCGTCCGAAGTTTCAAATGCCATGAACTGTGTGCCGCACGTGCTGCCCGTCTGGCATTTGCAACGTGGACGCGCTGGTTGAGACAAATGCCTTCCTAGCCAGAGCCCCGGAAAATTGTCTTCTCTCACGGCAGCGCCGCTGTCAGCAGCTATTCTTTCCTCGCTTAGAAACGCCATTAAAATGCCTTCTCAAAAGTCAGCTGTCGCCTCCCATTTTCTTCAGCTGACCTCACACTGGATCTGCTTCCCACTCCCCTCCGAACCCAGTGCCATCAGGTTGTGGGGTGGCAGCTCTTTCCCGTCCCCTTTCCCATCCCTCCCGGTGAAGTTCAAACACGCTTGCAGAGCCTGAGGACCTTTCCCGAGTCCATAACTGGGCACAAATTCAGGACGAAGTAAATTGCAGGCCTGCTGCTCCGCCATGGAAGTGATCAGCCACAATCAGAAAGTCAAGAGGTTTTTAATGGAAAAACGGGAAATGGAAGATCACCAAGGAGAGACTTTAGCCTAGGAAAGAGGGCAGAAATTGGGGCTCAGACCCCGTAAAACAGTGGTTCTCAACCTTCTGGCCCTTTCAGTACAGTCCCTCATGTTGTGATCCAACCATAAAATTATTTTCGTTGCTACTTCATAACTGTCATGTTGCTCCTGTTATGAATCGTCATGTAAATATCTGATATGCAGGAGGGTCTTAGGCGACCCCTGTGAAAGGGTTGTTCAACCGCCAAAGGGGTTGCGACCCACAGGTTGAGAACCGTTGCCCTAAAGCATGCTCCTGCTTCAGTCAATAGTCTTTTTTTGTTTTGCTAATCCTCACCCGAGGATATTTTTCCATTGATTTTTAGAGAGAGTAGAGGGAGGGGAAGAGACAGAGAGAAACATCGATGTGAGAGAGACACATGGATTAGTTGCCTCCTGCACGTGCCCCAATCAGGTGCGGGGATCGAGCCTGCGACTGAGGTGTGTGCCCTTGACCGGAATTGAACCCAGGACCCTTCAGTCTGCAGGCCGACGCTCTGTCCACTGAGCCAAACAGGCCAGGGCAATAGTCTTTAGTCATCTGGTCGGCACTGACAGGAGAAATATCCCAGGAGGAGACTTGATACTCAGAGAGATGGCCACAGACGCTAGAGGGCTCACTGCCACCCGCCATTCAGACCTTTGCTGATGCCGGACAGATGGAGCCCCGACATGAGGAAAAGGGCGCTCAGCAAGGGTTTGGCGACCTCCTGGATTCTTCACCTTCTGAAGCACCTGCAATGTTGCTCTGAGATTCCTCCCAGGCCTGTTTGACACGCAACAATGAACCCATAAATATGGGGCTCGCAGGGCTCCGGCCTTGGCCTTCTTGTCTGTGCAAGCTCGTCCAGGCTCTCAGTTTTGGCCATCTCTCCCCCATCCTGGCCTTGACCTATCTCTGGAAATCCAGATGGGCTTCTCCAACTTCCTGTTCAGATACAACTGGAGGTGCCCGAGGCACCTCAAATTCAATGTGCTATCTAAAGGAGACCCTTTAGATCAGTGGTTCTCAACCTCCTGGCCCTTTAAATACAGTTCCTTATGTTGTGACCCAACCATAAAATTATTTTCGTTGCTACTTCATCACTGTAATGTTGCTCCTGTTATGAATTGTCATGTAAATATCTGATGTGCAGGATGGTCTTAGGTGACCCCTGTGAAAGGGTCGTTCGACTGCCAAAGGGGTAGCGACCCACAGGTTGAGAACCGCTGCTTTAGATCCACAACTCTGATAGGTTGCAAGATTTGGCAACTGGTTATATGTGGGAGGAAATGGATGGGGAGAAACCGTAGATGATACTTCATGTTACTGGAGCGGACTGAGCAGGTAAAGAGGTTGGGAAGGTGGAAGTGGTGGTGATGTGATGGGGTGAGGAATGACAAGGAAAATGGGGTTGTGAAGGTGAGTTCAGTGTTGGTTGCAAGTCATAAAGACTCAAACCAGCTTAAGCACACACGCATACACACAACAAAGAAAAAGGAGAATCTTTTAACTTTATTGACTCAAGAAACTAGAGAGTCCAAGGGAGTAGCTTCAGGAACAGGTGGATCCAGGCGTTCAAATAGTGTTATCTGTCTTAGCCTGGGTGAAAGAACCCGAGACAAAGGCTTGGTGCTGGAGTGGAGTTGGTGCAGCGTTAAAAAGGGAACGTGGGAGAACGAAGTGAAAGCTGCTCGCAGAGCTGCCTGCCACCGTGGGAAATGGGAGCCCGGTGCTGCGGGCGCTGCAGGAAAGCCTTACGGAGTGCCTCTCAGAGACAAAAAGGGAAGCATTGACTCATCAGCTCTGTCCCCCATTCATCGAGTATGGCCCCATGGGTGTTGACTCCCCACACACTTCTGAGTGCACATGTGAGTGCTGGAAGGTTCCATGGCTGTCCCACAAGAGAGAAGCCTCAGGGTAGAAAGTGAACTCATTGCGGGCTCAGAGAAGTTCTAGGGTGGCAAACACTGTGGGGTTGCCTCTGCGTGAGGCTGGTCGAAGCCTGCGTGAAGCTGATCTCAGTCGCAGTGGATGGAGTGAGAACAGGCCAAGAGGATTCCAAGTGGCTCACAAAGGTGTCTTACTATCAGCGTGTCCCTATCTCCCTCTCTCTTGCTCCATCTCTTTTAAAAAATATATATATTTTATTGATTTTTTACAGAGAGGAAGGGAGAGGGATAGAGAGTTAGAAACATTCATCAGCTGCCTCCTGCACACCCCCTACTGGAGATGTGCCTGCAACCAAGGTACGTGCCCTTGACTGGCATTGAACCTGGAATCCTTCAGTCCGCAGGCTGACGCTCTATCCACTGAGCCAAACCGGTCAGGGCTTGCTCCATCTCTTGACTGTGTTTGCATCTGCCTGATCCTCAGGCTTAACCCCATGGTGACAAGATGCCCCCAAGAAGCAACAGGCTTATATGGTCCTTAGAGATCATCACCTCAGAGAAAGAGACCCCCACCACCTTATGCAGGACGCTCCAAAAGGGTTCTGACGGCCCCTCCTTGAGGCCTGTGCTCATCCCTGTGACCAGGAAAGCAAAGCCTTGACTCCTCGCCCTGCTCGAACTCCATGGAGTTGGGACTCTCTCCCAGTGGAGAAGTGACTGGCCCTGAGCCACTCGGATCCTCTTTCAACCTTCAAGTAAGAGCTTGCTGCTCAGTCGCCAGGAGTGTGTTTGGCCAACTGCTTCAGTTTGACAGCCAAGATCATGCTTTTCACAGGGCAGTCTGCGGCCAAGGGCTGAACAAGGCGATGCTACAAAGACCCCAGTTTTTCCAATGCAGGACCCTCTCAGGGCAATCTTGTGGGTCGATGGAGAGATTGTCAGGTCAGCATCCAAGTCTGGCAGCTTCCTCTGCCCAATCCTACTTCCTCAGGGGCTATTCTCTATCTCAGTGCCTGCTTCCTGGAGAACTCGGCTGGCACACGGGCAGAGGAAGAAGTAGCGGATGTTCACTCCGGGGATAAGAGACCCTCAAAGATAAAGGGAGGGCCCTAACCAGTGTGGCTCAGTGGATAGAGCATCAGCCTGCAGACTCAAGGGTCCCAGGTTCGATTCCGGTCAAAGGCATGTACCTTGGTTGTGGGCACATACCCAGTAGGGAGTGTGCAGGAGGCAGCTGATCGATGTTTCTAACTCTCTATCCCTCTCCCTTCCTCTCTGTAAAAAATCAATAAAATATATATATTTTAAAAAAAAGATAAAGGGAGGGAGGAGAGAATCCTAAGCTTTGAGTGGGTATAGCTAACTTATAGCCTGTATCTATGGATTCTTTTACCTGGCATTCTTAAGGGTATAATATCAGGGTTTTTTTTCTTTTTGTATGTTTTCATCTTATTATTTTTTAAATTTTATTTTTCAATGATAGTTTACATTCAATATTACTTTGTATTAGTTTCAGGTATACAGCATAGTGGTTAGACAGTTATATACTTTACAGAGTGTTCCTCTCTGTATTTCCAGTGCCCACCTGGCATCATGCATAGTTATTCCAATGTTATTGACTATATGCCCCCATGCTCTACTTTACGTCTCTGTGACTATTCTGTAACTACCATTTGCACTTCTTTTTTTTAAAAAAAAACATATTTTATTGATGTTTTACAGAGAGGAAGGGAGAGGGACAGAGAGTTAGAAACATCGATGAGAGAGAAACATCCATCAGCTGCCTCCTGCACATCTCCCACTGGGGATGTGCCCGCAACCCAGGTACATGCCCTTGACTGGAATCGAACCCGGGACCCTTCAATCCGCAGGCCGACACTCTATCCACTGAGCCAAACCGGTTAGGGCATCATTTGTACTTCTTATAACCTTCACCTTTTTCACCCAGCCAACCCCCCAACCCCCCTCCCCTCTGGCAACCATCAGTCTATGAGTCTGTTTCTACTTTGTTTATTTTGTTCTTTAGATTCTACATATAAGTGAAATCATGTGGTATTTGTCTTTCTCTTACTGACTGATTTCACTTAGCACCCTAGGTCCATCCATGCTGTCACAAATGGCTAAAATTTATATTTTTTATGGCCGAGTAATATTCCATTGCACCAGTATATACACACCACCTCTTCCTTATCCATTGGTCTATTGATGGGCACTTGGATTGCTTCCATATCTTGGCTGTTGTGAACTGCAATGAACGTAGGGGTGCACGTATTCTTTCGAATTAGTGCTTTGGGTTTCTTCAGACATATTCCCAGAAGTGGGGTTACTGGGTCATAAAGCAGTTCCATTTTTAAGTTTTTGAGGAACCTGCATACTGTTTTCCATGGTGGTTGCACCAGTCTGCATTCCCAGCAACTGTCTTTTGACACTTGCTCTTTAAGTACTGGGCTGGGTTTGTAGCCTTCCTTGGGATTGTTCATCGTTGTGTTGTATGTCATGAAGGTAGAAACCTGGTTTGCAAAGAGGGTTGGGAAAAGCTGTTATTCTCAGGAGCTTGCTGTGGCCGCTTTCTCATGCTTGTACTCGAGTCTTGGCAAATATTTCTTTAACAGAAGCTTATTGAATGAAAGTAACTGTTCACTTAACTCTCTGTTCCCTATCCTAGGCCATGAGCTCTTTTCAGGGGAGTGATCAAACATTGCCTGAGATAGAACAATCCTCAGGACCGTGCAGGCTTTAAAGGTTTATTGACTAAGTTAATGCTGGGTGTGGAGGGAACCTCGTCCTTTGGGAGGACAAGGAAGTGCCTTACTCCTAACATTTCACCCAAAGGTCAAAGGATGTGGCTCAATGAAGAAAGCTTCGATGCGTCTCGACAGTTGCAGTAAATCAATAAAAACATCGCTGTGTGTTGCAAAAGGGAATTCAGTGGCCACTCAATAGGAAGAGAGAGAAATTCCTTATTAGTAGGCCAGAAACCACTATCTGAGGACAGAGATCAATCAAGTTGCATTCTTGTTCCGAGTGTCCTTTTCTTGAGAAATGATTTAACACTCCCTGTAGACAGTGTGATGACCTCCAGGAACAAGTAACAGCAGAGACGGCCTGACACTGGCAAAGCCGACGTGAAATGGAGCACATCTGGATAGAAATAAACCTGATGGAGACAGCAGTCTGCAAGGGCTGTTGCTGACCTGCTTTGCTCCCACTCTGGGTATAGTTATCCTGATTTCAACTCATATATCAATTTATAACATAGCCAGAGGCATGCCTTGACCTGGGACTTTGTGAAGATAATAAAAGGATTAGCTGAGGCTACATGGACCATGCTATGGAAAGAGAATTGTATCCATTTTAATTTAATTTAAATATATATTTACCACAAACTCCGAAGAACATGCTATAGGGTTGTGTTATAACTTCCAGGTACTACTATTTAAGGAGCCGATTAGAACCTTTACTTTGTTTGACCAGAAAACCCAGGGTGTTATACTCAGGATAGCGCCCTATCCACGCCCCTTCCTACCCACCATCTGTTGAGCATCTGGCACTGGTCAGGGCACCAGTGGTACACTTTCAAGCAAGACAGGGCAGTCTCTGTTATTTGGGCATCTAGGACTTAGACGTGCTTTAAAGAATTGAGCCATTTGAACTGAAATCACTGTAGGGAATTTATAGTTGAATTTCTTGTTAGGAAAATATACTCACTGTCTTTGAAATCCACCAATGGACTGTTCTCTTACCCACAGGATGCTACTTCAGGAAAAAAGAAATTGTCTGCTTATGCAGCTGGAAGAAGCTACTCGCTTAACATCCTATCTCCAGTCCCAGTTAAAAAGGTAGGTGCCTTTAAACGAGAAAGCTCACTGCATTATCAAGTTAAAGGTAAGGTGCCTTTAAAAGAGAAAACTCCACTGCATTATCAAGTTAAAAAGGTAGGTGCCTTTAAAAGAGAAAGCTCCACTTCATTATCGTTAAAGGTAAGGTGCCTTTAAAAGAGAAAGCTCCACTGCATTATCAAGTTAAAAAGGTAGGTGCCTTTAAAAGAGAAAGCTCCACTGCATTATCAGGTTAAAGGTAAGGTGCCTTTAAAAGAGAAAGCTCCACTGCATTATCAAGTTAAAAAGGTAGGCGCCTTTAAACGAGAAAGCTATCCTTCACTACCATGTCATGAATACCATGTTATAATGACATGTCCGTGAACTTCACAGTTCCTTCAGCTTGGTTTTCTCCACCAGAACTTAGAACCGGAAGGGGTGTAAAAGACGGAAAAGTGGGTACATTGTATTTTTAAGAGGAGCTGCTAATACATGATTCAACGCATATGACCTAACTTGGCTCCAGAATAACAAGTCTGAAGTCAAATTTCTCCAAGGATTTTGTAATTCCCAGCTTTAGGGGTGTGTATGTCCATCTACAAACATGCACATGGACCTTATTATTTTAGTTTTTTTAAAAAAAAAGCTGCCGAAACCGGTTTGGCTCAGTGGATAGAGCGTCGGCCTGCAGACTGAAAGGTCCCAGGTTCGATTCCGGCCAAGGGCATGTACCTGGGTTGCGGGCACATCTCCCAGTGGGGGGTGTGCAGGAGGCAGCTGATCGATGTTTCTCGCTCATCGATGTTTCTAACTCTCTATCTCTCTCCCTTCCTCTCTGTAAAAAATCAATAAAAAAAATAAATAAAAGGATATGAATATTTTAAAAAAAATAGATTTAGACGCTCAGCCCTGTGAAGCCCTCCATGACCCTTCAGGCTTTTTAGCACCTAATTAGAGACTTGTTCTCATAGCACATGCGCATACATTTCCGTTGCTATTTTGTGGGTTTTTTGAAATATGCCTCAGCGTCTGTTTCCTTGCTGAAGCACATCCTCGCACAGTGAGGAGAGGCACAGTAATCGTCTGCAATCAAATAGCTGAAGGCTGCCCTTTGTGACTTTTCCTCTTGTGATGACTTCTTTCATTTGAATCACAGCATCCTATTCTGTGGGGCCTGACATTTATGCTCTGGTTCCTCCTGACCTGAGGGGGCTTTGAAGTTTGTTTTAACCCGATTGTGCCTGAGGAAATATATTTCAGCACTAAGAACTCAGTTTTCCCCTGTGACTTGTCCCAGGCCCCGAAGTCCTCTGGAGATAGGCGTTGTTGTGCGGGGTATACACAGGGAATTTTAATGCCCAGTTAATTGGAAGGCTTTGACAACCTTTGGCCTCTTACTAGCCCAGTGTTTGCCATAGAAAATCAAATTTCAAAAGCTTGCAAAACTACAAGCTAGGTTGTCACTTGTCAGATGTTCTTGCGCTAGAGTCTTCATTTCTGTCTAAGATCAAAAATGAATGAATGAATGCACTTATTCCGTTTTCATTCTTCTGCCTCACAAAGGAGTTGGAGGCAGCCGGCCAGAAATGGGCACTGTCTCTAGAACATTATTATGGCCCGTGTGAAAGAACAGGGACTTAGCAATGAAGTAGACAATCTGTTCACTACAAGTTTCATTCAAGTTGTTTGTCCTCACTGTGGGTTTAACATGACTCCCTATTCAGAAATGTATAATGCAGCCATTGTTTTTCCGGACTCTACCTATTGAATAAAGGGAGACACACCTGGAGATGATAAAAAGGGCAACAGTTCTTCTTCAGTTGACCTTGCGATCAAAAGCGTGTTCAGTGGAAACCACAAGAAAGGAGCAACTTGCTTTCTTTTCAGGAGGGAAAATAATGAGTCATCATATCCTTGTGATAAACAGAATTATCAATTCATAAATTCTGAGTAATAGGTTTTCACCTGCCAGGGACGAAAGACCCATTATTTCACTTACGGGAAATAGCACCTTCTAGTTCCTGGTAGCCACAGCTGCCAAATTATACATGTCGGCATCTGTTGGTGTCCGACCACGTCTAATGAATGTGTTCGGCCCATTCTGATGCTGCCTCTAAAATGAAAGAAATATTAACACCTTCCGCCAAAAGCTGTGGAGGCTGATGTCTTCCTCAAGGCACAAACTTGGCATACATTCTGTGTTGGGTGCACTTTAAGCCGTAGGTAGCCTGACACGGATATAAAATAGAAAAGGTCTTCTCAGAATAGCAAAGGTCATCCAGCGGAGCTCTCCCAAAACTGAGCTGGCCATAGCCATTCACCATTGGAAATGCTCTCTTCATTCTCTCTGTTGGGTGTTGTGATATCGTGATGTATAAGAAAAATATAGATTTGGTCTTCATCCGTGGTTCCTGGCTCTCAGCTCCCCAAACCCTCAATGATGAGGTTTGGGGGAGCTTCCTGGTTGGTGGACTTATCAATGTGCCAGGAGGGTGGCACACCCCAACTCCATGGGGACAGGGGTCCTGTGCTCAGGATCCTTCTGGACCTTGCCTTTCATACTTCTTCATTTGTATTTTATAATAAAGTATAATTGTAAGTATAATGCTTTCTTGAGTTCTGTGAACCATTCTAGTGAATTATTCAACCTGAGAGGGACGGGTTGTGGGAACCCCAATACTTGTAGTTGGCCAAGTAGAAGTGTCAGTAGCCTGGGAACCCCATTTGGAGCTGGCATCTGAAGTAAGAGAAGTCTTGTGGGACTGAGCCTTAACCTGTGGGGTCTTTGCTAACTCTGGGTAGTTAGTGTCGCACCTGAATTAAACTGCAGGCCATCCAGTTAATGTGGAGAATGGGAGAGCTGCTTGGTGTCGGGGAAATGACATCGTAGCTGACGGGATAATTGGGATGCTTAAAATGAAAGACCTCATGTTTTTGGTGAAAGCCTACCTCCGGTTGCTTGCTTATACACCAGAAGGCACAGCTAACCTTTAACAAAGGCTGTCAAGCTTGGTGGAACACTCAGAAAATGGTAGGATCTTGATGGAGCATCCATATGATGTTACATTGGATGTTACATATGATGGAATGGCTATGTAATTGTACTCACAGAGAAGGCAACATGAATTCTTCTAATTGCACAGATGAATTAATTGTTGCAACAACGGATTAAAATGGAAGGCTTCCCTGGTGGTATGGATTATATAAATCTATCAGAGAGCATTCTGTGGCAAAATGATACCCTATTTTTCTTAAAATACTGAAACTGTTCAGGCAAATTGGGAAGCCTGACTTCTTTTGACAGTGGCAGTTGTTACTTATAGAAATAGGAGAAGTGGTTGGCGGTGAGGGTCTCTTAGGGAGAGCCTCGCCAGGTACAGTGGACTGAGTGTCACCTGCAGCACATCCCAGCGAGTGACATGTTCCTAACACAGGACTCTGTCACAGTGGCCAGGAACCTGGTTCTGCTCCCTGAGGGCTGGGGAATCTTGGCTATGATTGGAAGGCTGCTGCTCTTATTCTTGCTGTATTAGTTTCCTACGGCTGCTGTAACAAATAGTCACAACCTTAGTGGCATGAAACAACTTAAATACATGATCATATAGTTCTGATCTTACAGATCTTAGAAGTCTGAAAATGGGTCTAAATGGGACTAAAATCAAGGTTAGCAGTGTTGGTTCCTTCTGGAAGCTCAGAGGAGAATCCCTTACTTTCTTTCTCTACGTCCTTGGCTCATTGGCTCCCTTCCAGACAGCGATGGCATCACTTTGAACTCTGTTCCCGACATCACATCTCTCTCTGACTCAGGCTCTCCTGCTCTCCTGTTGTAACGACCCCTGTGATTACATTGGGTCCATATAATCCTGGATAATTGTCTCATCTCAAGACCCTTAACCATATCACATCTGCAAAGTCCTCTTTGCCATCTAAGGTAACACCATCTCAGGTTTTAGGGATTAGGATGTGGACATCTTTGGGGGCCATTGCTCTGCTTTCCACACCCTGGTTTGCACGTGACAATCCATAATGGAGCCCATTAACCCAGGACCTCAGGAACATGAAAGAAGGATGTGTGATGCATAGACAGATGCAACTATAAAAACTACTCTGGGAGGTCCTGTTGCCCATGTCAGGAGCTGGTCCTCACCAAGCAACTGCACAAATGGCTTTCATTGTGATCGGATTTGGATTCTTTTTCTCTTCACCCCTCTCTCTCTCCCACCCTCCCTCCTACCTTCCCTCCATCCCTCCCTCCTTCACTTCTGATCTTCTCTTCTGAGTGCTCAAAGAGTGTGTGTATAGAAATAAGCAGGGATGGATGATCATTCCATTTATTGTCATTCTATAGTGCTCACAACCCAGAGGCGTTTAATAAATAGGCATTGTTACTGGTGCTGGTTTCACTCTTAGTGGTTTTGTGGCAAATATTGGTTGGTTTCCCCTGACCAAAATCCCAGATACCCAAAGTGGATGCCAAATTCCTGGGCTTGGTGGCGGACAGCTTTCATTGTCATCTCCCTGCACTCAATTGTGCCAAACAGAGCGGTCAGAACAGGTGGGATCAAGTTCCGTTTCACTCCCGGAGACTGGGAAAAGCACGCACAGTAGAGTCAGTAACACATGAGACAATGAGCTACAAGGCGCCTAAGAAGGGGAGAAATCGTTAGGCCACGGCTTTTAAACAGGGTTGCCTATTGGAATCACCTGGGGAGGTTAAACAGCACTCTTTTTTTTTTTTTAAAAAAAAATATATTTTATTGATATATTTCAGAAGGGAGAAGAAGGGAGAGGGATAGAGAGTTAGAAACATCGATGAGAGAGAAACATCGATCAGCTGCCCCCTGCACACTCCCTACTGGGGATGTGCCCGCAACCAAGGTACATGCCCTTGACCAGAATCGAACCTGGGACCCTTCAGTCCGCAGGCCGACGCTCTATCCACTGAGCAAAACCGGTCAGGGCTTAAACAGCACTCTTGCTTGGTTGGTCCTGCCAGAGATTCAAATCTAACTGGTCTGGGCATCAGAATTTTAGAAGCTCCCCAGAGGATTCTAACGTTCAGCGAGGGCCAAGAATCCAGGCCACGCAGAGAGCCTCAGGCGAGGCCCCCTTCTACTCACAGGAGCCATCTACCCGAGGGCCTCACCAACTGGGTCGTGCATTCAAATCACAGGGATCTCATTAAAATCAGATACAAGCCAGCAGGTCTGAGGAGGGGCCTGAGATCCTGCATTTCTAGAATGTTTCCAGGGGATGCTGCTGCTGTTGGTTCAAGCACCAGACTTCGAGGAGTGAGGAGCTCCCAACCCATTGTACGGAAGAGTAGCCGGAGGCCCAGGGAACGTGGGTGAGTTACCAAAGGTTTGCGGCTGAGTTGGGACCAGAATTGAATCTCATTCCTCCCAATCCAATAAATGCCCCACATCACACACCTCTCTTTGATGGGAAGAGCGTTCCACTGTGCCAGCCATCAGTGAAAACAGGGCACTGACTGAACAAAAGTTATCAGGGTTTAACAACGCGGAAAAGAAAATTATGATAGTGTGAGCCAACCATGTTAATTCCTTAGGAGCGAAATGTATGTGTTATTTATTTGCTCAAGGCACCAAACTCTATGTGTATTCAGGTCATATATATATATATATCTTCACACACATAATTTTTTCTTTATGAAACACTGTTTTAACAAGAAGAAACTCTGACAGTCATTAGTGGGCTGGGAGTGGAATAGGGGTTCTGAACTTGGCATATAAGCTTGGCTTTGGTTGAAGTCATCAGAGCAAATTTCTTCAAATTGGAGGTGACCACTGAAAATCAGGAGTGCTCCGATGGACATGTGGGTGGCTGACTGCAAGAGTTATCTTTGGTTGGTCTGTCACCATCAGCAACAGATTCTTTTCTTTCCTTCTTCTCTCCTTTCTCCCTCTTTCTTGCCCCTCTTTCCTCCCTTTCTCATTAAAATTCAATGGGGTCCTTAAATTCTATGATCTCCAAGAACCACCCCCCCCCTCCTGACTCCCAATTTAGTACAAATATATTAGAATGGTTAACTTTTGAAACCGGGCCAATGGAGAGGACGGCAAAGTCAAGGTTGCCAACTGCACCCTTTTACAACATGGCCAAGTTGAAGGAGGTGGGCTGTGCCAAGAGCTTTACATCCTGGGGTAGTACTGGCCCCTCACCCATAGCTCCCTGCCCTTGGCCAAGCCACTTAGACTTTTACTAACCTCAATACAATGATTACTTTCTTAGGGTTGTTGTAAAAGTTAATTCAGGGAAAATGGAAATTCTTGCTAAAGGGCGCTGCGGCTGCTGCTGTCGTTTGGCTAAGGTCAACTCTGCTCAAGGCCACCCTTAAACATGGCGAAGGCAGAGCAAAGAGTGAAAACGACTCTCTTAGGGGATAGGCGACCTAAGAAGAGGACTATGGCCTGATTCTGTCACTATACCTGACCCCCAACAGCACCTAGCGGGCCTGGTGTGTGTGGGCTCCTCCTGGTGTTTGCTCGGCATCTGCTGGTGGCCATGCATACAGGCTTTTAGCGAGGCGCCCTGTCTGTTCACACTGGGGATATGATTTCTACTGCCAGTCTGTCTGCTTGGGAGCAGATGGCTTTATGAAAAGCAAAATGAAAACTGACATGGCTTGAAAACTCAGGACCCAGAGATGGCATTTGCTCTGAAGGAATAGCTAGAAAAAGGTTGGTGTTGAGGAGGAATAATCCAATGGGAACCTTGTAACGTCAGTGGCCACCGTCCTTGACCTCGGGCATTCTGGGAGGCTCTGCTGTTGGCTCTTTTTTCCTTCCAGTTTCTATAGACTCTGAGGTCTGCCTTCCACCTGAAAATACAGGTGCCAAGAACATGTGACGTCAGCCTGAAGATGCTAACTTAGAAAGCAGTTCATTACAAAAACGTTTTTGGGGTGCGTTTCTTGTGTTTTTTCTTGTATTTCTTGGGTTTGTCTTCTGAAAAGGTGAAGTTTGGAAAGCGTATAGAGCAGTCATGTGAACCTTCTGAGCTCAGCGTGTCAGCCTTTTGAAAAACCCCAACGTAACTCTGGCGCCGTGTCACATAGAGAAATTTTTTGATCTTTGCAACCATAGTAAAACAAAGACTTCTATTTTTGATATTTATTTTATATATTTAAATGCCATTTAACAAAGAAAAATCAACCCAAACAAATGAGTTCGCGTGTCACCTCTGACACGCGTGTCATAGGTTCGCCATCACTGGGATAGAGGCATGAGAAACACCTAGAGATTATGACTGAAGAAATGAATCTTGACATTGATTATAAGCGCTATGTGGTGACAACCAAACTACTGGATGGATGCCCCTATTTCACTCCCAGCCCCCGCCCACCCATGCAGCTCTTAAGTGGAAAGGTGTGTATGATTAGAAAAAACACAGTACAGATAGGGTTCGGGACTATTCGAGGTTTTAGGCATACACTGGGGGTCTCAGATCATAGCCTACGAGGATAAAGGGGGACGACTATACTGTAAGGGACTGACACAAGGACATAAGGTGATGTTTAGTTGCTGTTAAAATTCTCATTATGTTTGGAAGGATGAATCTTGTTAACTGTGATCCAAACACACTTAACTCTTAGGGAGAAATTATAATCAGATGTTAATCATCTGCATGATTCATTTTGTTTGGTTGACACCAAAGGCCAGTGTATTTTCTTGGTCTAGCCTTAAATGTAATATGTTGATGTTTTAAATACCATATTAGCTGTATAATTTTGTTCTGCATTGTTAGTTTATGCTAGCCCAATAAAGTCTGACAATAGAATGAAAGACCCTCCTTGGGGTGATATTTTAATTGTCATAAAAATGTCATGTAGATTAAGGGGCCAGCTGAGCCCTTATAGTTTCTCAGGGACTAGAGAAATCATTAAAACAAAATGCATATGCTATTCCGAGATAAAATACTGGCTGTGGTTCCAGCTAATGTTCTTTTATGTGAATTTTGCCAAATATGAAGCCATGGATTATGCTAATTCCAAGAAATCATCTTTCAAAAACCTCCCATGAAATATTAGAGATTTTTCCTCCTCCTCCTTCATATTTTATTATGGGGAATTTTAAATAAATACAAAAGTATACATAACTGTATAACAAATTTCCTTTTACCCAAACCATTCATTTCCATAGCAGTTTCTGCCCTTCTGCTTCTGTTAAATGTTGAGCCAGGTGGTTTTTCTGGTCCTGCGGTCGGCAAACCGCGGCTCGCGAGCCACATGCGGCTCTTTGGCCCCTTGAGTGTGGCTCTTCCTAAGCCTTAGGAGTACCCTAATTAAGTTAATAACAATTTACCTATCTATATAGTTTAAGTTTAAAAAATTTGGCTCTCAAAAGAAATTTCAATTGTTGTACTGTTGATATTTGGCTCTGTTGACTAATGAGTTAGCCAACCACTGCCTTAGGCCAGATCTGGCTTATCTCCTGTTTTTGTAAATAAAGTTTTACTGGAACACAGCCCTGCTCATACAAGTACATGCTGTTTGTGGCTGTTTGGGGTTACAACAGCAGAGTTGAGTAGTTGTGGCAGAGGCTATCTGGTTTGCAGAGCTGAAAATATTTACTACCTGGCCCTTTATAGAAAAAGTTTACTGGCCTGTTTTTAAAGTCTTTCCCTTCTGCAGAAAAAGGTCTATATGTAAATTATGTGCCCACATACAAAATTATGTAAAATGTCTCAACGGTTTATAGGACATGATGCTATAACACATTAATTTGCTAAAGATTTTAGTCACCAATAATTTTGGTTAGTCGAATATTTTTCTTCTTAATCATCCTATATTCCACATGATGCCTTTTCTGTAGCCTCTAGAAAATTCAAAAATGTTCTTGGTTCAGCATTATTCCCTCCATCTTGAAACGTGCTTCTCTACTGTCTTGCATGTTCCTCCTATTAATTTTGTTCTCCTCCGTCCCCTTGGCAACCCTTTGTTTCTCACCACCCCGTGAACACCAGGGTTCCCCATGGCTCTGCCTTTGGTTTTCTTCTCACTTCACCTAACCCACTAAGTGCCAACCAGTCACTCCTGTGTTGTCAGCTACAAATCTTCTTGAAAACTTTGCTTCGTACCCAGATCTTTCTCCTGAGGGCTGGACTCCCAACCCCAGAATCCTGTCCCCTGGACCTCTCCGCTCACAGGAGCTCAGACTTGGCAGGAAGAACCACTGGAGAAGAGCATTCGGTGGCATGTGACGTGCGTAAGTGTGAGAAATGACACCCGGGCTTCCCTGTCCTTTCTCATGTGTTTCTAGAAGAAGAGATTTTACTTTTTCTCATTTTAATAAAACAAAAAGCATTTGATCTTTAAAAAAATTAAGGAGCACCTCTAGTGTCATTCTTCAGTGCTACCAAAATCAGAAACACAGTGTTCCTACCTTTACTATGTTCCTCCATCCGTTTATCCATCCATCCAACCATCCATCCATCCATCCAACCATCCATCCATCTATCCATCCATCCATCCATCCATCCAACCATCCATCCAACCATCCATCCATCCATCCATCCATCCATCCATCCATCCATCCATCCAACCATCCAACCATCCATCCATCCATCCATCCATCCATCCATCCATCCATCCAACCATCCAACCATCCATCCATCCATCCATCCATCCATCCATCCATCCATCCATCCAATAAATATTCATTGAGCACCTACTGTGTGGCAGAAATTGGGCTGGTCCTCTCTTCGGTCCTCTTACTTGTTACATGGTTCTCAGCTCTCCTGCAGCCTTAGCTCTGAAAATGGAATTCCCTTCTGACGTGTCTTGTCACAAATCACTACTTACCCTCACCATCAGTTTGTTCCAACCTCTGGTTCCTGGACCAGCCCGGCATATTTTTTGCCATCTCCAAAGCTACCACTCTTCTGTTCTTGAACCTTTCCTTAGAAATAGTGGTCTCAGCATAGAGAGGTTAGACTACTGAGGCAGGCCTAGAGCTTAATCTGGGTGGGGAAACTCTGCTGTAAGGTCTGATTGGGTGGGGGGAGTAGTTAGATACCTCTTGGCATGGCCTCGATTTTCTGTCTTGGCAAGCTCTCTGTTCACAGTAAATTCCTACGGTGCTATTGTCACCTGGGTCGAAAGGTTTCCATTTTGAAGCCAGGCAAACATTATTCCTGCCCTCTGTTCATGTTTTCATTGTGGATTCTCTCTCTTCCCTGTTCTCATGACTTGTGAACTTTCAGCCCTTCATCTGTTAAAAGATAAATGGCCTAAGGGAGATGGCCATGGAATGTATACCGTTGAGGATTTTTAAAGTTAAAAATTGACACCTTTAACATTCAAGGTTTCTTTAACAGTTAGGACCCTAAAATAATTTTTAAAATATTGTTCAACATTCCCCATCGATGGTCTGCTGAATTGCTGGCATGAAAAGATGTAAACTTTGCAAGCTCTCTAAGAATTCTGCTTTCCTTCCAATCGCCTACTTTTGGTTTCTAACATCTGCTCCAGTGACTGATGCTCCCTTCATGTGGCTGCAGCCTTTTCCTCACCACCTGGCCCCAGCTCTCCATCCCATCATATGGCTTTTAGTCAAATGGTTGCTTATGCCCTGGGACGAGCAGACACGCATGCGTGCACCTACATTTCAGACCCAGAGCCTTCTGTGTGGAAGCCATACATATGGCAGGCAGATCTTCTTTTCATCAGGATCAGGTTCAATGCAATTGTTGCATACAGTTCACTGGATGATGCCCCGATCAAAGACTGCTTTCCTGGTCACTGATATGAGCCCCCCACCCCCCATTTCCCAACTTCAGTTTGAATCACGTTCAGCCAAGTTGAAATTCTCTTTAGCAGTTGGGGCCAAGGGGAATCAGGATAGAGAAAATGTTCAGATAATACTTCAGTTCCTCATCTTAAGCAGTGCAATAAATGCCTTCACTAAATTCTTAGCCTATTGGCTGATTAGGTGGCTGGAATAACAATTTGTACTATCTTTGTCCATAATAATAACTGATAATGTTTGTTCTGAACAGACTGGAGCAGGCCCTTGACATGGATTACCTCATTAGTTCATCCCTGGATGCCAGTGATATGGACAAAACAACTGTTTGAGGGGAAAAAAAGGAATCTCTCTCTCTCTCTCTCTCTCTCTCTCTCTCTCTCTCTCTCTCTCCCCCTGACTTTTGGCATTTGATTTTTAAAAATGTTTTTCAGTTTGATAACTTTTTATTCTGATATAGTTTAAAACTGAGAAATTGGAAAAATAGTAGATTTCTTGTGTATCCATCACTCAGCTTCCCCCAATGATAATATCTTACGCGAAGAGAGCAGTTGTCAAGACCAGGAAATTAACACTGATACAATACTATTAAAGCATTCTCGTGTGTGTATTTCTATGAAATTTGATCACATGTGTAGATTCAAGTAACCATCACAATCAGGATACGGAATTGTTCCATCAGCACAAAACCCCCCACATGTTATACCTTAAGAGTCATACTCTCCCTCCAACCCCAGCTCCTGGCGACTGCTGACCTGTTTGCCCTCTCTCTACGTTTGTCACTTGGTTTCTCACTCAGCATACCCCGGAGACCCATCCACATGGGGTGTATCAATAGTTAGTGACTTCTTGCCTCTTTTATTACAAAGAGGCTTTCTTGAAGCATTCCCTGCCTGGTGTGTTCAGATTTCAGCCAATGGTTGCTCAGTTCTTCCGGATATAACGGGAGGTGGTCTTCAGGCAAGGTCAGCCGCGGGGCAACCTGGGATGCAGGAGGTCTGCCTTTGTAAAGACCTTTCTGGCTTCAATCAGCCTCTCGCCTTTCCCCCAAAGTGTGCAGTCTTCCTTGGCACCTCATCTTTTCTTCCCCTCGTTTCCAGCTGTCTCTGGGTCTTAGTCCGTGAGATGAGCGCCTGTGATAAGGACTTAGATGCAGGTTTTTAATTTGAGAGGTGATCACAGGAAGCAGGGGTGAGTGAGGGAGCAGGCGGGGGGGGGATGGTGGGGGACCTAATAAAGGGTGTGCTGAGTGGGTCACAGCTGTGGACAATGGGCTCAATCCTACCAGGGAGTCCTACGTACTGGTAACCATGCATGTGCCTAAGAATCGCCCCTGAAGCATGGGCGGTGGAGGCATTTATCCACTAACTGCCATCTCTCCTTTCAAAAGTAATTATTGATTTCAGAGATAAAGGGAGAGGGAGAGAGAGAAACATCAATGATGAGAATCATGGATCGGCTGCCTCCTGCACGCCCCCTACTGGGGATGGAGCCCACAACCCAAGCGTGTGCCCTTACCGGGAATCCAACCATGACCTCCTGGTTCATAGGTTGATGCTCAACCACTGAGCCACACTGGCCAGCTGGGCACCAGCTCTCCTTAGTTGAGGGTTGTCGCAAGCACATTAACCCCTGGACTTTTGCATGGTACCTGCACAAGTGATTTAGTGAGCTTAGGCTCTGTAAAGAACCGCCCCTCCCTCAGCAAACCAAGTGCAGAGACACAGCGTGGTGGCAATGGGGAGACCAGTAGTGTGCCTGCCAGCTGGCCACCGCCACGGCCCAAGGTCAGGCGGGATGGGGACCAAGGGACTGAGGAGATGTGTCCAGACCACCCTGTGCTGCAGGAGCTCTTGCCGCCTGCTGGCAACTCCTTTGCTGCGTGTCGGGCCCTGCTTTTTACCTCCTCTGTGACTGTCTTACTTCCACAGTTAATGGACTCCTCTGCTTATTCAAGCTCTTCATGCAACTAACTTTGAAAGTTTCCGATTATTTGGAGGGATTTTATCCATGTGATTCAATCAATCTAAACCTAAATCTGTTTTCATTTTGAGTAGCTTCAAATAATTGAGATAGATATATATATAATTTTTTTTTTACCAGATTTGTCCTTGGGGTTCTGAAGCCCCCTCTTCTCCCCAGACAAATCCGAGTCTAGCTCCTAGTCTAGTCCATTCTCCTCCCTCCAAGAGGGTCTCTGCACTCACCCCCTGTCTTATCCCAGCTCCGGAACTGGTGTTTTCCCAAACAGTTCTTTGGGCTTCTTTGTGGGCTGCCATGTACCACTGCTGGTGTAAGGGCTTGGGCTTCTTTCTAATCAGGGTGGTCAGACTCCTAACATGGTGGCTGATTCCAGGAGGAAGGAGACAGGAGCTGTCAGTAACATTAAGACCTGGTCTCGGAAGCACCAGAATGGCCCTTCCACCACTGACCAAAGCAAACCACAGGCCCGCCCAGACTCCAGGTGAGGGAATCAGATTCCTTTCTTACAGCACACACATGTGGGGTGAGAGAACTCTTGGGAGCCCTCTCTGGAGACTGTCACCCTCATGGAATTAGTCCAGTGGCAGGAGAGGTCTTGACTCAAGGGAAGGCAATGCTAGGCTGTCCAGGGAACTCTGTTAGGTTTGGCCTAACAGAGTCACCAGCCATTTTCTGGAGAAACTGGAGGCAAAAGCAGAGAGAAGGGGAGGTGCTGGCAGACACGACCATGACTGAGAGAGGCAGGGAGAGTTCTAGGCCCTCATGCTGACTGGAGGCTTTTAGCTCCACGGTTTATTCCAAGAGGCTGCATGCATTATGAGCCCCCCTTTTTTCTGAGATAACCACGCGTCTCTTTTCTTTATTTCCAGTAAATGACTCAAGAAATGGATTTGAGTTCAGTCATCAGCAAATGAGAATAATAATTATGGGCCTGGCTGCCATAGCTGAGTGGTTGGGCGTCAACCTCTGAACCAAGAGGTCACGGTTCGATTCCCAGTCAGGACTCATGCCCGGGTTGCAGGCTCAATCCCCAGGTGTGGGGCGTGCAGGAGGCAGCCAGTCAATAATTCTCTCTCGTCATTGATGTTCCTCTCTCCCTTTCTGAAATCAATACAAATATATTTTAAAAAATAATTTAAAAAATGATGCCCATGTCAGATGACTGTGTTGAGTAGTACAATATTTATATTATGAGAGTTAATATACTTGCAAGCCCTTGGAACAATGCCTGTCATGTAATGAGTGCTGTATAAGTAATTGATTTTTAAAATTTATTATTTTCTTACATTTTTTATTTAAAATTTGTTTCCATTTCAGTTTGACATTCAGTATTATTTTGTATTCATTTCAGGTGTATAGCACAGTGGTTAGACAATCATACTTTTACAAAATGGGCCCTCCAATATTTCTAGTTCCCACCTGGCACCATGCATAGTTATTACAACACTATCGACTATATTTGCTATGTTGTTCTTTACATCCCTGAGACGACTTGGTAACTACCGATCTGTACTTCTCAATCCCTTCTGCTTTTTCACCCAGTCCCCCTAAGTAAGCTATAATAATAAAAGTGTAATATGCTAGTTAGACCAGATGTCCTTCTGGATGACCTTCTGGATGAAGCCGAGGCTGCAAGGGAAGCCCGGGTCCCGGGTGCCAGAGGGAAGCCGGTGCCGGCAGCTGGGGGAAGGAAGGCCTGCTCTTGCACAAATTTCATGCATCGGGCCTCTAGTTGTGAAATAAAAAATAAGATAATGTTTAGGCGTCTTGGGCTGAGAGAGCAAATAAAGATTCTGCTTTGGAAAGAGATTTTACTGGGAAAAGACATTATTTTCTTCTGTAATGAAGGCAAGGCAGTCCTGCCAGGCTGTTGTGGGGGGTCACTGAACTGGAGACATCTCCTGAAAAGGCCGCAGCCGCGTGGTCTCCAGGCAGCTGAAGCCCTGGGTACAGCCCATCATGTAAGCTGAGCATCCTGATTCCAGTCAGGAATTCCGAGCTGCTTTGAGCTTGCTGTGCTCTTTCCCCCCAGCCCTTTTCTTCCTGCTGACTTCTCCCCTTCTCAAGATAACCCCGCTTAGAGAATTGCCTCAATATGTGCTGCTTGACGTGACATTCTGAGCCAGGGAGACCCCGTCGTAACCTGTTGATTTATGGTCCCTCCACTTCACTGTCACTTTCTGATTTAACATCAAAAGAGCAGATTAAGGATGCAATCACGCTGGGCAAACAAATACACTGTTGCAAATGACTTTGCAAGAAAAGGTTTTTTTTAAAAAAAATGTTGGCCACGTATAAAATGAGCTAAAAGTGGCCCTTGGTGCAATCATTCAAATGCCGGCGGCCCCTCGCACCATCTGTTGCCTGCGTTTTCTTTTATCACATGTGAGTGTATATTATAATGCAAGGCACTTCCAAAGGGGAACCAGATGGCTCCCCGTTTCCCAGTTCGGGATTCTCCGGCCAAAAGGAAGAAGGAATCTGGGGCTATATTCGGTTCTGCTGAAACTGACAGGCCACGGATGTGGTAATCGGCGGTGTTTAAGGAGGGCTCGCATTTACCGTAACGAGTGTAAGTGCTCCATCACGTCCCATTGGGTCTGGACTGGGCATAGCCTTTAAAATCGGATTTAACATCTTCCTTTACATGGGATCCATTTGAATATGTTGAGACGAGCAATATTTTCAACTCCTTTTCCTCTTTGAAATATAGGCGTTTCAGAAAAAGCAAACACTTTTTTTGGGAAAGACGGTTTAAAATATGGCCAGTTTTCAACTCTTGCTCCCTTATTATCTAGGCTGCCAGAGAACCATGTTGCTCAGTAAAAGAGAGTGGGCTAAATAGTGCAGGGAAGGCCTGGGGAGGGGGCGGGAGCAGGTGGAGGGAGTCAGTGGGGGAAATAGGGGGTTTCTGTAAGACTTTCAACAATGAAGATAAATGAAAAATAAAGAGTGGGCACCTGGCCGGCGGTGGCTCAGTGGTTGAGCATCAACTCATGAACCAGGAGGTCACAGTTGGATTTCCCATCAGGGCACAGGCCTGGGTTGCAGGCTCGATCCCCAGTGTGGGGTGCGCAGGAGGCAGCCGATCCGTGGTTCTCTCTCATCATTGATGTTTCTATCTCTCTCCCCCTCTCCTTTCCTCCCTGAAATCAATAAAAAATATATTTTAAAAAATAATAAAGAGTGGGCTAAGCTGGTGAGAAGGAAGTAGGGAGGCAAGTGACTTGATAGCTCCTCCACGCAGTTGAGGTGAAAACCTCAACTCCCTGTCCGCCTCTACTTCATGAGGTGAAAACGTTTTGCCCTTAAAGTGGGAGGGGACAGCCTCAAGGATGTGCAGTTGGCCATACCAATTGGACACTACATGTTATGATCTTATTTGCTCTGCAGCACTGTAAACACGATGACCATTTCAAAACGATAAGCAACGTCTCTGAAAACTTTGGTGACTAACCTGATGGGTACGCCGTAGCCAGGTGATCTGCGGGTGCTGGCTTTGTGCCTACCTGCCCACCACATCTGTTCCTGTTGAAAATTGTGCAGCGGTCTTTTAAAAACTGGTGATGTTCTCAGTACTCTGAGGGTGAAATACAGATGTGAAAAGAAAGCACACAACTTTTCCAGAAAAATGGTGGGAAGTACAAGAGCTAGGATTCGGATGCCAGATTCTGGCAACGTTTCTTTAAAAAAAAAAAAAAAAAAAAAATATATATATATATATATATATATATATATATATATATTAATTTCAGTTGATTTCAGAGAGGAAGGGAGAGGGATAAAGAGATAAAAGCATTGATGAGAGAGAAACATCATCAATTGGCTGCCTCCTGCACGCCCCCTACTGGGGATGAATCCCGCAACCTGGGCATGTGCCCTGACCCGGAAACGAACTGTGACCTCCTGGTTCATAGGTCGACGTTCAACCACTGAGCCACACCGGCCGGGTGTAGCAATGTTTCTTATCTTACCACATGCTCTGACCCATGGCCTTGCTCTCTTCTCACCACCCCCAGTGTCAGCACTTGCTGGCATCCCCTCCACAGCCCCCTTTGTGTCTCGCTCTGCCCCTCTCCCTTTGGGGGTCTCAACTATACTCATGCTTCTTCTATCACATAGCGCTCTTCACATTCTCTCTCCTAGGACTCCCTCTGATGCTCCAAACTCACAACCCAACCCCTTCCAGAAAGTTCCATGTCTACTTTCCATAGGCATATTCAACTCAAAATGACCCACACGGGCTCAGCATTGTCCACCCTCTCTCCCCTTGAATTTCCTGTTTTGCTGATGGCCGTGTTGCCTGTTCCATGCTACAAGAATGCTTTTTCTAAAATATAAATGTGATTACAGCGTTCCTTCCATCCAACCCTTCAGTAGAGTCCCAGGATATTTAGGATGAAGTTCAAGCATCATAGCAGGGCCTAGGGGACCCCTCATGCTCATGGGGATGTTCGAGCTCGCTGCAGGTGACCTCATCGCTGCTCCTCAAGTATAGCTTGCACATTTCCATTCTTTTCACACTCCCTTGGAGAGAAAGCTCTTTCCTTTCTCCTTGCCTCTCCTCATTTATTAAGAACTGTACATGTCCTGGCATTTCTTAACTACCCACTTCCTGTGAGTTCTTACTTCAAGCTCTGAGTTCTTTTCTTTTTAAATATATTTATTGATTTCAGAGAGGAGGGGAGAGGGAGAGAGAGATAGAAACATCAATGGTGAGAGAGAACCATGGATCGGCTGCCTCCTGCACGCCCCACACTGGGGATTGAGCCCACACCCTGGGCATGTGCCCTGACTGGGATTCTAACTGTGACTTCATGGTTCATAGGTTGATGCTCAACCACTGAGCCACACTGGCTGGGCATAGGCTCTGAGTTCTTAGGTCCAGTTAGCAGCACAATATGAGGCCATAGCCAGGAAGCCACATCCCTGAACAGGACCGTCCCGGGGCTGCTCCTGCTTTACTCTCACTGGGCTGGAGGAGAAGCAGTAGGGAGGGCAGAGACGGTGGGGAACTGGCGGCAGTGGAGGTTCTGAGGTCCCGTGGGCAGACGGATGGATAGACAGAGGGCTGTTCCTGAGGAAGGAAAGAGGGGCAGAGAGTAAGCCGCCCACACTGCCCAGCCCTTCCCCTCGCCGGACCTCACTTACTGTCACGGCGACAGCTGCCGCCCTCAGTCTTGTGGATGAATAACTGGTTTAAGGTCACATAGTTGACAAGTGGCCAAATCAGAATTCCCCGCACAGAGTTTTAATGTTCAAAGTTTAATGTTCAAAGTTTTCCATGCCTGACAAGCCCTACACGGTGCCCAAGACTTGCCTGGAATTGCTTCACTTAATCTTCACAACAATCTGAGTAATTAGTATGCAAGTTAACCTTAGTTATTTAATCCTTTTTGAGGGGGTAATTCACATTCTATAAAACTCACCATTGTAAAGTATAAAATTCAGTGTTTTTTAGTATATTTACAAAGGTTGTCAAACCACCACCACTATGTAATTCCAAATATTTCTATCACCCCGAAAGGAACTTGTACCTGTTAGCAGTCACTCCCCGTTGCCCCCTATCCCAGACCCTGGCTACCACTCATCTACTCTGTCTCTATGATTCTAAACATTTCTGAAAATGAAATCACAAGATGTGGTCTTTTATGCCTGGCTTCTTTCCCTTAGCATAGTGTCCTTAAGGTTCATCCATGCCGTAGGGTATGTTAGTACTTCATTCCTTTGTATGGCTCAGTGATATTCCACTGTGTGGATGGACCACACTTTGTTTATGAATTCACCACTTGGTGGGCACTGGGATCATTTCCATCTTTCAGCTATTATGAATAGAGCTGTTGTGAGTCCCAGTTTATAGACTAGAAACTGAGGCTCAGAGAAGTTAATTAAAACACAATAATGAAAAGATTGCTTTTAAAATCAGACGGCTCTGGATTCAAAACTTAGCTTCATCACTTAACCTCCATGTGACTTTGGAAAATTATTTGTCTTCTTTAGCTTCCATAGTCAATACAAAGATAGTAATGTCATCTGGTGGCTGGGATTGGTATGAGGACTCTTATTTTTAAAAGTTTTTTTCAGTTACAGTTTACATTCAATGTTATTTTGTATTAGTTTCAGGTATAGGTGTGAGGACTCTTGATAATTCATGTAAAGGAGTGCTTGGTACATATTAGGACTTCCATGAAAATTAATGATGGACCCTTCACATTTGGCCCTTCTTTGGTGCCCAGTAACTAATTTCAAATGAAGAAATGAATAAAAAGAGCATGATTTGAATTCTGATTTGGCCACTTACCAACTATGTGACCTTAAACAAGTTATTCATCGGCAAAACGGAGGGTGGTAGCTTTCGCAGTGTAGTAAGGTCAAGTACAAGGCCTGGCAGAGTTCCTGGCTCATGGCAGAACTCGCTAAATGTCAGTTCTCTTTCCCTTAAGGCCAGCTTCGGATTACCTCTTTGATTGCAATGCAACATACACCTTAACCCCTGAACTAAGCTTTGAGGTCTGCATTTATAGTTACCCATAAGTTTTCACTTTTGACTTTACAATATTAATCTTCTATGTTATTAGGGAAAGACAATGACAGCATTATAAACATAATTTGAGAGCCGCTTATTTGGGTAAATACCTAATGCATTCATGAAACATTATTTTCCTTCTCACAAGAACTTTTACTTTTTGAATTTTTGTTAAAGCTAACTTCTCCAAAATCAATATTCTAAAAATTAAAGGTACCAAACATTTAGCTTTTGCAGAAAGGCCTAAGTATAAATTGATTAGCTGGCATTCTCAAGGTTTCTGGAGCGAGAGAGCTAGACCAAGGCATAATAAAAAAGTCACTCCATTCATTTTGTAAGGTCAGGGGTCAGGGCAGTGTGAAGGGAAATGTCTTTGAAAGAACTCATCAAATGTCAATCAGAGATTATTAATTTACTGAAAAGTCTACCTTTGGCCTGGGGATTTACTGAAGTTCGAATTTACTAGAGTTTCCTTTGAACTCCACTTCCAGAGGAATGCTGGCTCGCTCCTGTGCTGTGACCTTCCAACCTGGCTGGCACCATCACCCAGCTTCGCCCTGTTGGAGAGTTTTTTTCTACACCTAATGCTGATGACATGAGCCTGCTCAGACCCTTCAGGAACATCAGCTTTCAAAGATGAGGAGAAAAAAAGAAAAGAAAAAAATGGGCATTATAGTATTTTGGTTTTTCACTGCTCTTACCCGATCCTTAGCATTCTTAGTCTAAGGAGATGAACGCCACAAAGATCATTTAGGATCTGGTGAGAAATGAGATGTGCAGCGAGGAAGAAGGTGACAGGGTGTTAGGGCAGATTCCTTAGCAGCAACATCACTTATTAGGAAACTTACACCAGCACGTGTTACTAATTTTGCTAAGTCCCATTCTCATCCATTATCTTTTCTATTTCCCTGCGCGTGGTTTATGGGTGTATGTCTTCAAGCTCGTTTAAAGTCTCAATTGGTTCGCATTCATCCACTTTTATACTTCAAGAAACTTTAGCAAATTCAGAGACAGAAAGCAGAATGGTGGGTTCCAGGGGCCAGGGAAGGGAAGAGTGGGCTATTTAATGGATACAGAATGTCAGTTTGACAGATTGTCAAACTGCAGCGGGAAGGCCGGGGAGGGTTGGGGGGCAGGAGGTAGGGGGGGTAAGAGATCAACTAAAGGACTTGTATGCATGCATATAAGCATAACCAGTGGACATAAGACATTGGGGGATAGGGGAGGCTAGGGGACTGTCTAGGGCGGGGGGATAAAATGGACACATATGTAATACCCTTTGTAATACTTTAAGCAATAAAACAATTAAAAAAAAAAAAGAATGTCAGTTTGAGATGAAAAGAGGTTTGCAGCCCGGCTGTTGTGGTTCAGTGGTTGAGTGTCAACCTATGAACCAGGAGGTCAGGGTTCGATTCCTGGCCAGGCACATGCCTGAGTTGTGGGCTCCATCCCCAGTGTGGGGTGTACAGGAGGCAGCGATCCACGATTCTCTCTCATCATGGATGTTTCTCTCTCTCCCTGTCCCTTCCTCTATGAATCAATAAAAGTATATTTTTTAAAAAGAGGTCTGGAGATGGATGGTGGTGATGGTTATGTGAATGTATTTTATTCCACTGAACTGTACACTGCTCCGGGGCTGATCCATGGGGAATTTCCCATCCTGCAGCAGTGAGTCCCAGATCTGCCTGCTGATCTCCCTCCTCCACCCCCCCCCCCCCCCCGTCATCCTCTGGCAACCACTGGTCTTCTTACTGTCTCCGGAGTTTTTCTTTTCCAGGATGTCATAGAGTTGGAATCATACACTATATAGCCTTTTCATATTGGCTTCTTTCACTTGGTAATATGCACTTAAGATTCCTCCATGAATAATGAAATATTATTAGGTAATATATAATAATTAAATATTATAAAGGTAGAACAACACAAAATCAGCTTTCCATCCCTTCCTGGCCCCAGGGTTGAATGAACCTCATTGCCCCATGGTTCCCTAATATTTCTTATATATATGTCTGTAACTGCACCTTAATAAAGACTTGCTGAATTTTGTTCAAAAGTCCGAATCCCTCATAAAGGACTTAAGCCCTTCAAGACTAGGGTATCCTAGTCTTCTCAGCATCTAATACACAGAAGAGACTCAATAAACGTTATTGAAAGAAAAGAATAAATGCATAAAGGCTAAAGATTAAGATTAGGATCCTAGGGAAACCCTATGATATAGTAAGTTTTCATGATTTAAAACCATTTTTAAGAACTTACAGATTGAATGGTGGAAATCTTTGGGGAAGTCATAAGCTCTCCTCTCCCTTTAAGAACTATGCACAAGAATGAAAATATCCATGTGGCCACTGCTATTTCCCCAGCAGGCACTTAATGTATATTGTGGGAAGCTTGGATGTATGGATGGCCATGTCCACTGAGGCTGAAATTGGTTAGATCAGGACTGTACGCCTGACTCAATAGGCCAATGAAGTTGTTTCCTGGGAACTCAAATTGGTACTAAAAGACAGTTGAGCCGAAACCGGTTTGGCTCAGTGGATAGAGCGTCGGCCTGCGGACTGAAAGGTCCCAGGTTCGATTCCGGTCAAGGGCATGTACCTGGGTTGCGGGCACATCCCCAGTGGGGGGTGTGTAGGAGGCAGCTGATCGATGTTTCTCTCTCATCGATGTTTCTAACTCTCTATCTCTCTCCCTTCCTCTCTGTAAAAAATCAATAAAATATATTTTAAAATAAATAAAATAAATAAAATAAAAGACAGTTGAACTCAGTGTTCTTGGGGTGGCCTTATTTAAATTGAGGGAGTGTTAGGTTAGCTATATTCTGCCACCAGAATAGAGAAGCAGAAAAAGCCAATCAACAGTGTGCATGTATGTACATGTGTACACAGACACACCTCAGTCTTTCTTTTGTTGGTCCCTTCTGATTCTTTAAATTTCCTCCCTGAGACCTACCTTTATCCTTCTCTTGGTTCTGTGAGGCACCCCATAGACTTACAATAAATCCCCTTCCTGCCCAAACCAGCTCAAGCTGATTTTTGCCAAATGCAACCAAAGACGATTAGCAAATATACTCTGTCACCATAATTCATGTTCCTTCTCTGATATGTCAACATTTGTAAGATTTGAAAGCCACCCTAGTAAATATTTGCTTGAGTTTGAATTAATTTTCATTTCCCTAGATTTTAGCTGTTTTCAAATGCCTACTTGGCCCCTTTTCATCATTTGCAAAGCAAAGCAAAGCAAAGCAAAGCAAAGCAAAGCAAAGCAAAGCAAAGCGAACCCGTGCCACCAGCTGATGTGCGCCCTTAGGTTCTGTGTATTTGAAACACTTGGAGTCTTCCTGGGAAACCATTCTAACAAGTTTCAGAAATCCACTTGAACTGGTGCTCATTCCTATGGAAAAGTACAGCTCTGAAGTACCCAAAGCAACGAAAACAAATGAGTTGGCCTTAGTGGAAGGATAGGGAATAGTCAAGAGTGAAGACCTGGGCCAGATGGCCTCTTTATGTCTCAACCCCCAACTGGAGGGCACGTGTTGTGAAACTAGCAGCTGGTTCTTAGCTTTGGCCCCTCACCTCCTGGCACAGGGTCTCACCGAGAAGATGCTCCCGAGATGTCTGTTGAAGCAATAAAATGATGAAATAACGCTTAGTGATGAAGTCTGGAGATCAGGATCAGAGGGGAGTTGCCGGGGTCCAGTGCCCCCGACCTGTGTGACCTTGGGTGTGTTGCTTGTCTGTGTCTCAGCTTCCAGAGCTGGAAAACGGGGGTGAGAACAGAGCTGCTTCAGAGTGTTGCTGTATTAAGTGAGTCAGTCCATGCACAACAGTCGCTCCACGCCTGCAAAGGAGGAAGCATCCAATACGTGTTTCCTGATCATTATGTGAGAGAGTAGCTTTCCATTGTCACATTTGCCTCCTAGAAATTTTAAAAAAATTGATTTCAGAGAAAGGAAGGGAGAGGAGGAGAGAGACAGAAACATCAGTAATGAGAGAGAACCATGGATCAGCTGCCTCCTGCACACCCCCTACTGGGGACCAGGCCCACAACCCGGGCATGTGCCCTGACCTGACTGGGAATCGAATCATGACCTCCTGGGTCATAGGTCAGTGCTCAACCACTGAGCCACACCTCCTGGGCCCTCCTAGAAATTTTATGAAAATGCTAGAAGAATATCAGGGACATTCCATTTGGCCTTTATAATCAAGATATTAAAGAAACATACTCCTGTGTCAGGTACATTTACATCTCGTTCCCAAGTGAATGAAAATTTAGCAGGGAATATTAATAGAAAGATGGCCTGCCATACATTTTAGACCTTAAAAAAATCTAAATTTCAAAAGCTCACAGGATGGCCACATCAGAGGAAAGTTTGGTATAAGTATCACATCCTCCAATTTATAGCCAGAAGGCTCCGCACATCTCTTGGGCTCATGGGGGTGAGCCTGGATCTGACTGTCCTGGTGGTCACACAGGAGAGGCTGTGCTGGGACACACAGACCAGGGTCTTTGTCTGTGCTGCATGCTTGCAGACATGGCACTAATCCAAGGATTATTTCCTTCTTTATGCATCCCCAGAACAGTCTTCTAGGAAATCTTGCTTTTCGTGATCCTGTCCCCTTACCCCTTGAACAACTCCATGTAAATGACTTTCATCCCCTTTCCTGGAGATATTTGCGTATCTGTGGTTCTTGGGAAGTTGTTCCCAGCCTCAGAGCAAATGGGCTCTTTTATGTCTGTCATGGCTGCCCTTTACTCCACGTGTCATCTTTCTGAGGTCTCTCTGAGGATTGGGCCGGGAACACCCCTTCTTTTGAAATGACACCTGGTTATGTGATGGCTGGGGGCCGAGGCTGACTGACAAAAGAATCCTAATGGCTGTTCCTGTCTATTGGGGGCAGGCTGGCTCATGGGGGCAAGGGCAATGAACTGACAAAGACAAGACTGTGGGCTTCGAATCCAAATCAGCCAGATTGCTCTGCTCTATTTTGTTTCCCAAACTTGGGCCTTCCCAATGTCAGTTATGTATTTTTAGATAAAATCTGGTGAGCGGTGAGAGTGTACATGAATCAAGGACAATTCTTTTCATCTCCTGCACAAAGCAATCAGACATGCAGACCTGCTAAGGTGTGGCATTGTGACAACATCAGGATTCATTCACTGTGGATGGTAAAGGTCGTAAGTTGGCATGTACCATCTATCCTATTCTCCATCTAGGTTGGAACACCAAGAACTACAATTCCCAGCCTCCCTTGCAGCTAGGGTTCAGATGTGCCTTAGGTTCCTCTAATCAGATGCACTCATAGAAACTTAGAAGGCAGGAGCAAGATGGGGCTGGCTTTTGCTCTTTATGTTGGCAAAGGCAGCTGTGGACCTGTACGTCAACTGTTTTCTGTTTCTGCAGCACCACAGGTCCCGGTGTACAGGTCACAGGCAGGGCATCCATCTTTGTTTTCTTTTTGGTGCAGACCCACCGTGCCAGAGGCGGCTTCCTGGTCTCCACCTTCTTGATTGAGAGAGAGGTAGCAACGCTCACACTGAGCTAGTTCTGCAGTGGGTTTCAGATAGTTCCTGGGGGCCCAGCTCCAAGCCCGCTCTTACCGTATAGCAATCCTGCTAGTGTTCTGCGGCGACAGTGCAGACAGAAGTTCCCGGCTCACACTGTCTCCCCAGCAGCTGCTCTCCGAGTGAGCATTAGTAAGTGTTTAATTCAACATATGTTTATGAAACGCCTAATACTGCGAAGTTGCTTAGCAGGTTCTGAAATTTATTTGAGCATGTATTCACTCTGTGACTTCAGCCTCTGTTTCTTCATTCATTAAATGGTAACAGTAAGGTCACCCATCTTGCAGGATTGCAAGAAGGATAAACGAGAGGATGCATGCCAAGCACTACTATGGTGCTTGGCCTGGAGGAAGAAGTCCGTGTTTCCCATAGAAATGGTATTTATTTTGTGCTCAGTGCTAGGATATAGATAAACATGACAGTCTTGGTCACTGGCCCGGTGGAGCATGCAGTGGAAAGGGGAAGGCAGACATGTAAGCAAGGTCAAAAACAACACAGTGATTGCCCTGGCTGGCGTGGCTCAGTGGATAGAGTGTCGGCCTGTGGACTGAAGAGCCCGGGTTTGATTCCGATCAAGGGCACATGCCCGGTTTGTGGGCTTTATCCCCAATAGGGGGCGTCCAGGAGGCAGCCAACCAATGATTCTCTCTCATCACTGATGTTTCTATCTCTCTTCCTCTCTATCTCTCCCTTCCTCTTTGGAATCAATAAAACTGTATATACTAGTATATTAAAAACCCCCACAACACAGCGATTACCATGAGAGAGGAGTACAGGACATCGGTGGGATGGGGCAGGGTCACCGAAACCAGCCCAGAGGAGGGATGGGGCAGGGCACAAAGAGGTGGGCTGGGCAACTTTTTGCTGAAAACCAGTTGGCAAGAGCTGAGACCTAATTTCCTAATGACCCAAACACCCAATGCCTAATGGTTGATTCATAAAGTTTACCAAACACTTATTTTAAGAACATTCTTATGTCTAGGCAATTAATGTATTTTTCTAGACACATTAACTTGTCAAAACTTCTGGGTTTCAATGGACATAAGACACTGGGGGGTAGGGGAGGCTGGGGAAGGTCAAGGGGGAAAAAAGGAGACATATGATGTACTAATCTTTGTAATACTTTAAGCAGTAAAAAAAACTTCTGGGTTTTAGGTTAGTTTTGACTTCATGAATGTATTTTCCATTAATGTTCATATTTGTGGAAAACCATATTAATGACTTGTTTATTGAATATATTAATAATTATGAAGATTTTAATATTATAAATATATGGAATATATTCTTGACTATATTTTAAAGCCTCATGATTTAATGTTTTCATTTACTAAGTTAGGAAGAATATGATCCTAAGAATAAAATATTTATTTCATTGAATATATTCAAGACAACTACCTCTTAAAGGAGGGTTTTTAATCAATGAGTAATTTTGGCAAACTCAGTCAATTGGTCATTTGGTGAATTAATCATTTCGAAAATTGATCCTTGAATTAATTAGCTTTAAGCAAATTGGTCATTTGGTGTCTTGGGCACCGGGATAATTGGCCATTACTTTGTCCAAACTTTATTGATGAGTACATCTGTCATGTGGTTCACACGCAGACTGCAGAGCATGTGGTGGTGTGGCCTCCTTGTCCCCTAGGGAGAAACTCACATGCTATTACACAAAATGGACAATTGAGAGAGGGAATGGCCAACAAAAACGAAAGAGCAGCAAAGGAAGCAAATGGGCTAACATTGGAAATGAAATTCACGGCAAACATGGGTGGGGGGTGGGGTGGGCGGAGAGAAAGCTGACTGGGGAAATACTGATGCTCCTGCCATTTGAGAGACTGCGGACGTGCATCCAGGGAAACTTAGCGGAGGGGACTCCCCAGATAAGCGTAAGCGAGGAGAGTGGCTGTGACAGAGAAAGGGAAGCTGTCCCAGGGGACACTGGCTACAGTCCTCACCCTGAAGGACTCTCAGAGACGGGTGATGATACTGGAGGTACAAAGGGTAAAATGTTTGCCCCAGCCGGTGTGGCTCAGTGGATAGAGCGTCAGCCTGCGGACTGAAGGGTCCCAGGTTTGATCCCGGTCAAGGGCACATGCCCGGGTTGTGGGCATGATCCCCAGTGTGGGGCGTGCAGGAGGCAGCCAGTCAATGATTCTCTCTCATCATTGATGTTTCTCCCTCTCCCTTCCTCTCTGAAATCAATAAAAATATGTTTAAAAAAAGGGTAAAATGTTAGCAGATTTAGAAAGCAGTATGACAATTTCCCAAGGCACGGAAAAGATACTCCATTGCAAGTTAGTGTTTTACAAACCAATGAAACACTTCAATTCTTACTGTTTCTAATGTTTTAAATTACAGTGTCCTTAATAAATATGAGTCTTGCTGTACTGACAGTAAGAGAGTTTTTACTATTTTGACATAAATGTTGCAAGTCACATGCCATCATTTCTTCCGCAGCGGGGACAGGCAGTTTCATAGCCCTGCGCTCCCCAGCGAAGAGGCCTGCCTGCCCTTCAAACTCAGCAGAAGGCCCATTCAACCCAGGGCTGTTGTTTGTCTTGGGTTTCCTTTGATGTTTCCACTTCAAGAAATACACAAAATTCAAATATTTTACATCATAAAGTCTGGCTTCTGGGAAATTGCAGCGCAGTGAAATGTACACCATCCCTCTCCGCTCGCTGGCAGCTAATTCAAATGAAACAGGTGGCGAGGAACAGAGCATTGTGCGTGTGGAGGATGAGAGGAATTTTGATGGCATCTGGAAGAATGTTATCTGATGCTAAGGCCGATTTTCTCTCGTGCTTCATGATTGCCTGTTGGTGGAGCAGAGCAGCGCTCTTAACACTGCCAAGAGCAATTTTCTCCTCGAGTGCTTTTTTCCAAAGGGTTCTCACTGATGAGTAATTTTTCATTATTATTAGAATTTAAGTCGCACACTTAAGTCAGACTTCCACATTCTGAGATGTAACCTTTAGCTGTCATGGTAAGAAGATAAACAGAAGTAAAGCTATCACACTACTGGTTAAGTGAAAGAAAACAAGAGTGAAAACTATTTATGCAGAGATAGTAATATGAATATTTGTGTGCATGCTGCACAAACCACTGGTTCCAGAATAGAATGCACTAACATTTCTGCATTAATTTTATAACCAGATCTCTATGGCTACATGAAATTATTTCTATTAACCATTTGTAAGTATGTTGATGAACTATAACATTGTATTAGTAGTTCTCGGTTTTTTCTCTCTGAACATCCCCCGGGCTAGGTCACCACCTATCAGTCACAAGGGTCCCCAAACCAGTGTGGCTTTCATTCAAGGAGGATGGCAAACTCTCCGAAGGGGGTCATGGTCTGAACCCCCATCCAGGTGACTCTGACATACTGACCCTCCTAAAGAACTGCCCCCCAACACATACACGCTGTGGTTGACAGTCACTGGTTTGGAATGTGCAGGTGCTAACAAAAGCCCAGCATCCTTCAGGTGCTCACCTCTACTTAACCTCTAAGACACATTTAACCTTGAGCTCTCCATTTCCTCCTCTGAAGCGCCTCTTCCCTGGGTGTTTTAATGGATTGAATAAAACAATGCACATGAATATGCTTGAAGCTGTTCATGGGAGATGTATTTTGGGTGAGACACACCCTCCCACCAAAATATCTCCCTGTCTGAAACCTTTCATTTATAGCGGTTCTCAACCTGTGGGTCGCGACCCCTTTGGCGGTCGAACGACCCTTTCACAGGGGTCGCCTAAGACCCTCCTGCAGATCAGGTATTTACATGATGATTCATAACAGTAGCAACATGACAGTTATGAAGTAGCAACGAAAATAATTTGATGGTTGGGTCACAGCATGAGGAACTGTATTTAAAGGGCCAGAAGGTTGAAAACCACTGCTGTAGGACTTGCAAGTTTGGGATATTTATTAACCGTGTTCCATGTGAAATACAAAGTCTTTGGAAGACTCCACCAATACTCAAAGTCAATTTTTAATATTACTTTAAAATACCTCCCCCAAAATAGAACAGCTGAAAGTTCAACTTTGACATTGGAGATGGAGGCAGTAGGTCCACATGAGAGGGGTGTATTGCAGAAAGAATGTCCATGGGCTGATTTCAGTCATTTGTAGTCTGTGTTGCCTTCCGCAGCACACCCACATAGGCTCGCTGAATTAAGTACTTGAAGAGCTGGCTCTTACAAACACAGCACAGAATATTATTTATGGGTTGTGGGGGCAAATGAAAGAAGCAGACTTGGCACAGTGACCCAGCCTCAGTGTCTCCTGTTCCTGATCCCAGGGCGGACAGCTGCTGTGTCTCTCTAGGGTGGATGATACCAGCAGGGAGACGATTCTCCGGGACTCTTTTCATGTCTCCGCAGGGTTCAGGTTTTCTGAGCAAAGGCCTTGGAAGCTAGAGATAGCGGTTCCCTGAAGTCAGAGAGATTTAGGGACTAGCTCAGAGCCCTTTGCTTTCATTTAGGGTAATAAAGTACAAGACCTCCCCTCTCCCCAGATGGGTGAGGTTTGCTTCATGAGCCATCTTTCTTTGGCGGAGGGAGGATGGGCAGATGTGTGGAAGGCTATAGAAGCTTCAGGCCTCCTGATTTGGGGGGCAGCTCTGCTGCATGTGGAGGTAACATCTGGCCTCCGTTCCATCGCCTCATGGGGTTAGGGCTTGTGGAACTGGTGCTAAGAGGCTGCTCTGGCTGCTTTGCCAGGAGTGATAAATTGTCTGATCTCTAATCCAGAAAGCCTCATGCCTCCGGCCAGATCAAGCGGGGTACAGGCTCAGATTCTTCGGGATTTCTGACTTAACATGATGTACTGGGCGGAGTTGTTATGGGTATTTGCTTACACCACATAAGCATGGCGCTGCTACAAATCCTTTTACCTTCCCCGCTATGGACTGAGTGTGTGTGTACCTCACTCCATTCATGTGTTGCAATCCTAACCACCGATGTGATGGTATTAGGAAGTGGGGCCTTTGGCAGGTGGTTAGGGCATGAAGGTAGAGCCCTCATGAATTGGATTAATGTTCTTATGAAAGACCCCAGAGAGCTCCTTCCCTCCTTCCACCATGTGAGGATGCAGAGGAAAGACAGCTGCCTTCGGCCGGGAAGAGGCCTTCATCAGCCTCACCGTTTTGGTGCTTTGATCTCAGGCCTCCAGCCTCCAGAACAGTGAGAGAAAAACATTTCTGTTGCTTATAAGCCGCCCAGTCAGTGGTACTTTGTTATAGCAGCACCCAATGATAGACTAACAATAGCTAATAATGAATTACTGGGCTTTATTATGGGTCAGACCCCGTGTTAAGCGTTTTCCATGCCCCTTCTCATTGAATTCTCAGAACAACATTATGAGGCGATGTAACACGATGCAGACATTTTTAGACGAGGGCACTAAGGCTCAGAGAGTTAATTAATTTGTTCAAAGTCACAAGGCTTGTCAGTGGCAAGAGAAGAATTCCTCGGGCCCTGAGAAGGCAGACCCACGTCAGTAACACTCTCCTGCTGCCCCAGAGGCAATTTCAGGTTTTCGAGTATGTTTGTAGGACGTGACCTGATAAAGATAAGATTACAAAAGAACTAGCCTCGCCATCTGATGCCATGTTATTTAGTAATTTATTTTCTCTTGTGCACAAGGGTATTTCCTTCCCTTGAGTCTAATCTATGGAGTTAATGGGGGTGTAAATCCCTCTGAATTACCATCTGCGGGTCTCCCTACTGCAGTCTGACATTAACATGGAAATGGCTAATTCTAAGCAGAGAGTCTGTTAAAAATTCTCCAGGGCCTTCCAAAGCTCCCAACACTCACGGTCAGCTCTGTGCCCTTGGAAAATGGACTTGCTCCAGTGAAGTCTTATAATAAGCCCTCTGCATCTGAGGGTGAGGAAAGCCTGGCTTAAATGGCCTGGGTCAAAGCAGAGAGGGAGAGAGAAAAGGGAGACAGACAGAAAAGGGAGAACATGAAAGAGAAGAAAAGAGAAAGGAGGGGAAAAAAGCAGGGAGGGAGGAAGCTGAGAGGAGAGTGGATCAACAGAGCCAAGGAGAGTTTTTGTTGATTGAGGATTTGAGGCAACAGACCAGGGGGCAGCAGGTTGGGAAATGGAGAATGCAGAGAGAATGCATGTTCTGGCACACGCCCAGATCAAAGGTGCCACACGCCTGGAATCCATAAGTTTTCTTTTAGTGCCAGAAAATGTTTCAGAAAGCCTGGGAAAGTTTCTTTTAGGATCGCATTTACCCCAAAGAGTTCAGCAAGGTGTTAGCCATCGCACCAGGCGGGATTTCATCTAGATTCCCAACTTTTTTTGTCTAACCAACCACTTTATTTATTATCATTGTTATTTTGACTACATGGCTATTCATGCGATATATGTTTTCAATACAGTTGACATTGAATATGATTTTGGATTCGTTTCAGGGGTACAGCTTAGTGGTTAGACAATCATATGCTTTACAAAGTGGTCCCCCGATATTTCCAGTGCCCACCTGGCACCATACACAGTAATTACAATATTATTGTCTCTATTCCCTCTGCTGTACTTTACATCCCATTACTATTTTGTAACTACCAATCTGTACTTCTCAATCCCTTCCCCTTTCTTACCTAGCCCCCAGCCCCTCTCCCCTCTGGCAACTGGCAGTCTGTTCTCTGTATCTATAGGTCTGTTTCAATTTTATTTGCTTATTTTGTTCTGTATATCCCACATATCCACATATAAGTGAAATCATGTGGTATTTGTCTTTCTCTGACCGACTTATTTCACTTAACATAATACCCTCTAGGTCCATCCATGCTATCACAAATGGTAGGATTTCATTCTTTTTTAATGCTGAATAATATTCCATTGTATATATGTACCACAGCTTTTTTCTTCACTTGTCTAGACCCCTAATTTGCTAGAAGATTATTCTTTTGTCAAATAACACCTAATATGAAGAGAAAATGGGAGAGGGAAGTGGACGGAAGTTCTTAAAAAATAGCTCAGCAGAGGAAAACACTCTGAGTAACTTTGGGAGTAATAGGGAACTGATGGCTATAAATACTGGAGGTTCAAAAAAAAAACTATCACGAGAAAGAAAATAGTCCATTTGTTGTTGTTGTTGTCAATATTGCCTTGAGGACCAGGAGCAATCGATCACTACTGACCCCAATTATCTCTGTGTTTCTTAAAAACTGTGATGTAATGTGCTCTATCAAATGGTTACAAAGAAGAGATTTGGCAGATGATAGCAGGCACCTAAAACTCCAGGTCATATTTACATGGAAAATTTGCTTCAGGATATCTTTCTCTGCATACAACATGGTAAAAATAACAATGGAATAGTGCATTGGTGGTGTTTGCTAGACATGTCTCCAATACATCATCACAGCTTCCAAATTGTCAAGGTACTAATGGGTAATAAATTTCCTACCCTTGTCCAAAAAGAAGTGCAAGGCATGGCAATTTCCGTTTCCAGGGCTCTCAGTGAGAGTTGCTGCGTCATATCATATTTCTGCAGTGTATGAGTTTCCTATGGCTGCTACAACATCAAAACTTAGAAGCTCAGTACAATATAGATTTCCTATATTGCAGTTTTGGAGGTCAGAAGTCTAAAACAGGTCCACAGGGCTACATTCCTTCTGAAGGCTGTATGGAAGAATCTGTTTCTTTACTTCTTTCAGCTTCTAAAGCTGCTCATTTTCCTTGGCTCATGGCCCCTTCCTCCACCTTCTAAACCAGCAGTGTAGCATCTTCTCCCCTCTCTGATCTCTACTTCCATTCTTATATAGATTCTCCCTCCCTCCCTCCTCCCTCCCTTCTTTCCTCCTTCTCTCTCTCCCTCAATCTCCTTCCCTCCCCCCCGCCGCAAGGACCCTTGTGATTATAAAGGGTTTATTTATTGGGCCCACTTGAGTAATCTGGGATAATATCTCCATGTCAAGATTCTTCATCACATTGGCAAAGTCCTTTTGCCAGGTCAGGTAAGATAGTCAGAGGTCCAAGGAATTATAATGTGGACATCTTTGGGGTCATTATTCAGCCTACCACATGTAGTCTTTACTTAAGAGTAGCATGTTAAAATGTAAGGTATATGAACATATTTAACAACTAAAACTATATATATATATATATATATATATATATATATATATACATATATTCTGTATATATAATTATATTACCTTATTTAGCACTTATTGTAGCTGTTTTAATATCATTTGGGCCTTGGTTCTCCAGCTGAAAGGCAAATAATACGTAGTCCAGAAAACAAAGTTGTTATATACTACTAGAGGTCCAGTGCATGAAATTCTTGCATGATGGGGGGCGGGGGTAGGGAGTCCCTCAGCCCGGCCTGTACCCTCTCACAATCTGGGACCCCTTGGGGGATGTCCGACTGCCAGTTTAGGCCCAATCCCTCTTGCAATCTTGGACCACTGGCCCCTAACCACTTGCCTGCCTGATTGCCCCTAACTGCCTCTGCCTCGACACCCACCCACTGTGGTGGCCGCAGCTACATCTGGAAGGTCGTCTGGAAGGATGTCCATAAGGTTGTTCGACTGTCTGGTCTAATTAGCATATTACGCTTTTATTACTATAGATGCTTTCCTAATTTCTTCACCTGCAGTTTATTAGCTAAGAAATCCTTCTCAGTTCACATGCCTGGAAGGAAGAATGGTGGCAGGGTCTTTGGTTTTCTATAGATATTGACCTATAGATATCTACATATTGCCATACAGATGTTCAAATATTGCCATACAGAATTAGACTTGATTTTAGATATTGACATATATCTAGATATTGACATGCAGAATTCTTAATAACACCAATAAAAATACAACAGCTTTCTATAATTGATCATCCATTCTGCTTGGAACTGGACTGGGTGTTTTCCACACAGATCTCATGTATTACCAGAACTTTCTGAAACCAGTATAACTACATTGATTTTGCTTGTGGGGCAACTGAGGATCTGGAAGAATTAGTAACTTGCACAGGCCATAAAAGCTAGTTAGTTGCAATCTTGAGAGAGGTACCTACTGTTCTTTCCAAGGGGAGAATGTGAGGAACCCCCCATTCCCAACACACACACACACACACACACACACACACACACACACGCTCCTGTGTGTTTTCATTTGGCTGACACATTTGTAGATGTTTGGAAATTTGAATTCCATCACTTTTTAGAGGCCTGTGCAAGATCGATTGGAATGAGTTAACTGGTTGAATTTTGAAAATACGAAGCATATGAACAGTAGATACTTGAAACATAGTTCATCTTCATTACTCCCCTCCTTATTCTCATTTCATTCATTTTCAAGTTGGCTCAGTTCTGGTAGCTGAAATGGCTTGCTTAATGGCCATTACTGTTGTGTAAATTTGCTATTAACTCTATTTCCTCACAGATGGTGGTAACCTCCCCTCATTGCCTTTTCCTTTTCAATCTACTGAGAACAGCTCTCTCTCTGTGTGAACATCATGCCACTGGCCCATATTAAACATATTGATTTGAAAGAAATAGCTAAAGGGCACATCAGCTGAGCGACAGTCAATAGTGGTGTGTGGGGGCTCTGCTGGTTAGCATCAGGGGTGGGTTTGTGGTCTTAGGTCTTATTAAACTCAAATTTCAGGGATCATCGATAATAATGATAAGGATAAAATAGCCTTAAAAATAGGCAGGGAAAAGGGGAGAGAGTCCTGTAGGCTGAGTGGCTGTCCAAGCCCCAGGAAAATTAATTGATAATCTCTAGGGGAGTGCCCGTGGAAAGCCATTCTGAAAAAAATGGTCAGCCTTCCGTGGAAAGCCATTCTGAAAAAAATGGTCAGCCTTCTGTTTAGATAGGCTGCCTGGGGAGGCGGGGAGAAGGCTTGAGATGGAAGGAGGAGAGGTGACACAGGGGTGCCCCTTCAAAGGAGAATGCTCTTAGGTTTTGGATCTGCATTCCAAGGTTATCATAAACAGGCTTGTCTGTTTGTGCATCGGCGTCCTCCTGCCTCGGGGTTCCTTCAAGTGCACTTTGGTTTGACCCTCTGCATATTTGCACATTATCTCTAATTTTATTTAAAGTATAGCCAAATGTGGGCTAAGAGAGTCTCCATGCATCATCTCCTCTCCGCTTCCAGACACCAGCTCTTAGTCCAGTTCATGGGAACCGAGGCCATGTGACCTGAGCCCTACTTCTGACGCCTTATAATGAATACTCAAATACTAATTTATATTCTTGTTCATCTTGTACAAAAACACAAAAAAGTATGTCCTCCTAGGGTTTCTTTTCTGACACTGTACAGTAGTGAAATGAGCACAGGCCTTGGCGTTGAAAGATGTGGATCCAACACTTGACATTCTACTTGTTAGTCATGGGACCGTTCTGAAACTCAGTGTTTTCATCATTAAAATGGGGGGAATAATATATACACCAGGAAGCATTCTTATGGAAATCAAATGCAATTGTCGTGAAGGCTCTTGATAAAGTATTTAGTGCAATATGGATATAAATGTTTATTGTTACGTCAGAAAAGAATTAGGCAGCTTGGGGCAGCTACAGCATTAAAAGTAATTGGTGTAAAGAGAATCCTTAAGATGACAAATGACCACAAGTACATAGGGAATAATAAGAAACCAGAGAATTGTTTCGAGCCATAAAGAACCTTAGAGGTATCCCCCAAGTTACAGGTAAGAAGATTGAGTCAATAATTTTTAAAAATATATATTTTATTGATTTTTTATAGAGAGGAAGGGATAGGGATAGAGAATTAGAAACATCGATGAGAGAGAAACATCGATCAGCTGCCTCCTGTACACCCCCCACTGGGGATGTGCCCGCAACCAACATACATGCCCTTGACTGGAATCGAACCTGGAACCCTTCAGTCCACAGGCCAACGCTCTATCCACTGAGCCAAACCAGCTAGGGCTGAGTCAATACTTTGACCAGGTCCAGTATTTCATAGGTGACAGTGCTGGTTCTGGAAGCCAGGTCTTCTGATTCCCAATTGAATGCTTGCTCTGTGAAAGACAGAGTTCCAAAGGATTAACGAAGAGTGCTTGAAACTATCTTCTTAGTATGTTTGCAGATGGCCATATAAGTGAGCCCCTACATAAATAACCATTCAGTTAAAGGTAACACTTTGGAAAAAGGCAAGAATTAAGAGTTTATACACTCAGAATGCATTCCTAAGAAATGAGAATCAATATATTAGTTCATTAAGCAAATTTTATTTGAATTCAGTCTAAGGTGTGTGTGTGCCACATTGTAGGAGACACAGTTCCTGAAGAATTCACAATCTAAAGGGGTTGCTGGTTATGGAAGACAGTATGGAGTTTCCTCAAAAAGTTAAAAATGGAACTCCCATTTGACCCAGTGATCCCACTTCTAGGACTATATCCCAAGAAATCAGAAACAGCAATCAGAAAGGATATATGCACCCCTATGTTCATAGCAGCACAATTCACCACAGCTAAGATCTGGAAACAGCCTAAGTGTCCATCAGCAGATGAATGGATTAGAAAACTGTGGTACATCTACACGATGGAATACTATGCTGCTCTAAAAAGGAAGGAACTCTTACCATTTGCAACAGCATGGATGGAACTGGAGAGCATTATGCTAAGTGAAATAAGCCAGTCAATGAAGGAAAAATACCACATGATCTCACTCATTTATGGATAATAAAGACCATTATAAACTGATGAGCAAAAATAGATACAGAGGCAGAGCAGCATCGATCAGACTGTCAAACTACAGTGGAAAGGCCGGGGAGGGTTGCGGGGTGGGGGGGTAAGAGATCAACCGACAGACTTGTATGCATGCATACGAGCATAACCAGTGGACACAGACACTGGGGGGCATGGGAGGCTAGGGGAGGGTCAAGGGGAGGAAAAAAAGGAGACATATGTAATACTCTTTGTAATACTTTAAGCAATAAAACAATTAAAAAGAATAAATAAATAAAGGGGTTGCTGGGTTGTGAGTGATGAGACGTGCACCATGCCAGTTAGAAAAGCAAATGGTGGAGAGGGCATTGATTGAGGCCCTGGAGGATGGGCGGGGCTTTCATGATTAGAGTTTATAGATAAGTGGCTGGAAGAGTTGCCTGGCAGAGCTGCGGAAGGCAAGCCGAGAGGCTTGGTTTTCACTGGGGCATTCTGGGAGGTAAGGGAAATAAATGCAATTCAAAGCATATCCCGTCAAGTGTTCTGGATGGGTGAACCACATCTAACATACTTTCTATTATCGCTGTTTATTTTGTTATTATGAATTCAAAGTCTTGCAGAAAATGTGTACTATGAATGCAAAGGACTGTGGCAGTCACAAATTTTGAGTGCCTGGCATGGTTGTCCATCCTTTTTTCTGGTTCTTTTGAGAATCGTCTCCTCTCTTCTCTATGGTCCCAGTGTGGGCTCTTTGTCATTCACAGGAGAGAAATCATAAACCAGGCTGATCAATCATGATACATTACTCTAGACATGGTGGTTGGTTCAAAAATATGCATGAGAACCATACCAGACCCATCAGTCATTTTCAAGCAGAGGTCTTAGGAAAGGTCAATATTTGCCCTTGAGGTCGCCAGAACAGGGGGATAGAAATCTTGACTGATATGTAGAGGGTGACAAAGGTTCCCTCTTTGACAAAAGTTTATCTAGGCTCCTCTGAGACCTCTTCTGGAGTAGGCCTCGCTTTGGCCTTCTGTGTCCATCCAGTCCTTGCCAGGCTTGATATCCAATCACCTTTGATAGCTAATCAAGTTCCTCATCCCCCTCCTTTTAATGTCTAAGTCTTTGGCCTGCCTTTAGCAAGAATCTTCCTATTACCCTTTGACTTGAGACATGAGTGAAACTGCTCAGATGGCAGCATAGCTTGTTAACCCTCTGAGGAGGTCTTCTAGTTCATTCTGGAAGGGCTAAACCGCAGCATTTATGTATGGTGCCTTGCATGTGTTACCCCCACAACAAATGAACAAGTAGAATCCAGGAAATTGTGGGTTCAGGTATCTCACTTTCACTAAGAGCAGGAAACAAAATAGAGAAAAAGTGAATAACAAATATTTACATCAGAAAGACCTAATTATAATTGTAATCTCAAGATATAATTTCAAGTACAGAGTATCACAAAATCTGGTGACATCGATTCATCTGTGACATTGAATGGGTTGTTATTTATAATTGCTTCTGTTTTCTAGAAAAACAAAGCAATGCAAATCAAAACAATCCTCACCCACAGCAGGCTTTTGCAAACATAAATATTTTCCAACAATCATGTAGTGTTAAACTCGCAAGTCATGAGAATGTAGTATTCAAACTGTTTAATCTCCCTCTTTCCCCCCACTTCCCCTCTTCCCGATTCCATCCTTTGCAAAATGAAAAACTATAAAAGCATGTTTCACGCATGTTTCAGTGTGTATCAATTCTAGGAATCAACCCAGAGCCTATTAATCACCCCACTATGCAGTTCCAACACGAAAGAAAAACACACACCAAATCACCGCTTTAAAAATAGATTATTTTTAGAGCAGTTTCAGATTTGCAGCAACACTGAATGGTAAGTATAGAGATTTCCCATACACTGCCTTCCTCCCGCAACGTGCACAGCCGCCCCTGATGTCCACATCTCCCACCAGAGTGGTTACAAGTGATGAATCTATATTGACACATCATTATCACCCAAAGTCCATAGTTTACATTAGGGGTCACACTTGGTATTGCACATTCTATGGTTTTGACAAACATATAATGACATGTATTCACCTTTACAATAACATACAGATTAGTTTCACTGCCATAAAAATGCTTTGTGCTCCATCTATTCATCCCTCTCTCCCCTGGAAACCACTGATGTTTTTTAAAAAATATGTTTTTTATTGATTTCAGAGAGGAAGGGAGAGGGAGATAGAAACATCAATGATGAGAGAGAATCATTGATTGGCTGCCTCCTACACAGTCTCACACTGGGGATTGAGCCCGCAACCCAGGCATGTGCCCTGACTGGGAATGGAACCGTGACCTCCTGGTTTATAGGTTGATGCTCAACCACTGAGCCACACCAGCCGGGTGAAATCACTGGTTTTTTTGCTTGCTCCATAGTTTTGCCTTTTCCAGAATGTCTTATACTTGGAGCAGATTCCCTTTTAAAGTAGCTCAGGATCACCAATAAGAAATACAATTGTTTTATGAGTACATAGAAAACAAAAAAATCAGTTATATTTCTCTGTTTGCTAAGGTTGCAATTGTATTAGATAAGTTAAGCACTTTGGGGGAGAATTAAGGCTTGAACCCTCATTTCTGCTTCCAAAATTGAGGCAATTTGTTTAGAAATAAATGTCTACTTTGGAAATGTAATATTTTTAATAAGAGAAAAATCAATGAATGTTATTAATCAAGAGGCTGAAGAGAAATATCATATAATCATGTCAATAGATGCATAAAAGGCTGTTTAACAAAATTGAAAATTTATTATAAAAATCTTGGTAAACAAGAAATAGAGCAAAACTTCCCTAATCTATATATATAAAAGCCTAAGTGACCATTGCAACTGAAACAACCGAATGGACGACTGAACAGGCTGTGTGGGGCAACCAGGCCGGCAGGGGGGTTACTGAAGGCCAACCAAATGACTGAGCAGCAGGCTGCAAAGATGGCGGCGCCCACAGCCAATAAGAGGGGATATGCTAATTGACTGTCACACCCTCAAAGATGGCGGCGCCCACAGGCACAAGATGGTGGTGCCCAGTCCCCTCAGCCCCGCCGGTGCGCCTGCCCCCAGAGCCCCCCAGTCCCCTCAGCCCCCAGCCGCCCAGGGCCAGCCTGAGGCGCAGGCAAGCCTTGAATGGTGGCTGCCCAGCCACCCAGGGCCCGCCTGAGGTGCAGGTAACCAGGGCCAGCCAAGGCTTGCACTGCCGGCAGTAGCAGCAGCAGAGGTGTGATGGGGTGTCGCCTTCCCCTGATCACCAGGTTGTCTCCCACCCCTGAGGGCTCCCGGACTGTGAGACGGGGCGGGCCAGGCTGAGGGACCCCCCTCCCCTTTTCATGCACCAGGCCTCTAGTGTTTTATGAAGAACAAAGCCTGAAGGCTGTCTAACCACCAGTGAGAGGTCCAAGAGAGAGTCTGTGAAGTCGTGCTGTCATTTCTACCACTTCTGCTTTTTTTCTATTTACTGGAAACAAGTCACCATGTCAATCCCATATTCGGTGGGAGGAGCAACAGCTTCTATCTTTTGAAGGGAATGTCAAGGAGTTTTGGGACATATTGTAAACGCCACAAAACTCACTATTACACAGTTATCAGTTGTCTACCAACTGATGAATAGATTCAATGCATCCTTTTGCCTGAATTGTAAGTTTTGTATATATTTTTAACAATTAGATTTATAAGAATTTTTAAATTCTTAAATATTTAGCGAAATTTAAAAAATATTTAGCAAACCTAAATAACATTGCAAGTATTTATATATATAAAAGCCAAGTGACCGGAACGACTGGAATGACCGGTCGCTATGACGCACACTGCGGCCAGCCAACCAGCCCTATGAGGGTGGGGCCGGCAGGCCAACCTCCCACGGCCCCTCCCCCCAGCCAGCCAGACCCCACCTGTGCATGAAATCATGCACCGGGCCTCTAGTAAGTGATAAAACGATAAGAACAGGTGATAAACACAAAATTCAGGATAAGATTTACCTCTAGAATGAAGGTTCTCAACCAGGGGTGATTTTTGGCTTCCAAGGAACAGTTGGCAGCATCTGGATACATTTTCAGTTTTCTTGTCTGGGAGGTGCTATCGGCGTTCTGGTGGGTGGAAGTCAGGGATACTGACGAACATTCTGCCACACACAGGGCAGCCTCCCACAGCCAACAATGGTCCAGTCCCAGCAGCAGTAGTGCTGAGGTTGAGAGCCCTCTGGAAAGGCAGTGGGGTGGGGTGGGGCGTGAGGGGAACCAAATAACAATAATGTTCATTTTCTTGAATTAATTCAGGAATGCAAGCACAGGAATATATTTTGTAATGGTTTTTAAAAACAGATAGTATACATATTCTTCTGTGTTTGCTCTGTTCTCCATAAACACAGTAAGAAAGAAAAGTTGGTGAATCCAGAGAACTTCGGACTCACGGGGCAGGGAAGGCAGGGAAGGAACCTGTGCTGAGCAATTGGGTCAATGGAGGTATCATTTCATGCCTCATTTTTGCTGTATCTGAAGATAAAAGTGTGTCCAGAACATCTCTCTAGACTCTGAGCTCTTTATTCCGATAGAAAGCAGCTCTTCACCATTAATAATATTTTGAAGATGACCTGGAATTCAGACTGCGTTTGCAAACTCTGACAAATCTCTTAAGTTGGTGATTTGTAAGTCAGTGTTTGTCTTTTCAAATCCTGCTGGCCATAAGTCATGTTCCACCTCCTCCCAGAGAGGATCACGGGAGGAAACCCAGCAGTGGGGCGGAGACCTTGTAGCCTGGAAACATCAAGTGAGCAGAGGCCTCCAAGATGTCACAGCCCAGGCGCCCCATCACCAGCTTCAGCGCCCTCGGAGCTCGCTGGCAGCAGGAGTCAGCGCGAAAGCCATTCACCGGGAGCCGAGCTCAGACCAATCACGTTCACGTGTGTGGGGGGAGGGGGGCGAGGCCATCCTGCCTCCCTCTGAACTCCCACATAAGTTCGCGGTTACCCTGGGCTTTAAATGAATGAAAATCAAGTCTCCCGTGATTAGAAACAAATGCTGGCTTTGGTGCCACGGTTGCACAGAGCTGAAGGTCTGCTGTGTGTATCTTATACCGGAATGAACTGGAGGAGACAGAGTAAGAGATGGAATTTAAGGAAACGTGATCTTTTTTTACTTTTAGATTATGCTCTGATTTCCCCCCTTAACCATGTAGTTGAATTTTCACACATGATAACAATATTTTCCTTGCAGCAGATGGGGTCTTTTACGAAAGGGGTTTTGCACCTTATTTTGTCTTTCATATGTCTAAAAATTACACATAAAAACCCCAAATGTGAGCAATTCGCCTGTACTCTGCCAACCCTTTGTGTTTTAAAACAGCCAACCAGGAGGCAGTGGGGCTATTCAAGTCTTAAAAGTGTGTAATGACCCCCATTACGGAAATTTGAAATGCTGTCCAATCTTAAAGAACCCTTTTCTATTTTTTATTTTTAAAAACCTGCCCAAATGCTAGCTTTGAGCACAGACGAATGACATGTAAGTCCAAAGGTCGAGCCCAAAACAGCTCAACAAACGATGGAACGTTCCCAGCATTAGTCCCATTTTAAACTCCTGTCATTTGAAGTGTATTTTGAAATGGGACCCTTAACTGAGTGAATTCTTCTGATAAAGGCAGCAGCCATGGCCTTCGTCTCATCTGAATCGACTCCAGGATTTCAGCCGCGTTTGGAAAGCTGAATATATCAAAGATTAAAAATGTTGAGCATCTTTTCATATGTCTGTTGGCCATCTGTATGCCTTCTTTGGAGAAATGTCTGTTTCAGGTCCTCTGCCCATTTTTAAATGGGATTGTTTGTTGTTGCTTTTTGATGTTGAGTTGCATGAGTTATTTATATATTTTGGATATTAACCCCTTGTCAGATGTATCATTTGCAAATATCTTTTCCCATTTATTGGGTTGGCCTTTTGTTTTGTTGATGGTGTCCTTCAATGTGCAAAAGCGTCTTAGTTTGATAAAGTCTCATTTGTTTGTTTTTGCTTTTTTTTGTCCGTGCCTGAGGAGACATATCCAGAAAAACATTGCTAAGAGTGATGTCTAAGAGTTTACTACCTATGTTTTCTTCTAGGAATTTTACAGTTTTGGGTCTTACATTTAAGTCTTTAATGCATTTTGCGTTTCTTGTGAATAGTGTAAGAAAATGATCCAGCTTAATTTTTTTTTGTATGCAACTGTCCAGTTTTCCTAACACCATTTATTGAAGAGACTATCTTTTCCCTATTGTATCTTCCTGCCTCCTTTGTCTTAGATTAATTGACCATACACGTGTGGGTTAATTTGGGGGCTTTTTATTCTGTTCCATTGGTCTATGTGTCTGTTTTTGTGCCAGTGCCATGCTGTTTTGATTACTATAGCTTTGTGTTTTAGTTTGATATCAGGGAGTGTGACACTTCCAGTTTTGTTCTTTCTCAAAATTGCTTGGCTATTTGGGGTCTTTTTGTAGTTCCATATAAATTTTAGGATTATTTGCTCTAGTTCTATGAAAATTGTAATGGGTATTTTGATAGGGATTGCATTGAATCCGTAGAATGCTTTGGGTAGTATGGGCATTTTAACAATATTGATTCTTCTCACCCAACATTACTAATCACCAGGGAAATGCAAATCAAAATCACAGGGAGATCACCTCACACCTGTCAGAATGGCTATTATCAAAAAATCAGCAACCAACAAGCGACAGTATGGAGTAACCTCAAAAAATTAAAAATAGAACTACCATACAACCCAGCAATTCCACTTTTGGGTATTTATTTAAATAAAACAAAAACACTAATTCAAAAAGATATACGCAGCCCTATGTTCGTTGAAGCATATTTACAATGGGCAAGACATGGAAGCAACCTAGGTGTCATTGATAAATGAAGGAATAAAGAAAATGTAATATATAGATGACGGAATATTATTCAGCCATAAAAAGGATGAAATATTGCCATTTGCAATAACATGGATGGACCTAGAGGGTGTTATGCTAAGTGAACTAAGTCAGAGAAAGACATGCCATATGATTTCACTTATATGTGGAATCTAACAAAACAAATAAAACAGAGTCAGATTCATAGATACAGAGGACAAATTGATGATTGCCAGAGGGGATGGGGGTGAGGGGCGGGTGTAAAAGGTAAAGGGGACTAAGAAGTACAAACCTTCAATTATAAAGAGAGACAAGTCATGGGGATGGAATGTACAGCATAGAAGAAGCAGTCAGAGTTATCATGACTTTGTGTGGTGAGAGATGGTTACTAGACTTATTGTGGTGATCGCACTGGAAGGAATATAAATGCCAAATCACTGTTGTTCACCTGAAACAACATATAATTTTGTATATGAGCTCCATTTTAATAAAAAATAAAAATGAGCACAGGGGGCACAAAAAAATTTAAAAAGAGGGAAGGATTTCTTTCAGAGGCAGGCACAATACGTGGGAAAATTCTTGGGTCATAGAATGAGAGAGACTGAAGAGGTCTTTACCCTGAATTGGAGGGGCAGGGAGGTGACGGCAGGAAGGAACGGTGAAATGGAGAGATGGCGGCCCGCCCGTTATCTACCTGTGTGACCCCGAATCTCTCTGCTGTTCACTCAATCCAGTTTCCTATTTGTGAGATGGGAGCTTTAGACCCATAATCTCTGGGATCCCTTCCACTTCTAGCACTCTATGATTCTAACAGTTTCAGCTGCCAGAATATTCTTTCTCCTACTTCTCTTGTGTTTTAAGGTCCATAAGAAACTGTAAAATGGTGTCTATAAAACTTACCGCCTACGAATTGGCCCAGTCCGTGTGAAGTGGCTGACATGAGTTGGGGCGCATTTTGGCATGGGCCGCTGGTACTCGGAGATGAGAAGTGGTGATGGAGACAGGAGGAACGCTGGGAGAGTTAGCCCCTCTAGTATTGAAAGACCAGCCAGTGCACATGACAAAGGACAACCAGGATGGTCTTTCCCAAGCTTCTCGGGGAAAGACAGGACTGAGCGTGTACTCTGTCCTGGGCCCAGGACGGCACAGCCACCCCATGGGTGTTTCTGGTGCATGTTAATAGGCACAGCTAAACTTCATCGCTCAATCGCATGCGGTATCGATCACCGGGCCACGATATCACCACAAACTCGGCAGCCCACAGCAAGGCCCATGGACTGTTTCATGGCGCAGCTGAGCGGAGCTCTGCACGGCTGCAGTCAGGGTGCTGGCCAGGGTGGCTGTCTTTTCTGAGGCTCGGGGCCCCCTTCCCAGCTCACTCATTTGTGAGGACATTGGGGTCCTGGCAGGCTGCCAGCCCGAGGCCCCAGCTTCTCCCTGGCAGCTGGGCACCCAGCCCACTGACCCTCTCCACCAGCAGCTCTCAACATGGCAGCTTGCTTCGTCAAAGCCAGCAAGATGGCCCCCCCAATGACGTAATTCTGTGCACGTGCTCACGTACATCCTGGCACCTTTGCCGCATGAAATCTCACCTTCTGTTAGGTACAAGCCACAGGTCATGAGCACTCAAGCAGAGGGTTACACAGAGCGTGACCCCTGGGAGGCGGGGGTCTTGGGGGACAGCCTAGATCAGGGGTGGGCAAACTTTTTGACTCGAGGGCCACAATGGGTTCTTAAACTGGACCGGAGGGCCGGAACAAAAGCATGGATGGAGCGTTTGTGTGAACTAATATAAATTCAAAGTAAACATCATTACATAAAAGGGTACGGTCTTTTTTTTCAATAGTTTTACTCATTTCAAACAGGCCGGATCCGGCCCGCGGGCCGTAGTTTGCCCACGGCTGGCCTAGAGGATGTCTGCCACAGCAGCTACTTCTGGGTTGGCCCCTGATGAGTAATTAATTAGTTCACTTCGCATAGATCCCCTGGGCATTTCCCAGAGCTGACCCTGTGCTGGGTGCTGGAGCATGCAGAGAAAAACTCACGGGCTGCGCCCCTAGGAGCACCTGGGTGATGGGGGATGTGAGTTGCTTCTCACAGTTCAGTTCCGATGTCCAGAACCTTGTCATCCCCGCATCTTGAATCAGGCCCATCATCCGTATGCCCTTTAGCGCATTGTTTTTGGGTTAGCTCAAAAAACAGGCGGGGCGGTCTATTTAAAGACTCAAATCCCCAACTTAGCAAGCAAATAGAAACAATTTCCTTAACAGAAAAGTTTAAAAAAGTGAGTCCCCTGCCCCCCTCTTTTTCTGTTTTGTTTACCTTTCCCTTGCAGGCTGCATCCTCATAAATGGTATGGCCGGATGCTCTTTACATGAATAGCACACTGAGAACAGCCTCTTCTGTGGCAGAACATTTCGGCACCATCCAATGTGACTTAGGTTCCCTTTTGTTCTGAAGGATGCATCTGAGTTGGTGCGGCAGGTGCGGGTGGGGTGAGAGGGGTGTTTTCCCTTGGCCCAGGCGGGGCCAGCAAACCGGAGGGGCCTTCCCCCTGCTGAGCTAGGCATCACCACCATCTTGCATCCCCTGTGCTGGGGCCGAAAGTCAGTCCTGGATGGATGCGTTTTCCTTCCCGGTTAAGCTCCTTTCGTCTCATTTCTAGGCGTCCAGTGGGACTTGTCTCTTCCAGGCAGTCCTCGAGGTAAACACCTGGAGTTTTATTTGAAGAGCTAGAACCCGGGCCCTCTCCAGCAGGGTCTGCATGGGGCTCTGCAGCTGGAAGGCACGCTCGCTCACGTTGCATTTTTACCGCCCGGGAACTCCTCCGGGGAATTCAGGGTCCATGTGGTACCTTTGAAGTACCACCAGCAATTTTCTCTCTCCTACTTTCCTCCGCGTTTTGTTACATTATTTTAATTGATGTCATTTGTCTGATGTATTATATCAGGAGAGCTTGAAGGATGATGTGTTTAGCATACAATGTCTCTTATGATTAAATTGCTTTGCAGAAACACAACGCCTCAGTCTGGACTCAGCTCACAGCCCCCGGGCTGGGTTACAATGACGCAAAACAATGCTCTGCGTGTCCTGCAGGGAAATCACTCACACCCCCCATCTCTCATGTTCCTGCCCCAGAGCGGGAAATCCATAACTCAAATTTGTTTCAAGTTTTAAAACTCTCATATTTATGGCGCATATTTTCTCCCTTTATGGGTCCTGCATGTCTAGTTAAGCCTTTGAAGATAGAAATTTCTATGTACATCCATATACAAATGTACTTTGGGGGTAGAAACAGATCTCTTATGAGTTAATGATGGAAGGGCACCCTACCTGATAAAATTGATCTAATTAGCATGTCACGTAAGTCCAAGAAAGGTAAAGAGTAATCCAAATCCTGCTGGCCCGCATTTTTACATTGTTTTAAATTTCACTTAATGGTAATTCCTTGAAGCTTAACGACACTGTGCTTTTCCTTTCTTCTTTATATCTCCAACATGCTTGGAATTACAAAATGTTCAGCAACAACCATGAGAGGCTCTTTGCCTTGTGACTTGCTCCAGAAAAGAAAAGAGAAAGGCTCCCTTCCTTTGCCACTAATATTTAAGTCCAATCAATTCACAAAGTCCCTGGAATGAATCTTAATAAAAACACACATTTACTTAAGCCACAGGTTTTGATCTGAGAACAGCCAGGAGATGCAGCATCAAATACTATTTTAGAAATAATACATGCAAATGTGAATAAAAAGAATTCTGTCTTTTCTGGCTATTTTGAGCATTTCTTTTGGAATTTCTGAGTTGTTTTTTTTTGCACAAGTCAAATATTGCCCCCCTTTTCCTTTTCTTACTTCCTTTCATCTCTTTAATATTTAAATTGTACTTACATGAAACTAGAAACATGTATTTCTCCATAAAATCATTAGCTAATGAATTTATGATGATCTTGCTGCTTCGTGATCAGGCAATCTCTGACCTTTGAAAGGTGGAACAGTCTTTGCTGTGTTTAGTGAAGCGCAAGCAAGGAGCCCAGTCAGGCAATTTACGTTTGATTGTATCTAAGCATGTCGGAGTTGATTCAGTCAACCCAAGTTAGGGTGAGAGGGAGGCAGAGAATTGCTGGAATTGCAACAAGCCAGGGTTGTTTTCAATCTGAATGGTGCACAAAATCCTCACAGAATTCTTATATATATTCTCAGTATAGTGAATGAGATTCAGAATTTGGTGCCATAGGCTGACATAGTTTGGACTGTATAGCTTAGAACAGGGGTCCTCAAACTTTTTAAACAGGGGGCCAGTTCACTGTCCCTCAGACCGTTGGAGGGCTGGACTATAGTTTAAAAAAACAACAACTATGAACAAATTCCTATGCACACTGCACATATCTTATTTTGAAGTAAAAAAACAAAACGGGAACAAATACAATATTTGTATTTGCATGTGGCCTGCAGGCCGTAGTTTGAGGACCCCTGGCTTAGAAGGTTCTGGAACTCATGAGAGGAATGGCCATGGGTAGCTTTATGTTTACTGAGCTGACAAATGGCCACTCCTGTTTGTGTTCTAAGAAGAGGTGCACTGGCCTTCACCTTTTAGGGGTTGAAATCTACACATGTAAAGGGAAGACCAGTCCTATGAGAAGGCGTACAAGTTATTTGATTTACAATAGAAATCTTCTGTGGTGAAACCTGAGTCCACTTAGGATTGGGTTATAGTCACTCCATGCCCCTTTTCCCCCCTTAGAATTTGCTAGAATCAAGTATTCCATTGAGACCCTTCTCTGCAGCCCATAAGCAATCATCTCTTGGGCTCCCCTGGTCCTTGCAGCTCCTCACCCCACTGCAGCCCCAGCCTGCCCTTTGGTTTAGTTGTCAAGAAGTAGAAACATTCCATGGACTTCTGTAAACATCCACAGCCAAGGCCACTGGCTGCAGGTTGAGTGTGTTTGGGAGCTTTCATCTATACATATAAAAGCCTAATATACAAATTGTCCCCATGGGAGTTCTACCTGGTGACTGATTGCTTGCTATGACATGTGCTGACCACCAGGGGGCGGCATGGAACAAAGGAAGGCCCCAACCGGCAGCTGGGGAAGGGAGGCCCCAGCCAGCAGCCAGAAGGAAGGCCCCCATCGGCCCTGATCATCGGCCAGGCCTAGGCACCCTACCCATGCACGAATTTCATGCACTGGGCCTCTAGTAAGAGCATAATAAGGAAGGTAATAGGCTCACTGCTAGGAGGGAGGATGAAGCAAGGGAGCTGGTGTGGGGTATGATGCATGCTGACCAAGTTGCGTTTTTGCTGGCAGCCCCTTTTCTTCCTTTGCCCTCTGCCAGTGCATTGACCCTGACACCTGCCCAATATGCTATGGCAGAGATGGCTCTGCAGAGGATCCAAGTTCATTGCTGTCTGAGGTGGGTCTATGGTTCTCACCAGGAAGCCACAGAGAATCTTCGTGAATAATTACACCATTTCACAGGGACATCTAAGGGATGTAAATACCTTGACTGACTTCATATATATCAAATAAGCATTTCAGGATGGGACCTGGGAAACTGGATTTTTAAAAGTATGTATATTTTTATTGATTTCAGAGAGGAAGGAAGAGGGAGAGAGAGAGATAGACACATCAATGATGAGAGACAATCATTGATCAGCTGCCTCCTGCACACTCCCTACTGGGGATCGAGCCCATAACCCTGGCATGTGCCCTGACCAGGAATCAAACCGTGACTTCCTGCTTCATAGGTCAATGCTCAAACACTTAGCAATACCAGCCAGGTGAGAACTGAATTTTTAAAAGTTGTCTAGCAAGTATGATGAGTAAGCAAGGTTGGGAGCACTGACTTACATGAGAAAAGTCGATGTTAGGCCATTGCAGGGATCATTGTCAGTTCTTGCATTTATTATCTAAAAATCAGATTAATGCATGTTTTACTCTTATATCTGTATATATAAAAGCATAATATCCAAATCCACCACATGGCAGAACAACCGGTCGCTATGATGCGCTAGAATTTGCTAGAATTCTAGCTTAACGCAGGAGTTTCCCCCAGTCCACAGGCCCTGCTCACAGCCTGCCAGCCAATCTCTTGGTCCTTCCCCCCGGCCAGCAGGCTTCGGTCACCCGATGAGGACTGGAGAACTGGGGGTAGGTGGTGGCGGATGCAGGCAGTGCCAGGCCAAGGTGGGTGCGAGCTAGTGGGGCCCCAATCACCCTGCCAGTTGCCCCACACACAGAGTGCAACCGGTGTCGGCGGTGGGGGCAGGGCCAGCTACCGGCAGCCAGGGAAGATCAGTCCTGATTGCAGGCCAGGCCTAGGGGCCCTACCTGTGCACGAATTTCATGCACTGGGCCTCCAGTAGTGAAATAATTAGGAGAATTGGGGGTTTTAAAGTTCTTTTTTAAGTTTCAAATATCCTTTTCTGATAAGACAGACAATCCTATATAATAAAAAGCTAATATGCTAAGTGTCCAGTCATCTGGTCATCTAGTCGTCCGTTCAACCAATCAAAAGCATAATATGCTAATGATATGCTAAGGCCGCTCAGCCGCTTGCTATGATGTGCACTGACCACCAGGGGACAGCCGCTCTGACTGGTAGGTTAGCTTGCTGCTGGGGTCCGGCCAATTGGGACTGAGTGAGATGGGCAGACACACCCTGGAGCCCTCCTGCGGTCCCTCTCCAGCTGGCTAACCTCCTGTGTCCCTCCCCAGCCCTGATTGTGCACCGGTGGGGTCCCTTGGCTTGGCTTGGCTTGGCCTGCACCCTCTCGCAATCTGGGCTGAGGTCCCCCCCCCCCCCACCGAGTGCATGCATTTTGTGCACCCCACCGAGTACATGCATTTCGTGCACTTGGCCTCTAGTTGTAATATAAAAGAATAAAATAGTCTCAGAGTTGATGTTTGCTTAATGGAACATTGTGATACATTTGAAGATAAGAAAACCCTCTGGTTATAAAATATGAAACATCCACAGGTAATGGATGAATCAGCAAATAAGTACAAAATTGTAATCCAGTGAGGTTCTGCCAGAAAGGTATGGCCACACCCTCTGAGTGTTTAGACTCAGTGCTAACATTACAGTTGTTTTTGCATCATCCGTGAGGGGAAATAAATCATGTGTTTGTAGATGTTGGAGTGTGGGGTATTGTGAGCTAACACTACACAGATGAATTCCATTTGGATACGCTGTAGGTAGACAACTTTGTGAGCCACACTAGGACAATGGGAAGAACACTGGATTCAAATTTTTCAAAATATGCTTTCTGGGTCAGCCCTAAATACTCATAACACTTTATTATGCTGTCTCCTATGACAGTCTTCTCTCTTACTCTATTAGATATTTATGTACACTGTAAAGGGGCATTATGGTGGACTCCCCAATATCCATGCTACCTTACTCCATTGGGTAGGAGCTATATACTTTGTAGCATTGACTCCACTCCAAGTTTCGATATGGGGTTCGGATTGGATTAAGCCAATCCCAATCCCTTGGCCTTTCTTATTGGTTTAGATGACTCGTGCCTAAGCCAATCAATTCCTGTCAATTCCTAACCGCAGAGATTGATTTAGGACTTGTCTCATCAAAAACTGAAGCGTCTCATCTATCATTCAGGGAGATGATTTGTCAAGTTCTGGTGTAAATGAGCTGTCAGTGTGTCGGGGAGTATGTTTGCACACCTACTCTGGACTTGGCTATTAGAGAGGATCAGAACCTTTTTTTAAAAAATTATAATATATTTTTATTTATTGCAGAGAGGAAGGGAGAGGGAGAGAGAAATAGAAACATCAATGATGAGAGAGAATCATTGATTGGCTGCCTCCTGGGGATGGAGCCTGCAATCCGGCTCATCCAGGCATGTGCCCTTGACCGGAATCGAGCCCAGGACCCTTCAGTCTGCAGGCTGAGGCTCTATTCACTGAGCCAAACCAGCTAGGGATCAGAACATTCTTTCACAACTTGGTCAGCACAGAAACATTGACCTCCCACTTGTGGCTCCAAAGCAGGCAGGAAGGTGCTCTGTTAGCCTTTTCCTGCTAATCGCATATCCCTGCAGCGACTTGCCCATGCTTATTGATGTTGGTTCATGTTTAGTTTTCTCCTCATTCTGCTGGAAGACAGGAGGTGTGGGGAGCAGCGATTGGTCCCTGGATCACGTGCACCAGCCTATATTTGGACCCACAGCTTTTTTTGGGGGGAGGGAGGCAGATTGGAAAGGCCCTCAAAGAATATTGACTCTGGGCCCTTAATCTGATAAAGCTCCTAAGCAATACTTAGAGAAGTGGTTCTCAACCTGTGGGTCGCGACCCCTTTGGGGATCGAACGACCCTTTCACAGGGGTCGCCTAAGACCATCGGAAAACACATATATAATTACATATTGTTTTTGTGATGAATCACTATGCTTTCATTATGTTCAATTTGTAACAATGAAAATCCATCCTGCATATCAGATATTTCCATGACGATTCATAACAGTAGCAACATTACAGTGATGAAGTAGCAACAAAAATAATTTTATGGTTGGGGGTCACCACAACATGAGGAACTGTATTAAAGGGTCGCGGCATTAGGAAGGTTGAGAACCACTGACCTAGATGAAATACTGCATCTTTTCCCAAATGACTATAGAGCTAAGTAATGCTCATACATTTAGCTACTCCCATTAGGAGATGCCATATACCAAGATTACTCCAGCCCAGGACACTGTTGCCCCTTATTGAACTTCTACAATGGCCTCCTCACTGCCATGTGTACCATACCTCCCCCAATCCATTTTTACACAGGAGTCTGAGGGAGCCTGATACATAAATCTAATGCCCTTGAATGTCTTTACATGGTGCCAGCATCCTGACCACTATGGCTTACCTAGGTAGCCTCTCCTGGCCCAATTCATTGATCAATCTTTCCTTTTATGCTCTGGAACTAGATCGGTCCTTGAGTTCAAACACCCAATGCAGTGCACCTCTGTGTACTATTTCTAATTTGTTCTGTCATTCCACTTAGTGGTGAGGTTAGTCATTGTCAAATAATCACTTCATTCCAAGTTATTGATATGGTTGTAAATAGCCTTATATTCATAAGATACCCTATATAGATATCCCAGCGTCATGAACCTGATTGATTTTTATATTCAAGGTAATTGGCACCCAATTAGCTCGCAGAAGGTAAAGAAAATGTAGCTTTAGCCAAGCTTATGTCACTTTGGGAGCATTCATGTTCCATGTAGTGCAGACCATTGGTTCCTAACTTAAGATGATTTTGTCCCCCAGGGGATATTTGGAGTCTGGAGACATTTTTTATTGTCATCACTGTTGGAGAGGTTCAGTGATGGCAAACCTTTCGAGCTCGGCATGTCAGCATTTGAAAAACCCTAACTTAACTCTGGTGCCGTGTCACATATAGAAATTTTTTGATCTTTGCAACCATAGTAAAACAAAGACGTATATTTTTGATATTTATTTTATATACTTAAATGCCATTTAACAAAGAAAAATCAACCAAAAAAATGAGTTCGTGTGTCACCTCTGACACGCGTGTCATAGGTTCGCCATCACTGGACTAGGTGGCATCTAGAAGATAGTGGCCTAGGATTCTGCTAAACATCTTTTAATATACAGGACAATCCCCCTCCCCCAACAAAGAGTTGTCCAGCTCAAAATGTTAGCGGTGCCCAGGTTGGTAAACCCTGGCACAAATCATGTGACATTCCCACTGGCAGACTCTAGCACAATATAGAAGCAGTTACTTGCTTTTCCTGATATAATCATGTGAATATATGAACTTTTTCATTTCAGTCAACTTATTTGGCAGGAAATACAAGTCTCTGTGCTAGGAGAAAGAGAGAAGAGAAATACAGAAAGGAGCACAGTAGAGAGGCATTTTTATAATTTGTAGAAGATCAAAAAATCATTAAATCATGAACCCCTTCCTCCAGGAAATTAGTCCGTTGCTCCCAGCAGCTGCTTCTGTAGGGCTGGGGAGAGAACACAGCCAACGGCCTTGGGCTTGTGATTCTTAACTTCTCTGGAGCTGCCAATGGCCACAAGCAAGCGTGGCCTCAAAATCAATGAAAAGCATCTTCACATCAAATGCACCGCAGCTGAAAAATAAGGGCATTCTGCAGGGTTAAGGTGGATGTGATTTTTTTTTGAAGCTCCTATAAGATCTCCATAGGCAACAGCTATAATCTGTATTCGAGGTCTTCCTGAAATACAGCAACTCATTGCTTCTCTCTGGGTTTTCCTGTAGGTACTTTTGGGAGTGAGAAGAAGAAGAAAAAAAAGGTGGTTCAACACAGGCAGGCAGACATAGCATGAAAGACTGGCGGACTAGAAGAGCAAAGGGGTGGGGATAAAGAAACAGGGATCTTCTAGATGGAGCACGCAGAGGACAGAAGGGGGACTTTGTCGGTGTTGGAAGTCTCCTCGGGGAGACTGCGATGGGAGGTGAGCAGCAGGAGATGAGGACACTGGGGAGGGACAGTGAAGCTGACGGCAGGAAGCACAAGACCCAGCAGCCCAGGGAGGCATCCATCATCTTGCAGGAAACTGAAGGGCTTCTGCCACCCAGCCAACTGCAGGCACGCCATCTTGTCAGTGACTGTGCAACATAGAACGTGAGCAGCTGAAACCAATGTGGCTTTGTTTGTGTTGGAAAATAGAACTTTGAGGAGGTTCTTAAAGAAGGTGTGGAGGAGTAGGAGAGGCCTGTAGGCTGGGGTTGGGGGTTGGGGTTGGGGTTGGCGCTCTTGCTGTCACGCAGGCTTACGCAGCATGCGAGTTAGGAGAGCTGCGAGCAGAAGCGCCTTGGTGCAGTTGATCAGCATGCCATCACTATCAGGAATACTCAACCTTTACTCCCCCCATTTGTATTTTCTTCCTTTGTGCTGTGAGTCTTTGGAGTTAAACATTGGGAGTCCTCGTTTTCAAGCAATTTAAAAGTTACCTTCTCTGTGAAGACGTCTGGACTTTGCCTCTTCACTCCTAGCAGAGATCTCTGGCACATCTTAGTAAGCGTTGAATACAAGAAAGCACATTATTTTTCATGAATACCTCGTGGGGTTTAATTCAGCACCTTAGATCACATCTCACAACCAACCCGGGGAGCAGCACAACTGAGGAGTATTGCAGAGGGGTTCTTTCACTGAAGCCAGGCCATAAAACACACGGGGGGCGGGGGGAGGGGGGCGGGGGGCGGGTCCTTAAAATGAAGACACAAATTAGTCGCCCGTGCCCTCTAGAGCCTAGCAGACGTCACAGATTTTAAACAACAATGGCAGGGACCAGCTTGGTATTTGTGACCGAGTCTTCTCATTTTGTTCATTCGCTTCCGGAGAACCAAGACATGCTGCAATTTCTAAATGTGCTGAGGTGCAAATTTAAGCCAAACTTAAAATTAGACCGAGTGTGTGAGGTCTGGAGGCTTCCTTTAGCTCCTAGCATCTGCAGGAACTCTTGTCAGATGATAAAATATTGTGTGTCTTCAAACACCCCCTCGCGCCATGAATCAGTGCAGATAGAAACAAACTTAAGGGAGGACAGCTTGGCACAGGGATCGGGAGCTTTAAAAGTGTTCTTATCATTTGGACGAGTGATTGCTCGTCTAGGAATTCGGGGGAAGGAAGCAGAGAGGCACCTATAGAAACATGTCGCATCAAAGAATGTTGTTGATGCATCAAACATTGGGAAGGGACAAATCCAAAGGCCCAGGAAACGGACTAAATTGGTTAAATAAGTTATGTACGTTCATTAGATGTAATGCCAACTAGTCATATAAACAAATAAACACGTTGTCAAGAATATTTAATGTTGTGGGGCGCTTTTTATGATACTCTTAGTAGCTTATGGTGTACTTAAGATTTTTGTGTAAAAGTTGGGTCACAACATATGCAAAGATAATGATTACTGGTACTTTTCTCTAGGTGATAAGAGAATGTTTCATTTTTTTATTTTTTATGCTCTTGTATATTCTGCAATTTCTTTTACATTAATGAGTTAATTAGAAACGATAGAAAAAATTCTTTCAAAACACAATTTTGCCTCTTTGCTTTGTTTTTAAAAATATATTTTATTGATTTTTTTACAGAGAGAAAGGGAGAGAGATAGAGAGTCAGAAACATCGATGAGAGAGAAACATTGATCAGGTGCCTCCTGCACATCTCCCACTGGGGATGTGCCCGCAACCCAGGTACATGCCCTTGACCGGAATCGAACCTGGGACCTTTCAGTCCGCAGGCCGACACTCTATCCACTGAGCCAAACCGGTTTCGGCCCTCTTTGCTTTTTATTATAAGATTTACAAATTAGACTAGCCTCCTCCCCATTCCAGAGGCCATGGAATAAAGTACAGAATTCTATAGGGCATCAATGACATAGATACTATGATTATTACCATTTAACGCATGAGAATGCTGGATTTAGGGAAGTTAAGTAACTTTCCTATCTCACATAGCAAACAAACAAAACAGCCCACTTGGGACTTCAAGCCGGGTCTACAAAGCCAGGTATCCGATACTCAAATTACACTCCACTTTAGATGGTGAGTTTTTCAGTATGAGCTTCCTAATGCCCATCAGTGAGGCATGTGTCTTAATAAATGGAGTGAAAGAACATTAACGATGAAAAGAAGCTCTTGAATTTGAAGACAGGTCTTCACAAGTCAGCTAATCCAGCACTGCAGTGAAATAGGCCATTCTGCCTGCAGCCCAAATAGGAAAAGTGAGGCTTACAATTTTGGTTGTCTGCTACTCAGTATAGGGTGGTTCATGGTCTGTACTTGTCTTAGTCTGGTCGGGCTGACATTATGTAATACCAGAGACTGACCAGCTTAAATAGAAGTGATTTCCCACAGTTCTGGAGACCAGAGGTCCAAGATCAAGGTGCTGGCAGATTCAGTGTCTGGTGAGAGCTCACTTCCTAGGATAAAGGTACTAATCCTATTTATGAGGAGGCCACCACCATGAATTAATCACCTCTTAAAGACCCCACCAACAAATACCATCGCTTTGGGGATTAGGATTTCAATATCTCAATTTTGGGGGACACATTCAGTGTGTAGCAGTAGTCTTGGTCTTTCGATGTGACGTGACTAAATGCTTTATCTCACCTCACAATTTGTAGCTAAAAAAATGCTATACATTATCTCGGCAGGATCCTTTGCAACAAATGCTCTTTTATTAAAAATTTGCTAAAAAGGTTTAGAAAAGTAATCAATTTTGATACGCCACAAAAACAAAGACCAAGGTCCCATGCCTGCTGCCCAATGTTCAGGCATAGAGCTGCTGGTTGTTTGTGCAAGTTTGTAAACTAATAAAATAGAACGGCAAAAAGGGAAAGGCCACCAAAAGCCACACTAAAACCTAGGCTTTAAAAAGATGTTTTCTTCAAATTCAGATAAATAGGATGATTTTTATATGCAAATCACTGCCCTTTTAAATTTGAAGGTATTTGGAATGGAAAATAAGGTATAGCTTTCAAAGGAAAGCGTCCTGGTATCGCAGCTATTAACACTTTACTTAAGGGATTGCTGTCTAATCTTCCCCAAGCACCAAACAGCAGTGTTTATTGTATCCAGTCTCTGAATAATATGCAAACCTTTTCTTCTTTTTTGGTGTGGTGTGGTTATGAGCAAACTACAATTACTGATCCCCAAACCTGTGTGTGACCATCACCAGCATCTGAAAGCATAGGCAAGTGAGGCAGTTGGAGTCCAGTTGGGTTTCTCCCAAAACAGGCTCTGAGCCAAGGGTTTGAGTGCAAGTAGCTTATTTGGTAGGCAGTCCCAGGACACAGGTGGGAAGAGGGCAAGTAAGACGGAATTGCTGAACACAGGGTTTGATACCCAGCAGGTTCTCACTGTGCATAACTGTGGCTTAATCTTGCTGGGCACGCCAAGAATCTGGATAAAACACCCGGCTCAGAGTTATTCTGCCTAAAGAACGAGAGAGCCGAGGTATTGGTACACCAACTGCCATCAGTCATTGGATAAGACAGCTCCCAGGGGATGTCCATTGCCCAGCCATCTCCATTGCTATTGCTGCTCCAACAGCAATGCTATCTCTGGCAGCCAGAGAATGTTCTCGGGTGAAAAACAATGTAGGTACTGGCAGTTGGGAGTTGGCCGGTATGCACTCAAATACTAGGAGTGAGGGGACATGGGTGGGGTGCCCACAGCGTCTGCTGCAGATTTATTTGCCAAATTAGTAGTTGGATCCAAAACACACTTTTTCCTGCTGCTCCCCGAAGCTAGGAAACATACCTAGGAATACTTTGGGTGCAATGGTCTGACCATGTTTGAAAGTTATTTGTTATCTAGAAACATTAAGGGGGAGGCATATCTAAACACCAGTTGTCTCCTGGCTTAGAGAAAGTGCCTCACACGTACACACAGAGCCAAGTACAAAAGTTCTATTGCAGTCCTAACTGGTTTGGCTCAGTGGATAGAGTGTCGGCCTGCGGACTGAAGGGTCCCGGGTTCGATTCTGATCAAGGGCATGTACCTTGGTTGCGGGCACATCCCCAGTAGGGGGTGTGCAGGAGGCAGCTGATTGATGTTTCTCTCTCATCGATGTTTCTGACTCTCTATCCCTCTCCCTTCCTCTCTGTAAAAATTCAATAAAATATATATATATATATATATGTTCTATTGCAGCATTTTTGGTAAAGGGGGAAACATCTCATATGTCTTTCAATAGAAAAAGTTGAATGCAAAAAGGAAGCCGATGAATGGTGGATCCAGGTGATCATGTATATAATGTTTTAAACAGGAAAAACAGGATTGCAGATTGTTGGTGAATGCCTACACATGCTGTGAAAGCATAGCAGTGGTTCTCAACCTTCCTCATGCTATGACCCTTTAATACAGTTCCTCATGTTGTGGTGGCCCCCAATGTCATTGTTACAAGTTGAACATCATTAAAGCATAGTGATTCATTACAAAAACAATATGTAATTATATATGTGTTTTCCGATGGTCTTGGGCGACCCCTGTGAAAGGGTCGCGACCCACAGGTTGAGAACCGCTGGCATAAAGTATGCGTGGGAACGATAAACACCACATTCTGCAGACAGTACCTCTTCGGAGGGAGGGAAACAGATGGATGATGGAGAGGGACATGGGAGCCTCAAACCACACCCCAAACGAGTTCTTTTTTAGAACAATTATCTGAAGCAAACACGGCAAAGGGGGAAGATTTGGCAAAGTCCTTTTGTAGGCGCATGGATGTTCTTTTGAATATTCTCTACTTTTCTGTATTCCTGAAACATTTCATCCTGAGCCAGAGAAAAAGTAAAAACAAAACAAAAGATGAAGTTTTCCTGTAGCATTTCTATTTTTGCCATTTGTTGGAAACAATTATGCCATTAAGTGGTGGAATGGGGATTGTTTCCTCTGGTGGGATTTCAGTTCGAATGTTGAATTTTCTAGTTCTGATTTGGAATTCCAAAGCTGTGCGCGCTGTGGAATGGCACTCACTCCAGAAACCTGCTATCTCCTTCCCCTCCCAAGTTTTTGGACCAAGAAATGACACTCCTCTGGGGAGATGTCCGGAAGGATGACCTGGTAACACGCCTCAAGTCCAAGCTGTCAGTCAGGCCCAAGCGAGAGGAAGAGCGCGCATTGCTGCTTTTCAAGGCTTTGATTCTGGAAGTGGGTCTGTCTGTGTACGCCTGGAATTCCTGTCCAAACACGGCCACCTGCAACATCCCTCATTTCCGGGGAAAGGCAATAAAACACAGCGCCGGAGGATTTGTTCTGAGTTCCCTGAGGAGGTCAGGCGGCCATTGCACAGACATGAGTCAGCACTGGCTCGCCCAGGCTTTCTGGGACAGCCTGGCTTCCAGAACGTTCCCCACTCCCTCTCCTTGGGGTAGGGACAGCCCGAGGCCAAATGGGGAAGAAAGCAGGCTTGTCTTGGGCACGCCGTCTCCAGCACATCCGTGAAGGCCAACCGCACGCTGAGGAGCCCTTTTCAAATAGATGATATGTTCACACGGTTTCAAATGCCAAAAACTAACAAGGGATTATAATGATAAGTTGCTGTCTTACCTTCCTTCTTCAGGCACCCAGTTCCCTAACCTGAGGGTGGCAGACACTGACAGAAGGTTCTATGCACCATTCCAATGTTTTAGGACCATCCGAACAAGTATGTGAATGTATTCTTTTAAAAATAGCCCTAGCTGGTTTGGCTCAGTGGATAGAGCATCGGCCTGTGGAATGAAGGGTCTCAGGTTCGATTCCAGTCAAGGGCACATGCCCAGGTTGTGGGCTTGATCCCCAGTAGGGGATGTGCAGGAGGCAGCGGATCAATGATTCTCTCTCATTGATGTTTCTATCTCTCTCTCCCTCTCCCTTCCTCTGGAAAATAAAAAGTGTAAGTGTGTGTGTGTGTGTTTGTGTGTGTATTTTAAAGTACAGAATAGCCCTGGCAGGTTGCTCAGTGGCTAGAGCATTGGCCCATGAACCAAGGGGTCACGGGTTCGATTTCCAATCAAGGGCATGTATCTGGCTTGCAGAATCCCTGCCCTGGTCGAGGCGTGTGCAGGGGGACAACCAAATCGATGAGTTTCTTTTACATCATGTTTCTCTCTCCCCCCCTCTCTAAAAAAAAAAAAAATCAATGGAAAAAATGTTCTCAGGTAAGGATTAACAACAGAAAACAACAGCATAAAATGCCCACAGTTCTACATCTTCCACTTGCCATTGAAGATGTGTGTTGACTAATGCACATATGAGTATATGAAAATGTTGTCATTTGTAAAAATGATGCATAATAGTCTATTTTTTTTTTTTTGCATCTTGATTGCATTTTCTTTTTCTCAGTTTTCTTTTTTGGAGGTCATTTGTTATTTTTCAGTTCCAGTTGCCATACACTATTATATTAGTTTCCGGTGTACACCCCAGGGATTACACATTACATAATTTACTAAGTGATCCCCTCGGTATTTCCAGCACCCACCTGACACCATCCACAGTCATTACATTATTACTGACTGTATTTCCTATGCTGCACTTTACATTCCCGTGCCTATTCTGTAACTACCAATCTGAACTGCTCAATCCCTTCACCTTTTTCACCCATCGACTATAATTTACTGAAATCGTTAATAGGCATGGACGTTCTTTCAGATATTTGGCTGTGACAGGTAATGCTGCAGTAAATAAGCTTCACATGTGCTGTACTTGTAAAATAAATTCCCGGGGGGTAATTTCCGGGTCAAACAGTGTATGTATTTATACCTATGACAGCAATGGCCAGGGTGCTCTCCCTAAAAGTGGTACCAGTTTAAACTCCCACCAGCGACGTGCGGAAATAAGTGCTTATTTCCCCAAATTCTCACCAAGAGTCCGTTATCAAACTTATTTTTATTATTGCTGAGTTAATACACAAGAGATGGTATCTCAATGTGCACTTAATCTGCATTTCTCTTATTACCTGTGCACTTGTTGAAAGTTTTGACATGGGAAGCTTGCTATCTGGGGTACTAGATGTGCTAAAAAGTCCTGTTGTTATGACACATGCAGTTTTTGGATAAATTGCAATATTCTTTTTTAAAAAAACATATTTTTTATTGATTTCAGAGAGGAAGGGAAAGGGAGAGATAGAAGCATCAGTGATGAGAGAGAATCATTGATTGGCTGCCTCCTGCACACCCCCCACTGGGGACCGAGCCTGCAACAGAGGCATGTGCCCTGACCGGGAATCAAACCGTGACCTCCTGGTTCAGAGGTCCATGCTCAACTCCTGAGCCGTGCTGGCTGGGCACAATATACTTTTTAGAGCAATGCTGAGACCCAGTAAAGGGAAGGAAAATTATAAAGGCAAAATGGTGATAATAATAACAAGAGTGATCAGACCGGGGAAGGAAGGGGGAGAAAGAGGAGTTTTTGAGTTGCCTTGGGCACCAATGGCACTATTAGGATAGGCAGGGTTGAGTGGGGAGTGAACATTGGGAAATGGGGCTGCTGGCCCGAAGCTCCTGCATGAGCCAGGCCCCTGCGCAGGGGCGAAAACTCCCATCATGATGCTATTAATAAGGATGATGATGACGACTGTACTGAGGTCTTCCTTTGTTCATCCGCAACCACGGACCTGCTCTAACTTAGATTCTGATGTTCAGATTGATGCTAGCCCTGGATGTGAATAAATTAAATTAAAGTAGTTCCAGATATGGAACTCCTGGAGTCCAGCAGAACTCAATCCACATCTTGATAGAGGAAAGAACAATAAATATGAGCTCACCATAAAAAAATGACTAAATACATGAGGAAACAAGCCAATATGAGTGAGTCAGCAAAACCAATAACTGGGAGACGTTGACTACCAGGAGAGAAGATATTAGGATAAGCAGATAAAGACTAGGCAAGGACTCTGTGTCTGTGAAATGTTTACAGACGGAATAACAATGGCAAGGAACAGGAAATAATAAAGAATCCAGGCAGATTTTCAAAAGACTCAAATTGAACTTTTAGAAATGAAAAAAAAGTCATTGTGATTAAAACTCTAGATATATGCACGTGTAGGTAGTAAAACTGTAAGCAAAAGTAAGGGATCACAAGAGGTGGCAGGGAAGTGTTTCCTGTAACGGGTGGGATTGAGTAGGAATACATGAAGATTTCTGGAGCACTCGTAATGTCTTCATTCTTGATCTGCCAGGGAGATACACAGATGTTTGACTTACAGTGATTTAATCTGCTGAATTTTATGTTTTACACAATGTTTTAGACTGAATGTTTGTCTTCCCTCAAAATTCACATCATTAGGCGATTTCGTCATTATGGGAACATCATAGATGTGGTTGCACAGCATGTTACAGTACTGAAAGCTGTAGGCAATTGTAACACAACGATGAGTATTTGTGGCATCACCACAAACATGGGAGTAACGCATTGTGACATGACATTATGATGGCTACAATATCTCCAGGCAACAGGAATTTTTCAGTTCTATTATAATCTTATGGGACCACCATCGTATATGTAGTCTGTTGTTGACCAAAATGTCATTCTGCAGTGCATATTGTACATCTAATTGGAGTTCCATAAGGAAGGAAGAGACAGAATGAGGGAGAGGAAATATTTGAAGAAATGATGGTTGAGATTTTCCCAAACTGATGAAAATCATGAATTCAAAATGGAAAAAACACCATGTATACCAGCAATGGTCAATAAAGAAAAATCTCTTCCTAGACATATGGTGATAAAGCTGCAGGCATTGAGAAAAGGCCTTTTCATCCTTAGAGGAATCTGCCAGATAATGGGATTATCTTTTAAATGTTGGCAGAAACTAACCCTCAACCTAGCATCATATTCTCAGCAAAACTATACTTCAGGGACAAGGGTGAATTATAGGAGCTTCTAAGGGATTTATTTAGGATGAAGGAAAATAAATTCAGAATAAATGTTTGAGATGCAAAAACAAATAGTGATCATATACATTTATAAAAACATATGGAAGTATAAATGAACATTATAAATGAACAAAATGAAAATGTCTGAAATACTTCAGAGAAGTAGTGTCAGGTGGGAAGACATTTTTAGAGTTGTGTTCTAAGGTCTCTGAATTTGTTGGGAAAGAGTTAAGATAGCGATTAATTTTATAGTTTAAATATTCATACTAAATTTTTTAAAAATATATTTTATTGATTTTTTACAGAGAGGAAGGGAGAGAGAGAGAGAGTTAGAAACATCGATGAGAGAGAAACATCGATCAGCTGCCTCCTGCACACTCCCCACTGGGGATGTGCCTGCAACCCAGGTACATGCCCTTGTCCGGAATCGAACCTGGGACCTTTCAGTCCGCAGGCCGACGCTCTATCCACTGAGCCAAACTGGTTTCAGCTCATACTAAATTTTTAAGGCTTTAACTTCTAAGCCAGAGAAAATGAGTTTGGGGGAGGTCTTTTTTTTTCTTTTCTCATACTGTACAACCCTCTTTAGTGCTAACAGCCCACAGGTAAGGAAGCTGGGCAATGGTTTGAGGCAGCAATTTACTCTGGCATGGGTACACTATGATGGGGGGTGTCTTTTTAAATTGAATTTATTTGTGTAACATTGGTTAATAAAATTATATAGGTTCAGGTGTATAATTCTATAATCATCATCTGTATATTTTATGGTGTGTTTACCACACACAATCATGTTTCCTTCCATCACCATTGATCCCCCCTTTACCCTCTTCTACCTCCCCCCAACCTCCTTTCCCTCTGGTCATCATCATACTGTGTATGTGCCTATGAGTTTTTTCTTAATCCCTTCACCTTTTTCACCAGTTTCCCAACCCCTGCCTTTAAGAGCTATCAGTCTGTTTTCTGTATCTTATGAGTCTGTTTCTATTTTGTTTGTTTTGTTCATTAGATTCCACATATAAGTAAATCATGTGCTATTTGTCTTTCTCTGATTGGCTTTTTTCATTTAGCATAGTACCCTCTAGGAATCCATGCTGTCAAAAGTGGTAAGATTTCATTCGTTTTTTTAATGCTCAATAATATTCCACTGTATATATAAACATAGGCGCAAAATAATCAACAAAATATTAGCAAATTGAATCCAATGATGTATAAAGTGAGTTATACACCACACTACAACAAAGTGGGATTTATCCCAGGTATACAAAGCTGGTTCAACATCTGAAAATCAATTAATATAATACATCAAATCAACAAGCTAAAAAAATCACATAATTATATCAATAGATGCTTTGAAAAGTTCTTTGATACTCTGAGACCTAAAAAATTGCCCAGTAGTTTCTTCTAGTACTAGTATATATTATATATATATATATATATATATATATATATATATATATATAAAACATAAAAATATATATTTCACTTATCTGATATTTATTTTTGTATGATGAGTGAGTTATAGTACTTTTTTGGATTTTTTATTTCCCCCCAGATTTTTAATGTTATAGTGTGCCAAATTTATTGATTAATCTGTCTTTTTATTATTGATTTGAGATATCAGTTTTATCAGACACTGAAATTTGTGGATGTATTTGGATCTATTTCTGGATTTTCAACTCTGACTTGATCTTTTTATATTTCCATGCTAAACCCTATTGGAGGTATTGTGGTTTTATAATGTACTTTAATATGTCATAAAGCTCATCCTCCTTTATTATTCTATTTTTTTCCCAAGAATTTTTCTGCATATTTTTTTCTTATTTAGTTTTCCATATCAACTTTGGCTCTTCTATTAAAAATGTTGGCACTTTTATTAAGGTAGTTTATATTTGGGGCTTAATCTAGGGCAACTTGACATCTTTAGTCACCTATTCAACAATTGTTTTATTGTTGTGCACCTGAAACCTATATTATTTTATTAACCAATGTTACCCAAATAAATTCAATTCAACACGTGTTTGCAGTGTTCTGGGTGCAGGGACAGGACAGTGAACAAAACAGAAAAAAATACTGCCTTAGAGAATATTACATTTTAGGTGGAGAAAGGGGTAATAAAGAACAAAAAAACTGAAGTAAAATACATAGTATGTTAGGTGGTGATAGTTGCTAAGGAGAAAATTAAAGCTGAAATAGTTTATTGGGAGTATGGGTGAATGGGTTGTAGTTTTAACAAAGCAACCAGAGATGGCTTCAGTATGTAGGTACATTAGAGAAAGACTGAAGGATTGAGGGAGCAAGCCATATGGATATTTGGAAAGAGTGTTCTGGGCAGAAGAAATGCTGCAAAGGTCTAAAGCCCTCTGGTCTCTGGAGTGTTGCGGGAACAACAAGGAGCTGGCGTGGCTGGAGCAGAATAAGCATGGGCAGGAGTGGTCAAGATGGTGCAGAGAGATAACGGGCTGCAGCATTCAGGATTGACAGCCATTCTCAAGGCTTATGCAAAAGCCTAGCTGCAAAGGAGTCTGGAAAGGTTTTCATTTTTCTAGCGTCTATGTTGCAGGAAGCCATGCTGGAAGTCAAATGGAGTGAGTGTTGGACAGACAGTTTCCAGTAACTGCCCTGAAAACTAGCCCGGTGTATCTATGATGGTGGTGGCTGGGGGGATGGGGGATGTTTCTAATGTAAACACTACTTTAAATCTAGTTTAGTAATTGTCAGGTAATTAGAAATGCAAACTGACCAGGAAAATGATTTCCACTTAATACAAATAACTATGTGTGAACAGAAACAAACCAAGACACTTGAATTTGGGAAGAGTGAGGAGAATAGAAAGGGAGATGAGGCAATTTATCATCAATATGGGTCAGTTAGTCTAGTGATCAATTTGACTACAGATGCAATTGTCTCAAATTTATCTTTCCACCAATGTATACTGATTATTGTAGGCAAGCATCATAGTTGTGGCTACCTGTCATCTTTTTCAAAGCCTTTCTATACTCAGGGAAATGCATAAGTTATGAAGTCTCAATAGAGTTGCCAATTGAATTGGTTTGCCTAGGACTGAGGGGTTTTCTGAGATGTGGGACTTTAATTGCTAAAACGAGGAAAAACCTGGCCAACTGGGGATTAGTTGGTCACCCTAGTCAGGGGTCCTCAAACTTTTTAAACAGGTGGCCAGTTCACTATCCCTCAGACCGTTGGAGGGCCGGACTATAGTTTAAAAAAAAAACTATGAACAAATTCCTATGCACACTGCACATATCTTATTTTGAAGTAAAAAAACAAATGTTTTCGGTGGGCTGCATGTGGCCCGCGGGCCATAGTTTGAGGACCCCTGCCCTAGGTCTTACCTCCCAGATGTCAAATCAGAGCTCACATTTCCAGGATCTTTAAAGGATAGGATGTGTCATGTTACCAAGGCTTTGCCATCCTATATAATAAAAGCCTAATATGTAAATTGTCCAACCAGGACTTCAACTGGGAGTTTGACCAAGAGTCCAACCGCTTGCTATGACATGTGCTGACCACCAGGGGGTGGCACGGCACTGGCAGCGGGCAGCAATGGAGGCGCTGCTGGCCCCACTGGGCCCCAACAAGAGTGGGACTGCAGTGGGATGGTGGAGCAGGTGAGCGGGTGGCTCCAGGCAAAGGCAGGTGTGAGCGGGGGCCCAATCGCCCCACCCATCGCCCTGCAGATGGCAACCAGTGGTGGCGGCAGGGGGCGGGGCTGCTGCCCAGTTCCCAGGTGCTGAGGGAGCCGGGAAGTGGGGGGTAGGCTAGATCTATCGCTCTGCAGGCAGGATGATGGTGGAGCAGGTGAGGGGGCAGTGCCAGGCCAAGGCGAGGTGCCAGATGGGGCTGTGAGGCTGAGGGTGTGAGCTGGGACCCAATTCCCGCAGGCCACCCCAAGGGCCCCCCCACCCGTGCACGAATTCATGCACCGAGCCTCTAGTTTAGAAGAAAAACCCCATCCAAGACTTGGATTCAGAGCTGAGCTAGGAAGAAAACAGGCTTGCAGTCAGCTTCCATTTGCTGGCGGGGATGATGCTTCGGCTGGCTGCATCTCAGGGGCGGGGGGCAGTGGCTGTAAGTTTGAGCTTCTGACACAGAAGAGCCAGAGGCTAGAAGCCCTATCATTTGCAATCAAGCTGAAGTCCTGGCACGAGGGGCTTGGTGGTGGCAACAGCCAATAGCAGTGGCGTCTCCCCCCACTAGGCTAATCTGCAGCATGGTTTTGGCATTTTTCCTGGAAGCTACGCCTTAGATTTGTTTCTCCAGCCCTCCCAGTGATTCCGGAGCTACTGAATATCTTTCAATAAACCCTTTTCCTGCTTCAACTCACCAGAGAATGGATTCCATTGTTTGCCAGTCAGAATCCTGACCAATCAAATAAAATGGGAACACTTCATATATGGCAGCGGTTCTCAACCTGTGGGTCGCGACCCCTTTGGCGATCGAACGACCCTTTCACAGGGGTCGCCTAAGACCATCCTGCAGATCAGATATTTACATGACGATTCCTAACAGTAGCAACATGACAGTTAGGAAGTAGCAACGAAAATAATTTTCTGGTTGGGTCACCACATGAGGAGCTGTATTTAAAGGGCCAGAAGGTTGAGAACCGCTGATATGGGATGATGGATATACCTCCTTTTAAGTATATACTTTTTTCACTGCCTTTTCCACTCAAAAAAAATTTTTTTTTGTATATATCATGTTGGAAGGGGTGAGACAAACTGCTGCAGGGAGATTCTGCCATAATGTCATATTTCTAACAGATATTAATCAATTTCTGGCACTGTAGTCATGATACTCATTTCTCTTTTTAGTTTGTTTTTCATGTTCTTGTGTCCCATTTGGTTTGATATGCAAATAGGCATATGCACAGGACATAGGGTGAAAATGTGGAATATGTAAGAAGTGTGTTTATTTCCATTGTTCTGATACTTCCCACTTTCTATAGATTTAGGTCTTAAATAAGGTCATTGGAAAAGTTTTCCTAAATTGCAAGCCAAATATTGTATTTTTAAAAATAAGCTTTTTATTTTGGAATAATTTTTAATTTACAGAAAAGTTGCAAAGATAGTACAGATTCCCATGTATCTTTTACGCAGTTTCCCTAGTGCTAATATCTCACATAATCATGGCATGGCTCTTAATTTTCCATGCCACCTAAATCATAATGGAATGTTGGACTAGGAAATGTCATATACTACCAGCATCTTGAGAGCAGCTTCTCATAAGTAAACAGGGCATTTGGACTTGAACAACCGGGGCTTTCTTTACTCTTTCTCTTTGCACCCAATCTTGTGTGTGTGTGTGTGTGTGTGTGTATAAATAATTTTAATATATATTTTATTGATTTTTTTACAGAGAGGAAGGGAGAGGGATAGAGAGTTAGAAACATCGATGAGAGAGAAACATCGATCAGCTGCCTCCTGCACACCCCCTACTGGGGATGTGCCTGCAACCAAGGTACATGCCCATGACCGGAATCAAACCTGGGACCCTTGAGTCCGCAGGCTGATGCTCCATCCACTGAGCCAAACCAGTCAGGGCCAATCTTGTTATATATTTTGATGTGGAAGCCTCTGCTGCCAGTGGTCTTTGCTCCACGTACATCTCACTCTGGCCTTGCTATGTCTTGTTAGCATCAGTGTCCTCCAATGGTGTGTGAAGGCCATAGCTAGAGCTTGAGAAGCCACACAAGGCTATAGTTCATTGGATGTAGTCCATTATGAATGTCAGCTCAGTATTTCAACATCTAGTTTACGCACATGGGAAAAAAGAGGAGAATTGGTAACAAAGGCTGGGTGTCCAATCCACCTGGATATATAGTCCGCTATAGAAGGGGCTTCTCGGACATTCTCATGCACATGTGAAGCTCTTGTTTAAATGTAGATTCTGACTCAGCAGGTCTTGGGAGGGGGCTGAGGTTCCCCATTTCTAACAAGCTTCCTGTGATGCTCATGCTTGCTGGTCTATGGACCACGCTTTGAGTAGCAAAGCCGTGAAGACTGTTTCCTTGGTCATAACACAGCTGTTCTAGATGGCATTAAAGGAGTCATCTTTGCCATGGTTTATGCTAACCTCAAGGCCAGAATCAAGTGGAGATTCAAAGTGACATTGTCTTTCTTGTAGCATGGATTTGCACCACAGGCTTGTATATTTCTCCTCGTATATGGACGCTCTCTGAAACAGTTAAATATTACAAAAGTGTAATGGGTTTAGGTGACTAATGATGAGCATTTAAGTTCAAACTCTAAGATCCTAGAGAGAAAGAAAAGTAAAATTTATGGGGAGTCTATCATGGAACTTGGGAGATAGGGAAAACTTTTATGGGTTTATTGAACATCAGAGTTGAAAATATCCTCCACGATCACATATTAGATTAAGGATAAAACATGGATTAAAATGAATTATTTTGTTTTAGGACCCAACTTGACATTTTGTTGAAGACTTTCGTGTAGTTTGATAATATTCAGCAGCCGTTTATTTAAGGAGACCATGACCATGTCACAGTAGCAGAGGAAGAATTGGGTGTTTGGGATGTGTATAAATCAAATCAGTTCTCAATGAAGTTGAAAGGATTGGCCTTACTATTTAGAATTTCCAAGCCGATTGAAAGTTTGACTAAGAACAGCTCATGGGGTTTGGAACAGAAACTGCTACCTGTGATATAAAAATGTGATTTAAGGTTGGAAATAAAATAACCACTTTAGAGCAAAGCTACTATACACATTTTGTGCTTATGTGCAATTTATTCTAAAAGATGAAATTTTAGAAGTCATATGCAACATCTCTATTTTCTGTAAGCTCTTAAATACAAACCAAGAAACCTGGAATCTACATTGAAAAACAAGTCAAATGCCACAAAACATGCTGAAGTTTACAATTCTTCAAAATTCACACCTGCAGAGTCTCTCTCCTACCTGGGAAAAGGAGCGTGTTTTTTAACTATAAACTCCTTGACTGTTATGAGAGTTGAGGGGTGAATGTGTGCTTGAGGATAGCTCTGGTGCAATAATAATCAAATTAGATCATTTTAAAGGAGTCTCTGAGATGTTATCCAGAAAATTGGTGGGCTTCTGGCCATGGACTGCGCCTAGTGAGGGAGACACCCAAAGGATTTCCTACTCTGCAGAAGTGACTTCTGAGCAGTGTGCATGTTCTTTATAGGAAAAGAGCTGTGGGGTGGAAAAGCCCAGCTTCTCTCTTCCATTCAACGTTCAAAGCCCACAGTGGGGTTTCTCTCTCTGAATAGGACATACCTCAGATTCTAACCCAGCCGTGGGCAAACTACGGCCCGCGGGCCAGATCCTGCCCACTCGGCTGTTCTATCCGGCCCGCGGAGCCGAAAGAGCAGAGGGTTCTCTTGCTCTCCCCTCCGCTCCTTCACCAGCAGCAGTGTTAACATGTATTAGTTCACACAAACACTCCATCCATGCTTTTGTTCCAGCCCTCCGGTCCAGTTTAAGAACCCATTGTGGCCCTCGAGTCAAAAAGTTTGCCCGCCCCTAACCTATTAGAGAATTAAACTGATGATTAATTATAATAACAATAGAATTCAATAGAGTATTGTGTGTATTAGGTGTGCACAGTATAGTATTATATGTATCAGTTTCCTATCGCTGCATAACAACTTACCACAAACTGAGAGGCTTCTGAAGGCTGCAATCAATGTGTCAGCCAGGTTGCATTCTCATCAGAGGCTCGACTGGGGAAGATTCTGCTTCTGAGATCCCTCAGGTTGTTGGTAGAATTTGTCGCCTTGGTGTTGCAGGACTGAGGGCCCAGCATCCTCCTGGCTATTGACTGGTGACTGCCAGCAGTTCCCTGCCATGTGGCTCTTTCCATAGGCAGGTCACAGCATGACGGTGTGCGTCTTCGAGGCCAGGAGAGTATCTCCCTTCATTCTGCTAAGATGGTGTCCTCTCTAATGTAGCTGTAGGAGTGACATTCTGTCACTTTGGCCACATAACAGTCTAATCATAGGAGTGATATCCCATCACTTTAGCCATATTCTATTGGTTCGAAACAAATTACAGCTTTTGCTCGTACTCAAAAAGAGGGAATTATACAAGGGAGTGACTCATTGGGGGTCACCTTAGGGTGTGTCCACCACAAATAGTGAGAAATGGGGCAAGATTTGGGACATTACTGCTTCCGTTTGATTCCACGTGGTACCTCATTTACCTTTGAGTGTGTGGCTTACAATAGGTGTGCAAGGAACTGAGGGACAGTGATCCTTCTGAAATGTACCTCCTTTTGCTCCCCTCTCTGAGAGGTGATGCTGGAAGCAAACAGAAGGGAATTAAAGCGAAGATACTTCCCATGCTGCCTCCCACATGAAACCCTGAAAAAACTGGTAATATCTATAAATTTAAAAGAAAACTTCAAAATCAGGAAAAATGCCAAATCTGCTGCTCCCATTTCAGTGATTGTGGGATCATTCTATTAGTGTCTGAAGAGTTTTAAAAAATTATTGTTAAATGTGACACGCAGTACTTTTTCTGCCAACCACAATCAAGAACTCACTCAGTGAATACTGTGGTGACTCTTGGTATGTTTGTCCTGTCTTTGAAAATCTGTTCAGGAGTGTGGCCTTTAGTTGGGAAATGAGGCAGCCCCGCATACAATTGCAGAGGTTGTGTACTGTACAACCGTTGGGGTGCTATTTATATAGACCACAATGCCTGTTCCAACTAGTTCCTCTGAGGGCAGAGAGTCCATCATCACCCAGTTCTCCCCAGTGTCAGCATTATTCCTAGTAAGAATATTCTATGTGTCAGTGGATCATTTCACATACAAAGCCAACTGAGCTTTGGTCCGACCCAGATATATTATCCTGATTCTGTAGACGAGGGCTGAGAAGGTTGACATAACTTGCCTAGTGTCTAACGATGTATGAAACAAGGCCAGGCTGGAACTCCAGACCAGGAATTTAACAAAGTGCCCCACTTTCCCCCAAAAGTCCCACCTTACTCCTTATAGAGCTATTTAAAAAACTCTGTCCTGCCCACAGCTCTAGATAAACCAGGACCTGCACAGGGAGTTCCCGCTAGAGCACTGGTTCTCAACCTTCCTAATGCCGCGACCCTTTAACACAGTTCCTCATGTTGTGGTGACCCCCAACCATAACATTATTTTCGTTGCTACTTCATAACTGTCATGTTGCTACTGTTATGAATCGTCATGTAAATATCTGATATGCAGGATGGATTTTCATTGTTCGTGACCCACAGGTTGAGAACCGCTGCTCTAGTGGGGTTAGGCCATCTCACCCTGTTAGAAATTCAACCAGCCCTAGGCCACCAAAAGTGTTCGGGAAACTTCACTGCTCTTGGATGGAGTGCTTCTGCTTCGTTCCACATGTCCATTGCGTGGCGACACATTCACCTGTGAGTGTCTGGCTCATGGCAGGCGAGCTTCCTTTTGCGCCCCTTTGAAAGGACATTGAGCTTAGAATTTGCCAGTTACTTAACATCTTGAGCATAATCCATGCATTTTCACTCCCACAAACATTTATCGGGTCCAACGTCCCAACCACTGAGCTAAGGAAAGGAAGGCTCTCTCAGTCAGGTCATCAGGGAATTTTAAGTTGCCTTGTCAACCTCCCATGGTATGATGGTGTTGTCCCCGATCCTGTAAGGATTCTGTGACCGGCCCGTGATGAATTCTGTTAGCAGTGACAGGCTTCACTATGTCTTCAGGGAAGACATGTTTCTTTTTGCCTTTTGCCCGTTGAATGTGGTTAGAGAGTCAGTGATGGGAATTTAAGAGAGTTTACAAAACACAGGAGGAGAGAAAAATATTTGGTCAGCTTTTCAAAGTGGAAATAACCATGGGAGAAAGTGCTACAGCAGGTATTTCCCTTGGTTTTTTTCTAAGTTCACACAGCACATGTTCTTTAGAAGTAGAACCAGAAAGGAAATGTGGATGGAAATTCTTTGTCTAGGGTTTATCACATGAACATGAAAGAATGGCAAAACTCTCTATAGGCTGCCTGCTACTCTCAAAATATCTGCTCTTCTCACTTGATTACCATTGTTGCCTAATCGAATTTAATTGCATTTTGGAGCTGGCAAGATGTATACTGGGTTCATTTACCCATTGTCCCAATGTGGTCGCTTAGTTTTGTTCTGCTTATATTCACTCCCCTTGCCCCACCCCACTCCCATGCCCCCAGTCACCAGCATGGAAGTATATTTCTCTGTCCCACTGGGCTTGGCTACGTGAGCAGCTTGGACCCATGGAATGAGGGCGAAAGAGATGATGTCTCCGTTCTGAGCCTAGGCCTTAAGAGGATTGGTCCTCTGGTAGCTTCTGACTTCTGCCACAAGAACTATATGCCCAGGCAGTCACCACCCCTCCAGCCTGAGCCCCAGAATAAGATGTATGGAGCACACTTGGACTCAACCTGCCATCTGAAGAAGAGCTCCCCAGCCGGCCTGCAGAAGCAGTGAGCAATCCAGGAGTGAGAGAGCACCGATTGTAGTTGCCTGTCACTGAGATCCGGTGGTGGCATATTTCATAGCTAATCTAATACACCTGGTGAGAGCAGGATCCCCAAAGCTACAGAATCACTGCAGTTAATCTAGCCCAGCACTTCTCAGACTTGAGCTCACATCAGAGTCACCCCGAGGGCTGTGCAACAGATTCCTGGGTTCACCCCCAGAAAGCCTGACATAGTTGGTTGGGGCCCCAAGATTTACATTTGTTATCAAGCTTCTTGGTGCTCCTGGTGCAGCTGGTCCAAGGACTCACTTTAACAGCCACTGATATAAACCACTGAATACTAATTGGATCAACCATCGTAGATAGGTTGTGCAGCACAGATAAAAATGGTTGAGTTTATCAGATGTAGCCATTTTTTGGATGTAATATAAGCTGGAAACTGGATCAATTACCCAGAGAAAATAGACTGCAATGAAGAGAATACAAGTAGTACTGGTGGGGGATGGTATGAGGAGGACTCATTTTAACATGGATTTCAATCCTTGAAGGAATAGAATGCAAGGTTCTGAAGGCTATAATCTATGAGGAATAACCCAGTTAGACCTAGACTCTAAGAGGCCAGATTGGGGGTGGGGATACATAGACTAGCATTTTAGTCTGGGTAATAAACATTTATGTGTCTTCTATCCCAGTCTGGCTACATGAAGATAGGATTGGAACACTTGGATTTATTGGAACACTTTAAAGATATACAACAAAGACCATAAATGTAGGCATCTTTACATCAGGATAAAAAAACGAACAACTTAAGGAATCATCTGGAAGTTTTCAAACATCTGCAGACTTGGCCTCATGTTGATTTCGCCTGAATACAATAAGTATGTAATTTGGAAATGGGAAGAGACAAGTCTAAAACATTAACTGTTGGATCGTCTTGCACATTCTGCTCTCTGTAGACGCGGTCCCAGTGGCCTGAGGCTGATGGATTTATTGATACATGAGAGGCAGGCAGCCGATCACAGCTTGGCCAGGCGCAGTTCCCAGGAAAAAGAGTAATGAAATCAGATCACTTATTGGTAAAGTGCACCCAGTTTTGAATGACACGGATTCCCCCAGTAACCCAAATTAGTTATATAACGGAGAACAGCTTATAGAAATCACTCGATGGGTGATGGGCTGACGGTCAATTTGATCTTAGAATTAATATTATCCTTATTCATATGTATCAATAATCTCTTTTCAAAATGGTCGTCACCAATCCAAGTCCAGTTCTCACCTCCTGAACTCTAGAACACTCTCTTTCAAACTTTGCTGCATGTTACAATCAACTGGGCAACTCTGCCCATCCGGATGCCCTGATCATCACACCCCAGACCAAGTTCATCAGAATTTTGGGAGGCAGGACTCAGGCATTAGCATTTTTTTACAACTCCCCAGGGGACTGCAAAGAACAGCCTTGTTTGGGAACCTTGCTGGTCAGAGTGATGCTTGACCCAGCACTACTGCAATCTCCTGGGAGTTCATTAGAAATGGAGTCTCAGGCTCTGCCCTAGACCTCCTGTGTCAGAACCTACTTTTCTTTCTTTCTTTATTAAGGTATTACATATGTGTCCTTATCCCCCCATTGCCTCCCCACCCCCACCCCACACCCCTGCTCATGCCCTAACCCCCCTGTTGTCTGTGTCCATTGGTTCTGCTTATGTGCATGCATACAAGGCCTTTGATGAACAAAAACAGATCCAGAGACAGAGGAGCATCGATCAGACCATTAGACCCAAGAGGGAAGGCAGGGGAGGGTGGAGGGAAGGGGGAGAGATCAGTCAGAACCTACTTTTAAACGAGGCCTCAGGGGATTTGATTGAAGGACAGATGACAGTCACACAGGTCGCACCAGGTTTGCATTCCCCATGAGCCCAGCTGCGCAGACCCTCCCTGACTTCCAAGCAGAGTGCATCTTGCTGCCTCCTCTGCGCCTGGCAATGAGCAGAGAGGGCACCGTTGCCCTCACTGTCCTGTAAGGTGGAAGATGTTGCTCCTGCCTTTGTTTACTGAACAAAAGTTTTTCAAAGAGAGAGGGAGAAAGAGGGAAGGAAGGGGGACAGGCAGAGAACCGAGAAGAATGGCCACCAGCACATATTTATTTTAACTCAAAACCTGCCACTTCAAGTCGTGGCTGTCACAAATGAAAGGAAAATGACGGTTCCTTTCACCAACATCCAGGATAAAAGTAGCTTAGGGCAGTGGTCGGCAAACTGCTGCTCGCGAGCCACATGCGGCTCTTTGGCCCCTTGAGTGTGGCTCTTCCACAAAATACCATGTGCGGGCGCGCACATATAGTGCGATGGAAACTTCGTGGCCCATGCGCAGAAGTCGGTATTTTGTGGAAGAGCCACACTCAAGGGGCCCAAGAGCCACATGTGGCTCGCGAGCAGCAGTTTGCCGACTACTGGCTTAGGGTATGCACCATGTCAAGATCTAAGAATGGGGGTGATGTTTCCCCTATCCTAGGGTTCAGCAAACTTTTTCTATGAAGGATCAGAGAGTAAATTTTTTGGGTCGGTGGCCATATGTATGGTTAACTTCAAAACCTCATCAGGTTAGTGTCAAAAAATTCCAAATTAAATCACACCTGGTATATTCTGACAATTTAGACAATTTGGATCTGCCATTTCCAGGTTGGCATCAGGACAATACAAATGAAACAGAGTTATACAGAATTCATTCCTACTCAGAACCAAAGCTGCCATCTTAACAGCTAATATACCATTTGGTGTCCTCATTAACTTCATGCCCTCTTTCCTGACAACCGTAAGATAGTGTATCTTGGTTCTTGCAGTAAGAGAAAATGCTTGTTTGCAAAAGTAGCATACACACAGGCATATTTACAGTAAACTAGTTTTGTTTTTAAAATCAGACCAAACAGTGAATAGGGAACATGCTGAAAAGCTTAAGTAAACATATTGAAGAAAAACATTATGAAGGAGGCCGAGTTAAGATTCAGATGTAGGTTTGCTTCCAAGTTCCAACAGGTAGAAAATGGAGGGTCGTCATGCTTTCACATGTCACGATTTCTCCGTAATTATTAAAATTTATTATTGCATTAAATTAATAATAGAAAAAGTAAATCCTTTCTCCTAATCCTGGAGCCCTGCCCCTCTTGTTCCCACGGCATAGCCCCTGGAGCAAGGTTGGAGAGATAAGGGGAGGAAATTAGCCTGTCACTTTAGGAAAACAAAGTCTACGGAGACACAGAAAATGCTAATATTCCCAACTTTTCCAAACAGCTTGCTTCAAAGCACAACATCCATTGGGAAGGAAGGACGAAAGTAACTTCTACTAGAAGCCAATTTGATTTTATTTCATTTGTTTATAATGGAGAGTGTTGTTTAAAAGAGGCGATTTAAAAGAAGAAATGTGGTAATTCATAGAAACACTAAGCTGAAAAGGAACTTTCTGAGGTTTAGCCAATTTCCTTAATTCAATTCACTCAGTTTGATTCAATTCCGTTCAATAAAATCAACAAACATTCACTGAACATCTATCATGTATCAGCCCTAGGGATGCAATGACAGGTAAGATCCAGTCTGCCATTAAATATCTCAATCCTTGTATGAAGAAGCAACCTAAAGATCTGAGGCGACTTACAGATGTTCTCCAACTGGCCCGTGAAGAAAGCAGGACCAACACCCCAACTTATGACTCCTGCCTCAGCAATTTGCCACTCAGGCTATTTCTTCCCTATGCCAAGTCTGAGATAAGCACCAAAGAACGCACTCAAGTATTCATGGGAGGTGAGATTTTATAAGAAGGGAAAGGGAAGAAGAACGAAGGGAATAACAACACCTTAGAAAATTTTGTTTTAGATATTGGAGTCCATTATATCTGACTAGAGGCCCGGTGCACGAAATTCATGCACTGGGGGGGGGGGTGTCCCTCAGCCCAGCCTGCACCCTCTCCAATCTGGGACCCCTCGGGGGATGTCCGACTGCTGGTTTAGGCCCATCCCTCTCACAATCTGGGACTTCTGGCTCCCAACCGCTCGCCTGCCTGCCTGCTTGATTGCCCCTTACCGCTCTACCTGCCAGCCTGATCACCCCTTAACCACTCCCCTGCCAGCCCAATCGATGCCTAACTGCTCCCCTGCCAGCCCAATCACCCACAACTGCCCTCCCCTGCAGGCCTGGTCACCCCTAACTGCCCTCCCCTGCTGGCCTGATTGCCCACAGCTGCCCTCCCCTGCCGGCCATCTTGTGACTGTGGGTACCACCATCTTTGAGAGTGGGGCAGTCAATTAGCATATTCCCTCCTTATTGGTTATGAGCACCACCATCTTTGCGATGGCATGAGGGTCAATTAGCATATTCCGTCTTTATTAGATAGGATAAGCACTGAATTTTCTGTCTTGGAGGAATGGTGGGTCTCAGTCATAGTTATGGTAATAACACTAGCTATAGCATGAGTAGATAATACTTTTTGAGAGTTTACTATGTATGAGTGACTGTTCTAAGGGGCATGTTTGAAACAACTCATTTAAGTTCAAAAACAAAACACTTAACGCATCGTGTACCACTCAGGAGTGTTCTCGTGTTTCGCGCGCCATCTGTTCTGGACCTTAGATGCCAACACACTGTCTTGTCCACTGGGGGGCGCGGGTACAGTGTTTTGGACAGGATCAAGCCTCGGACTAATGAAAGGACAGGGTCCTCTCACTGCCATGTGCAAGTCCCAGCTGGAGGGCAGGGCCCTCCCAGCACAATCATAGCCAACGGCTATGGTTGTAAGCTTGAACCTATGGTCCAAACACGTAGCCCCTAAAGTACTAGGAACTTTAATTGTTTGTTTTTGTAAATAAAAATGTTATAATTATTGAAAAACAACACCTAAAGTGCATTATGATCTGTAGTTATGGTGATTTAAATAGCATGCAGTTTGCCCAAAAACGTGCGGTCCCTGGCGTATGTCTTAGAGATTCCTATGCGGCACGCAGTGTGTTAATACTGTGTAACAAACCTTCCCCAAACCCAGTGGCTTATCACAGCCATTTATTGTGGTTTCTGAGTGTCTGGGTCAGTCAGTGGTCCTGCTGGTTTTGTCTGGGCCTGCTCATTCATCTACTGGAGCTCACCTTGGCAGTAAATCTACAATAGCCTCAGCTGGGTTGACTTCACTACAGGTTGACCCTCCTCCACATGTGTCTTACATGCCTTCTGCAAGCTAGGTCATGCATTTTCCCACGGTAGCGGCAGGGGTGCATGAGCAATCCCTAGGATGAGAAATACACAAGTTATTTGTAAGCCTGCGTGCATCCTGCTTTCTTAAAGTCAGGGGAAGAATTGGGACCATCATTACAGAGGTGAAGTCACCACAGAGGTTAAGTGATCTGCTTTTTAGAATATGGGTTGTCAGCCTGTGTGTAATAAGGTCCGAAACAACACGGAATTATCATGACTCCATGTAATAGTCTGAAGATAGGCAGGACAGGTTTGTATGTTTGTTATGCTCAGCAAGGCCTCCAGGTGTCTGGGCTCTTTTTGTCTGGTTTCTCTGTCTCCCCCTCAAGTGGTGACTGATTTGCATCATCAAAGATTGGCCATCACTTCAACCATGTTTTAAAGTAAAGATGGCTGTTACGGAGGGAAGAAAAGTATGCTTCCCCTCCCCCTTAAGAATATGAGAGGGAATCTCAGGAGTTCCATTTTGATAATATGAACCAATCCTCCCACCACTAAAAAAGGTGTATGGATTATTTTTAAAACCTAAGAAGCATCCAAGAGCTAATAAGATGCTGAGAAATTGTTGGTCTGACAACTTAGAGAGGCTGAGAACTCAGAACAATTGAGCAAAGCTCTTGGAGCTGCCTTTGTTCTAGGGCAGTGGTCGGCAAACTGCGGCTCGCGAGCCACATGCGGCTCTTTGGCCCCTTGAGTGTGGCTCTTCCACAAAATACCACGTGCAGGCACGCACATACAGTGCGATTGAAACTTCGTGGCCCATGCACAGAAGTCAGTATTTTGTGGAAGAGCCACACTCAAGGGGCCAAAGAGCCGCATGTGGCTCGCGAGCCGCCGTTTGCCGGCCACTGTTCTAGGGGATACTTAGTTGTCCTTTTGGTGACTCTAAGGGACGAGGAGAACAAAATTTTGAATCTTCTTTAGGCTGGGCCCCCTTGCCTCATCTGAAAACCAGCTTTGCAAAAACATGATTTTCTCTCAGAAAATCTCAAATCTAAAACTTAGGTCAAGGTCATACTAAATTGTAAGCACTAGCCCCAGGCACCTACAGAGATAAACATAACTAGAATATATCATCTTAGGCTCCAAATTATTTCCACAAATAATAACTTGAATATAATATCAAGCACGTGATCAAAGTTAACTAGACATGCAAGGAGAAAAGATAATATAGGCAAGAACCAACAAAAACAACAGACAACAGAAAAAGGCCTGCAGACTATAATGATTGGAATTATCAGATTCAGACTGTAAAACAACAAAGATTCTTCTGTTGGAGAATATGAAAACAAAATTGTAAAAACTTGGCCGGGAACAATAAAAATTGACATAACAATTTTGTAAAAGATCCAAATAAAAATTTTAGATCTGAAAAATGCAACAATAGAAAAAAACAATATTCATAGTAAATTGAGAATAACCTTAAAGAAATAGTACAAAATGACGCACACGAAGCCAAAGGGTGAAACCAGAAGAGAAGAAAGACAGAAGATAGTAATAGAGCTTAATATATATCTACTCGTAGTCTCAGAAACAGAGGAAAGAGAGAGGCACTAAGATTGGGAGAGAAATAATTTTGAAGCAATGAAGGCTGAGAAACTTTCAGAAATGATGAAAAACATCAATATGCAGAAGCTCACCGAATTCCAAGCAAGCTAAAAGAATACACATATCAACACACCTTATTAAACTGGGGAAAATTAATAAATCCTATCCATTTTGTTCCCATTATCCAGATCTTGGTCATGTAGCTACAACTACCTGCAGGAGAAGCTGGTTTTTATTCTGTTGTTTATTCAGAACTGTATGCCCTGACAAACATTGCGAGTTTATTACCATAAGAGAGAAGAGAAGCATCAACATTGACATTGACATCTTTCCAAGGTCACACAGCTGATAAGTGGCAGATCAGATATTTGATTCAGCATAAGACTCTGGTCCAAGGTTCAGGTTTGCAACCACGGACCACAAGTCAACACAGTGCATTTTTTTTTAAGCAAAAAGACTAGTAAAAGCACATTGGAGATAGATTAACCATACCAGGATCATGCTATAAAAATACTAGCTCATGCTAGTAAGTAACTAGCACTTCCCAGACATCTTAATGTTGTTCACACTCATTAAGGATACACTGCCCATGCCCCCGGTGTGGCTCAGTGGATAGAGCGTCGGCCTGCGGACTGAAGGGTCCCAGGTTCGATTCCAGTCAAGGGCATGTACCTTGGTTGTGGGCACATCCCCAGTGGGGAGTGTGCAGGAGGCAGCTGATCGGTGTTTCTCTCTCATCGATGTTTCTAACTCTCTAATCCCTCTCCCTTCCTCTCTGTAAAAAAATTAATAAAATATATATTTTTAAAAGAATATGCTGCCCATGATACATAGTTCTGAAAGAGCAGAGTAGGCAAATACAGTGACTTCAGAAGGGTTAAATTCACACTGGTAACTTCAGGCATCTGATGAATGTTTGTGTATAAGCACAAAGGACAAAGCTTCAGTCTCTTCACAAGTTAATTCTTTGGGTCTCAAAATGAGAGTCCCAAGAATGCAAATAATAAAAGAGATGAAAAGTTGATTCTTGCCTTTCAGCAACCAAAGCCAATTTTTTCAAATGTGACCTTAGATATATACCAAATAGAGTTGTGTATTTTGTAAAGTAGCTCTAAGCCACGGCTCTTAGCAAACTATGGCCATGGGCCAAATTCCTCCTGTTTTTGTTATTCAAGTTTTATTGGTAAAAAACTACACACGTTCATTTGTGTCTTGCCTGTGACTGCTTTTGCCCCACAGTAGCAGAAGTGAGTAGTTGTGACAGAAACCATGTGATTTGCAAAGCCTAAAATATTTTTTATTGGGTCCTTTTCAGAAACAGTTGGTGGATCCCTGCTTTGATAATTTCATGATCCTAGGCAAAGATAAATTCATCTTCATATTCAACCTCATTAGAGAGGAACATCTGGCGTCATTATCTCCCCTAGGCCTTCCTTATTTTCAGGTGGGAGATTTTTGACGGTGTGACACCTTCTTGTGTCTAATGAACCCCACGAGTTCAAGTTGACAATTTTGGATATGGTTTTTAATAAGTAAGCATTTAGAAAAGTTTCAATTTCTTGTTTTCTCAATTTCTCAACTTTTTTTTTTTATTAAATGTAATTACTTTTATAATTTAATTTGGTCAAGCAGCTTGATTAAGTGTAAGCAAAATAAAACCTTCCTACACAATGAGGTCTCAGTCCCCTAAAAGGCCTGTTTGGTATAGGTTTCTGCAAAGAAAGGGTGTTTTTCTCTACAACGGGTGATTGAAAACCAAAGACATGTTTTTCTATGGTCAGACCAGAAGGAATCATAAAATCAATATTTCTAACATTTATGGGTTTGCTCTCATTAGTTTTTGGCAATGTACGACTCCTTGATTTTTGAAAAAGGTACAAAATGGTGCGGAAAGCTTCTGGAACACGAATAAAATATATATTTTTATAATTTTAGTGTAAACAAATTCCAAACATATGGATTACATTTCCTTTTAAAAATAAAGAGTTTTAGCATTTAATGGGAAAGGCGATTTGCAAACTATGCTTTGGATTTTGCCAAAACTGAATCACTCAAAATGTACAATTAACTCTAAATGAAACCAAATTCAACTGTCTTTGCTTTAAATGACATCTCCCATTGTTGTTCATGCCTTTCAGCTCCCAAGCCGAGAAAGGGAAGTTAGAAAGTGCTATGAAAGGTCCTGTTCTTCGTAAAATCATGCATCAAAATGTAGTTGAACGGGAGAGTGTTTCCCAGGGGAATATGTGTGGCCTTCTCAAGTGTAAATCTATTTTGACGGGTTATGATGTTTAAGAGGAATTATAGAGAGGAACTGACGTGTTTCCCGGTAAAGGATCATGTTGTTAATTTCCACTAGCTATGAAATGCTTATTTTTGTCCTGAGAGCTAAAGAATCTGACAGAAGCCGTCTACATTTTAATGACCTTTTATATTTATAATGAGAGCAGTAGAGTGGTAATAAATGTACCATTAGAAAATACATTAGGTTTTCTTTTAGGCTTTTCTCTTAGATCATATTTATTTGCAGAAACAAACATCGCTGTTTTAAAATCAAGTGGGACTGACTGACTAATTGTTAGAGTGATACACCAAGGACTACTTTCCTGCTTGCAATTTCCAGTTATTCACTCTCCTTTGCAGGAATCAAGCTGACGGTGGAGTAGGCACAAACCCAAACCAGGAGCCTAAGGCTCCAGAGAACTCTTTTATCTACCAGTCTCTGCTATTAACATCATACTTGTGCCTCCTTTGAGGAATTGTAAAATTATAAATTAGGAGTGATTTGGAATATGCAAGTGATTCTCATGAGAATTTAAATTTTAAATGGAACTCACAATATGAGAAGATCTACAAGTCATTTGTAAAGAGTTGAAGATGGTAATAACATTGAGGAGCACATTATAATGATGCAAATGAATTCCTAGTTCTGGACAGAATGGGGAAAACAGAGGGACACTATTTAAATATTGAAACTAAGAGCATAAGTAGAACAGATGCAAAACCACTGTATAAACAGAAGGATAAACAAGTAGGAAAATTACAGGAAAATAAAAGAAGGGAAATAAATGAACACTCTGCTTGTTTCCCTTCAGCCTTGTAGGTATAACATATTAAATTAAAGCATTCACTTATTGTCCCAGAAATTCTTTCATTTCTCAAAGAACTCTCTAGTAAGGAGAGGAATTTTATATTTTCATATACTTTTCTCCAACTCTTTTTAAAAAATGTTTTTATTGATTTCAGAGAGAGGAAGGAAGAGGGAGAGAGGGATAAAAACATCAATGATGAGAGAATCATTGATCGGCTGCCTCCTATATGCCCCTACTTGGGATTGAACCCACAACCTGAGCATGTGCCCTGACCAAGAATTGAACCATGACCTCCTGGTTCATAGGTTGATGCTCAACCACTGAGCCATACCTGCTGGTCTCTCCAACTCTTTAATGGAACAAAAAGGGCACAATAAGCTAAAGAAAACATGTAAATCTGGCATCTTGAAGGTCAACTTCTTTTATTTTTCGGTAACATATTATTATATGGCTCTTTTAGAATTCAGTGTGACTAATAAATCTTCATGCTCTATATCAGTGGTTCTCAACCTTCTGGCCCTTTCAATACAGTTCCTCATGTTGTGACCCAACCATAAAATTATTTTCGTTGCTACTTCATAACTGTCATGTTGCTACTGTTATGAATCGTCATGGAAATATCTGATCTGCAGGATGGTCTTAGGCGACCCCTGTGAAAGGGTCGTTTGACCGCCAAAGGGGTCGAGACCCACAGGTTGAGAACCCCTGCTCTACATCCATTTTTAGATTGCTCATTTCTTACAGACATCACTAAGTCCATTAATTCTTAGGTTTGCTGCTTTCAGTTCCCACCGAAACTGATCTAAACGCAGAGCCTCCACTGACAGAGCAGTGGGCTATTCTTTGTGACTCCAACACTTTTTTGCAGTTTAAGCAATGGGTCCCAGCAGTCACATCATTATTTCTTGAGTTGCCCATTATGTGGTTAAAATTTACATAAATATTAGGTACACTCAGTACCTCCCCTGTGGCTTTTCCAGAAGGACCACATTCCTGTATATTTATTAACTGCTTTCAAAGCGTCTTTTTGTTATAACTTGCAGAAAGGAGAAAGTCAGAAGTATAAAGAAGTCTTAGATTTGTATAAATCAGGGCTGTTCATATAATCTTATGAAGATTTAGTAAGTAATCTCATAACTGAACTATAAAAGGCAGTTGGGGCAAAAGTAGTCCTTTCCATATCTCTTTCTGGAAATACGCATGGCTCATTCCCCTCTCTCTGGTCATTACGCAGTTCTTCCCCTCTGCCTTTATGTTTAGGGGTTGTCTTCCCTCCTGATATTGCATCCCAGATGGCTCCTTGTCACCTTCCCTCAGAGCCCTTGGCTTCTCCAACTTTGCTTCTTACTTTAAACTACCCTCTTGGTTTCTCCCCATTTTCATTTGACCAGGACTCACTGCTTTCCTCTGCCTGGTTGACGCTTCCATTTCTGGTGCTTATGGAGGCACGAGTGCAAAATTCACAAAGTGGTTTCCATTTCCTCCTGGGCCTACACCAATAGTCTTGCATTGACTAGGCCGTGAGATAGTGTATATATGAGGGTTTGGGGGCAATGCCGATGGTTGCCGCTGCCAGGCCTAGCCGTTAGAGTGAATTCAGTGGGTGGGTCAAGGCTCTGCAGGTCTCTGAGGCTGCAGGGGTTGGTGGAAGCCCAAAACAGAAGGATCCTGGTTGAAAAAGAGCTGCCCCAAACAGCTGTGTGATCTCACACTGGACTTCCTGTCAGCACAACAACTTCTATTGTGTTAAGCCACTGAGATTTGGGACTGTTTGTTACAGTAGTTTGCCTGTGTTGACTATTGCAGTAATCTGGTATATGACCTTCAAGATTCAGCTCAATCTCCTCTATGGAATCTTCCTGCATTGGGCTTCTAGAACACCTTGGTTTGCTATAAGGGTACACAGCTTACTCAGGTCTATGAGTCAAAAGTAATATTTTACCTCTCACTCTTCTCTCTTAAAGACATCAGCTTTGTTTCCAGTACTTACTGTACTACCCAGCGCAGAGGGGTATGACATTTAATACATCTTGGTGGACATCACCCCGCCTTGAAGAGAAGGCATCACAACTGTGAGAATTTTAAGCACTGTAGCCCTTGGGGATGGAGTGTGGTTGGTGATAATTGAAGAAGTGGGGGGGATCAGCCATGTGTCCTTCAACACCATCCCTTACTCTGTTTATTACACAAGGAATGCTTCATCGTCATTCACTTCATAGGGTGTGTAAATAAAGGCAAGTTGACATAATATAACGATTGTGTTTATATAATCATTCATTCAACAAGTATTTGTTTTTGCCTAAGTGTTGTCCTAGGTACTAGGAGAAAAGAGGTGAACATGACCGATCAGGCCCCTGCCTTCACAAGTCTACTTTCTGAACCAATAGCATTATGATATCATTTCTGAAACTCACCTTTCCTTTGCATGAATCATAGAACGTTGATCAGTGTATGAAGCATAGTGTATCCCTACTGTGCAAAACACAGAGACCAGGCAAGTGGTAGAAGCCACAGGAATTCTAGAAACTATAAATGATGTGTCCATATAATTGCTTGTATCCTATCTTCTACTCTTCATTTGTAAGGACTTTAGGATCTGATGATTACAGAGGTCATACATGACTTACAATTTAATTTTTCCACTTGCATTTCTTTCGTCTTTTAAATGTTTGAGAGCTTACAAATAATCTCTTTCAAGTACTGCTCGTTTTCTTTTTTGCTGCAAAAGTTTTTACTTGTCCAAGACTTATTTTTCCCATCTCTTCTTCCATACTTATTTCGCCAACATTCTTTGCGTCCCCATTTTTGAAAAAGTGTATCATTCAATTAGTAAATTAAATCAGATGTCAAATGTCCAAGGGAACTTTTTTATATAAGAGAATTATATGCAGAATTTGATCATGTAATAATTCATATTTATCGTAAAGCAGAATTTTTTAAAAGTCATGCTTGATGAAAATAGTAACATGTTTACGTTCAGTATCAATTCATTTAACTTTCCTACTGTAGTACTTGCCAGAATAAGGATTCTGATGCCTACTTCTCAATCACTCCTCAACTTCACCCACTTTGGGTGGAAAGAGGGATTAAAAATGTGTCAAAGTAACTCAGGAGAGTGGTCTGGAGTGCTGTAGGGAGAGTTAGCATTAGCATTATGATATCATTTCTGAAACTCACCTTTCCTTTGCACAAATCATAGGGTATATGAAGCATAGTGTGTCCTTACTGGGCAAAACATAGAGACCAGGCAAGTGGTAGAAGCCAAAGGAATTGTAGAATCTTAGGGGAGGGATTGGGAAGTCAGAGGAAGGGAAGAGAAAAATAGAAAAGAGCCACCAGAAGGAGAAGGAACTCCAGGATAATACTTTTTTTAAAAAAAACTTATATATATTTTATTGATTTTTTTACAGAGAGGAAGAGAGAGGGATAGAGAGTTAGAAACATCGATGAGAGAGAAACATCGATCAGCTGCCTCCTGCACACCCCCTACTGGGGATGTGCCCGCAACCAAAGTACATGCTCTTTGACCAGAATCGAACCTGGGACCTTTCAGTCTTCAGGCTGATGCTCTGTCCACTGAGCCAAACCGGTCAGGGCCTCCAGGATAATACTTGATACTGCCCTGGATATACAGAAAATAGAATTGCCAGTTTTGGCCAAGAAACAATAAAAAAACCCCACCAAAAAAATGACAATAACAAAAAACCAGATACCCAGTTAAATTTGAATTTCAAATGAACAAGGAATAATTTTTTGGATAAATATATCTCAAATATGACCTCTGACATTGCTGAGACATACTTAACTCGAAAAACTTCATTGTTTATCTGAAATTTCAATTGAACCAGGCCTCTGTATTTTACCCGGTGACTCTAACTAAACAGCCACTCAGTGAAAAAGTGAAGAAATGGTTTGGAAATCTTTTGTGTGTCTTCAAGACTGGCTTTCTGTCTAGAAATAGGGCACCCAAAGGTCCGTTTCTCCTAGCCCAGTGGTTCTCAACCTTCTGGCCCTTTAAATACAGTTCCTCATGTGGTGACCCAACCATAAAATGATTTTCGTTGCTACTTCATCACTGTAATGTTGCTACTGTTATGAATCATCATGTAAATATCTGATATGCAGGATGGTCTTAGGCGACCCCTGTGAAAGGGTCATTCGACTGCCAAAGGGGTCGCGACCCACAGGTTGAGAACCGCTGTCCTAGATGTTGTGAGCTAGAGCAGAGAGTTAAGTGTAACGCACACGTGATCTTATCCTTTGCTCCTGTGCTAAAGCATGCCTTATATAAAGAATCGGAAAGCACCACAGAATGAAATAACTGGTTTGGTCTTGTTGATGGCACTGCCTGGAGGCCAGATCTTTACAACCCAAAGGATGACTTTCCAGTTTGTGGGGGTGAAGAATCCTGACCCCCACCTGGTCCAAAGTGACTGGAACAGGCGAGGAGACAAAGTGAGCTGAGATAGTTCCCACAGGTCAGAGGCTAGAGACCGGAAGTAGCCTCCCCTGGGAGGAGCCTGCGGGAGCTTGGAGTACCAGATGGGTGCCCTCTGGCAGATTTTTGCAATGTTAGCACTATTGCCATTTTTTTAAAATTTTATTTTATTGCTTAAAGTATTACGAAGAGTAGTACAAATGTTATTACCATTTTTTTAACCACATAATTGTTGTGGGGCTGTCATGTGTATGGCAGGATGTCGTCCCAGACCTCCAGCAATCCAGAAGAGTGTTTTTTGCTTTTTTTCTGTTTGTTTTTGTGATCGTTATCATTCCTGTTTAGTCAACATTAAGACAACAAACCAGGAGATTGTCCTCCACTCTCTCACTCTTGAGAAAATAATCATATCACTGAGGACTTAATCCCAAGCAAGATGGGCATGGCGACTCATCCATTGAAGTTAGTAATTTTTATTGTTGGGCCAAATCTTACCTCCCAAATAGATCAACATTTTAAGGTCTAATTAAAACAAACAAAATCTCTCTTCACCTCTCTGAAAATTTTGTTTTTATAAAAAGAATGTTTTATCATGTGGATTTTATTCAGTAGATGCTTTTTCCAGACCAGATGGGTCCCCCACCTGCCATTGTCGGCCAGAGACAAAGAACACTGCGGAGACAATGACCCTCAGCACAGCCACGGGTAAGGCAGTCTCTAGTCGCAGGTGTTTCCACCAAGACAAGGTTTTTGGTTTAAAAGCATCTTTGTTCCCAGACTTACTCTCTGGGTTCTTTCAGAGAAAACCTGCTTTATGAAACCAAAAACAAAGATAGAGGCAGATAAAGCTCGGACACTGTCTCTACCCACACCAAAAGATTTAAACTTGGGCGAAGAGTCCTTCATCTAACTTTTTAGGCAAAGTTGGAGAAATTGAAGTCCCTTGGTTCTTACGTCTCCATTGCTCTTTGAAATGTTCTGTTGCAAAGGATCATTCTCTCAGAGAAATGATAGAGTGGCCTTCAGATGGCTAAAACCCATGTGCTGAGCTGGAGGCCACGATAGAGCTGAGGAATCTGTGACAAATGAGTCTATACCAGGGGTGGGCAACCCCTGGCACGCGTGCCAAATATGGCACGCCAGTAACTTTTGCTGGCACGTGAAACCCTCTCTTATAATCTTCCATTTACAATTTTTTTCTTAATATCGACTTTTTTATTTTTCAGATAAATTCAGTGTAGGTGCACCTTAGATAAATAAATAATTTGACATAACATGTATACATTAAAAAATAAATGTATTTTTCATCATCATATACTGTGTTTTTGTCACTCGAATGCATTTTATTATTTCTTCAAGGTTCTTCACATACATACACCTTCAGAGATATCAAGTAGGCGTAACATGTTCTCAAAAAATTAGGGTTGGCATGCAGAAGAATTTTGAGTCAGAGATTTTGCTGGTTTTGGCACGCACTCACAAAAAGGTTGCCCACCCCTGGTCTATACACAATAAAATCTGTGCCAGTGTGCCATTCTTTTGTGGTGGACTCAATTGAAAACTTCTTGTGCCATTGTTGGCAGTGGGGATGATGGTGGTTTTCTGAGCATAGAATGAAATTCCGAGCTCTGTTTGGATCAATGTCTTCCAATTGCTCAAGAACAGGAAGTTTAAGGAGAGAGATGGAATGATAACCTATGCATACAAAGAGCAATAAAAATGAACGCAATCATCTTCAAAAACTTAATCTCTCTCAGTTGGATTCTATTTGATTTCTATTAAAAAGAAAAAGCCAAATTATTGGAAAAACAATTAGCTGTTTTTTCTCAAAATAGAATAAAACAATAGTCAAAAGAGAGCTTTTCTACTTACTATAGTAGGATGGACATTCTGGAATTTCCAAGGCTGGGGCATAAGAAACCTCGTCAGGTTTACTTGAAATTCTTACTGTACAGGGAGCCTGTCACCATGCTGTGAGGAAGCCCAAGCTAGCCCTGTGGAGAAGCTAAAGGGTGTCCCAAAATTCACGCAAGAAGTAATTTTGATAGAAAACACAGGTTTATAATTAAAAATTGTAATTTTTTTATTGATTCATAAAGGATACAGTATAGGGTTATGTATGGAATAGCACATCAGGTCAATGGCCTCCACAGCTTTGCTGGCACATACGCAAAGCCGTGGTCTTCATTGGTCTTCCTTGTCCCTGCTCCTGGGCCAGCATTGGTACTTGGTGATGCTTATCAAATTGAAGAAATTGAAATCAAAGGGCAACAGATATTAGAATCTGATTCAACAAACCAAGTCAAATTAGGCTTTTATTTTTTGTTGTTGTTAATGCTCACACAAAATTCAAATCTTGCATAAATTTTGGGACACCCTTTACATGGACAGAGAGAGATGACTGACCAGCTTCAACAATCCCAGCCATCCGTGAGAGCAAAGCCTTCCAATGACCCCAGCCTCAACCTCCATCTGACAGCCACCACCAAGATGAGATGAGACTCTGAGCCAGAACCATCAGCCGAGCTCAGTCTACATACAGAACCATAGAGATGATAGTAAATGTTGTTAATGTCACTAAGTGTTAGGTGGTTTGTTGTGCAGTAATAGATCATTGGAGCTGTCCCTGAAAGTAACTTCAACTTGCAGAGTTAGTGGTAACCGGAGAAAAAAGATACAGAGGTGGCTGAGTCACAGCTTTGCTGCTGGACTGCCTATGGTTGACTCTATCAGTTCAAATCCTGGCCCCACCACCTTGGATAATTACTTGCCCTCTCAAAACCTCAGCTTCTTATTTATAAAATGAGTATGATGCTAATAATAGCTTCTTTGAATGGTGGTTATGAGGTACAAATAGATGGACTTTATGTAAAGTCCATCTTATGTAAAGTACCCAGCACACTGCTTGTCAAAGGGTATACACTAAATCAATTTCATTTGTTTTTATTATTTATTAAAATGGCCCCTAGAAACCCAAAGGCCTTGGGAGGAAAATAAGCTGTTTACTTATTTAAATAAATGGTCTCTGTAGTTGGATAATTGAAACTACTGTTTCCAGTAGGCTGACCAACTCTTTGGAAAAGAATCATCTCTCAAACAGTAAACTTGGAAGAGGAGCCGGTACAGTCAATGACCATTTGGGGGAAATTGTGTTCTCTATCTATGTGGGTGAAAACTTCATGTTTCTTCTAAAAACCCACCGATGGAGCAGCAAACACAGAAATGAGTCTTTTTATTTATTTATTTTTATTGCTTTTTTACAGAGAGGAAGGGAGAGGGACAGAGAGTTAGAAACATCGATGAGAGAGAAGCATCGATCAGCTGCCTCCCGCACACCCCCCACTGGGGATGTGCCCGCAACCAAGGTACATGCCCTTGACCGGAATCGAACCTGGGACCCTTCCGTCTCCAGGCCGACGTTCTATCCACTGAGCCAAACCAGCTAGGGCCAGAAATGAGTCTTAAGGCCTGTGGCAAAGTTAACTCTACTGGGCCCTGGGCAATGTATACTGCACATTCCAGGAATGGTGCTGCCTTGAAAATTTATTATGTGCAACATTTAATAAAAGGAAGAGTTTAACAAAACACCCTGGAGAACCGCGTTCTAATTGAGTATCTACTTTGATATCTCAGAGCAAGTCACAATGGAGCTCTGTCTTTTATTTCCACCTCCCATAAAACAGGATTATGAGCACAGTTAGAGCGTCTTCAGACTGAAAAATAAAGGGAGATCAGAGGGCCTGAAGTGCGGATGCGTAAAAGAGAATGGCCAGAAGACGTGCCTGATAATACCGTTAGCAGCAGAACAGTCAGGCGTCCCTCTGGGTATCAGCAGGGGCAGACCGGGGAAGGACCCGGAAGATATCCTCGAGCCGTGGTCGGCAAACTGCGGCTCGCGAGCCACATGCGGCTCTTTGGGCCCTGGAGTGTGGCTCTTCCACAAAATACCACGTGTGGGCGCGCACGTACAGTGCGATTGAAACTTGGTGGCCCATGCACAGAAGTCGGTATTTTGTGGAAGAGCCACACCCAAGGGGCCAAAGAGCTGCATGTGGCTCGCGAGCCGCAGTTTGCCGGCCACTGTCCTAGAGGCATAGAGACCTTCCAGCCTGTTACTTATGCTGGTTCAGAGACTAGATAGGACCACCTTCTTATCTGCAGAATTATCCCACACAGATATATTCCATATAGTACATATACCCTAGCCAGTTATATGGACACTGGAGTATCATTTAGAAAACTCCAACTGAAATCATACCCACCTGGCTTTAAAATGAGTGGAGCCTGTGGTTAACACCCTCAGTAGCTCTTTGAAATTCACCCTTTAAAAGTTAAGCAACAAGAATTTTCCAATGAGCAGGAAGGGCATGTCTGCTGGATATAATAATGATAGCATGTCAACTGTAGAAAGTACTAGTCACATTTTACTGGGAGGAACCCCTTCCATTTTAGGAGAATTGCCACTCCAAAGCAATTATTGACAAATACTTGGCTTTTCTCTAGCATTTCAATTGGAATTTCTATCTCCCATCTCTTGGTTCGACCTAAATCACCTTTGTCAGCATTATAATTCATTGGCACATTCTTTTGTGCGCTCTCAAAGTCAAATTTTCCCCAAGTCATGTGTGAATTTAGAGATCAACTGAGATGAAACTAGAGTAAGTAAAAGGAATTTCCATCTAAAGATCTTATGGAGATAGTAATTAAAGCCTCGAGTTGACTCTGAGATTATTATATGGACCTAGAGACTGGAAGGCCACTGAAGGCAGGGCCAGGCACTTGTCCTGTTCACAGCAGATATTCCAGCACCTAGGACAGTGCCCAGCATACAGCAGGTGCTTCATAAATACTTGATGAAATGATGTTGACTTGAATGCAGTGTTGGGCCAGTGATACAGCTGTTTGGCGGCAGGTAGAGATGTGAAGAATCTGTGACCTTCACAGGATCTTGATTCAAAAACAAGGACCAAAGAAGATAAAACAGAGCTTCCATAGGATCTCTGCCGTGACCTTTGAGGCAGGGATGAAAGACTCTAAGGCAGAGAAATTGTGTTGACAGACTCTTGGGGGACTTCTAGGTTAGGGTTCTGGTGTTTGTGAGGAGACAGTTCCATCCCGAAGTTAAGAAATAAAGGGCAAAAAGGCATTGTTTCTTCTGAACAGAGTGACCTTGGGTGTGGGAGCCAATGACCACCAGTGCCTGATGGATGTTGCACTGAGTTCAGTGCAAAAAAACAAGACCCATTCAAATCTGCACACAGCAGTAAAGGAGCCTTTGTTTCCTAAATGGCCAAGTTAGAAGCCCAGGGAGTGAGGGCATTATTGAGACAGGTAGAGGATTTCATTGTTGGGCCACCATCTTGGTTGGGCCACCAAGACACCCATTGCTCTTATAGAAAGAAATACATTTAATAATGGCAAAAAATATCACCTTTCTCTCTAATAGAGGTGGGGGGGGGCTGTTTATAAATGCCCATTGTATAAGTATTTTCAGCATTATGGGCTATATATCTCTACAGTGACTATTCAACTCTGCATTGTAGTGTGAAAGCCGTCATTTACAATCCAAAAAAGAGTAAGTGAGGCTATGTTCCAATAAAACTTTATTTACAAAAATAGGCAGTGGGCCAGAGTTTGCCAACCTTTGGTCTAGACCAGTGGTTCTCAACCTTCCTAATGCCACAACCCTTTAATACAGTTCCTCATGTTGTGACCCAACCATAAAATTATTTTCGTTGCTACTTCATCACTGTCATGTTGCTACTGTTATGAATCGTCATGTAAATATCTGATATGCAGGATGTATTTAGGCGATCCCTGTGAAAGGGTCGTTCGACCCCCAAAGGGGTCGCGACCCACAGGTTGAGAACCGCTGCTCTAGACTCTTGCTATTCAAAGTGTGCTCCATGGGCCAGCAATGGCAGCTTCTTGGCAATGCAGACTGCTGGTTCCAGATCTCCTGAGTCAGAATCTGCATTTTAACAAGACTCAGGGTGAGCAGCACTGAGATGAATGATGTGGGGTTTCCTAAGGGAACGATTCTGTTTTCCTCTCCTCATTGCCCCTGATTCTACCTGCCCCAATCCCTGTCCCACCAAAACAAAGCCCGGGCAGAGCCCTTAGGTGTTTGTTTGTTTGTTTGTTTGTTTGTTTCTTCTAGGCATATTAGAACAGTTTCATTTTTAGCTATTAAGAAGTCTGGTCCGATCTAAATTGATGTTTTGATAGCAAATGCTGTTCAAAGGTTCTTGCTCTCCCGTTGCTCAGCCTGCCCAGCTCGGAAACAGGTCTCTTTCCTCACTTCCATCTTCAGCCTGTCCCTTCTCCGCCTGCCTGCAGCTTCTGCCTCCTCCACGGTGTCCAGCAGAGGAGGGAGGAGATCAGGGAGCAAAGCCTTCTAACGGTCCGATACTCTTACTGTCTGGTGTGGGTGCCCATGTAGGCAGCCATCCCAAAGCTGGCTCTTTATCACGTGCAGTGCTTTTGTGGGGTGTGGGGTCCCCTGCTCCTGTGGACCTCAGACTCCTCTTAGCCTCCCAGTTCCAGCCATTCTCTCTTGAGCTCACCTCTGACAGTGTGCTCCTCACAGCCCTTGGCGATGGGGTCACCACACTCTGGCAGGCATATCCTTGGGCAGGTTACTCTGGCGCAGCGACCTTCACCCTCATAGCCCCAGAAGAACCGTGCCACTTTCCCCACTGAGCTCTGGAGGTGGAGGCTAGGCCAACCCCAGCCTCTGGCTTCTCATCTTTAAACTTGCTCAGCAAGAGAAGTCAGGTGCCAGTCTCTGTGGCCCAAATGCTGGGACAAGGGGAGGTCTCTGGGGCTGGCTTCTACCCTGGCAGGAGGTAGAGAAAGCACCCTTATTGTTCTCCCGTCTGGGAGGGGAGCAACCTCATGGCCCTCTCCTCCTCTTCTGCGTGCAGCTCCCTTGTGTCAGTGCCTGGGCTCCCTTCATGTGCAGGCAGATGGCGAACAATGAAGGAGGGTCACACGGTCAGTTTTGAGTCACGTATCAGATCCTTCATGGATAGTCTAGCATCATCTATTGTCTTCAACTTTGGGCCCCAGCCAGAATTTCAGACAGGGAAATTCCCACTCAGCAGCCTGTGCAAGTAAGTTCAGTTCAGTCCCTTTATACCAGTGGTTCTCAACCTGTGGGTCACGACCCCTTTGGGGGTCGAATGACCCTTTCACAGGGGTTGCCTAAGACCATTGGAAAACACATATATAATTACACTAGAGGCCCGTTGCAGGAAGATTCCTACAAGAATAGGGCTTCCTCGGGCCGATCGCACTGCCAAGCCCCGCCGCCCAGAGCCGTACATGGGGGTCCCAGCCGCCCAGGGTCGCACACAGGGGTCCCAGCTGGCGGCTTGCACTGGCCCGCCCTGCCTGCAGTATGCAACTTAGCCACCATCTTTGTTGGCGGTTAATTTGCATATCGCTCTGATTGGCTGATGGGCATATCAAAGGTACAGTCAATTAGCATCTTTGTCTTTTCTTAGATAGGATATTGTTTTTGTGATTAATCACTATGCTTTAATTATGTTCAGTTTGTAACAATGAAAATACATCCTGCATATCAGATATTTACATGACGATTCATAACAGTAGCAACATTACAGTGATGAAGTAGCAACGAAAATAATTTTATGGTTGGGGGTCACCACAACATGAGGAACTGTGTTAAATGGTCATGGCATTAGGAAGGTTGAGAACCACTGCTTTATGCCCAGAGGAGAACAGCAGCACTTAGCGAGGCTAAGTGACGGGCACAGGGTTTCTGTCTAGTGTGGGGGAAGCCGAAGATGGACACCCCTGACTCCAAGATCAGGCCTTTCCCTTCCAAAGCTTATCTCAGGGACACTTTCTTTCAACCCGTCATTTTCCATAGAAGCAAACAAGCCCAGAGGTACAAGTGACATTGCTTGATTTCCAGCTAAGAGACTTGCTATTACACCATCTCCATTTTTTGTGGAGCGGAAGATTCATCAATCAGATAAATAAGGGGAAATTTTAAAAATCCAATCACTTAAGAAAATGTTGCCTTTTACACATTTTGTTGTTGTTGTTGTTGAGAAACCAGGAGTGAATTGACAGAAAAAATGTTTACTCTGTGAGAAAACAGGTCTCCGAAGAGATTATATTAAATGATTCCAGCTTTGCTTTAAAAATATACTGACAGCCCTAGCTGGTTTGGCTCAGTGGATAGAGTGTTGGCCTGTGGACAGAAGGCTCCCTGGTTTGATCCCTGGTCAGGGCACATGCTGGGGTTGTGGGCTCGATCCCCAGTAGGGGGCGTGCAGGAGGAAGCTGGTCAATGTTTTTTTCTCATTGATGTTTCTATCTCTCTCTCCCTCTCCCTTCCTTTCTGAAATCAATAAAAAAATATTTTTAAAAAATATACTAATGTATAAAAGTGCCTGGAGTAGTATGTCATGTAGTACTAGAGCTTGTCTATGTGTCTACCTATTTTATGTTCCTCTTAGTGCTGGAAGTTTATTCCAATGCTCATTACTTTTATAATAGGAAATAAGGCACATATTTATTTTGACAAAATGTAGAAAGGAGTGCTGTTTGCCTGGTGTTTTTTTTTTTGCTTTTGTTATTATCAGTTTTCCATTCTCTGTAATTTCAGCATCAACATAGAGGGGAGCAATACCCAGCCTTTAGAATTTGGGCAAGTTCTCTTACCTGGGATCCCTAATCTACATCATGTTAATGAGAACCACACATTCGATGAAATGCGATGTTCAGGGAAACATGATTTCAGGAAAAATGATTTATATAAAAAATATAAATTTTCTCAGGGAGAAAAAAGCCCTGAGTATATTTAGGTGAGTTTATAGTGTTTGTATTGATTCTGTGATTGGCAGGGTCTGAGGACTGGAATCGTCTGTGTATAAAATAAAGCCTCCAGGAACCTGACCTGCCTTCACCTTTGATGTTCAGAGGTCAAGATTACAACTGGGAAGTTTGTTGATTCTCCTGTAGCATTTATTTCTTGGTTTCCTGATGGCCAGTTTGAAAGTCATGAACTCAGTCCAAAACCTGCAAACTTGGTCCAGATTGCCATACTGAATGCTTTTAGATGACAATCCAACTTGGCCATCATAAACTTGAGATGGGTGAGCCCCTATAATATTGAGGGGCAAAGCATCAATCTTTGTCTTTTAAGGGAATTTTGTGGCATATTTTCTCAATTTTCCTACCAGTACTCTACCCATTCTTAATTAGATAATTAGTTCTACGAGTTATTTATATATTTTGGACATTAAATCATTTGCAACTATCTTTTTCCATTCAGTAGGTTGTTGATGGTTTCCTTTGCTGTGCACAAGCTTTTTAGTTTGATGTAGTCCCATTTGTTTATTTTTGTTTTCTTGCCCTTTTCAAAGAATTGCTAAAACTGGCATTAAAAAACAGCTGACTGCCTATTTTTTCTTCTAGGATTTCAGGTCCTACATTCAAGTCTTTAATCTATTTTGAGCTTATTTTTGTGTGTGGTCAAGACAGTATTCTAGTTTTATTCTTTTGCCTGTAGCTGTCTAGTTTTCCCAAAGCCATTTATTGAAGAGACTGTCCCTCCACCCCCATTGTGTATTCTTGCCTCCTTTGTCATAGACTAATTGACCGTATAGGTATGGGTTTATTTCTGGACTTCCTATTCCATTCCATTGATCTCTGTGTCTGTTTTTGTGCCAGTACCTTACTGTTTTGATTACTATGGCTTTGTAACATAGTTTGATACCAGGGATCCAGATGCCTCCAACTTTGTTCCTTTTTTGGTTCCATGAAAATTTTAGAATTACTTGTTCTAGTTTTGTGAAATAAGTCCACTAACCCTCATATGTTCCACATTTGTACTGTTTTGGCTGCAGTATCTGAGCCAATGAATTCCTAAGCTTTGGAGGTGGGGGGATCCATAATACTGGCTTTGCCCTTGTCTTTCTCCATTGATGACTTAGGTTTCCACTTTCTTGAGCCTGCTAGATGAATTATCATATCCATCTGCTCACCAGCTGCTGAAAGTTTGATCCTATTATCTCCCCTTTCCTTTGTTGTTCGGAGTTTCTGCCTTTTGTTTTATAAATGCACGTACAGTCATGGGAGTTAAGGAAGGGATTTTAGGAAGGGAGAGAGGTACATGTGTATTCTAGTTCACTGTTTTTCACGTGAAGGTGAGCCAATCATTTTCAAGTGGTAGAAATGTGATGTATGGCATAGTATTTGGGAAGCACTGGTAGGGAGCTGCCTTGATATGAGGATTGTAGGAAGGAGTGGTAGCTAACATGTGCATTCGATGCACATGTTTAAGTGCTAGTGCCCACTCAATGGATACATGTTGAATGAATGAAAGAATGAATGAATGAATGTTGGTTCTTTTGCATCGTACTTTTGTACTAGGTTGAGTTAAGGTCAGCCTATTTAAGTCCTCCCAAGACCAACCAAAATGTCACGTTTCCACCAAATTATGTTGTCGACACCCAAAGCACTTAAAAGGGAGGTGAGTGTGGAGAAGAAGCCTATCAGTTGCCTCCCACCTTGGCTCTCTGACCTTATCTTTAATGAATGACTAGCTCTTTCCTTGACGCTGTGGCTTACGCTGGTGTGGTATTAATCCTCTCTCATGTTCCATGGTTGGGTCATGAGGGTCTGTCCGCATCTTTCCTGTCTGAGACAAGCAGAGAAGGAGAATTGGATGCCAGGGAAACAAGTGAACATGGTGGATGTAACACCTCAATGCCAGTGGCCTTGGCTTCAGACCTTTGCCTGTTTTACGTGCCCCACCCCCACTCCTGTCCATTACAAAAAGGCTGTGGTGGTTCTTGACTGATATCAGAAAGCTGACTGCCCTTCACAGCTCCAGATTTTATCCTCTCATTTGTTACCTTTCTGCTCAGGCCCAGTCAGAGCAGTGGCAGGGAAGCGGGGTTGGAAGAATAAGACTATTTACTGTGATGCAACTGCTCTATCTGATTTAGGGCGACAGATTCAGCAAATCAGAGTAGTCTTCTGGCTAGCTTATGCGGATTGCTACAAAGCTCTCACTGGTGTGGATAAATCTTATGCCTGCTCATTGCCTGAATCCTAAATCTGATTAGTTTGATCCTGAACCTTTCTTCTTCCAAAAAATAGAAAACTATTTTGTAAGAAAACTCCTTTATAGACTTTCCTCATCTTCTGAGATTATATAATTCCAAACCGAACTTTCATAAACTCCTATGAACCTTTTTATAAGCCATTTCTCACATGATTGTGGCTTACGTAACACAGTCATGATGGAGGTTATTTGTGCTGTCACAAATATTCGAATCATCCTCTTTCCTGGCATGCCAGAGGGTTTCACTCCTGTGACTTTCCTGAAGGTAGGGTAGGGCTAGATGACTCGCGTTGGTTAAAAAAATGGGAAGAGATGCTTGAAGAGTCAGTGAGTGATGTAGCATTTCCCTGTTGCCTACCTTGTTTGGGATAGAAGCCTGTCCAGGTGGAGCTTGCATCCGCCTGGTTCCCTGAGTGACTGCAATGAGCATAAACCTGTAAAACGTGTCAGACACGTGAGAGAGAATGAGGTGTTTGGTTGGTGAAGCCCTGATATTTGGAGGTTGTGTGTTACTGTCGTATACTCTAGGCCAGGGGTGGGCAAACTTTTTGACTCGAGGGCCACAATGGGTTCTTCAACTGGACCGGAGGGCCGGAACAAAAGCATGGATGGAGTGTTTGTGTGAACTAATATAAATTCAAAGTAAACATCATTACATAAAAGGGTACGGTCTTTTTTTTTTTTTTTAGTTTTATTCATTTTATTCATTTCAGCCGTAGTTTGCCCACGGCTGCTCTAGTCTCTACTGCCTGCTCCAATCTTGATATTTGATGGAATTTGTATAATTCAGAAAAGTTCATAGTATTTCATAGTGAAGTGTGTGCATGTGTAATACAGATACAAAGAAGCAGAAGGGCTTTGTGTGAAGCTGGTTGGCAGTCTGGAGCCCCAGCTTGGCATCTCGTTCCCTCCCTGTGTTCACCTGAAACACCTTCTCACAACCTTATCTGAAGACAGTTTGAAAACATTATCAGACACCCCCAAATGAATAGTGGTATGTTTTTATGATGAGATTAATGCTTCCTTTTTATCCAGCAGCAATGTGAAAAATACACTTGATAACCACTAAATACGAGCTAAATAAAAGAAGTTGTAATCAGGCAAATGAAATAAAAACGAAAATAATGAGCGCCTTTCCCAGCAAATGTATTGTAACCACACACACACGGGTTCCGTATGAAGGCAGGGTTACGTGCTTGTATTTCCGTATGCAGCAGAGCTTGGAGAACAGGGCCGAAGAGCAGCATGGGAACTGGGGGATGCATGGGAGCTGGTCCTGCCCTCTGTGTGCTTATGTCTTCTCACTTGATTCCTCACCCCCATGTCAGCTCTACTGTCAGCTAATGACTACATTTTAGTCAAAGCTGAAGATCTCAATGCTTTCATGCATCCTTAAATGTTATAGTGCTGCAGGCCTGTGAGAATCTGAATTAAACCACAGACTCCAGGGAAAAAATCACATCTACACACTTACTATGTACATCAAATGGTAAAGAGTTTCAAGGCCTGCCTTAACCTCAGCTTAAGAAATCCCGGTCAAGTAGATCTCCAAAGTCATCCAGAATGACTTTGGCCTCTTGAAGATATGTATATGTCTATATTTGGTCAAAATGTGTGAAATAGAGACACTCCATTTAATAGTTTCATATATAGGTTAATATTTTAAGAGCATCTCAAATGGTAGAGTTCTTTAATTCCATAACTTTTTATTACAATAACACATACATATCACAAAATTTGCCATTTTGTGTACCATTCAGTGGCATTAAGCATATTCACATTGTTGTACAACCACCACTAACATCCGTTTTAGAACTTTTTTCATCTTCCCAAGCTGGAACTCTGTACCCATTAAACACAACTCCTCATTTCTTCCTCCCCCGGCTCCTGACAACCACCATTCCCCTTTCTGTCTCTATGAATTTGACCACTCCAGGTATGCCATATAAATGGAAACATACAGTATTTGTCCTTTTGTGACTGGTTTATTTCACTTAGCATAATGTCTTCAAGGTTCATCCACGTGTAGCTGGTGTCAGAATTTCCTTCCTTTTAACGGCTGAATAATATTCCCTTTGAGTTTATAAACCACATTTAGTTTACCCATACATCTGTTGATGGGCACTCGAGTTGCTTCCATCTTTTAGCTACTGTGAACCATGCTGTGAACATGGGGATACAAATATCTATTCAAGACCCTCTTTTCAGTTCTTTGGAGTATATGCCCAGAAGTGGACTTGCTGGAATGTATGGAAATTGTATTTTTAATTTTTGAGGAATTACCATGCTGCTTTCCATTGCAGCTGCACCATTGCACATTCCCACTAGCAGCGCACAAGGTTCCCACCCTCCTTTGGGGGAACATCCACCCCCCAAAGCAACAGGGGACCCCCTTGGAAGCAGGGGGATTAGGATTTCCTGGGGCGTAGGTACCAAGTAAACATCTCCCAAATGATTCTGACTCCCTTCTGCTTGGGAAGAGCTACCTCTCCTTGTTGAGAATCTCGCTTCTCACCAATGTAATTTCAAGGGCTTCCACTGTTGCAACAATAAAAATAACCCTCCATAAAACAGCACAAAGTATCTGGTTTCCAAAAGGAATTTTCCATGCAAACATAAAAAATTGAAAAGAGGGACATTGTGATTTAAGTGATTAAAGCAGACTAATTAAATCATCTTACAGGCTACACTCTAAATGTCTAGTTTCTTGGTGTAGATTAAATAATTCCACCAAATGCAGTTAAACTACTGAAGGAGATAACTATGGTCAATGAAAGCAGTTAACTTGAAAAGAGCTATTTTGCATTTTATTAACCTGGGAATTAAGCAAAGTGTATAAAATGCAATGATTCAAAACAGCAAACTTTAATTTTCCCCATAATGTGCCTCCGCTGGCAATGAAGAATAGATGTTATGTCTTGTGTCAAATGCAGTTGATTTTCGTAACTGTGGAGCAGGATGCTGGGCCTACCCTCGCCCAGAGAAATAGGGCTGTAAAATCAAACCAAAGATGTCTGCCCTGGGCACCGGCATGCATTCCCATATCATGGTAGGGGTTCTTTTCTGAGAAGTGATTAGAAGTCACACTCCCTATGCTTGAATAGCTTCCAATCTGGGTTGGGAACGGAGCCACAAAAGGTGAGGAAATAGAACATTTCTCAGGCAATAGAGACACGTTCATAAAGCTCTCCTGTGCCCCTCTTGTGGGGCTAATTGCTCCTTTTTTTGTTACTCCATTAGCATTTTATGGATGCTGTTCCATGACTCCTGCTTTTATTGTTGTTCTGACATGCCAATGGCTCCCCTGTTAGTTCGTGATGCCCTCAAGGGCAGCGGCTGCACTCCATTGCCCTAGAAGCCCTCGGTGCCCTGGGATGTGTTTCCTGACAGGAGGGCGAATCTATGAAAGGGGTTAAAGGAAATCAGGTGAACAGGGTGTCAATTCCAGGCTGTGCTCTCAGTTACCAGGCACCTCTAGTTCCCTGGCGCTGGAGGCCCCCTGGTTTTCTGAGTCTATTTCTACAGCCACCCCACTGAGTCTCTCTGCTACGCTTTCAACTTCCAAATTAATTACTCTTCTCTGTAAGATCCCCAGGGTTGTGTTTCAGTTGCTTGAAACCAAGCACCCTCCCTGGGGCATTCCTCCACAAATATCTTCGTTTTCCTCCCTTCATGCCTTTGCTCTCATCACCCTACTTCCTCTAGAATGTGTGGCCATGGGAGTCAGAATCTAAGAGCCAATGAAAACTCTCGGAGCACGGGATTTCCAGCCTGTTGACCCTGCGATCAAATTCTAGCTCTGCTACCTACTCTTGGACCTTGGGCAAGTGAATGCTCCTTCCTGACATCAGCTACCCAGGAGGAAGTGGACACGATGTCTATCTCAGGAAGTTGCTATGAGGATTAAGGCAGATAATATATGCCAGGCACACAGCTCAGCCGGCACTGGTTCCGAGCTCCCTGTCCCCCTCACTCAATCAGCAATCATGGAATCATTGCCTGGGATATTGTGATCCTTTAAATCAGCGGTTCTCAACCTGTGGGTCGCAACCCCATTTGGCGGTCAAACGACCCTTTCACAGGGGTCGCCTAAGACCATCCTGCAGATCAGATATTTACATGACGATTCATCACAGTAGCAACATGACAGTTAGGAAGTAGCAACGAAAATAATTTTATGGTTGGGTCACAACATGAGGAACTGTATTTAAAGGGCCAGAAGGTTGAAAACCACTGCTTTAAATCCTTTATTTATCTTCTTAGCTACTGATGCCTTATTTCCCTCATTGCCAGGGAAAAACCTGATCCTCCCCCAGCCTTTGCAGCGTGTCCCGCCCACAGTAGATGCTTGGGATGCATGTTCGCAGCCACAGGATGGGCTCATTTTGCTTTACTTCCTTAGCATCCTGTTGTCCGTGGCCTGGTCAGATTTGCAATCCCACTCCTGGAGGGGATTCTAGGGCTAACATTGGACTGGTTAGGGTTGATGTCAGGCTTTCCCTGGTGCGGGTCCTTCCACATTGGCTCTGGAGAGTGGCAATGACCTCCAGTCGAAGAACCTTAGGCATTGACTTGGAGTTGAACAAACAGGGTTTCTTACTTGCAGAGGGAGAACACCCACCTTGGGTGCCAGCGGGGCATCTCGGCAAGTGGGTGCCATAAAACACTTGTGCAGAAAACAGTTAACAGGGCAGGCCGGAGACTGCTATCCTTCCAAAAGCCTGTTTGCAAGGCCGGCTTGGCTTTCCTGTGGGAATCTGGACTCTGGGCATATGTTGCCACCACTCCCTAGATCAGTGGTCGGCAAACCCATTAGTCAACAGAGCCAAATATCAACAGTACAACGATGGGAATTTCTTTTGAGAGCCAAGTTTTTTAAACGTAAACTAGGTAGGTACTTGGTTATGAACTTCATTAGGGGACTCCTAAGGCTTAGGAAGAGCCACACTCAAGGGGCCAAAGAGCCGCATGTGGCTCGCGAGCCGCAGTTTGCCAACCACGGCCCTAGATGATGAGTGGCTCACTGTGCTTCAGTTGCCTATGAAGGCACTGTGCTTTTCGCTGAGCATCCGCTTTTCTCCGGAAGTCTGGCGCTCTGGTGCATAGTCGGCAGGAAGTAGCTGTGTAACTAGCCCCCAATAAAGACACGGGGCACTGAGTGTCTAACAAGCTTTCCTGTGACATGTTGTCACAGCTCAATACTAGAGGAATTAAGCACATCTTGTGTGACTCCCCTGGGAGAAGACTCTGGAAACTTGTGCCTGCTTTCCTCTGGGCTTCTCTCACACATCTTCACGCTTTGCTGGTTTTGCTTTGTATCCTCTCATTGCAATACATCTTAGCGATGAGTATGACTGTATGCTGAGAGTCCTGTGAGTCCTAGTGACTGAACTTGGGAGTGGCCTTGGGGGCCCCTGACACACTTATTAGAAGATTTGAACTCACGTTAGGTGACCTCGGGGAGGGTGTAAGGAAGCGGGATTTTGCCTTGGCTCACATGATCTCAGGAGGGGTCATTCTGGGGTCGGTTAGAAAAGAAACTCATCTAGGAGGAGAGACGACTAGAAGAAGGCCAAAGCTGTGATTGACGATGAAGTAGCCATGAGAGGGGGACGTTTTGTATTTTGTGGCTTGGACAATGTTCATGTTTTCTGTGTTCCAATACGATTACGGAGGACTCTTGTTTTTGTCTTGATCCACCACAGTCATAGGGTGGCCTCGTCTGATGTTGATGCTCTGTGAATCTGTTCAAGTTCAACAGGAGATCGCCCAGGCCTGGCTGGGAATGCCTGACAGCTCCCACCTGTCCGGGGCTCCTTTCCTTCTTCACGATAATTCTATCTGAAATGGTCTTGTCTGTAGTGCTGCAGCTTTGCTTACTAGTATATGGAAAGTTTAGTTTGGATTCCATAATTATTTATGTTTCTTAAGACTTTATAATTATAACAGACCTCCAACTTCCTGTATCCATTGAGTGAAAAACCCTATAGATGGAGACTCTATTATTGGGAGATTCTCAACCCAAAGGATGGAGATCTAATGATTTTATTCTTTGTCATAACTGCTAACCAGCACACTGCCCTGAACAGCAGGCTCTCCAAATATTCAGCGCAATCTAATTTCATGACTCTGTCCTTTGCAGTTATCTCAACAGTCTCGTGTTGGCTGAGACCATACAGCCCTGCGCATTTTAGGGCAGCACTATCCAGGTCCCGTCACAGCTCTCCTTCCCTGCAGCCCGAGCCTAGGGGGTGGCTCTCGTAATCTCTGCAGGCAGAGTTGGGTATTGAGACAGAGCTCATATGGCCCAAAATATTTACTACTTGCTCCCTTATAAAGTATATCAACCCTTGTTCTAAACGATCTAATACAATGCAGTTTCTAAATGTGTGGACTTTGTTACATTTTAATTATATATTAAATGTATGTTATAGTCCTTTATTTCACAGAAAGCGGATGCAGTTATGCTAATCCTAAATTTAGCTGAGGAGTTAACCGTAACACCCCACTGCTCAAATTAGTGGCAAGCAAGGATTTGCTCTATTAGTTTTGTCGTGCCAGTAGCTTGATGAGAGAGTTTGTGCTCACTTCCTCATCATCCCCAACCACACAGGGAAACTGACACGTGCGCATGCATTGGGGTCCGCGCGTGGGAAAATCCAGGCGACCACTTCCATGGAAGTCTGAGTGCCTAGTGCCCACTGCGTGGGAGCCAGGAGGAGTCAAGGGAAGTATATGTCTCAGCCTCAAATCACAGGCTCAAAGTACACGCTGAGCTCGCAGTGCCGAAGAAAGCAGCATCCTTTCGCGCGGAGAGCGGACCCTTCTGCAGCCCCCGGATCCTATGGGATCTGTGCTTGAACTTGTGCAGCAGAGCTCACGAGTGGCCGCTGATCACCCTCTCCATTTCCCTCCTGACCTTTCAGCTTCTTTATTCTTGTCGATTTCCCGTGCGAAGGGTTACGATGTTGGTGGGGGTGTGTATGTCACGAAAGCACGTTCTGCATCGCACTAAACATGATGGCCATAAGCCTCCTTAAATTACACTCGAAGCGTCTTTTCTTGAAAATCATTACGAGTCGGGGCTCTCCCTAACCTTTGCCACTGGGGATCACGTAGCAGAGCTCCGCGTTTCCGTTGCTGCGTTTTACAGTGGTGGGAATGGAAGCATTTACTGGGGACTGGATACGCAGAGACAAAAGCATGGCACTTTCTGAAGCTCTGAAACACCGTGGGGATCAAGCTTATTGTATTTCCCGAGTCTCGCAGCAGCTCCCTCCGCAGCAAAGCTCCATTGTGTGGGACCATGTGCTGTGCCCGGCTTCCCCACTGCAGCCCAGCAAGATCAGCCCGGCCGGGCCTCGGAGAGCAGGCGCCGCTCTGTCACCAGACTTGTTCCTGCAGGCCACCTGGCCTCTATGCAGGAATGGTTATTATATTTCCTTCTGACAGTGCAAGCTTTTCAAGGGCCAACAATGCAATTTTTTTAGAGCAGAGATTAAAGTTAAAAACACGACAAGCAGAGAGCAGTGTGCTTTTGTGTGCGGATATCCAGACCTTCTCAGCCAAAGACAGCAATAAGCTGCATGACACACATTCTAGCTGAAAACTCCCAGGGTTCTCCAATTAGATGCTTATCTTTTCTTTTATGGGGGATGCTTCGTTTAAAACAAAATTTCTAATGGGGAAAATATGGTCTCAGTACCAAAATACATTTGCTCTGGAAACGGCAGGCCGCTGAAATATCTAAGACATTATTTACATAAAAATCATCCAATAATCTACTTTTATGTTTATAAGATCTTAAAATTCAGAGCTATTTTCATTTAGGGGGAGCGGTGGTCCTCATTAAGGGTCTCTTGAAGGTAACTGAGTTATTAAAATCAATTGTGCTTTATGGAAATGACCAAAACATTTCGGAGATTTGAAGGTTTGTGTTTAAAAAAAAATTAAGAGTTCTCTGAATCTGGAGGTATTTATTGTGTGGTTTTAGTCGCTGATATAACTCTAAAAATATGTGAAGCTGCCTAGCGGATATAAATCATCCGCCCGCCAAATGTCCTCGTTTCTTCTTCAATTAGAAGAGGTGGGTTTCTTTCTAATGGCGGGCTGGTGGGTGCACTGTGCTGCTGGGCCAACATGGGGGCATCCACATAAAAACTGCAGCAGGCAGTGGCCCCTAGTTACGTCTAAAAAGTGAGATATTAGTCGTGCAGGGTTTTGCTTTTGTTTTTAAGGGGAGACTGCTGATTCTTATTTATTTTTTTAATATATTTTATTGATTTTTTACAGAGAGGATGCGAGAGGGATAGAGAGTCAGAAACATTGATGAGAGAGAAACATCGATGAGTCACCTCCTGCGCACTCCCCACTGGGGATGTGCCCGCAACCAAGGTACATGCCCTTGACTGGAACTGAACCCGGGACCCTTCAGTCTGCAGGCTGATGCTCTATCCACTGAGCCAAACCAGTTAGGGCCGTGCAGGGTTAAATCGCTGTTGAGCAGGGACTTCTGACCTGTGGATGGACAGTTCACCAATGACATGAAGGTTCTGCTTCGAATTCATTGAGGTTTACAAAACCCCAGGGTCCATTCAGCGACCTTCACTGCTTCGTGTGCTTTTCATTTGCTTTCACAATCCCCCCGAGACCTGGCCCCATTCCACAGCAAACCCGGAGGCCAGTGGTTCTCAACCTTCTGGCCCTTTAAATACAGTTCCTCACCCTAACTGGTTTGGCTGAGCGGATAGAGCGTCGGCCTGCGGACTCAAGGGTCCCAGGTTCGATTCCAGTCAAGGGCATGTACCTTGGTTGCGGGCACATCCCCAGTGGAGAGTGTGCAGGAGGCAGCTGATCGATGTTTCTCTCTCATTGATGTTTCTAACTCTCTATCCCTCTCCCTTCCTCTCTGTAAAAAATCAATAAAATATATTTAAAAAAAAATACAGTTCCTCATGTGGTGACCCAACCATAACATTATTTTCGTTGCTACTTCATAGCTGTCATGTTGCTATTGTGATGAATCGTCATGTAAATATATGATCTGCAGGATGGTCTTAGGCGACCCTCGTGAAAGGGTCATTTGACCGCCAAAGGGGTCGCGACCCACAGGTTGAGAACCGCTGCTGTAGGAAAAGCAATCGTGCACTGGGTGTATTTAGACAGTTGAGATTTCACAATCCTCGTCCTCCTAAGTTTTCCTGGGGACTCGTGTTCACAGTCAAGTCCAACGGGAGTGTCTCTGAGGCAGAGAAAGCGAACGCAGCTCTGCGGGAGCTGGGAACTGGATGGAGTCACAGGACCTGCTGGGTAGAACCGGCTTCTATTGACTTCTATTTGCTGACAGGACGCTGTCAGGGGGATCAAGATGCTGTCGGAAGGACAGACTTGGTGACTGGGAAATACAAGACGTTTTAAGGGCCATCTCCTGCAAAAATAAGCTTAAAAGAGAGTGAGATGACGAAGGCCCGCGCCCGCTCCCCGGCACTAGTCAGGCGGCACATACTTTCAGCATCTGTCACAAAAGCTCAGAGTGTTAGGAGAGACTCGAAGTTTAATGGTGTATAAATTTTTTTTAACTCTCTTATTGCTTCTTAGCTGTTGCCTGCCAATGTGGAAAAGCTTTTTCCCCCTTTTGCATTTAGTTTTCGAAGCACAAAGAGAAAAATACAAAGCACTAAAGGCCTTGCATTAAAGGCAGGGAATTCTGTGCTCAGCTCTCCTTGGCTTGTGGAAGTTTCCAGACCCCTGAAGCCCACGACCCTGATATTAATTTCCTTTTGGCTGCTCAGACCTCCCTGCTTGCACCCACCTCTAGTCTTTTGGGATCCAAATCACGGACCCCTCCCTCTGGAAACTCTCTGGGTATCTGGTCCCTGATGGGGGAACTCAGTCCTCTCTTGCTCACTCCATCACTCACAGGCTTGGGAGTGTGGGAATTGAATTCAAGAAGAAACAAAAAGTAATTTTTAATTTCAAAGAGAATCCTAGATATCTCTACACTGTGAATATATGAATCCTGTACAATTTATGAGGTGCTGGAACGTATACTACGTTACACAGTCCAATTTAATGCAATCCACGGAGCTCCAAATGCCCTTTAGAGTGTTTGAAGCCAACATTTACAAATACAATTTTAAATAGAGGATAACTACGGGGCTGTTATTATTCTGTCCCGAGCCTGCTAACGAATTCTCAAGAACGGAGCATAAATTGGTTGTCAAGGTAATGTCTGGGAAGGTGGCAGAAACTGTCACTAAGCCAAGTGGAAAAATTAAACCCTCTCACCATCATATTCCAGGAATTCTCAGGCAAAAAAAGAAATTTCTAGATTCCTCTCACAGCCCTTTTGTATTCTCCTCTCTTTCATCCCTCCATCCTCTTTTCCATTCCCCATAGATGACCAAACAAAATAGAATGTTCCCCAAGAAAACTCATTTAAAGAAGTTGAGCTCAGGGTCAGTTTTTTTTTATTTCATTTTTTTTTTCCATCTCTGGGTCTTTCTTTTACTTTATATCCTCTGGGCTGATTCAAATTAGAAGAGTATTTTGGACTCTCTACGGAGGACACATGGTGGGATCACCTAAATTGGAAATGCATGTTTCATGATAACAGCCATTTCCACTCTCGCTGGGCATTTCCAATGGCTGGAAAGCACCTCTGTGACATGAAGTAATCCACAGCCCCTCTGGAGACTCAGCAGAGAAACTGAGGCCATGAAAGTGATTACAGGGCCATTAAGCATAAATGGTGGAAAAGAAATTACATTTGAATTTTTTTCATGTTCTGCTTTCATATAAATTACATAAGACAATGGAAAGAAAAGACCATCTGGGTTTGGATTTCATAAAATGAGACTCACATCTGCTTTGGTATGTCATATAAATATTCCCTCATTAGAGAGTTCAGGCTACGAAACACTTTTGGTCAAAAAAGCATTAAGAAAAAAGGGGAGAGATTGCTTTTCATGGAGGCTGATTATTTTTAAATCCTCGGGTCTAAATACTAACTGGTGAACACCTCAAAGGATTGTATGTAACTTTATTTTTAGAAATTAAAATATCTTACGCTGTGTCTACTCTGCCAAGTAATGCACATTGCTTTTTTATTTGTTAAACAGGAGACTTGGTGCTTTTTTTCATCAAAAAAATAAGGGGACTTTTGTGTTCAGCTCAGCTTTTTAAAAGGACTGAGGTTGGAAAGGAAGGTTATGTTTCTAGATACATCCTTTGGCCCCATCAACATGAGATGAGTGATTTTAGCCATATTAAATTATTTGGCTTTCCAGCAATACTTTTTGCCCCCTCCTTTTCAGCCTCCATTTCTTGGCTCCATGTACTTTGTAAACTCCACCTCAAACTTCATTTTGTAGCAAGATGGAGGCAGCTGGTCTAGACTTTTATATCCTCTTAGGTTCAAGCCCAAGGAAAAGAGTGAGAGGTACCTTTTCAGAATCTTACTGATGCTGATTGGGTGATGGGCCTACCCTGTAACTAATCAGTAATCACAAAACCTAGGGAATGTGGGGTTCTGATTGGCTAATCCCATGCCACACTCCTGAATCAGGGGAGCCCAACCCAAAACTTATGGGCCAAGAATGAAGGAGGTATGATTCCAGTAGTAGATGATTTTTAAGATAGTTCCCAATGATCCCTGCCTCTGGTATTTATGCCTTTGTGAAATTCTGTCCCCTTGAGCAGGGCTGGGTCTAGTCACTCACTTCCAATGAGCAGTACTATATACAGCAAAGGTGATGGGATGTCATACCTGTGACTAGATTACATAATGTAACGACTTCTGTCTTGCTATCAGACTCCTTTGCCTTCTGAGATTGCACATTTTAATGAAGCAAGCTGCTAGGTTGGAGAGGCCCATATGGCAAAGAACTGCGGGCAACTTCCAACCAATAGCCATTGAAGAATGGAGTTCCTTAGTCCAGCCACCCTCTAGGCCAGCGGTTCTCAACCTGTGGGTCGTGACCCCTTTCACAGCGGTCGCCTAAGACCATCGGAAAACACATATATAATTACATATTGTTTTTGTGATGAATCACTATGCTTTAATGATGTTCAATTTGTAACAATGAAATTGGGGGTCACCACAACATGATGAACTGTATGAAAGGGTCGCGGCATTAGGAAGGTTGAGAACCGCTGCCCTAGAGGAATTTGGGCTACAGGCACTGGAGAAGGATAGTGTGTTAAAATGTAACTGGGCTTTGTTTTAATCAAGTATAGTAAGATGCACAGACATGACAATAATTGTCATGAAGGAAGACGTTCATACTCACAGATCTCTAAAAATAGGAATCACAACACACCACACAGGGCCTCACGGGGAAGGGCCAGAGTGGGTCAGGAGGCAGAGAGGCAAGGGCAAGCCTGAGAAAAGCCTTTATGGTCGTTTTCACAGCGAAGAAAGCATAAGGCAGGATAGACAGCCTTGGGATTAGCCAGTTTGAATAATTTCAGTGGGCTTCGGGATATAGGTACTGACCCTCGTTGCCTGGTAGGTGGTGCTGGGGTGAGATTAGGGCAGTGGAATTGTCTTAGTCCATTTCAGCTGCTCTAACAGAATGTCATAGCCTTGGGTATAAGCAACAGGAACTTCTTTCCCTTAGGCTGGAAGTCTGGGACCAGAGTGCCAGCATAGTTGGGTTCAGTGAGAGCTCTCTTCTGGATTGCAGACTCTTGTTGGGTCTTCGCATGGGAGAAAGAAGGTGAGAGAGCCCCCCGGTGTCGCTTTCATAAGGGCACTAATCCCATCATGGGGCTCCATCCTCAGAATTTTATCACGTCCCGAGACCCCACATCCTAATACCTCCATATTGGGGGTTAGGATTTCAACATAGGAATTTGGGGACAGTGACACAAGTCAGACCATAACTGGGATAGTGGCTCACATGATGAGAGCTTGATTAAGGAGGTCGTTGGCAGGGATGAGCTGTGGATTGATTGGTTTGCTGACTCTAGGCATTACCTAGCTCTGGGAAGCGCCGTCTCCCCAGGCCCCAAACGTGAAAGCGTCATAAAACACAGAAAACAGCAACATAATGAATGCAAGTAGGTGAAGTCTAGGCCACCTACCAGTACGCTCCAGCTGCACATTACAGGCATGAACTCAGTACTTGCCTCCACAGCTCTATGAGGTGGGTAGCCACTGCTTTCCTCCCATTTTGGGAAGATGAGAGACTAAAGCACAGAGAAATGAAACAACCTGCTCAAAACCACACCGCGAGTCAAAACAGCACTAGGAAAATGAGACTAGAGAAGACAGAGCATGCTCTCGGCAGAGCACATTTTAACCTATGAACCCTGAGGCAAAAAAGACACCTACTAGGAAGAGGAAGGGCTCCTGGTCGCTGACTAGGCTCAAATTAAAAAAGCAAAAAACAAAACAGAGCCCAGCAGCCTTTTCTGCACAGGGGTCTCTTGCACAAACTGCACTTCAGGGAGAAGCTGGCCTGAACTGCCTGCCTGAACCATGTTTCTGCCATCTGAGCCAGTCCTTCTAGAGGAGTTCCTGGAATCCTATTTCAACCAATAGGACTGAGGCTTTCCCTATCCAATTGGAACTGTGCAGTTCTGACCAATCAGGACTGTGACTTTTGGACCAATCCAACTTTGAGGATTGGAGTCCTCATTTGCATGAGGATGGACCTTTCAGGACCAAGGGTGGGGACTCCTGTCCATATAAGCCAGCTCTCCTCTGGCTCAGAGAGTGCACTTTCTCTTTCCACCGAAGACTGCAGTCTCCCTGGCTGAGCTGAAACACTGAAGATGTGAGTGGAGCAGACCATTGAGGAACAGCAGAGCTGTTCCACGGCTGGATGTTGTATCACTGTTGAGCTGTTTGCATTGAATAAAGTTTCCTTCTTCACTGCACCCCACATTGGGGATTCCTGTTGGCATTGATTTGGTGCCAACAATCCTTGGTTGACAAACTTTAAGTGGCGTGACATACGATTGCTTCCTACTTTTTGCATCGTTTAAGTTATACTCAGGGAATTTGTTTCAGGTTTTAGACATTTTAGATGCCACTTTAAGCAAGAACATTCTCTACACAAACTGTCCATCTGTACCAAGCAGCCTCATGACGGATTTTAAGAATCAACGAACCTTGTTGGTCCTACACTGACAAGAATAGTAGGTCCCTGTCACCCATTGTCAACCCTGCCTTTCCTCCCCAGCCCAACTGAGACTGCTACTCTGTGTTTTTTCATGAACAGTTTCTGAGCCAGCCCTGATCCATCTCAAGTCTACCCATGGTGGGATCTGGAATTGGTTTTGCTTTCCTTGCCCCAGGTTCGACATTGCTAGGGCTGGGCCATGAACACAATGCAATTCCTCTGTCCCCGCCACATTAGCACAGAAGGCGTGCCTGGCCAGTGCCTCGTTTCCCTTCCAGGAACTGCATTTTCCTGACCAAGTAGGGTCCCTGGGACGTGGTATGTCTGCAAAGAACTGAGAACTCCCCTTTTCAGGGATGCAACAAGCATGCAAGCCGAGGGCAGGGGCTGGCCTTGTTTGCCTTGCCCTGTCTTGTATTACAGTAGTTTCCAATCTTATTTTCTTTTTCCTGTGCAATCGTGGCCTTTTTGAGATCTGTGACTTTATCTATGGGTCTTGCACATATTTTTTCATTAAAAAATGTAAAACGCTTCCAGTCTCCATAGTTCTTACTTTGGAGATGGAAATGGTTTTAGGAAAAATAACATTCCAAAGAAAGGTAAGTAATCTGAGAAATAAAAATAGCCTTTTATTTTTAGAAAAGTGTTTCTCTTTTATGTTGCTCTTTTATTTTTATCCTATATGATTCACTCAGTGAGCATAGAATCCCGATGATCTGTGTTGTGTCTAATGATGATGGAGGTTTTGTTTCATTTCAAAACAAGCCATCTCACAAAAAAAGGCAAAGGTGTTCATTAATATTGCTGATTACTTCTAGCACATTCTGGAGGTCCTAGCCAAGATTCGAGTCATATTGCTTCGTTTTATTTTGAATATAATAACTAAACATTTTCATTTCATAATGGAATGACCCAAGAGAGTATTTCTTAACAAGGATCAAGAGTTGGCAAACTACAGCCTGTAGGCCAAATCTGGCTCGCTGCTTGTATTTGTAAATAAAGTTTTGTTGGAACACCACTCTGCTCATTTGTTTACCTACTGTCTCTGGCTATTGTTGTACTACAGTGGCAGCACTGAGTAGTTGTGACAGAGACTATATGGCTGGCAAAGCCGAAACATTTCTCTTTGTCACTTTACAGAAAGTGCTGACACCACGCCTTAACTCAAAGGGCCATTAATTAACAAAGTCTAAGATTTTATTTTATTTCATCTTTTGGTGCTCATTTCCTTTGGAACAATGAGCAATGGGTGGTTTTTTCGGTCCATTTATATGATACCTTCCTCGAAAGAATTGTAAGTCTGCTTGCTTATGGGTTTGCACATCTGGTACAAGGCTCCTGAGCTCTTTTTCCGGACTCAGAGAGGTTAATTGCCTTCATAAAGTTGCACATCCAGATGGTGGTGGGAGCCCAGAAGAAGGCTCAGCTTTACAAATCCCATCAGGCCCCTCATGATGACCATTTATGTCTGAAGTTGTGGCTTTTACAATGTACCAAAACCAATGGAAAAGGAAAATGTTTAGTCAACTAGCTGGTTCTCTGTGTACCTGTTAACCTGTATAATACCAATGCCAAAATATGCATCGATATCAACAATTATATTTCCAGACAAATGCATCTTTCAAGAGGCAGTACAAGTGTCATCTAGTCCATGATGCCTTTGGTAAGTGGCTAAGTTAGAATGACACTTCCATTTTGTACTCCCAGCGTGTCTTCGCTAGACCCAGGGTCCTGCCTCAGTCTCAGGCCTCATGCTTTAAAGGTCATCCTCTGTCTACACCTCTGCACAAGCCCAGGATTCTATTGGACTAAGTGGACGTGGAGCCCCCTCCTGGACGATGGCCCCTGGACCTGAGACCCAGGAATTCCATGCCCAGATGCTCAAGCTGGCTTCCAAGCCTGAATGGATTCTTCCCAATGTCCTTCATGTATCCAAGAGCAGCGGGCAGACCATGCTGCTGTGCATACCTCCAGGCCGGAGAATTGGACGAGGGGCAGCTGTCTGCAGAATGTTCAGAAGACCCTTGGATCTGCAAGTTGGGGTGTCCACTCTCATGTGCCTGAGCCTCTTTGTGGTTTGCAGTGAAGCTGGAGACGGGAAGAGGAGGGGCTGTGCTCTGGACAGTCCTCTATTTGAACTCTGGCCCGGGCCCTACCTCATGTTACCTAAAACCCATTCTTGCACTAACGTTTGCAAGCAGCCTCTCCCTGTTCAATGTAAACTCCTAGAATGCAAGAGCCACCTCTATGTTTCCACATTTCTGTTACCCTGGGACATTTAGAGCACTCAGTAGATATTTGAAGGCCGAAAGAACACCATCATGCCACTAAATTGACAACCAAATGGAAATTCAGTATTCCTATTAATATTGCTGCATAACAACCACCTCAAACTTAGTTCCATAAAACAGCTATTTCATTATGACACAGCTCTGTGGGCCAGGGATTTGAAAGGGCAGAGAGGGATGGCTTGTAACTGCTCTGCAATGTAGAGCCTCAACTGTGAAGAGTTGGGGCGGGGGGGGGGGGGTGGTGATTCAACAGCTGGGGCTGGAATCATCTGAAGGCTCACTCACTCACCTGTTCACTTAAGAGTGAACATGCCCCAAATAACCAGGCTTGGAAGTCATTGCAATCATAAGCTTAGCAAGGTTCAAGACTCCTACCTTTTGAAAAGAGGATGGGCTAAGACACATTTGAAAAAGAGCATGTGGTACAGGAAATAGTGTTGTGGCCAACTTTAGAAAAATAGAATCTGCCACAGATAGGTAGGTATATATTCTTTTAAAAAAATTAACACATCTACCCAGACCTATGGAGATGGGGAGCAAGCTTTTCAAATACAACAAAAGCTTTCAAATACAACAAAAAGAAATCTACTTTTCACCACTCTAGTGTTTAGAGATATTGTGAGGAACCTATTTCGGTAAAGTATGGACTGCCTCTATGAGGTGAGAGGTCTAAAATGTGCTCCATTTAAAAGAATGATTAGTGGCTTACAATGCTTCCCCCCCTCCCCCCACTGAGTGGTTGATCGTTTCATTGCATTTGCTGTGTCCCACTGGTATAGAGTTACTTTTATATGAAGTACTAAAATAGCTTTTCAGAAACAAGACAGGAAGTTTCATGCTCTAATGAACTAATATAATAAAATGTCAATATCATTAACTGGAAAAATAGCAGGCATTTTTTTGAGTTAAACTCAGCTATGAAAGTTCTTTTCTTTGGAAAAGTTCTTGTATTGAATAATGCTTAATTTGACATTATCAAAAATTTATGGTCATCACCATTAATACAGCAAAAATGTATGAAAAATAAGGAAACACTGTATGTCAAGATTCCAAGAATTTGTTGTCCAAATGGTTTAAGTTTGGGGCTCGTGAGCAAAATACAATGATTATATGAAGTCTTAAGAAATTGTAAAATGTATATAAATGTAAAGTAACAAAGTGAATTCAAAGAGAAGAAAGACTGAATTGGTGGAGGCCACATCAACACACCATTGGGAAAATTCTAATAGGGCAGCCTCCCAAAGTTCCTTAAACTTTTAAATGCAATTTGTTTTGTTAAATTCTGACATTGGATCTCAAGAAACTCGAGACACATGTTTTCAAGGCTGGGTCAGAAGTGATTTGGCATGGTGTTTTCCAGAATCTTCCTTAAAGCATTTCTTTCTGCACCTTATCCTTCCCTAAGCTCAGCCCTCTTGGAGGTTAAGAAAGTCCCTGCTCCCACTTTGTTTGGGTCTCAGAAGGGAGCAAACTCTTAGCTTCAAAACATCCAATGTCTTCCAAAATAACCTCTCCAAATTCAACCTGTAGGTCGTTTCTAACAAGCACTGGCCTGCCAATATCTCCAGGGTGACTAAGCAGACCAAACTTACCTTGGAGATTAAATGCACACAGAGATAAACAAAAAGTACCTTCCAGTGGTTTTCAAATCCACTCTCCAGAACATCTTTAGTGCCTACTTATGGAAAGTAAAGAGACGGTGGCAGATAGGGTTCTGCACATCCCACCCAAATTTTAATCAGATGGTTCCGGGTTTATCTGTTTCATGGATCAGTCTTTCTTGCAAGCTTTGATTGAAGAACTTTTATAAGTTAGGGTAGCACTTCACTGTTTACATTTGGTCCGTATAAATACTGGTGTTCCAGAATGGCTTCTGGGCATCTTTACATAATATAGAGAAAGCTCATTTCACTTCTCCATCTCCCACACATAGTTTAGCCTAGTTAGAGATTTTTTAGCACCAAGACCTAAAAAAACCTCATCAAAATAACCAAAAGAGATCAATTGTTGAAGTTATGAGCAAAGGAATGGTGCTTTATACTACAGATCTCCTGCCTTTGATCCCAAAGTAGGAGAGTCTCAGGATTGGAAGTCTTTTTATTGTTATTCAAAATTATTTAATTGTTTAACTATGAAAAATATATAGACTTACAGCGGTCACCAACCTTTCGGACCTCACAGACCACCAGTGGTACGCGGACCACTGGTTGGCGACCACTGGACTAATATATCCCAAGTTAATGACACATGTTGACCGTGACTTGGCTCCACCTCGCTCACTATTTTGCTTGCTTTATGAGGCAATTTGGGGAAAGGGAAAAGGAAGAAACAGTGAGAAGGGCATGTCAAATCTCAAGTTCAAACTCAAGAAGATCTTGTTTATCTAAATAAGAAATATGTGCCCTAGCTAGTTTGGCTCAGTAGTCATAGCGTCGGCCTGTGGACTCAAGGGTCCCGGGTTCAATTCTGATCAAGGGCACATGCCCGGGTTGTAGGCTCAGTCCCCAGTGGGGGGCGTGCAGGAGGTGGCCAATCAATGATTTCTTCTCATCATTGATGTTTCTGTCTCTCTCTTCCTCTCCCTTCCTCTCTGAAATCAATTAAAAAAATACATTAAAAAAAAAGAAATATGTGTACAGTGGCAGTCCAATCCTTTTACTGGGACCCTGTCCTTTTATGGTACCCACCCCACCAAAAAAACTCTCTTGTTCAAGGTAGCTCTCTGCTAATTCCTCTACCTCAAGGTCATCCCTGTCATAAAGCGGGAGAGAGAGATAATATTCAATTATTGCAACTACCGTATGTTATACAGTGTGGTGGGCTGTCTCTAGTATGGCCCCCAATGACCCTTGCTTCCTCATACTGATGCCCTGGTGTAGCCCCTTCCTCTTGCGTGTGAGCTGCCCTAGTGACTTGCTTCTAACCGAAAATACGGCAAAGGTGATGGGAAGTCACTTCTATGAGACTGCGAACGGCAACATGCTAGCCAGGTAGGGATGGCTGGTGTGTATCATCTCACCGGGGGCTCAGGTTTATGTTAGTTAGATTACTGCTGTAGCAGAGGGAGCTGAAAGGGGCTAGGAAATGCAGCCTTTCACTCAGTGGCCATTTCCTAGTGACGATTCTAGACTTAGGAGAGGGCATAAAATTTTGGGGTGGACATTTAAAGTTTCTGACATACTACTTCTTAGAAATGAAACACTTTGCAATGGTTTGGCCAGAGTAGCATTCAGATGTGTCATGAAAAGCTTAATGTTCTAGGACAGTGGTCGGCAAACTGCGGCTCACAAGCCACATGCGACTCTTTGGCCCCTTGAGTGTGGCTCTTCCACAAAATACCGACTTCTGCGCATGGGCCACGAAGTTTCAATCGCACTGGACGCGCGCGCCCACACGTGGTATTTTGTGGAAGAGCCACACTCAAGGGGCCAAAGAGCCGCATGTTGCTCACGAGTCACTGTTTGCTGAACACTGTTCTAGGCCCATTTGGCAATAACTCTTGCTCCCCACCAATCCCTCCATTTTTGCTTTTTCTACCCAAGAACCATTCATCCAGTCCTTCAGCCACCGCTGTGATTCAGTATTGAAATTAATTCAGGCCTTCTGTCTTCCTATCCTGGGAAAAGGGGGAAATGAGATGTCCTGCCTGACTGTACATTCAGGGGATTTCTTCTCTCCACTGTCCCTCAGGGCCACCTGCATTTGGGACTGTAACACCCAACAATCTACATCAAACCAGTGCTAGACTATATATTATAGACCTGCCTCAGAATTTTCCCTCATCAGTCATTTTCTTGTTCTTAAATCATTTCTTCCTTTGGTGTCATTGGAGATCACATTTCCTTCACTCCTCTATCCTCCTCTCCTTAGATGCTCGGGGATTTAAATTTCTCCTCATAGACTTATGATTCCAATTTTCTATCTTTAGGCTTAATGTCTCCTTTGAGCTTAAAAATGTTAAATGTACATTTGACATTTCCAGGCCCCTGTCAATGGCAGTCTGCATTTCACACGGCTTCCTTGGTGATACCATTCCTGACTACTGATTTACATTAGCCAACCTCTCCATTCTTTGTCAAATAGCCACGTTGATTGTCTTTGTAACACTTATCACTATCTGAAGTTATTTGTTTGTTTGGTTGTTTGTCATCTATTCTAGATAGATACACTTCATGGGTGCTAAGACTTGATCTACCTTGTGCAGAGCCTAGTACAGTGCCTGAAAATAAGAGATGCTCCATAGATATTTGTCAAATGAATACATGAAGGATTCATAGAGAGGTCCCCTTGAAGTCATAGGTGCAGATCAAAGGACACTAAGATGAAAGTAGAAGACATATTGGCTGGGTGAGTTGGGAATTATTTTTGCACCAAGACCACTCACCACAGGGTAGATGTAATTGCCCATCAGGATACTGGAGTGCTATCCTATTGCAGGGCAGTGGTAAGGCAGGTAACACCCAACAGATATTCAGTAAAGTTTGTAATTATTGCATAGAAAAAATAATGTTGAGTCACTAGATCAGGGTTGGAAGCATTTTTCTGTAAAAGGCCAGGTAGATATTTTAGAACTTGTGAGCCTTACAGTCTCTGTTGAAACTACTCAACATTGCCATTGTAGAAGGAAAGCAGCCATAGACAATATGTAAGCAAATGGGCACGGCTGTGTGCCAATAAAGCTTTCTTTGCAGACAATGAAATTTGAATTTCATGTAAATGTTACATGCCACCAAATTTTAATCTCACAGGCCATGGATAAACAGGCAGTGGGCAGGATTTTGATCCACAAGTTGTAGTTGGCTGACTCCTAACCAAGATGATCAGATAACTCCCTTGTTTATATGGGGATTCCCCCCCTCCCAGCTCTCATGGCTACTTTATAAATAATGTTTCATAAAACATTTTCATGTAATCCCTGGACTTGAGTCTCTAGGGGTGTTCTGGGTTGGGAGGAGGGAGGACGAGAGTCTCTCAGGCCTAAATGGTTAATGTTTATATTGCAACATAAATTATTCTTTGCTCCAGATTGCCTGTGCTATCCATGTAGAATGATTAATGTCAAGATGATAAAATGATGCAGTCTCTTGAATTTGATTCCAGCTGTTCCCATCTTTGATATGATTTGTGAATGACAGTTGTATTTTTCACTGGTGATTAGTTAATGCTGGGAAGGACAGCCAGATGATAGCTGTCTAGAATTCTAAAGCCAAAGATTTACTTGGCTGGAAAGCTGTTCAACAGAATATCATTACAACATTTACCACAAATTCATTTAGCATTTGTCATTAGAAGGTGCTTAGCATTGGGAAAACAGTCTGTAGCCTGAAGAATTTCTTAGACCACTTGATTATACCATGATTACAGAACAATGGTAACCAAAACAGGGCTTCCATCCACATGATGTATTGCTCTTATTTAGAACACAAATGAGGTCTTAAAGCAATGGTTCCACTTTTTCTCCAGAGCCTTTACTGACTTGTTTGTGGCTAGAGGACATGTCAAGTGTGCAACTCAGTTTGGAAGTCAAGTCTCAAAAGTTACTGGGTTTAGCCCACAGTGGTAACAGCGACCATTTATCGAACCGCTTACAATGCGCCAGGCACAACCCTGTTTATACTCATTGTATCTTCACACCAGTGCTTTTAAACATTAGGGTGCACGGTCAGGGTTTTGTCCACCCACCAAGTCATCAGAAGGGCAAGCAGTGTGGTCTCCTGTTCTCTCTGCATCTGTGTGGCCTGTTACATTGTGATTCTCTGTGGTGAGGATGGGATGAGTTTGACTCAGAGTTCCTCAACTCCAGCACCTTGAGCCGCTCGGCTGGATCATTCTTTGTTGGAGAGACTGGACTGTCCTGTGCCCTGTAAGATGTTTAGCAGCATCCCTGGTCTCTGCCCTCTAGATGCCAGTTAGCACCACCCCCCCCCCGACCACCACAAAGGCTGTAACAGCTAAAAATGTCTCTAGACACTGCCAATGTCCCCTAGGGGACAAAATCACCCCAAATTGCGTACCACTGGTTTAACACAGTCTCCTCCATTGTAGCGCTGAGCATATCAAATTGCCATTGGGACTTAACTTGTACTTTCACTTCCAGTGTAAGACGCCATTCTAGAATGAGTTTCTCTTTACTTCAGGAATTGAGGTGGGAGTTGTGTCTAATTTATCATGAATTCTGCTTTGTGGAAAACAGAGTTCCTTATGATGTTGGCAACAGTGACGGAACTTTCTACTCTGGATTCAAATGAGTGTAAAGGAGGTATCAATTCTTTTGGTAAGTGAAAAGAGCAGACAATAAGGGATCTCCCTCTCTCTTTTCCTTTCTGTCTCCCTCTCTTTCTCTCCCTATCGCTCTGTCTCTCTCCATCTCTTCTGGTAAACATCTCCATGACCTTCAGGTAAATAAACCAGTGTTTCCTCTGTATGTGGGATCATGGACATGCTTTCTTGTTTTTCCTTTGTACTATTCTTTATTTTCAAAACATTCTGCAATAAACACATATCATTTTAAAAATCAGGTAAAAATTCCTTTAAATAATGGAGTCACTGATCCACTTGGATTTCTAGCTGCCATTAACCATTTCACTGGACAATGTGAGACTTAGCTTTCCAATGAGAACGCTAATGCCATTGCAGCTCCAATGGAAAAAAAAAATTCTTAGGGAGGACGTGAGTGGTGGATACAGAAAAATAATCTTGGTTACTTAATAATGAAAATAAAATTAGATCAACATCCTAAACATTTGAAATGCCAGGGACCTGAAAAAAATAAACCTCCTACCACCAGTTTAGAGTTATTTAATATATTCATTAAAGAACAATGGACGGCAGGAACTGCAGTTGCTTTGAATTACATGCTATTTGCGATCAGCAACAGTGGGCTAACAAGGTTTTACTACGTTTCAGATGTTGGTCCATGATTGATGGTCGGCATTCGGATCTACATATGCTTACCAGGCTCTCGGGGCACAAGGTCTTCGAGACAGAGGTTGTGTCTTTTATTGATTCTGTGCAAGGCCAGACCACACGGGAGAGCCCAAATACGCTGGCAGAATATTTTGACCATTGATAACAGTGTGCAGACTATTTAGCTCAGAATCCCAAGGCCAAGGTGGGAACAAAGCCGGCAAAGGCTTTTTATGACTAAAAAGCCCCAAGCATGCATCTAGTTTCCCCAATCAGCCAAAGTTCCTGGCTCCAGTGTGTCATTAAAATGTGGGCACGGGCCCAGCGCAAGGTCCAGGAAAGCAGCCCCCCGCCAGATCCATGAGCAGGCGGCCCTGGGCAGAGCAGGAAGCCCTGCTTGCAGCCCCCCTGGAAGCTGCGAAGTCTCCTTGAGTGGCCTGCACACCAGCTCCCACCTGGAGAAGTTGGAGAAGTGATGGCTTTCAGGCCCGCAGCAGCAGAATCCCCCAATTCCCAGCCAAAGAACATAATCCTAAAGTGGAAAAACAAATGAAAGGCACAGGAACAGGACCCAACAATTCCCTCTCCTCTTTGGAAAGGAAACGGTTGGGAGATAGCTGTGGACAAACACTGTCCAGGGACCACGCTCCTCCCTTCTTAGGGCCGAAGCCTGCGAAGTCCCCTCAGAGGTAACGAGGTCAGGAGGGGTGCTCCATCCACAGGCCCTGCTGATTGGCAGCACCCTCCATGGGGCGCCCTCCACCATCATGACAGATTTCCTTTGGTTCTTAATTTTTGTTTAGCTTCTGGTTCTTGGAGCGACTGAAGCAATCGGATTTCTTGACCAGAATTAAATTGTGAAGTCCCTCTTGCACAAGGGAGGAAACATTCTCAAGTAATTTTCATTCAGATGAAATGGGGAGAGACCAGTCTTGAAATAGAAGAAAAGAATTAAAATAGTAACTCTATTCCCAGGTATGTTTTTCTCCCGTAGGAAACAGTGGTTTAAAGTTTATGGAGCAGGTTAATGAGTTGGAGAACCTTGCCTTTTGGCCCATGTCCTAAAATAAGACTTTTAAACACACTTCAAAAATATACAACACTCCTCATTAATGGTGAATAAAGAATTGGGTCTTGAATCAGGATGTAAAGGCAGAATGATTCATATATAATATGTAGCAGAAATGGGGTTTTTCAGAAATGAAAAATTTCATTGATTAAATAATTCCTGGAACACCATGGCATTTATTTTGCTTTCCTTTTTCCCCCTTTATGTTCTTTCATATTTTTCAATGATTTCTTCAATAAATATACATTACTGGACTGGAGAAAACAGATTTAAAGAGGGTCTTTCAAGAAGTAGAGTTGCCGTTAAAAATATGCAGAAAAGGAAAATTAAAAATAAATTTTGGCTTTGCTTAAAGGTCATGGGATGGATTGGAGGACTTTTAAACTTGTTGTTTTATTCTAATTCTGTTTCTTTTTTATGGTTCCAAAGCAGACGTTGTCTTTGTTCTCTTGTCTATTATTAAGTTAATGAGAATGTGTGTAATCGAAAAGCTGAGCATCTATTGACTTGTCATAGTTGCTTATTTTCTTTTGCCGTCAATTTTCTTTCAACTGCATCTCTTGGACCATCTACACCAGTACATCGCTTCTCCTTATTCTGCAAGAGCTGCTGGATGCCAGCGGCACTACTAATCTCTGGGTTATATGGCAATAAACGAGAGTGTTGGGCTTACTGTGAGTTGTATAAATTTGTCAGATCTTGGAACAAATGTGAATTGAGTGATATATAAATCTAGCATTGATATTCTCCTCCCTTCCTCCTTTTTGTTTTTTACTTCCATTTTCCTCCCTTCCTCCATCTCTCCTTTCTTCCCTCCTTTCTCTCACTCTCTCTGTCCTTCCCTTCCTTCATTTCTTCCCCTCTCCCTTCCCTTCTTCCTCCTTCCTTCCCTCCCTTACTCCTCCTTTCTTCCTACTTGTAGTAGACATCTACTGAGGACATACAAAAAACTAGGGGCTGTGTTAGGCACCAGAAATATTAAAACATGATAAGCACAATTCCTACCTTCAGGAAGCTTATGTTCTAATGGAGAAAAATCCCTCAGAGGAAGGCAGAAATGCATGAGTTCTGAACTGTGCAAAGGAGGAAGAAAGAAAAGATATAATAGCTATGCTACTGTATCCTTTCAAAAAGCAAGCCCCCCCCCCATTCTATATAGACTATGTTTCCAGCTGTTAGCAAACAAAGAGACAAACAACTTTTCTCTCCTTAGCCTTGGGAAGATAGCTTAATTTCCTGACAGCAGAGCAGTAGTGTGGCCATGACCGGAGGCAGTGTCTTGCCTTGAGGTCTAATTTGGAATGTGTGGGTGTCAGTATTTCCTGTGCTGCAAGGAAGTCTAGAAATAATCCGTGTTTGCAGTGCAAAAAAGAATTGGAGAGCTTAAGTAAACTCCTTTTAGGTATTTTTTTAAAAACACACATTGTAGCTTCAATCTTTTTTTTTGCAGGAATAATAATTTGTATATTATCAGCAAGTACACCAACATTTCTCTACCCGAATTCCTGGTATACCTAGAGTCAGATCTCTTAGGTATTTGCTTATTGGCAGCTTCTAGATCAGGGGTGGGCAACCTTTTTGTGAGTGCGTGCCAAAACCAGCAAAATCTCTGACTCAAAATTCTTCTGCATGCCAACCCTAATTTTTTGAGAACATGTTACGCCTACTTGATATCTCTGAAGGTGTACGTATGTGAAGAACCTTGAAGAAATAATAAAATGCATTCGAGCGACAAAAACACAGTCTATGATGATGAAAAATACATTTATTTTTTAATGTATACATGTACACTGAGAGTCCGACAGAAAACTGTATGACTCCGTTTGATATGATCAGTGGGACTTTTGCTGCTGCATCACTGATGACAGAGATTTGACATCAGGTTTATATTTCGTGACCTTCAGAGATATGCACGAGCTACTACTTTCATCCGTCAGGCTACCCCTCTTACGAGACTTAACAGAATTCATCACTGAGAACAAAGATTCACAATTGTAAATGGAAGATTATAAGAGAGGGTTTCGCGTGCCAGCAAAAGTTACTGGCATGCCAGGTTTGGCACGCGTGCCAGGGGTTGCCCACCCCTGTTCTAGATCCAAGGAGAAGCTAGAGATGTGTATTCCTCCCACAACCCATACCCCACTTCCCTCTCTCCTGACTTTACTGATAGCACCTTGGGCACAGGAGGGACCTTGAGCTGGCCAAGGAGCTGCATTATCAACAGACACTCCTTGAGTGACTCGGTGGCCTGGGAGCAGAGGAACGGATAGAAAGGTGACACAAGAAGATTCTGTGGACAGAAGGAATGCTATCCTGATCGAACACTGATAGAACATTATATTGATGGACCATTCATATTATGATTAAAATGTTCACCTAGGCCCGTGGTTCTCAAACAGGAGTGCTCGCGCCCCACCCCCCAGGGGACATGGGACACTGTCCCCAGACATCTTTGGTTATCACAGTTGGGAGGGGGCGCTATTGGTACCCTGGGCAGAGACCAGGGATGCTGCTAAACATCCTACAATGTTTAGCAACTCCCCAAGAAGGAATTACCAACCCCACGTTCACAGTGTCAAGGTCGAGAAACTCAGCTTTACAGAAGGGACAGCAAGGAAAAGACTGGACAACGGTGAGAGCAGGGCCACAGAGGAGCTCGTCCGCAGAGTGAGTGGAGCAGCGGTTCTCAACCTGTGGGTCGCGACCCCTTTGGCGGTCGAACGACCCTTTCACAGGGGTCGCCTAAGACCATCCTGCAGATCAGATATTTCCATTAGGATTCGTAACAGTAGCAACATGACAGTTATGAGGTAGCAACGAAAATCATTTTCTGGCTGGGTCACAACAGGAGGAACTGTATTTAAAGGGCCAGAAGGGTGAGAACCACTGGAGCGGAGGGAGGGGAAAGAACATTTATGGAAAATGTATTCAACAGGTACTGGCTTCCGCGCCCTGTGTGTCCATGAGGGTAGAAGATTAGACGTGGTAATCTCCTTAGTCCCCAAATACATAAGCAAACAAAGTTTGTAATATCCGGCCTAAATTGAAAATGAAAACTTGACACCCAGACGGTAATTAGCAAGAATGAACAACTTCCTCATTTTTACCCAATTCACCAGGGCATTTTCACACTCAGTCATCTCATTTCCTTCCCGGGCTGTGAAGGTGTCATGATTTCAGTCTCCCCACAGTGGAATTTTCCTGCAACCCAGGGCCTGGCCCTTCTACTTTGGTGATGTTTTTGATGCCTGCGCCTGACGGCATCCAGGCAAATTGTTCACATTTGTGTCTCAGATGCTCTCCTGAGCTGTGCTGATTTTCCTCCCGTCAGACCTGTCCCTGAAGACTTCCTGGCTTTAACGGCAAAACCCTCAGGAAGAAAGAGCTGCCTTTGCAAGCGGCTGCCCCAGCGCGTGCGGTCACCCTCTGGAACCATCCAAACAGAAGCCCCCAGTGCTGCTTCTGTGGGGCTCCAGGAGAGGGCCCCCCACTGGTTCACTGCAGGGAATGGGAGGCCTGTGGGGATCTCTGCCTGAGCTCATGCCCGGGATGTGTCCCGCGTGGCTATCCATGAGGACAATTGTACTCTCATCCCTTGCTCAATACATGTTAGCATTGCCTGAACAATTCCACCAAGAAAAGATCGATTGACTTGGAAATTTAAAAAAATACATGTATTTCAGGACCTAGCAACCAAGCTCAGGAGGGAGCAAGCGGCCTTCTGTTTTTTTGTGTTTTTTTTTTTTTTTTTTTGGCACCAAATCCTGCTGCATTGCTTAATGAGAACTGCCTGTCCGGCGGGATCAAGGGCTTGGGCTCTGCAGGCTGGCCGGCCCTCATGAACTCCAGGGTTGAGGGTTCATGCCCTGGCACTTCTGCTTCCAGTCAATCATTGGAAGGTTTCAAACACACCCTACCAGCAAGCTTCTCCATTTCAGGATGTCCCGAGCGCCAGGCCTGGAATGCAGGGAGGGAGCGAGAGGCAACCGGTAACAGATGCGGCCATTGGACACCTCCCCGCCTCTCTCTGTGTGGACCGATTCCCCAGGGGCCAGAGGGCAGCAGCCTGGACTGGACGCAGTTCCACACTGACAGCTGGACGCTTGTTCTTGTCGGTGTCTCTCGCTGCTTCGGAGCCTGGCCTCACCAAGCTGGACCAACCCCGAGGCTCGGCATGGGAACGTAAACCAAGGCTGTTCATCTTTGTCACCATCTACAGTCACCTATTTACTGGGCGCTGACAACAGGCTCCAGAAAGCAGTAGGGCCCAGTGCTGGCGAACCCTTTGAGCTCGGCATGTCAGCATTTTGAAAAACCCTAACTTAACTCTGGGGCCGTGTCACAGATAGACATTTTTTGATCTTTGCAACCATAGTAAAACAAAGATGTATATTTTTGATATTTATTTTATATATTTAAATGCCATTTAACCAAGAAAAATCAACCCAAAAAATGAGTTCGCGCGTCACCTCTGACACGCGTGTCATAGGTCCGCCATCACTGGCCTAGGCCCGACTGAAAGACTGCATGGCCAACGCCACTTAGATAGGCTTGCTCCAAATTTTCCAACTCCAGACACTGTTTCTTCAACTGACCCTGCTATTGCTCTTGCTCTCATTCTTTTGGGGGCGAAAGCAAATGGGAATAGGAAGGACTTATGCTGTATTTATGAAGTGAATTGACTCCCAGGAAATGTTCATTGTTTAGATGTCTACATAGTCTGCTATTAATACAGCTACTCCAGCTTTCTTTTGATCGTGTTTGCATGCTCTATCATTTGTCATTCTGTTATTTTTAATCCATTGATACCTTTATAATTATTAAAAAAAAGTTATTGTTGGAAGTATTACATATGTCCCTTTTCCCCCCCATTGACCCCTTCTAGCCCGCCCCCACCCCAGGCCTTCACCACCCTATTGTGCGTGTCCATGACTTATACATATATGCATACAAGTTCTTTTGTTGATCAATTCCCACCCACCCATCCACCCCTGCCACCACTCTGAGATTCACCAGTCTGTTCCATGCTTCTCTGTCTCTGGATTGATCTATATGTCTGTTCTTGTGCCAGTACCGGGCTGTTTTGATTACAGTGGCTTTGTAGTATAACTTGATATCTGGCATTGTGATCCCTCCAACTATATTCTTCTTTCTCAAGATTGCTACAACTATTCAGGGTCTTCTTTGGTTCCATATAAATTTTTGGAGTATTTGTTCCTGATCTGTTTTATATGTCATTGATATTTTAATAGAGATTGCATTGAATCTATAGATTGCTTTGGGTAGTATGGACATTTTAATTATGTTAATTATACTAGTCCATGAACACAGTATATTCTTCCATTTGTTTACATCTTCCTCTGTCTCTTTTTTCAACATCCTATACTTTTCCAAGTACAAGTCTTTTACCTCCTTGGTTAAGTTTATTCCTAGGTATCTTAACTTTTTTTTGTTGCTATGGTAAATGGGATTGTTTTAGCTTCTCATTCTGAGAATTCATTATTGGTGTATAAAAATGCCATCGATTTCTAGATGTTAACTTTGTATCCTGCTACATTGCCGAATTCCTTTATTAAGTCTAGTAGTTTTTGGTGGAGTCTTTAGGGTTTTCTATGTACAATATCATGTCATCTGCAAATATGAGAGTATTACTTCCTCCTTTCCAATTTGGATGCCTTATATGTTTTCTTCTTGTCTGATCACTGTGGTGAGGACTTCCAGTACTATGTTGAATAAGAGTGGTGGAAGCAGACATCCCTGTCTTGTTCCTGTTCTTAGGGGAAATGGTTTTAGTTTTTGCCCGTGAGTATGATGTTGCTTGTAGGTGTGCCATATATGACCTTTATTATGTTGAGGTATGATCCCTCTATTCCCAATTTGCTGAGAGTTTTTTTTTTTTATCAGAAATGGGTGTTGGATTTTGTTGAATGCTTTTTCTGCATCTATAGATATGATCATGTGATTTTTGTCTTTCAGTTTGTTTATGTGATGTATCACATTTATTGATTTGTGAATATTGTACCAGCCTTCCATCCCTGGAATAAATCCCATTTGGTCATGGTGTATGGTCTTTTTAATATATTGGTGAATCTGATTTGCTAATATTTTGTTGAGGATTTTAGCATCTCTGTTCATCAAGGATATTGGCCTGTAATTCTCTTTCTTTGTAGTATCTTTATCTGGATTTGGAATTAGGATAATGCTGGCCTCATAAAAAGAGCTTGGAAGTATTCCTTCCTCTGGAATTTTTTGGAATAGTTTGAGGAGGATAGGTGATAGTTCTTCTTTGAGTGTTTGGTAAAACTCCCCTGTGAAGTCTGGACCAGGTCTTTTGTTTGCTGGGAGTATTTTGATTACTGCTTCAATGTCCTCAATTGTTATTGGCCTATTCAGGTTTTCTGATTCTTCCTGATTCAGTTTTGGGAGATTGTATTTATCTAGGAATTTTCCCCTTTCATCTACATTATCCAGCTTGTTGGCATATAGTTGCTCATCGTATTTTCTTACTATCCTTTGTATTTTTGTGATGTCAGTTGTTACTTCACCACTTTCATTTCTGATTTTATTTATTTGAGCCCTCTCTTGTTGTTTCTTGATGAGTCTGACTAATGGTTCGTCAATCTTGTTTATCCTTTCAAAGAACCAGCTCTTGGTTTCATTGATCTTTTATATTGTTTTTTTTAGTCTCTATGTCATTTATTTTTGCTCTAGTCTTTATTATTTCCTTCCTTCTACTTACTCTGAGCTTTTTTTGTTGTTCTCTTTCTAATTCTTTAAATTGTAGGGTTAAATAGTTTATTATCATTTTTTTATTGTTTTTTGAGGTAGGGCCTATAGTGCTATGAATTTCCCTCTCAGGACTGCTTTTGCTGTCTCCCAGAGATTTTGGGTTGTTGTGTGTTCATTTTTATTTGTTTCCAGGAAGTTTTTTATTTCTTTCTTGACCTCATTGGTGAACTATTTATTGTTTATTAACATGCTATTTAACCTCCAAGTGTTTGAATGTTTTTGAGTGTTTTTACTGTAGTTGATTTCTAATTTCATTCCATTGTGATCTGAGAAGATGCTTGGTATGATTTCAATCTTCTTGAACTTGTAGAGACTTGTTTTGTGTCCTAACACATGGTCTATCTTTGAGAATGCCCATGTGCACTTGAGAAGAATCTATATTCTGCAGCTTTGGGGTGAAATGTTCTATAAATGTCAATTAAATCCATGTGATCCAGTGTATCCTTTAGAGCAGGGGTCCTCAAACTACGGCGCGCGGGCCACATGCAAATACAAATATTGTATTTGTTCCCGTTTTTTTTTTTTGTTTGTTTGTTTGTTTGTTTGTTTTTTTTACTTCAAAATAAGACATGTGCAGTGTGCATAGGAATTTGTTCATAGTTTTTTTTTTTTAACTATAGTCCGGCCCTCCAATGGTCTGAGGGACAGTGAACTGGCCCCCTGTTTAAAAAGTTTGAGGACCCCTGATTTAGAGTCACTGTTTCCTTGCTAACTTTTGTCTGAAAGATCTACCTAGTGAAGTCAGTGGGGTATTAAAGTCCCTTACTATGACTCTGTTTTGTTTATCTCTACCTAAGGTCCTTCAGAAGCGGGTGTTTTTTTTTTTTTACATTGGGTGCATATATGTTTACCGAGTTATATCCTCTTATTGGATCAATCTTTTTAGTATTATGTAGTGACCTTTGTTGTCTCTTATGATGGCCTTTATTTTGAGGTCTACTTTGTCAGATATGAGTATTGCTAACCCAGATTTTTTTTTCATATCTATTTGCATGGAAAAAATTTCCATCTCTTATCTCTCATCCTGTGTGAATCTTTTGTTCTGAGGTGGGTCTCTTGTAGATAGCATATATTTGGGTCATGTTTTCATATCTATTCAGCTACCCTATGTCTTTTGATTGTAGCATTTAATCCATTTATATTTGAGGTTATTGATAGGTACTTATTTATTGCCATTTTAACTCTTTATGCCTATGTTTCTCATTAAAGCACTCCCTTTAGCATTATGTATAGTGCTGGTTTGGTGGTGATAAACTCCTTTAGCCTTTTTTTTTTGTCTTGGAAGCTTTTTATTTCACCATCTATTTTGAATGATAGCCTTGCTGGATATAGTAATCTTGATTTTAGATCCTTGCTTTTCATTACCTAGAGTATTCCATGCCATTCATTTCTGGCCTGTAGCATTACTGATGAAAAATCAGCTGACAACCGTATGGGAGCTCCTTTGTAGGTAACAAATTGCTTTCCTCTTACTGCCTTTAAGATTCTCTTTGTCTTTAATTTTTGGTATTTTAATTATTATGTGTCTAGGCATGGGCCTGTTTGGGTTCTTCTTGCTTGGGACTCTCTGTGCCTCCTGAACTTGTGTAAGTTTTTCCTTCACCAAGTTAGGAAAGTTTTCTGCCATTATTTTTCAACAGGTTCTCTATCCCTTGATCATTTTCTTCACCTCTGGTACTCCTGTGATGCAAATATTATTACATTTCATATTGTCCCACAGCTCCCTTAAGCTGTCCTGTTTTTAAAATTGTTTTTTTCCTTTTGGTTCTCTGATTGAGTGATTTTTTTCTACCGTGTCTTCTAATTCACTGATCTGATCCTTGGCTTCTCCTAATCTGCTGTGTATTCTTTCCAATGTGTTCTTTATTAGTGCTATGCTATTCTTCATTTCTGACTGGTCTTTTTTCATACTTACTATCTCTTTTCTCATGCTTTTGAGCATCCTTTTCATCAGTATTCTGAAATCTACATCTGATAAATTTTTTATCTCCATTTCATTTAGCTCTTCTGGAGGATTCTCTTGTTTTTTTCTTTGGGGGCTTGTATTTTTGTCTACCCATTTTGGATGCCTGTTTGGCTTTGTGTCTATGCATTAGGTAGATCTGCTATGATGCCTAATCTCTGGTGCAGGACAATGTCAGATCCTGTTTGTGACTGGCTCGGAGCACCCTGTTTGGAGCTATCAGCAATCCACAGTTTAGGGCTTTGTCTGCTGGGGCTGGGTGCCTTTGGGAAGGAACAAGCTGTGCCCCAGGCCAAGAAGATCAGGCAAAGACTTAAAGCCTCCAGAGATCCCCCTCTGCCCACAGTCTGATTATTATTCAGTCTTGATTAGCCTCAGGCTATCAACCACAGGGTGGGGCTAGAGGTTTTCTAACAGGGTAGGACAATTGCTTCCTCCCCCCAGGCCGTGATGGTGAAGGTCTGCTGGAGAAAGTTGTCCTCTGCAGTATGTGGTAATGACTCAGCACAGGAAATCAGAGCGGCTGCCTTCTGATCTCTAACCCCAAAAATCCCAACCCTGGATTCTGCTCACACAGCTCTAGTCCAATTTGCCCTTCTTCTGCCAAACCCCAAGGTGAGTGGCTGCACCCAAAATGGTATGCATTGGCCCTTTAAGAGAGTGCCTGCATGTCCAGCCATCTCTCCCTGACAACAGTTCTTCTGCGTTTCACATCCTGATGTTATGTGGCCACCTTTCTCAGTTCTGGTGCTCTGGGCTAGGGATCCCAGCTTGGGTTTCGACTCTAGTGTTCTCAATGGGAACCCCCCACAGCTGAGACAACCCTCTGGAACTTTTGGTGCTGTCTGTGGGAGCCTGGCCAGCCGTCATACCTCTGCACTTCCTACCAGTCTCTATGTGGTCTCCACTTTCTGTCCGTGCTTCTCAGGGTTCTCTCCAGCTGGTCTTCAGTTGATTATTCAGGATAGTGTTTCTATATTTTAGTTGTAATTCCAGTTTGGTCCTGGGAGCGTGTCATTATAGCTTCCACTTACTCTGCTACCATTTTGGAACTCGATAATATCTTTATTGTTTAAAGTGAGTTTCTTGGTTAAAAATAGTATAGGATAGATGAGCCTGGAGTTGTTCTTGAGTCACTGTATCTTTGGGAAATGTGGGTGTGATCAGTTTGTTTAAAGGGGTTGCACAGCAACAGAGCTGGGAATATGGGAACAGCTCTGAAATAATGAAGGAAACAGAGAAATCAACCCACACAAAGAAGCATGGCAACAAACCCAGTTAATGACTTAAGGTAAAGTTGAGCAAGCTGGAAACATAGGCATTGGGTAAAATTCCAAGTGGAGGGCTGCTACCGCCTATGAAGTTCACAGTATATGCTGAAGATCATGTCAGAGGGCGTTTAAGGACAGAATCCAGCTACAGAGAAGAAATGAGAAAGGAGGCTGGGACTCTGTGATACTGTCTTGAAGAACAGGGAGTCTGTTTCTGGGAAATTGGGTGCAACTATCAAGGAGGTGGGGTACCAAAGTCAGAGGGGATCTTCTCCAAGGCCAAATTGACAGTGATACCCTAGAGCTCATTTTATCGGCACCTGGATTGTGTGTCATGTGGGATGAGCTGAGCCAGCAAGTGACAATTATGTAAGTTCAACTTCAGTTAGCAGGTTATGTCAGCTGTGGAGGCAGAGGTGTGAAACCTTGAACTTGGAGGTTGTGTATAGATGTGGAGAGGTGGAAATGAGTTAAAGAGCATTGTCCAGTGCACTGAGAAGTCACCAGTTTGACTCCCGGTCAGGGCACATACCCAGGTTTCGGACTCAATCCCCAGGGCGGGGTGTGCAAGAGCAGTCGATTGATGTGACCCTTTCACATCGATGTTTCTCTCCCTCTCTCTCTAAATCAATAATAAAAATAATGAAAATCAGCAGGACTTGGTGATCAATGGGCACGGAGGGCGAGGAAGACATGAAACATGAGTTTCCGGTTTTTGACTCATAAAACTGGTTGGATAGGGCAAGGCTCTGGGGAGAGATCATTAGTGCAGTTTTGGACATGTCAAATTTGAGGTGCTTCTAGGTATCCTAGAGGTCAGTATATGGGGCTGATCTCAGCAGAGAAATTAGATGTAGATATTTAAATTTGGTAGCATCTGCACAAAATGGTGGTGGAGATGGCATTGCCTAAGAAGAGATTAGGAAAAAAACTGAGGTGGTCAACATCCCCAAAGCTGCTGTATGTCAAGATGAGGCTAAGCAGTGATGTGAATATGTACTAATGCAGACACTACTTTTCACATCAGTGCACACTGTTTGAGTAAAGACACAGAATGCCTGATGGAGTGTGGGAAGGTATGGAGGTATAATGGGAGCTGAGGAAACAGAGGCAGAAATCTGAACAACCTTCTGAGAAACTTGACAGAAAAGAAGAGGTGAGAGAGGGCAGATGCTGAAGGAAGAATACGTTTAGGGAAGGGGTGAGACAAGCTTTATTATCTGAAATATTTGGCTGAAACTGAATAGCTTTGAATGAACATAATAAAAAAAATTAAGCTTTGGGAATAAGTAGACCATGCAAAAGAATCAGTGTTCATTAAATCATTTTCCTTAATTGGTGACTGGTTTTCAGTCATGACATATTTGCTTGTTAATTACTATACTACCTATTTGATCATACTTTTATAATTCTCTTAGAACATGGCTGAAAAAGATCCAAAGAAAGACCTGAATTCCTTCTATGGATCACACATATTAAGACAGGACAACTACTTTCTTGATTGTGAATCCCACAGTAAGAATGATACTCATGGGAAAGGATTTGGCAAGTTCCACGTGTCTCCCTTTTTTTGCTCCTACTATAATCACAAGCAACTACGGACTTCAACATATATTTTAAAATGATTTTAAAAAGAGGGTAGGCTACTCTCTGGAGTGTATAACATGCCCTTCAAGTTGACTTGAAAGGTGATTAATTATAGCAGTGTCTGTTCAGTTTTAAAGTTCAAATTAAATGTACTTCAGTTGAAACCGGTTTGGCTCAGTGGATAGAACATCAGCCTGCAGACTGAAAGGTCCCAGGTTCGATTCCGGTCAAGGGCATGTACCTGGGTTGTGGGCATATCCCCAGTGGGAGATGTGCAGGAGGCAGCTGGTTGATGTTTCTCTCTCATGGATGTTTCTAGCTCTCTATCTCTCTCCCTTCCTCTCTGTAAAAAATCAATAAAATATATTTTTTAAAAAATGTACTTCAAAACTCTTAGTAAAGGGAATATATGTTATACACCTGTCACTTATGAGGAGGGCTAATGTAAGTCAAAATTCTGAAGGTGGCAAAGCTAATCATTAGAACTGGCACACCCTACTCTGTTGAATAAAAGAATATCTAATAACCCTTAGTGGCCCTCTAATTCTACATGAGTTCTGTGATTTCAGGATTGATGTGGTTGAAAGTTGGAAAGGACTTGAGAGCTCACTGAGGCTATGAGGGGGCATGGCTGAGTGGTCAGTGGGTGAGGAAAAGTTAGAGCATGTGCTGAGGGCTTCGTGCTGCCAGTCCAGTGTTGTATCTGCTGCAACAGGAGTTGGTGAAGTACAGCATGAGCCAAATGCAGCCCCATGCCTGTTTGTAAAGTTTCATGGGAACACAGCCTCACCCATTCATTTACATTCCCTCTATGGTGGCTTTCGCTCTACAGTTGGAGAGTTGAGTAGTTGCCACAGAGATAGCATGGCCTTCAAACCCTAAAATACTTACAGCCTGGCCTTTATAGAAAAGGTGATGAGCCCTGTGACTATAGCATTGGCTGCCAGTCCTGGGGGCTCTTTAGAATCACTTCCCCCAAAAAGTACAGGGTTCTAGGCCACACGCTAGACCAGCGGTTCTCAACCTGTGGGTCGCGACCCCTTTGGCGGTCAAACGACCCTTTCACAGGGGTCGCCTAAGACCAGCCTGCAGATCAGATATTTACATGACGATTCATCACAGTAGCAACATGACAGTTAGGAAGTAGCAACGGAAATAATTTTATGGTGGGGTCACAACATGAGGAACTGTATTTAAAGGGCCGGAAGGTTGAGAACCACTGCTCTAGACTTTATCCCCAATCTTTCAGGATGGGATCTAGGAATCAGCATTTGTAAAAAAAAAAAAATGGTTTTAACGCTCAGGCAGTTGAGCATCACTGCATTACATCGAGCTGCTTTGAAAGCACATTACCCTGAAAACACATTTCAGGATCGAAGTGCATTTTTGTACGGGATACGAGACTGGATACAACCCTCCAGAGCAGTGCTTCTCAAAATGTTGCCAGTATCAGAATCCCCTGGAGGGCTTGTTAGAACCCTTGCTGGGTTCTGCCCCCTGAGGTTCTGATGGTAGACCTGGGCTTGGGCCGCAGAACTGGCGTTTCCAACAAGATCCCAGGTCGTGCTAATGCCGCACACCCATGACCACACTGCACAGCACTGACTTGGATCAAAAGGGCCTGCATCTCCAATGAGAAAGTCAAGGCCTGTGAGCCAGGGGATGGGGCTGAGGAGAGATTTATGGACCAACTGCTGGGATTGTTCCAGACCACACGGTACCGGCCCTTTGCGCTCCCTCGCCACTCCATTCCACCTATGATTCAAAAGCAAGCTATTCTTGTTCCAGGTCTCAATTCCCATATAGGTTCTCTGTTATTGTGTGTGTTTTTTAAAATCCCTGGGTGCTGTTTTGGGTCTTTTTGACTGAAGAGAGGTGGGATGGTAGACGTGAGCAAATTTCAGGCATAAAGAAAAAACAAATTATATGTTGCAAAATAGTACAAAAAGAACAGAGGAAGTTGGATAAATATTTGTGGAAATCGTGACTGTGAAAACACAAAATGAAGAAAAGGCAACAGAGACAGGCAGAGACAGAGGACCTTGGAACCACAAAATGACTTTATTTGGAACCAGAAAGCAACAGCCATGATGAGAATAGTCTGGGCCGAGTGAGGGCTTGGCAGTGTGACTCTAGTACCAGGGCCTGAATTTGTCCGGGTGACAGGAGCAGGCTAGAGAACTGACCTGCCATTTATGAACTCAGCAAATCATTGCCAGATCTTCATTATCCTCATCAGCGGATTCCCATGGACACGAGCTTGGACTGCTTTGCAGATTGCAGATTTTGTGGGGATTTTGTAAATCATGTTGAAAGTGAAGGCACCACTGCAGGGAAGATCTCAGGGTGCCCTTTTCTTCTCTTTTTGATATCTCAGGCATTGAATCCATGACAGAAAAAGTAGAAAATACTTGTGTTTTGCTTTAAAAAATCCATCCCCAAAGAACAAGAGTTTCTCAGGCGGCACACTACTCATATTTTCGGCCGGACAGTTCTTTGTGGTGGGGGCTGCGCTGTGCATTGTAGGATGTTGAGGAGCATCCCTGGTCTCTACTCATGAGATGCCGGTAGCACCGCTCCCAAGTTCAAACAACCCAAAATGACTCCAGACATTGACAATCATTTCCTTGGGGAGAAGCACTCTTGAAAACCACATCCCTCCCCCATTATTGTCTTTGTATTCTTTTTCACATTTTAGAAGGGTAGACCAGATAGATCAACTTCCCAACACCAAAAGCTCATGCCAATGAGCATACACGTGTGTCTCTGCAATCAATGCATACGTGCCTGGAGCCACACTGGGATTTCCCGTTCACTGGAGGGCGCTGGTTCGGCTCCGCAGGGAGGGCAGGGTCAGTACACCAGTACCACCATCAAATGCCTGTGTCTCATCTGCCCCTTTCCTCTTCTCCGGCAGAAACCATCATTCACATCTGCAGTCAGTTTTTGGAGTCATTTTCTTTAAAAGCTGGAAAGAACATCTTCCGCCAGGCCCTTTCTCATCTTAAGCCATGGAGATTCCTACTTGCGTGACGTGGCCAGCCATTCTGACATGGGATCCAGGTTTCCTCATTTGTAGCCACGTTTCTGAGTGTTGTGTGGTTGTTTTTTTAACGAGGACTGGCTGTGTCGTCATTTGTGAGGCTCGGTGTCACATGAAAACGCAGGCTTTTGTTCAACAAGTAGTAAGAATCTCAAGATGGTGACAACACTGTTCACAGACGCATGATGTCGGACCTAGCAGCCTCGGCTGGTACTGCATCAATTTTGTTGTTTTCATTTAATGGGCACGGCCATCTTTTTCTCCCCTGAATGACGATGCTTCTTCTGAAGGACAGACCTCAAAAACAAACACCGTGGCCCCAATCCATTTAAAGAATTGTACTGCAGCAAGTGTATACAGCATATATTTTTCAGACTTTCAAAAAAAAAATCCACACGGCAATCTTTTCTACATCATTACAGCAATGAAAGTAAACAATGTGCCTTTCACCATATACATATTTTCTTGTAAATATGACAACATGGACATAGTAACTGCTACTATCCACAATGTTTTTAAGTTAGCAAACAGTGAGACCTCCACAACAAAATTATAATTCCTGGTCCTTATAAAAATAGTCAAAACATCACCTAAACAGCTTGCAGTGAAAATTTGAGTAGGAACTGCTTTAATATTGAAAAACATCATGTTCATGGAAACATCGTCCTTCTGGTAAATGCTTTCCATTGGCATCATAAGGCAAACTGTAGCATTTATTGGTACCTGGAGACCATGAGTTTTAGACCCTTTTATTTAAAACCTGTTAATGTACAAAGTGCATTAAAATATCTGATATCCAACTACTAAAAACAGTATGTAAAAATTACTAAGACAACACTTTCAGTTTACTCTGGGAAAGCGCATACACATTGTTTTATAAAAAAAAATCCTATTAAGTTTCCAGAGAAAGATTTTTTTCCCCTTGAGGTGTCCATCTTTTAGATGTGAAATTGTCCTAAGTAGCTATCAAAATATTCATCTGGGTATAAATAATATAGGAAATATATAGACTCTATCTGTTAAGAAAAAGGAGAGCATCTGCCAGTGAAGAGGACAGAGGCACTGGGAAGCCACCGTGAAGTCCAGACTCGAAATCACGTGACGTGATGCTGAAACAGCGGGTCTGTGAATGGAGTGCGGGGGAACAACTGATTTGCAACAAAATCACTGCAGACAATGCCTAAACCCACCAGTCTGTTCAGGCAAGATGGCCGACCCAGTAGCCCGGATCAATATGTTAGCAAATGAAACTATTTAGAGGTGTCATGCCCTTGGCCAAGGAAGAACCACTGCCAAGTTCCAGGTCCAAGGACTGGACCTTACTGCATGGACCATTCCAAGCTGTCAGATCAGCGTGGCTCTTAGCAGATTCTATTGGCGGGTTCCAGTGTGGGAATAGCAAATGTGACTTTCTGTGTGTGTCATACAACTCTATGGTGAACTATACTAGAATATACAGAGGGGCTTCTACAACTTTCAAGATGTGTTTAATAACGGTCAGTTCATAGTAACGTTGGAGGCACGTATACTAGCAAATAGTACTTTATGCGATGTCCCTTGTCATTATCAACTCACAAATAGTGTTTGGGGGATGACTTATATTTGGAGATGGTAGTGGCAAGTGGGGCCATGTGTCGATGTTCTGGAGAGAAAAATCAATGCAGTGTTTATTTCCTCAGCTCCAGTGACAAAAGAGCAATGATTTGGGGGGTGGGAAGGAGAGGACAGCTATTAAATGTAGTGAAGAAATTTCACAGGCCTAAAGAAACTATGAAAAGGAAGAATGAAATAGATTTATATCATGAAAGAGAATCCTACTTCTGATAAAACACAAATCAGCTTGAGTTTCTGAATCAGTAGGATTCAAAGGGACTATTTTCCATTGCAGTATCATTCTTAATGTTCTCCCAGAATCCTTAATCCTGGGAAGAGCAGGGCAAACTATGGCCAAACGTTTCAGAATCTTTCTTTTCATCATTAGCCCACCAGCCATCAGAAGGCAATTAAAGATTTTGCCACGGCAGATTCCAAGGTCGAAGGTCAACTCTTCCCATTCTCTTTTGCTCTCCATTGTAGTTGACCTAATAAAAGCTTCCGCCATCACAGTTACAACACCCCAAGATAAACCAGAGAAATCCCATTTACTTCCCTACTAGGTTCAAAACTACGTTTTATTTTTAAAGTAGTTGCATGTTCTGTTATGCACAGTTATAGACTGTGATGAAATAAAGGAGGTAAAGAGCTGATAAATGTATGGGCTTCTTAATGTGCAAAACCAAAGAATTCCTAAAAGAGTTGTAATCCCGGTTATGTTTCTTTCATAAATAATCTATAAATTTTCCTGTAAATACAAAAGAAAAATGGAAGAAAGTATTAAAGACTGTACTTAATACAAAACACAGTAAGGGGGGGGGGCTGGAAATAGCCCGTTTTGAAACCTATCTTAGCTGATTTCTGGATACTGGAGATTTACCACCACATTCTGGAAGCCTGTGCTTTCTCTGCCCCCTGAATAGTGGCCACAGCCTTTCTCTTCCCCAGAAAGCACCCCACATGGCCAGGTGCTCACGGCAGCTGCTCCGTGCAGTCCAGATGGTCTGGGATGGGAAGCCCAGTTATAATGGTCAGACACTTGTTCCACACGGTGAAGGTGGGGCACACGGGCTGCGAGAACGTGATGTCGAAGGTGTAGAGGTGGACGGAGTTCAAAGCGTCGTAGAAGGCGACGGAGCCATTATCATAGTCCAGCAGGATGCCCACGCGCCGGAGGTGAGGGGAGGGCTCGATGGGGATTTCCTTGCTGTTGTGTCTCACCACCCAGTTATTGTGGCAGCGGCACAGGGCCCAGGAAGCCGAGTTCTTCCCAATCCACTCGTGCTTCGGGGCTGACTTGTACGCAAGGCCAATGGCATACCTGTAGGAACAAGACAGCAACAGCACAAGCAGTGAGCACTGAGTTTTTCAGCTGATGCCATGCCTGCCATTTCCCACAATTTCAAGTGCACTTGGCAGAAGGCAAGCAGGGAGCATAGTTTCTACTTACGGGGATCAGTTCCCTGTGACCATTCACCCTCACTTTTCTCATCTACAGTCTTCATCTCTGGGGGTTAATTTGAGGAGTAAAGGCAAGAATATAGCCCTGACCGGTTTGGCTCAGTGGATAGAGCGTCGGCCTGCAGACTCAAGGGTCCCAGGTTCGATTCCGGTCAAGGGCATGTACCTTGGTTGCGGGCACATCCCCAGTAGGGAGTGTGCAGGAGGCAGCTGCTCGATGCTTCTAACTCTCTATCCCTCTCCTTTCCTCTCTGTAAAAAAATCAATAAAATATATTTAAAAAAAAAAGAATACATGTAAAATCCTGGACGCGAAGCCTGGCCTGGAACATTCAGTAACTGTTACTTTATTATTTTTGCCTAATGACACATTAATAAATAACAGATTCAGAATTTAAACCTACGATGACTCAAAAGACCACAAACTTAAACAACATTCTCTAATGCTTTCCTTCACCAGAAATTGTGGAATTCATCACTGCCAAGAGCCCTTCTGCTTAGATTTCCTACTACACTTAAAACTGTGACTGTCTGAGCAGATGATATCCTGGTTATTCTAAATGTCCTCTCACTGCTCAAAACAATGTTAATAATTCTTTCTACAATCTTCTAAGCTTCTTCATCTTTCACCGCACGAAGGTATGGCTCCGTAATATTTGTAGTATTTCAGTTAGGAAGATAGATGAAACCCATCCTTCTAATAAAGAGTGAATGATTCAGCCCCAGCCAGTGTGGCTCAGGTGGTTGGAACTCTGTCCCATGCACCAAAAGGTTGCTGGATCGATTCCTGGTCAAGGTACATGCCCAGGTTGCAGGTTTGATCCTTGGTTCGGGTGTGTGCAGGAAGCAACTACTCAATGTTTCTTTCTCTCTCCCTCTCCCTTCCTCTCTCTCTAAAAAAAAAAAAAATCAATGAAAACATTAAAATGATTATCTGAAGAGTGAATGATTCAGTTCAACTTTTAATGTTATAGCAGAAATTAGTCTAACTAGATGTTGACATAAGGTGCCATACCCAATGCAGAGAAAAACTTCATTGGTCTTTGATAAAATGACATTCTTTTAAAAATCACATGTTGGGTTTAAAATACAATCACTTTAAGAGAAGCATGTTTAAAACTGAATATAACACACCATCACTGATTTAAAATGGAATTGGCAATCCATTAATCTCAGTGTGCCAACCTGTTTGCCATCAATTTAGCCTCCTCTTCCCTTTCATATATCCTGCCCTATATCATAGGGAGAATCCTGGGGCTACATTTTCCAGAATCTTCTTTCCAGTAGGAGTCTGGATCAGGGTCTGCCATGGCAACTCCCTGGCACAAGATCCAGAAGTCCTAAGAGGAAGGGAAACACTCTTTTCCAGACAGCAGAGGCAAGGTTTCCAGAAGCTTCTGGGTGAGCTCCTGGGCATACTTGAATCTGGGCTGTGGGGAGCCTTCTAGCACCCCTAGAGTGTCAAGACTTCATAGACGGGCACAGCAGGCTCCTTGACTTGTGCTTCCAGCCCTTGCCGGGCTCCAGGTAAGCCTCTGGTCCCCTTCCTCCTTGAAGAACCCAAGGTGAGTTCTGTTTTCCTGTTGAAGCCTAACTGAAACACTTTGAAAATATTTTTGTTTTGCAATTGTGCGTATTTTCCTCATAGATGGCCTCTATGCACTGACAGACACCCTTGCCAATTTTTTTTAGATAATTTGGAACCTATATTTGCATCACAAAATAGCCATATGCCTGTACTGTTTCCTGGTTGCTGCACACCATTTTTATTTTTTATTAAAGAACTTGGACTTTTATTGCCAACTTGAACCTTAACTGAACCCCCTATGAAGTGGCTGCTGCAGCTATGACTGACTTCATTCAGCAAATGGGGAAACACAGAGAAGGTTAAAATTAGCAGCAGAATTCAGGATCTCGCCCTCTTCCCCTTGATTTCTGTGAACCCCTGTTTACTTAACACCATTTCATCAAAACCAAGTGCACATGAACAGCATCAGAGAGTAAGAAAATAACTATGTGTACAGTCCATTAAGCAAAGGAAAATACCATTATATTATCATTAATCTGGAAACCGATGCACATATTTCTCCTGAACTTGAAAGGAGCAGGCAGAAGGTAATGTTCCATTAAGTTACACAGTGAGACTCGGAGAATTAAAAATGGATAAAAATTCTGTTTCTCAGAGCAATGTTAACAGGCCCCATTGCATGGATCACAACATGCATGTTAAAGTCAAGACTATATTTCATGAGAAAATGTCATTAGCTGTTGCAAACCAAGGTGTCACAGGAATTTGATTGTAAGGGTCACCCCTTGCTCACTAAAACCTCCCAGGAAATGTTCAACCATGTTCTACACGAGAATTTTTTCCGAAATTGACAGAATCACGTTTGCAAAAATCCAAAGTGTGGCAATTAATTTTAAATTTCCTCCCCCTCATGAGTTGGTTTTGACATCTGGAGGGTGTTTTCAAGGTAATGCTGATCTATGTTTATATAACTGAAGTGGTCTGGTGGAATTTCCCGCACCATTCATCAATGCGAATGAGATCATAATGATCAGGTATAATTTATCATAAATAATTATTAATGGGCTTGTAATGATTTAGACACTGGTTTCCATCCCAGATTAATATAGCACGTTAATGAACTAGTAAAGTTTGCTCTTTTGCACCTGCAAAAATTCATTGTATTTTCCTTTGGGCTTTTATCTTGCCCCAGTGTCGCTAAAAACTGTAAATGCCGGCCTGGACAGAGCCGAGGAGGGCGGAAGGATTCGTTTTCCATTCTCCAGCAGGATGTTGGAACAGGAAAAGGTTCTGGGCAAAGACAATTGTGATGCTCACAACAGAAGAAAGTCTACTTGGTTAGCCAATATAGGGACCATCGTTGGGAGAAAGGAGACACTCAAGCTTGTGATTTCACTTAGATGTCAGCTGACTTGTGCTAATACTATAAGGCACTTAGGCGCCTATTATTTGCATAAATTTGAATTGAAAGCTTTTTTTAATAATAAATGTTTTAGCATCTTTATCTCAAAATTGCACTGTTATAATACTCATCATCATCAGGTTATGCACTTTTAAGCCTTTTCTAAAGCAAGGATTAAGCTACTACTCATTAAGCACACCACTGTAAGCCCTAAAGCAGTGGTTCTCAACCTTCTGGCCCTTTCAATACAGTTCCTCATGTTGTGACCCAGCCATAAAATGATTTTTGTTGCTACTTCATAACTGTAATGTTGCTACTCTTATGAATCGTCATGTAAATATCTGTTATGCAGGATGGTCTTAGGCGACCCCTGTGAAAGGGTTGTTTGACCGCCAAGGGGGTCGCGACCCACAGGTTGAGAAGCGCTGCCCTAAAGAGTAATTATAATGTTTCAAAAATATAGCAGGTTGGTTAAGAGCAGGGATCAGCAAACTACAACTCACAGGCCAAATCTGGCCATCTGCTTCTTTTTCTAAGTGAAGTTTTATGGGTGCACAGCCACACCCATTTGTGGACATATGGTCAGTGGCTGCTTCTCCACTACAAGTAGAGTTGAGTAATTGCGACAAAAATCACCTGGTGTGCAAAACCAGAAATATTGGCTCTCTGGCCCTTTACAGGCAATGCTTGCAGACCTGTGGTTAGGAGCTTGCACTCTGACTGCTGACTTCCTAACTCTGCTACCTATGCGCTCTGTGACCTTGGGCCTGTGCTTCAGTCACCCCCTTTGTAGGGTTGTTAGGGTAAATGAGTCAACATTTGTAAAATGCCAAGGCTAGTGCCTGGCACACAGCTGTGCTAGATGAGGGCTGGTTAAATAAAAATAAAACAGCTCCCTTTTTGTGCAATAGCAAACAGGAATTCGTGAGACAGCCGGCCAGAGTAAGGCGTGAAGTTCATGGCTCTGGAATAGGCAAAGTCAGCTTTGTGAGGTTAACTGGGCAAGGTAAACTAGTTCCAACGTAGACTGCACCCTGACCTTTTAGGCCAGTGGTCGGCAAACTCATTAGCCAACAGAGCCAAATATCAACAGCACAACGATTGAAATTTCCTTTGAGAGCCAAATTTTTTAAACTTAAACTATATAGGTAGGTACATTGTTATTCACTTCATTAGGGTACTCCTAAGGCTTAGGAAGAGCCACACTCAAGGGGCCAAAAAGCCGCATGTGGCTCGCGAGCCGCAGTTTGCCGACCACGGTTTTAGGCTGAAGTTCCGAGGCTGATCTACCAGGCCTTGTGAAGAGATTCCCAGCCTAAGATCACCACTTCCCCACAGCCTTTAGCTGTCCGCCATTTGCACCAACGGGCCCAGTCTAAAATCACACCATGTACAAAACAATAGAAATTAGGTTTTTTTAAAGAATGAAGAGTAATGTTTTACAACAGGTACTGGCAAACTTTTTCCATAAAGGGTCAGAGAGTTAATTTTTCAGCTTTGTGGACCATAGGATTCTATCATAACTGCTCAATTCTGCTGTGTGGCTCAAAGGCAGCTACAGACAAAATGGAAAACAATGGGCGTGACTGTCCCCATAAACCTTTATTCACAAAAACAGCTGTAGTCTGCTGACCCATGTTTTCAGGCATGAAAGAACCGTGTTAGCATTACTAGCTCTCCCCGGGGATGAGGACTCTATCATCTTAGCTGCCATTCTTGCCATAAATAAAAAATGGATAGACTTACAACACGTTATTTTCCTTATTGGCTGAATAGATTAGATCATTGCTTGGGAAATATTCACTCCCTCTTCTCTCCATGGGAGGAATATACTTCCTGCACCATTGGCTTTGGGCTTGGCCATGTGACTAGCCAATGAGAAGTTAGTGGACATGATGCAAGCAAAGGCTTGAAGTGTGCTCGCATCGTCAGGCTTGTATTCTTGGGCTCCTGGAGAAGACCATGGCCTGGGTAGCCCACACATCCAAACAGGATGAAGAGACACATAGAACAGACCTAAATCCAATCTACAGCTTAAAGCAAAGCCCCGCTGAGTTAGCCTTGCTCAGCTGACCCACAGATGTGGGTGTTAAGGAGCAATAATAAATGGCTGTTGCCCTGACCAGTGTGGTTCAATGGATAGAGCGTCAGCCTGTGGACTGAGGGGTCCCAGGTTCGATTCCGGTCAAGGGCATGTACGTTGGTTGCGGGCACATCCCCTGTGGCAGGTGTGCAGGGGGCAGCTGATCGATGTTTCTCTCTCATCCATGTTTCTAGCTCTCTATCCCTCTCCCTTCCTCTCTGTAAAAAAAATCAATATTTTTTTTTTTAAAAAATAAATGATTGTTGTTTGAAGCCACTGAGTTTGGCATGTTTGTTAGGTAGCATGACTGTAGCAACAGCTGGCTGATCAAGGTTTTCTGCATATGATTCTTCAAGATGGACCCTGGTATGGGTGGATGCTCTGACAAAGGATAGGGTGAAATGTGCCTTTTTATAATTGGAGACAATGGATATAATTGCCTACCATGTGCTTCCACTTATGACCACTTCCCAGTAGTGCCGGCCGCTGTCGATGAACACGTTCCCAGCTACGCCGTAGCTCCCTTGGCTGGTGAAGCGCTCGGGCGTGTGACTCTTCTTGGATGATGACTCATCACGTTCTACTGTCAGGTTATCATGAGACACCTTCAGCTTGCGATGTGCAGATTTGGGGTCCAGTTTAAATGGTTGGCCTAGAAACAATTGAGAAAAACAAAAAGAGGAAGAGGACTGTTTATTTACTAAAAACACAGTCATGACATGTCGCAAAGGTATATACCACAGAATTAACCTCAGTGTATGTATTTATTCATATTTCTCCTACTTAATCTCTAAACACATGTCAGCAAAAGGAGGGGAGAAATTAGCTCCATGGTTCAGAGCATGTCTTAAACACAAATATCAGGCGTCAAATAACGTCATTTGACTACTGAAGGCAAGGATAAGGGTTAAATGAGGGTCCCCCAGAAAAACAGTTATTGCTCCTGTTCACTGGCTGCTGCCAACCCTCTAACATGGCACCGCACTGACAGGCTCCAATGTGCTGTCTCTTGGGAGGTCTTACGTAAAGAAATACCATGTCATATAACATAATATTTCTAGATCAAAAAGATGTAAAAAAAGGGGATAAAACAAAACACATGTGAGGAGAGACACAGAGAGAGAGACGACAGGCTTATGAGACAAGTGTATAAACCAGATCATTCTTTGTTGTGGGGCCGTCCTGTGCATTGTGGGACGTTTCCCATCAGCCCTGGCCTCCAACTACTAGACGCCGGTAGGTAGCATCCACCTCAGTTGTGGCAACCCAAAATGTCTCCAGACATTCCTAAATGTCCCACCTGGGGAGGGAAGCAGAATCATTCTTGACTGAGAGCCACAGACCTAGGCAGGTATCTGAATAAAGGATTCCTGAAGAAAGAGGTATTCATTTGCTAATCTATTAGAGCAGTAATATAATAATAATCTATTAGAGCAGCACATGCGGCTCTTTGGCCCCTTGAGTGTGGCCACGAAGTTTCAATCGCCCTGTACATGCGCGCCCGCACATGGTATTTTGTGGAAGAGCCACACTCAAGGGACCGCAGTTTGCCGACCACTGTGTTAGAGAAAACATTATCATCTGCCATTTACTGTGTCAGAGCCCTAACTATGTGTCACACTTATACAGTGGGGCCTTGACTTACGAGTGTCCCGACTAACGAGTTTTTTTCAGATACCAGCTGTCTCTCAGCCGATTTTTTGCATTGAGTTGACAGAGAAATTTGAGTTAACGAGCTCCTTAACGAGCTCGGTCTCGGAACGAATTAAACTCGTAAGTCAAGGCCCCACTGTATATATCTACATAGAGGCCCCAATTCTCACAAGAAGCCCTCCAGGATTATTTATTTTAAAAATGGAAAGTCTGAAGCACAGAGAAGTTAATGGCCTCACAGCCCTTAAGAGTCTGAGTCAGTTTTAGAACCCAGAGGTATCTGACGCAAAATGCACTAGTCTCCTCACGCTCTCTACTTGCTCCTGAGGCCGTGAGCGATGCCTGAGACAGAGGAAAAGAAAGGGGGACAGAGAAGGGAGAGACGACAGCTCTGCCGAGCTCACTGCACTTACTGTTGGTCTTCAGCTTCCCGGGCTCGCTGCTGCGGCTGCCCGCCTGGTTGATGGCCTTGACGATGAAGATGTACTTGGTGCCGCTCTGCAGCCCATGCACAGTGTAGTGGTTCTGCTTGATGTTGGGCACGATCATCCAGCTGTCGGCTGAGTTGCACAGACCTGCAAAGTCAACCAGATGTGGTGCAGTTCTTTGGTGCAAGCACAGGGCAACGTTTGCAGAATTTTAGGTCACTTGACCCTTAAATGGCGGGCTTTGTCACTTCGTAGGGAGGTAACAATAGACTTGAGTGCTCAGTGTCTTGCCTCTCGTAAGTCAACCTATATTTATTATTATATATTCTTTTTGTGTGCTCTAAATGGGAAAACCACTTAAAGCTATTCTATTGCAAATTCTGTTCAGTATAAGTAGGAGCAGCAAAGAGGGTTCTGTCGGGGCCCTTAAGCACAGATTATGTGCTGTGGGTCGCCACTGATTCCTCCTCCCACCCTCACCCCCATTCTTCTTATGATCAGCATTATTTACATCTCATCAATTCTGAGACTCACAGAAGGTGAGGAGAGACCCTATTGCTCTATGGGAAGTTGACTTTATTTCTGTAGGTGTAGTAGATTGCATTTTTATCTCTAATTCATCACCCCACCCGGGATCCAGGCCTAAGTGACTTGGCAGTTGGTTCCTCTAAAGCACACATGTCAAACTGGCGGCCCACAATGACTATTTTTGTGGCCCAGCCAATATAACAGTATGCAAGAAATGTTTTAATAAAAATGTCATAACTTAGTTTTTACAATAGCCTGTTATACATAATCCTATATAATGAAAGCATAATATGCAAATCAACTGAATGGCAGAATGACTGGTCGCTATGACATGCACTGACCACCAGGGGGAAGACAACGCAGGAGCTGCGTTGCCCGCCCCCCGCCCCCCCCCCCCCCCCCGCCCCGGTGGTCAGTGGCGGGAGCCTCTCCTGCCTCCGCTGCAGACGGACGGTAAGGAGCAAGGGGTCCCGGACTGTGAGAGCCCCAGACTGCGAGAGGGATGTCTGCCTGCTGGCTTAGACCTGGTTCCCAGGGGGGATCGGGCCTAAGCTGGCAGGTGGACATCCCCTGAGGGGTCCCGGACTGTGAGAGGGCACAGGCCAGTCTGAGGGACTACCCCCCCCCCCAAATCTCATGCACTGGGCCTCTAGTTATTAATAACGAACTACAATGCTCGCTAATGACTGATGACTATCATCGTGTTGCATTCACTTCCCTTATGCGCCTTACGCACAGACGCACCATTTTTCTCCACTAATACCAGCAGCGAATATTTTAGCAGCTGATGGCCATGTCATTAGTCTTGGACTGACTTACTTGGTGTGCGCAACAGGAAATATTTTGCTTTTGGAGAACAAGAAAACTAGGTTTATTTCTGTTATGCTTATTCATTTGTGTAGTTATTCAATGTCTGGTAAGTTAATGTTCAAGAAAAAATTTTTATTAAAATGTTCTATTATTTTATGTTAACAATTACTCATGTATTTCAGCCCTTTGTATTCAGTATGTCTCTATCGAAATAAACCTACATTTCTATGAAAATTGAAGCTTTTGTTTTTTTGTGGCCCACAGAAACTTAAACCTTGTTTATTTGGCCCATGTTAGCCTTTGAGTTTGTCATGCTTGCTCTAAAGCAGTGGTTCTCAACCTTCCTAATGCCGTGACCCTTTAATACAGTTCCTCATGTTGTGGTGACCCCCAGCCATAAAATTATTTTCGTTGCTACTTCATCACTGTAATTTTGCTACTGTTATGAATCGTCATGTAAATATCTGATATGCAGGATGTATTTTCATTGTTACAAATTGAACATAATTAAAGCATAGTGATTAATCACAAAAACAATATGTAATTATATATGTGTTTTCACATGGTCTTAAGCGACCCCTGTGAAAGGGTCATTCGAGTCTAAAGAGACAGGATATATTTCCTTATCACATGACTTTGGGTGGCCACGTGACTTGCTCTAACCAATAGGATGAGGCTGACATGTCAAGGTACCAGTTGTAAGAGCAGGCATTACAAGGCCTGAGAGCTTCTGTTGCCCTCTTGGGCCTCTGCCATTGCCATGGGGAGAACATTCCCCAGAGTCGGCTCATCCAGACAGGATGAGGCATGAGGAACAGCTCTATTGCCCAGCCAATGCAGGAGGGAAGCCGGCAGAGACTGGCCAATCCACGCTCCCTTCTGACAGGGGAGCTAAGACAGTGGTCCCCGGGGTTGTGTGTGATGTAGCATTAGTGTGGCCATAGTTAACTGATTCCACAAGACATGTTCCTATGAGCACCCTGCAACAGCGGCACCGATGGGCAGCTCAGTGGATAGAGTGTTGACCTGTGGACTGAAGGGTTCCAGGTTCGATTCCGGTCAAGGGCATGTACCTTGGTTGCGGGCACATCCCTGGTGGGAGGTGTGCAGGAGGCAGCTGATCGATGTTTCTCTCTCATTGATGTTTCTAACTCTCTATCCTTCTCCCTTCCTCTCTGTAAAAAATCAATAAAATATATTTTTTTAAAAAAGGAAAGAAAAGCATCCACAGGGATTCTGACCAGCTGCATCTCTAGAATGCCTGATTTCCGAGGAGAGAGGGGCTGTGGCGCTGGCTGCATTCTGCAGGATGTGGGTTGGGGAGGAGGCTGAGAATTTACGATGCTTGGAAGAACACGCAGGAAAAAGGAAGCCCATTTGGTTTGGCAGCTGGCTGATGCCGAAAACATCTCTTTGGTATTGGGTCCAACTCTCCTATTTCCCCTGTCTACCCATCAATCTCCACTCTCATAGAACCTTTTCCCAGCTCCCTGGTGACGGGGCTGTCAGGAAGTTTCCTGATTCTGGTTCCTGAGGGACTCTGGACTCACCTCTCCAGCCTTTCCTTTCAGTGGGTTTGCAAGTCAAAGGGTTAGTTCTTTTGATCTTGAGGCAACTGATACCTTACCACACTCTCAAGCAGCAGTCCCTTAATCTTTCTTTGGTCTCACCTCTTTGAGTATCTAATACAACATTTCGGTAGAAATTCACGCAAGCGTATCCATACCAGCCCTCAAATATTTACATTGCATTTCAAGGTGTTCACACCCCTTGAAGTCTGTCTTTAAGTCCTACTCAATACTTTCTCCAGCTTTTGAGTTAAACATTGCTCTGGCAGTCTCATAGTTGAGAAGAACATTAAAGTATTTTGCCAATTGTGAAAATTGCCCTCAGGGATTGGTATCTTGGGTGTACCATATTTTCAGACACACTTTGTAATTGACTTTGTGAATTTTCTGTCACCTCTTTACTGTTCCTCTGGGAACATTTTGACCAGGAGGTCTGCCAGATTTGACAAAGCCAATATGAAGCAAGGAAAGAATATGCGGCTCAGAGAAGAGGGCGTGTGTGTGTGTGTGTGTGTGTGTGTGTGTGTGTGTGTTCATGTTTGGAGATACAGCAGGGCAGCTAAGGCACCATCTACCCCTTACCTCTACCCCCAATTCCCCAACTCTTAGCTCTCTGTTTTCCCACAAAGTTTCACTTGTGTAAGACCCAGGAAAACGTCCACAAATAGTTTAGTAACATGAGACTTTCCTTACCACATATCACTTTTGCTAATTTCTCACCTTTTCCTCCAACATAGCTGTAATAAACTCAATACTTCTGGATAGTGCCATAGCCAAATAGTAGATTTTTGATCCAAGCAAAGAAGGGCCATTTTGAACTGTGAGCTCTGGGCCCCAAGAAGCCTGTAACTCACTTTAGATATTTAATAATAATATTACAGTAGCAACAAGGTAAAGCAACGAGCTTTTCTATTGCCTAGGATTATCCATCCACTCATATTCCTAAACCTTTGTCAACAGCACTCAGGCCCAAATGAAAACAGTAACAGCATTCAGTGCAATCAAGGAGAATCCTATCAATGTCACTGTTTCTGTTTAATTGCATGTGTTACAGTGAAATGACTATTGTGGTCCAAGAAAGCAAATGTAAAAATGTTTCAATAAACTTTACATCACTGTACAACCCAAAGCTGGGTTTAATGTGGTAGGGGACTGCTTTCAGCAACATCATAAAGCAGATGTCTGGAAATGCTGCAAACTGCAACTTGGCCTCCAATCCAAAGTCTTAACCCAACAAAAAAAAAAGATGTAATGTTGCACGAACCTTTTCCAAACCAAAAAAGGGACCCTGACTCTCCTCAGTACTTTGAAGAGGTCACTAATTTTTTCCCCTTGAATATGAAGAGAACATCATGTTTATGAAGCAGTAACATTTCATTGGATAGCTTTACACTGGGACAATGTAGTTTCATGAATGCTAACAACTATTACTGTTTAGGTTCACTTTTCTATTATCACGATTGCCAAGGTAATAATCGAGAAGTTGATTAAAAATGCCAAGAAAGCAACACTGGCCACTTTCAATTGGGGGACGGAATGAGTGGGATGTCTTGGAGTGCACCATTATTGCGTTGCTAGCGTTGGTCTTGCGCCAGCACCGCTTAACTTCCTGCACATGGTGCCAAGCGCCAGACTTCTCTGACTCGATACCCCACTGTGTCAGGTCTATTGACCAGGTTTTATTCATCGCTTTATGAAACACCCACTAACCATCCTGACCGAAACTTCACTTTTCTCCAAATTCACTGTCAATCATCTTTCAGGGTAACCCAATATTCACCTTTTCCAATTCCACTTGAAGTATTACAACTATGGGACTTGGAAGATAATTAAACCATCATGAAATGGAATTGAGTTTTTCAACTTGGTACATTTTTTTCTCATTCACAATGAGTCAGAAACATGTCCATAATGCTGCTCATTACAAGATCGTACTGACACTGGGGATTTCATAGCCTTGTATAACACTGTCATCTTGCCATAAAACATTATATATAAAACATTATGCAATATGGACACCCTTCAGAGAGGCCACACACTAGCTTCTAACATCCTTTGTCTAATATATTGGACAGAAGTGAACATTCTTTTCCTCTCTCTCTATAAAAATAGTACATGTTTAATAACTTTCATGACTGTTTTCAAAATGACTAAAATAAATTAAAGACAGATAACTTACTTGCCATAAAATATTGAAGAAACAAATCTCTTGACTTTTGCTAATAATGAAAAATAGGCTGCTGGTAAAAGGCACTAATTTCAGATTTTAAATGATGCATTCAAAGTAGTTTTACATAAACATCATGGACAACATTGTAAAAATAAATACATATCTATGTGTTAATAAATTCATTAACACTTGTAATCATGAGTCTGTTATGAAAAGTAAAAAATTAGTAATGTCATTAAGTTTGCATTTGAATGTATGAATTTGATTAGTGGGGATCTTTTTATAAGATTAAAAAGCCCCACAGATATCATATAATTATCCTTCATTAAAGTCAGTTGTGGGGATTAACTAGAATTTATTCTGACAAGTGAAGGATTCATGAACTAGAGACAGTATAAAATTTCCTAGTGGCATAAGGAGCAGATGTTCCACATTACATCTTGCCATTCAATATAAGATCTGCAAAGGATATTCCTCCAAATGAGAGGGCAGATGGTCAAACAACATTCAAGGAAGGCCTTTCACATGAAGATCATGTAAAATGCTATCATGTAGATAATCCTGGCAAATTACATTATTGACCTGTATCATACCACAGAAATATCAGCCTTTAAAAATGCAATAATGAATGAATATAGTCTGTATTTTTGTAGGAATAATAACTTTCAATATCTACGTGATACCATTGTGGCAAATATAGAGCTAAGGCCTTTTCTTTTGTTATCTTAACCATGTGAGGTTAAACATTACCTCTTCTTACAGATGAGAAAACATTCAGAGGATGTTAAATCATTTGCCCCAAATTATAGAGCTAGTGAGGTCCAAAGATGGAATTCACATCCAGGTCTCCCGCAGTCACTACAAATATGTATTGTATTAAAGCAGAAAGTAATCTGAAAATGCTTGATTCTCAGTAATCCTTTTACTTAAATTCTTTTCTTTTTTTTTTTGCCGTTTGATTCTGTTGTGATCAGGACATCACTGCATTGGTTTAATGTGCATTAAAGAGATGAACAATTCCCGATACCAACAAGCTGATGAGAGCACTCCAGTTAGATGAGCACCTGCACTGTCACTGTTTTCCACCTGTCCTGGGAGAATGGGCCTCTCTGGCACTGTGGTTAGATAAGGCAGGTCCCTAATCTTCATTAAGCCATTTGCATTTATTTCCTTGTGGTGCCTGGTTTCCAGGGATAAAACCCCTTATCTAGAATCACCCAGCGTAAAACTCTTGAGTTCATGGTGCTCAGTAGTGTTGCTGTTGTTGGATTTCTGTACGCACAGCCCTTTCTCATCTATTCCATTTATGTCTTGTTTGGTATTATGTTCCATGACAACAGCATGGAGGTCAAGTTAGTCACATTTAGCCATCTAAGAAACTCCTAGTTTCAAGCTATAGCAGCGGTTCTCAACCTGTGGGTCGCGACCCCTCTGGCGGTCGAATGACCCTTTCACAGGGGTCGCCTAAGACCATCCTGCCTATCAGATATTTACATTATGATTCATAACAGTAGCAACATGACAGTTATGAAGTAGCAACGAAAATAATTTTATGGTTGGGTCATAACATGAGGAACTGTATTGAAAGGGCCAGAAGGTTGAGCTATAGATATATTCCTTTCGTTTGGGCTCATCCATGGGCTTGCTTGGATAATGGCATGTCACAGACAGGGGCTTGAAAACACGTGTGCAATCGGGGCCTGCCCTTACACCTTCACCTCTGCAATCACCAGGAGAACATGTTTGAGCTCAGCTGCAGCGGAGAGCTGTGTAGCAGTTGAGTTGCTCCCATCATCAGCCTGACATGCGAGGGAGCCTAACCAAGAATAGCAGGACCTTTTAGCTGCCCCCAGCTGATTCCAGATGCACAAGCAATAAACATGAATTGTTCTACTCTATTTAGGTTCTGTGGTTTGGTCTATTAAGCAAAAACCAACCGATACAAGGCCCATCAGTCCAGGCCAAGACTATATGTACTGTCTAAATGCCCATGGTCATTTGATCCAAGAAATTTCAGGAGAGATATAACCACCTATGGTGGACATGCCCTTGTGTGGCCTCCATAACTCCCACTCCACATTATTCATGACTTTGTATAATCCTCTCTCCTTGAGGGTAGGCATGACCTATGACCTGCTTCTAATCAACAGATATGGCAAAGGACAAATGTCTTATCTATCATTCCAGTAATATTACATTATATGGCAAAGGTGAAAGGAGTTTGCAGATGTAATCCGTTGACTCCAAGTTAATCAAATCGAGAATATTCAGGGCAGGGCTAAGCTAATCAATCAAGCTCTTTAAAGAAGGGTTTAGAGGTGAGAGAGTTGAAGTAGCAAAGCTCTTGCTCTCGCTCTCGACTTTGAAGAAGCAAACTTCCATGAATTCCACAACAAGAATGAAATAAATTCTGACCGCAACCTGAGGGAGCTAGGAAGTGAATTCTTCTTTAATTGGACCTCCAGATGACAATGCGGCCCAGCCAATAGCTTGCTTTCAGGTTTATGGAGCCAGTTAAACTGTGCCCAGAATCCTGACCCATGGAAACTGAAATAAATGGGTGTTATTTTAAGCTGCTAAGTTTTGGAAAATTTCTTACACAGCAATAGAAAACTGATGTAATTTTTCCTGGATTAAGCAAAAACAAATTCAGAGAGCTGTAACATTACTTCGTGGGCTAAGAAGCATCCTTTAGGTATAACATGACTCCAAATGTTTCTTTTTCTGGTTACATTATTCGCTCATCAACAAATGGTGCATCTATCAATCCCCTGTGTGCTTTCACAGAACCGACTCTGTTTTTTTGACACAATGCTTACTGTTCCAAGTTCACTTTTGGCAACAAATCATCCCTCCATTTCCTTCCTTTCTTCTTCTTCTTCTTTTTTTAATCCTCACCTGAGGATATTTTTCCATTGTTTTTTAGAGAGTGGAAGGGAGAGGGAGAGACAGAGAGAAACACGGATGTGAGAGAGACACATCAATGGGTTGCCTCCAGCATGCCCTGGACCAGGGCCAGGAGCCTGCAACTGAGGTAGGTGCTCTTGATCGGAATCAAACCCAGGACCCTTCAGTCCACAGGCCTACACTCTATCCACTGAGCAAAACCAACTAGGGCCCCTCCATTGTCTATGCTCTTCTCACACCTTCATGCTATCCTTTTCTGATTGTCTTGGAATTTCTGACCATCTTTCGAATTTCATCTTTTTTAAATGAATGTTTGATACAATCTCTGGTAACATTTTCATAAAAGCTTCCAAGGCAGGCCAATTAGGGAGCAGAAAGGCAGAGGGTTGAGGAGGGGAAGCTGGAAAAGGGGGATATGAGAAAGACAGGGGGAACCATTTGTTGGTATGGGTCATTTATACTTTAGTCCTTTAGAAGCGGGGTCTTTCGGCATCTCCCTTTTAACTAATCCTAAATCAAATTTCTATTTTAAGCATCACATGCCTCAGACTTACTTGTGCTAGGAAAGAACAGTGTAAAGAGAGAATAGGTTTATACAATAAGAGCACATTCAGCTGATGTGGATTTATTCAAAACATTTCTTGGTTGAAAAGTTACTTCTATTTTATTCTACTTGGACATATTTCTATTTCTATTTGCTAAAGAAGTTTCAAACTTGCTCCCCTGAAAAGTCCATTCTTCTAGCCCTTTGCCATTTACTCAAGTCAATTTAAGTAACTCTGTGGGTGGGGAGGAGTGTTTCTATTATCATCTCTCTGGCCAGCTACTGCTCTGTGAGATCATTGAACTATCCCTGATATCAAATAGCTCATGGGCCCCAAGTCAGAGAGGAGCCTCTCTGTGTTTCACGTAAGGTCTGACATTCTTCCCAGGTGGGGGGCCATTTACCGACATTTCAAATGATGGCCCTGGCCTCTGAATGGGCCCAGGTAGCTGGTATTCTTTAGCTGTTCATTTTATGAAATCCTTTTTTAAAAATTGTGAAATAACACTCAGAAAAGTACATCAAATTAAATGTATGATATACCCATGAAATAACCAGAATATAGCCAGAAAGTGCTGTTAACCCCATGATCCCCCATGTATTCCTTCCCAATGGTGCCACTCCCCTCCCATCCCAAAGGCAGCCATCATCCTGACATTTATTTATAGTTTTTACACGTATGCATGCATCTCTAAACAAAACTGTATATTTTTAAGTTATGGATGTGTAAGTGGAATCATGCTGCATATATTCTTTTGTTTCCCACGTAAGATTCATCCATGCAGTGTGCTAGAGATCATAAATTTTCGACGCTATTTGGCCCGTTATTTTTACTAGTACAGTACGAGTTAGCGCTATCATTTTCTTGGTTAGGAAAAACAAGCCAATAAATATTGTGCATTCTTTCTTTCCTCATCTTCCCTTGATGTTTATGTTCAGAAATAGAATTTATCAGAAAACAGTTACCAGACAGAGAAATCAGTAGGGCGTCTGATACTCACTGACAACGTTGGCTTGCCCGGTGAATATGGTGTACTGGAGCTCATAGGAAACCACACTGAATTCATCATCAGAGGTCCAGTGAACAGTGATGGTGTCATAGGAAGCCGTGCAGAGCTCTTCTCTAATTGTGGGAGGGTTGGGAGCTGTGGGCATCAAGAATGGTCATCAATGGAGAAGCATTCAACTCTGGGATACATTTCAGAGATGTTTGACAGTCAAAGCGGGCCTTTCTAAATAGCTCCCTCAGGACTCCTGTCCTCGAGATGCTGACCCCAACTCAACATTTGGTTGGTCTGTTATCAGTGTGATTTTTAATGGGTAGTGTGACTTCAACCTGCCAGCATGGACTTATCTCTATTTATTCTGAAAACATGTTTAGAGGTTAACCCTTTGCGGTCCAATTTTATTTTTGGAATTCAAACAGTCTGGTCCAAATTAATTGATGGGATTGAATGTTGAAGTTATCTGTCTCACTAGACCTCAGCTCAATGTTGGACCTGCTCCTAGCACCTGGTCTGTCGAGTCGCCTCCACGTTGGACCGAAAAGGGTTAAACAAACAATACTCTCTCATCCATGAAGGAAAACAAAAAGTATTAAACAAAAAGTAAAGAAGATAAACTTTTGATATCCTATATAATACAAGTGTAATATGCAAATAGACCAAATAGTGGAACGACCAGTTGGTGGGGGGGCAGGGCAGGCGAGTGGGTGGCACCAGGCCAGCCAAGGCAGGTGCCAGCGGGCAGAGGGAGGTGGTGGCAGCGGGACAATGGGGGGCAGGGCAGGCCGCTTGCTGGCCGCCAGCCAGCCCCCAATCTACCTACCAGTCACCTCCCACAGAGGGAGGCCAGACTGTGGCCTAAGCCATCAGTTGAACATCCCCCGAGGGCTCCTGGACTGCAAGAGGGCACAGGCCAGGCTGAGGGACCGCCCCCCTCCCCAAGTGCACGAATTTTCGTGCACCAGGCCTCTAGTTTCATCTATATTAGAGGGATGGTAAATTTTTTTGGTAAAGGGTTAGATGGTAAATATTTTAGGCTTTGTGGGCTCTGTTGCAACAACTTAATTCTGCCTTAGCATTATGAAAGCAGCCAGACAATTTGTATTGAAATGGACATGGACATGTTCCAGTCAAACATCATTTATAAAAACAGTTGAGGGAAAAAAATGAAAGAAACAACAACAACAAAATACACAAGTGAGGACCAGATTTGGCCTGTGAGCCAAAGTTTGCCAACCTCTGAGCTACGTAATGCCACATATTTTTTAAAAATTGTAATAAAACATAAATGAATTCCCTAACTTGATAAAGCAGATTAATCTCAGTTCAAAAGTAAATATTATGTCACCCCAATCAACTTAATTTTTTTAAAAAAAGTAAATATTATGCCTACTGTGGAAAGGGTAGCTACTAACTCCACTATTATTAGTATATTATTTTTAATTTTTATTGAACGTATGGGGTAATATATATATATATATATATATATATATATATATGCCTAAGCAACCGACTGACTGCCTGACCAGCCGGTAGCTATGACACACAATGACCACCAGAGGGCAGATGCTCAATGCAGGAGCTGCCGAGCAACAGCAACTTTGCAGAGTGCCCTCTTGCACTCCAGGACCCCTCGGGGGATGTTGGACTGCCGTTTTTGGCCTGATCCCTGCAGGCCAGGCCGAGGGACCCCACTGGTGCATGAATCTGTGCACCAGGCCTCTAGCTGGTTAATAAAATTATATAGGTTTCAAGTGTACAATTCCATAATACATTTTTATATTTAAAACTGTATCCAAATGGAAAAATACTGGAGTTTGTTATCCCTTAACAGGTAACCCAAAGAATTATTTGAAAATTTTCTTCCACTAGATGTTTTGATGGCTTATAAAAAAACGTATTAAGGTGGCCCTATTTTCTTCTCATTTATAGGTGATCTTTCAAATTAAGAACAAGACTAACAATCCATCAAAGAAGTACATTTCCCTTCCCCAAGGAAAACATGATTCTTTGGCATTTGGTTAACTTTATCACTGGAGAAGGCTGCTGTTTTATGTCTTAAACACATTCTGCAGCAGAGAAGTCTAAATCCTACCAAAATAATGATTTTAAGTTGACTTCTACTGGATAGATTTCAGTAACTGGTTTTATGAGAAGAGTTTGTGAGCAAAAACTAGAAAAAGAGTAGGCAGTGAGTGCTTTGCATGGGCAATAATATTTGACATCAGGGGTTGGCAAATGATGGCTTTGGGCCAAATCTGGCCCACTGCCTGTTTTGTAAATAAAGTTTTATTGGAACATAGCCAGGCTCATTAATTTATGTATTGTCTATGGCTGCTTTTGTGCAACAGCAAGGTTGAGTAGTTGTAACCATATGTCCTGTACAGCCTGAAATATTTAGGTGAAGAGATTTAAAAAAATATATCTGCCACATAGACATGGACAACAGGGTAGTGATTGCCAGAGAGAAAGGGGGTAGGGGCAGGTGGAAGTGGGCAAAAAGGGGATAGAGATGTGAAAAGACTTGGCTTTGGGTAGTGAGCACACAATCCAGGACTGCTGGCTCCTAACCACTCTCCTGCCTGGCCTGCCTGATCGTCCCTAACCACCTCTGCCTGCTGGCCTGATGCCCCTAACTGCTCCCCTACAGGCCTGATCGCCCTTAATTGCCTCTGCCTCAGCCCCAGCCACTGTGGCTTTGTCTGGAAGGACGTCGGGAAGATGCCTGGTCTAATTAGCATATTACCCTTTTATTAGTACAGATGTGGTCCCTGTTACTGTGGGGTCATCCTGCGTGAATCAGTGGAAAAATACTTATTTTCCCACAATCTAAATAGTTCATCGAATTATTTCTCCATCAACCACTGTGGAAAGAATTTGTTCCTTCTGCATTGCAATACATGATTAAATGTAAAGAAAACTTATGTCCAAAATGGGCAAGTAGCTGTGAGACACATGGCAGTAGCTGCCGTCGGGGAGGAAATGTCCCCTCTCTGGGTTATTAACTTGACATAACACTTAGAGGCATGTCTAGGGGAAAAAATCTTGTTTTTACAGTCAGGCAGGCTAACCCTGTTTTGATTAGAAACCCAATGGCTATGTCCTGAGAAGTCAATACCCAATTTACTGTCGATGAGAACAGGAACATGCTGCCAATTTCAATATTCATGGCATGGGTACCAGAACTGGAATTTTCTTGCCTCTCTCATAAACAGGACACAAGAAATGGCGGGCTAATACTTCACAAACACTTCATTTCCTGCTTACAAATGTCTGATAAACTATTTGGACTTGGCAATATCAACCAAGCATCGTGTGTTATGGCCAGAATTGATGTTATGTCTAGAAATGGGCCAAATTTGTATTTGAGGTTGACAGCTAAGAAGGCATAATAGCAGGTACCCCATATGGTCTGTAGTTTGGCATAAACAGCCATCGGGATGATATATGATGTGCATGTTACTAGTCAGTGCAAACTACTTTCCCAGTTCCCCTTTAATCAGTACTTAGGCATTCGCAGAGAGATTAGAATGGGCAGACATCACTGAAATACTATTAAACAATTATTGAGAAATGGGGAGGACACACTCTTGTCAACAAAACACTGATTTTGTGCAGAACGGTCATGTGCCCAGCCAGACATTTTTTCAGTCTTTTCTGCCTTTGGACATGACCTTGCAACATGGCTCTGGCCCACAAGACACAAGCTGAAATTTGCTAGATGGGTCTTCTGAGCAAACTTTCTGTTCTCCTGATAAACAAAGACACTCTTGGCTGACGGAAGTTTTTGTCATCATTTCCCCTCTGTCCCTCTCTTTTTGTCTCTAACTTGAGCATAATACTTGGAGGTGGAGTCCTCCTGTTGCGATCATGGGGCCAAAAGCAACACAATGAAGGTGACAGAGCAGAAAAAGAGAAAGTGTGGAGTCTGAGGTCATCCCTGAACCCTGCCCAGCCTTAGAGCACCTGCCTCTGTCCCCCTGCTTCATGATATGAACACTCTTTGATGGCTCTAGTCACCGTTAATTGGATTTTCTGTTGCAACTACACTCATTGCTAAATGATATAAAAACCAAAAGAGAATTTTAACTAGACCTGGGCTGTCTAATACATTAGCCACAAACTACACATGGCTCTTAAATTTCAATTAAATTTAATAATATTAAATAAAAGTAAAAACTCACTATCCACATTTCAAGTTTTCCACAGCCCCATGTGGCTAGCAGCTACCATACTGGAAAGTACAGATAATGTTTTTCTCATCGCATAAAGTGCTAGGACAGTGGTTCTCAACCTTCTGGCCCTTTAAATACAGTTCCTCATGTTGTGACCCAACCATCAAATTATTTTCGTTGCTACTTCATAACTGTCATGTTGCTACTGTTCTGAATCATCATGTAAATATCTGATCTGCAGGATGGTCTCAGGCGACCCCTGTGAAAGGGTCGTTCAACCACCAAAGGGGTCACGACCCACAGGTTGAGAACCGCTGTGCCAGGAGATAGTGTTAGTTTAGATACATCTCAGCGATAAAAGGTTAAAAAAGGACAGCATTACATTCATAAATACTTGAAATCAAGTTTGGCTCTGCCTGATAAATGCTCTGTGAGTTGATTTCTTTCCTTAGTAGGAGTGATATGGTTTGAAAGAAGAATGACATGAGACAAAGTTGGTGGGCTGACTTGTCTCCCTTGTAAATGCAGAAAGCCTGAAAGCAGCACCTCGGGTCCTTGCAAAGAAAAAAACTGATCTTCTGGGTACAACGCTCCTTGAATACGGAACTCCTCGCTTTCTGTGCAGACTGTAAAAACCAACGCCACACAAAGCTTCCCCTCTCCTCCGCCTTCCCGTAAACACGCACACATGGCTTTGGAGTGGAGATGCTGCCGCCGCGCCGAGTTAGGGATGTGGTCCCCAGGGGGCTGCACAGCCTGAGCACAGTGCACATCTGGCTTCACTAGATCCACCGAGCCTTCCTGCAGCCACAAGCATGGGTGGCTTCCGCTAACACAAACAAGGTCATCTAAACAGTCCACATTCTCCCAGCCAGTGTTTTCAGCTCCCACTTTAGAGGTTAACAGCACAGAAAAATTTGGAAGCATGGTTAGGAATAGGACTCGCCTGAGGTTTTTTTTTTTCTTGTTGTTGCTTTGGGTTTTTAAGCTGGACTTCCCAATATCATGCTTATCAGAAAGCACAGGATTGAAACAGGGCACGAGGAATTCGAACGTGATTTGGGGAACTGTTTGTCGTGGTGACCTTGGCCAAGATGAAATTTAGTCTTTTACTAGAAAGAGCAGAGGGCTTGGGAGTCTGAACAGACCCAAGCCAAAACCTGCTTCTGCTATTGCCTAGCTATCTGACCTCCAGCAAGATGGATGACCTCCACCATTGCAAAATGAGGGTTATAATGCCCTACCTCCATTTGATGTTACAAAGATTAGACAGGGCTGTGAATACGAAGGGTTGGGGCAGGGTGATGTTAGCTATCGAAGTTAGCTTTCATTTTTTCCTCTGCCAACGGACTGTAAGAGACAGGTGCCCTGCTGCCATGAAATGGAAAATAGCTACGTTTCCCTACGTATCACTTTGATGAGCAACAAGGCTATCATTTGCCTTACCAATGCTCTAAGAGTGAAGGGAATGGTGTAAGTATGCTTTTAATGATGGAGATTCTCTTTTTTCCTGTATCCTCAATTAGTCTCGGACTATGTCATTTTCATTGAGAATAAAAGAGTGCCCGAAATTGTTTCTGGGATTATTAGACTCCATTCCTCAATCAGGAGCCTACATGTATCCCTGGTTTTTAGGGAACTGACCTGGTGGCAAAGTGTGGTATCATGAATATACACAATATAAAACAACAACCACCACCCACAAATACAGTACCTGTAAGGTAATCCAGACATTCTAGCAATTTCTTCTCTCGGGAAAAATCTAAGGCAAAGGTGTCAAATGTGTCATTAAGGTTGATTTCAGGAATTAGAACCTGGGAAGATGCAGTTGCCATGGAGACTCTGTAATTTAAACAAAACAACTTTTTAGCAATGTTAAGATGGCTTTCGCTATACTGACATACAATTTTAAAAAATCACAGAAAAGAAATGTAATTTAAAAATAGTGCTGTTTTACACCTGAGCCTTAAAAAGATTCATGGAACCAGCATAATACAGAGACACAATACAAATGAACTTGAGCTTAAAGAAAAGGCAGGGGAACCGGAAATGGCTTCCCTATTCCTTTTTACTATTGAGGGGGGGAAAATTCCCCATGGAGGAGAAAGAATATTCATATTTCATGTTGCTGTGTATTTAACAGCCTGGCCCCATCACATCTAACCCCAGTGAGAAGCACATAGCTGCAGGCATTTCTTCACACATCTGCCTGGGAAACTGTTTGTTCCTTTCAGACTCGACCCTGCTCCACTTCAAAGAGGAGTCTCCAAAATTTCAAACTGCATAAAAGGCAAAGTAAAGATGAAAAAAGAATGTTTCCAGATATTGGATGAGTTTAATCAATAGCTAGCCTCTCTCTAAAATAAACATTAAAAAAGGAGTTTTCGTCTGGCTCATTTTCATTCTCCTTGTATTCATTTTCTGGCACCATACTCCCAGCAGATGGCATGGAAAATATTTACGAGCTTTCTCACAGACGCCCTGAGTGGACGCACTGCTTCTCCTCTTCACTTAGGGCTGCAGGTTAGACTTCTCATTTATAAACCCTACAGCAGCGGTTCTCAACCTTCCTCATGCCGCGGCCCTTTCATACAGTTCCTCATGTTGTGGTGACCCCCAATGTCATGGTTACAAATGGAACATCATGAAAGCATATTGATTCATCACAAAAACAATATGTAATTATAGATGTGTTTTCCGATGGTCTCAGGTGACCCCTGTGAAAGGGTCGTTCGGCCCCCAAAGGGGTCGCGACCCACAGGTTGAGAACCGCTGCCCTACAGCAAGGTACAGGTAAGTATCAATGTTCACAACTGGCAAACCCACAGAGATAAAAAGTAGGCTGGTGGTTGCCAGGGGCCGGGGCAAGGCAGCAATGTAGAGTGACTGCTCATGGCTATGGAGCAGTGGTCAGCAAACTGCGGCTCGAGAGCCACATGCGGCTCTTTGGCCCCTTGAGTGTGGCCACGAAGTTTCAATCGCACTATATGTGCGCGCCCGCACATGGTACTTGGTGGAAGAGCCATACTCAAGGGGCCGCAGTTATGGGGCGATGAAAATATTTTGGAACTTGATTAGAGGTAGTAATTGTAGAGCACTGTGAATGGACTAGATACCACTGAACTGCATATGTAAACATGGTTAATTCTGTTATGTGAATTTCACCTCCATAAAAACAATTTACACCTGTGAAATGCTCACATGCGCCGGCACATTTTCAGCACTGTAGTGAGAGAGAAGTAGAGGAAAAATCGTCAGAATGACATTGGGATCTGAAAGAAGAGCTAAAGGGTGTCCCAAAATTCACGCAAGATTTGAATTTTGCGTGAGCATTAACAACAACAACAACAACAAATAAAAGCCCAATTTTACTTGGTTTATTGAATCAGATTCTAGTATCTGTTGCCCTTTGATGTCAGTCCCTTCAATTTGATAAGCATGACCAAGTACCAATGCTGGCCCAGGAGCAGGGACAAGGAAGACCAATGAAGACCACGGCTTTGTGTCTGTGCCAGCAAAGGAATGGAGGCCATTTACGTGAGGTGCTATTCCATACATAACCCTAGATTGGATACTTTATGAATCAATAAACAATTTACAATTTTTAATTATAAACCTGTGTTTTCTATCAAAATTACTTCTTGCGTGAATTTTGGGACACCCTTTATAAGTGCATGAGTGAGAGTGGAGAATCTACACTCACCACCTTACTTACCCTTTTGCCAAGAAGCAGTGAATAACAGTTGTGATTTTGTTTGCTAAATATCGCACCCAAGGGAATTGGACTAATTATTGTGACTAATAACTGCTAATGTAAACTAATGAGTAAAGGGATATGGTCATAACTGCTAATGTAAACTAATGAATAAAGGGATATGGTCAAACTGTATTTAAAAAATGCCTTCCTGCCCTGGCTGTTGTGGCTCGGTTGATTGGGTGCCAGCCCGTGCGTAGTAGGGTTGCGGGTTCGATTTCTAGTAGGAGGCAAGCAGGAGGCAGCCAATGTTGTGCTCGCACATAGATGTTTCTCTCTCGCCCTCGCTAAATAAATCAATAAAAATAATTTTTAAAAATGTTTTCCTTATGACCCGTAAACACAAAAACTCCTTAAAACTCAGAGAGATCCTAGTGTTTTTCAGCAAATACTTACTAAGCCCGAAAGGATGCCATGTACTGAAGAGCCCAAAGAATTTGCAACAATGCAGAAAAGTTAAAAGAAATGCTCTAGCCCTAGCTGGTTTGCTCAGTGGATAGAGCATCAGCCTGCGGATGAAGGGTCCCGGGTTTGATTCTGGCCAAGGTCACATGCCTGGTTGCAGGCTCAATACCCAATGGGGGTGTACAGGAGGCAGATGATCAATGATTCTCTCTCAATATTAATGTTTCTCTCTCTCTCTCTCTGTGCCTCCCTTCCTCTCTGAAATCAATAATTTTTTTTTGGGGAAAAAAGAAATGCTCTACACCTGAAACTAATACAACATAATACTGAATGTAAACTCTAACTGAAAAATAAATGAAGACAAAGAAATGCTATAGTGCCCACTGAACTCCTCCAATAGAAATTTCAAAGTGAAACCCCAATTGATTCTGTGTCACGATGTCCAGTAGGGAGAATTGCAATGAGTTATTATGAAACAAGTGCCTGATTTTCTATTGCGTTTCCCTGACATACACATGTAACACAGATCTTGTGCTCAACAGGTTAGCAGTGGTTCTCAACCTTCTGGCCCTTTAAATACAGCTCCTCATGTTGTGCCCCAACCATAAAATTATTTTCGTTGCTACTTCATCACTGTCATGTTGCTACTGTTCTGAATCGTCATCTCAATATCTGATCTGCAGGATGGTCTTAGGCGACCCCTGTGAAAGGGTTGATCGACCCCCAAAAGGGCCGCGACCCACAGGTTGAGAACCGCTGGGTTAGAGGATCTCAATTGCTCTCAACAGGTAATCTTGCTTTGGCACTTTTTCTGTCCAGTGGCAGAAGCCTCTGTTTAGGCTCATCCAAAATAGATTTCATTCCTAAGCTCCTGCTGGTTCTAGGGGCCACACGCAATGAAATAAAACATGCTTTGGTCCAGCGACACTGATAAAAATGCCTGCCATGTGGATGGCGGGAACTTTGGGGAGTGGGAATGGAAAGGCTGGAAGTTCCTAAGCCTGGGAGGCAAAGACTGACAGCAAGGCTCTTTGGAGACTCCTGCAGCTTTTAACACCAACACATTTTTTTATGGAAGGCAAGATATTTATCTTTGGCTACAATTTCAAATTCTTAATTGGAGTGACGGCCAAGGGGAGCTCTGCCAATTTCAACATTTTAGGCTGTGTTTTTATTCCCCAAATCCTTGTTGCCCATCTTCTGGCCTTTCAGATAAGTTGCCAAAATCCACCTGGGCCATCAGTGTATGCCACTTTCTCAATTCCTCCCTTTTACACTCACGACTGTGTGTGTGTGTGTGTGTGTGTGTGCACGCACGTATGTGAGTGCATGTGTGTGCATGCTTGTGGGTATGTGCACTAAGCTTTTAACGTATCGGGGCAAATGAGGGCAGTGTCACAGCTTGATGCTTAATAGGGGGGGCTGCGCATTACTCCCTGTTTCTGACTACTCCGATGCCCCTAATCTCCATGACACTCAGTTGCTAGCAGCCACATGGGGCTACTTTTCCGGAAGGTGGATATGTCGAGAGCTACACTGCTCACAGGTTTCTGCCAAACAGCCAGTGTCAGGGGAAGACGCTCTACCCTTCCTGCCTAATATCCCCACCTCCTTGCCCAACCCCTGCCAACGGCGCTTAACTGTGCCTCTCTCAGGTGGGCAGTCCACAAGGCACATTACCGTGGGAAAACCTGATGAGGTCTCAGAAACCGAACACAGCCTACTTTGGTCAGCTCAGGATTTCCCAAATGCATTTGGCTCCTCGACCTTGGTGTTTTAATGCCAATTAACACCCTGCAGAACACACTTCAAAAACCATGCACTAGCCCTAGCCGGTTTGGCTCAGTGGATAGAGCATCAGCCTGCAGACGCAAGGGTCCCAGGTTCGATTCCGGTCAAGGGCACATACCGCGGCTGCAGGCTCCTCCCTGGCCCAGGCCCTGGTCAGGGAATATGCAGGAGGCAACCAATCGATGTGTCTCTCTCACATCAATGTTTTTCTCTGTATTTCCCTCTCTCTTCCACTCTCTCTAAAAATCAGTGGAAAAATATCCTCGGGTGAGGATTTAAAAAACAAAAACAAAACAAAAAACCATTCATCAGATGTGCTCTGATTCTTATACTCAAGTGCATCTCCCCAGAGCTGACAGCTGGAGTTCTTGGCATTGTATTCTGGGAAAGTCTGATGGATCTTGGAACTGCCTGTGCTGGTGAGGGACAAAGAGATCACCTTCTGGAGTTGGGCCCCTCCTAAGAACCCTGAAAAAATGCATACTGCTCAGAGGGAACTTTCTTTTTACCATACTCTTCATGCAGATAATTTGCTACTAAGAGTGGCTTTTTATTTTATTTTTTTAATCCTCACTGAGGACATGCTTAGAGAGGGAGGGAGAGAGAGAGAGAGAGAGAGAGAGAGAGAGAGAGAGAGAGAGAGAGAGAGAGAGAGAGAATTGAACCTGAGACCCAGGTATGTGCCCTGGCTGGGAATCGAACCAGCAACCTTTTGGTGCACAGGATGATGCTCAACCAACTAAGCCACTCGGGCCGGATGAAGAGTAGTTTTAATTTTAGATTTCTTATAAGTAGTAGATCAACTTTTCTTTGCTTGGATTTAGTGAAGAGTTTTGCTTATTTAATGTAATTTTATAATGATACATATACCATCACACCAAAGACCTTTACATTAGTGTAGCTTGAGAATATGGTATATGACACCGTCCACTGGCATCCACAGCATGAGGGGGAAGGAGGAGAATGTGCACTGGTTGCACGGACATCTTGTGACAGGAGCTGGACTACATACATGATTTCATTGTCTCCCTCCAACAGCCATGTTCGGTAGGAGTCATCGGTCCTATTTCAGAGATTTGTTCACTCATTTATTCATGTCAGGCAGCTGGCTATGCGCTGGGGCTACAGTGGTGAAAACAAGATGGCTGCAGGTCCTGCCCATCGGGAACTTAGGAGCAGAAGTGCTCGCAAGTGTTAAGGAGCAGCCCAATATTATCCATAAGCTCTACTAAGCCAGTGGTCGGCAAACCACGGCTCCCGAGCCACATGCGGCTCTTTGGCCCCCTTCAGTGTGGCTCTTTCACAAAACACCGACTTCTGCGCATGGGCCACGAAGTTTCAATCGCACTGTACGTGCGCGCCCGCACGTGGTATTTTGTGGAAGAGCCACACTCAAGGCGCCAAAGAGCCTCATGTGGCTCGCGAGCCACGGTTTGCTGACCACGGTCCTAAGCAATAGCACAGAGCCAAGCACTTGATTCCAAAGCACATGCATCGCCTACAATGTAAAGCTTGAGGCCCCCCTCGCTCTCTTTTATTGATGTTTCTGAATTGAAAAACTTTCACAGTGTGATTTAGCTTGTAGGAGAATCTAGCTTTAGTGATTTGACAATGAAGAAAAATCGCATCCAAGTTTAACTTTAGGAAGGCCTGCAGCATTAAAAGTTTGTTCTGGACTTTCTACCGTTCAATAGAAAAATAAAGATGATTTAGAAGCATATAGGCGCTACAGCCCAAGGCAGATACAGTGCAAGGCAGAGAACCCAGAAGTCACATCCTAGAGAAGAACTTCAGTGCTGAAGAACAGAGACAGTTAGACAGAGACCAGCACTGAAGTAAAGACATGCAAGGGCCCTGACTGGTGTGGCTCAGTGGATAGAGCGTCGGCCTGCGGACTGAAGGGTCCCAGGTTTGATTCTGGTCAAGGGCACGTACCTTGGTTGTGGGCACATACCCAGTAGGGAGTGTGCAAGAGGCAACTGATGGATGTTTCTCTCTCATCGATGTTTCTAACTCTCTATCCCTCTCCCTTTCTCTCTGTAAAAAATCAATAAAATATATTTTTAAAAAAAGACATGCCAGGAAGAGTTGTACTGACATACTGAAACCTGAAAACATCAATCCAATCAACATTATGGAAAATATATGATGCTTAAGGTTTGTTCTTACATATGTGTCGTCATCAACGTTATCGCAGCTACTGATAGAGAGAGCTTCCATGAGCCCAATTTTCTGAGGAGAAATAACTTATGAATGAACGCGAAGAATCAGTTATGAAGTGGCAATGCTGGCATTTGAACCCAGGTTTCCCAACTCCTAGTCTAAGCCCAGTGCCCTTTTACTGCATTCCAGTTGCTGGAAAAAGAAAAAGGCTCAGGAATTGATCAACAAGAGAGAGAGAGAGAGAGAGAGAGAGAGAGAGAGAGAGAGAGAGAGAGAGAAGAAATAGAGGGACAAAGACTCCTGGCACGTGTTTACAGGCACTATGTATTCAAACTTGATGGTGGTTTAGACCAATGAGCCACATGCGACTCTTTGGCCCCTTGAGTGTGGCTTTTCCACAAAATACCGACTTCTGCGCATGGGCCACAAAGTTCAATCACACTGTACGTGCGTGCCCACACGTGGTATTTTGTGGAAGAGCCACACTCAAGGGGCCAAATCGCCGCATGTGGGTAGCGAGCCGCGGTTTGCTGACCACTGGTTTAGATTTCTCATAAGTAGGAGGCCAACTTCCTTATGCCTGGATTTAGTGAATAGTTTTGCTTATTTAACATAATTTTACAAAAGTCCATAATCACACCAAGAATTGTACATTAGCGTGGCTTGAGAATATAATATACAACCCATTTGTAGAAAGGGAAATCGGCCATGTTTCTGTTCTTGATGAGTGTGGACTGATAGAGGCAGAGCTGAATGGAACCGCATATGTGCTTGTGCTGTACTTCAAACGCAGGTCTTCTTTCAGAATGTTCTATCGTCACTATTATGGGGTCATTATTCTCTCCCCTCGCTATGTGAGACTTTTTCCATTATACTTCATCTAATTTTTAGGGGTTGATGAGAAAGGCAGTTCACAATAGCCATTTCATCTGGACAGCTCATGATTTATAGCTGGAGAAAGGTACTCTTGGATCCCAGCTAGAAAGCATGATTAAGTGTACTCGCTTGTCTAGGAGAGTGTCCTGGGTACATGAGTACTTGTGCTGCGTGCAGTTTTTAATTTTCAGATGAATATGAAGCAATCAGATATAGTTCAGATGAGAACAACGAACACAATTAAACACTTGGAACTTAGAAGTCATGAGGAAGGAACTGGCTTCTCTGACAGAAGAAAGGAGATCATTTTACGGATATAAGAGGGATGAGAATCAGCTCTTAGCCACATACTTTGGAAGAGAAAACTATCCAACCAGTCGGAGAAGGAAATTTAAGAAATAACACAATGAAGTCGGCTGTATACTACACCAAACTTGTAAAAACCCTGTACATTACTCTCATTGAAAGAATGGTGAAAATGAAAATGAAAATATCCGTGCCTACCTTTATGTGATATTTTGAGAATTAGCACAGTGTCCAACACAAGCAAGCATTTAATAAATAGTTTTCTTTCTCCTTCCTTGAAGAAATTCAAGGCCTAAGATGGTGATTTTTTTTTTTTTCCTGGACAAGGGGTTGGCAAAGTACAGCCTGTGGGCCGAATTTAGCCTGTTTTTGTTTTTAATTTTTTATTAAGTTATTACATATGTGTCCTTATCCCCATATTACCCCCCATCCCCCGTTTTTTAAATGGTTTATTGGAACACAGCCACGCCCATTCATTTCCATATTACCTATATAGGCTGTTGTCGAGCTACAGCGGCAGAGTTAAGTAGGTGTGACCGAGACCTTATAATCAGCATAGCTGAAAGTATTTACTCTCTGGTCCTTTACAGAAAAAGCTTGCAGACTCCCGCTCGGGGAGAAAGACCAGCATGAAGGAGCTGTCTGGCGTCTTCTAGCAACAGGATTCGATTGTTTTGTCTAAGGGGCAGGGCAGTTGACTGTGAAAATTAGAATGAATAAAAGGTCCAGGCCATCTGCACTGGTTATGGAGATGTCGCTAAGGTGGTGTTCGGTGCTTTGCTTGGGCTCCACTGGGATGGCTATAGGTGTTGGCACCGGTGAAGGTCAGTAATGTTTATGCCGATCAAGTACACGCACTGACGGAGCACTGACCACTCCAGGTTTACTGCCCACTAAACAGTCACGTGATATCATTTTTATGTTTCCTGTCCTGGAATAAAGTGTATTTTAAAAGCGGGAGGTATGAGGTTGACAGTTTGGTCCTTCCTCTCCCATGTGAGTTGGCCTTGACCTTTTCAGGAGGTGAAACTTCTCAACCAAATAGAACAGGCCTAACAGAGAACAACACCTGGCCCATTTTTCTTCAGTAGATGAGCCTTGAAATGGAAGAAAAGATTCCCTTTTATGTTTTTTCCTTCTTCCTGATTCTTTACTATCAAGAGCATGATAAGATCAGGCCTGAGAGTCACAATGCGTGCTGTTTTTGTGCCCTCATAAGTTCCCCCGCTTCAAAAGCAGGCCGATTTTATTCTTTCGAACTGGTGGCCTCTTATTTCAAAGGCCCTGAACTCCAGGCTGCTACTGAAAAGTCCCCGACATGTCAAAGGGAAGCATCTTCAGTGGGGACAAAGCAACTCAAAGCGTCTATTCTGTCCCTACTCAGCCTTGAAAATGAAAACAAAAGCAAGGCGAGGGCAAGGCCAACCAATCACACCCGAGACACAGCAGCTCAGCAGCTGCCTTCCCAGCGGCCCCGCACTCACCTCTCGGTGATATTCTTCGCCGTCTGCAGGAACCGCGCGTGGTCATTCTCCTTCAGCGAGTGCTCGGCTTGGGAGATGAGGGATGCCGAGCGCTCGATGCACTGTTTGCAGTTGGCAATCTGCTGGGCCAGCTTGCGGAGCCTCATCACCTTGGAGAGAAGCATGGAGAGCGTTACACGAGTCTCCTCGTGCCGTGAAAGTGCATCGGGCTAGCTAGACCCTTCTGAAGCGCGGATTTTGTTGTATGAGCCGTCCTTCAATACAAGGTCAAAACGTAGGCTCAGGGAGATAGGGAAATACAGCCATCTGTCATGGAGTCTGCTCTTAGCAGCGGTTCTCAACCTGTGGGTCGCGACCCCTTTGGCGGTGGAACAGCCCTTTCACAGGGGTCGCCTAAGACCATCCTGCCTATCAGCTATTGACATGACGATTCATCACTGTAGCAATATGACAGTTAGGAAGCAGCAACGAAAATAACTGTATGGTTGGGTCACAACATGAGGAACTGTATTTAAAGGGCCAGAAGGGTGAGAACCACTGTCTTACATATTCTTTATCTCCCTGGAGAAGTGTTGCTAATTTGTTTTATGAAGAAACACTGAATTGCGAATTGCTTCCCTGTTGATGGGGGGAAGGTGTTGCTCAGTGGTAAGTTATAGAGGGTCACCGGGCCTCTTGCCTTGACTACTACACCCCATTACAGTAAGATCGCAGAGCATGCTGGAACTGCGTCTTCGTTTTCAGCTTTGCCATCAAAAAACATCACATCTCTAGGGTACAGTAAAAGCCAGTGTAAAAAGTTCTTTGCAGCCGAAACCGGTTTGGCTCAGTGGATAGAGCGTCGGCCTGCGGACTGAAGGGTCCCAGGTTCGATTCCGATCAAGGGCATGTACCTGGGTTGCGGGCACATCCCCAGTAGGAGGTGTGCAGGAGGCAGCTGATCGATGTTTCTCTCTCATCGATGTTTCTAACTCTATATCTCTCTCCCTTCTTCTCTGTAAAAAATCAATAAAATATATTTTTTAAAAAAAGTTCTTTGCAACCCATGGTATAAAACTGTGATATAAAAAACATTAGGTATTATGAGTTCCCCACACTATCTAAAACTCACGTGTTAAATGAACAGAAAGTGAGCATTTTTTCCATTGATTAATATTTTTCCTGTTGAGCAGATGAGAGAAAGCCAAAAAAAGCACAGCTGGGCCATTTCCCCTCCCTGGGAACGTCATTTCCAGGCACTTTGTGCTCACTTGATAACTAAGAACTATTTTGATAAGCATTTCCCAGTCGGGATAAAAACGCATGCTTGGTTCCAGCCTTCATTCCACCCCCCGATTCTGTCTTACTTGAAAAGGACCCTCCAACGTAATTGACCATAACCTCGGGGGCAGGCCAAGATAAGTCCACCGTAACCCACTTGACCGTTGGCTCTGGCGTTGGCAATGCGCTTCGAGATGAAGCCCTCTGGCCAGAAGCCAAGATAAAATTAGACTGCTAATTGGAATTGCCGGGTGCCTAGTGCCCCCGTCCACACAGCCGGGGCCAGGTCTTGGCTGGCTTTCTGATCGTTCCGGAATGGAAAACAGCCGCGGGTGAAAGGCTAGGGAAGAGGCCAGGTCATCTGTCTTGCAGACAAGGCTGGCTCAGGCTCCCTCCAGAATTCCTGCTCACTCCAAGAAATTCCTGCTTTCTCCAAGTCATCATTCTCATCCCCATGCAAGTCTCATCGAAGAAAAGGAAGGAAGGGGATGCCAGAGCTGGAGGCCTCGGAGGAACGTCCAATTCCAGCTCTGCCGCACTACGGATAACAGGAAATGAATGCTGAATGGAGAGGCCGCGGCCACAAGATTTCAGGCCAGAGCGAGAGAAGTTCTGGAAAGTGAAGATTTAAGGAAAGAAGTGTCCAGACTTTGGGGCAACCGAGATGTGGTCTCAAGCCTGGTAAAAGACTGCCCTCACTATGATTATAGTGACCCCCTGCAGTAGATGAACTGTGTTCATTAGTTGAATGAAAGAACACTTATTTTCCACCAAGTAGAACTGAGCTTCTAACATCATTATATCCAGAGGTAAAGCTAAGAAGGGCAGAGTCCAATTCCAGATACGAGAACATGTCCATGAGAAAATGTCAGAGGAAGGAAAAATGACTTCAAGTCCCTAGAACAGTGATGGCGAACCTTTTGAGCTCGGCGTGTCAGCATTTGGAAAAACCCTAACTTGACTCTGGTGCCGTGTCACATATAGAAATTTTTTGATATTTGCAACCATAGTAAAACAAAGACTTATAGTTTTGGTATTTATTTTCTATATTTAAATGCCATTTAACAAAGAAAAAGCAACCAAAAAAATGAGTTTGCGTGTCACCTCTGACACACATGTCATAGGTTCGCCATCACTGCCCTAGAATAAAGCAAGTACATGGAATATGTAATTATACAACATAAAGAATGCTTTCAATTATATGGCAGAATTGAAGATGTTTAATACAATTCTAACAAAAGAAAAAGACAGCCAAAATATTCCCTTAGAATAACCTCATGTCAATCACTTATCCTTTTGGCCTATTAGTGACCACACAGTTCACACATGTAACAATGCTTGAACTCTATTTTCTTCTTTCTTTTCTTCAGTCATGATACTGGAAATTAAAAGTGACATAAGTGGAAAAGAAAAGAAGCCTTAAATCAGGCATAATTTGAAGCAAGCCAAAATAAGAGCCTCCTTTGAAAATATGGGAATGTTTTACAGAAAACAATTGTTGGCATAATTTTAATTTTAGTTCAGTGTACAATTCCATCCAATAGACCAGACAGGAACTTTTCAAACCCAGTGTGCACAAGAATCAGCTGGGGATTTTTTTTTAAAGGAAAAATGAGTTGTTTGCAGTCCCTCTCCAATGTCCTAGGTAAGGGGCTGTAATTGGCAGAGCAGCAGGAATCAGCATTTTAACCAGCAATGAAAGCTTTTTGAACTGTAGGTGATGAATCATTAGTATGCTCAGGGCTAGCATTAAAAAAAAAACTACATAGAAGAGGAGAGAGGAGGAGAAGAAAGGAGCAGAGTGCATTTCTGGTAGAAAGGGCAAGTTATGTTTTAGAAAACCTTTTTTTGTTATTGTGTGCCTATGCTGAATTTGATGTCACATGTATTTCTTACTATAGGTTTCATTTAAAAAAAGAAAAGAGAAAACCATTGTTCTAAGTTGGGTGTTCCCAAACTATGGTCTGTGGGCCATATCCAGCACGAACCCTATTTGTATAAATAAACTTTTATTGGCACACTGCCACATTCATTCATTTTGGAATCTATGGCTGACTTCACACTACAACTTTGGGCAGACGTGAGCTGTTGCAACAGAGACCATATGGCAAAGCCTAAAATAGTTATAATCTGGCTTGTGCCTTTACAAAAAAAGGTTGCTGACTTAAATGATTCTAATCAGATGGCACTGATTTGCACCACTTGGTGAAACACTATCCTACATGGTATAGCACTTGAGAATCAGACACTGAGCATTTAGCAAAATACTAATTTCATTATAAACCACTTTTTAATGTATTATTTGAAAAATCTGACAAAATGAATATGATTTTGTAAAAAAAAGATTTCTATTGACTTTTAAAGAGAGAGCAAGGGAGAGGGGGAGAGAGAGAGAGACATTGATTTGAGAGAGAAATATTGATCAGTTGCCTCCTGCATTCCCTTTGCTGGGGATTGAATCGGCAACCCAGGCATGTGCTCTGACTGGGAATTGAACTGGCAACCTTTTGGTGCATGGGACGATGCCCACCCAACTGAGCCACCCTGGCCAGGGTGACATTTTTTAAAAGAAATAACTAGATACGAATACATAAGATTCTCTGTATATATGTATCACTGCTGCAGGGGAAACTTTTCTCAGTTGGCACTGTTGGGGCAGCGTGATTGCCACAGTGACATTTTTGGAATTCATTCCATACTCATCATGGAAATATTGTCTGTTGGAATGTCCTTTTAGTGGGGACATAGACCTATTTATATCATTTTATTGGTTGTTATTATTACCTTAAATATGCTTTTAAAAGTAGTCCTTGATTTTTCTTTAAATGTATTTTAAATGCTTATATATGTGTGTAGGATTCCGATCCCAATATTGCTATGGCCAAATAATTGATCCTCGATTGACACAAATATTTGAGCCGACAATGAAGTCCATACTCAGCATTTCTGTAAGGCTTCAGAAAAGCCTGAACATTTAGTCCAAGTTAATCATCTTAAATTTTGGGGAGTTAGAGTGCATAAAAGCAGTGAAGAGAAGGACCCTTTTTCTCTTTAGCTGCGACCTTCTATCTTAGATCTGTGAACATAAAATGCATATTTTGCTTAATCTGGAATTTTCCATCAGCTTTTCATGTGTTGATATGAAATGTATCCCCTACTACTGAAGAAATAAGACAATTCCTTTCCAGGGTTTCTCATGGCTCGAAACTCTCATGCAGTTCATCTAAGCATAAAGGCTGTCGAGCTATTTATTTCAAAGAATGCACAATGTTCTGAGAGCATGAATGACCAGTATGTACTAATGTGCAACAACGTCGCCAGCTTGGCAGTCTCCCCAGTGCGAGGATTTGTGGTGAGCTTATTCCCACCAGGCCTCATGGCTTTGTGATTGGCACCAGAGATGATGGAGGCACTCACGAAGTAGGTGAAATTCACCTTTGTGGTCTCCGCGATTCTGCCACTTCTATCTCCAGCTACCCAAGTGCTGGTCAGAGGGCCCTACTGTCCCTTCGCTAGATTCAGTGTCCTCAGCCTGTCCAGCCACCACCCTGGGCATCCTCACAGGGCACCAAATCCATACTCACCCTCTCTGCCCAGCTCTTCTTTTCTTCAAAACATAACTGATACCACATGCCCTGGCCAGGGACTCAGTCACTGTGAATTCTGGGGTTTGGGATCAACTAGTCCTTGGTCATGTGCCAAGTAACTCAAGAGAAAGCTGAACCAGGCACTGATCTTTTCCAGGTAACATTTGCTTTCTAATATTTCCTTCTGAGCTAATGTCCATGAGCAAATATACACTTTTTTAAAAGTGATACATTTCAGACAGTTTCAAAAGGAATATGACCTACTTTCTTGTACACAGTACCAGCGTTACCAAATCTCAATACTCTGATCATATTAATGGATTATCTAGGTGATTCCAATGGAATTATAAGGGTCCTTATAAAACAGCAGTTCTCAACCTGTGGGTCGCGACCCCTTTGGCGGTCGAACGACCCTTTTACAGGGGTCACCTAAGACCATCCTGCAGATCAGATATTGACCTGACGATTCATAACAGTAGCCACATGACAGTTATGAAGTAGCAACGAAAATGATTTTATGGTTGGGTCACAACATGAGGAACTGTATTTAAAGGGCCAAAAGGGTGAGAACCACTGTTATAAAAGAACCAGGAGAGTCAGGGTCAAAGAAAGAGATTTGAGGATGGAAGCAAAGGTCAGAATGACATGATGAAGAAGCCATGAGCCAAGGAATGTGCGTGGCCTCTAAAAGCAGGAAAAGCAAGAAGTAGATTCTGACCCAGAGCCTACAGAAAGAAACAGCACTGCCAACGTCTTGACTTTAGCCCAATGAGACTGATTTTGAACTTCTGATCTCTAGAAGAATAGATAATAAATCTGTGTTGTTTCAAGCCATCAAGCTTATGGTAATCTGTTATAGCAGCAATAAGGAGCTTCTCAACACATCTGAGTCAGACTTTGGCCAGAGAACAATTACATATGAATTTGTTAATTCACTGTAACAGCTTCAACAACTATTTGCTTTGATTTGACTTCAACTTTTCTGATCACCATCACAATGTATAAGTGTTTTTCAATCTATATAGGAAAAGTAATCTAAACATTATATAATATTAGAAGTACCTTTAAAATTCTGTAGGAAGCAGAACACATCATTAGCTATTGTAATCGCTGTGTACTACTTAACATTGCTAATTTGATTTAATTATACAGATTTTATTATGAGCAATAATAAAAGAAATTCATGAATCTGTTGTATTTTGAATGAATGTTTCTGTCTTAAATATTTACAATATTGTCTTTTGAGGGTGGCAGAGAAATGGGTAAAATAAAATGGATCATAAGTATTTCAATATAAATATAAGTAATTTTAAAATAAAGTGATGATTTTAAAGTTACCAATGGTTTCTGAATTAATTTTGAATAAATAAGAAAAGCATCAAAGAGACTGTCAAACTACAGTGGGAAGGCTGGGGAGGGTTGGGGGGGAGGTAAGGGATCAACCAAAGGACTTGTATGCATGCATATAAGCATAACCAATGGATGTAAGACACTGGGGCGGGGGGTGGGGGGGAGAGGGCATGTGGGGGGGGGAGGGGATGCTGGGGGAAGGTCAATGGGGAAAAAAGGAGACATATGTACTACTTTTGGTAATACTTTAAACAATAAAATAAAAAAGTAAAGACAGTGGTCATAAAGAATATAATATAAATGTGTAAAATGCTTTTTGAATATAGGTTACTGTAAAGCCATAGGAAATTTAAAAATGCAAACAATAAAGATTTAAAAAACACAAAAAAACTAAATATCAAACATTAGAAAGAAATACTATTAACATATCCATAAAGAGGTATGTGATATAGTGAAACTATAGGAGTTTTGCCACCATGAAATTATACATACCTAAATTCCCTCGAGGACATGAGCAAGCACTTCTAGTTTTTACATATGTATAATGTCTGATTCATTTAAACATTTATTTAATACTGTATTAATTGCTAGGACATAACAATAAATATGAAATGAACTTTTCCTCTATGGAAAGAGATGGGAAACAGTGGCTATAATAGACCAGAGCTTCATGCTGCCTCCTACAGTTGGGTGTGCACAGGAGACCATGCTAACACAAAGAAAGGGGTGGAGAAAAAAATGGCCAAATGAGGGGCTTTGAACTAGGTCTTAAAGACTAACAAGGAGATTATAGAAAATATAGAACAAGGAGATATTCAATATTTCTTAAGCTACTAAAGTGCATGGAAGTATGACATTTTCTCCAGCTAAAGAATATGAAATCTTCTGCCCTAGAAATCATACCTTCCCTTCTTTGATCTTGGTTCCAATAATTTGTCTTCTTTGCTGAATGATCTCAATAAGAAGATCACACTCCTCCATCAATTTGGCTTCTTGACGTGATGCATTGACCTACAGGATAGATAAAATGGTAAGCATTAATTTGGCCTTTGTTTTTAAGCAAATGTTCTTTTAAATGTAGACTAGTATGCTTTGGGTAATTGCTGAAAAGATAGTTAAATGTTAATACTTCTTCCAATATGCAGAGAAGACAAACATAAGGACTTACATGTTCACTTCTCATCTAGCATTCCTGGAAAAAATTATTATCCAATGATAGCAGTCTTTCTCCTAAGCCAGACTCAGCCTCAAAATCTCTGAACACAACATGTACATAGCTATTACCAATTAGTTAGAAATTGACACTTGAAATATATTTGCAACGCCTGCTTTTATATTTTGAATGAAAGTATAATTTTAGCCTGTCAACCAAAAGTACGTTTTAAAAATGAATATTAGTCATTTATGGAGGACAAATTACTATCAGTATCTTTTGGACAAATTTTCCAAAAGCAAGGGAGCAAGATTAAATCACATTCATTTCACTTTTCCCTTAAGCACAGATATCAACTTTGTATTTAATCACTATACATTTTGGGGTTGTTGTTGTTGTTTTTGTACAATTGTTTATAGAAATTCAACAAAGGTAAAACCGAGTCGGGAAGGTCTAGGAAAACACCGCCAAACAACTATGGCACATATGAATGCATATCTTCACAACTGGGACATAGCCATGTTATAAACCAGAAACGAGAACTCTGCTCACACTTCAAAGGACAGAGAAAAGGAAAAGAAAGGACACGTTGGGTCATTGATTCTACTTCTTGACTCACCGTATAAATTAGATCGATGTAGAGTCCAAGAGCTCATGCTGGAGCAAAGCCCCCTGAGTGCAAAGGTTGAAGTTCCATTTTAAAATTTTTGAGAAAAGGGTGAATTCTATACAGGGGCACCTTGGCAACGTGTCTTATTTCCACTATACTTTACATATATGCACAACATGCTTATGTAATTTCTTAACGTCCAAAGCAGGCTCTCCGCCTCCAGGTAAACATGCTTTAACCGGAAGGTCTCGGCCTGCTCTGCCAGGTCTGGGCACACGTCTAGATGGAGTATTTGTGTTGATGAAGTCCAGGGCAAGTTCCCTCCTACCCAGGAAACCGGGAAAGTTGGCAATCATAAAACAATAAAAACACTGGTATGCACTCACACCTTGCATAAATAACTTTGAAAAAATTTGTACAAAAATGATTCCTCATATTGTAAGATGTAACAAAACCAAACAAAGTATGTCAAGACGGCAGATGTGTGGTCCACTTCATGTTGACACCAAAACCCTGGCGTTGCAAGGAACGAGGTGTCCAGAACAAAACACCACCACAAAAAAAACACCCACAAAACACACAGATAAACTCCTAAGCTCATGCTTCAGTAAAAGAATTTCTCCAAAGTTCATCCTCCTCTCCAGCAGGAATGTCTTCTTGGTAAAGGCCGCCTTAGAAATGGTCCATAAAGCAGCGCAGTTACTATTCCTAATAACCCCAATGTCCGGCCCCCTCATCCCCCAAACAGGTGGTGGAACGGCATTGCCTTGGCAAGACTTGCCAAATGGGATCGGCCTGTGGTCTGTTGTTGCAAGTTTCAAATTGAAAAGGAAAGCCCTCGTTTCTGGAAAGTCTTTTTCCCTCCCCCCACCCACCCCGTATTTCCACACTAGTCCTTGGACTAACTCAGTTTTTGCAGGAGTTTTTCTTCCAGTTGCCCAAACCGGACACTCACAGACATTTCAGCGATGAACTGCTCACAGCCTGCCTTGGTGACCTGCGGGCAGTACCTCAGGTCAATATGACAGATGTTTCCACAGCGTTTGAAGAAGGACAGGCACTGGTCAGTGACCTGGCTGCAGTGTGACAAGTGGATTTCTGTTAAGGAGTCCCGGGTGGTGGTGCCCACTGCAGTGAGCAGGTTGATGGACTGGTCCGTCACGTGGTTACAGTAACTCAGGTGGAGCTTGGCGAGCAGGGGCAGGTGGCGGCTGAGGAGCCGCAGGGAGGCGTCGGTGATGTCCAGGCCCGCAAGACGCAGCTCCACGATGTTGCGGAGCTTGCTCCGATGGTCCATCTGGCCTGGCCTGCTATCTGTGGGCGGAGACAGGAGATGCCGCATCTGGGCATCCTTCAGCCCTTCTACCCACTGGACATCCAGGGTCCGGAGCAACGGACAACGGGAGGTACAGAGGGCCGAGACCGCGATCCACGAGCAGCCCGCCAGCACCAAGTGTCGGAGCCCTGGCAAACGGTGGATGAGCCAGCTCAGCTGGATCTTGGAGATATTGGTCCAGCTGAGGTCCAGGGAGACGGGCTGGCGCCGGATGATGCCGCTCAGCATCAGGGGCGTGATGGGCCAGCGGTGGTTCAGGTCGATGCGGGCCCAGAGCCGCTTATCACAGCACCAGCGGTTCCAGGTGGTGCAGACCCGCATGCAGACACTCAGGTCCTGGTGGCTGAGGTAGCTGAAGACGGCCAGCCACATGTCCCTGCGCATGACGTGGGCCGCCCCGTCGCCCAGGGGCAGCGAGTCGGGTGGGGGGCTGATGGGCGGCGGCCGGATCACGTATTGCTCCATCTGCAGGCACTTGGGGTGGGGGTGGGGGACACGGAAGGAGGAGGCCGGGAGAGGGCGAGGGGTCGGCTGCGCAGGCTGGGCCCCGGCTGGTGTCGCAGTTGGTGGGCAGAGGGATGGGGGGGAAGAGGGTGCCCTTGAGCCCTTTGCTGAAGCGATCGGGGCGCTCGCAGAGGCCCACGGGCCGCTTGGGCTCCTCGTTCTCACCCTCGGGCTCCGACTTGCTGGGCTGGTGTTGGCCAGGCTGCTCTTCAGCTCCTTCTCTGGGCGCCTCCGTTTCCGTTTCCCGCCCGTTTCCGTTTCCGGAGCGTTTTCACCTCGTGACCATGACCGTGACCTTCCACTCTGGGGGGGGGGGCAGGCTGTGGGGGAGCTGGAGCGGAAATGGTCGCCCCCCCCCTGGTCTGGTGGGGGCGCCTCAGGCAAGTCAACTTCCGGTTCCTGCTTGAAGCGCAGGAGGGGCTTGTTGCCTAGAGCAGTGGTTCTCCACCTCGGCTGCACATGCGCATCACCTGGGGATCTTTTTACAATCCTGATGGCTGGGCCTCCTCCTCCGGAAATTCACTCCATGAGCATGCGGTTAAACTTGCCTTCTTCCTCTTCCACCGCGTCTGCCTCCCCCGCCTCGCCACACAGGAGGCACACGGCGCGTGGGGTAGCACTGGCATGATGAAGCTCTGCTTCATCCGCCCGGGGCCCCAAACTTCTTTTTTGAAAATTTTGTTTTATTGCTTAAAGTATTACAAAGAGTGTTACATGTCTCCTTTTTTCCCCCCTTGACCTTCCCCGGCCTCCCCTACCCCCCAGTGTCTGTGCCCATTGGTTATGCTCGTATGCATGCATACAAGTCCGTCGGTTGATCTCTCAAAGCCCCTCCCCCCAACCCTCCCCGGCCTTCCCGCTGTAGTGTGACAGTCTGTTCCATGCTGCTCTGCCTCTGTGTCTATTTGTGTTCATCAGTTTATAATGGTCTTTATGATCCATAAATGAGTGAGATCATGTGGTATTTGTCTTTCACTGACTGGCTTATGTCCCTCAGCATAATGCTCTCCGTGCCATCCATGCTGTTGCAAATGGAAGGCGAACTTCTTCATGTCCTTGCAGAAATGGCACTCGCCGCTCTTGGGCCACAGGCAGGCCTCGTCTGGCGCCAGCAGGCTCCCGCTGTGGCCAGGTTGGCGGCCAACTTCACCGTGGAGGCCGGGCCCAGCTTCCCTTTGGGCCTCCCAATGGCCTGGTTCTGGTCCGGCTCTGATTCATAGTCGTGGACCTTGGCGCTCACGGACATGGCCTTGGCTCATGGTGGGCCCAGGCTCGCGAGGGAGCTGCGCCGCGTGCCTCCACTAGACATTTTTTTTAAAAAACAGGATAGTTAAATATTTTATTAATCTTACGACATCATTTTTTTAAAATATATTTATTTATTGATTTCAGAGAGGAAGGAAGAGGGAGAGAGAGATAGAAACATCAATGATAAGAGAATCATTGACCTGCTGCCTCCTGCACACCCCCTACTGGGGATCGAGCCTGCATCCCCGGCATGTGCCCTTGACTAGAATCAAAGCTGGGACCCTTCAGTCCGCAGGCCAACACTCTATCCACTGAGCCAAACTGGCTAGGGCACTTAGACATCATTTGAAATGTTACTTCTGTTACACTTCTGAAAGACCAAGGTTCAACAATGAAAGCATGTCATTCTCCTGGAAAGGTAGATCATTATAGAATGGCTTGTATTTGAAGTTTTGAAGACTCATTGTATGCAGGGAGGGTTAGGATGAGCTCATTCTTGGCAACTGGGCTTGGGAAATACTCTGAGCATGCTATTTCCTCCATCTCATGACAATTCCAAAATACTTATTCACAGAGACCAAGAAACCACAGCTGTGGGAAATGGAGATAGCATGCATGCGTTTTATGCTTTTAACACAGGGCAGGAGAAGCTGGAGTGTTACAAAGAATGGCAATAGCACTGATTACTCTAGCATATCTCAGAAGGAGCCCTGGCCCAGTCATTAAGCCCTTTTGATTCGGGATACTTGACTTAACTGAAGTCATTTCATTCTCTATGAATGAGATAAACTGAAAGTAGGGTCAGGAGTTCAGGATACAAATCCACTGGGGGCTGTTCACAGAAATCATGTCCTGTTTCCAGAGGCGAGGATTCCTTGACTTTGATTCCTGATCATTATAAGACACAGTAGAGAGACTACTCAAGACATGTTCTTATTGAGAAGATAATGGTCACTGCCCATTCGCAGCAAACCACCAGACCATGTCCTCTGTCAGATTAGCACATAGATAGGCTTGCTTAATGATTAGTAACGAAAGAAAAATTTTAAAAAATGCACTGATGGACAAGTACAGAAAGTGGAACTCAGGCTAGTATTTCAAAGAAGTTAATCATTATGCTCAATTTCCCTTACTTCTTACTTTTCTGTCATCATTTTAGCTTCCCTTCAAACTCCCCTATTCTCAAAGAAATTTCTAGTCTTTGCTTTTGACCTCAAACTCAAATTAATAACTGACTACAACCGAGAATTTCTGGGAAGTAGTACCCTACACTTGAAAAGTAGAAATGAGCCCTGAGAACTAAGTTGTATTTGAGCTAGGTAAATCTAATAGGATAGGATGCAAGCTCCGTAAGGGCAGGGATCTGGATTAAATGAGGCATCTATCTCAAGCACCCAGAGGCATATCTAGCACAGAAGAGGCATTCAGAAACTATCTGTTGAGTGAATGGATAGTGAAAATGATCTTCCAAGAAGAGACAAGGTAAAATGCAATGAAGTAAGTAGCTATCATGAGTAAGTAGCTATCATGATATACTGCAAGCACTCAATATGCAGGTATTAGATTTATTAGTTTTCTAGGATTGTGTAGACACAAATTATGCCCTAAGGATTTTTTGGCAGAGGGAGGGCAGGACGTTGACTTTCTTTCACAGCCTTATTGACATATATTCCACATACCATAAAATTCATCAATTTATAAAGTGTATAGTTTTGTGGTTTTTAGTATATTCAGAGCTGTGTAACCATCATCACATTAGAATTTTAGAACATTTTCAACATTCCCAAAAGAAATCCCATACCCATTAGCAAAAACTTCACATTCTCACGATCCACCTCCCTTCAGGCTTACAGAATCACTAATTCTACATTTTGTCTTTTTATGGATTTGCCTGTTCTGGATATTTCATGTAAATGGAATCAAACAATACATGATTTTTTATGTCTGGCTTATTCACTTAGCATCATGTTTTCAAAATTCTTCCATGTTGTAGCATGTGTCAATTCTTCATTATTTTTATGCCAAATAATATTCCATTTTTAGGGCTACACCATATTTTGGTTAGCCATTCTTTATTACGTGGACTTTTTGAATTTTTCTTTTTTTGTTGTCACTATAAATACAATCAGCTATGAACATTCATGTATAAATTTTTCTGTGCACATCTATAATAATAAAAGCGTAATATGCTAATTAGACCAGACGTCCTTCTGGATGTCCTTCTGGATGACCTTCCGGACAAAGCCAGGGCTGCGAGGGAAGCCCGGGTCCTGGGTGCCAGAGGGAAGCTGGTGCTGGCAGCAAGGGGAAGGAAGGTCTATTTTTGCATGAATTTCATGCATCAGGCTTCTGGTATGTGTATATTCTTCTTGAGTATAGGAGTAGGATTACTGGGTCACATGTCAACTCTATGTTTAGCTTGAGGAACTGCCAAATTGTTTTCCAAAGTGGCTGCATCATATTATATTCCAACAAGAATATATGAGGCTTCCAATTTCTCCATATCCTTGTCAACACTTGCTATTGTCTTTTTAAATTTATCCTAGTGGGTATGGAGTGGTATCTCATTGTGGTTTTGATTTTCATTTTTCTGATAGCTAATAATGTTTAGTATCTGTCATGTGTGTATATGACTTGGATATATGACTATCAGACCCTATGCTCTTTTTTTTAATTGGGTCATTTGTCTTCTAATTATTGAATTATATGATTTCTTTATAAATTCATCAAGTTCCTTACCAGATACGTGATTTGCAAATATTTTCTCCCATTCTGTGGTTTGACTTTTTATTTTCTTGTTCGTGTCCTTTGAAGCACAAAAGTTTTTATTTTGATTAAGTCCATCTTACGTATTTTTCTACTGTCACTTGTGCTTTTTAAAATATGTTTTCTAAATGATTTTTAAAGAGAGGAAGGGAGAGGGAAAGAGAGATAAAAACATCAATAAGAGAGAAACATCATGGATCAGCTGCCTCCTGCATGGCCCCTACTGGGGATCAAACCTGCAACTCAGGCATGTGCCCTGACTGGGAATTGAACCAGTGACCTCTTGGTTCATGGGTCAACATTCAACCACTGAGCCACACCAACTGGGCTGTCATTTGTGCTTTTAGTATCATAGATAAGAAACCTAATCCAAGGTCATGAAGATTTATGCCTCTTCTCTTAAAGTTTATCTCTTACATTTAGGTCTATGAGTCATTTTGAGTTAAGTTTTATATGTGATGCAAAGTAGGGGTCCAATTTTATTCTTTTACTTATAAATATCCAGGGGTCTAAGCACTATTTTTTGGAAAGACTGTTCCTTCCTCCATTGAAGGGTCTTAGTACTTCTGTCAAAAATCAGTTCACTGTGTTGTGAGCTCCTCAGGTTTTGATGTTGTTGCTAACATATCCTGTGTTTAAAGACACTCTGTTTTTTACTAAACCTGATGAGTCCCCACTAGTAATCCTAGAATAGGTGCCATGAAATGTGTGGAATACTAGCTCTACTCATATGATAATATTAGGAAAGGAGTATCTCCACTTCTACGTTTCCTGTTTTATAAAATGAGGTGAATAATATCTACTCTTTCAAGAATGTGGGATTATTGTGATAAATACACACAATATGTATATGAAATAATATGTGAGGCAATACTAACATTATGAAGCCATGGAAAAATCTGAGGTAGTATTATCTGCACTGATAAGTAGTTTTGTTAATAAACTATGATTTGGTTTGGGAACCATTTCACTCTCCAATCACTGGGATTTGGGTTATTCTATGGAGATAAACTATCCCAGTTACCATTGCAACATGGGTTCCACTTAATCCAAATTCTGACTATTCAATGTTTACAATGGATAGGTTTGTTTTACAGAAAAACATGGACTGAGATCTAATTTGTTGAGCCAAATATGTTTTGAGGAAGCTCATACCACAACCACCACCGCCCCAAATTATAAATTCCCAGAAATTTAGAAACATGATCTGCTAATTTTAGGCCAACAATTTTCCTTAGATATTTCAAGGAATATGGAGTAACTCTCCTTTGAAACCAGAAAAGTTGAATCTCTTCGTCTACTTTGATGAAGGTTCCAAGTTTTATAATTCTAGCATTCTTATATTCCAAAAGGTACAATAAAAGAAGCTGAATACTCTCCTATATTTCTCAAATTCTTCTACTGCAAAGCAGCTTTCCACAGTTTTGCTGTTTCATATGTCACTTTAAAAAGTTAATGATTTGATTGAACTTCATTTCTTAAATGGACTATGTATTAATTAAAATACGGCAGGGTTTATTGGTTACTTGCAGTGTATTCAGGTGTTTCTAGTTTGTTTTAGAAGCTGGAAGTCCCTGGTTAGAATTTTAGCTTTCATTTCTGATTTGCATCTTTTGATTCAGAAATCGTGAAGGCTGACAGAAGTGCAGTGAGTAGGGGCAATCTAAGGATGCAAGAAAGGACCACAAAACCTACTTTCACAGGCCTATCCTTCCACCTTTGTGTCTTAAGTCTCCCTGGTCCCTGATCTAAAGCCGAGTGGAGATTAGGAATGATGGCCAGGGGTAGGTGGGTGACTACTGTATGCCACCTCTGGACCCCAGTGGAAATGGGACCCTTATCCTTCAGAGCCCTTGACATCACTGGACAAAATATAGCTTAAAACTGAGCTGTTTCCCCATTCCAGGCTCCTCACTGTTACTTTTTTTCTCATTTCAATTATACTTAGTCACTTTCACCACATCCCGTTTGGGCCTCAGCCATGTGCATAGCATACTTCTCCACATCTGGAAATGTATCATTAAATCCCCATCATTGTCTTCTAATCCTTAGTACTAACTTCATCTCTTTACAAAAATGCCCTAAATTAATTCTTCTACAGTCATATCCCATCTCAATTCTTTCAGAATTTATTTCTCCTTTCAGGAGTTGTGATGATATCTTTTAAAAGGTATCACCCTAATACCTTTATTGAGGCTGCAAGAGCTGTAGCTGATATCAAGTAAGCTCAAGTCATGACTACTCTGAGGAAACACTTGTGGCTTTCACTTTGATAGAGCTACACACACTACTGATTCCTTCATCTATCCATTCTAATAACAGCAAGTGGGCTCTCACAGTCTATCAAACAGCGTTCCAAGTACTGGGCATGCAGTGCGGTCCAAGAGAGACAAAGTTCTCATTATCACAGAGTTTGCATATAAGCATAAAAGAACAGGCTGAACAACTCAGTAAATAAATAAAAGTTTGAAACCATGACATGTATAAAGGAAATGAAAGAGGGTAACATACTCTGCTGATGAACATGGCTGAGAGTAGGATCCTTTTTATTGGTAGAAAAAAAATTCTCTGACCAGTCTGCCGGGAGATGAAAAGGAACCAGCCAAGAGATGTGCAAAGGGTGTTTGTTGGCAGGCAGTCGCGACTCTGCTTTTCTTTCTTGAATTTATTTGGTGATGTTGGTTAATAAAACCATACAGGTTTCAGGTGTACAAATCTAGAATATAACATCGCCATAGCGCACTCACCACCCCAAGTCAATACTTGTGGCCTGTTCACATCCAGGATGATGTGTTTTTAGGATTTAGGATTATAATCTATGTGAGGTGTGTGTGTGTGTGTGTGTGTGTGTGTGTGTGTGTATTTCCCTTAAGAGCAATGGTTCAGTGTTAACCAATGTAATCTATGTGAGGGGTGTGTGTGTGTGTGTGTGTGTGTGTATTTCCCTTAAGGGCAATGGTTCAGTGTTAACCAGTGTTCCTGGCTACTTTATAGAGCATAATTACGGTGAATAATGAGAAGAGTTTGTATTTACCTACTAACTAGTGCAGCGGTTACCAACCGGTGGTCCGTGAGGTCCAAAAGGTTGGCGACGGCTGATCTAGCATGTCCATAATCATTCTAAAGTATTTGGGGGCAGGAAGGGTAGAACAGGAAGGGAAATTATGTAAGTGAGAAACAGAAGAACAGCGTCTTCTGTTAGCCCTAACCCCTGCCTCCTATTCCTATGGTAATTCTGCTGCTTCCCTTGGACAGACTATCACGTTCTGACCCTGTGACAGCCCTAATGAAAGAGAAATCCGAAAGCTGACCAATGAAGTGAGCGTAGAAGGTCAACACTCAATGTCTGACTCTCCTAGCCCTTAGGGCCACTCAGCCTCATTAACGCTCATATCAGATACCAATAATCAGTTGCAGTCTCATGTAAGTTGCCACTGGGTGCACAGCTTATCTGCCTTTTCTAGAAATGCAGTCACACGTGCTCATTCCTCAGATTAATTAATGATAACATAAACAGGTAGGCTATTTTCTCCAGAGCAGTTGGTTAGCGATGCCTAGTAAAGAGACCCACTGCTAAATTTCCCGGTATAATAGCATTACAGTATTTCACAGAAGGGGTGGGGTGAGGCAGACCATTTATTATTTTGTTCTTGTCATATATGTATAAACATTAAAGGGATTTAATTACATACACACACTAGAAATTGGACTACGTGTCTGTGAAATGTTCTTTAGTCTGTAAACAGTTTCTAAGTATTTCGAAAAACTTGCTCTTTTCACTTGACTTGTATTTAACTGCAAAGGGAGATGTTCAGTGCAGAGTATAAACATCATTAGATTTCAGACATGTGTGGCCTTAACATCTTTGGAAATATTTTATAGAACTCTTAGAAGGAATGCAACATCGTTGGGGAAAAGATCTGGCTACTTCTCCCGGTGAAATTGAGCTGATTCATATGCATTTTAAAAATCCCCATGAACTCATTTAAGTTAGCCACCTCTAGATTTTCAGAACAAAACCTTTTCATTCCTCTTGTGAAAAGGATAGGCTGACTTGATAGATCACTTCCTATTCATACACAGATGCAAACACTGAAGTGAGCTTGGAGAAGATAATCCGGATGCCTTGGAGAAAGGAAATTGTATTTCAGGGTGAGAAAAGAGCGGCCTGGCATTGCATAATTCCAGCCACCACTCACTTCCAATTCCTCGAGAAGGGTGCTCCTTAATCCACGCAGCCCAGGAGAGCACCTACCACACAGGCCCACCTTTAGTGCACTCTAGAAACTGTACGATCAAACTGCAACCCCTCTGGTGTAAGAATCCAAACTTTGCTGTCCTTGAGATCACTACCAACAATAGTGGGGGTTTGAAAGGCAAATGTTCGCGTTACAGATTTGCCTAAAATCGGTCCTCATGGCAAAAGCAATGCTGGGCCACAGTTCAAATTCAGGTGACCTTGAGAAAGGTCTAAATATAGCAAACATACCATCACAGATACCATCTTTGGAAATATGGTATCTGTTGATGTTACTGTTGAAATTCAATAGCACTTTTCTCTATTGATAAGAATATGTCATTTTCTGTCTGCATACAAATATAAAGGGGTTGGTGTTATTCTATCCCAATAGCACTCTTATTTCATATTGTTATGTATGTCCGTAACAATAACATCGCCCTCAAAAAGACAAACACCGGGGGACTTCACTCCATGCTGCCCAGGGCTGGGGCAACTGAAATACAAATGAGCTGCATGTAAGCTAAACGTTTGGCCAGGAAGGCGAGGGGACAGGGAAAACCTGTATTTAAGTGGGCTCTATGCCCTGCCGCGGACCCTGACCAGGTGCAAAAAGAAATATGAGGATCTGAGGGTGCTTTGGGTTTTACTGCCAAAGGCAGTCGAGATGAACATTCCAGATCCTGGGGCAGAAGGGAGACAGAGCTGCCAGAAGGAACAATGAAAGGGACTCTAATACTTGAGTTTGTATATAAAACGGAGCCAAGCAGAACTGAGTAAGGGCAGACTGTATTACTGTAATTCATCTAATATGTTTATATGTAATCTTCACCCTGAAACTCTCTCACCCCAAAGTCAAATATCTGTGGACCCGGCTCAAGTAGATGAGAGTAAGAAGAATGGCCAAGTTCCCAGGGTCCCTGTCTTTGGAGAAGAAGCCAAAGTATAGAACCATCTTTTTAAATATTTAATATGTGAATTGAATATTGGACATTTTTGACTAAAACTTTTAAAGTCCAAGAAAGACTTTTCAGAAGAACAAAAATAGAATCCCTTCATAAAATGCTTTTGGGTGGAAGTAGCAGTAGTGGGGGCATGGAAAGCTACATATCCTCCAGCCTTTATCAGAGTGACGTGGTGGAAACTGTACATATTGATTAACTATCCAGAGGATTTTGCTCTATTTCTGTGATGAGAACAAAAAAATTGTTCCCAGGAACCTCATGATAAATCCTCTTTTCTTGAGGTTTCTAAGAGTATGAAGCTTGGGTGTTGGCTAAGGAGCGAGATGCTATTGAGAATGGCAACACGCTGTGGTGAACTGGGCAATAAAAGTCTTCTTAGAAACAAAACAACTATAACAATACGATAAAAGGGTCCAACCAGAATGCCGCCGCTAATGCCTATAACTGTGAAGCTTCGCACAAGAAATTTTTCTCCCAGGAGTAGCACACACCACATGCCCATCCAAGCTGCTGTTGATGTTCATTTTTTTCAGTAAAACAGGATCGTCAAACAAGGTGAAATAATTTAGCGTGAACAGGGCCAGAGAAGGCAGTAAGTAGCTCAGAACTCAGGGTCCTTAAGAAGTCTTCCTTAGCTTGAATGCCAGGTTTTCCTTATGTCACGTGGTACTGTAAGTCCATGGGCATTTGCCTAAACTATTCATTTCTCAAGTTGCTCATCTGCATAATGAAGAAAATACCAACTGTTACCTGCTAGACCAGGTGTTCCGCCGGGGGTATTTGCAATGGCTGGAGACATTTTCAGTTGTCACAAATGGGGGCAGAGCAGAGGGGAGCGAAGGGTGTGCTCCTGGCATCTAGTCGGTAGAAGCCAGAGACGCTGCTAAACATCCAACAACACTCAGGACGGTCCACCACACCAGAGCATGATCCAGCCAGTGGGACCCAAATGTCACACGTGCTGAGGTAGAGAAACCCTGAGGTAGGTGGTGAGAACTAAATGAATGAGTAAATGAAACGCCATTGAAAAATGCTCGGCACATGGTAATTACTCAATCAATGCTAACCATCACTATTGCTAACAAACTCTGTTTATTTGGAATGTCCATGTAGAAGCAACCTGGTAGATTCTAGGACCAGTCAGCCTGTGTTGATTACTTGGAGACTTTCTAGCAAGAATCAAAACGTCCATCTACAGCAGCAGTTCTCAACCTGTGGGTCGCGACCCCTTTGGCAGTCAAACAACCCTTTCGCAGGGGTCGCCTAAGACCATCCTGCATATCAGATATTTCCATGACGATTCATAACAGTAGCAACATGACAGTTAGGAAGTAGCAACGAAAATAATTTTATGGTTGGGTCACAACATGAGGAACTGTATTTAAAGGGCCAGAAGGTTGAGAACCACTGATCTACAGCTTTCATCAAAATAATGGTTTGGAAGGTATAACATGAGGACTAACTCCAGAATTTTGGAAGGCAGCTATGCTCACCACTATACCATCAACGCCACACCTAACTCCAGAATTTTGGGAGTCACTTTCAAATCCCAAAGACAACCCTTAAAAGCTCCTTCTTGGTGCAATTGGGGAAGGGGGACAGACAGAGAAAAGTCTTCCATGATGAAGAACAGGAGTTGGGAAACTTTGTTGTTAAGGGCTAGATAGTAAATATTTAACTTTGTTGACCATATGGTCTCTGTTGTACCTGCTCAGTGCCACTGCTGTAGTCAGAAAGCAGCCACTGACAATATGTAATCAAATGGGCGTGGCTGTTCCAATAAAACTTTCTTTATAAAAAGAGGTGACAAGTCACATTTGGCTCTAGGGACATCGTTTACCAACCTCTAGCATAGAGGAAAAGATTAGGGACGTTGTAGCCCAAAAGCTGCAGATATTAAAAAAAAAAAAGTGAATTTCTGTGAGAATGATTCTCATTTGCATACTTTCCATGAAAATATCTGTAGGCTGTCTGGCACATAGTAGGTGCTTGCTAAACATTAGTTTTCTTCCTTCAAGGCACAAAGAGTTGCAATGACTGCATTCATAGGATTTCGATTTGAAAATGAAAATACACCTGCAGTATGGTTTTTACTTTCCCCGTGATGTCCTGCTGACTTCTGTCAGTTGTCATAAATGCTGCTCTTCCCCAGGCGTTTTTCTGAGTACACTCAACAGACTCCAAGCTTGCACTCTTGGCATTGATGCCCCAGACTTGTGTGTGTGTGTTTAATGGTAACTGTTCAGCACAGTTTCAAAGCAGCAGCAGAGTGGAAGGTGTTGCTCATCCTTCATTCAAAAACAATAACTCCCTCCCTTCCTTTCTCTTATTAATGACACGCTTTATCAAACAAATGCTTCACACCCTTCCGTTGGGGTTGGGCGCACAGAAAAAAAACTCAGCTGTCATGGGCACCTGTCTCTACGAAGTCTGTGTCATCAAGTTTCTAAAAGTGATAACTTCCAAGTCATTTTCAACAAATGTATTTTTACATTTAGCCTTTAGACATTGTGGGCAAAGCTTTTAAAAAAAAGAACACAAAAAACTTACAGGCGAGGATGGTCAAATGAGTGCCGGGGAGCATGGAGGTGGTGTTTCAGGGAAGGGAAGTCATTTGTAATGGAAAGAGGAAGCGTCTATCCCATGGCCTTCCATTACTCATTTCAATCTCACATGCCATTTCTCATTAAGTGGCATTCCTTTTAGTTGTTTGCCATGATTCCTGAGTAGAGATGTGCTGGAAAAATACAAAGTTGGGCTCCTATTGCGTTAAGTATAGAGGCCATCTATCTGCTCCCCGCAAACTCGTAAAGAATGAGGACTGGATGCCTGCTCTTTGCCACGTGTACAGTGAGGGAAACAGACTGGACGAAATCACCGGGAAAGCTCGCTCTGGGAAGCACACCTGGAAAATGTGCAGCTCTGTTTCTGCCTTCCTGGTGCAGCCACAGGGGACAGCTCTGAAACCTCTTGCCTGGTTGTCGCGCTAGGGTACCAGCCGAGCTGGTAGACTGATTTTTAAATATCTCTGTTGCCTGATGTTTAATATTCACATTTATTCAAATTCAGTGAAAGAGAGGAGAGTTTAGGGAAATGTGAGCTATGGTGACGCTGGGAAAGGGGATTGGTGCTAGCATCCTATTTTAGAGGAGGTCTGCGGATTCTGTTCTCCGAGTGGGCATGAAACTAGGCTGCAAGCACAAGCTGTTGCCAGGAAATACCAGTCGGTGGTGGGGGAGTGAGATAAGTCCATGGTCGGCAAACTGCAGCTCGCAAGCCACATGCAGCTCTTTGGCCCCTTGAATGTGGCTCTTCCACAAAATACCACAAAATACCACGTGCGGGCGCGCACGTACAGTGCGATTGAAACTTCGTGGCCCATGCGCAGAAGTCGGTATTTGGTGGAAGAACCACACTCAAGGGGCCAAAGAGCCGCATGTGGCTCTCGAGGCGCAGTTTGCCGAGCCGCAATTTGCCAACCACTGATGGAAAGATATGAAGCCAGTGAAGTGTGCCTTCCCAAGACCACTGTGGGCAGTCGGAAATGAATCCCAGTGGCTGGCTTCGGGAAACAGTGCAGAACATACCAGCTGATGGGGAGGAAGAGTGGTCCTTAGCTAATACCCTCCATCAGTGGCTGCTTGAAGGCTGCTGGCAGTGGACGGGCAAAAAGCCCCCAGGCCAAGTCATAGGGGTTTGCAGCTGGAAGCTCTCAGGCCAGAGGACATAGGCCTGGCACTGACAGCCCCAGACAGGAGCGCTTCCCTTTCAGGGACTACAATCTGGTCGCTTCCTAAGAAGGGCTCTCATGGGTGTCAGAGGGCACAGGGGTCCCATTTGCCCAGTTCACAGCGATTTTCAATCTCATGGCACAAGAACTAATTAGTCTGCGGCACTCCAAAAAATAAATTTTTTTGTCGATGTGACAAAAAAAAAGAGGTATAATTTTTATTCATTCACACCAGATGGCTATTCTGTTGGCTGTTGTCATTTTTTTTACCTGACAATCTAAGAGAAAGGAAGTCAGTGCCCCTGACTAGCCAGGTACTGCATGTGTTAAAAATTCCCGAGGCACAATGGTTGAAAATCACTGTTCTTAAGCTCCAACGACGTAGGACTAATTGCGGCGCTGAACAGAGTTTTCATTGAACAGTGTTTTCTATCCTCACCTTGGTCATTCCTGACTTGAGGGCCACAGTCCACCTACAAGCGTTCATTTGCAACTGACCATGAATGGGACTCAATTTGAGCAATGGCAGGCAAAGTTGCCTGGGAAAAAAAGCACACGAGATCTAGTGAGTCAGACTAAAATATGTACATTTGCTTATCCAGATGCGCCACACTTTTCCATTATTTCAACTCACTGTGGAATTACTGTCTTTCTAAAACAACGGCTTTCCAGTTTTAAGCTTCCATAGGTACAGTTTCTGCAGTAAAATTGAATTTTAAAAACCTTGAGTTGGGGATGACTCCATTATCTGAAAGGTCAACTAGATTTCTATATACAAACCTGACAGATGTTGCCTTCTCACCTTCCTACCTGGGAAACAGAATGCTCCTTTTATGACTGCCAGGATAAGGATGGTGGAGACGGCATCCTGCCAGGTAATGGAAACACTGCTTGCTTTAATTTTCTCACCAAGAACAAAGCCTTCTTGTTGTTTAATAGAACCTTTCAAAGCCGGCCTCATGGGCATAGTTCACATTTTTTTTGGAGACCACAAACAAGAGGAATTCTTTAAGGCCATTTCATGAAAAACAGAAGGAAAAAATACTTTATTCTGCAAAAATTAAAGCAATCCTTTGTTTGAGTAGCCAGAGCCTGACTCCAGGTTAGCACTGGCGCGTGTTCTCTGGGCATCTGTTGGCACTGTTTCCCCAGGCAGCCGTTCTCTCATTAAGATGAGCTCGAAGCCATGTCAGAGATATGAAAAAAATCACCTTTCTTTAGGATCTCATCCCTGTGGCCTCAGGATCTATATATATAAAAGGCTAATATGCTAAGTTTCCCTCTGACCATTCGACCGGTCGCTATGACGTGCACTGACCACCAGGGGGCAGATGCTCAACACAGGAGCTGCCGTGATGCGCACTGCCCATTTACAAAGAAACAGCACCACAGTCCTGGCACCAACAAAGCAAGACTCGGCTTCCCCCAAGGGAGACAAGGGCCTCGCCACCACCCCAGAGCAACAGTCGAGACCCCAGGTGGCCCACAGCCCAGCCTGAAAATGGTTGCTATGGCCACCAGGTAATGATATCATGTAGCAACACCTGACTTCCTCTCCCTAGCAACTAGCTTCCTTGGAGTTTCTTCAGCTCAGGAACATGACTTGCTTTATATCCAGGTGCAAACATTTTACACTTTAACCAAATGTCTGTGAAGCATTTTCCCATGTCTCATCTCATTTGATCCTCACAGAAGTCCTGGAGTAGGTATATAGGAGACTCAGTGGAATCCTATTATCTTTTCATCAGCCGGAAAATGGAGATTTAGAAAGTTTAAAAATTTGACCCGACTAAAAAGTAAGAAATGGTGGACCTTGAAAATGACTTCAGGTTTTCTCACTGTGCAGAATATAGTCAAACACTGCTGCAGTTAAATATTTTACCCTTTGTTCTCCCTGCGTGATCTACAATAATAATCTGCTTTGAGTTGATATTTACTGCTGTGTTACAATTACCTGAAAGAGAAGTTGGGGAGCTTCACTGAGCTAGAAAAAGTTTCACTAAATCAGAAAGCAGGTCTAATTAAGCAAGTTTATTCTATATCTATAAAAGGCTAAGTTGACTCGCACATGCCCGATACATATAAAGCTCTCACTGGCGCCAAACACACGCCTGTGTTTCAATCTGTCATTGTCGATCGTGAATTTGGTTGACACTTCTATTATAGAGAAAGGGCGAATAGCAATATTAAATATTTCTTCTAATTCATTTCCTTTCAATGAGCACGAATCTGTGCACTAGGCCACTAGTTTCCAGATAACATGCTAAACGAAGAAACGTTTTGCACCAAAAAGAAACAAGCCAACACTCTACCCTTGCAAACCCTGTTTATCACACTGGGAACCACCACACCTTTTCATTCAGTGCTTATTATGATCCTGGCAGCGAACTAAACTGTCGATGCAGCCCCTGCTTCTCAGGGTCAAGTTTTACTTCTTTCTCTGCTTAAAGTGTAGGTGGCTAAAGCTACTGGTTTTCAGAGCTCTTTGCAATAGTCTTAGTAGCTCAGGAATGACGGTGAGAGGACATAAGGATGGTCTGATTTCTCCATGAATGAGGAGGCTGTTACTGGGGTCCCAGTGACAATACCCAAAGCAATCCTATGGAATTGTTGAGTGCCAACAATGTGTAAAGTGCCACTCGAGGGCCTATATGTAAATTTTACCTCAATTTACAAAAATCTATATGGGCACTTAATCAACTGATTTATGGTTGGAATTGATTGTTTAATGGAGTGGAGTCTGTTCAACTTGGGCTAATCAAACATTGATTTAAGGACTCTTGAGAGTGATTATTCTTGGCTTTATAAAATTCCTTGGATTTATGAGTAGAATAATAAGATTCATAACTTGAACTTAAAAGCTTAAGGAAAACTACATGGTGATTTGCTGATATAGATACAGTCCTTGGGAAGCAATTCTCATGGTCTCTAAGTGCACGTCTACCCTCTCCTGGTTGGCTGGACTCCTTGGGAAGCAGGATGGTAGCTTTCTTTTCCTAGTATCTCCTGCATTTAGCACACAGCACACGACTATGGATGAGGTATAAGATATTTCTATCACCCCCGAAAGTACACTTGAGCCCCTCTTCCAGTAAATTCTCACTCAATCTAAATAAAAATCATTATTCAGATTTTTATCACCAAATTCCTGTAACATTTTAAATTGCAGTTATAAATGTAACATATTCAATTTAGTTTATAAGCACTTTAAATGCCTAATGGGGTAAAAATAAAATCCTAACAAGGTAAACCTTCCCAAATCCTTAAGTAGCTCTTAGAAATCTAATAAATTAAACTTACAAATGTAGTGAAACTCAAGCTCTCTTGAACATTACAATTTTGGTTTGAAACAAACTGTTTTATGCTTACAACTTAAAATCGCAAGTCTAAAATAAATGACATGTTTCAGATTGGAATCTCAAAGCTAACCTGTCAAATTTCTATAATATGTCATATTCTCTTAAATGCTACAAACCCTTAAAATACAAACATATGTTTTAGTCCTAAATTGTTGCACAGAATATTAATTCTATGAATATTATTTAAGGCTCCATCTTTATACAAAATGCTCAAACCTCTTGGAGAGGGAGAACAAAAGAGCTTTATTTCCTAAAGGAAGCACACTGGTCACCTCAAAGAAATTGAGGTTACCAGGTCCAGGATTAATGGCCAAAGATTTGAGAGTAATTCACAAGGTTCTACTGGTACCACAGTAGCATTCTCATCGGGCCCCTGTTATGGTGGGTTGGACAGCATTTGCACTTCCCCAGCACATGGGATTGTTTCTTGCCATGAGAATTCCCCTGGGAGTCTAACTTGTTAATCATCTCTTTCAACTCTATCACCTGGTTTGAGTAGCCGACATTCAGTAACCACTCCAGTTGTTTTACTACTTGAGTGGATTCAAAGCATTTATTCACTGGTCGATTCGTGTGTCTTGCTTCAAGTCCCATTCCTCTGGTCATCTGAATGACATCCACCTCAAAAGGCTATTGGGTTAATTAAATCAGGAAGTGACGGGACGTTGGTCATTATTGTTTTTGTGTACATTTGCATAAGTCATACTACTCTTCCTATCAATACACTACAGGCTATACCTTGTTGTGGACCTGAAGTCACTAGAAATAGTCATCATCTCCTGACACCTGCAAGGGTAGACAAAGAAGCATCTACCCAACCTATGGCTTCCTTGAACTTGATCACAGCCCGATACAGAGCTTGCCTGGTTAGAGGATTAAGCTACTATGACAGTTTTCATCACCTCATATATATGAACTTGCTATATCTAGTGAAAATACTTTTAAAAACCATCATTAAAACCTCTATCATAAATTCCTAGGTTGGGAAGTTACCTCACTTGGTTGTAAAAATCTTTATTTGTGCTGCTCCTCACTGAAAGCCCTTCGCATTCATTCAGTGGTAGCCTCAGGCTTTTTAAATAGCTGAATTTAACATTTCATCTTTCTGTTTCAAACAAAAGTAACCAGTGCTACAATTATGCTCTTGTTAACGAACATTTTATAGGCATGACTCAATTATTTTGCTGGGGAATTTCAAAATTGGAACAAAGATCTTCAGTTTTCACTACAGCATTTAGCAATTAAGAATAGAAGCTAATCGAATGAAAGTAAAAGATGATGCGTCCCATTTCTCTCAGAATCGGTGACAAAGGTCATTTCAGCTTGCTTCTCATAAAAAAGCAATTTTATATTCATTTATTGAGAAAGAGAATTTAAACTAGATATTGAGAACCAGAAACTAAAGAAGTTGGTTCAATAACAAAATGATGCCTGGTTGGGGTTGTGCTTGTCTCTGAACAGCATGCATAGGAGCAAAAATGGGACCCAATCTCCTACCTGACAATCACCTTCTCACCTGGCATCATTCCTCTCACACCTCTGACTCTCTTGCCTGGAACCAGCCAACTACCAATATCTCATGTGACAGCTGAGTTAGTACTACAATGGCCATTTCTTAAATTTGTCACAACCTATTCTTACTATTCTGGATATTGTGCCAGAAACATCACCCCTGCTGCTCTAGTCAAGCATCTCCAAATATTTCAAGGCAAGGAAGTTGTGTGTGGACTAGTGTAGGGGAGATGTGATAAAGAATTCCTGTAATATGTGAAGAAACCACATTAAAATACATCACTAAAACCATGTCTTCTCTCTTCATCCCTACTGCTCATCCACTAGGCCCCCAATTAAGGCCCATTGTTTCATATCCATAGCCTTGGAAATCTGCATTACTAAATGCAAATATGTCAGAGGGACTGCCTTCAGAGGCACATACATGTGATCATACTCCAGTCTGAGTCACCTGGTAGAATTCTGAATATGACACAATGGTCATTCCATCCAAATGGACAGATTAGCAGATAGTAAAAGGTTGGATCATGTTTTTGAAAAGAGTTTCAAAGCTGAAATTTGGAAATGTCATTCTGAAAGTATGACTAAACTAACTAAGAAGGTAACAGGACCCAACATCCTTTATAAATCAAGTTTTCAAAGACAAGAGCATTGAATCTAAGGAGAGACATTGAAATATGTGCTGCAGACTATTTTAATAGACAGTAAATTTCATCTCCACTGAGCAAAGCTAAATTTGCTGCATGAGTTGTCAATTTTAGCAGATTTGGAGTAAACTGGATACGTAACCCTTATACACAGGCAGGAGTCAAAACATGTACTTTCTCCAGAGACAATGAATTTCTGTGCAGTTGAGAGTTCCTTTTCTCCTTTGTCATGGGAATCCTAAGACTTGAACTTGGGAGATCAGCCTTTACCACAGTGCCTCATCATAATCTAGTTTCCAAATGCCATTGTATTTGCACTGTTACATTATCATCGTCCCAGAGCTGTTTACAGGAACAGCCATGGATGACTGTGGGTTACCTCATGTGGTTTAATGAGGCCCAGAGTCTGACTCAAGTTATACATTGAGAGCTTTCTCAAGAGGGCTCAGCTGGGGTAGGAACCTAACCCTTATCTGCTAGTGAAACGGATTATAACTTTGGACATTCAAGTTGGCCCCTAGCAGGACACACAACATCCAAGATCAGACACCTGTCCACACCACACAAAAATCATGTGTGATATTCAGGTGCTGGTCTGAATCCAATGGCTCTAGATGAAGCAATTGCCAAGGTTTCCATAGAGAGTGCTTTGACATAAAACTGCACAACGAAATTAATTTAAACTTGAAAGTTCATCTTCCCAGCAATTTCCCCCCTTATTCCAAAGTTTACAGTGGAATGTCTTTAGGGCTTGGTGAATGACTGAAAAGTTTTCTAGAGACCCTCTCTGATTTCCCAAATCAATTTTCACCATTTCTTACAAGGTACCATAACATATCACCCTCTTCCCTTTACCTACAAGAAATTTGTCACTCCACATGCCACCTAACACTGAAAAAACTCAGAGAAAGCCAGTAAGAGAGCAATCTTTCTATTAAAATAAAAAATAGTTTCAAAACTTAGTGTGAAAAATAATAGCAAAAGGAATTTTTTTTAAAGTTATTACAAACAAGGCAAAATAAGCAAAGGGGCTAATGCCAGGACTTTGATGGGATGCTGGCTTAGAGGACGGCCTTCTAGGTTGAGCGCGGGCAAGGATGGTGAGGTCAGCTGAGCCTGGATCTTCTCCAAACTGCTATGACAATTAGTCGCCCTTCTGTAGCTTTTCCTTATTTTCTCACTGTGGATTCAGTCACTGGTCACCGCTAATTCCCAAAATGAACATTGATTGTGTGCCCAGGTGTTGTATTCCCTATGACAGAACTCGATTCTCAGAAGGTGTGAAGAATTTGGCACACATCAGGTCCTCTGATTTTTATTTTTTTTTATAAATATTGCCATAGTATTTCTTTTCCCATAATTTTTTTTAAATATATTTTATTGACTTTTTACAGAGAGGAAGGGAGAGAGATAGAGAGTTAGAAACATCGATGAGAGAGAAACATCGGTCAGCTGCCTCCTGCACATCTCCTACCTGGGATGTGCCCACAACCCAGGTATATGCCCTTGACCGGAATCGAACCTGGGACCCTTCAGTCTGCAGGCCGACGCTCTATCCACTGAGCCAAACCGGTTTTGGCCAGGTCCTCTGATTTTTAAAGAAAAGGATGAGATGATGAAGACAAAAAGTCCCCATTTGACCTAGAAATGTTAAGCTGACCCAAATTTTGATCATTTCCCATAGGTTTGTCCTGCATCTCCTACATAACTGACTTCAAACTCATCCCAATAGAATTTTCTACTGTATTTCTCTCCTGAAGAAAACAAAACCCAGTGACTAAAAACCCACTAGGTTTTAGAATTCCAACTGCCGATTTACACGCAAGCATTTCTGGGGAGTCTAGCTGATACCGCTCTTTCAATGCCTCTACCTCCTGAGTCCTAAGCTGCCTTGGCGTTCATACCCTTCATATCTAGTTTTTAAAAAAGTTGGTACTTACTCTCCAAAACACCATGTCATTTGCTTACCCTGATTTTAAAAACAAGTTATGAAAACAATGGGGAGGGGGGGACCTTCAAACTCCTTTCATTCTAAAGAAAAGCAGAGTGGAGCTCAGGAAGGAGGTGTGGACTTATACGGATGTGGCATTTCCTCAGGATTCGGTGGGAACTCATTGATTTCGTTTCCAACAATTGAGAGTTGCCTCTGAGCTCTGCGTTTTTCAGCTCCAGCTGGCATGGGGACTATTTTCCAGAGGAGTGCTCAGACTCAAACACAAGGACACCAGCAGGAAGAGGAAAAGGAAGAAATACAGTCTAGGAACATAGGATGTGAACTATGAAATTCTTTTCCACTGAGCTGATTTAAAAGACCATCATGCCGGTGCCTAACAAATTCCACTACTGTTTTGGATTTTACTAGTGTTGTGACATTTTTCCCTTTTGCACCAAGATATCCCTTGAAGGTAGCCTTAGATTGTGTACTATCTCCCCCGGCTCCCATCTTCATATTATTACTCATTTGATTACTACAGTAAACCCTCAATTTTACGGACTTCTGATTGAACTGACAAAATTTCTGGAATGTATGTCACGTGTGGACATTAACACCCTGTTAATTTTAAAATGCTTTTAACCAAGATTTGCTTATAATTAAATTCACAGGTTGGTTTTTTGTTATTAATCCACTGTTATTTTAGGCAATTTTAGTGAATAGAACATATGTGGGGAAACCACTGTAGTAATTTCACTGACATCAATAAATATTGCATATCTACAATTGTAGTCTACATATTTAAATCAGGGAGCAATCAGCACATGATCACACTGCATTGCACGCAATAATTGATTCCGTGGTTGCCTGGCCTCACTTTCTGCAGCAGTTTTAACCCCTACTAGCTGATGTCCGCAGTGCACTGAGCCACACGCCAACCTGTGCGTTTGTTTACTAGCGGTGACTGGTGAATGCATGCATCTACTAGCCCAGTGATGGCGGACCTATGACACGCGTGTCAGAGGTGACACGTGAACTCATTTTTTTGGTTGATTTTTCTTTGTTAAATGGCATTTCAATATATAAAATAAATATCAAAATACAAGTCTTTGTTTTACTGTTGCAAATATCAAAAAATTTCTATACATGACACGGCACCAGAGTTAAGTTAGGGTTTTTCAAAATGCCGACACGCCGAGCTCAAAAGGTTCGCCATCACTGTACCTAGACCTATTCAGTATAAACTTAAAATCACAGTAATACATATAGAAAACTTTTTTTTGAAATTAAACTTTTTATACACACTTAATGTTAATTACACAAACGTGTCTACTTAAGTAAAAACAGGTAAACTAACTCATTTGTCAATTTTTAACATATGCATTTGGAAAACCTACTTTATTATATAATGGGCTTTTGGCTTTAACGGACACTCCCTCCCCCAAATTAGTTCGTTATATGGAGGTTTTGCTATAGGTGACAATTGGATGCTTACTTTTTTGAAAATTAGACTTTGAGAATATTAATAAGTATGATTAAGAAAACATGTAAAAATAGGCACTGCCAGTACCATATTATTTCTACTCATAATTAATTTTCTTTCATTATTATCTAGAATAAATTTCCCAAATACCAAATTTCTCACCCACAAAAATTTCTTTCTATTCCAAAGGATGTATACAGAAACAACAATAGTGAAAGGAATGAGTATTCTTTACTCCTTGTCTAGAATAACTTCAAATAGCTTATATGTGTCTATCTGTAAGTTCGCTACAATCAAATCAGTAATAGCTTCATTTTAAAAGCCTATATCTCAACTAAATCTCTAATCTCTTGAAATAAAAATGAAATCTGCTTGTAAATTTCTTGAATGACACATCTAGCTATCATTTGAAATTATTGAACATTATAGAATGTACTTTTACGTTAGGATGAGCAGCATTTTGTAAATTCAAGCCACACTAATATTGCATTAGGAGCAAGACAACTGTTCTGAAATGACTACAGGCCATAATGGAAACCAGACACCAGTGCTTTAAGAAGTAACAAAACTAGGTAAAATTGAATGAAATAATCATCCAAACCATAAAGCATTTGTAATATTTCCCCATAAAACACGGGTAATTGTTTTTTTTCTACTGAAGAGAAATAATTCTTTCTTATTGTCCTAAACATCAAATGCCATCACATCATAAAAATAAAATATAGCACCAGGATCACTCCATTTTGTTCATCCATTTATTCCTATAATACATATTCACTTTCTTCACAATAATGAAAGCATTATGCTTGTTCACTATTATTTACAATGTTGTTTAATCAACAAGGCTCTAATTATTCCCTGGAGAGATTATTGCCAAAAGCGAATCCATCTAAGCAGAGGGTCAGAAAGATCTGGGTTCTGGCTCTAGGCTGTTTGGCTCAGTGGACAGAGCGTTGGCCTGCAGACTGAAGGGTCCTGGGTTCGATTCTGGTCAAGGGAACATGCCCGGTTGCGGGCTCAATCCCCAGTAGGGGGCGTGCAGGAGGCAGCCAATCAATGATTCTCTCTCATCATCGATATTTCTATCTCTCTCTCCCTCCCCTTCCTCTCTGAAATCAATAAAAATATACTTTAAAAAAAGATCTGGGTTCTGCAACTTGCCCTGCTGTCACTGCTGCCTACACACTCTTACTTAATCCCAACACACTGCAACTGTGGTCAATTTCACAGAAATATATCTGACAACCAACATGCATTTAATATATGCCTGGAGTGTTCTGAATTGTGTTCCCCCAAAAGATATGCCCAAGGCATATCCCCTGGTATCTGTGACTATGACCTTAGTAGAGGCCCGGTGCATGGGTTCATGCACTGGTGGGGTCCCTTGGCCTGGCCTGCACCCTCTCCAATCCGGGACTCCTTGGGGGATGTCAGACTGCCAGTTTCGGCCCAGTCCCTGTAGGCCAGGCCGAGGGACTCTGCCAGTGCACGAATCCGTGCACCGGGCTGGTTTCGGACCAATCCCCACAGGCCAGGCTGAGGGACCCCCCTTGCCTCTGAGATTCATCAGTCTGTTCCATGTTTCCATGCCTGTGCATTGAGCATCTGCCCCCTGGTTGTCAGTGTGCATCATAGCTACCGGTTGAATGGTCACTTAGGCTTTTATATATATATAGATTTGGAAACAGGGTCTTGGCAAATGTAATCAAGTTAAAATGAGTTCATACTGGAGTAGGGTGGTCCTTAATCCAGTGACTGGTGTCCTTGTCAAAAGGATATTTAGACACAGACACAGAGACACACAAGGTGAAGGCCATTTGATGAAAGAAGTCGAGATTAGACTGCTGCAGCCACAAGAACATTAGGAGGTGGGAAGAGGCAGGAAGGGCCCTCCCCTAGGGCCCTCGGAGGGAGCTGGCACAGCCACGCCAACTCCTTGCTTTTAGACTTCTGGCCTCCAGCCTGCCTGTTTTTTTACGCCATCCAAGTTTGTGGTAATTTGTTACAGCAGCCAATACAATGCCTTTTAAATAGTGCTTTTTCTTGGCTGTTCTTCGTAAGGTTGATTAAAATCTACAGTATTAGGAACGCTAAGTAAAATAAAGCTGGATCAGGGAATGCTGTGATGGGAGTGGGGGCAGGACAAAGCAATTAGTTGATGGGGGAAGAGCGTGTCTGAGGTTCTAGCTCAGCTGTGGGCAAACTACGGCCCGCGGGCCAGATCCGGCCCGTTTGAAATGAATAAAACTAAAAAAAAAAAAAGACCGTACCCTTTTATGTAATGATGTTTACTTTGAATTTATATTAGTTCACACAAACACTCCATCCATGCTTTTGTTCTGGCCCTCTGGTCCAGTTTAAGAACCCATTGTGGCCCTCGAGTCAAAAAGTTTGCCCACCCCTGTTCTAGCTCCTTCCAATTTCATCCATCTTATATATTTAGCTCCTGCAAAAAAAATCCAATTTGAAGAAGATTCCAGTTGTAAAAACATAAAGGTTGAGGGTATAAAAATCGTGGCCTAGCAGTTTTCCTATGGTGCACACTACACAGAGCTACTCACCTCAACATGTTGACAGGTTTGAATGAGTTTGGCCAAAAGGGTCTCCAGTTCCGTGTTCCTCTTAATAAGGCTGGTGAGGTTACTCTCTAAGTTTTGCTGTTCAAAAAAGAGAGGAAGAATATTATTCTGCATACTTTCAATATTTTACTGTACAACACTCTTACTAGGGAAAACTGATACTTTTTTCAGAAACCTCAGTGAGATCTATGCAGTTTCAAGTATTTATAGATTCAAACTGGATTGTGAAAAGGTGTGTTTAAAAGAACCCTTAAAAGATGGTCAAATTTCATTCTTTTGGTTCCTGTGTCTTGCATTAACTGAGGCATCATTAACTGAATGATTAGGTTACTTCTAGGTCAGTGGTTCTCAACCTTCCTAAGGCCGTGACCCTTTTATACAGTTCTTCATGTTGTGGTGACCCCCAACCATAAAATTATTTTCGTTGCTACTTCATAACTGTCATGTTGCTACTGTTATGAATCGTCATGTAAATATCTGATCTGCAGGATGTATTTAGGCGACCCCTGTGAAAGGGTCGTTCGACCCCCCCCCCCCAAAGGGGTCGCGACCCACAGGTTGAGAACCGCTGTTCTAGGTTGTGAACTAGGGAGAAAGGAGAGCATTGAATTTCTATTCCTTTATCTGAATCAGAAATGGCAATAATATAAAGAGTATATCCCCACATCAAATCAACTACTATTGGATTGAACCCACAACCTTTTTGGTGTATGGAACGATGCTCCAACCAACTGAGCCATTCCAGCCAGACAAGGTATGCTTATTAATCTGGTGTTCATCCTATGAACACTATTTAAAAATTTTAATGACCACATCTTTCATTTCCAGTAGGTTCTTTATCACATCTTCTTGTTGAATTACCTTCTGTTCATGTTCCCAGGAAGCAAGTCCCTCCATAAGTTCAAGAGAACTAAACATACTTATTCTTAAGCTCTTTTGAGAAGAGGCAATTCCTATTTGCCTGTGTTTGCATACATTTGCCATGAATCTGATTTTATCTTGTGTCTTGCAATTTTTGTCTGACCGCTCATCTGATGGGAATTTTGTTCCCTGTGTTATGGTTTGGGGATTGACACAGCCCAACCACGTGAGATGCCCGCTCTGTTGTTAGGGCTTGAGGTTGTTTTCCCAGAGGGGGCACTCCCACAAGACACAGATGTGCCATAGAGTCACAGATGCCGGTTTGACTCAGGGTCTCACCTTCCTCCCATGAGAATTCTGTCTGGCTCTACCAGAGAGGGTGGGAGGTAGCCTTTGAGCCTATAGTGGCCTCCAGGAGGACAGGGTGGCACCTGCCATGTGCAGGATACACTGCCCCATGTTCCCCTCAGGTCCTTGCTGCCCCAGCTCATCTCTACTTCTTTTGAGGAGCCCAGCTCCAGGCTCCCTTCACCACTTTGCATTTCCTTTCCCTCCTGATTTTTGGAGACTTTCCACTTATGTTTAAGCGTGGTTATTCTTCTTTAAAATCCATTTAAAGTATTTTATCTATAATTCTCATGTGTTCAGAATCCAGCGGCAGGTTTTGTGTATATTTTACCTGGACAGGAAGACCAATACAAAATCTTCAATTTTGGCTTTGAAACACTCAAAGTGTCTCAAATATAAATATTTTAAGGGAGGAAAAAATGAAAGTTTCTCAGTTAAAGGATGAGATACAACAAAAAACTGGAGAATGAATTGAAGACACAGTGATTTAGGTGCAACTTAATGATTTCATATTTGCATTAAAAAAAACTGGCTTTCAAAGCTCTTACTAATAACAACAACAAAATCCAAAGTTTTCCCTCTGTTTGGATTAAATGAATTGCAACCCCTAGTCACTTTATGGTCAGAGACTAGAGCATAACTTTGAGGCAATCCATTATTCAATGTCCTTTATTTAAATATGACTACTTTATGGTATATTTGTCAACTCCTTTCGGTATGTCAATCTTAAGGAATCATTTTACTTTTCTTTTTGGCTGACCCTTCAGAGGAGGAAATTTCTAGGGAAACACATCATCTAACTGTTTACAGTTCAATTGTCACAGGTATGACTTTTCTAAAGCTAGGCAGCAAGAGAGCCAAATAACTATAGACTAACACATTTCGGTTTTACAAACATCTGCTTGCTTCCCCCTCCCTTGATTAAGTATACATCATGTATAAAATCTGTTTTTAATCAACTAATATATAGACGAAAGCCTGTGGTTTAAACATATTGACCTATCTAGATCCTTGGGGGTTATTCAAATTCAAATAGTACAAGTGTTACTGAAGTCCGCAAAGAGTTACCGAGTCAGTTAGAAGTATAATAAAGGGAAATGAAGCTGGGAGGGAGACTGTTTCCAAGAAATACCAAAGGGACTGACAACACTTTTGAAGAGAGCCTGGGTAATGGGAAGGTAACAAAATCCAGTCCTCAATGAACCATGCATCCATAAGCTTCCACTATAGGGACTTCTGTGGAGTTTTCTAGAATTTAGCTGTATCACTAACATCCTGTGTGGTGGTCAGCAGGTCCTATAACCTCTTGATTGTGATTGTGCTTTGGCAAAAGAGAGATAATACATTTTGGCATAAGAGCCTTCGGACTAAGTGGATATAAGTATTTCCCTATGGATATCTAAGGAGTTCTACAGAGTACCCCCACCAATAGTTTGAGTTTCCTGTTCTCATCTTGAGAACATCACTATATTTACATCTCCTTATGGAGCTGAGCTTTGTAAAAATCCAAGGAGTCAGGCATGAGTGACCACCATGTGGAGTGAGGAGACTGGAGTTACCATCCCAGCTGAATTATCCTGGACAAATGACCCTTGGGCTGAGTTTTCCCATCCATAATGTATGAATAATGATAAACCTACCTATCTGTGCTATTGTTAAGATCAGAGAAAAGAAATACATACACACCAGGGGACTATACAAATGTTTGTTGAAATCATGGGTTTTAACATGGATAAAACATTCAGTTTGGTGTCAGTAGCAGACGCTATAGGGCCCAACCTGATGCCCTAGGCCAGTGATGGCGAACCTTTTGAGCTCGGCGTGTCAGCATTTTGAAAAACCCTAACTTAACTCTGGTGCCGTGCCACATAGAGACATTTTTTGATCTTTGCAACCATAGTAAAACAAAGACTTATATTTTGGATATTTATTTTATATATTGAAATGCCATTTAACAAAGAAAAATCAACCCAAAAAATGAGTTCGCGTGTCACCTCTGACACGTGTGTCATAGGTTCGCCATCACTGCCCTAGGCAGTCACTGATCTCAAGCTGGCTGGTGGCTCTTGGCAGCAAACAACTGTTCCTTTCAGCTCTAGGCCTTTATCTGGCCCCAGGCAGGGCAGGCGGGGATGCTGGAGAGAGAACAAGGGGAGGCTGATGCCCCTAGGACCAGCCCTCAACCAGCAACTACTGGCAGTTGGTGGGTGAACATCTGAGGTTCCTCACCTGCCAGAAGGGACTCCTTTGAGTCCTGTTCTGTCAAGTCTTCCAGAGAGTTCCACTGGGAGGAGCCCAGGTGCCCACAGCAACAACCTGTTCATGACCATGCCTTCTTCCCTCCCCTTCTCCCTGATAGATGCTGCCCAGGTCACCTCCCAATTTGAATTCTGAGTCAGGGTCTCCTTCTCAGAGAACTCAACTAAAACCTTGTCGACAGACAACCCAATCCATTATTATAAAGCAGTGGTTCTCAACCTGTGGGTCGCGATCCCTTTGGGGGTCGAATGACCCTTTCATAGGGGTCGCCTAAGACCACCAGAAAACACATATATAATTACATATCGTTTTTGTGATGAATCACTATGCTTTCATTATGTTCAATTTATAACTATGAAATTGGGGTCACCACAACATGAGGAACTGTATGAAAGGGTCGCGGCATTAGGAAGGTTGAGAACCACTGTTTTAAAGTATTACTTCTTATGAGAAGTAATAGCCAAATTAATAGAAGATTCTATTGCTTTTGAAAGTCATTTGCAAATACAACAGATTGTTTTCTCTCCCCACTTCCCTCTTTCTACCTTTTTCTATAGACTCTAAACAGAATGGTCACTAAAACTATGATGTGAGCTATAAATGCAAGTCACATTTTCAATTTTCTAATAGTCATGTTAAAAATGTAAAAAGGAACAGGTAAAATTAATTTTAATAATATATTTTACCCAACTCAGTATCCAAAATATTATTTCAACGTGTCATCAATATTTAAAAACTGATGAGCTTTTTACATTCCTTTTTCTTTCTTTCTTTTTACCAAGTCTTGTGTGTTTTCCTCATATAACACACGTCAGTTCCATCAGCCACATCTCAAACACTCAACTGTTGCCTGCAGCTAATGGCTACATCCCTGAACAACATAGCATTAGAGTGTAGAACGGGCTCAGCAAATTTTCTCTGTAAAGGGCCAGGTAGTAAACATTTCAGGCTTTGTTGGCCATTTGCTCACTATCACAACTACTGGACCTACTGTTTTAGTAAGAAAGCAGCCAGAGACAATATGTAAATGATGGGCAGGGCTGCCTTCCGATACAACTTTATTTACAAAAACAGGTGGTGAGTGAGATTTGGTTCCTAGGCTAAGCTCCTTCCTGGGCACATGCTCTTCCTCTGGAATTCATCTGCACAGCAGAGAATAATCCTACTACCAAGGAGAGGGCATAACAAAAGCATAGTATGTATTCAGTACCTGCTGTATCCTATCACCGCTTAGTCCAGTGGTTCTCAACCTTCTGGCCCTTTAAATACAGTTCCCCATGTTGTGACCCAACCATCAAATTATTTTCGTTGCTACTTCATCACTGTCATGTTGCTGCTGTTATGAACTGTCATGTAAATATCTGATCTGCAGGATGGTCTTTGGGGACCCCTGTGAAAGGGTCGTTCGACTGCCAAAGGGGTCGCGACCCACAGGTTGAGAACCGCTGGCTTAGTCCCTTCCCATTATAAATCCTCAAATATTCATTGTTGGAACAGCTAGCACGGGGAGCTGAATCTTCATTGGACAACCCTCCTGAAATCTAATGTAGTAAATCAACTAACTACAGGCAGTCCTTGGGTTACGTCGTACGTCGTTTCGTGGATACGTCGCCATCTCCCATTCATAGTATTTATAAAAAAAAAGTTCCATCATTTCGACGTATGTACATACGTGCTTTATGCTTTCTATTATTTATTTACCACAAGTAAAGGTCAGGAATTGTTATCTTTCTTTTCAATTTTGCTTACTGTTTCCCTTCATTACTGCTGTGTCTGTGCTCCATGTGAGTGACGTAGGTGCTTATGTAGGTGGGTTCCGACTTATGTGAAAATCGCATTACGTCACGCGGTAGGAACGGATCTCCGACGTAACCCGAGTATACACTGTAGTTAGTTCATCTAACAAGTATTATAGATTGTTACAGTAGTGCCTTCTACCCCTGAGGGCGTTTCTCATTGGTAGCACTGAGTCTGAACCCACGAAGAGGGGCTTGATAGTTTAGAAGCATTCTAAATACTATGTAACTCCATCAGACCACAAGATTTCTGGGAAGGCCAATATTATACTGTTGAACAGATTTTTATAAACAGGGGTTTATATAAATAGTCAAGCAATGGTCATTGATTGAAACTCTACCTACAACCAAAGTCACATTGCTTCTGGCCTTAATTTACTACTTCGGTGTTTTCCCCCCACAGTAGTCTTACTCTGCGAAGGAAAAGGAAAGGATGTGCTAAGGCTATTTGTTGAGCTGGATAAGGCTTGTGTAAGTGTGTAGCTATTTGATGGAATTCAACATGCCCTTCCCACCACCATCATTAAAGAAGAGGAATATAAGTAATTCAAGATCATCCTTCTAAACACAAAGATGCAGATTTGATTTCTTACTATTGAGCAAAAGTCTGGGTAAAAGTCGAAGTTGTGAAAGACAAAGTTGTAAAACACGTGTTTCTGAAGAATGAGGCGCTCCAGTCTACTTTATGCAGAAAGGATGATTCATTTGTCCTACAATGTTTGTTCTTAATGCCTACACCTCTAATGCATTTTCATACTCAACCTCCTTTAGGTTGGTCTGAGTTGATAATTTAACAATCCGTGGAGGACCAGTCTCAATACGAGCCTTTAGGCATGGATGTGGACACCAGCTGAGAATGGTAAATCGAACTTAACAGATGAGCTTTGTACTTCTACATACACTGATACCCAATCAAACAGTAAGGTAAGCAGACGAAAATACCCCTAATTTTAGCCTTTGGGGACCTGTACCTAAGAGTCGGGTTGCAGGGAATTAATGACTTGTCACTGAGCACCACTATTAAAATGTATGCCTGAAACAGGAGATTTCAGTAATTCCTTTCGGGTTTGTCCAGGCCTGAAAGAATGTTTGCCCTTATTCCGAAGTCAATGCTTCAGAATGTCTTTAAAGTATAATATTAAGCCTGGATACCTTTCAAGGCAAACACAGATCTGGCTTGTTTCATTCCATCATATTCACAGCGACATTCAGAAACTGCGTTTGTAGCCCCGACACCCAACACCACCGCTCCAGCACCATCAGGATATGAACACGTTGAGTGCCACAAGCCATAGATTTCCTTTCTAAGAAACTTGAATCACAGCCCTTAATATGAAAACACACCCGTATTAACACATGCCACCTGCATAAAAGCATAAATTCTTTATATGTAACTAAACGCTTAAGATGTTTTAATTACATTGCGGGAGTTTAAGGCTATCTTCAGGTTCAACTCCTGACAGACCACAAATACGTTTGATTTATGTCGGTTTTATTTCTTAATGCCTCTTTTCATTGGTTATGATACTTAACGTTTCCAAATGCCCCAGCAAGATAGGTCGCCCAGGGAACTTCAAAACATAATAAAAACCCAATCTACATACAAATTTAAGTCTAGTGTTCCAGGGACTACAATTTAAAGCCATTTTGATATGTGATAGCGTATTTACCTTGCCAGGTTTATTGGATATTTCTATATTAACTCCACAGACTCTGCTCCATAGGTTTATAAGTTCTATCGTCAGGGGTTTGGTGTTTATTATTCTAATTGGTAGTCAATAATACACAGAGAATAATTTTCAAATACCATTGATGGTCTAGAAGAGCTTCCACAATTTAAAGGAGATAAATAAAATCTTAGTAATGTTCATTCATTTCTAATTTTAGCAGCTCCAATGACAACTACTCGCTTGCAGGTGTGAGAGATGTGAATGGCCTTTTCTGTTCACTCCCCATCGCCAGCCAATTTCTGCTCATAAGAGAGTGAGCAACCGGCCAATAAACACATTTGTTAGTTTGGAGAATCGATACTGAGTAAAGGCAGCTGAGCTCCTAAGAACCTTTGAAAATATCTAGCTTAAAAATAATGATCTCCACTACAAAGTTTATGCCTGTAGATCAGCGGTTCTCAACCTGTGGGTCGCGACCTCTTTGGGGGTCGATCGACCCTTTCACAGGGGCTGCCTAAGACCATCCTGCAGATCAGATATTTACATGACGATTCCTCACAGTAGGAACATGACAGTGATGAAGTAGTAACGAAAATCATTTTCCGGTTGGGTCACAACATGAGGAACTGTATTTAAACAGTCAGAAGGTTGATAACCACTGCTGTAGATGAACGTTTCTAAGAAAATGACTCTAACTTCAATCCTTCTCAGCACAGCCCTCTGGGCTGCGGCAGTATGTTCACGGGGCTGACTCAAGAGACATGACCAATTTGTCTAGAGTTAGATGGCAACAGGATAATAAAAATATCGGAAAACAGACTAGTAGAAATTTATTTTTTCTCAAATAAAAGATTTCAGGCCCTGACCGGTTTGGCTCAGTGGATAGAGCGTCGGCCTGCGGACTGAGGGGTCCCGGGTTCGATTCTGGTCAAGGGCATGTGCCTGGGTTGCGGGCACATCCCCAGTAGGGGGCGTGCAGGAGGCAGCTGATCGATGTTTCTCTCCCATCAATGTTTCTGACTCTCTATCCCTCTCCCTTCCTCTCTGTAAAAAAAAACAATAAAATATATTAAAAAAAAAAAAAAGATTTCAGGTTGGGGAAAATTTTAATTTCCTAAACCAGGGGCCTGGCAAACTACAGCCTGCAGGCCAAATCCTGTCCACCTGCCTGTTTTTGTCTGGCTAACCAGCTAAGAATGTTGGGGGTTTTTTTACATTTTTATATGATTTTTTTAAAATCAAAAGGATAAAATTTTGTGACACATGTAAGGTATCTGAAATGCAAATGTCTGTGTCCATAAAGCTTTATGGGAACACAGACATGCCCATGTGCTTATGGGCTGTCTGCTGCAGCTTCTGAGCTGCAATGACTAGAGTTGAGTACCGGCCCTTTCCATAAAAGTGATGTCACCATGAGAAAATAATAAGGTCCTTTAAAAATAACCCAAACACTTTTTCTTAATTAGTACAGAATATTTTCTTTGTTGGTCCAAACCCTTTAAACTGTTTAATATAACTCAATTCACTTAATATTTTCAACTCATGCTATGACAGTGTGGCAATATGCCTCAAATTTCAATCATTCAGGTACTCAGAATTCGAAAGAATATCCTTTTTATCTCTTTTTCCTGGCTATCACAATAATTTTTAACTTGTCAAAGAAAAAAAATAGCATTGATCGTGGGAAAAATATAAAGTCTGAATAGATTCCTCTGTCAACATTTGTTCAAGAAAGCAGAGTAAGAAAGGATCTTTTTAAAAAAATATTTTTATTGATTTCAGAGAGGAAAGGAAAGGGAGAGAGAGATAGAAACATCAATGATGAGAGAGGAATCATTGATCGGCTGCCTCCTGCACGCCCCCCACCGGGGATTGAGCTCACAACCCAGGCATGTGCCCTTGACCGGAATTGAACCCAGGACCCTTCAGTCTGCAGGCCAACGCTCTATCCACTGAGCCAAACCAGCTAGGGCAAGAAAGGATCTTAAGTTGGATGACGGTGGCTATAGCAACAATACAGCCAAGAGTGAGTAAAGAAGGCACAGCGCAAGGATTAGTTAGTTCTTTCCCTTCTGCGAGTAAGTATAAAGTGTTGGGTTTCTTAGTGCACACCAAATGTGGAATTACTCATTGATTGCTGTTTCCATCAATTTTATTTTCCTTTGTTCTTAATTATAAAATACACCTCAAAGGGGGGCTTAGAACACTAGATAATTAATGTCTATAAAATCCCCTGATATTGATGGACGTCATACACGCTGTTTGTATATGTCACTTCAAGCTTTACTTCCTCCCTCACTCAGAGATTGAATAATTTTGATCGTATCCCCTTTCCTCTGTCTTAAGTAGATGATGACATTGCCAGATACTCATTAAAGAACATGTCCTGGCCTTTCTACTTAGAGTTTTAATTGATACCATCAAACATTTTTACCAGATTTGAATGTCTCATGGTGGATGCTTAGTCTTCGATGAATGGAAATACATTTTTGTTTTTAAGATACTGTGGGAAGACCAAATTATTTTCTAAGTCAGTACTTTAACACTGCAGATACTTCATGTTGGGTGAAGTGAATATACTGAATACATTTCAAACTAATATAGTTGAGTCTTTGATCTAACAATTTTGCATAGGTAACTATGATTTGCTTTGTTTCTAGAGCAATATTCATCTCCTCAAATTTTTAGGTTTTAGAAGAATATAACGTTTTTGGACCAGCTGGTAAAATGATTACTGAAATTCAACACATTTTCAGCTTTGCTCTTGAATTTGTGGCATTCCCAGGAAAGATTCTTATTGCTCAGAAAGTTCCTATCCCCATCTGGGTGGTGCAAAAAGTATTAAAGTCACGGAAGGTTACACTCTTTGACTCAAAAAATAGATTAAAATTCTATTCCATCCAAAGTGGGTCTGGTCTGTTAAGAATTTGCAAAATCAATGCTATGTCAGAAAATTCCCGTTTGGGACTGCCTAGAGCAGCGGTCGGTAAACTGCGGCTCACGAGCCACATGCGGTTCTTTGGCCCCTTGAGTGTGGCTCTTCCACAAGATACCACATGGAGGCACGCACATAGAGTGCGATTGAAACTTCGTGGCCCATGCGCAGAAGTTGGTATTTTGTGGAAGAGCCACACTCAAAGGGCCAAAGAGCCGTATGTGGCTCGCGAGCCACAGTTTGCCAACCACTGGCCTAGAGAACCAAAGATGAATATGAAGGCATGCCATCATATTTCACCCTGAGTAACCATCAAAGACAGAATCTTCTTTGGGTTTTAGATGTTTGAATCTCAAATCCCTTGAATTCATTGCATCCTTTGTCCCTGACTTAACCAGCTTTATTCAGCCATTTCCTTCTCATTTAGAAGCACTGACACTGCCTTTGTCCAATCAAGGTCATTTGGATTAAGTTGAAATGAAAGAAACATGAAGTTATGGAAAGAAGGAAGCAAATGATGACCACCCAGGTGAGTGGTTCCCACACAGGACTGCACACTGCAGGCCCCCACCCAGAGACCAAGTCCGGGCCTGGCCATCTGGTCAACCCGCACTCTCTCTCTGGATGATGAGGCCCCCACCCAGAGACCAAGTCCGGGCCGGGCCATCTGGTTGACCCCGCTCTCTCTCTGGATGGTGAGGCCCCCACCGGGAGACCAAGTCCGGGCTGGGACATCTGGTCGACCCCCTCCACACCCACTTCCCCGCCAGAGTCTGAATTACTTAGACTGGGGTGAGGTTCATGGATTGGGATCTTTAAAATTCCTCAGGAGATTCTAATGTGCAGCCAAGTACAAAAACTACTGCTCAAAAATAGAGGAATCAGGTTGCTAAGTCATTGGATCTGTGATACAGTGAACAAACATTAGTAATTTATTCAATTTACTGGTGTTACACTTTAAGGTTTCTACAGAATAAAAGGAATACGTTTGTAACGTAGTGTATGTACATAATAAGGACAGGAATAAAATTATATGTAGAAGTAGCTAGAAGTGTGAATGTTTATGAATTTATGACAGGAAATCTCAGGAACTTTACAAGAGTGCTTAGCAAGGAATACTGATTATTAGTGTTAAGCAACTCAGAGGGTTCGTGGGGTTGTTTTTGAAAATATAGGGGAATGCTTTGTTATATCATTCAAGTATTCCCAATGTCTAAACAGAACTCCTGAATGGTGCCCTCCATTTATCCTCTGCAATAGTATTAGTTAGTCCCATACAAATTTGGTTTATTGATTTTAACAATAGTTATTCCCCAGAAATGTAACAGATGTTTATAATTCAACAAGATTTTTTTTACACAGTAAATCAAAGATTTAGGGAAAAAATTTAAGAACTCTGATGACAAAAGAATAGATTCGCTGCTTACACAGATTCTTTTAAAAGTCAACTCAGGGAGCTCTAGTAGCGCAATCGGTTAGCGCGCGGTACTTATAAAAGTCAACTCAGGCAACACAACTACCCGAAAAGTAGAAACTCCCCTGTACTCTAAACGGTAAAATGCAAAGATGTGCAATGATAGAAACCACAGTGATAACATCTCATTCCTTCCGTCTTTGTCCATAGCATTGTTTCTGTGATGGATGGCCACCTGTCTGCTAGCAAAAATCAAAATCAAAATCGGGAGAGTTCATTATCTAATTTGCGGCGCTGTACCAAAAACTATTAAGTAATTTCCGAGGTGGTTTGTGTATGTATGATTACAGACAAATTAAGGGGCAATGTATTTCGGAAATGAACTAATTCTCATTTCCCTGGAATACATTTCGGTTTACACGTACCATGTTTTGCGAAAGAGGAAGTCGAAGAATAAATGTGGCTTAGAAAAAAAAAATTTCAGCCATTTGGTTTTAACCCAGTGAGAGAAAACTATCCAATATTCAGAGAACTGGGAGGAGACCTGCCAGTTTTTTTTTTAAAATATATTTTATTGATCTTAGAGAGGAAGGGAGAGGGAGAGACATAGAAACATCAATGAGAGAGAATCATTGATCAGCTGCCTCCTGCATGCCCCCTACTGTGGATCAAGCCCGCAGCCCAGGCATGTGCCCTTGTCCCAGGGCTGGAATTGAACCTGGGACCCTTCAGTCCGCAGGCCAACGCTCTACCCATTGAGCCAAACCAGCTAGGGCCAGACCTGCCAGTTTGAACAATTATGAATTATAACGTCTCCTCCTGTCCTGTCGGAGCGTCTAGAGTGGAGACCAGTTCTCAAAATGTAGCGTGGCCAGCAGCAGCCACCGCCTGCAGAGCTGGTGGGAAAGGCAAATTCTTGGGCCCCACCCCAGACATGCTGAATCAGAAACTGTAGAGGTGGGGCCCAGCAGCCTGTAATTTAGTCAGTCCTCCAGGCAATCCTCCTGAGTGCTCAAGTTTGAGAACCACTTCTTGGAATGTTGTAACATTCTCCAGCGGGGGGTGGGGAGGGGGGAGATGACAATTTTTAAAGGGAGGAGAAGCTGGGGAGGCTGGGAAGTGAGCCCCGTCATGCTCTTTGCATCTTCCCTTTCTCATGGACACCTTTGGTCCAATGACTCAGTCCCTGTCACCAGGCCCTATTAGGGGGCCTCTCCCTGGTTCCTTCGGTCTCTGCTGAGGAACAGGAAGCATAATGGAAGAGAGAGCTGGCCAAGACACAGCGGGGAGCAGGCAGCTCTGGAGAACTGGGGAGGAGGGAGGATGTGACCAAATGTCTCGGCCGAGGGGAGGTTTGGGAATAGATGTGCACCGCACCGCAGCCAACCATGCTTTTTACCTCATTATCATTGGCAATTCTGAATTGCTTTTTCTAATAAAAGCACAGATAGAACTCAGATGTTCAGAATGTTCTAGAAAAAAAGTCTTCGTGAGGTTGCCCTAGTGTATTCTCAATTATTTATAAATGCAGTTTTTTTTTTTTTTCAAAAAATGTAAGTGGTGTTGAAAGGGGGAGAGGGCAGCCAGCCAGCAGAGGACCCACACTCATCTGTTTATGATGAAAAAGTAATGCCCCCCCCCCTTGTTGGAGTCAGTGCACCTCTTCAAGATTTGGCCTGACACAAAATGTATCAAGCTGAAAGCAAAACTGTTAAACATGACTCTCAGGACTTTTTAGTGTGACTTTTGTCATTTGATTTTCAAATGGTTGTGACCTGGGTTGACCACTGTGATAGGACCCTCCAGAGAGGCAGAACGCTAACATATGACCTCAGAGATAGCTCAGCAATTAAACAGTGACGGGAAATGCTACAGTGGCCTTGCATTAACCACTGTCTTTCTCCAATGTGTTACTTTTATTTGAATGAACTATCACTTATATAGCTAATAAATACATTTTCAAATCAAACACATTTACTGTAATTAAAGGCAGACTTCAGCACCGAGTAATTTTGAGTATAAGTGAGTTATTCACCAGAACGTGTTCTTTCCATTTCCAAGCAATTATGACAAAATAGTGACTTCACAGATACATATTCCCTCAGCAAACATGAATTCTTTTACAGCTTCAACTTTCTCCTCTGTCCTGATAATATTCGAATTTCCATCTCAGATCTCAACTCTGACCTAAACTTTGTCTCTCATTCCCACATCTATACCAACTTTTAGCTCTGATGCTTCCCTTTTATTCTAAACTCAACTTTCTTTAAGCTGCATCATCTGCCCCTATGATATTTCTTCCCACTTTCTAATCTTTACAAAGGATATTAACACTGTCCAGTTAAGACAGTGTTAACACAATCTTAGACTCTGAGCTCTTTTTCATGGTTCTACCTTAATCACCCTCTAAGGTTGTTTGGTTGTTCATTAAAAGACCCGTTGGCTTCTGCCTTCCTTTTCCCTTTCCTCCCTAGATTATCACTCTAACCCAGTGGTCGGCAAACTCATTCGTCAACAGAGCCAAATATCAACAGTACAACGAAATTTCTTTCGAGAGCCAAATTTTTTAAACTTAAACTATACAGGTAGGTACATTGATATTAACTTTATTAGGGGACTCCTAAGCTGGCCTTTGGTAAAAACGTCCTCAATCTGATTGAGGGACATTCGCTGAGGTCGACCCCTTCCAACTCTCCCATCCACACTCGTTTTGTGTACTTGTTTCATCCATCTCCTTTCGTTCATCCTCTCTATGTCCACACCATCTCCACATACCTTTCTCCATCCTCGACACTACATCTTCTTTCCCTCCACAACGTTCCCTAAAATTAACCTAATCAACTTTCCTTAAAGTTTTAAGTCAACTTCACACTGTATGTGCGCGCCTGCACGTGGTATTTTGTAGAAGAGCCACACTCAAGGGGCCGAAGAGCCGCATGTGGCTCGCGAGCCGCGGTTTGCCGACCACTGCTCTAACCATTGTCTTCCATGAATTGCTGGTTTTCAGTCCTCTATTTTCCCCCCCCAGCCAATTGGGTCCATGGGTGGCCACCAGCAAGCTTGTATGACTATAACAACACATTCTCAAACGTCCAAAAGCTATTCATTCTTAAAGCATCAAATTCAAACCCCTGAGTTGGCATGCAAAGTCCTCAAAATGACAGTACATCTAGAATTTCTTCAGTCGAAGCTAGCTATAATTACCACAGCCCTGAAAAATGAACATTCAACTTCAGTTACACTGGATTCCTGATCAATCAATAGCTGCCATGTCAGTTGCTCCTTCAGAGTCCTCCATTGTATCTTTCAACCAACCTAGAATTTTTTAAAAAATATTTTTTATTGACCTCAGAGAGGAAGGGAGAGGGAGAGAGAGATAGAAACGTCAATGATGAAAGAGAATAATCAATTGGCTGCCTCCTGCATGCCCCTACTGGGGATCGAGCCCACAACCTGGACATGTGCCCTGACTGGGAATCAAACCGTGACCCCCTGGGTCATAGGCTGATGCTCAACCATTGAGCCACACTGGCTGGGTAAGCCAGAATTTTTAAAATTCTCCTACAGCATCTCAGAATTATCAGAAGGATAGCTGTGCAAATAGAGGTACCAATAAACACTTGCTCAATAAAAAGAGCACACGAATAATATTAATGCAACTAAAGATTTTCTGTCTGTGATAGAAATCGCATAAAGCTTAATCTTAATTCTATTTTAAAATTGGATTGGATTAAATCACACTTTTCTGAAGACGTCAATACATGTTTGAGACATCAAGCCAGAGTTCACTATACTATAAAAACACTTTGATTAAATTCGTTTCAGAAATTGCTCTCCAGCCAAGGAACTATCTACTACTCACTAAATCGGGCAATAAACTTAGACCATAGGTGCTGACAGGTGTAAGATGATTTATTGAATTGTAAGACAAGGAATTGTGAAGCATTACTAAGAAAATACACACTCTCTTCCAATGCAACATTATTTTACTTAACAAAAGCAATTTAGGAGGAAACTGTACTATTAAAATAGCAAATGCTCCCCATATATCTCTAATTCTATATATTAAAAAGAATCCAGGAATGAAATCATTAGATCGTGTTACTGGCTCGAGATCAGACAGATGACTTAATAATGATCCATCTCCCTAAAATAAAGCTTTTCTCTGTCTGGTAATAATCAGAGAATTTACACTACCTGTGACCTCCAATACTGCTTCAACCACATGTTAGCACGGTGATTTCTAGTCTTTTATCTGATTTTTCTTTGCAATGCTATTCCATTTTACATAATGATAACTAAAGAAACTGAGCCACATACTTAACTTTCTCTTCATGATTAAACTTGAATAGTTTCCTGAATTTTAATATTTAAACAGTTCATGGAAAATTAACACTACTTGTAGCTAGAGTTTTCCCCAATAACCAATCCAATTTTTTAAAATAAAAAACATACATCTGCCGTAGCTGGTGTGGCTCAGTGGATAGAGCATCAGCCGTCAGACTGAAGTGTCCCAGGTTTGATTCCGGTCAAGGGCACATGCCCAGGTTGCGGGCTTGATCTCTAGTAGGGGGGCATCCAGAAGGCAGCCAATCAATGATTCTCTCTCATCCCTGATGTTTCTATCTCTCTCCCTCTCTCTTCCTCTCTGAAATCAATAAAAATATATTTTTAAAAAAATACAAAACACATGTATCTAAGGGGACCTTCATGTTGGTTTAATAAAAAATAGCATCTTTGGTGCTCAGGACACAAAGGTATTCAATGTGCCCTGAGAGAGATTAATATAATTATTTCACAATATATATGTGGACCAGCTTGGAGATGTACCAATCAGAAAGATCTGTTTTGTTTTGTCAAGATGGATTGATATTGCTGGAGAATTCGATACTCCCGCTCTTGGGTCTCTGGATTCCAAAGAGCACTCTAGTCTTAGACAAAATCCTAGGTCTGGAAAAGGGAGCCCCTTACCAGCCCCCTCGAAGATGGTATGCCAGAGTTTGATTCTGGCTACAGCCAGCCTCGGAGGTCAGACGGAGGCTGAAAGAGAGTGGGTAGGTGGGTTCCTGGCTCCTTGTGAATCCAGATCCATTGACATGAATCCTAATGACTGTTTAGCTCCTGAGACTTCACGGAAGAAATCAGGGCCAGCAGTTATTGGGCACCGCACCCCTATCACATAGATGACAGATAGGGTGACGGGGCCTCTGTTCCCCACCGCTGGGCATGTGCTTTCGTAGATGGGAATGGAAGCTCAGGTCAGAGACTGACTTCTGTATTCTGCTTAACCCTTTGAGTGCCAACCAATATCCTCGGAACCATGCTAAAATTGCCAAGGCATTTTTGCTGATTTTACAGCAGTTTAGGAAAACAATTATGAATCGCAAGTAAATGAAGTTACATATTCAAAAACTTAAGGAAACCTTTACTACATTGACATATTTAGCAATATCATCTACACTAATAAAAGAGAAACATGCAAATTGGTGTCACTCTGCTATGTCCACCAGCCAATCAGAGCGACTATGCAAATTAACCCAACAAAGACAGCGGTTAATTTGCATACACAGGCACGGAGCGAAGACTGAAGGCTCCGGCCAGAGTAAAGACTGAAGACTGAAGACTGAAAAGGCTTGGCTTCTCTGCTGCGGCCAGACCAAAGGCCTGGGTCCCGGGTGCGGGAAGAAAACCGGTGCCAGAAGCCAAGGAAAGGAAGGCGTATTGCGCGAATCTTCGTGCAACAGGCTTCTAGTCATCACTAATAAAAGCAGACTTAGAACTGGACGCCAGTTCGAAGCTTTGATAGCGCTCCCGGCACGTTTGGCGAAAGACAGGAGGAGCGTGATGGCGCTCCTGGGCACTCGAGGTGTTAAAGAACTTCAGAGAGTAGGCCCCATTAGAGGGCTTTTGCAAGGTTCCAAGATCTGGAAAATTTCCAACTTCTTCATAGCACCACGCACTTATGAAATCAGTCCAAAGAGTTTTGCCTGTGACCTTAATCTGTTTCTTGGGCTGTTAGTATTCTACACAAATGGTTCTAACCATCATCTGCAGGATGCTCTGCAGTTCATCCAAAGAGATTCAGAGCTAAACTAGCTCAGTTACAGAGCCTGATGCATTGCTTTAGAGCAGCGGTTCTCAACCTTCCTAATGCTGCGACCCTTTCATATAGTTCCTCATGTTTTGGTGACCCCCAACTTCTTTGTTACAAATTGAACATCATGAAAGCATAGTGATTCATCACAAAAACAATATGTAATTATGTATGTGTTTTCCGATGGTCTTAGGCGACCCCTGTGAAAGGGTCGTTCAACCCCCAAAGGGGTCGTGACCCACAGGTTGAGAACCGCAGCTTTAGCGTATGAGAATCAGTTTGTCCTTGATCATCTGAGACCAGATCCCATCCTTGGAGTCAGAGATCATGAAGATCTATTATCCCAGCTGAGATGGTTCCATCCAAGTTGAATACATGGTGTGGGTACTGAGGACCCTACCCCAATAGTCAATTTGTGAACATTGAATCAACCAGTGCCCATGTTCCCTAGTAACACACACTGACTCTCCCTGCCTCTTCTTATAGTTAGAGGAGAAAACATTCACGAAGCCCTTAGAAGGAAAACATCATTAGGAAAGGACTCCTGTCTCTCTTTTCCTTCATTGGACTTAAATGCCATGCTTGCTGCATAGTAGATTCTCAACAAATATCTACTAAGCAGTGGTTCTCAACCTTCTGGCCCTTTAAATACAGTTCCTCATGTTGTGACCCAACCAGAAAATTATTTTTGTTGCTACTTCCTGTCATGTTGCTACTGTGATGAATCATCATGTAAATATCTGATCTGCAGGATGGTCTTAGGTGACCCCTGTGAAAGGGTCGTTTGATCACCAAAGGGGTCGTGACCCACAGGTTGAGAACCACTGTGCTAAAGAAACGGGTGATGGGTGAATGAGTAAGTGGGAGGATGGATGGATGGATGGATGGATGGATGGATGGATGGATGAAAGGGGAGGTGAATTAGGGCTCCTACAGAGTTTGGAGAAATAATATGATACTAGTACTTTCGTCCCAAATCCTGAGAATGAATTTTGGGGATGCAGAATGTTCTCGGATTATAGAACTATGCTGGTGCTGCCTGGGAGTTGAAAGTTTTTGCAGTTCTCTTAAATGGGCACTTCTGATTCTATTGAGAGCTTTCTAGAAAGACCTAATTACTTGGCATTCTGCTGTTTTATGGAAAATATCAAAGTCAATAGATAGGCCTGTTTGTCTCCATCTCTGCCCCAAACCCTAAATCTCTCCTGTACATGTGCTGAAAATGCAGGCCTCACTCTCAGGGCTACCTCTCCTGCTCTTCACCGAAGAAGTTGCTGTCGCACGTTCACAGGTGAATTGAGTAGACACTTGTTTCTGAATTACAGACAAACAGAAAAGAATAAGTTCAGGTGCTGGTAAGAGGTTTTCCCTCTAGTAATTTACAGCTGGTTATTGCAACATCAATATCTGAAATGACTCACTTTGAAACTTGAATCGGAAGAAAATGTTCTGGTGGACTCTGAAGCAGGCTCTGTGCGTGCCACCCCTTTTGAAAACCAATTACATGCATCAGGATAAAAAAACAGGAAGGAGTTGTTCACTGACAAGCACTTTCTTCCCTAAAGTTCTAAAATATAATAAGGGTTTAAACATGAGGACATAAAATAGTTTATTTGCCTTTTGTCCTATAACAAAGTATCTCCTAAACACAGAAGCCTAAAATTGTAGTTTAGTGTCTGCTTCAATAGGTATCCTAGAAATGTAAAAAAAAAAAAAAAAAAAAAAGGCAAAAATGAGTTCAAATCACAAAATAAAAATGCCAAACATGAATTTTCTGAGCACAGGTAGAGTAAATGAAGAGTCTGAGAGAGGAATTCGGGAGGTGGGTGAGAGGGTGGGAGCCTTAAAGGAGAAACACCTTACTTCAAAGACTTTTGCAACCCTCCAAAGTCAGGCATTTCCACGAGATTTTCCAAGCCTACACAGACTCCCCTGGCCTGTGGCTCATTTCTTTCCAGGCAGCCATTTTACCATTTGGCTTAAGAGCCAAATTTATCAGGGGAGGTTTATCACCACTCATAGAACCTAGTGTGGACAATGTTCTTTTTTTAAAAATATATATTTTATTGATTTTTTTTTTACAGAGAGGAAGGGAGAGGGATAGAGAGTTAGAAACATCGATGAGAGAGAAGCATTGATCAGCTGCCTCCTGCACACCCTCCACTGGAGATGTGCCCGCAACCAAGGTCCATGCCCTTGGCCGGAATCGAACCTGGGACCCTTCAGTCCGCAGGCCGATGCTCTATCCACTGAGCCAAACCGGTCAGGGCGACAATGTTCTTATGACATAGAATGGAATTTGACCAAACTCAATGCCCATTTAAAATAGTTAACAAACTTCTGAATCCTAGAAATTAAATCCTTCATAGAATTTTCACCTAAATTAAACATTACAAATGTACAGCTGGAAGGCATGTTTAAAAAAACCCTCCACTGTATATATTACAACCATTAATGTGTTTTGGAGATTTTTTTTTAAGGCTGGGATGAATCCAAATTGACCATGTGTCTGCTGTCTTTGGCAATCACATGGTTTTCCAAAACAATTATAAAAATAAAAGAAACATTTGGTCATTGCTACTAGTATATGCAATGTCTCCATAGGGTACTTTGTGCTCTTGGAATAAATGCTCAAGACCTTACAAAATCTTGTAGCTCATTCTTTACCAATGTCTGCCAGTTGTTAGAAATGAAAAAGTCATGATGGGGGCTGGGGTGGGAACTTCAGAATTAATTAATGTGGTGATTAACATCAGAAATAGTGTTTACACAAAAAGTTGACGAATAAAAGGATTGAATTTGAACCTTTGCTGCTCTAAAATTTTTCTTTCCTTCAACTATTATGAGTTTTTAATGAGAAGCAAAAGTTAAAAAATGACCATAGATTGAATATAGTAGCCAGGTCTACTGAATAGTAATCTCCTTAATTATAAAGGTATCTGTGTGCTAATCTTAGTGTCTCCCTATCTGAATATTGAGTAGTGTCAACAAATGTTTGAATGGCATTAGGATATACATGGACATTGGTGGTGGGAGTACTGAAGTACTCCATTCCGTTCTACTTCAAAACATTTCAAAGCACCCTGGCTGGCTTGGCTCAGTGGATAGAGTGTTGGCCTGCGGACTGAAAGGTCCCAGGTTCGATTCCCAGTCGGGGGCACGTGCCTGGGTTGCGGGCTTGATCCCCAGTGTGGGGTCTGCAGGAGGCAGCCAATCGGTGATCTTCTCTCATCATTGATGTTTCTATCTCTCTCTCTCTCATTCTCCCTTTTTGAAATCAATAAAAATATATTTTTTTAAAAAAACCATTTCAAAGCTACTCCAACCATGTCACATACCATCATAATCACACCCGACTTTACTTTTCTTTCATATTACAAAAAAGAATTTATAGTGCAATTCAATCCCATTTCATTAAGTGGAAGTCTCAGTTCAACTCCCATGTACCACACATAATAATTTTCCCCATATGACAGACACACTCACTGGTATATAAATGTTCACCATCCTATCCACACAGCAGAGCCTGCATACTTCTAATCTATTTTGAAGTGTGTTCAGTACTTGTCAGCGTAGACAGATCAAATATTGACCATGAGGTAACCTCAACATCTTTGACAATATTCAATTTTGGAAAATACATTTTCACAGCCACACAAACTCAGCCTTGGGAGCATACATGTGTTCTCATCTCATCTTTGGTCCTAAGTTCTCCATCAGTTACTCTTGAGTTTATCGGATTTGAAAGTACTTGGTCATTGTCCTATCCCAGATGGAAAGGTGAGCTAGGATGAGGTAACAACTCATTTGTTTAGAACTGGAGAAGGCGATTCATTTTGTACACAGAACTCCTCACACAGTAGGAATCATGATAGTAGCAGCCGTAATAGCCGCCTAGTAGAAGTACTCCAATAGCAGTAACGGTAAGAGCAGCTCCCTTTTCCTGAACATGATACTACATGCCAAGAATTTTGCATACTTTATCTCTCACCCTCTTAATAATGCTATAAGGAATGTATTCTTACCCTAATCTTTACTGATGGAGAAACATACTCAAGCTCACTTTCCCAAGTTCACAGAGCTGGTGAATGCTAGAGCATGGCCTCCAAGCACAGTTCCATTTGATTCCAAAGCCTGTTTCCCCCATACTATCGGACTTCTGGAGTAGGTGCGTGTCTTGATTCTTATGGCATTGTTCTCTAAAATGTCAATTCCTTTCATTCATTTGTTTTGCTCCCTTGTAACATCTCTGGAGAACACCTCTTATGAGTACAACATATTGCTGGTTTCACAAACTGAGATGCCAAAGGGAGTCGGTGCTTCAAAGGGATGGTTGGTTGGAATTTGCAAGATTACACGTAAGGGAGAAAAGGAAATAAGGAAGATTCTTCATCTAAGCGACACTGGTTGGAACAGAGGATTTGAACCTCAGTCAACCCTAACTGCACCACGTGGAAGAAACTCTTCAGGGAAGAGACACGCTTGGGACTGCTTGCCAGGGCTTCATTAAAAGACTTTAATTCAAAAAATGCCTTGCTACCATGAATTGAAATCCTTATTAGAAGACTTTTCAGGAGAAGGGAAATATTGCTTCATTTTAATGTTCAACTCACTCGAAATAAAGCCAATTCTAGGCCATCGACCTACTTTAGAGTTTCATAAACAATAAAGGACTGAATCCAACTTAGGAGTAGAAATATATATAGCATTCCCTATCGTTCTCTCTGAATACCCCAGTTTTCTCCCAAACTGTCGTTAAGGGTTAATTCTTACTTAGATCGCTATCAATTATTGGGAGATCTGTTTACCCTGATGAAGGTTTGAATCCAAATTTGAAAGGAAAGGATAATGGACTAACTCAGAACAGGTGAAAATGGTGCTGTCCTAAATAGTAAAAATGCAACATAATTATAAACTCAACTTTGTGACATACAGGCTATCCTTTTAAAGATGAGTATTAGATCAGTACCTATGTACACCTTGACTTGCTTCAGGATTTTAACAAGAAAAATATCTGACTATAAGTGTAACCCAAGGCAGAGAATATTATGGGAAGATTCGGCCCCTCTTTCTTTAAAATAGGTGACATCTTGAGCCCAGATGAATGAGACTTTCAACAGGTAGTAGGCTGTCATGACACCTACTGAAGGTACTTTGGGGAGCCTGGGTCTTGCGTCTTACATGACTGAAATAAGATAAAATCTGGTTCTTCACTCTTTGCTCAGTCTACAACCATAGAAGGGCTCATATTTTCCTTCAGTGCATCTACTAATCCTTTGGCCTGCCAAAGGGATGAAAGTCCCACCAATATTCAGGCCACAAAGGGGGAAAGGGCCCTGGTAAACATCTTCCAAATGGGACCTGTGCCAGTGGTGACAAGATGATTACTTCTGGATGAAGGAGGAGGGGAAGGCAAGGGAAGAGAAAGAAGGAAAAGAAACACATCTGAAATTATGCCAGTTTATTGCACTCAAACAATGCTGGGTTTGTTTGGTTTGGTTGCTTTTTTAAAACTTTCGTTTACCAGTATATAGTAGTCAATGATTCTCTCATTTAGTTTTTTTCTTTATTTTATTCTCTTCTTTAGTTCTGTTTGGCAGAATTGGCTGCTGGAGTACACAAATAAATACTGGCATAAGCTTATGGTTCAGATAGCCAGAACTTTTTTAAAAAAAATACTGACTATTGACAATGTATTTTAAATGGAATTCCCAAAGAATACCATGTCCTTCAGCGACTATAAACAACCACACCCATGAAGCTGTGTCCTCTGTCCCGCCATGGCATTTGTTCTGAACATGCCTGAAATGTTCTGGCATTACACCCGCTGCTTGCTGTCTTTTATGGCAGGGAATTTATTACTTAGGAAAAAGCTTTAAAATATTTTAAGGTAATAATAATTCTTTAAGCAGTAACAGCAACCCCACCCCCGCCAAAAGAAACCAATATTAAACAACAGTAAAATGGAGAATAATTGCCTCAAATTTGGGGGAAAAAACATGTTCTGAAATGCTTTTCTTTTCTTTAATGACAATGATGAGAATTTCAGCAATTTAGAAATCTCATTCAAGGGTTAGGTGGCATTTAATGACCTTGCGCTATCTTCTTTATAGCTGTTTTCTCAGTAATAGGGTGAAACAAACAAACCCATTTTTTACAACATTTTCTTTGCCTATTTGTCCATACTACAGAGACAACCTCACTGGCAGAACCTACCTGGATAAAGATCAGTTCAACCTTCAGCAGCTCTTATTGCCTACCACTCCCTTGTCAGGAAAAAACGTGTGGTATTAACTCCTATCACTCATCTTCTAGAACACTCCTTTGGAACACTGTTATTTCCTAAAATCACTTTGGGCTACATAACTCTCAACAGCACTGGAAAAATGACTCTTTCCCTGAGGCTCGAGAATCAAAGATTAAGGCAGCAGTCAAGTGTTACTAAGGTGGAGGAAGCAGAGTGGAGGAAGCAAACTTAGATACGGCTGTTCTCACATTCATGGGGGATAAATTCATCCTCCAGTGCGTTCCTCCCTCTTGTGTTTCTCCTAACCTCACACACATCTGTGACGAAGCCCCCGGCTGCAGCCTAGGCCACCTTACGTCAAAGAGCAGAATAATAACTTAGCACCGTTTATGGAAGGTTTCTGGAGTACTAGACATTCTACTCAACCCTTACAGGGTTCTCAACCTGTGGGTCGCGACCCCTTTGGGGGTCCAATGACCCTTTCACAGGGGTTGCCTAAGACCACCGGAAAACACACATATAATTACATATTGTTTTGTCATGAATCACTATGCTTTCATTATGTCCCATTTGTAACAATGACATTGGGGGTCACCACAACATGGGGAACTGTATGAAAGGGTCGTGGCATCAGGAAGGTTGAGAACCACTGCTTTAGAAGCACGATCTATGTATTCCTCACATAAACCATGAGAGGCAGTTATTGGGACCAGTTTTATAATTTGGAAACTTGGGTTTAGAGATGTTCAGAAGACTTCTCAAAAGCAACTTATCTGAGGAAGAGACAAAACTCAAACTGAGATCTGTGGGAACAGACTGTGGAATCTCAGAGGGAAGGCAGGGGAGGGTGGATAGGTGGGAAGAGATTCATCAATGAACTTGTATACAAATATGCAGAACCTATGGACACAGACAATAGGGTGTTGAAGGCCTGGGGCAGGGAGGGGGGCTGGAGGGGGGTCAATGGAGGAAAAGAGGGGACATATGTAATACTTTCAACAATAAAGAATTCTTTAAAAAAGATGTTGAAAAAAGCGCCCCCCCCCCAAATCTGTGGGGCTGTAAATTGCCTCTAACCAAATATGATTCAGAAAAACTAAACGCCACGAGGGTTCCTGCACAAGGCCTAAGAGAAACCATTCATCTCAACCAGTTTCCAGAATCTTCTAAAACTTGTAAGTCAATGGACCATGAATGTCATAGAAATAGGCAAGGGGGGGGGGAACATGATATAAGCAAAAATGATGAAAATGACCATAATATTGATACTATGCATCTTATGATTAGTATGGGTAGGCCTCATAAAGTATAATCACTATTATTTATGTAATCAGATGGAGTATTGGACTACTTTAATCTCCTGTGTCCCCTCTAGCAGGTCCCCTTACGCTGCTATTATCTGTGATGGCTCTCTCTATAACATCATTGCCTATGATGTCATTCTCCAATGCCCCTTCAGTAAACCCAGTTCAATGATGGCTGCATGAAGAGGGACATCATGGGGGGTGGGGGCAGCATAAAGTGGGGGATCCCAGAGATGAATGAAAGACACTTCTCTTGGGAGACAAATTTTGTTTCACCATCTCTAGTGTCTCTCCATTCAGAGAGAGCACTAACAATGCAATTTTATCCTTGAAAATATGACCATGATTTTTTTTCAGAAGAGGAAGCACTTTTATCAAATGTATTGTTTAGGCACAACATGGGAGAGATGAAATCACCTTCTCTGAAAAATATAGATAACTACCAAATACAGATAAATCAATCTCCAAGGAAAATGACCAGATTCAATGGCTTTTTGACCTTCCAAGAAACATATTTTTGTTACTGCGTTTTGGAGGAAGGGCGACACCAATAGTTAACAAGAGCCAAATACATAACTCTCCACATTCATTGTGATGGCTTCATGTCTAGAATGTTGGTCTTACCCTATGGTCACTTCCAAGGACTCCGAGGAGGCACCTTTAGCTGTCAGATATAGCATTATTCAAAAGAAATCTAAATAAAATATCCCCTCCTGGGTCAGCGGCACAATGATGAAGAATGAGAGATTTACAATTGATTTCTTCACTACTTCAAAAGAAAATCGGGTCCCATTTCCCTTAGCAGAATGGATTTTTCCCCTTCTTGCTTTGGTATTCTGATCACGTTGTCGTATTTTCTGATTTTCCAGCTGAAAAATCTCTCGGGCAGAAATACTATTGATTGGTTTATCACTTTAGAACAGAGACATCGTGATATCATTATCTTAAATTTGATAAGTGTCTGCAAAATGACGAACTCTCATAAGAACAAAGATAATGAAAAATTTCCAAACTAAGAGGATCTATACTGAGATACTTGTCTTAACATACATAAAGGTATTTATTTAATTTCTATCCAAACTGCAGATGTTAGAGACACTGCCTGGAACAGGAAGACCGCAGGAAGCACAGCAGTCACTGAAGGTTGATATATTTGCGATCTAAGCATATGGGTTCCCACTAATAAACTGTGAGGCCTCAACCAGGGATTGGCAAACGATGGCCCGAGGGCCAAATTAGCCAGCCACTTGTTTTTATTGTTTCATTGGCACAGCCACACCCATTTGTTTATGTATTGTCTACGGCTGCTTTAATGCCAGGGCAGACTTAAAGAGTTCCCGCGGAAACTTTAGGGCTTGCAAAGTTGACAATTTTTTTTTAATCCTCACCCGAGGATATTTTTCCATTGATTTTTAGAGAGAGTGGAAGAGAGAGGGAAAGACAGAGAGAAATATCCATGTGAGAGAGACACAATGATTGGTTGCTTCCTGCACGCGCCCCAGCTAGGGCCCTGGCCGGGGAGGAGACCGCAACCAAGGTACGTGCCCTTGACTGGAATCCAACCTGGGACCCTTCGGTCCTCAGGCTGATGCTCTACCCACTGAGCCAAAGCGGCCAGGGCAAGTCACCAGTTTTTAGTAGTACATGGCTCTTGTACAACGTTTGTCAGCTCTTGCCTTTATGAATTAATCTGGGCCTCAGTTTCCCCATTTGTAATTCAGAGGTTGGGTAAGATTAAAGTCTTCAACCAAGTTTGAAGACGGGAGTCACTCGGGGAGTTTGGGGGAGGTCTCAGGGCCTGAGCTTCGGCACCCCAGAGGGTATGTTCCACGGAGCCGGGCCCCTGCTCCAGGTGGCCTCTGCGCAGCCAGGGCGAGGACCACCGGACCAGACAATGACAGAGGCCCTTCCGGTTCAGGGCTTTCACATGAACCCTTGTGAAACACACAGTGTCTGCCTGCAGGAACAAACACGGAAATTCTGCCTGAATCACGCTGGCCTCCGCACTGAAGACTCGCATTTGATTTATGCCATTCCAAATCTTCAACTTCAGGAGTTTCGAATCTCCAGTTTTGCACCGATGAAGCTGCAGAGCTCTGTAAACATCAACAGTTCCTTTGAAAGACAGATTTAAAACAGACTAAGAGCTTTCATGAGGAACTTTTGATCTCTGGAAATAATTCACTTTGAATATATCACAATTAAACCTATTAGATATCCAATCTAAGCCACTTGGGTGAACAGCTCAGCTGCCAGCCTGTGCTCTGCAGACTTCCCACTTGGTAGAAAGCCTCAGGCCGTCTGACACAGACAGCTACACCTGCGAGGTAGACTTGAACCTGAGCTGCAATAACTAGGAAAGCTGGGGCTAGCAGATAGCATCAACTGTACCTAAATCATGTTTGGGGAAAGGATTAAAGAATATTTAATAAGCCTTTGGAGGTTTGAGTATTGCTGAAACAGCCCCAAGGATGGCATGTGCGGGCCCAGACGGCTCACGACAGGCCAGGCGCCTGGGGTGGGGGAGAAGCCTGCCACGCACAGAGCCTTGGGTGGCTGCCCGCCTGCCACTCAGGGCAGCCACAGATGGTGGGAGGGGGATTCTGCAAAGGCTGGGCTTTCTACCTTTCAAAATAGATTTGGTTTGGAGGTCACACAAACAAGTCAATGCCTAAGAGGGAAGTTGAGCAGTTGCCTTGGTGCTGCTGCCGAAAATGCTTTGGTTCAATTCAGGTTGTCAGCCTTGGCACCACTGACATTTAAGGCAAAAGGATTTTCTGCCATGGAGGACGTCCTGTGCCTTAGGGTGTTTGCAGCATCCCTGGCCGTGACTCACTAGATGCCAGTATCAGCCCTCTTGACCCTCAGCTTGTGATAACAAGGCAATCATGTATTGCTAAGTTGACTCTAAGGCAGTGGTTCTCAACCTTCTGACCCTTTACAGTTCCTCATGTTGTGACCCAACCATAAAATTATTTTCGTTGCTACTTCCTGTCATGTTGCTACTGTTATGCATCGTCATGTAAATATCTGATATGCAGGATGGTCTTAGGCGACCCCTGTGAAAGGGTCATTCGACCGCCAAAGGGGTCGCGACCCACAGGTTGAGAACCGCTGCTCTAAGGTCTTCATGATTTCTCATCATCCTGCCTCAAAATGGAATTAAAGATAACTGCACTGAAACACAGGGAACAAAACCATATACACAAAAAGTGTGCGTGCGTGGGCGGGGATCAGTGTGTATGCATATGTATACAGTATTATTTTGTTCTACCTCTTGTGAATGGCAAATAGTTCACCATCCCTACCTGAACTTAAAGTTTTAAAAATGTCAAATGGTCTTTATTGGTAATCAGTGGGGAGCAATTTGTAGACTCAAAAATGAATGCAGAGACTTGAAAGGCAATAGTTTGCTTGCTTATGTATTCAAAATTCCAAAGGATGGCTGGTGCACTACGGTTTTCCTTTTTTATCTGATGGACAAATTCTACTGACATATTAGAGACCATAATCTGATTAAATTATTATGAGCTGTTTCATTTGTTTCAACAAGTATTTACTGCTGATAAAATACCTTGTCGTTTAAAAAAAAAGTTCCAGTCACTGAAAATGAGTAATCAGATACAAAAGAACATAAAATGCACTCACTGGGCTTGAGAAATGGACAAATGATTGGGGCAGGAAGGTTTGTGCCCAAAGAATGTTTCTAACATAATATGGAATGGAATGGAATGATAAAGGAGTGGTAACAATGATAGGGAATGTCTGAGATTAGAAAATTTTATGGAAAGCTATGCTAGGGTAGCTTCAGTGAGTCAAGAGTTGGACCTTTTAAGAACAATCTGGCCCTGGCCGGTATGGCTCAGTTAGTTGGAGCATTGTCTCATGCACTAAGAACAGTCTGGAGTTAAAAGAGGAAGGGATGGAAGGATTGAGAAGGGAGGTTATTCACTTTTCTTTGTATAAACTTTGGATCGTCTGACTTCTTAGAAGAATCTATATTGTCTTTATAATTGCAGAAAAGGCTTCAAATTTGGAATAAAGAGGGGAAGAGATGGAAGCCCTCAGGGAATAAAACAGTAATGGGGAGCCCTAACCGGTTTGGCGCAGTGGATAGAGCGTCGGCCTGCGGACTGAGAGATCCCGGGTTCGATTCTGGCCAAGGGCATGTACCTTGGTTGCGGGCACATCCCCAGTGGGGGGTGTGCAGGAGGCAGCTGATGGATGTTTCTTTCTCATCGATTTTTCTAACTGTCTATCCCTCTCCTTTCCTCTCTGTGAAAAATCAATAAAATATATTTTTTAAAAAAACAGTAATGGGGAGAAGACCCACTATCTTTTGTCCACGGCTTCCCAAGGGTCAAGCATCATAGGGTTGGATCCTAAATGACTACCTCTGCTATACCAATGAGGAAACGGGGCTTAGAGAAGTCCGTTTTGTTTTTCCCTCCAGCTAAATTCACACAATTCTACAATGGCAAGGCCAGGGTGCAAGTTGAACTCCGACGCCAAACCCGCCTCAGAACTGCTGACCCAGAAACTGCATTTGAACAAGACCCCAGAGTGGTCCCTGTCTGCATTTATGTTTGAGACATTCTGGTCGAAGAAACTCATGTATCTTGTAACACAGAAACGACACCCGAAATCTATATGATCATGTCCAGCAATGTCACCCTAATAAATGTCATTAAAATAAATAAATACATAAATAAACTCATTTAAACCTACAATTCTCACTGATAAGCAATCCTAGAAAGAAGGATGGGTAACAGACCAGAAGGCTTTGTTATTGACTAACACGTGGTGACCATTTTTGTGTTTTTTTGTTTTTTTAATATATTTTATTGATTTTTTACAGAGAGGAAGGGAAAGGGATAGAGAGTTAGAAACATTGATCAGCTGCCTCCTGCACACCTCCTACTGGGGATGTGCCGGCAACCAAGGTACATGCCCTTGACCGGAATAGAACCCGGGACCTCTCAGTCCGCAGGCCGACGCTCTATCCACTGAGCCAAACCGGTCAGGGCATGGTGACCATTTTTATTTGCATCCACGCTTTGCCAAAAAGTAACTAAATAGGAATAAGAACTTATTTAGGTCTCTTGAGAGATTTGAAATGTCAAACTCATAGACCAAGATTCTGAATTTTCCTTTTTAACCAGGGCAAATAAATAATCACATTTCAAGTGATGAAATAAATTTAGGGATCATCAGAGATTCATTCATTCATTCCTTCATTTAACATTACTCTAAGTCAATAAAAATTATTCCACGTGGATTCCCATACTTCAACTTTGTATTTTTACTTCTTTGTTTGTATTAGAACCGAAAACAGTTTATCTTCAATCATAACCACCACTTTAAAGGAAATTTCTTTGCTCAGCCCAGGGAGCTCTGGTGTCAAAAGCTAATATGAAAATATTTTGTCTCTCCATCACCCAAGCTCTTACTACTTCATGCTAATTTTTTGAAGGGTGGCACATTTGAATCACAGTTCCTTCTACCTTAATCACAGGTGATGATTTATTAGGGGCAAGATGGGGTCCCTGGATCTGAGCTCCCAAGCTTCAATGACTCTAACCATAGTTAAGCTACTTAATTTCCTGTGGCCTCCTGTTCTGCATGGGTAAGAGGTTCCTATTTACTGCGCTTCTCCCACCCACTAGATGTTGGGCTAGACACTTGGACCTATATATTATCTCATTTAATCCTCCCAAGATCCCTAATGAGCAGGTATTACCATGCTCCTATTTTTGCAGGGGATACCCAGTTGTCCCAAGGATCAAATAATACTTGAAAGTGCTTTGCAAACTGTCAATCTGGAGATTTACAAATGTTAGTTATTACTCTTGGTAATAGCTGGTTCTTGGTGTTGAATCCACAAATACCCCTGAACCACACCTCAAAACAACTTCAAGCGGCATCTTGAAAGATAACTCCTCCTCCCTCTCCTACCACCAGCCCTGGCCTGCAAGGCTTTCTGCTAGAAGTACGGAGCAGCATGAAATGTTCCCAGATGAATTTCCAGAATAAAAGAGAAACTGGAGCCATTCCACTTAAAGAGCTGAACATTATAAATGGGTAAGACCATTGTTTGCTGGGACCATCTAGCCCAGCGGTTCTCAACCTGTGGGTCGCGACCCCTTTGGCGGTCGAACGACCCTTTCACAGGGGTCACCTAAGACCATCCTGCCTATCAGATATTTACATTATGATTCATAACAGTAGCAACATGACAGTTATGAAGTAGCAACGAAAATAATTTTATGGTTGGGTCACAACATGAGGAACTGTATTTAAAGGGCCCGAAGGTTGAGAACCACTGATCTAACCCTTGATTCAGCAAGCCAGGGGCAAGGAAAGCATGTCCCTCCAAGCTTCTTTGGTGGGGTTTGGATGAGTTCCTTATGCCTCCTACATCTTCCAGAAGCTACAGGTCATAGCAAGCATGAGTCTGAAAGCCTGCTCATTTCACTCTGGGCAACTGAGCTCTGGACAGCCACGTCAAGGGTCAAAGGAGGAGGAAATGAACCTCTCGTATCAGGCCAGGCTATTCATCCTAACACCTAAGTCTGGAAAAATTCCATCACAGATAAAGCACGCCCACCAGCTGGCTTGGCAACACAATGGCACTTCCTCCAGTTGCCGCTCACATCTTCCTAGACACAGGTCCTTGCAGGCTGGACATGCCATCAGTGCTTCTGAGCCTGGGCATTTACCTGACCTATCGGCCCTGGTCAGGAAGGAAACAGAGACCCGAGGAAAGCACGTGAGGAGAGCGAACCGTCCAGCCCCGGAACAGGAGACCTTTAATAAGAAAGGGCCTGGCCCCGATCTCATCATGGATTGGAACCCTGCTACGTTCCCTTACCTGCCACTCCCAAGGCATGCACAGGGTGAGTGCCACTGCGCGTCCTCTGACCACGGCTTTGCACTGAAATCAGTTTTTCACTTCAGCTTTCGGAATTAGGTGATTTACACCTAAGTTAGCAATTTTTACTATTATTCATCTTTAACACTAGATTGCCCAAGGAAGTCATTTTGACTGCTTTTTAATTTCAATTAGAAAAACAATTATGTACATAAGGACACAATGTCTTAGAATTTTGTGACTTTTTGTACAACATATAAATGCGTTTATTAATAATTGTAGTTACCTCCCCCTCCTTCATTTCCGGTATATATATATATATATATATATATATATATATATATATATATTATACCTATATTGCCCAAAAGCAGTCATTTTGACTGCTTGGGAAATTTTAAATAATCAAATGACTCTTATTATTGAATTGAGTAAATTTCTTATATGACCAGTTCGGCTCTGTATTGAAATAACAGTTTTCATTTTTTTTTCGATTACCGTCACATAACATACAAGTACATGATAAATTGTCGATACTTGATAAGTTGCAGTTGCTCAATAAGCTAAACTAGCACTTGTTATTAGAATCTTTATGCAGTGATACTTGTTCTAATAAGTTGTTTATTTTATTTCTTTTGCGCCCTAAATTCATGAAAGAAATGACGAATAGAAGTGAGTTATTGGAAAAGCTAAGGAACATAAGTGAAGAGTGCTCCGATATTATTCTTTCACGATGCAGTCATTTTGACTGCTTTTGGGCAATATAGGCATATACTAAATTTCAGTCTTTCTAGTGTTAAAACTATCTCATGGAGTGTGTTCCACGGACCTCTCTCATAGCCCGTTTTTCTTGTCACAAGTTCTAATTACGTCTAGACCATGGAAGCAATGACTTATCATTGTTATTCATGTCTGCATTCCCCGAGTTCACCCAGGGCTGATCTCATTAGCTACACACAAATATTCCTTGTGGCCGTGGTCGGCAAACCGTGGCTCGCGAGCCACATGCGGCTCTTTGCCCCCTTGAGTGTGGCTCTTCCACAAAATACCACGTGCGGGTGCGCACGTAAAATGCGATTGAAACTTTGTGGCCCATGCACAGAAGTCGGTATTTTGTGGAAGAGCCACACTGAAGGGGCCAAAGAGCCGCAGGTGGCTCTCGAGTCGTGGTTTGCCGACCACAGCCTTGGGGGAATAAATAAGGGTTCTTTCCACTTTTTTGTTAAGGAGGGTTGGATAAGGCAGATGGGGGGAAATTGTTGATGTATAAAGGCACAAAGGGGATAGAAGCTTTCATGCTTTCCATATCGTTTCGGTAATAAGAACCTAGTCTATCCCAATGTGAATAAAAACCATTATTTTCCTGATTTCTCCCGCAATAATTAGTAAAGGAGATAGAAGGGAGGAGACAGATGATAATACTGCTGTTCTATGTATTCTGTCCCAATGCACAGAAAAGAGCATGGAGATCAAATCACCCCAGGCCACTACAAAGGGGTGGGGGGGCGCTGGACACCTGCTCCCTCTGCAAGCTCCTTCAGAGCTCTCCTCCTCCCCTAGAAGACAGCTGCCAACACACAGCCCAAGGCCAGCTTGGTCCATTCTCCACTCCTACACCAAAGGCGATCTACATCCCAAAAGAAAGCTGACCATCTGAGCTTGTGATTGGGCCAGCCTGCCTGTGCATATGTCACCTCTATTTGTCACCTCTGTCTGTGCCTGAATGTGACAGTCATGGCATAAACCCAAACGCCAGCTTCTCTCTCCTCTATCAACACCCGTGGCATTGATTCCATCCCATAAACCAAGAACATGAAAGGCTAGCTCATCCTCCAGGAACTTCAAAATGGTGCTTGTTTGTAAAACCATTTCTTTAGTCCACCACTCAGTGCTTCTTAAAAGTCCATTTTACTACTTAGCTTGGTAAGAAAGAAGGGCGAATCAAAGTTCCCACCCAATTATAATTCCCCTGAGGGTTGTTCAAAGTTTCCCATGTCAGTCAGAAACACCAATTGACCACATGACCAGTGAGTATTTTATGATACTGTCAGGATTTTCATGATTGGATCATACAAATTAAGTCTTTATTATAACAGTAAATGCCCGAATATAATAATACCCTGTGTTCATGGAACACTTACTATGTGCCAATCACCATGCTAGACACTTTACAAGCATTTTCCTTTTTGATGAGAAATATAAAATGTCTTTTCCTCTGTCAGCTTAAAATCTATCCTAATGGGCGTTGAAATACCTTAAGTATTATAGCCAAAAGTCAAAAACATAAATTGAATAAGTTTGAATTGGATTTTGTAAATGCAGTTTTTGTCCGATTTTTCCAGAATGGTTCTGTCGCATACTGAAATAAATCAAATCTTTAGCCACATTCACTTTCTCAGGCCACTCATCTCCTCTTTATTATTTACCTAGCCAGTGTCAAAAAATGTACCATTCTTTCCAAGGATAACCTCATTTATGGTTTGTCGATGACATAGGATAAAAGAAACTTTTGAATATCTCAGCCTTAAAAAAGAAAATATTTAATGTAATCTCAGCAAGTTGTACTCGCTTTACCTTTGTAACTGGTCAAGATAGTGTGTCCTTTCAAAACTTTTCAACTTAAGTTCAAATACCACGCACAGATACTCCTCACTCGTGTTTACTCACTTTATATATTTAAATGAAATTTAATAGCTATGTGTATGTTAAGACATTCGGGGGGAAAATACCCTAGGAAGGAAAGTAGTGAGCACATTTAAGCTGCAATTACGATTCATTTGTTTTCCTTAGCTCCTGGCAGCATGAGATCTCTACACTGGCTCAACTATAGAAAACATCAGCATGGGGATGTAAGACATTTCTTTCTTTCTTTCTTTCTTTCTTTCTTTCTTTCTTTCTTTCTTTCTTTCTTTCTCTCTTTCTTTCTCTCTCTCTCTCTCTCTTTCTCTCCTTCCTTCCTTCCTTCCTTCCTTCCTTCCTTCCTTCCTTCCTTCCTTCCTTCTTTTTCTGTCTTTTTTGATAGTTCTGGAAGCATAATCCTATAGCCACGATGGTGGCCTAGAGCCAAGCCGGGTGTGTGTTTAAAATCACCTGAAATCACTGGATTTAGTCTCAAAACCTCAAAAGAAGCATCAGAAATGACTGGATGGCTCAAAAGGCAATGGTGTCCGAGCTGGCACGATTGGCTGCAATAGGAAGTAGCCAAAGAGACACAGAACAAACCGGGCAGCAGAGGAACTGTGTTCTAGTCCCCGTTCCAATCATCTCACTATTGATTTGGCGAACTCCTTTTTACCATGCAGCCTCAATGTCCTCATCTGCACAGCAGGGATGAAACACCATGAGCTCCAAGGTTGTTTCTGGCTCGAAATGTTGCTTAGGTTTGTAGCAGGCGTTCGAAGGGTGGAACAGCGTCCTCCTCATAGTGAATCAAAAAGCCAGAAAAAACAGCACGCTCCGTCGCCAGTGTGTCGCTGCCCTAGGGAAGCAGGGGCAGAACTGCATGTATGCCTGGGGCCAACCAGCAATGACACCTCCTATTTCTTCTTCGTCTTCATGGGCAAGACATTGAGTCGCACACCCTTGCATGTTTCTGCTGACAGTGGGGTGGGTGTTGACCTATGATACTATTTCACTTTGCCAATTAAAAAAGAGAACACACAATCTAGAGTAGCGTGAATGTCTTTTCCCATCCTACTTCTTCTGTGTGCGCAGTAATCCTAATCTTTCTTATATCTTCATCTGACCTTCAGAATATACTGATAGACATTATCCTCTCTCAAAAACAGAGTTATTTCAGTGCCACCCCATTAGAGAAGAGGGCAAATGACCCAAACCCTTAACCTGGCATTCAAAGACTTGCAAAATCGTCTCCTAACATGACTCTTCTAACGTTCTCTCTCCGGGCCCCTCCATCAGCACCCTGTGCTCTAGCCAGCATTGTCTAGAATCCCTAAACAGTCTTGCAGATTCCTGCCAACAGGTCTCTGCTGGCCTCACTCCTAAAGAATGCCTCACTCTCCTTTGATGCATAATCCACCGATCTGTCATGGCAGCTAAACCCCACCGCCCTGAAGCAAGGTTTCTTGTCTACTCAAAACCAGAATCATCTTTCCTTCCTCTGAACCCCGAAACACTCCTAACCCATCAATTCTGCATGTCCGTCAACAAGTGTTTATTCCTTGTTGTGCCTCTGTCCTTTGCCAGGCGCTTTGGAAACAAAACTACAAAACACGTGAAAGCAACAACACGAACGCTTATCTCACACTCAAATAATACAAGCAGCGGTTAAAAAAGTAATTGGCAGGTAGTCTCCCTCCAAAGTCCACATCTTCACCATCACACTGTACTCCCTGGTTGCTGACATATATGGTAATGTTCGAACGCATACTGCAGGCTTCCTCTGTGACAGGCCCAATGCTGAGGGTTCACATGAAATATTTTATTTTGTTCTCCCAAGTTTCTATGCAAGTAAGTACGTTATTGGCCGTGTTTTACAGATGAGTATAACGCAACACAGGAACTGTAAGCGACATGCCCGAGAATTACATTTGTTTCCACATCCACATGACTAAAAGGTACCTTCTCTACTTGTCTGTGCATTTTTCCAGAACCCTCTGAGCTTATAAAAAATGATTCCAATAATAATAAATCATCAGACAATAATACATTCCTCTCCTCTGGTGAAGGAGGGGAGAGAGAGGGCTCACGAGAAGGGAAAAGACAGGTGAGAAGGAGAGAGGAAGGATGTGGTCTTGAGCTTCCTGTAAAAAACATATCCCTGGAGATGTTTTCTTTTACTCTGTATATCATAAATAATTTTGTACAAAAGTAAGAAACTTAAAATATAGGTTTAACATATATTACAAATATTTGGAAACAATATTTTCTTTCCTTTTTAAAAATATATTTTTATTGTTTTCAGAGAGGAAGGGAGAGGGAGAGATAGAAACATCAATCATAAGAATAATCAATCGGCTGCCTCCTGTACGCCCCCTACTGGGGATCAAGCCCGCAACCTGGGCATGTGCCCTGACCTGGAATCAAACCCTGACCTCCTTCATAGGTTAATGCCCAACCATCTGGCCGGGCTGGAAACAATATTTTCATCACACGGGAACTTTAAAAAACATATAGTGCAGATGAAAGAATTGTTCCTGTGAAATGAGCACAAGCGGAACCGCATTGTGAAGGGGCCAGTTAGAATTGGTGAGACCCCATATAAAGCAAACACTTCAGGAGACCTATGACGAAGTGATTTACACATTCCAATGGCATTATGTGGCAAAACAAACTAAGGTATACCTATCTATATTTTAGATTAATATCTAGCCTGGAATTATTGCGAACTAGTTTGAAAAAAATATATAGGATTACATGAAGGGATGTAATATGTGATAAAAGTGAAAAAGAATGACTAATGCCAGAGAATGTATAGATAGCTAGTAATTTGACACTGTTTTTTAATAAAAGGCTTGGGAATGGTAGGTGTAATGGTCCCTTTTCTGGGAAGCCTTCTCCATCTGTCAGGTCTGGAGTTGGTGTCCTTGCTTAGGGTATGGTGCGCCTATCTCCACCACCAACAGGGAAAATATTTACCTACTGCAATTCTGTACTAGATGATAAGCTCCATGAAGGAGGGGAACTGTGTCTGCTTCTATTGCCTTCATTTATTAAGCATACTAGAGGCCCGGTGCATGGATTCGTGCACCAGTGGGGTCCCTCGGCCTGGCCTATGGAGACTGGGCTGAAACTGGCTCTCCGACATCCCCCAAGGAGTCCCGGATTGCGAGATCTCTCCTGCAGGCCCAGCCCCCAGGACCTGGATGCCCACCAGCTCCCTCCTCTTTCCTCTCTGGGTCTGGGGTGTGGGTGAAGCAGATTTGGGGCCAACAGTGCCCCAGCAGCAACCTAACCCACAGATGATTCCACAAGGAATCGGGTTCCCTCCTCTACTGGTCAGAGTGTCTGCCCCCTGGTGGTCATTGCGTGTCATAGCTACCGGGCAAATGGTGGAACAGTCAGACAGTCACTTAGGCATATATATATATTTTCATGATCTCAAAACAACCTATATGCCAGATATGGTTGTTGGGAGGATAAATGAAACAATAGGTGTAATGGGACTACTAAGTGTCCATCATATATCAGCATGAAACAAATGTGAATTCTACAATTATTTGAGATAGCTTTATCCAAATTCACACCATTAAACTTAAGCCAACAAAATGCAACACAGACCAAAATAATGGTTCACATCCAATTGGATAAAATATAATGTCTGGCTCAGTCTTATTTAGAAATTATCTTGCAGATGCTTTGTCAAATATCTGAATGAATATCTGCAATGTCATTATGAATTTAATTTCAACTTCCATGTAGGGCTAACAGTTGATGATTAATGAAGCAGCTGACAAATATTTATTGAGAATTATCTACAAGACCCTGTGTTCAGTCTTAGGTGAGTGATGAGAGTGTGAGCCAAAGGTCTCTGCTTCACCTGAGGTGGTTAAATCCTTGAAAGAGACATAACATGTGTTCACTTGACTAGATAACTGGGTGCGCACTGGAGTGACTGTTATAGGTTAAATTGTGGCTCCCCCGAAATTCACTTGCTGAAGTCCTAACCCCTAATATTTCAGAATGGGACCTTATTTGGGAATAGGTTCATTGCAGATATACTTAGATATTAGGAGGTCATACCAGAGTAGAGTAGGCCCTTAATCCAATATGACTGGTGTCCTTATGAAAAGGGGAAGTTTAGACACAAAGACAAGCACACAGGGAGAATGCCAGGTGATGAGACACAGGGAGACGACAGCCACCTACAACCGATGGAGAAAAGTCTGGAACACATCCCTCCTTACAGTCCTCAGAAGGAATCAACCCTGCTGACACCTTGATTTTCGGACTTCTGGCCTACAGAACTGCGAGACAATACATTTCTGTCATCTAGGCCACCTAGTTTGTGGTCCTTGTTATTGCAGCCCTGGCTAATTAATGCACCGATAAACACTAAATTCTTCTCACAGACGAGAATTCCTCAGCCTAGGCACTATTGATATTTGGAGCCAGATAATTCTATGTGGTGGAGATCCGACCTGCACGATGTAAGAGGTAGCAGCATCCCTGGCTTCCGGCCACTCCCTGCACCACGCACACACCTTTCACTGGAACCTGCACTATACCTGCTGCTATTTTCAAAGAAGCAATGAGTTATAGCGTTCTGAGGAAAACTCCAAGAAAATGTCTAGCTCGGTATCCACCTATAAATTTCCCAATTGCAAACAAAGCACAAGACTTTCCAAAGTATAGAAACTTCCAATCTGTAAAGGAAACCCAAGCGGGAAATCCCAAGTCTTCACCTCCAGGTGAGAAGAGCTACACAGGAAAGCTGAGCTTTCACTGGAACCTCTGTCAACCGATGAGGACATTCCAATGGGACGATCCATTGAAGCAAGCATTGTTCAAACACGCTCCCGCAGCCAACTTTTCGAGTCAGAATAGCAAGGCCATCGTTTGGAACTTCAGCGTCATCGACCTTGAAGTGGGGCTATGCTGAAATTGAAGGGCAAGGAAAGGTCAACCTTTCTCCGTTTGTGTATTTTTATAGGTGTAACCGGAGAAAAGAAACAAGGGCTCCAACGCTGTCTGTTGGAACAGGAGAAAAAGAATGGCTGCACTGTCATTCCTTAAAATCTCTGGAATGCACTCTATTAAATTCTCTTACATGTTATGCGGTTCACAAACCAAACTTCTAACCCAAGTTTGCGGGACTGACAGCCTTCTCAAAATGCAATGAAAATGACGGGGAAAGGTCCACCTTATGAGATGCTCCATTTCAGGGGCTTTTTCATTTGGCAGGGAGACTTTCCTCTTCTTAATCTTAGAATACAGCTCAGGAAATGCTGGGTTAACTTTCTCTTTGCTTCAATACTTTATGCAGCGGTTCTCAACCTGTGGGACACGACCCCTTTGGCGATCGAACGACCCTTTCACAGGGGTCACCTAAGACCATCCTGCAGATCAGATATTTACATGCCGATTCATAACAGTGGCAACATGACAGTGATGAAGTAGCAACGAAAATAATTTTCTGGTTGGGTCACAACATGAGGAACTGTATTTAAAGGGCCAGAAGGTTGAGAACCACTGACTTTATGAGTGCTTTCCAGTGCGCAGTCTCTGAAGGCATTGGATTACTGACATGATGCTATTTCAGATGATGTGAAAGATTTTATTTGCATGAATTCTACATGCTGGAATCTTTTATGTGTTTTTTTCTTTTACGCCTAGAAAAAAATTGTAAAAACGTATGCCAATTCCGTATATAAATGCATCTATACTGAGACCTGACAGGAGTAAAAAGTCCCCAAAAATTTAGTGCTGTTACAAGAAATGATCATTCTTCACAATCATAGCAGAATTCCCCTCTTCAAATAATGGACTTTTATTAACAGAAGGACAAAAACCATTTCCAACAGGGGACACCTAAGTCCTTATATATCTGAAATCAGTAAAGCCGACCTATCATCTTATCAATGAAAGCATCCTCTTAATTTCTCTATACTTTCTCTTTGTTTTTAAATCCTCACCAGAGGACTTTTTTAAATTAATTTTTTAGAGAGAGAGGAAGGAAGAGGAGGGAAACATCAATGTGAGAGAAATATCGATCTGTTTCCCCCCAGACACACCCCGACTTTGTGGATGGAACCCGAAACCTAGGTATGTGAACTCACCAGGAACCAAACCTATAACCTTTTGGCATATGGGATGATGCTCCAACCAACTGAGCCACCCGGCCAGGGCTTTCTCCACACTATATTTGTGCCTTCGCATCATCATAAACCCATTTCTGTATGAGATGCTAAAGTCTCAGAAAACAACACTTATGGATGCATTTACTATTCTAGACCAAAGTAATAATGAACAAAAATACACTTCCTTGGTTTTGGTCTTTTTTTGGATGCTGTTACTTTCAATAATAAAGATTTTTTTAAAATCAATGTTTATATTGTACTGAGGTTTTTAAAAAGCAAGGAAGTACTTATGTTCATAAATACATGATAACTAAAATACCATAGACACCCAAATGCCATATATGCTTAGGATTCTTCTATTCTAACATAAGTGGCATGTTTTAGAACAGACATGCTATGCTAGCATGTTATTTGTTTAAATGCTTATAAGCTTATTTTGTGAAATGGCTGTAAATAAATGCTCATAAGTATATTTTGTTGAGCAGCTGTAACTATGTGTTGGTGCACTGGGTGCTGTTTATATGCATATATTTCTGTAATTAGAAGGTAATATATACTACATCGTTAATTCTCAGGCCCTCCGGGTGACAGTATCAACAACCGTTAACCCACCAGCTTGATTAGACGAGTGTGTGGGGCTCATAATTGAAGAGTTTCATTTTCATCACATAAAGGGATAGAGCATGACAGTATCACCTCATAAATTTGAAGATGTCATATACGTAATCAATAACTCCTCTGTGACAGCTTACAAGAGGAAAACCTGACTTCCAGGTTAAAATATCAAATCTGGAGTTGTTGTCCTAACCGGTTCGGCTCAGTGGAGAGAGCGTCAGCCTGTGGACTCAAGGGTCCCAGGTTTGATTCCAGTCAAGGGCATGTACCTTGGTTGCGGGCACATCCCCAGTCGGGAGTGTGCAGGAGGCAGCTGATCGATGTTTCTAACTATCCCTCTCCTTTCCTCTCTGTAAAAAATCAATAAAATATTTTTAAAAATCTGGAGTTGTCCACTAGCGAACATCATCATGGCATTTTAACAAATGATCATTAAAAGGCAGTGTTGATCCAACCCAAGGGACATTTTTTTATCATCCTAAACATTTTGTCCCCACTCAAATAGGGGGTTGGGGGAGATCATCTTGGTTTCTCAAATCTGACAGCCATATCCATTTCTGAAGAATTTGCTTTAGAGGCACAATTCACACATGCACCGCCTTTGCTGTTATTAACCTTTGTCATGTTTCTGGCTGCTGCCCTGCACCGCACTAGAAACCCAGTCATATCTGTCTTCCCTTGTCTGGATCACTCAATCCGTGGGCTTAACTTCCCCTCCATGTTTAAAGATGGATTTGCACCGGTCGTCATTGGACACTTAAAGTGAGGCACGCTGCCCACGTGATGCTATCGCTCCCCAAGTGACATTTGGCGTGCGATTCATTTCAGCATATCAGCTTCCCTCATCATCACAAGAAATAACCACACCAAATCACAGATGTGGCCTGTTCATGCTAGCGTCACAAAATAAACTGTGAGGTCCCGGGCAGTGCAAGCATCCACGGGCGCTGAGAAGTGATAGGAACCATTTGGGAAAGGTGGCGATGTGCTCTGAGGGGTAAAGCTCTTAGGATCACATGATTCATTTTTTGTTTGCTCAACAGAGCGGTGTGTGTTTTTCCCGAGAGGAAGGACTTCAATATATATTTACTTAAAGCTCTTAATTGATGCTTCCTTTCCTTTTAATTGACGTCTTGTGAACTCAAATTAGCTGGTGAGCACAGTATCTCACTATCCGAGCACACTCTCTCGGCTGAGGTTGCAATAATTAGACCCACCCGTCGTCTGAAGTTGAATAGACATCTGGAGACCTGCCTTCTTTCCTCCCTGGTGCATTCTCTCCATATTTAGAGAGAGATTTTTTTAATCTGACGTATAGTCCTATTAATTATCATTCCCCGAGCTGCAGTTAAGTTAATAATTTCATGTTCAAAGTGAAGTTCAAACAGACTTGCCTGTAACCTCCCCGAATAAAAAGCCTGCACGAAAAGGAATTCTTTCGTGAAACCCGAGATGGTCAGAGCGCTCTGTTCCCCAATAAGCTGGCTAGCATTTCCCCGGGGAACAGAAGGTCACATGTCCCCTCAAATCCCACCTTTGCTGCAGGCACTCCTCCTCCCAGTCTTTTGTCTGTGTGGTAACTAGATCCAGGTACAATGCGAGTGAAATTAGTTTTCCCTGATGAGTGAGGAAAAGAAATGCCCCCAAAGTGCCCGAAGCCAGATTTTATCTGCCATTCCTTCTTGATCTCGCTCAAATCTTTCTCTGGCTCCCTCTCCCTCCGTCTCTCTGTCTGTCTGTCTCTCTCAACTGCAAGGATTGAAAATGATCCAGATTTTTCGAATCCGCCCTCACCTTGACAACGCTAACATGACAAGCAGCAGTCACCTTTTACAAGATGCCCTGATCGTGTAACATGGAGGCTGCCAAAAAAGCATGCGAAAACATGATCACAGAGGTGAAGAGAAAGCCGTCACCTGCCACGGAGCTCGCAGTGAACACACTTTTTATTTCTAGAACATTTGCTGGCAGAAAGGGGTTGGCTTAAGGCGGGTCGGACTAACCTTCAATTTGTCATAGCGCTCACTCAAAGCTGCCACCTGATGATCTCGGTGCCGCCCAACCAGTTTACACAAGGCACAGATTAACTGGTCATCGGTCACACAGTACATATTCACCTTCTCATCCTCGTGCTCCAGGCACATCAGCCCCCGGATGTGCGAGTCCGGAATTGGCTCAATCAGACGGTGGCCTGTGAAGGGCTTCTTGTTTGGGTGAGTGGCTTTCAGGCACTCATCACAGTAGGACACCTCGCAAGTGACACAGGTCTTCACGGCATCCTGGGCAGGCTCCTGGTCACAGAACTGACAGAGGACCTTCTCGGCGGAGGTCATGGCGTTGGCGTCGAAGGCCCGCTCCCGGCGGGTCTCGCTGGGGGAGTTGGGCCCGCTCACCGAGGCTTTCTGGAACCTGTCGATGATGTTCTGCAGGGTGACGTTCCGCTTCAGCCCGTCTAGACCTCGCTGGCTGAGCGTGATGACATGCCGGCAGGTGGGGCACTGGAAGGCGGTGATGGACTCCACGGACTCGTTGGTGGCGCAGTGGGACACCAGGATCCGGTGGGCGCAGTTGAAGCAGAGGCTGTGGGCGCAGGGCAGCAGGAGGGGGTCCTCGAAGAGCTCCAGACAGATAGGGCAGGTCAGCTCCGACTCCAGTGTTTCCATCTTCAGGCGAAGCTCTCCGGGGTCATCAGCAAATTCCACGGAAGCTGATCAGCTCTCTGCAAACAGAACGGAAGGTCTGATTAGGCGCGAGGGGTCAGCCCTGGCGGGGGACTGTCAGCTTTGAATGCACCTCAATCGCAATTCCAAACAGTTCATGGACGGGTAAAGCTGTGTACATTCTAAATAACTCTTTCTGTTCACTGGGGAAATAGGACGGGGACAAACCCAAAGCCAGCATACCAGCTAACACAGTGGTTCCCAACCTGGGCTGCACATGAGAATCACCTGGGAATCTTTAAAATCCTGATTTCTGGGCCTCATCCTCCGGAAATTCGGTTTCTTTGTGATGGGGTGGGGCCACAACATGAGTAACAAAGAAACAGAATTTCCGGAGGATGAGGCCCAGAAATCAGGATTTTAAACAGATTCCCAGGTGATTCCAATGTGCAGCCAAGGTTGAGAACCACTGAGCTAACATTTTCTCAAAGTTCCAATCATTGAAAGCAGCAATATTTTTTCTGCGGGGGGTGGGGGGGGGGGTGATGGGCAATTTTGTTCTTTCAAAGGTCTCACTCCAAATTGGCAAGTGATTGAAACTGTCATTTTCATCGTTTGTCTCTCATCACAACAGTCTGTGTCACAGCCAAGTTTTCCCTTCCGTTGAAAATTAAAATGTAGAAACATTAATTAATGTACTGCAGAGTCTTTCCTAACTTAGGATTTAGGAACGTACATGTTCACATGTATGTGTTTTTAAGAACTCTGTAACACCAAGCGACGCTTCAGAGAGGAGAAAGGCCCTTATTGTGGAAATGGGCATGCAATGGGTACAAAACCAAATGCACGGTTTCAGCAGAAATAATGCTTCCATCTGAGATGCCAGTTTTTAATCTATGTTCCTGAGAGAAAAAACATTGACTTCCACAAAGATGACTGTAAGAGAGGGATGCTTTGGGCGTGTGTCTGTTGCTCTTCTGAATAATTGTATTGTTTCACCCCGGCGATGGGACGTGGGTGGGCAGAGAAAAATATCTGCGGCTGTTTTAGTGGCTGCGGTGAGCTTGGCTACCAAAGACTAATAACAATGTAATTCATTAGAAGAAGGATTTTAGTGGCTACAATATTCATGTGAGAAGTGACAACAGGGGTCATGATCACAGTTTAGAAAGCAGCTGAAGGTCGTCGCATGACTCCCAAGAGGCTTCCAGGCGGCGAAGGGACCCTGCACAGCCCCCCTGGCCTAGAAGGCCCATCAAGGGCTGGGCCGGGCTGGCAGGAGGTCCAGCCGCACACTCAGAGCCCTGCTGGCCCGGCACGACCTCCGCCAGCTTTTTGTGGCTCCCCTCCAGGCCGCCTTCGGGGAGCCCAGCTGCATGCTCTCCTGGCCATGAAGACGTGGTGCTTTTGTGAACTCTCGGTTCATTAAGGGGAAGAGGCCCCGTGCTCATTAGCAGGCCTGGGAACCAAGGTCCTTTGAACCTTCTCCCTTTCAAGGCCATTAGCAGAGGGTCTGCGGGCACGTTAGAGGCAGCCCGCTGCCGGCTGTGGGAGAATACGGCGGTTCACCCGTGGACTTGAGGTTCAAATCACCCTCGCAGGGGGGGGAGGGGGGCCTTCTTGGGCCCATTTAAGGGACGGCTTCACATGCAGAGCTATGCTCAGTGATTCCGACAATCGGCCTTTTATGTATTCACACCTCCATTTATTTACAAAATTCTCACTGTCTCCAATACCCTGACCCCTTCTGAAATGGCCTCCCATGCGGTGCTTTGATGAAACTCATGCTCATCTTGCTACCAACTGCATGCTAACTGCTCATTAAAAGTGCCGAGTATGTGCTGAGCTTGTTAAAAATTAAAGAGCTGCTGGCTTCACAGAAGCCTGGTATCTTTAAAAAAGAAAAACCCTTTAGCCTTTCACTAATATTAATTAACTACATAGGAGAGAACAAATGGGTTTGAAATATTCAAGCTCGCTTGTCTTTCTGCCACGGGAAGCCAGGGCGGCTGCTGTGAGGAACCTACGGCTCCTGCTTGGTCCCAGCCAACTCTTCCTACAGGTGGCCTGGAAGAGATTGAAAGGTTTTCCCGACTAATCACTATTTTGGTTAATCATGGAAAAAATAGAATTATCTCTAATTTCTTCTCTCTTCCCGTCACACGCATGTAAATTAAAGTAAAAATGGAGCCCTTCCAGCCAGCTTTGTTCTCAGGTGAAACAAGAACACCTACTGATGGTTTTCAAGTAGGTCCAGCCTTCATCCTGGAGTGGCACCATCAGAATTCCTACAGGTGATTCCACTGCTGACCCCAATGGAAACGCTGACATTTTATTCCACGGACATTTACCGAATGCCAGGCACTGACCTGGCTCGAGAAGCCAGAGCTGGCATCGTCGTCATCCCACCTCCATGATCATGGGCCAACATCACCTCTTGCCTGGTTTATCACAATGTCTTTCTAAACAGTCTCCTGGCTCCTCTCACTCTTGCCTTCCCTCTGTAGCCTGTCCTGTACTCAGAAGCCAGCAATCCTGCTCAAACATGACAAGGGATGCCTCTCCTCTGCTCCCACCCCCCCCCTCCCACCCCTGCCCAGGGACTTCCCATCTCACTCAGAGAGAAAATGAGCAGAATAAAGCCAGTCCTAGAGAACACAGACCAGACAGTGACCTCATTTCCTCCCACTCTAGCCCTTGTTCGGCTCCGGGCACATGGCCTCCTGCGATTCCTGAAACATGCCAAGCACGTCCTGCCTCCCCCTCGCAAGGTCTCGGAATGCACATGACTCTCGGCCCCCATGTCACCTTCTCTGTGAACCCACATAAAGCCAGTTCCCCTGCTGCCCCCACCGCCACCCACCCACCGCTGGTGGCAAGCTTCCCCCATCTGTTTGTTTTGCTCCAGAACATTGATCGCTGACATATGTATGAGTTTGTTCACTGCGCCATCTCCCCCCACTGCTGCGCCACTAGAATATAAACCCTCCTAGAGCAGAAGCCTGGTTTTGCTCTTTGAGGGATGTCCCACCGGTGCCTGGAACACTGCCTTGCACATAGTAGGGCTCAAAAATTCATTGACTGAATTAATACATTTACTGAAGTTAGGGTTAAAACCAAAAAGAATAAAACGTAACCCGCCGCCTTTAAGGCTCTCTCACTATATGAGAAGAGAGGGCAGCAAACTTTTCCTATAAAGGGCAAGATAATAAATATTGTTGGCATCGCAGTCCCCGTTACAACGGCTCAACTACCCTGGTAGCATGCCAAAGGAGTCCCATACAATACGTGAATGAATGACTGTGGCTGTCCAGTAAAATCGTGTTTCTAAAACCAGGTAGCAAGCTGGATTTGGCCCAGGTGTTGAAGATAGAGACATGTGCAGCCAGCCAAAATATAAATGAAAATCCATCTCAGACAGGTACGCCTAAAATGCTGCGAGGGCAACAATGGCAAGCATGGTAGAGTAAGACTTCGACAAGAACGCACAAGTTTCAAGTGGTATCAGGAAATGATATGCAATGGGATTTCACCCTGACATCAGTGGAAATGATGTGAGCTGATTGCTATGGGGCAATTCATGTAAGAAGCATTTAATAACAGCTGCTCAGAATGGGATCTTTTTCTTTTATTGCTAAAGCACTTGGCACGGTGCTCTGTGCAAGTGTCTACACTGTAAATGCTGGTTAAATGCATTAAGTCAGCGGTTCTCAACCTGTGGGTCGCGACCCCTTTGGCGGTCAAACGACCCTGTCACAGGGGTCGCCTAAGACCATCCTGCATATCAGATATTTACATGATGATTCATAACAGTAGCAACATGACAGTTATGAAGTAGCAACGAAAATAATTTTATGGTTGGGTCACAACATGAGGAGCTGTATTTAAAGGGCCAGAAGGTTGAGAACCACTGGGTTAAGTGATGACAAAATATCTAGATGCAAAGTGAGGTGCAGCCAATTTTCTGAATCTTTGCTTGTATACTGCCAAAAGGAAGGGGATTTTTTATTTGACATTATAGTGGATACCATCTTTTTCACTTTTATTCATATTTTACCATAGTATACACATCATTTTTTCAAATTACTCAACAACATGTTACCGGTAAGCATACATTTCATCCCCCACCCTCCACCTTAAAAAATTAGCACGGTTTATTTTCTAGTTTCCTTTAAAATATATTTTTTGGGAAATGAAAATGCCATTCATTCTTTCATGAAATACTGAAGTCCCTCTAGGTCAGTGGTTCTCAACCTGTGGGTCGCGACTCCTTTGGGGGTTGAACGACCCTTTCACAGGGGTCGCCTAAGGCCCTCGGAAAACACACATATAATTACATACTGTTTTTGTGATGAATCACTATGCTTTCATTATGTTCAATTTGTAACCATAAAATTGGGGGCCACCACAACATGAGGAACTGTATGAAAGGGTCGCGGCATGAGGAAGGTTGAGAACCACTGCTCTAGGTGCTTGGTCCTGGGACAAGGAGCAGTAACATCTGGCCCCTGCCTCAGTGATCCTAGGGGAGCGAAAATATGAACAAAATATTATGTAACATAACAAAAGGCACAGGCCAGAGATTGGGGGAGAAGAAGATGGGAAAGATTCCTGAAGGAGGCAACATGTGAAGTGGGTTTTAGATGATGAACATGGATTCACCAAAAATATAGAGGTGGGTGTGGGTAGATTTTATAGAAAATGTTGTATTTTCTTTTCTGAACTACCATACTTTAATTTCCAAGCAAGGAATGAGTGAGGAAGGGAGTAGGAGGGAGAGAAAGAGAGGGAGAGAAAGAGAGACAGACAGAGAGAGGGGACTTCTTAACTGTCACTACAATGGAAGGAAATCACACTTGCATGTCATTGTCAGGAAATTCTATAGACCAACTTTTTTCTCAATGAGCTGATTGGTCCTCATTCAGAGGAGGATGTGGGTAATCGTGGGAACCCCTGGCAGCAAACTGGGAATGGCAACAATTCACAGCTCACACTTCTGCTTGTCCAAGGTTTGTAGTCCAGAGAAGTGAAAGGAGAGAGCTGGAGGGGTGACCAGACGATCTAGAATGACCTGCAGCTCGGCTGTTTATTAGCTTGCGTGTCCCGGAGTGAGTGTCCGCAGAGGTTCCCTTCAGTTCCTTCCAGCACTCACTCTTATCACACCCCTAAGGTACACCCTGCAGCCTGGGACACACTGAATGCCAAACATGTTTCAAGAAAACTCTTTCAGATTCAACACTTCTGAGGAAAGCACTTCTTTAAAATGGAGAATTAATAAATGGATGAAAACAATGACGTACACGTTTTCACACCTCTCCCTTCCTCTTTCCTCTCCCTCTCTCCCCCTGTGCATCAGAGAAATTATGCTTTTTTGGTTGTCCTCTCTCGCCACTTCTGACTTCTCCTTTCAGCTAATTAAAGTCTAGGTCAGTGGTTCTCAACCTTCCTAACGCCGTGACCCTTTCATACAGTTCCTCATGTTGTGGTGACCCCCAATTTCATTGTTATAAACGGAACATCATGAAAGCATAGTGATTCATCACAAAAACAATATGTAATTAATCTATTAAATCATAATAAGTTTTCTAAATTGGAGTATATGAAAAAGAGCATGCATTCTGGCCACCAATCATTTCACTTTCAGTCCCCCACTTTGTCCAGTGCTAAAAGCCATCACCGTGAGGGAAGCTAATTAGTCACTAGACCACGGGTGGCCTGTGATCAATTGTTAATATCAGGAGCCTCTCAGCCACTGCCCGGATGATTCCCAAGGCATTTCCTAAGCTCGGCGTTAACTTTACCAAAACATAACCGAGGTGAAAAACACGCTGTCAGAACTGCAGTGTCACCCCCCGCCACAGAGAAACGGTTTGGAAAGGAAAACTCCTCCGAGTGTCAGGAAAAGGAGAGCATCACAAACGCCAGGAATGAGTTTCATCTGTATGAGCCCTAAATTTCAGAAACGCCATCAAGTCCATTTCCTCTCCCCTTTCTTCTCATGGGTAATTAAGATTTAGTTGACTCGCTGCCATCTGGATTTTCACTATGAGATTATGCCTATTATAGAACCATAGGTGGAGTTTTTTCTTTTTTTTTAAGGACTGTGGAATGATATCTTTATCTTAGATCAGCAGAAACATCATTTCAGACTCACAACTTCAGAAATGTGAAACATTGGAAATCAACTTCAGTGTGGGAGGCAGGGTGTGCAACAGGGACTAAACTCAGAAGGGACTTGCTCTCATCTCAGATCAACATAATCTCTCATCACAAAACATGATCTAACAGAAACTCAATCAAAACTGGACGCTACATCCACGATGAATTCACCACAAATAGAGTATTTTAAATAACATAAGCACTCAATGTCTCCATACTCCGTCATGGCTTAGGATTTAACTTGGAGTTATAAAAACCACAGAATAAACACACCGCCCAAATGCTACTCTACTGATTAGTACCCTGGCTGATCTGAGACACAGGTGAGTCAGTAAATCACAATAAAACAGGGCCACGAAGAGAAGGAAAGAGGGAAGAGGGAGCTCCAATTGAATTGAATGCAGTGGTTCTCCACCTTCTGGCCCTTTAAATACAGCTCCTCACGTTGTGACCCAACCATACAATGATTTTCGTGGCTACTTCATCACTGTCATGTTGCTACTGTGATGAATCGTCATGTAAATATCTGATCTGCAGGATGGTCTTAGGCGACCCCTGTGAAAGGGTCGTTTGGCTGCCAAAGGGGTCGTGACCCACAGGTTGAGAACCGCTGATTTAATGGCATTCTAAAAGACTGGAAATTGATGTCACAACATAGGCTATATTCCACCCCAGATGACGGCAGAGAGCAGTCAACATGCAGAGGTCCTTAAAGCAACAGTATAAATAATATACACTGAGTAGGAACTGGTGAAAAAAAGAGTGATCCTATAACATTCACTAGGCAATGCCTCTGAAATAGCATTGTGGTTAACCTCCAACTGTCAACACACTCAAACTCGTTCCCTTCATCAGTGACGAATGACTAAGAATTTCTGCCAGCCAAATTTTAGGGCACCAGAGGGACTGATTGAAAAGAAACATGACAAGCAGATAAGCACTGAGGCACTAGCCTCGTTTTAAAATAATTAATTAGGACAACAGATCATTTTGATACTTGTCATTTCATCTTTAGTCTAAGGGGTGTTAACGTTAAAATGTTTTACCTGATACCTGAAGTGAGAACCAGGGAAGGCTTTTAATTTCACGAAACATCCACCTGGTGGAATTCATGCAAATTGAATTAACTGTTCACAAACCCTTTTTCTGTGCTTCCACATCTGTCTATAACATGCTCATTTCTTAGTAATTGGATCTCTAGGACATTCTTTAAAATAATCACATACTCTCTTGACCATGCAACCTGATTAATAATGAATGAACATTCCTGAAAAGAATCGTTTGAAAGCATGGCAGATGTCTTTAGGGAGATGAAGGCTTTAATGATAAAAAAATTAAGGTGAAATGGGAGCTAGGTCACACTGCCTGGTTATTTACATTGAAACCTAGCCTCCGAGTTTACTTAACAGATGCTTACACACACCTTCTGGAGTTCCTTTACACGAGCACACAAGCAAAGACACAAATGACCATGCAATAAAGCAATCCGCCCTTCTCCTCAATCCTCAACTGACTGATCCCACTGTCTTCATAGCGAAGACAGTCCCCGTAACAGTCGCAGAAACACAATTTATTCTACCGAAAGTCTGAGAAGCAGGTTAAAAGCAGGAAGCAGCACATTTGTCCTTAAGAGTTCTTTCAGCATCTCTCCAGATTCTGACAGACAGACCGCCTTGCATACCCACCGATGGACAGCACCCCCGTTCTTTTTGAAGAAACATCGCCGTAGGCAGAGAGGATGGGGACCCACGAGATGACAGACAGGCCGCCGAGACCAGTTCTGTGTGTCTGTGAGAGCGTCAACAGTGAAACACAACAGGAAAATCGACGCGACAATTCCAGGAAGGCCAGCTCCACCTCATCCACCCAGCCAGGGCCGCTGAGTTGAAGAAGCAAAACTCCCTCTGGCTTTCCCAATGCCCTTTCCACAGACCCCGCCGTGGCTGCCCTAGGTCCTCGCCCACTCGGTGTGTTCAACTGAGACCCAATGAAAAGACAGCTCAGGTCAGGGGAACACCCACTGCCTTGTCTCCCAAAAAATGACAACTTGGCATCGGGATCCGGATACTGTCACTGCTCACAGGGACCAGCAGCGGGTCAGTGGCCCACAGCTGAGGCCTGGGAGCCAGCTGTCCACGCTGCCAGCAGCAGCAGGCCCGCCCAGCTCCCGGGGGCAGCGATGGGCGCACGCCTCCCCTGCACTGTGGTACTGTCAGTGCCCTACTGAGCACAGGATCACATCATGTCTGGATGCTGGTTTGTTATGTTTTAGAACATACTTCTGATTTTCTAGCTTATGAATTCAAATACAGTATCTGAAAGAAGTTTTGAAGAATGTTCCATCGGGAAGAATGATCTTTGTACAGAGACACGATAAAGCAGTCCATTTTTCTTCCAAAAACAGAGATTGCAATGTACCATCCTGATATGCAATTGAAAATATGTGTGTATGAAATATGAACCTATGTATCCACACACATGTTTTGCATCCACATACATATATGTATAGATTATGCACATATATCACCTCATACACACAAACCGTATGTGTATATATGCATATAATACATATGCAAAAAACACACACAGAGCAAATCTGTGATGACTGTCCCAAATCTCAGTCTCCGGAATGAAAGGGTGAATTGAGAATGGCAAGCAACCTTGTAACAATTGGTTGCCTAAAGAAAGAAGAGGAAATAGTCTTCCTAAAAGCAAAAAAAAAGTCCTGCTCTGCAGCTCTTCAAGGATGTTGCTTATCACCAGGCAAGACAAGAAACCGCAACTAAAGTAAATCATCAGGAAAGTGAAAAAAACGAAACCAAACCAAACACGCTGAGGCAAACCTGCATGCGTCCATTTCTACACCAGACATCTGGACTCCACCAAAGGTGTCTAAAGAACATTCTTGATTAAGAGCAAACAGGAGGCAAGAGCTACTTCCTCGTGTTGCACAGTTTGCAAATCGCAACGCCTACTTTTCATGCCATTGCAACACCTCGTGGCAAACCAAAGCCTGCTTCCCATGTTTAGACATCAAAATGCAAACATCTATTTTCTTGGCTGATGTCTGTCCAAATCACAATTTCATTTGTCTTTTAACAATAAACAAAAGGATTGCTCAATTTCACATGCAGATGACTTCCCTAAGAAGTCCTACTGTCCACGGAAGAGACACACTTCTATGATCAAACAGAATTTGAAAGAGCTTTTAATCAACAGATTTAAAAGCGCCGCTTTGGTTCAACCAACATTAAAATGTCACAGTTTCTCAGCCGTTTGGCATCGTAGTGGAAAATTAGCCTGAACATCTCCAGTTGAAACATCCGGAAACAAACATTTACTCCACCCCTCAAAAACAAAAGAAAATGCTAAACAACAAATCGTATAATCTTCTACGGAGCATAATCTGACAACCTTTACAGGAAACTTTCCACTGTCAGAGGGGCTCAGCCATTTCATATCTTTCACAGCTTGCATTAAGAAAGCATCCAGTTTTAAAGGCAAATGGAACCTATGTTACACTATAATGAAAATGACTGATTTTCCCCGGTCTATGCTGTACCAGTGTCAGGCAAGCATCCGGTTCTAAGGCAGTGATAGCAGACTGGAAGGACAAGGAAGAGCATAGGAACCTGTCTCACTGAGTCTCCCGACACAGGTCTAAAGCGAACCTTCTGGAGAGAGGCTCCACAGCATGGTGGTGGCAGAAATGGAAGCCACTGGTTCCTCTGACACCACCCCCAGATGAAAAGCGCTTCAACGCTGCTCCCTGAATGCTTTTCCAAGTGTCTTGCAAGTTTGCTAGGCAGCTCTATATACACTCAGAGAACTATTTCTATGCTGCATCCAATCCTACATCTGTCTACAATGGAATTCGTTTTTGCAGCCATCTATATATATAAAAGGCTAAGCAACTGGCCAACCAGCCAACCAGCTGACCGGCTGGTAGGTATGACACACACTAACCACCAGGGGGCAGATGCTCAATGCAGGAGCTGCCAAGTGACAGCAACTTTGCAGAGTGCCCTCTCGTACTCCGGGACCCCTTGGGGGATGTCAGACTGTCGGTTTCGGCTGGATCCCCACAGGCCAGGGCAAGGGACCCCACCTGCTGGAGAGTGACCCCACTCACTCCCTCACTCCACAAATGCCCTTCGAGCCCCAGCATCGCCCCAGGTGCGGCTGGCCAGGGAGGGACCGTGGGAGGTTGGCTCCAGGGCATGTCTCACCCCTCTCGCCCAGTCCCGCCCCGCTGGCCATCTTCTAACTAATTTCCTTTTAATGTGCACAAATCCGTGCACCGGGCCTTTAGTCTATAAATATGCACGTGTATGTATGTACACACCCCCACACATACACATACATACACAAAAGCACCTTTGCAAAATTACTTGGGACTTGATAGAATGCACTCTTCATGGAACTCCTGCATTAGATACATTTTCCTTCCTCTGAGAAACCAGAAACCTGTAAATAATTTCTGGATTAAAAAACAAAACCCACCACTCACATGGGAAAAGGGTTGCATGGCTGTGAGCCAAATGACAAGACGTCTCTGAAAGACAGAACAGTTAAGCTAGGTTTTTGCCACAAGTAGATTCTACCTGGAAACAAAAACAAACAAACAAAAAACTTGCCACTTGGGGAAACTTTCTTACTTATTTTATAAAAGACTTTTCTAGAAGGCAGAGAAAGTGCACACTCCCCCCTTCCCACTTATGATCCCGCAGGAGAAAAATGCATCAATAAACAGTTGCTGATGTTGGCCCACGTGGCATTTCACAGTTGTTCCCTGGACACTGGAAAGCTTAAGTTCAATGACAGGAACAACCAATCCGGTCCCATGACTCACTGAGATAATGACAATGTTACATAGTAACTGATTCCTATTGTATGAGCCGATTGGAAAATTCTCTCAAATATGATAGCCCCTTTTCTCAAAGGAAGTCACTTTTTCTCTCAACTTCTAAGTTAGTCACACCCACAAACCTCATGCTCACAATACCCTGAAGCTACGTTGCGATCGTGGAAAATAAAGAAAAGTAACCTTTGTTCACAACTCCTGGTTAACTATTATGAAGAAAATGCTTTAAACATTTCCCCTGATCGCTGAAGCACTGAAGGGGGCGGGGGGGGGCGGTGAAGCCATTTTTTTAAGGCAACAGAAAGAGGACTGACTCTTTTGTTCCGAACTGTTATTGTGAAGCACCACATGAGAAGGGGAACGCTGGGAACATGGCAATGAGGACAGCCACGCCGACAACCCAAACAGGATATTAAGAACAGAGTCGGAACGCGCAGTTCCGACAAAACAAAGGCGGGAGCTTCTTGGAAGAAATTCGAGCAAAAATCCTTTGAACAGATTGAAACACTGATGGATGAACTTGCTCGCCAGGCAGCAAGAGATCTTTGTGTGGGGCAGTAAAATTAGATGATCACTCAAATACACACGGAATTTCAGGTGTCATAAAATGAGAACTGCTCTCAAATCACAGGAAGTCACTCTCTTCCTTTTTTTAAAAAAATATATTTTATTGATTTTTTACAGAGAGGAAGGGAGAGAGAGAGAGAGAGTTAGAAACATGGATGAGAGAGAAACATCGATCAGCTGCCTCCTGCACACCCCCCACTGGGGATGTGCCCGCAACCCAGGTACATGCCCTTGACCGGAATCGAACCTGGGACCCTTCAGTCCACAGGCTGACGCTCTATCCACTGAGCCACACCGGTTTCGGCCATGAAGTCACTCTCTTCTTAACCCAGGATCCACTTCTTGAAACTGCCAGATCTATGTTTTGCCCCATCTAAAATTGATACTGAGTGTTGCTTTTTTAATTAAATAACTGAGCTAACTTAGTAAATATGACTAAGGATACTGAACTTTCTACAAGAAGAAAAAAAAATCTCCATACTCAAACTTACACTTTAAAGAAAACCTTAAAATAGAGCTCTCAGGAACTCCCAGAGAAGCTGTGTGATGGCTTCTGTATTGAGAAACAATCACCACATTAATACAACAGACTGGTTTGGTCAGGTCAGGTTTGTATCATCTACTTTTCTTCCTTCGCAAAGTCTGCCAAAGCTGTTAGTATGACAAGGCATTTAATAGGGTTCTCAGAGCTCCTATAGTTTATCGGACTTATCACATGATAAGAATGATGATGATTATTATGACTGCAGTCTCTAAGCTAATGGAGTTCAGAAAAGTAAATAAGATAGTCTATCTTGTATTGCATCTGAAATTGCAGCGTTTTTCCTCTTCTCTATGTTCTGCTACTATTCTTTTCTCTCTTTCCCATCCTCTTTGTGAGATGAGAGATGAACTGAGAGGCTGTCTGCTTTTAGATGGTGCACTGTTTTATTTTTAAAAACATGTATATATTTATTGATTTCAGAGAGGAAGGGAAAGGCAGAGAGAGATAGAAACATCAATGATGAGAAAGAATCATTGATCGGCTGCCTCCTGCTATCCCTCCTGGGGATCGAGCCGCAACCCAGGCATGTGCTCTTGACCAGGAATCAAACCCAGAACCCTCCAGTCCACAGGCTGACGCTCTATCCACTGAGCCACACCAGCTAGGGCTAGATGGTGCATTTCATCCAGCTTTCTCTTTGATGTGGTGTCAGAAACCTTGGAGTGAGGCCCTGAGGTCAACTGCCCCAACTGGCATTGGTCTAGTTTGGGGGTGAGACCATCAGTGTGGTGTCGTGCAAAGAAACATGTACCTTGAAACCAGATAAACCCGAGTTCAAATCCTGACCCTGCCATTTCCTAGCAAAGGCAGATAGGAGCCAGCTACTCAACATATCTTATACTCACAGATACTCTGCATATCTTATACTGTTTCCTTATCTGCAAAATGTGACAAGGCAAGCAATTTCAAAGGGTCCTTTGAGAGTTAAGTGAGGCGAAGTTTGACACTAGGTGCCTGGCAAACTTGGATATCTCACACCCTTCTACCCTTCTAGTCCCAAACCACCTCTTCCCTCTCCTCTTTGAATACAGTAATTATCTTTAATTTTTATTGGCATCTTCTTCAAACCACTTTTGGAAACAGGAAGGACATAAATCCATTTATTTATTCAATAATGTTCATGGAGTGTCTTATGTGAAGGAACAGTATATGACTAATAAACTAGCATTCCTATAATTAACATTAATTACTCTTTAATAAACTGTCTTCACATTGGCAATCACATCTGTTTCCTAGACTTTAACATACCTTTATTCATTACCATTGGATACCCCCATGAGCTTGAAGCTTCAGTGCCCTGTTCCCAGTCCCACATGGATTCTTTGCCAGATTTTTTTATTTTGTAGGTAATAAGAGACCCTGGCAGGGGTGGGGCAAGTGAGACCATCAAACATAGTGAAGGGTTTGAGATTTTTCCTACTTGCAAATTATTCATTCGTCTACCAGTTTTATGGATGCTGGCAGGATACACGAGTTCCATGCATCAGAGACCAAGGGCACTCTTAGTTAGGGCGCAGCAAGCATCATGTGTTTCAAGTTCACATCAGTGCCCCTGTCCCCTCAAGTCCCACAGAGCATCCCAGGTGCATGCTGCGTATGCAGGGGGTTTGCATCAGAGCTGAGCAACCTTGATCTTAGGAAACCCAGCTCTTTTGTTATGGACCGACTGCAAGCAAACCTGCCTGACATTTGCATGGAGAGAGACACTATCCTATATAATAAAAGCCCAATATGCAAATTGTCCCCTCGATCAGGAGTTCGACCAGGGGGCAGAGCCAGCCGGCCAACTGCGGGAAGGGAGGCCCTGGCTGGCAGCCGACAGTTGCTAGGGACTTTCCCCATGCACAAATTTCGTGCACTGGGCCTCTAGTGTTTATGATAATGCACAACAAACAAACCTGCCTTGTACCCAGTATGGAAACACTCTATCTCCATCTTCCAAGGCTGTTCGCTATACAAACATCCTTGAAAAGATAGTCTGGAACAAAGGCCATTCATTAGCACCTCAGCTTATAAGAGGTACAGAAACTTGAGAGATCCAGGAAAATTATTTCTCAATAGACAGTTCCTGTCTCCTCCTGGAGATCTGGCCAATAGAAGTCACTGGAAACCATATCACCACTGGGCTCTCTAGCAGTTACAAAAGGGGCAGTTTACTGACATTGAGTTACCCTTGAGCCATGGAAGACAAAGGCAAAAGGAACCCCAAGAAAGCACTCCATGCTCCTCATCCCCACCATCCTCTACCATCAGCTGATGAACCCATGAACCCATGAACCGGGAAAACAGGCAGAGAGCAGGTAGGCCCCACACATAGATTTTGCCCAAATAAACAGAGCCCTTAATAACTTCCTTATTAGTCCCAAATCAGCTTGTATCTGGTCCGCAACTTCAACTCTTCACTCTTAACCTAAACTCATTTTAAGAGTTTGGAAGAGTAAGCTAGTTCTGTTACTTTTATGACATCAGAAATCCTATGTATATGTTAATTTGCCTTTCTTTAACTAAGCATTATTTTTTTAAATATATTTTATTGATTTTTTACAGAGAGGAAGGGCGAGGGATAGAGAGAAACATCAAAGAGAAAGAGACCTCGATCAGCTGCCTCCTGCACACCTACTGAGTATATGCCCGCAACCAAGGTGCATGCCCTTGACCGGAATCGAACCTGGGACCCTTGAGTCTGCAGGCCGGCGCTCTATCCACTGAGCCACACCGCATTAGGACCTCAGCATTATCTTTATTTTAGAACTACGCAGAGTAAAACCATAGAGAAGGTCATTTCTCTGATTATTCTTTCATTCAACAGGTACCTGCCGTGTGCCGGGCACGGCTCTGGACACGAGCAATGCACTGATGTATATGAGAACAAAGGCCTGTCCTTTGGTTTTAATGAGGAAAACATAAAATAAACTAGCTTAGGTTTTAATGAGGGAAGCATAAAATAAAGCAGCACATGGGTGAGAAAACATGATAATTTCAAAGAACCACCCATAAAATGAAATAAATAAAAAGGATGACATGATAGAAGGTAGAGGGGTGGCTATAGGTCAGTGATGGCGAACCTATGACACGCGTGTCAGAAGTGAGACGCGAACTCATTTTTGGGGTTGATTTTTCTTTGTTAAATGGCATTTAAATCTATAAAATAAGTATCAAAAATATAAATCATTGTTTTACTGTGGTTGCAAAGATCAAAAAATTTCTCTATGTGACACGGCACCAGAGTTAAGTTAGGGTTTTTCCAAATGCTGACACGCCGAGCTCAAAAGGTTCGCCATCACTGCTATGGGTCTATTTCTACCCCTATCTGTGCAGGCTTTCTTGACACTTGGCTTCCCCCACCAATACACAAGCAAAGAACATGTTGATTTCAGGATAAAACTTTCCAGCATTTGGGCAAAGAGTTGTAATTGATTGTTCAAGTTCTTAAATGTTTAGTTTCAGGTTTGCTTAAGGAATGATTTCTTTTTAAGGACATTAAAGTCCAACTTTTACTATTTCTTACAGGAAAAGACAAAGTGATGAATTATTGGAAGGCAGCGACTTCTTTATTTATTGTAGCAATGAAATTTGATCAAGAAAAGCCAGGATCACATGGTGGACAAAAAAAAAAAAAAAGACAGAGAGAAAGAAAAAAAGAAAGAAAACAGGAACTGTGGTGCTTAAAATTCCCTGAATGTCTGAGTGTTTGATGGCAGGATGTTAACCTAAAGTTGAAAGTAACCATGGACATGCAGTTAAGGGTACAGGGGAGGGTGTGAAGGAAATTAAGAGAGACATTTCAAGAGTCATTGGTTTTGCTTTTGCCTCTTTAGGAGAAGAACTTTCAGGAAGGAAAGAAATGGGGTAACAGCGTGGGAGGGAAATGAGCAGGTCCAGCCAGGGCTTCATGCCTGGAGGATCAAAGATGAATTAATGCGAAAAGATCCCATCGCCTGAGAGAGCTATTGTTGTCCTGATGACAATAACAGAAGGTATCTCCCCAGAAATACATTCACTCGCCAGGTAAAACTGCAGTCGTAGCCGAATCATGAGTTTTAGAGCCATTTCTTAAAGAAGGAGCTAGAAGGGAAATGACCACAGAGAGAATTGTTGTGGGAGAATAAGGAGTTGCTGTGGCGGCTGCAGCAGAGGCTAAGGGAAGAGGTTGGGAAGTCTGGGTGGGGGGTGCCAGCTACTCACCAGTGAAACAAATAAAGCTTAGGACAGGATGGAATGGCAAGACACAGAGGAGGTTTAAAGCAAGTAATTCTCAGAGAGTGAGTTATCCCCAACCCGAAGACTTCCTGGCCTAAAACCCAAGATTCAAGACGTTTCCATGGAGGACTGATAATCTGCAAAAATATGTGAAATAGATATTTGTCATCTATATGAAAATAAATCCCATACATTCCATGAAAGCTTCTAACATCTTTTTAAAAATACACTCAGGGCAGGCTAAACTCTGAGAAATGTTTCTTGCATTATCCAAATGTGTTTGCCTGTTGTATCTTTGAGAGAAATTATAAATGTGATTTATAAAACAGGAAGCTTTAAATTTTAATATTAATTTCAAGACATTGCCTTGAAATGAATATTAAGAGCTCTGACTTGATTGACTCTAAGCATTTTTGTTGTTTGGGTTTGTGTCTTATTTGTTTGTTTAGGATAATTTGAGCCTTAAAATAAGTTTCATTTGAAGCTAATAAGTATTAATTTCATCATGTACATTTTATCCTTTCATTGAATCAAGTTATATAAGAAGCTGGCTTTTGCAATATAAGTAATGAAAATGAAAAGAGTTAGGACTTGAGATGCAATTTAGGGTTAAAAATTTACTTATGAAAATACCTAGCTTTAAGAACAGTGAGATTTCAAGGTGGTTAAATGCTCTTAAAAGTAGAGATATATTTATTTTGATAAGGAATATGAATGTTAATTGGAGGAAGAATCACAATTATATAAGAAAGCATTGCATGAAAAAAACCTCTTTCTGTCTGATTTATCGCTTCATGGTAAAGACTGGGTTAGCCCTTGTTCCATAGCTTCTTTAGCTTGACCCTCTTTAAATCCACAGACACCTGATTCAGGGCAAGGTTCCAAACAGTTCTGCCAGCTGTCTACATCTCTTCTGTGCATTACGAATTCCACCAAGTGACTCTTGTCAACGGATGCAAAGATTCTGTTTCCCAACTCTATTCCTTTTCTTCCTTAGAGCTCAGGTTGGGAAATTGCTCTCTCCTGGGGCGCTGGGCAAAGGTGCCAGACAATGGAGGGTGACTTCCCAGAAGGGAGCTTGTTGTGCCCGAGCCACTGCCAGCAACCTCCCGGGAACATCAACTGCCAAAACATCCCAGTCCAAACGGGGCGCTCTGATCCCCCTTCCCGCCCCGCGCCCCAGCATCCAGAAGCAATTCTTTGCCTGGACGCTCCTTCCTCCTGATCCTGACTGGCAGCTCCAAGGATTAAACTCAGGTCCTTTATGCGCATCGGCCCCCTGGAGTGTTGAACTCCGAAACCTCTATTTTCTCCTGTGCGTCTACCCTGCATCGCACAAAACCCCCGTTAGCCACTGTGGTCCACAGCCTTTCTTCCATTCCGGGTGAGCAAAAGAAACCAAAACAAAACACCAGACGCTGCAACAGTCAGACGGAGATGGTAATGACCGGGGTTGGTAGGGTAGTGTGCGGATTCCACGTTCTCTCATAGCTGAGACTTGGGAGCCCACTTACTTCTTTATTATTAAAACTTCACGTTCTCATCCGCACAACCTGGCTTACAATGGCGCAGATGATCAAGTGGCTAAGTGAAAACTGTGTGCTGAGTGTATGTGCATGTGTGTATGCGCATGTGTGTATGTTGTGCATGTGTGTATGTGCGTGTGTGTATGTGCGTGTATGTGTGTAAGTGTGTATGTGTGTGTATGTGTGTGTGCTGTGTGTATGTGTGTGTACGTATGTGTGTGTGCATGCTGTGTGTGTACGCATGTGTGTGTATGTGTGTGTGTGTGTATGCTGTGTGTGTGTGTGTATCTCCATTAAAAAGACCCTCAAAACTGCTGAATGAAAATCAAGACCAGTGTCTTCTTAATCAAGCAAAATTTCCCGTTTAATGGCCACACTAAAAAACAAAAACAAAAAAACAAAACAAAACAAAAAATCACACACAAATAGACCGACCATCTGGCCTCTGCTGCTTGAGGGGTTTTGCTCCTCACTTCCTGGTTATCTTTAGCAAAACACTATAATTTCACTCATAAGTTATTTTTACCACGATGCATTTCCTTTTGTGCACTACTTTAAGAAACAGAGTACAAAGCATTGTCCTGTTTCTAGAAAAACCCTTCTTAATTCTAATGGCAGGTTTAAGTAGGGTGGGGGGGAGGATATATTTGAAAGAGGGAGTTGGAAGTCAAAACATAGTGACAGCATTAACTACTCGCCTTTCTTTAAACAGTACCACCTCTGCCAGCGAGTGAGCGCTATCTCTATCAAGTGTACAAATGTATTCCTATGTACAGACATAGATATACAGTCATATTTAAAAGCCAAAACCAAAAAGCCGCATGGCTTGTTCATTCAGGGTGTTCACTGTGCTGGGCACTTCCCAAGAAATAAGTCAGATGAAATTCATTTCTGCATGGGAACTAAGATCACACTAAAAGTACAGTCAAATCACAATTAATTGAAATTCTCAGAAATGGAAGAGTTCTGATTAATTTAATTTTCTGGTTAACTGAACCCCAAATAGAACCCCCCCTTTTTTTTAATCCTTGTCGAAATGTTCCTAAAACGCTTGGGTCTGCTGTATTTGCCCAACTACAAACCACATAGTGGATGTAATTTAAAGGTTCTTAGGTAATTCCAAATGTTATTGCTCCTTGGGGTCTTCAGTATAAAGATCTTTTTCCTTTGACCATAAATAGAGGAGATGGAAAAGACTGAGTTGAATGTATGTTTGTATCCAGGTCACAACTCAGTGACACCTTGTCCATAAACAATGGGGTGGTTTCTTGCCTTTTTTGTCTATTCACACTATCTTCTCTCAGTATCCTTTCACCAAGTATTGCCCCGAAGAAGGGTAGTGATACCCAAAATGTAGGCATTTTTAAAGACCACCCCTCCCCGCCCCGAGAATACTATAGAGCTAAAACCATGGAGAATTCTGCAGAAACTCCCTAAGCTGGGATACTCTAAAGCGGTGTATTCTTTAGGGCAGCGGTTCTCAACCTGTGGGTCGTGACCCCGTTGGGGATCGAACGACCCTTTCACAGGGCTCGTCTAAGACCGTCGGAAAACACATCTATAATTACATATTGTTTTTGTGATTCATCACTATGCTTTCATGATGTTCCATTGGTAACCATGAAAATACATCCTGCAGATCAGATATTTCCATGACGACTCATAACAGTAGCAACATGACAGTTATGAAGTAGCCACGAAAATAATTTTATGGTTGGGTCACAACATGAGGAACTGTATTAAAGGGCTACGGCGTTAGGGAGGTTGAGAACCACTGATTTATAGTGATTTCCAGGTTGACTGAGTGGATAGGATGTTTTTGGTCAAGCATCTGGACAAGTGGCCCCATCTCATTTAGAACCACCAAACACTCCGCTGGCTCATCTGCAGAAGCAGAATTAGGAAGTAGTGTAGACTGTTACCTGTTAATTCCGGGAGAGGTCAATGGGGGGGGAGAGACATATGTAATACTATATGTAATACAATTCTTTAAACAATAAAGAATTTTAAAAAATACTTAAATAGCTTCCTTACAAAAGAGCAAAAAGGTCTCATGATGCATCACTTAGTTAACTATTCTGTCCCGATAGACAGTGTGCTCATATTGAGTCTTCACTGCATGAAACAAAGAATATCTATAAAAGAAATCATTAATTTAATAGAATGAATATTTACTTGGGGGAGGTGAAGACTTCTGGGCCCAAACAAAGAATGCATTAACATACCTAACACCCAAATGATTGACATGTAAATGCAATGAATGTAGTTTTATTTGAATTTCCCCTTTTTTGACCATTCCCTCATATACTTATAGCTGATTATTTGTTTAGTACCTATAATTTGTCAGGCACTTTTTTTTAATATATTTTATTGATTTTTTACAGAGAGGAAGGGAGAGAGATAGAGAATTAGAAACATCGATGAGAGAGAAACATCGATCGGCTGCCTCCTGCACATCCCCCACTGGGGAAGTGCCTGCAACCCAGGTACATGCCCTTGACCGGAATAGAACCCGGGACCCTTCAGTCCGCAGGCCGACGCTCTATCCGCTGAGCCAAACCGGCTTTGGCTGTCAGGCACTTTATTTAAATGGTCTCTAATTCCTACCCAAACCCTAAAAAGGAGGAATCATTTGCCCCATGCTGCAGATGAGGAAACGGAGGCTCAGAGTTCAGGCACCTTGCCCAGGGCCACACAGCTAGCACACGGCAGAGTCCAGTTTAGAATATGGGTTTTTCGGACTCTTAAAGATCTCTTTCCTCAGCAACATGTTGCTGTTACATCTGCAAGGAATTGGAAATTTCTGATGTATGGATGTAAAGAAAATGCGGGCGCTGTAGATTCTGGATGTGTTTCCACTACTTCTAAACTTACATTTAAAAAATGACTAATAGTTAAGTATTGGTCACGCGTGTTCACTAGGATCCATTCAGGAATTTCACAAGCTCAGCACTCCCCGATCTGCCTTAGAAGAACTGACATCTGGATCATATTGGCAAGTGGGTGCTTTAAACGTGAGAGAAAATTAAGAGGAAAACCTAAGACTGGATTACTTCCACAAGTTCATTCACCAATATCTCCCCAAGTACTCTTTTAAAAAATTATATATATGGCTTGTCATCCAATCTTTCTACTCGGTGAACAATGGCTTGTGACCTCCCAGTTAGTAGGTTCACAGGAGAAATATATCAGTTATAATTAATGTTTACTAGAACAAATGTAAATATTTTAAAACACACAACAGCTCCATGCACATATGATTTCCATTTGATTTTATGAAACACTAAAAATCCACTTGTCCACCCCATTAATTATAACCTGCTCTCAGCCCTGACCTGTGTATAATTCCCTCTGACACAAATTGGAACAAGGTGCTTCGAATGGCAGCAGCCTACACCCCAACTGGGCTACAAAACGTCAAGTTCCCAAGCCTCTCAAAAGTGTAACCTGACATTTTTCTAAGATTAGAGGCAGTTTGTGAATTTAAAAAGAGGGCTTAACGACTCACCACAGTTAAATCCTACAGTAACTCCGAAAATAGCCAAAGTAAACAGGACTAAGAGGGTTTCTTTGCGGAAAATCATGTACATGCGCCCAAGCAGAATTAAGAAGAATGCGTCAATAAACTCTGAGGCAGGAAGCCCTCTGGAGATCTACAGGAGTCATGAATGGGCCATGCCAAGTATTTCTCCCTTTGCTCCATGTGAATGACTGAGTTTACGCTGCCCATGAATCCTAAATGGTAACGGCAACGAAGAGAAGGGGTAACTTTTCGAATACTATTTTTCTTGACACAATCATTTCCCCAAAGGAAAGGGCTGGAGAAGAATCTAACCACCAAGAAACAGCCTTCAGGAGGTTTCTGTTTCCAGTGGTCATTTTTCTGGACATCATGGCCACAAAAAATGGGGCCATACTTTACATTTTGTTTTGCAAGTTGTTGTTTTAAATAGAATATGCTGCCAGGTGGATACAAGACTGAAATGTAAGGCATGAAACCATAAAAACCTTAGAGGAGAACATAGGCCAGTGGTTCTCAACCTTCTGGCCCTTTAAATACAGTTCCTCATGTTGTGACCCGACCAGAAAATTATTTTTGTTGCGACTTCCTAACTGTCATGTTGCTACTGTTAGGATTGTCATGTAAATATCTGATCTGCAGGATGGTCTTAGGCGACCCCTGTGAAAGGATCGTTCAACCGCCAAAGGGGTCGTGACCCACAGGTTGAGAACCGCTGACATAGGCATTAAAATCTCAGATATCTCATGCAGCAATATGTTTATGGAGACATCTGCTAGGGCAAAGGAGAAAATAAACAAATGGGACTACAAAACAAAAAGCTTCTGCACAGCAAAAGAGACCACCATCAAAATGAAAAGGCAGCCCACTGCATGGGAGAACATATTTGCCAATGATACATGCGATAAAGGGTTAATTTCCAAAATATATGAAGTACTCATACAACTCAACAAAAGGAAAACAATCCAGTTAAAACATGGCCAGAGGACCTGAATAGACATTTCTCCAAAGAGGACATACAAATGGTGAAGAGACGTATGAAAAAATGCTTGAAGTCACTAATCATCAGAGAAATGCAAATTAAAACCAGGATGAGATGTCACCTCACACCTGTCAGAATGGCTATCATAAAAAAAAAAAATCAACAAACAATAAGTGCTGGCGAGGATGTGGAGAAAGGGGAACCCTCGTGCACTGCTAGTGGGGATGCAGACGGGGGCAACCACTGTGGAGAACAGTATGGAGTTTCCTCAAAAAAATTAAACATGGAACTTCTGTTTGGTCTAATGATCCCACTTCTGGGAATATATTCTAAAAACCCCAAAATACCAATCAGAAAGAATATATGCACCCCTATGTTCATAGCAGCATTATTTACAATAGCTAAGATTTGGAAACAGCCCAAGTGCCCATGATAATGGATAAAAAAGCTGTGGGGCATTTACACTATGGAATACTATGCAGCTGTAAAAAGGCAAAAAAAGCGGGATCTCTTACCCTTTGGGACAGCATGGATGGACTTGGAAAATATCACGCTAAGTGAAATAATCCAAACTGAGAAAGATAAATGTCACATGATCTAACTCATTTGTGTAATCTAATGAACAAAATGAATTGATCAACAAAATAAGACCCAGAGCAGGCGTCATGAAACAGACTGACATACCTCGACATAGGGTTGGGGGGACGAGAAGAGATAAACCAAAGAATTTATATATTTATATGCACAGCCCATGGATATGGGTGATAAGGTAGTGAAGACCTAGAAGGGGGGGTATGGAGTGGGAGAAGGGGGGGAAGGGGGGATGGGAGATATCTGTAATACTATCAACAATAACAAATATATTTCAAAAAGAGTTATTGAGCCCTGATCAGTTTGGCTCAGTGGATAGGGCGTCGGCCTATGGACTGAAGGGTTCCAGGTTCGATTCTGGTCAAGGCCATGTACCTGGGTTGCGGGCACATCCCCAGTGGGGAGTGTGCAGGAGGCAGCTGATCGATGTTTCTCTCTCAGTGATGTTTCTAACTCTCTCTCTCTTCCTTCCTCTCTGTAAAAATCAATAAAGTATATTTTTAGAAAAGAGTTATTGAACGATGAGAGGCGAGTAACTAAAGATGTAATGAGAATTCTAAAGGGTGTGTAGGACTGAGGGCAAGTACGGAAAAGACAAACTTGGAACCTCCCCCAGGGTCAGGTTCAGACCTCCTTGGAGGAGTGGTTGCAGACCACTGGATAGCTGAGGGGTTGCTGGGTTGCCCATGCCAGAGCTGACCCCCCAGTCCCCAGGCCTCAGGAGGGCAGTGTCTGGGGCGCAGGCCATCCAAGGCTGTTGGGTAAAAGCACATAAGGTCAGGGCACCAGGACCCTGAGTGCTGGGGTGGTGGGCATGCTGCCCAGCACTGGCCATGTCAGGAGGCCGCAGGCCACCCAACACCGGAAGGCACAAGGCGCTCAGAGTGTGTCAGGCGCTGCTGCCGGCACTACACCTGGAACACGCCACGCCCATGTTGAGAGGCCTGCAGCACAGCGGTCATTGGGCGGGGACGGCGGAGTCACTGAGAGATGATGCGCTCTGGGCACACGGCGAGGGCCGAGCCCCACTCACTCGCACCACGGAGGGGCCATGACACAGAGCAAGGAGAAGCGAAACGGCACTTTGCAGCCGAGACGCCCATGGCTCCTACGTGTCGCGCAGCGCCTCCTACTGGCAGCTTGACGCGGAGCGCGCTGTAAGGAGAAGCGCTCGCAGAGTCCAGGCCCTGATTGCGGTGCCCTAACCGTGTCCTTGATAGAACAGTTGGCCTCTATTCCATCAGATGGACATGCGAGAATGCCCCCGGCATGAAGTGAATGAAGGCACCCAAGGCTTCGGGGGGTGGAGTGTGGGAGTGGATCTAGGACATGAACTTCGCGCCAACCCCGGGCTTTGCGCGTCCCCCGCAGGCCCACCCCGCGTGGACGAGTCTTGCGCCGGTGTCCCCGTCCCCCCTTATCCTCATGCCCCGGCCTTCGGGCTGAAGCGGGGGGGAGCAGCAGGGCAGAGTAGGAAGATTGTAGACAGTGAACCTCTGAGGCTCGGGTACTTCAGAGAGGGCAGGCTGAGCTGAGGGGCAGCCCACACCAGGGTGGCCCCCAAGCGGAAATGTGAGGACGCCTGGTGTCCCCCAGTCCACAGACGAGCCAATCAAATGCCCCTTTGCAGCAGGAGGAGGAATCGAGAGCGAACAAAAGCATTGCACCCCGTGTGAGAATCGAACTCACCACCTTCAGAGCACAACCCTGACGCACTGCCTATTGTGCTAACGGGGCACCTAGTGGCGGCTCTCGGCCGTGGAGTAATTAACCTTCCTTGGCGCCGGGCGGCAGCCCTGTGCGCATGCTCACAAGTCTACACTGGGTCCTGGGACACTCGGAGCTCGCTGCCTCAGCCAGGGAGGAAAGCCTGGCCCCATCGCGGTCCCGGGATCCCTTCTTCCTCCTCCTGCGGGTATGTTTGCAAACAAACACTTCAGCTTGCTAGACAGCGCTGTGCAGGGGGAAACAGAAGGATGGGGTTCCTCCCGCAATAGCAAACAAAAAAAAAAGAAATAAAGGAAGGAAGGAAGGAAAGATGGATGGAATGAAGGAAGGAAATAAACATAATGTGTTGGGTGATTTTTTTCTTTTTTTTTTTTTTTTGAATCCTCACCTGAGGATATTTTTTCATTGATTTTTAGAGAGTGGAAGAGAGAAAGATAGAGCAAAACATCGATGTGAAATTGATTGGTTGCCTCCTACACAGGCCCTAACCAGGGCCCCTGCAGGGAGGAACCTTGAACCTGGGACCCATCCGTCTGCAGGCCGGCACTCTATCCACTGAGCCAAACTGGCTAGCACAGTGGTCAGCAAACTCATTAGCCAACAGAGCCAAATATCAACAGTACAACGATGGAAATTTCTTTTGAGAGCCACATTTTTTAAACTTAAACTATTTAGGTAGGTACATTGTTATTCACTTCATTAGGGTCCTCCTAAGGCTTAGGAAGAGCCACACTCAAGGGGCCAAAGAGCCGCATGTGGCTCGCGAGCCGCAGTTTGCCGACCACGGGGCTAGGACACAGGATCAGACTTTTTTTTTTTAATTTATTGATTTCAGAGAGGAAGGGAGAGGGATAGAGTTAGAAACATCGATGAGAGAGAAACATCAATCAGCTGCCTCCTGCACACCCCCTCCTAGGGATGTGCCCACAACCAAGGTACATGCCCTTGACCGGAATCGAACCTGGGACCCTTCAGTCCGCAGGCCGACGCTCTATCCACTGAGCCACACCGGTTAGGGCAGGATGAGACGTTTTAACAGTGGTGTGTACATTGCTGGAATTCAAAAGATAAATTTTTCCACGTATCAACGTGGAATGAATTGCAGCCCGTTTCTGAGTTGGAGAAGGTGAGCTTCTATGAAGCAGATACGCGGCGAGCTGATTTTTTGTGTGAGACGCCCATGGTCAGCGCTTGTTCTATCTGCCATGTTCTTACTGAAGGCTCGGTGGGGCCTGGGTTAGGAGGCAGATGTTGGGTGAGAAGATGTTTTGAAGACAGGTGAACAGATCATCTCTGAAAGGCCTAGGACAGGGGTGGGCAACCTTTTTGCGAGTGCGTGCCAAAACCAGCAAAATCTCTGACTCAAAATTCTTCTGCGTGCCAACCCTAATTTTTTGAGAACATGTTACGCCTACTTGATATCTCTGAAGGTGTACGCGAAGCAAGTCCCAGGAGGAAGGAAAAACCATAGAGTTTCTCATCTGCCCTTTAACTCCGGGAGAGAGGGGACCAGCTGTCCACGAAGCCATCGTTATCACAGGCGACACAGCTCAGAAAGGAGCGAGGCAGCAGGTGAAGGTCTTCGTCACCTCCTGTGGGAGGCAGACTGTCTGCAGGAGGAGCCCCGAGATGTCTGCCTTACTCCCCAGATCCCATGAACGTGACCCAGCACTCCCGACTGTATTGTGCTACGTAGCACAGCTGACATTGCGGGAGAAAGATGGGCCTGACATGCCCACATAGGCCAGTGGTTCTCAACCTTCTGGCCCTTTAAATACAGCTCCTCATGTTGGGGCCCAACCATAAAATGATTGTCGTTGTGACTTCATCACTGTCATGTGGCTACTGTTAGGAATCGTCATGGAAATATCTGATCTGCAGGATGGTCTTAGGCGACCCCTGTGAGAGGGTCGTTCGACCGCCAAAGGGGTCGCGACCCACAGGTTGAGAACCACTGACCTAGGCCCTTAGAAGCTGAGACTTTCTACCGAATGGCAGAAGAGAAATTTAGAGCGAGCTTATGTGTGGGAGAGACTCAATGTGCTATTGCTGCTTTGCAGGTGCAGGTGGCCCCAAGGCCAGTGGTCGGCAAACTGCGGCTCGCGAGCCACATGTGGCTCTTTGGCCCCTTGAGCGTGGCTCTTCCACACAATACCGACTTCTGCGCATGGGCCACGAAGTTTCAATCACACTGTACGTGCATGCCTGCATGTGGTATTTTGTGGAAGAGCCACGCTCAAGGGGCCAAAGAGCCGCATGTGGCTCGCGAGCCGCAGTTTGCCGGCCACTGCTGTAGGCGCATCCATCACCAACCATTCCACGGACAGGAGCCCTGGGGATCTTTGCTTCCAGCCTTCTGAGCTGCATGGGCTGACGAGTTTTCTTTCTGCAAATTACTTGTCATTAAAATGACAATGTGTGCACTCATTAGCCAAATTCAAGATCATCTTTCTGGAAGTGTATCAAATGCAGATAAAGCATAAAGAAGCATTGTGGGTGGCTTAAAAAAATGTGAACTTAATGAATAACTTTGCTGTTAAACTCAGCAGCCAGGGGCAACAACAAGTTCCCAGCGCCTTAAATGCACAGCTTTGGCAGACTGCTTAATGGCCTGTGTTCAAGATACGCACAGCTTCCCCGGCCTGAAAATAAAAATCTCCCAGCCACACAAGGTAGCATTCTTACCCTCTAAATACTCTTCAGAAAAGATCTGATTAGCTGATTTTTCATAATTTGCTCAGAAAGTTGGCCGCCGCAATTTAGTCTCTCGCTGGCTTGGCCTTTACACATAAACTTCGCAATATTTATTGCTTTACCTTGTACACTGGTTTAAAGACTTGACCGTGCTTCGCCAGGACCTGCTGATTAGCTGAGTGCCTTTTTCGAAGTCATTAGCCTGCAGCTGGGTCTGCAAACCCTGGCCCTCTTCCTGTTTCGTGTGGCCTGCAAGCTACAAATGGTTTTTTCTATTTTTCAGGGTTGGCAAAAATCAAAAGAGTACTATTTTGCAACATGTGAAATGTACACGGGATTCAAGTCTCAGCGCCCATAAATGGGGCATTTTGTGGAGCGCAGTCACCGCCACTGGCTTACCTGTTGTTTATGGCTGAGCTGAGCGGTTGTGACAGGGTGGACGGCCCACAAAGCCCAACATGTTTACTGGCGGCCCTTTCTGAAGCAGCTTTCTGACCTTGGCCTAGATTTATGTGGTACGAGAATGGTGCAAACAGCTTGAAACACCCCCCCCCCCCCCAGATCATGAAGTTGTCCATAGCCCCTGGGAGACGCACCACCACGCTGGTTACACCTCCACGTCCACGCTTTTCCCTAATTACGGGGGCTGGGGGCCCACCTCCCTTCTCTGCCCCACCCCATCACAAAGAAACAGAATTTCCGGAGGATGAGGCCCAGAAATCAAGATTTTCAAAAGATTCCCAGGTGATTCTCATGTGCAGCCCAGGTTGAGAACCACTGCTTTCGAGTCGGAATAGGAGCATGTTCATCTGCAATCAAATCTACATAAAATGAGCAAGCGGTTCCTGGCCTTTTAACCACGGAGCGCCCCTCCCGCCCTTTGCATGCTGGGAGTGTGCTGATCATTTTACGAAACAGCTTCACTGAAATCAATCACACGTCACAAACTCACCCATTGACAGTGCACAGTGAGCGGTCTGCCCTGTATTCACAGAGCTCCGCATCCATCACCACTAGTTAACTCCAGAACATTTTCAGCACCCCCAAAGAACGCCCCGCCCATTAGCAGCCCCTCCTCATGCTCCCCTCCCCCCAGGTCCTGGCAACTACTAATCTCCTTTCTGTTTCTATGAAGCGTGCTTTTTCTGGATATTTCGTATAAGTAGATCATTCCATATGTGGCCCTTTATGTCTGGCTTCTCTCAAGATAATGTATTTTTTAAAATCTCTCCATGTTTAACTTGACAAATCCCCAGGTTTAGAAGTATCTGATGAAAATAATCATTTAAAAGTAATGACTGGACCTGGCCAGTTTGGCTCAGTGGATAGAGCATCGGCCTGTGGACTGATGGGTCTTGGGTTTGATTCCGGTCAAGGGCACGTACCTCGCCCTGGCACGTGTGGGAGGCCACCAATCGATGTGTTTCTCTCTCTCTCTTTCCCTCCCTTTCACTCTTTCTAAAAATCACTAGAAAAATACCATTGGGTGAGGATTTAAAAAATAAATAAAATAAAACCCCTGCTAAAAGTACTGACTGTACAATTTCCTTTGAGTTTTTTGAAATGGTAAAAATAGCCCACGAAGTTCTTCTTATAGTCCATAGGGACACCTTTGAGTCTGAGCAGGGCATCGCTTCACCACCACATGCTCATTCTATCATTCCCTCAACTAATATTCATAGAGTGTATGTACCATGTACCATGTACCGTTCAAGATGGGGAATAAGACCCGTCTGAGCTTCAGATCTCACTCTTCACAAACTTTGCTATTCGTTAGATCCCGCTTGAACTGTCAACCCCTAAACATCGTATTGCCAACACATTGTGTGTATGTCCCAGAGTTCTAGTCTTTTCTGTAAAAATGATGTAAGTTCTGCCCTGACCGGTTTGGCTCGGTGGATAGAGCGTCGGCCTGTGGACTCAAGGGTCCCAGGTTCAATTCCGGTCAAGGGCATGTACCTCGGTTGCGGGCGCATCCCCAGTGGGAGGTGTGCAGGAGGCAGCTGATGGATGTTTCTCTCTCATCCATGTTTCTAGCTCTCTGTCCCTCTCTCTTCCTCTCTGTAAAAAATCAATAAAATATAGTTTTTTAAAAAATGATGTAAGTTCTTAAGATGTTCAAAATAACTTAAGTTGCCTTCAGTTTTCCAGATATCTGAAGAAAGTTCCTGATTCCTCATCCTCATTTTCTTCTCTTCCATCTTAGGACTCCTTTATATGATTAATAGTTTCAGTCCTATTACACACACCCAGATACTGTGATAATCTATGGAGTCCCAGACAGGCAAAGGAAACAGAATTCAAACCCATCCATTAATGGTTTTTCTCTTAGTACCTCGATGCCTGCCATCGTTGTATTGCTCACTCACTAGCAAAGACTCAGAATTTCCATCCCAGAGGCAAGCTAGGCAAAGTCTCTATAATCCAGTGAGAGTTTAAAGTAGTGGCTTTCACATCACTGGGTGTTAGAATCTGAACAGTATCTCTTTCCTCCAATCAGGTAAGTCTCTCCCATGGACAGATCATTTAACTGTTGGACATTTGTACTTACTAACATTGCTTGATCCTAACGGATAGAGTCCAAATCAAACACATCTGGGCATATTTAACCTGGAAAATTACCCCCAGAAGGCCCTGTTAGCTTTGTCTTTGAAGTGCTGTCGGAGAACGGAGTAACTGCACGTGTTCTGTGCTGTGTCCAGGGGGCCAAACATAGGGAAAAGCGATAGGGAGACACAGAGATTTTATCTGAGGACAAAGGTTGTACCTGCAAACAATGGCCCAAACCGGAATGGGCCTCGGGAGAATCCTGGGCCATTAGAAAGGCAGAGCTGGTGATATTATAGGAATTCAAACAGGACGAGGTATAAAGAAACGAACCAAAGACTTTTGCCTCCCGGTGATGTGGAGTTTGTGGCAAGGGTGGTAATAAGGAAGACAGTTATGGAGATTTTTTTTTTTATTTAAAGCAGCTATGATGATTCAACCCCCCAAAATGGTATGTTTTTGAATGTGATAAAGACGATGTCTCAATGTCAGTGGTAATATGATTTTTAAAGCATTTATGTGGCAATTTAGCAGATCAAAAAGGGAAACATTAGTTAACATTTATAGGTCAATGTTAGAGATGTTTAACCTGTCCAGATACTTAATACTATATGTTTTTTTTAATAAAGATATTTGGATAAAAGTAATTTTGAATTTAAAAAGAAAAAATATACATTCATATCTACACATTTGAATGGTATATACTTGCCTTTATATGTAGATTCTTAAAATGATCACTACACCAGAGCTCCTTGAGAAAACTTGAAATTAAAAACCACAAGGCAGTATGTGTTTTTTACAAGAAAATCATGACCCGTAGGGAGGACTCTACCTTGACATTAATTGTGAAGCACACAATAATTTAAAATCTAGAAGCATTCCATTGCCTCAGGCTGGAACTAATCAGATGTATTCTTAATGTCTTGAAATCACATTTTCTACTCTTGGTTCAAAGTTAAAAATCTCAAAACTAGTATATATATAGTTTGAAATGCTTTTAGAAGGCTTTGTGATCAGAAAAAATAACCAAGAATTACCTGTGCTATATACATTTTTAAGATTAGCAAATCCCTTCTTCTACTGAATATTGCATTCTTATCATGTTACAGCTTGAGAGGGTCCAATGAGGTTTAGGACCAGCTAGAGCAGCGGTTCTCAACCTTCCTCATGCCGTGACCCTTTCATACAGTTCCTCATGTTGTGGTGGCCCCCAATTTCATTGTTACAAATGGAACATAATGAAAGCATAGTGATTCATCACAAAACAATATGTAATTCTAGATGTGTTTTCCGATGGTCTTAGGCGACCCCTGTGAAAGGGTCGTTCGACCCCCCAAAGGGGTCGCGCCCCACAGGTTGAGAACCGCTGAGCTAGAGTATCTGCAGCCCCCCTACAGCTTCAATTATGATGTTCCATTACATGGAAGTGACATTTTAGCCCAAATAACCAATATGTTACATTTAAAAATTCACTTTCCAAAAATATAATTAAAAAAATTCACTTTCCATTAATTAATTCAGTAATCAATATATTCAGCAGATAGGTGAATAAGTTAGTTGTATGCTAGACATTCAGGAAAATTCAAACCATCTACTATACAGGTTTCAAGGACTTATTCAAAGAGTTGTTTAAAAGAACTATCAAAAATTGAAGTCTTTTTTTTTTTCTTTACTGAGATTGTATGGATTTGAGTGAATGTTCCCCTCAACATTCACAGCAATAATACCAATCTGTAAGAAGCTATTGTAATCCTAACAGGTCACTTTATGCAATCCTTGCATATAAAGGAATAAAAGAAGGCAAAGATGAGGAAGGATGGATGGGGACCAAGATGACATTATTAGTTTATACCATGACGCTGTACCTGAAAGCAGAGCTTGTGGTCAGGGTCAGAAATTAGAGGTATGTTATTTTGGATTCTAGAAACCCTTTGTTATGTAACTACAACAATAAATGAATCCCTTACTCTAGTCATAGGACTGAGTAGAAAAGGAAGTGTGCATGATGTTACTATAACGTAGATCTTAAATGAAGTTAAATGAAGGATGCATGAAATTATATAACTTCACAGAGACGTTTTGGAAGAATATGTATTCTTACTTTAGGAGTAAAAATTCCCCTATATAATCCGATAAACAAAGGAGGATCATTTTCTTGGCTCATATGGATATAATATTTCTTCCTCAAAAGCTTTATCTCAACATAATCTCCAAACCCTTTGAGCACTTTTTAAACAGAGTCAAGCATTTTCAAGTATTATTTGTCATACTATGAAACTAATACATTTACAAATGTATTCTATGATTTTAGGAGTATTTCAGTGTATTTTTTCTTGGTTAATATTCTTATTAAAATTCATACATTCCCAAGAGCCTTTGCTGTATAAGTGTCACTTGAATTTAGTTTGCTGGGATCACAAGCACATAGAGAAGAATAAGAACACTTCAGGACACACTTTTCTCTAGAAGGAAATACTTCCAGGCTGTTTATAAATCTCTATTCCTGAGAAAGAAAGGCTTCACTCTGGATTGACTCAGCATTCCTGGGGCATTTGTATTACAATACAATTCAATAGCAAGGCCACGATAGCTGTGAATTAATGATAGCTATGTCAAAATTTCAACACACTGTCACCATATTGTGTTACTAATAAAATGAGGGTGGTGAAGGCCTGGGGTGGGCGGAGAGCAGGGCAAGGTCAAGGGCCAGCTAGAAGGGGTCAATGGGGGGGGGGGGGGAGGGGGACATATGTAACACTTAACAATAAAGATTTAATTAAACAATAAAATGAGGTAAGGGTAAAAAACAAAAGTGGAATTTAAATTGCATAACTGATAAACACTTAACTTTTCTAAAAGTTTTAAATTGATTTTTAGAGAGAGAGGAAAGGAGAGAGATAGAGAAGCATCGAGTTGAGAAACATTGATCAGTTACCTCCACTCATGCCCCAAATGGGGATCCAACCCACAACCAGGAATGTGCCTGATGGGGAATTGAACCTGTAACCTTTTGGTGTACGGGATGATGCTTCAACCAACTGAGCCACCTGGTCAGGGCTATACAATATTCTTAAAGTGACAAAATTATAGAGAGAAAAAAACAGATTACTGGTTGCCAGTAGTTAAGGATGGGGGGCAGGGGTGGGTGAAGGTTGCATAGGACCTTCTTGTACCTTGTTTCGCAACTTCCTCTGGATCTATAACTATTTCAAAGTAGAAAAACTTTTGAAAAACCATATTTTTATACCAACAGAGTCCAGGAAGACAAGAGCATCCAAATGGCCATACTCACAGTTGTAGAGTTGGCCAATGTTATGTTATTCGCTCATAGTCTGTGCTGGGCCTGCACAGACCAGTCTTAGAAATAATCCTGCTAAATCAGTTTAGAGAGAATCTCTCACCCTTGATATTGGATCGCCTTGGCCTACCTTCAGTATGAATCCTCTTAAGTCGGTTTAGCAAGAATACCCCTACCTTGATGACTCCTTTTAGCGATTTCCCATCAATTTATAAATTCCTGACTGTCTGTGCTGTATTCAGAGTTGCGTTAGATTTCTCTCCTCTGTTTCTATTGGAATAGTCCTAAGTAAAGTCTTCCTTACTGTTTTAATCAAGTGTCAGAATTTTTTTTCTCTTTAACACATGAAAACTAATGATAAGTGATCATGTCCTACCAATGAGATTTGGTTTTATTTTAGCATATTATGCAGTGGTTCTCAACCTGTGGGTCGCGACCCCTTTGGGGGTCGAACGACCCTTTCACAGGGGTCGCCTAAGACCATTGTAAAACGCACATATAATTACATATTGTTTTGTGATGAATCACTATGCTTTCATTATGTTCAATTTGTAACAATGAAAATACATCCTGCATATCAGATATTTACATGACGATTCATAACAGTAGCAACATGACAGTGATGAAGTAGCAACGAAAATAATTTTATGGTTGGGGGGTCCCCACAACATGAGGAACTGTATGAAAGGGTCGCGGCATTAGGAAGGTTGAGAACCACTGGTATTAGGAGACTTTATCCTACAAAGATATATTTTTAATAATAATTACAGTTTTCTCATACTTTACAGAAAATTACAGTTTTCTCACACACACATTGATATCTGCTTGAAGAGACGCCTTTAGATCATTATATCTATGTAATATGTTACTCCCCTGTGTGCACATGTATAGATATGACTGCCTATGTGTGTGGGGGGGTGTTGAATTCATTCAGAGGCTAACAAGTAAAAACATTCATAAAACCCAGCTTCTCTGAAATCTTAAGTTGTGTCCAGAAAAAGAGAAGGTAGCCTAACATTTCTGAATGCCTGATATATAACCAATACTCTGTTAAGGGCTTTATATTTCAATGTTTATATATAGTTCTTCATTTAATCATGACATAAACCCTATGAGTTGGTGATAGCATTTCCATTTTATAGGTAAGAAACCTTGGAAAGCTTCAGGAATCCACCCAAGGTCACAGAGCAAGGAAGAGACTCAGCAGCATCCTCACCCACGGGAGTCTCTGATATGATGCTTTCAAATCTATTCCTGGAGTGATTCTCTTAATTAAACTGTAGCTTTATCGCTGTCAAAATAATGTCAAACACCATTACACTAGACCTGGAATTTTCTCTTTTTTTCTTACGGATGCCTTTGTTCAAATGAAATCTTAATCAGAAGCCCAATATTTTGGAAGAGCCAAAAAGTAGAATAAAACACCACGCTCTTCTTGTCGAAATGGCGGGGCACTGGAGGGTGGCTCTTGCTCCCTCATCCCTTGCTTTTCCCGTGTCTGGAACAAACCACTCTTCCGCTGCCCCCATGCAGTCCTCCTCCGTGGAACCCTTAGCGCTCTGAGGAGCAAAGGTTGAAAGACACTTCACTGGACTATTAGGAAAAAACTGCCCACGAATCCCTGCGATGTTGCACATCTTACAAGGAGAGGCGCTGGCAGCATTTGTTCCAGACCATCTTTTCAAGGACTTCTGTAGTGAATCGTCTTGGCAGATAGAACCAGTGTCTCCCCAAAGAGCAATGGGCAAGCATGCTTACTGTCCATTATAAGAGAATTGGGTTCCCTCCGTTCAGGATCCATACCTGTGAGGCAGGCCCACCACCTGCACAACATCCACCAGTGCTGCGCGGTGGGACTTGGAAGGCAAAGAGAACCAATGTGCATATGAAGCTCATGCCGCGTGCTATGCTGGGAGTAGATCCTTTGTCTCTGACCTAGGTCGGTGGTCGGCAAACTCATTAGTCAACAGAGCCAAACAGCAACAGCACAACGATGGAAATTTCTTTGGAGAGCCAAATTTTTTAAACTGAAACTATATAGGTAGGTACATGGTTATTCACTTCATTAGGGGACTCCTAAGGCTTAGGAAGAGCCACACTCAAGGGGCCAAAGAGCCGCATGTGGCTCGTGAGCCGCAGTTTGCCGACCATGGACCTAGGAGTGTCATATATTTTGCCAACATCCAAGAAACCGTGGCAGGCTACGCTATTGGCTTACAAATAGGGTAAAGCTTCACACTCTTCACACTTCTTGCTAACCATCAATCTGTAACTTATTTAACACACACTTACATAGAACTTATTCTGTATCTTGTGCTATTTCAAGTGGTAGACTAACTCAATGACTGTTCCTAACAACCCTATAATGCAGGTACTATGACTATTATTTCCATTTTACAGGGGAGGAAATGTAATCACACATGATTAAGTAGCTGGATAAGTCCCATAAAAATAAGTACTTGTGTGCCTGGCCAGCGTGGTTCAGTGGCTGAGCATCCATCTATGAAGCAGGAGGTTATAGTTTGATTCCCGGTCAGGGTTGCGGGCTCGGTCCCCAGTGGGGGGCGTGCAGGAGGCAGCCGATCAATGATTCTCTCTCATCATTGATGTTTCTATCTCCCTCTTCCTCTCCTTTCCTCTCTGAAATCAAAAATATATTTTAAAAAAATTTATAAAGCCCTTGTGCATATTTATAAACACTAAATAATTTTATTAAAAGAAAAAAACATGTATTGAAACCTTAGACCAGTGGTCGGCAAACTGCAGCTTGCGAGCCACATGCGGCTCTTTGGCCCCTTGAGTGTGGCTCTTCCACAAAATACCACGTGCGGGCGCGCATGTACAGTGCGATCGAAACTTCGTGGCCCATGAGCAGAAGTCGGTATTTTGTGGAAGAGCCACACTCAAGGGGCCAAAGAGCCGCATGTGGCTCGCGAGCCGCAGTTTGCTGACCACTGCCTTAGACCCATGCAACTGTTCTCCTGTAGTTGGTCATGATCATAAAGCCCCAGGCTTTAAGAAGGCTGATACGGAACCACCCCAGTGTGCAGAAATATTAAAATTGCTCTTACAAATGATGTTCCCTAACATTTGCTTTCTGGGAGGAAAAGTAGATACTATTTCCTTAAAGACTTCACCAGGGTCTTGAGAATTTTAAGTGGAACCTCTTCCTGGGAAAATGGTCACAATTCCAAAAAACGGAGTACTAATAACATAAGCATCTTCCCAGAATGAGACCCTCAGGGGCAGGCTCTCAGCACTTTGGAGGTTATGTTTGCTTTATATTTGCTAAAGAGCAGGACAGAAAGTGATCAACAGACCTAGAAAACGAGGCTCTCTCATGAATGTCTGCTGTGAACCAGCTCCACGCCTACTCATGACATTTTTAGAATAAGCTGTATTACTCTGGGAGTCCCTTTTGGATTATTTGCAACATACCTGGGGACAGTCAAGAAGATAGAGCACTCTGGCGAATGATGATAAAGACAGCCTGAAAGTGAATATCCAGAACAATCCAGCCCTGGCTGGTGTGACTCAGTTGGTTGGAGGGTCGCCCCGTACGCCACAAGGCGGCACATACCCAGGTTGCAGATTCGATTCCTGGTTTGGGTGCATGCAGGAGGCAACCGATCGATGTTTCTCTCTAACATCACATCAATGTCTGTCTGTCTATCTGCCTGTCTGTGTCTCTGTCTCTCTCCCTAAGATGAATTTTTTAAGAAGGATGATCTGAAACAGAGGATGTGAACAGGCATTGCACAAGAAATACAAATGGCCTTTAAATATGTGCAAACATGCTCCACACCACTTAGAAGAGAAATGTACAGCTACACACGGATACCTCCTTTCATGTATTAAGCAAAGATGTACAAGTTGGGCAATGAACTCTTGGGGGGGGGTGGGGGGGCCCTCTGGGAAAGCACTCACTAGGTAGGCAATTTTACTTATTCATCCAAAGTAGAAACTGCATGCACCCTTTAAACCAGCAACCCCACTTCTGGGATTTATAACGCAAACACACCTGCCCCACACAAACTGAGGGATTTATGAGACTTCACTATGCATATTGTTTTAACGACAAAAAATTATACACAACCCATGTGACCAGCAGGAGAAGAGTCAAATAAATTATGGTACATTGTCCCCATGGAATGTTATGCAGTTGTTTAAAAAAAGGAGGGGGAGAGCTCTGTGTACTGTTACGGAAAGATCTCCAGGATGTATTGTAAAGTGGGGAAAATCAGAGTGCAAATAGTGTATATGGAAGGCCACTATCTATGTAAGATAAGCCAAGTGTATTTGTACCTGCCTACGATAACCAGAAAAACAGCTGGGAGTCTGCCTATGAAGGGATATCACTATAGGAGATGCATAGTATATTTCATAACTTTGGGCAGCTTAAGAATGATAATGTCTATAAACCAGTTAGGGATTCCAGAAATCCTCTAAAAAAATGTTTTCTTTCAGGATTCTAGTACTCAAATTAGCATAAAGATCAGACATGAAATGCGGTGCTCGGAGCTGACTCAAGCATTTGAAGCCCTCTAGGCTCACAGATTACTATTCCAATTACTTTCTTACTGTTTGTTAAAATGATCCAAAGCTAATCAGCAATTTACCTGGTTAAAATTCAGTTGGTTTAGTAGTGCTTTGAAGGAGACACTCCCTTCTTAGGTTTTCTGCATTCAGACAGGGGATTTGAAAAGTCGCTAACAACAAAGGGATTTAATTAGAAAACAAGAGCAAATGGTCAGTGTTTGAAGAGGAACCACAAATATATATTCTGCGGGCTGCTGCCTGATTGCATTTGTTAATACGGAATGCTAAGACATGGGCACCAAAAACTGTTCAAGGTCTTGTAGTAGCAAATTATACTTGTAAATTTGATGTAAGTTGATCGCTGGAAGAACTCACACTCTTTGAAGATTTGAATTCACGAATGTATGAAAGAATTAAATGGTTCTTTTCCCTGGTGATATAAAGTATTAAGTGGCCGGGGAAAAAGAATGTGTTTGAAATCAACTGAGGAAAGAATTCATTTTGAAAATTATTCAATAAAAAGGTTAAATAGGAAAAGTATGTTGGGCCAATTTCTACTGGATAAATAAAGCAGAAATATGCAATGGGCAAACTTAAGGATGAGGGGCTGGAACATGTCCTATCAACCTCTCTGTCATATTTTGGTTTTTAATCATGGCGGTCTTAGGCACAACAATCTATTCCATCCCCACAAGACAAAGAAAGGAAGACTGATTCTGACCAGCAGAAAACTGGCTGGCCTCCTGGAGCCTGCAGGGGGACGGTGGCTCCTGATCAAGGAGAAATGAATGTCTTTGAAGACGGCATCTTAGATTGTTTTGTTAATCCATCAAACCCTCTCTATTATGCAGAAGACTCATGTCAAAAGGGAAATGCAAGTCAATGAGACTTAGTTTGGCTTCTTGGAGAGCAGGACTAAATACACAAAACTAGGAAAGTGATGCTGAAATAAACAAGAATGTGAAATTGCTCATCCTTGGGGATGATGGTACTAATACTGACACAATTTCCAAGCAGAAAAGCAAAACTAGGTCAAAGCACGTTGGCCTCACATAATAGGCATTTTTGCTCCCAGAATGTTACCATGTAGGTTGTGTCTGCAGGCATTAATGTCTTCTGTTATCAATGTTCAGGGCTGTCACAAACAATTCATGTCTTATCACTCTCTTTGTTAGTTAAACCAAAACAATGTCGTTTACATGTGAACCATTCCATTCTGACAGCTGAAATGGTAGAAAGGGGAAATGTTAAAAATATTCAGAAAGTGTCTCCTCCAGGCTGAGAAGCATTAAGCAATAAATATTCATTATTTAATAGTCTACTATCATGTCTTTATTCAGAAAGCCATACCCATCTCAACCAATTATGACTGCTCCCTTCTTTCCCGAAGAGCCATGTAAAAACGGAAGCAGCACAAATATCTCTGTGGAAATCCACTTTATTTTTTAAAATATATTTTATTGATTTTTTACAGAGAGGAAGGGAGAGGGATAGAGAGTCAGAAACATCGATGAGAGAGAAACATCGATCAGCTGCCTCCTGCACATCTCCCTACTGGGGATGTGCCCGCAACCAAGGTACATGCCCTTGACCAGAATCGAACCTGGGACCCTTCAGTCCGCAGGCCGACACTCTATCCACTGAGCCAAACCAGTTATGGCTGTAGAAATCCACTATTTCCAAAATGCACAGCTGATTAATTCATAGAAAAAAGGACTCATCTCAGTCTTTGAACTTTCTTCTGTATAAACATAATCCTCCTAGGTTTTATTCTCTGCCATTTTCATACTTATCTAAAATCAGAGCAAAGAATATCTACACAAAAGCAGCACAAATCCCAAATATAAGGCTAGTTGACTACTTGGATTTTTCAGATGGTGTTTTCTCCTAAAGGTGATCAGTCTTTCCTCATTTCTGCCTCATTATAAACCATCAAACCATTCAAATTGTCTTGTAATTTATTAGCACATTAAATTAGCATGCGACCCCAAAACATCCAAACTATATCTTACTAGAAGGGATGCGGTGCAGTCAGAAGAAACGAAGATGTGGAATCTAGAAGATTCAGGTTCTAGATAGAAACTTGCTCATACCTTTGCTCCCTGATGGAAGGCAAGGCCTTTCTCTGTGCTAAAATTCCACAAACACTAAACTTTTAACTAGCACTCTTTTTAAAAAAGTTTTAAACTAGTACTCTTTGTCTGACTTCTATAGAAGATCCTATCTGGTACAAATAAAGATTTCTAATACTTGGTGAGACCTCCCATTGACATATTGCCTTAACTGGCCATTCATCTAGTTATTGGTAACCTAGCAGGGCATTCAGCGAACTCGATTTGTCCACAAACAGCCCCTTTCCTCTTGTTTGGAGAAGACCACTTCCAAATACATACAGCTGAAGCCACGCGCCACAACTTGACATGTGACAGATAACATCGCCAAATTTGTGGACCCTTTGAAACTGTATTAGTCCTGTTGTCTCCATAAACCATTAAGTGTTCCAGAAATTTTTATTTCATCATTTTAATCATAACTCTCAGATGGTCTGTCACACCCAGAAGCAGTGAAAATGTTTTGTCCACGTGTCTTGAATTTCACTGTAGAAAATGTGGCCGCCATATGCATGGAGTAGAGTGGAAGACTTGAGTCTTCTAGAAACAATCTCTCAGTTGCTGAGTGATCTTGGGCATGCCCTTCACCCGGCAAAATAAACTAACTGCACATGGGCCAAAGGCCTAAAACATCAGGTTGGGCACAATACGAGTAAATAGCAGGTTCTAGCTTTGCTTTAAGACAGTGGTTCTCAACCGTCTGGCCCTTTAAATACAGTTCTTCATGTTGTGACCCAACCATAAAATTATTTTCGTTGCTACTTCATAACTGTAATGTTGCTACTGTTATGAATTGTCATGCAAATATCTGATATGCAGGATGGTCTTAGGGGACCCCTGTGAAAGGATTGTTCGACCGCCAAAGGGGTCGCGACCCACAAGTTGAGAACCGCTGCTTTAAGACTTTGAGTTATTGGAGGGTATGTCCCATTTCATGACCATTTCTGCAGCCCCAACATGAGGAGTAGAAGCCAAGCTGCCTGCCATGTTGTGGTTTGTGTCCTCACCCAGAGCACACTTGCACAGACTAGATGGTTAAACAATCACAACATATTTTAATTTTTTTCTAGTTTTAATTTATTTCGTCCTTGCTCGTCCTCCAACCTTTAGCATGACCTTTCTTCCTCATATCCCCTCTCATCCTAAGAAGCATTTTCCATTCTCGTTTCTGCTAAAATTCACCCAGCATGTGCCTGTAAACTATTTGATGATTCTTACTGTATGCCAGGCACTGTGCTTGGATCTGGGGATTCAAAGGTAATTAAGATGTAAGTCTTGCTCTGGAGTAATTCAGTCCCAAGGTAGGCACATGATTAAGTGGAAATACACCATTAAAATTACTTGTGTGGATAAGAGGAAGCTGCAGCTATTTTCTTTCCATGTATTCTAATCCAAATAGGCAGGGTTCAGTTTACAAAGTGTACACTTACAAATGCCCAAACCCAAACCCACAGAGGCCATCACCCCTCACATGACTGGCCCCCTGTGGTTCCCTGACTGTCACTCATAAAGGCTCCAGTGAAAACAGAAGTTCAGGAAGGATGCCGAGAAACAAAAGCCAAATGAACAGGTCTAACCCCGTTCGCAGACACACCAGCAAGTGCTGCCTGCCAAAGGCACAACCTGGCCCACAAAGAATGTCCCTGAAAGGGTACTTAGGATTTTTGCAGCTTTAGGCTCTACTGCTTCTTTCCCTAATTAAGATACATCCTGAGGGTTAAAGGGCTAAGAGTCATGAGCTTTAGCTCATCCATACTGCTTCTCTCCCAACATCTGGTTGTCTAGAGGAAATAGGGGTGTGGCTTGGAGGTGAGGGAGGAAAAGGTGAGAAGATAGGCAATTGTGAAAACGGCAATTCACTGTGTATTCGGTTAGGACTGGGAGACACACCCACTGGGACCCAGAGAATATTAGGAGAATGGAAGAAGAAAGGTGAAAACTAGTGCAAACTTTTCCTAATTCAGATACTGCCAAGACTGGCCCGTTACCAAAAGTATGGCAACTCTCTCTCTCCTTCTATGTTCCATCCTGTATAACATGGAGGCATGGATTCAAAACTCAGAACTTAATCTGACATTTAATCAGACTGGTTATTTTTTTTTAATAATGTTTTGAAATCGTCTCAAATCATGACATCACTTCTCATTGGAAAATGTTCTGGCTTTCAAACAACAAACTCCTAGCAATGGTTCTCAACCTTCTGGCCCTTTCAATACAGTTCCTCATGTTGTAACCTAACCAGAAAATTATTTTCGTTGCTACTTCATAACTGTCATGTTGCTAGTTAGGAATCGGCATGTAAATATCTGATATGCAGGATGGTCTTAGGCGACCCCTGTGAAAGGGTCGTTCGACCGCCAAAGGGGTCGCGACCCACAGGTTGAGAACCGCTGTTAGAGCATAAAGCATTTTTAGGTTGGAGACTGCCTATGAGTTATTTTTCTCTATGAAGAAAATTTAATTAAATTACTATTTAATAATTATGATACATTTATTTTAACTAGGAATCAATATATTATTACAAATGAATATGTGGCTAAAAATTAAGTAAATTTCGCCATTACAAATAATTTCTCAAGTCTCCTAAGTTCAGTAAAGTTTTGACTATGATCAGTTTATCAAGCAAATTCTTATTCATACAAATATAGTTATTAATGAGCAGGCATTTTACTCATGAATAACTAACACTGGTCTATTGGTACAATAAACTATATACCAGACCATCAAAGGTTCTTTGAGAGGAGGAGCCATACCAAAATCATGTTTGTAGCCCAAAGTGCCCTGGCTAAATGATAATAATCATTTAAAATAGCTTTATTGAATGAACTAATGAATATGTTAAGTACTCAGTATATGTCCTTCAATGATAAAAGAAATAAGGGGGAGCCTTTACATTGTACTCATTATAAACAATTGACTGTATATAAAATTTTCCAATCTACTTGTACAAATAATCAACAACTCCCCCCCCCCCGTCCCCTTTTTTTGCCTTTTCTACCCAGTACTTTTCTTTTATAGCACAAAGCAGCTAAGTTCTTAGGGTTTTTGTTGTAGTTTTTAGGAAAGTCCCTTCTAGTTATTTTTTTTCTTCAGTATTTCAATTTTCTGAGCTCAACACGTCCTGACCTCCTTTAGGACATGAACCATCCTGATCTGGGCCAACGAAATCCTTTCTTCTGGAGGGAAAAAAAAATCTTGTGGATTTGGAAGGGTCCCTAATATTTAGCCCTTTTGTTTAAAGAAACTTCTAGGGCATGCTAGTTCATAAAACTAGGCAGAAAAAACCAACCTCGTAGTTTCATGAGAAATAAAAGTTGATAATGAGCCAGAAAGAATTATGTTAATAAACTGTCCCATATCTAAGTGGAGATTAGATTCCAGTATGACCTGGCTTTGTAGCCCTTTCTTTAATCACAGAGTATTTGATATTCTCTCCTTTGAATGAACTCATTTTCATCATGGCTTTGGTCACAAGATTAAAGAATCGCTAACTAATTGTTCCAAATAAGCAGAGCCATTCTCTGACTCCCATCCGGGCTCCCAGCAGTGGCATCCACCGCCTGGCCTCCGTCATAGACACTTCAAGCCTGACCCCTGCAGGTGGATCCCTGAACTGCACGCCGCCCACTCGGAGCGTGGTCTTTTCCTTTTAAAATCCCACCGATCTCTGAAAATACAAACATTCACGCTAAGTACAACAGGGACACTGATATGGTCTGTTGGACTTCCCTTTCCTTTTACAAGCTGATTTTTTTAAAGTAACAACCACTTGATTAGAAAGCATTTCAAGCTACGTCTGCAAAATACTCTGGTTGTAGTCAAGCATTCATTCTGCTTGTCTATTGAGAAAAATCCAAATGCTTTGCATCAACTGGGATCCTGAAATAATACTGGTTTTAAGATGTCCTGATCAGCCCCACCTTTTTCTAATAAAAAAAATTACTCTTTGTCCAATGACCAAACACCCGCTCCCCGCCCCCCCCCCACCCTTTCACCAATGCACAGTCCAGGTTGCCATAGCTACCTTGGATGTCTATTTACCACACAAGGGATCAAAGCCAGGAGACATCTACATACATGCTTAGCCTTAAAACTTGCTGGAATGTCTGCAGATAACATGCAACTGCCAATTAAAGGATTTGCTTGCAGCCTATGTGGTCCATAGCCAAGCAAACGACTCAAGCAGGTCCTAACGAATGGCAAGAAAAGGCCAACTCCAAAATAATATTTCAAATCAACCAATAAGGATCTCTAATCTGACATCCGTCTCACGGTTATCACGTTCCCTGCGATGGAGAGAGAGCAGGGAAGAGGTGAAAATTCTAACATAGGTTCAAGATCCTGGAGCCGCACACCACGTGCAAAAACTTAAAATAGCTGCTGCAAGGGAACATTTCTCGGATACAGATTTTACATTCTGGTCAGTTACAGTATCTTTCTACTTGATGTCATCAAAGCTGCCTGCCCTCGATGTTGCCACCAATGAGAACAGAAATGCCTTTTCCACTTTTACAGGCTTGACCTTCACATGAAGCAAACCATAGAACATACTTGGGGTGCTCCGTGTTGGTTCCAGAATAAGGGAAGAACATGTAGGAGAGTTCTGGTTAACCCCTAGCCAGTGGTCGGCAAACTCATTAGTCAACAGAGCCAAATATCAACAGTACAACGACTGAAATTTCTTTTGAGAGCCAAATCTTTTAAACTTAAACTACATAGGTAGGTACATTGTTATTCACTTCAGTAGGGTACTCCTAAGGGTCAGGAAGAGCCACACTCAAGGGGCCAAAGAGCCGCATGTGGCTCGCGAGCCGCAGTTTGCGGACCGGTGAGTCCACAGCTGCATATGTAGCTTGTTTTTCCCGGTGGGTAGTATACACCCTCAGACGCGCATCTAACTTGCTGTGTCTTTCTCCTTCACCTCACCATTTGTTCAATGAGGATCAAATTGCCACCTCGCACTCTCCTGGGAACATGGCAGAGAATAAATAGATAGCGTTTGTAAAGGACTTTCTAATCCTCAAAGGAAAGATTAATACAAAGACGTTCATTATTAAACCAGATGTCCTTGGGCATTTTCATTCCAATGTAAAGAATGCAAAACAGGCTAATCAAATTGAGTCGCAGCTTCCTTATAATGGCACCATCCGGGCCCTGCAAGAATTCAGCAGCTGCCTACAGCTCGGGCTAACTACCTTCTTTTCCCCTTCCCGCTGCAAGGCGACTAGTCATTTGTGTGAGTCCATCAGAAACAGGGCGCACACCTTCTCCTCTCGGTGCGGTGTCTACTGTCAGCAGGATATTAAAATCACAAAATGTGTCTGGTAGGCAATTTTGTCTGGAGAAACGGATTTTTTTCCCAGCTCGAGAAAGAATTATTTGTTCTTCTCATGCGCAGGGACAATGGGTGGCGTGCCCTTGGGGAGGGTGTTTGCAGGGGCGGGAATGCCGCAGGCAAACCTGTTGTTTTTGGCTGGGCTTCTAGAACAGGTGGCCATGCCTTTCCTTTTGCCTGGGAACAGAGCACATTCCTTCTCAAGGAAGTTTCAGGAAAGTTTCCTATTTATGATCACAGTGCAAAAAAAAAAAAAAAAAAAAAAAGGTTGGCACACACTTTAAAATTACTTCCTGAAAAAGGCACATCAAATCAGGTTTACCCTTCTCTTGCGGCCTAACTCAGCACGACCTCAGGAGCCCTCAATGAACACTCTATCTCCATGCCCTGTTTTTCTGCCAACCTGGCAGAAGGGAGAAGCCCTATGAACCTCGTGGCCATTCAACAAGCAGTTTTCTAATTCTGCTGGCAATTCCCGACCCCCGGCTGTGGCTAGCTAGTGGCAGGGGTCTCCTGGCCGCCACCCCATTGTCCGGCATTCCTGCAGCTCTGGGGCCTCCTCCCTCCTCAGCGCGGAGATTGGATTTCATTGCCCAGCGGATGACACGCGGACCTGTTTGAGGGTGAACCCTGCCAGGCCAGGGGGGCTGCAGGGCTGCGATGAGAAATTGGCTGGGAGGTACGCTTCACTCTTCCTGGATGCAACAGTCAGCTTTCCCCCAAGAGAAACTCCCATCCAGTTAGGGTTGGTCCCCGCCAGTGACTCCACCCGCTCCCTCCCCTCTGCATTCCTGCTCTAGCTGTTCGGGAACAATGTGTTAAGATTCCTGAACCCCTGGATCGCCCGATTCTTTGGATGAGTAATGACTCGCCCCCTCTCTTCCCCTGCACCCCACTCCATCCCACCGTCTTCCCAAGGACTAGAGAGCAAACATTTATTCGACACACAGAGTTGTAGGACAAAAAAGCAGGCCATTCATGAAATAGCTGAGGAGTTACTACATGTGGACGCTGGGCTGAACTCCAACTCACGTGAATGCCACCGTGAGCCGGGCCTGGGAAACACCGTGCCAAGCTCCGGACAGCAGGCCTCCGGCCTCGGGCACGGGAAGCGCCCCTGCTCCAGAGGAACTGTGTGGGCACAGGGGCTCTGAAACTGAGCTCAGACACCATCGGGGGCAGGACAGGTGGCTCCACACGGGATCAAATGGCTTCTTTGTTCCAGCCAGGGACCTTGGCCACCAGTGTTTTACGTTCCTCCTTTTCCTCTGAAATCCTTTCCATGTCGCCTTCCCGTTCCTTTCCCCCCGTCCCAGCTGATTGCTGGGCACAAAAAGAAGCGGGTAGGACCAGGAGTTTGCAGAACTTCAAGAAACTGAGCCTGGACCCTAGTCGCCAGCAAGGCCAGGGCAATTCACTGCAAACACACAACACTTGTTTGGCTAAAGGTGCTTTTCTGCGCTCACTGAAATTTACCAAGCAAGCAAGGGGGCTCTGCCACCCCCTGGGCTGCAGGGAAGGGGCAGAAAGTTCTGAACCCCTCACCCCAGGCCCCTAACTGGACAGTTTGCTTCCCATGCAAATCACTTCCCCCAAAGCTCTCAGGGTGGCGGTACTCAACGTGGCTCAGCAGAAAAAGTGCAGATGCTAACTTTTCCTACAGATTTCTCCCCAGCTGGCCAGGCGGCCACTCCTCCTGCCATTCTCAGCCTCGCCAGCCTCTGGCACGTTGTCCCAGTCCTGCCTTTGCCTTCGGAGTACCGACCTGGATATTTAAATATTGACATAAGATTCTCCCGTAACTGTGACCGAGGTGTAAATGACACCCTTCTCCTAGCTGCCTGCACCCGCTTTTTTCTTTTCCCCAATGGCAAAGCTGGAAGCCCCCCGCCTAGGGCAGGCTGATAAGGAATTTTCTCATCAGGCCCCGGAGCTGCTGGTCGAATTTTCTCAAAGACTCGCTGGAGTCACCCCCTTTCTCAGTTCACTCCTTTCAGGGGTGTCTTCTCCAGTCCAGACCCAGAAGGGAGCAGAGAAACCAACTTGCGTTTTCCTGGAAGGGCTGTTTGCTCCTTTAGAGCGGGTGCCTTCTTGGCCATCAAACCAGTAAGTGCCGAGAACCGGGAGCCCAAATGAGATCAGGGGCCCCGTGTAATTCTTTTTCAGGATATTCAGCTGTCTTTCTTCTCCCCCCGAGCATGGGACTGAGGCTAAGAAGCTCGGGAGAGATCCTGGCACAATACACCCCAGGGACTGCAAACTGCAGCTGATTTGCATATTCTCCCACCCGCTTCTAAGCCCTTTACAATAACTGCCTGACATCACCAGGAAAGGGAAAAAAGTAGGAAGGGTGAGCGAGGGGGGGATGGGAGGTGGGGAGGGGGCGCACCTCGGAAAACCTGCCTCGTCGGCTCCCTTAGGAAAACGCAGCCCGGTCTCGGCGCCCAGCGGACCGCCCCGGCCAGGCGGCTGCTGCTCCAGGAGTAACATCCCCGGGACCCCAGGCTGCGCCCTCCCTCCCCAGCCGCCCGGGCAGCCCCGGGAGCCTACCTGCCTCATGTTGCGAGTCCCATGACCCATCCGGCAGGGAGCGAGCTGCCTCGGAGCGCACGCTGCGGTCTTCCGAGGGGCCACGCCGAAGCCAGCCGCGGCCGCCAGACAAAAGCAACTCGGGGCGCCCCGCAGGCGGCCCGGAGCTCGTCGTCGGCCGCTTCTTCTGGGATCGGTGGCTCCACGCACTCGGCCCCGGCAATGTCAAGTTTCCCCAGCTTCCCCCGCAGCCTGTGGCAAGTCGGGAGCGGGGAAGCGGGACCGCCTGGCTCTGATTTCAAATCGGGGCTCAGGGACGTCGGAGGCGGGCGGCGGGGGCCCCCGGAGGCGCCGGGCCAATCGGGAGGGAGGGGTGGACCCTGGGAGCCAGAGAGGCCGCCTCCGCCAGGATTAGAGAACCAGCGGGATTTCAAGGACTGGAAGCAGCTGGAAGCCTGGCCCGGAGCCCCCCACGCAGAAGATGAGTTCCATTCTGATCTCACCGCTGAGCAAAGCTTCACTCGCTTAGGACCTGCAGGCCTTGCCTTTAAGACAGCGGTTTCTCAACCTGGGGGTCGAACGACCCTTTCACAGGGGTCGCCTAAGACCATCGGAAAACACATCTAGAATTCCATATTGTTTTTGTGATTCATCACTCTGCTTTCATGATGTTCAATTTGTAAATGAAAATCCATCCTGCCTATCAGCTATTTACATGACGATTCATAACAGTCGCAACATGACAGTGATGAAGTCGCCACGAAAAGAATTTTATGGTTGGGGGTCACCACCACATGAGGAACTGTATGAAAGGGTCGCGGCATGAGGAAGGTTGAGAACCGCTGCTTTAAGAGCTCCCTAAGCACACAAAGCATTTGGAACAGGCAGGACGCTTTCAGACAGGAAAGCGCAACCCTCAGGACCCAATCCTATTGCACCTGAAGTCCTGCTTTTGCAGACACCGGGGAGGAAACCAAATGGTTAGGTTGCACACCTGAGCTGCAGTCAGCAATCAAGGGAGGTGGGTGTCTCCTGCCTCATTTCCAGAGCGCTGAACTGTATATCCATCCAGGACAGTGGTTCTCAACCTTGGCTGCACATGAGAATCACCTGGGAATCTTTTTCAAATCCTGATTTCTGGGCCTCATCCTCCGGAAATTGTTTCTTTGTGATGAGGTGGGGCCACCACATGAGAAACAAAGAAACAGACAGGATGAAGCCCAGAAATCAGGATTTTAAAAAAAGGATTCCCAGGTGATTCTAATGTGCAGCCCAGGTTGAGAACCACTGGTCTAGGAAACATCTTAAAGCAACATGCACACGAACCTGTTGAAACGCAGCAAATGAACAGGAATCTTTTTCTACTAAGGACCCGAGGCATAATTTTAGGTAATAAAATTGTTATGAGTCACATAAACACTGATGTTTGCTTAAGACAAACTATCACCTCACCGGCAGGGTTGATCTGGAGAACTTAACACTGTCTCAGCGAGAACAGGAGGAAAGCTAACTCACTGGCTTCTTAGAAACGTAAGCCCAGACCTCAAAAGAACCTCCTAAGTTTGCTTTCTGAGCTCCATATAAACAATAACTTTATTCAACTCTTAGCCCATATGATTTCAATGCAAATCTAACGTTCGCATTTCAAAGAAGTGCAAGCAGAGCCCAGACATCTTGTGGTGTGTTTGCCCCCAAAGAAGTGGCCAACATTTTGTGAGAATGGCTCAATCAATATTGTAAAATGTTTGGTATCAGAGAGAAAAAAACCACCTTAGCGAATAAGGAATTGGCAGCTTCAGGAGTACCCGCTGCATGGGGCCAATAGGTGGGAACTCTGACCAGATCTATGACAACGGGCAGCCCCATAGCTGGGCCTGCAGGGCCATCACCTCCTCCCCGCCCCCACCGGGCCTCAAGCTGACTCCAGCCTCTTCTGGTACTTACTTCCGACCTCTTCACTCTGACAGGCCAGGGTTTCCCGCCTCAGCACTATTGACATTTAGGGTCAGATCACCATCTGTGGTTGGGGTTGGGCTGTGCTGGAGTTGAATCTCCAGGCACATCTATTTCTTACCTTATCAATAGAAGCTTCTCGACACTGCATTTGCCTTCTGCTGTCATCACCTCAAAGGTAAGTATGAGCTGGGATTGCCACCTGCAATTACTGTGCCCTTTCCGAGTTTTCCCCATTTTTCTTGTCCTGTGGCCCCCTCCCCACCATACTACAAGGTCAAATGTCACCACTCTGTGGTTTCCTCAAATGCCGCAGGACAAATTCATCTCTTCCCTCCTCGGTGCCATAAAGCAGTTTGTAGACACCCGGCGGTGTGCTGGTAAATGTTGAACAGCCAGCTCTCAAGAAAAAAAAAAAAAAAAAAAGACAAAATCTGCTGTAGCTTTTGCCAATATCCGTGGTGTAAGCTGCCTCCTTTCCCCCCAGTGAGGACACTGAACACAGAGTTGGGAAGAGCTGTGCTGAGTCAGGAGACAGTAAGCACCAGCTTGAGCAAACCGTGGTACACCTCTGCTGTTTCACTTCCATACCGCCCTGTATTTTATATACAGTGGGGCCTTGACTTACGAGTGTCCCGACTAACGAGTTTTTCAAGATACGAGCCGTCTCTCAGCCGATTTTTTGCTTTGAGTTGCGAGCTGAAATTCGGGTGACGAGCCAGCTTCAGATACCCCACCGCTAGTTGGCGCAGCGAACGTCACAGTGAACGCCACAACATCAGCCCAGCATCACGTGTCTCACTTGTTCACTTTAATGATTTGACATACGAGTAATTTGAGTTACGAGCTCCATCACGGAATGAATTAAACTCGTAAGTCAAGGCCCCACTGTACTGGACTCTGTCTCTCCTAGCAATCTATAAAACTCTCAAGGGCGAGAATGGTGTCCTATTCATCTTGGTATCCCCAGCCACTTTCACTGGACTTCCTGTGCAGCTGGTGCTCAACAACCATGTGTGAAAAGAAAACGAAATGTAAAGTGCAGCTTCCCTGAGACATGGAGGCCGATCAGACTGCTGCCACTGCTACATTTCAAAAGGGAAAAGAATCTGTTGGAAAATTAGACTAAGGTTAACTTGGGTTTACCATCATCTAGAGCAGCGGTTCTCAACCTGTGGGTCACGACCCCTTTGGGGGTCGAACGACCCTTTTACAGGGGTCGCCTAAGACCATCGGAAAACACATATATAATTACATATTGTTTTGCGATTCATCACTATGCTTTCATTATGTTCAATTTGTAACAATGACATTGGGGGTCACCACATGAGGAACTGTATGAAAGGGTTGCGGCATGAGGAAGGTTGAGAACCACTGCTCTAGTGCGTCTATTCTGTACATGAGAACAATAAGCATAATGCCGTCTTGCATCCTAACACTCCCACATCTGAGCCATATCCAGGTGAGAGTAAAAGAGATCAGCCTTCTAGAACAGAACCTCAGTTTCACGGACATACTTGTGAGACAGGATATTTGCTATGTTTTTATATGAAGGCATCACACACTTTTGTGTCTACATATTATACAGCTTATCAGCTATAGATTACAAGCTCTCTAGGAGGAATATATATGATCATCTCTGGTGGGCATACGAAAGGGCATTTCCTCTGGAAAGAGGTAGTGACTGATGATGGTTATCTCTACCATCTTCTCATAATACATAAGGAAAAAATGCTAATGGTAATGTCCCTAGAAAACACCACAGAGGAATACCTACTATGAGCCAAGCCTTTCGCCAGGCACCTCATAAATGTGCACCTTTTAATCTCCACCAAAATACCAAAAGTGAACATTACAACTGTCAGGCTAACATGAACAGACTGGAGCATTTACGCCAAGTAGATAAACCAAGGTTTTATTATTAGAAATTGCTGTACCAGGAATCAAACTTAGTGTTTGGGATTTTTATTGTAAAATAAGCTGTACCCAGAAATCATGCAGTAAACGCCTCAGAAAAATAAACAGTGTAAATAAACGAAGTCCTTTTCATTTACAAATAAATAGAATTTAAAAATATTTCTAATGAAATAAGTGGTCCTGGCGGGGTGTCCATTAAACCCAGTTATTGGAGGCAGAGTAAACAAATTCACCAAAGGAAGGGATTTCTGTTTCCCAGTCTGTGATTAACAGCATTTGCAAATGTGAGCTGAAGGGATATTGTAGTCTTGACAGATCTGCTATAGATAGATAGATAGATAGATAGATAGATAGATAGAGATATAGACATAGATATAGATATATATAAAGGCCCAGATGATAAACCTGTGAGGTTCTGTGCAAGTTTGGTTAGAAACAGACCTCCACAATGAATACAACATAGGTCTCTGGGCAGGTGGTCCTGGCCAGGCTCTACCGAACATGGATGGACGCATTAGGGGACAACAAGCAGTACCTGTGGCACGTCTCCGTGTTCTAGTAGTTCAACACATCTGGAAGTAGTGTTTATATGAAGATAAAAATGGTATCAGATTCTGCATATAGTTTATTGAAATATGTGTCAGGACACGTCATCACAATCATTGAAGTTGCCTACTCAGCCACCTGAATGGTGCGCCTGGCGCAAGTGTACGGTCCTTTGGGGGCTATGAAAAGAGTATGTTGATTCTCCTTAAGAGGTTCCAGAAACCCAGTTGTTTATACTTATGGTGGCAGAGGAAAATTTGAGGAAGATTGTATTTGAGGTGATCAGTGAAGGTAATTTAAGTTGACAACAATACCAAGTCCCTGCTTAGAAAAGAAAGAAAATCCCACATAGAATTTTCATAGGATGTCACAAAAAAGAAACACGTTTCTACTCACTGAGTTTAAGTACTCATTAAGTTAATTGTTGTTTTTTTTTTTTCAGTTCGTTAATGAAAGGAAAGTGGCATACCAGAGGCAGGGATGGCAAATATCATTTGGAGTCCATTTTCAGTGTTGATGTGGCCAGTAAACTAGCTGGTAGACCGACCACAGATAAACCAACTGACATCTCTAAGCCTAAGATTTTTCAGTGGACAGTTGGGCAAATTATGATCATTTAAAAACGTCTGTTAGTAGAAAGCTCTCTTCCTTATAAATAATGAATTTTTTATTATGTGATTCTTAACTACAACACTGCAAGGTAGGAGCTATAAAAACTGAGATTAAAAAATTTTTAACTGACAATTCTATACTAAGTTCTACTGTGCATCAAATGTCAGAGTAGAATGCGATTGTTTTTATACAAAGACTCAAAGTTTTTTAATCCCATGTACTCTTTCTTTGGAATACACTCAAAGATGTGTTTTAGCAAAAGGAGGAAATTAAATGAAAAAGTATAAGTCAATGAGGCTCAGAAAATAGGGGAACCAACATACAGAGAAGCAAAGCAAGTCCAAGAAAGGTCCTGGTCTAAATTGTAGTAGAAAAATGGAGGACTCCTGGAGGTAGGTCTCCAGAGGGGGAAATGATATTGAGAGAATACATGTGAGGATGAACAGATATACATAAACATAAGCAAAAGGTGAGGCTATAATTAACTCCAGGAAAAACAAAAGAATGCACAAAAATGGAAGCACAGTCTTCCGATTGGCAGTGATCTCTGGTATAGATATTGTGGCAGAGACTGCCGGTAGCCAATCTAAATTCATCTTCCCCTTATTTCTTTTTATCAGAACTTTAATTTATTTTGGGACAGATATATGCCCAGCTCAAGAACATTTCCCAGACTCCCCTGCAGTTATGGGCGATCATGTGAAACTATTATGGCACATGGAGTTTTAATAGAAGCTGTGTGTAGTGCTCCTGGGTAAACTCCTAAAAAAGACACAATATGGTTTGTCCTTTGCCCTTCCTGGATTTCACACAAGGAATATGGTTGCAATGCCTGACGGACTGGGGCCATTCTGTAACCATTAGAAGGATACAATAAGTGGCAAAGCTGGACAACAGAAAAGAAAGAAGGACTCTTGGTTCCTGATGACACTACAGAGCTTCTAAATGAGCCCTAAAATCTATGTTCTATGAGAAAAATAAACTGCTAATTGGTTTGAGCCAATGTTTTGAAATTTGTGTTACTAGATGAACACATTCCTAACTGATAAAATTATATTGGAAGGATGTGGGATGAAGATGAGGGAAGACAGCATAAAATAGGTAAGTTCTTTTTTATCATATGTAGGATGATCATAGGAACACAGCAAATGCAGTCATAGGAGGGAATTCATAGGAATACAGGCCTATCTCAAGAAATGAGAAAAATCTAAAACAACAAACAACCAATCTAATCTTACACCTAAAGGAATTAGGAAAAGAACAACAAACAAAGCCCAAAGTGAGTAGAAAGAAGGAAAGAATAAAGATCATAGTGGAAATAAACAATAGAATCTAAACAAACAATATAAAAGATCAACATAACCAAGATCTGGTTCTTTGAAAAGATAAACAAGATCAATGAACCTTTAGCCAGACTCATCAAGAAACAAAGAGAGAAGACCCAAATACATAAAATCAGAAATGAAAGAGGAGAAGTGACAATTGAGACCATAGGAATACTAAGGATTATAAGAAAATATTAGAAAAAATTATTTGCCAACAATTTGGGAAATCTGGAAGAAATTGATAAATTCCTAGAAACATAAGTCTTCCAAGACTGAATCAAGAAGAAACAGAAAATCTGAATAGATTACTACCAATGAAATCAAATCAATAATCAAAAAATTCCCAACAAACAAAAGTCCTGAACCAGATGGCTTCACAGGTGAATTTCATCAAACATTTAAAGAAAATTAACAACTATCCTTCTTAAACTATTCCAAAGCATTCAAGAGGGAGGGTGGCTCCCAAACTCCCTTTACAAGGCCACATCAATTATCCCGATTCCAAAACCAAAGGAAAATTACAGGACAACATCCCTGATGAACATATATGCAAAAAGTCCTCAACAAAGTATCAGCAAACTGAATTCAGCAATATATTAAAAAGATCATATACATACCACAATGAAGTGAGTGTTGCAATAAAATGAGTCAAAATCTTAAAAAAAAAAAGATCATATACAATGATCATATGGGATTTATTCCTGGGATTCACAAATCCATTAGTGTGATACACCACATACACAAAGTGAAGGATAAAAATCATATAATCATATTAATAGATGCAGGAAAAGCATTTGGCAAAAGCCAGCACCCATTTATGGTAAAAAACAAACAAACAAACAAAAAAAACTCTCAGCAAAGTGGGAATAAAGGAAGCACACCTGAACATAATAAAAGCTCTCTCACCAAACCGGTTTGGCTCAGTGGATAGAGCGTTGGCCTGCGGACTGAAGGGTCCCAGGTTCGATTCTGGTCAAGGGCATGTACCTTGGTTGCGGGCATATCCCCAGTAGGGGGTGTGCAGGAGGCAGATGATCGATGTTTCTCTCTCATCGATGTTTCTAACTCTCTATCCCTCTCCCTTCCTCTCTGTAAAAAATCAATAAAATATATTTAAAAAAATAAATAAATAAAAATAAAAGCTCTCTCTATATGACAAACTCACAGCAAACATCATACTAAACAGGAAAAAGCTAAAAGCATTTTCCTTAAGAACAGGAACAAGACAGGGTCCTTGTCTACCTTCACCACTCTTATTCAACAAAGAATTGGAAGTCCTAGCCACAGCAATCATACAAAAAAAAAAGATATGCAGATTGGAAAGGAAGAAGTAAAACTGTCATTATTTGCAGATACTATATATAAAGAACCCTAAAGATTCCACCAAAAATACTAGAAGTAATCAATTCAGTAAATTAGAAGGATTCAAATGTAATATTCAGAAATTGGTTACATTTTTATACAGCAATAATAAACTGTCAGACACATTAAGAAAACAATCCCATTTACAGTTGCATAAAAAAATACCTAGGGTTTAAACTTAATCAAGGAGGTAAAAGACCTGTACTTAGAAAATTCACTGAAGAAAGAAATTGAAGATACAAATAAATGGAAGCATAAATTGTACTCATGGATAGAAAGAATTAACATTATTAAAATGTCCATACTACCCAAAGTAATCTAAAGATTCAATGAAATCCCTACCAAAATTCCAATGGCATTTTTCACTGAACTAGAAGAAATAATCCTCACATTTGTCTAAGGAACAGCAAAAGAACGTGAAGAGGCACAGCAATCTTGAGAAAGAAGAACAAAGTTGGAGTGATCATGCTACCTGATATCAAGCTATATCAAGATATATTACTATACCCTTATAGCAATCAGAACATCCTGGTACTGGCATAAAAAGACATGTAGATCAATGAACAGAATAGAAATAAACCTATGCCTATATGGTCAATTAATATATGACAAAGGAGGCAAGAACATAAAATGAAGTGAAGGCAGTCTATTCAATAAATGGTGTTGGGAAAATTGAACAGATACATGCAAAATAATGTAACCTTGTTACAATATATAAGAATAAACTGAAAATGAATTCAAGACTTAAATGTAAGACTTGACCCATAAAACTCCAAGAAAAAACATAAGCAATAAACTCTGATATCACTCTTTTATAATTTTTTTATTTTTATTGATTTCAGACAGGAAGAGAGAGGGAGAGAGAGAAAAACATCAATGATGAGAGAGAATCATTGATTGGCTGCCTCCTGCACACCGCATATTGGGGATTGAGCCCACAACCTGGGCATGTGCCCTTGACTGGAATTGAACCCAGGACCCTTCAGTCTGCAGGCTGATGCCAAACCAGCTAGGGCGTGACATCACTCTTAATAATATTTTTTTTCTGATATATCTCCTCAGGCAAGAGAAACAAAACAAAAAATAAACAAATGGGATTATATCAAACTAAAAATTTTGCACAGCAAAGGAAATCATCAACAAAATGAAAAGATAACCTGCTGAATGAAAGAAGATAAAATTTATAAGAACCCATACTACTCAACACTACAAAACAAACCCCAAACAATCATATTAAAAAATGGCCAGAAGACCTGAATAGACACTTCTCCAAAGATGATATACAGATGGCCAAGAGACACATGAAAAGATGCTCAATGTCACTACCTGTCAGAATGGCTATCAACAATAAATTAACAAGTGTTGGTGAAGATGTGGAGAAAAGGGAACCCTAGTGCACTGTTGGTAGGATTACAAAATGGCACAGCCATTATGGAAAATAGCATAGAGGTTCCTCAAAAAATTAAAAACAGACCTATTTTATGACCCAGCAATTACAGTTATGGGTATTTATCAGAAGAAATACAAAACACTAATTCAAAAAGATACATGCAGCCCTAGCTGGCTTGGCTCAGTGGATAGAGCGTCAGCCTGTGGACTGAAGGGTCCCAGGTTCGATTCCAGCCAGGGGCACATGCCTGGGTTGCGGGCTCCATCCCCAATGGGGGGCGTGCATGAGGCAGCCGATCAATGATTCTCTGTCATCATTGATGTTTCTATCTCTCTCTCCTTCTCCCTTCCTCTCTGAAATCAATAAAGAAATACATTTTTTAAAAAAAGATACCTGCAGCGTTATTCACAATAGCTAAGATGTGGAAGTAGCCCAAGTGCCCATCAATAACAAGTGGACAAAGTGCTGGTACATGTATATAATGGAATATTACTCAGCCATTAAAAATGAAATTTTACCATTTTCAACAACATGGTGGACTTAGAGGGTATTGTGCTAAGTGAAATAAGTCAGATAAAGTCAGATACCATATGATTTCACTTATCTGTGGAATCTAAAGAACAAAACAAATGAACAAACAAAACCGAAAGAAACTCATACAGAGAAAAAATGGAGTTGCTAGTTTGAAGGGGTCTAGGGGGGCTAATAAAGGTGAAGGGGTTAAAAAGTACAAATTGGTAATTATAAAATAGTCACGGGGATGTAAAGTACAGCATAACAAATATAGTCACTAATATTGTAATAACCATGTACGGTGCAGGTGAGTATTAGAATTATAGGGGAGAATCATTTCCTAAATTATATAGTTGTTTAACCACTATGCTGTACATCTGAAACAATAATAATAATAATTATGTTGAATGGCTAGTGTAATTGAAAGTAAAATAAAGTTAAAAACAATACAATTTAAATTTATTTAAAATAAAATATATGCACGGGTTATGAAATCAACTTCTCATCCTTAAACCCACTTCCTGTAAACTTGTAGTATTTTATGATTACCTGGCCTACAGTTGACCAAAGAGTCAGGATAGAGAAGTTACAGGCCTGATGGTCCATTCTAAACCCCAAGTGCAATGTCACTGTGTCATGAACAAATGATGTGATTGGCATTTCCTCTTCCCCATCACAGATTTAATTTGCTCAGTTTATGACTGATTCGCCATGTGTAGTGAGAAATAATTATTAGACAGTCCTAATCCAAAAATCCTACAATCTAGATGCCTTAATAATTCGTTAGACTAATCAAAGACTCCATTTTCTTCTTATTCCTAATTGGCATTATTCTTGATTTAAATTCTTTTGTGTGCATGGGTTTCAGTATAGTTAGGAATAGCTGGTTACTGTTCTTCATATTATTATCATTTTACTTCTTATCCTTATTCTTTCATCTTTCTTATTCTTCTTATATATGAAAGAATTAGCCTCTCAAACATTTAATATTTCAATGCCCAAAGCTGACTTCTAAATTCATCTTAGAGATTAAAATCTTAGATTCTGTGAGTCAGATATCAGCTTTTATATGTTAGAAATCAGCAAGTCAGATTGGTTCATTTATAATCACATGGACAGAAGGTGAAGATAAATTTTAATCAAAACAAGCTTTGAACAGGATTTGCACTCCTTGCTGTTATCCTTTAGATTGGTCCTTCTCAAACACGCAGAAAGATTGCTGAAATGGCCGTGTTTCTTTTCTGATTGGTAAAAACACTCTCCCACTTTATGCATAATATCTATACTTGGACATAAGATGGTGGTAAAGATAAAAAGTATTTCAGAATTAAGGTTTATATGTCTCTTTCCTTTACTAGACACAAGTCAGGGTGTTTTATACTTTCTTAATAGTCAAGGAAATAATATTTGCCTTTATTTCCTTATAACTAGAGGGCTCATCATGAGCTTTTCCTCTGCTGGGAGCCACTATGGAAATTCACACACACTGAGAGAGGCTTTCCTGTACTGTTTTCCTGGTGCAAGATGCGAGATCAATACAATGAGTCCTGACAAAGAAAAAAATGCAAACATTGAAGATCAGTGCCTTAGCTTCCTCCATGTTCGTTAAAGAGCTCTAAATGTCTGAGAAACTGCACTCAAATGAGGCTTCATTTTATTTCTCCTTTAATTTATTAATTTACAAAAGAAAGGGCTTGAATTTCCTCTGTAGTTTATTTAATAAGTAGTTCTGCTGTTTAAAATGATTTTAATGAGTGATTTAAATAACATCATACAATGAACAATATCACTGTATTCTTATTCATAGCCTTGTCTATGTTGTATCAAAAAGCCCTACTAATATTTCTCCTAAACTGTATCCACTTGGGGAAAATACACTCTTGCTATGGTGACCTTTATAAATCAACCAATTGGTGATACTTACCTTCAACTGGACAAAGTAATGTAACCCAATTAAAGAAATTCAAAACCAGATGATGCACCACACTCTGAGAGGTCTAACTTAGTTCAAGCTTAAATAAAAAAGTGGATAGATACCTGCACTAGGGAGATGTGCTATTTAATAAAATAAAAGCCAACAGGAGGTATCTGTGCTGCATGCGATGGGAAGATATGAGAGGAATCCCATATCCTTCATGGACCAGTTATGCATTAGGCCAGTGGTTCTCAACCTTCTGGCCCTTTAAATACAGTTCCTCATGTTGTGACCCAACCATACAATTATTTTCATTGCTACTTCCTAACTGTCATGTTGCTCCTGTGATGAATCGTCATGCAAATATCTGATCTGCAGGATGGTCTTAGGCGACCCCTGTGAAAGGGTCATTCGACTGCCAAAGGGGTCGCGACCCACAGGTTGAGAACCGCTGCCCTATGAGACTATTATTATCCCCATTTTCTAGGGGAGAAAAGTGAGGCACAGAGGCGATGAGACTGCTAAGCTAACTAAACTAGAGGGTTCCAGATTGTGGTTTGTGCATTCAGGCTGACTGGCCCCTGAAAACATGCTCTTAACCGCAGAACTAAGAGGACCCAGCACACAGTAAATGCTCAAAAATCAGAACCTGCACTCTGACCAGGTAACTACTCACACAATCAAAACGTCCAGTGGTTGTTTGTATGTGCGTCTGTAACTTCACTTGTCATCATGACATGACCCGATTTCCACCTGGGCCTCACTTTCTCCAGCTCTATTCTGGGTGAACAGCCATGGAACGTGCACAAAGCATCATCATTTTAAAGTTCCCTTTCAGAAATGCCCAAGGCATGGGAGTCCTAAAGAGTCATACAACACGTGATAAGCATGCAACTGTTGGCTTCTCACTTTCTTTTTTTTTTTTTTTTAAATATATTTTATTGATTTTTCACAGAGAGGAAGGGAGAGAGATGAGAGAGTTAGAAACATCGATGAGAGAGAAACATCGATCAACTGCCTCTTGCACATCCCCCACCGGGGATGTGCCTGCAACCCAGGTACATGCCCTTGACCGGAATCGAACCCGGGACCTCTCAGTCCGCAGGCTGACGCTCTATCCACTGAGCCAAACCGGTTTTGGCACTCACTTTCATGAATGACCTTTAAGGCTGTGACTTTGCTGTGTGTTCCGCATATGAAACAGGAACCAAGTGCTCAGACACACTGGCAAGTAGCTCCAGGCTTTGTCCTCCACCACAATCTTGAAGGTCTTGCCTCGACCCAAAGTGCTTACAGATGGGACTGTCCTGAGCGTCTGCCCGGCTATTTCTTCCAATTATAGTCATATTGTCTGGCCTAACGAGTTTCTAAAGCGAGTTTTCATTTCATTTAGGGCATGTTTCCAGATGTGTTTTTAATTAATCAGTGCTAGTAATAAAAGATAACGTGACCCCGAAGCTCGTGGCCAACACATTCCATAACCAAATGTAGTATGTTAGTGCTCATGTATCTAGAGAACTGACAGTGGACTGTGTCATACCTGTTTTTTCTTGTTATGTATCTCCAGCAGGATGCTGAAACTGTGAGCTTCAGTTTCCTTATTTGTACAATGAAAGCATCCGTTGCCTCGTCTGCCCACTGAAAACACTTGGAGGAGATTTAAAATATACTGGTGTCTGGGTCTCACCCACAGAGACTCTGGCTGAATTGATCTGGGCTGGGCCTTGGCAGGGAGAGCTTTGAAAAGCTCGCCTATGGAATGAAAATGAGCAGCCAAGATTGAGAAGAGGTCAGTCTAGCTCACTGGATCTCAAACTGGAGCATCAGAATCCCTTGGAGGGCTTGTTAAAACACCATTACTGGGCCCCACCTTAGAGTTTCTGATTCAGCAGGTCTGGGGTGGGGCCTGGAATTTGCATTTCTGACAAATTCCCAGGTGGGGCTGAGCGGCTGGTCTCAGAACCACCTCTCTAGATCAGATGTCTGCAAACTCCGGCCCTCGGGCCAAATCCTGCCCGCCACCCGGAGACCACACCTGAGAATGACTCTGAACATTTTCAAATGGTTGAAAAAAATCCAAAGAATTCTATTTCATATCATGTGAAAGGTTTATGACATTTCCCTGTCCATAAATAAAGTTTTATTGGAAAGCAGCCACACCCACTCAGCCAGTCCTGACTGACACTAGCTAATACAAGCTTCAAGCTTGATGTGTGTAACTCCTGAAGTGGCTCAGGATATGCCACCTCAAAAGATGCCACTTTGACAGCAGGATTATTTTGAGCTTAAGGCAACTGAGAACCAACGGACTCAAGAAGAAGAGTTCTCAGCCTTTCTCTTATCTGCCTAAAATCAGGGCATAAATTTCCCTTTGAAGAAAGTGCCTCCCATACCAGGGACAGAAGAGTGACTTTCTAAAAAATATATATTTTATTGATTCTTTACAGAGAGGAAGGGAGAGGGATAGAGAGTTAGAAACATCGATGAGAGAGAAACATCAATCAGCTGCCTCCTGCACACCCCCCATTGGGGATGTGCCCACAACCCAGGTACATGCCCCTTGACCAGAATCGAACCTGGGACCCTCCAGTCCGCAGGCTGACGCCCTATCCACTGAGCCAAACCGGTCAGGGCAGAAGAGTGACTCTTATCATGGAAGATGGGGTGTCGGCACTAAGGGGAGCTTGCATAGACAGACCTTACTAAAAGAGCCCTTACCTCCCGTTAGTTCCTCCATAGATCTCCTGGTCACTTCCCTACATTGTGTCTCCCCACGAAGCCCAGACCCGCCTTTTCTTTGTGAAAAGGGCAGATAAGTCCTGGAGTCTAACACTAACAGCTTCTTTGAATTCCACCCTTTCTCTGTGAACTCCTGTGCACCTAACTATTTTTAAAATCAGGTGCCTTTTAGCCTGTCAATCTGGCTTTTGTTAGTTTCATTTACAGGCCAGTGACTAGACCTAAAAGCGTAGACGATAAGATTTTCTTTCCTGACACTCCTTACCCAAGAGATGGGAAAAGTTGAGATGTGTAGGCTCTTCCGTTCAGTGACTTTCAACCTGTGTGCCCTGTACTTTACCTCAGTTAGTCACTGGATCCGATAAAGAAGCCCGACTCCTGGTTTTCCCCTGCGCCCATGTCATACAACATGACCCAATGAGAGGCCATTCCATCGGAGAGAGTTTCTTGGAAACAGGGTGACTTAGATCAGGTCACCTCACAAGACAAGGACTGTGGACTTTTACATGATCCCATGTCCTGTCTGACAACAGACACCCTTGAAGTGACCGTCAAAGATCCACGTGCAGCAAAAACCTCAGGATAATAAATAAGCACTGCGGACGCTATTGAAGGAGCTTTCTAAGAAAATGGTGGGCAGGAAGACGAGGGCTGTGATTTCTTCTTAAATATCTGAAGCCCAAAGTTATTTCATGGTATTTCAATTAATGTCTCATTAGTAAAAACACTTTGGTGATAAAGAAGGCATGAAATCCCAGGTACTGGGAAGAAACAGATAAATTGCAAAGACTTCTTAAAAGCTGCCATTTCCATCCTGGCCAGTGTGGCTCAGTTGGTTGGGCGTCAGCCCGTGCAACTGAAGAGTCACCGGTTAGATTCCTGGTCAGGGCTCATGCCCAGGTTTTGGGCTTGATCCCCAGTAGGAGGTGTGCCTTTCTTTCTCTGCCTTCCTTTCTCTCTAAAAATCAATTTAAAATATTTTTTTAAAAGTCCCCATATCCTCCTGAATCAAACCCCTAATCAAATTTAACCCCAAGTAATATCATTGACAGTTAACTACTACTATGGTTTTATTTCTCCTTGCTTCTTTGAAAAGATGTGTACCCTTTCAGGTAACTATTCCCCTGATAAAAAGGTTGCTATGGATACATGTTTTAAAATTTAGTGCTGGTATTTTAAAGCCTATGCAATTTAGTGAAGTATAACTGGCCTGAGGGTTATACTAATTCAAGTGCCTATCTTTAATGCGAACAGTTTTATCTTAATACAGTTGGTCAGTGCATTTGACATGTGTTCAGGAGCGGTTGGAAATGTAGTGAGGAGTTTCTTAAGGAAAGGCAAGTAAGGCAAATATCACGCAACTTACCTAACTGCAGTTGGATTAGCAGATGCTTCACTCGCCTGGAATTTGTCTGCTCTCGGCATGTTTAACAATGAGTCATGCAATGCATCTGCAAGGCGGCCAGGGCCAGGGCCACGTGATGATTTTCTGTGCCCGAGTCCCTCATCTTTGTTCAGACAGGCTGCTAATGCATCCCACAAAGCTGACCTAATATTACTTCAGTGGGTCGACTTTTTTATTTTTTCATTTTTGGCTAGGCTCACATGTGATATTTAGGAATCCGATTGTGAGGCATACAAATTGGGAGAAAAATATACCACATGAAATCATGATGCTTTCATAAGGTATTGCTCATGGGCAAGTGACTTCCGGTTCTCTCCCGAGTTAGGGCAAGTTGAAAAGCAGAACCCACCTCAGGAAAGGAATCTGGCACTTTCATGGGCATTCCACTTTTAACAAAGTATTTAGAGAAATATGGGCCAATTTACATATTATGGCTGCCATTATTTTACCTGAAAATATAAGTGACTTTGTATCCTACTTTAGTCATGGATTTACTAGGGTAAGGATCTCTACCATTATGATTACACTGGAGGTGAAATAGCAAACATTTCAAAAAATCGTTCCAGTCTGTGAATGAAACATTAGGAGTGTTTCATGTTATCTCAAGAATTTCTTTTATGAGCAAAAGAAATCTTGAAATATTTCTCTTTTATTATAAGTAAAAACTAATAAAATAGGTATTTACTTTCCTTCAAGTTCAATTGATTTTTTCCATAATCTGAAGAAAATGAAGCATATTTAAGAAGACATACTTAAATTATACATTTTTTCAATCATACATGGAATTTTACAAAAAAATAAAAGTCTAGAAATCAAGAATTGCAGTGTTGAAATTCTCCAGATCATCTACATATTGATGGCTTTGCCTGCTACAAAACTAGTAATTGGTATTTGCCATAGGTCTAAAACTTCACATCTTTTTAAAAAAATATATTTTATTGACTTTTTACAGAGAGGAAGGGAGAGGGAGAGAGAGTTAGAAACATTGATGAGAGAGAAACATCCATCAACTGCCTCCTGCACACTCCCCACTGGGGATGTGCCTGCAACCAAGGTACATGCCGCCCTTGACCGGAATCGAACCTGGGACTCTTCAGTCCACAGGCCAACGCTCTAGCCACTGAGGCAAACTGGTCAGGGCTAAAACTTCACATCTTTATGTAGTGACTTATTCTCATAGAAGGATACTCTTTAGGGTGACATATTTAACAGTAACACAGAATCAGTTGTTTTTCATGGTTGATCAGTGATTACCACGATCATGCCTTTGCTTCAAAAAACTAAAAACAATTTCACATGAAGAAACTAAATCAGTGTTTAGTTGTCCAAGATTAAATACAAAATATATTACAGGCCCTGAAACCTCTTTTAATCTTTCTTACTTAATTACAGATACTCCACTTAAGTTTTGATTTGTTTTGTTAGATAAAGAGAAAGACTTAAAGAAGAAAGACAAAGATTTAAAAAAATAAAACAGAGTGAACAGCATGAAACTATAAAATCCTGCTAAAATGTGAAAGAATAGAAACCATGTGGAAGTAAATATTATGGAATAAAGGAGTTTTTTTTAAAAAAAATCTTCAGAATTCTTTGAAAATATGTAACAGAAAACATGATGAAAAATTAGCAAATGCCAGTAGAAAAGTTTTGGCCAATTCTCTTTACTTAAATCAAATAGAACAAGATTAAGAGTTTAAAAATAAAAAGGAGGGCAAAATAGTAATGTGTAGTTTTGTCTTCTCTCAGCACCTCCTCTTGACTCTAATTAATCATTTACTCCAACAGCAGACCACCAGGGAACTGCGCTGGGCAAGGACAATTCAAAACAGTGGAAGCCAAACAGTCCTTACAGGGTTCCCCATTGGGGTCTGGACCCAGAGTGAAAGGAGTATGAAGGTCTCAGAGCAGCCTCGGGTGGCTGAATGTCAAAAGCTCAAAAAGTCAGAGGAACTCTTGCCCTTTGCAACAGCATGGATGGAACTGGAGAGCATTATGCTAAGTGAAATAAGCCAGTCAGAGAAAGATAAATACCACATGATCTCACTCATTTGTGGATTATAGAGAACAACATAGACTGATGAAAAGGGACAGACCCAAAGACTGAGAAACAGCGATCAGGCTATCAATCCCCAGAAGGAAAGTAGGGGAGGGCGGGGGTAAGGGGAAGAGATCAACCGAAGGACTTGTATGCATGTATATAAGCCAAACCAATGGACATGGACAACGGGGGGATGAAAGCATGAGTTTGTGTGTGGGGGGGAGGTTGGGGGTTAAAGGGGGGGATGAGGACACATTTGTAATACCTTAACTAATAATAAAAAAAGAAAATCAAAAAAAAAGAAAAAAAATATATTTTGAGACACCATCTAAGAGTTACATCCATTGAGCATTTGGTGACCTTTATCTGAGATAAAGCATAAATAAAAGTTAACATCAATTTAAAAAAAAAAGTCAGAGGCCACCTTACTGGTATTCTTACGATTTTGTGCAAATGGAAGTTACTATTTAAACAACTTCAAGGCAGTAGCTCAGAATTGACTGAGTTGAAATTAAAATTCATAAATCTCAAAGACTATCACAGATGATGTATAGATTTGATGTTCACAAATAGGGCTATTCTGATGACAGGTAGAGTTTTCTGTGCACTTGCTTATTAATTAAACAGTATTGAATATGAGCTCAGTACAGGGTAGTGACGTCAGAGGAATGGTGTTGTGAGAGACCCCCTTGGACATACCCCTTGAAGTTTCAACGATTTGAACAATTGTAACTCAACGACTGAATCCTTGTTCAAAACACAAACATGCATGAGAGGTCCGTGCATTGAAACATCTAAAGGTGGGCAAGTGGGAGTGAACCAGGAGGCTAGAAGGAAGAAGAGCTCAAAGGAGCCATGGATGTAGCCCTACAGCCTGGAATTCACTGTGGAGCTCAGCCCAGAGCGGGGGGAAGAATCAGGTTGTAACTGGAACTCCCTTCAGAAAGGAGGAGCAAAGAGATTTAGTACAGGAGTGGGCAATATAAGCTATAGCTGAGCCCAGTGACCTGGACAAAAATGAATCACAGAGGTGCAGCCATGCCACCACCCCTTAACCTCCAAGAGCTTGCCTCCCCTCACCCTTCATGTTGAGTTGCAGAACATATTATCTGCAATCTGAGAACTGGTACTACAGAAACATTTTTTCCCTTAGTGAAGAGTGCACTCTGAAACTAATCCTAGGGTCAGGTGGAGCTGGGGCATCTCAGAGGTCTGAGGTTGCCATTGCTGAGAGGGCGAAACAATAAAGGAGGTAGCTGAATTCCTGCAGCTCATCCCACCCACACACATCAAGGCTGCACTGCTGATGGCATCTTGCTGCTGGGAAATGCACTGGGATTTCACAGATTTGGGGACCCATTGCCCACAGCAGTCCCATGTGAGGTTGGTCCCCTGGGACTGGAACAACCAGATCACAGGGGAATTGCCCATCTTCCTAGGGAACACAGGCTATTTTCCACCACCCTGCAGAGGTCTGGAAAGCCAGAGAAGTACAAGAAAACTAAAAAACAAACAAAGAAAAAACACCCTGTGATTCAACACCACATACTGGAAAAGAATAGAAAGACCTCTTTGTATTAATCTACTAGGTAAGTGCCACTCATATATAGATGCCTAGACAGAGAAGGAATCCATCAAACGCCATGAATAACCAAAGTAACGAGACAGATCAGAAAGAAAATGAAACAATCTCCAGAAAATAAACTTAAAGACATGGAAATATGCGATTTAAATGCCAGAGAATTCAAAACTGCAGTTCTGAAAAGCCTCAAGAAGATGCAAGAAAACACAGAGAGGCAGTTTAATGAACTCAGAAACCAAACCAACAAACAAAAAAGAGTATTTTACCAAACAGGCTGACACTTTAAAAAAGAACCAAATAGAAATTTTGGAGATGACGAGCTCAATAAAAGAGAAAATGAATAAGCTATCAACTATAGGAAATAGAGCTGGCCAGATGTAGGAAAGAATTAGTGATATGGAAGATAGAAATCTAGAAATGATGTAGAGGGACAAAGAGAGTGACTTAAGCATAAAAAAAGAAAGAACTCTATGAGAACTATATGACTCCATCAGAAGGAGCAACATAAGGCTAATAGGCAAAGAAGGAGAAGGAGAAGGAGACGAAGAAGAAGAAGAAGAAGAAGAAGAAGAAGAAGAAGAAGAAGAAGAACAACAACAACAACAACAACAACAACAACAACAACAACTTCATAGAAGAGAACTAGTTGATGAGAACTTCCCAAACCTGTGGAAAGAACTAGATCCTTGAATTCAAGAAGCAAACAGAACACCTAATTAACTCAATCAAAAAAGACCTTCTCCAAGGCACATTGTATTAAAACTGTGGGTAGGTGGGAAGAGATCAAGCAAAGAACTTGTATGCATATATGCATAACCCATGGACATGAACGATAGGGTAGTGAAGGCCTGGGGTGGGCGCAAGGACAGCTTCAAAGGGGTCAATTGGGGAGGAAAGGGGGACATATGTAACACTTTCAACAATAAATATTAAAATAAATTAATGACAAAGAAAGAATTCTCAAGGCAGCCAGGGAAAAGAAGGAAGTAACCTATAAAGGAAAACCCATTAGGTTATCATCAAACTTCTCAGCAGAAACTCTACAAGCTAGAAGATTGGACCAAATATTCAAACAAGTGAGTTAAATTATCAGCCAAGAATAATATATCAAGCAGAGCTATCCTTTAGATATGAATGAGAAATAAAGACTTTTCCAGACATACAGAAGCTGAGGGAATTTATCACCAGAAGACCTTCATTGCAGGAAATACTCAAGGGAATTATTCTACCTGAAATAAAGAACAAAAGGTCACAAAACTACAAGTAAGATAACCAATACACTTACAGCACAAAGAGGGATAATTTGTGACAATAAAAACATAAAAGGGGAGGAGGTTAAGGTCTGAATTTGCAAAGGAGGATGGATATCAGACGCATTGAAATGAAAAAGGCCTACTGTATACCTGAAACTTTATTTTTCATCAACCTAATGCTAACCACACCTCAAAATCCCCAAACTGAGACACAACGTTATATCCAACTTTCCAATTATCTCAAATAAATGATGGACCATTGGTAACTAGCACCTGAATTTCTCATTTTAATTTTTAACCAATGAATGTTTTTAAGCAATCTAAATATTTTTCATTTTTAAAAAGCTGTGTATGAGTGTGAGTGTGTGTGTGTGTGTGTGTGTGTGTGTGTGTGTGTGTAGAAATCTGTCAATTACATGCATTTGGGTGCATTTTCTTGTCACAGCTTTCCTAGCTAGAAAACATGTGTTTAGAACAGAGACCCATAAATCCTATCTGGTAGGGCTTCCTTTCAATATTTTGAATCTTATAATGTCACCTGTATCAAACATCATGTTCAAAAGAGTGCTGCCATCTGCACCATCATGCTTCTGAGCACATCACACTTACATGGCAGGTTAGAATGTCTTATTCAAAAAGAGATAGTCTATGTTTTCAGAAAAGATTTGAAAACTTCAGAGTCATGATGATTTGACATTGGTTTCAATAGGGGTGAGCTTTACTAACTTTTAGTAATTAACCTGCAGTCTCCCAGGGCAGCTAGAAGCCATGGGAATCTCATAGGACCACAACAACCTGACCAAAGATCTATGGCAACTTCTGTGTGTCCAATGCTGAAATTATAAATCACATTTATTGCTCATTCACAAAGTATCCCAGTTCAATCAAATATCAACACTAGAATGATCTGGGCACCTAATTAAAGACTAAAAATAGAATGCATCTGTTTAGAAGTACAAGGCATTAATAGGAATGTACCAGTTAATTTCTTATCTCCAACGAATGCACCATGGTAATGTAGGATGTTAATGTTAGAGGAACTGGATGAAGTGTGTGGGGGGATTCTCTGTACTATCTTTGCAATTTTTCTGTAAATCTAAAAATGTTCTAAAATCAAAAGTTTATTTTTTAAAGTACAAAGTATACTATGAACAAATACATTGAGGGGAAGTGGAGAGGATGGACAAAATTCTCTTAGAGAAAAAAAGGATTCCGAACAGGGAGCCATTTATTGTTGTTTGTTATGTACCAGGCACTTACATACACACTTTAACATTAACTCGTTAAAATGGTGCCCTTTAAGTGCAAGGATAAAGGAATGCAGTTACCTACTCTGATTAACAAAAGAACCAATTCCTAAGGAATAAAACACCAGACTATGGTGATTAAATTTCAGTAAGAGAAACTTCCTTTATCTTTGCTCTCAGTTATCTCCTTCCCTAGGGTCTTTGGCTCACTGCAACCCTTATCTTTATTCCTTTCCTCCATGATGCTTCTTTGTTATCATTCATATGTTTGAACGTAAAATATTTGAATTTAGAGATCAGTAAATCCCAATACTCAAATATTTAAAGTTATATGCTAGTACATCATATTATTTCCCAAATGAGAAAGCAAGGGGTGGTTGATGTGCCTGTGGCAACGCAAGAACCCTAATTAGAGCCAACCATGGTCTGGCCATGAGACCCCATTATGAATTCTCTGGGTTTGATGAGTTCCTCTCCAGCATTTGTCAAGTAACCTAATTAGTATCTCAGCTATTCTTAGCTCCAGAACGGGGTCCGGTGTTCCCATTACAGCCACACAGCACAATTTCCAAGCATGACACAAAAATGCTACTCCTCCTCAAACTCAGAAAGTGGAAGATGTACAGATTACAAGCGCAAATAGTAGGTCTCCAAGCCCAGGTTCCTTGGAAACCTCTCTTGGCTGCCCGCTGCACTCACTGTAGCGCTCAATGATTGATCCTGTTCTATCTTGCAGTAGCTTCTCTGTTGTTATGACCGTGATTGAAGCCAGGCATTTCTTTTTAACTTCTTCCCAAACTTGGTGGGTACAACTGCATGGCACCTTGCTCTCGCGATTTTTTGCCACAGCAAGTGGAGTTGAGGCGTGGCAGTGTGGCTGGAAGCCCCAGTGAACAGGGAGTCAGCAGATCTGTCCCCAAGTCTCTCTGCCATTAGCAAGCTTTGTGCCCTGAACCAACTAGACCAGTGGTCGACAAACTCATTAGCCAACAGAGCCAAATATCAACAGTACAACGATGGAAATTTCTTTTGAGAGCCACATTTTTTAAACTTAAACTATATAGGTAGGTACATGGTTATTCACTTCATTAGGGTCCTCCTAAGGCTTAGGAAGAGCCACACTCAAGGGGCCAAAGAGCCGCATGTGGCTCGCGAGCCGCAGTTTGCTGACCACGGAACTAGGTTAACTTCTCAGGGTCTCAAAGTGCTCAGGTAGGCACTGAGAGTTGGACTTCACTCAGATCAACCAATAAGGTTACCTAAGCAGCATACTGGGCACCTCTTAGGTACCACACCACGTCCCCTCGTCGCCACCTCTTCCTCCGGCTACCACCATGGCAACCATTTCTACGTGGGCTTCCACCAATTTCCCGTGGGTGCAGCTGATGATTTCATGAATCTGGGTGACACAACGATCTCTCGATTGCTGCCTGCCTAGGAGCTCTTGTGACAGGACATGGGACTCAGAGCTCAGCTCTCCCGGATGCACAGCCCAGAAGCACACGGAGTTGACTGTTATAGGACCACCCAAGACTCATGGGGCACAGGAGCCTTTTGTCCCCAAGTTGAGTTGTAAGACACATTTGGTAAGCTCCTCAGGGTCCTCCCTGGGAATGCTTTTGGGAGGAGCCAACTTGATAATGCCTTTGGCACAGCTTTCTCACTGTCTCTGGCACTCCCTGGTCCCACACTGCGGCTTTTTTAAAATATATATATATTTTATTGATTTTTTTACAGAGAGGAAGGGAGAGGAAAAGAGAGTTACAAACATCGATGAGAGAGAAACATCGATCAGCCGCCTCCCGCACAACTCCCACTGGGGATGTGCCTGCAACCAAGGTACATGCCCTTGACCGGAATCGAACCTGGGACCTTTCAGTCCGTAGGCTGGCGCTCTATCCACCGAGCCAAACCAGTCAGGGCCACACTGCTGCTTTTTGAGGCCACTTCCCACATAGACACCCTACATGGATGCTGTGCTTCAGGATCTGCTCTGAGGGATCCAGGCTAAGGCAAGCACCTACTCTATATCAGACATTTCCATCCTTTCCTGCTCTAAATTTTGATGGTTCTGCAATTGCTTGCTGGCATAGTTCAGTTCTGCCCAGTGGTCCTTGTAATAAGAACAGGCTGGAAAGAGGCTGAGTGGCCAGGATAACTGTAAATTAGTTCCAGCTTTTTGCCTGACTTCAAGAGGCCACCGGGCATAAGATTCTGGTACAGTCCCCGAGTGTATTTGGCTATATCACATGGCGACCTAATATAAGTGGAAAGGAAATATAACAGGGTGTAATTTAAACAGAAATAGGCTAATGAGAGAGACCCAGAAACTGATCTTCTTTCTTTCCACTTTCTGATGTGAAGGAAAATGTTAAGGGAAGGACATTTTTACCTTCATTTCTGCTCAAAATAAGAAATTTTAAAGTTTAGAAGAAAGGTTTCTGAAAAACACATTTTTGCTAGTTGCCAAAAATGAGAGAAGTGAGTTATCTCTCTCTTTAGAACAGAAATCAGGTACATCAACAATTGTGCATGGGAAGGGGGAGAGTATTCTTTGTCAAATAAGTTTGGAAGATAGATTATTCAGATTCTTCTTTTTTTATTTAACAAATGGAAAGTTTTCACTAAGCCTTTAAAATATTAACATATATTATTATTCTTTCTGAAGGAGACTCAGAAAGCAACATTATCCTAATTTATTTTTTCCACAGGCCATTTTGCAGAACACGAAGGTGTGAAATAGGCTTAGAGTAATGAAAAGAAAGCTGTCATTTTTACATGATTTGAATAATGTTTGAATTAGAGAATGTGATAGGTAAATACTTGAAGCTTCTTCTCTCACTGTGATCCTGATATAATTTTATGGGTGGACTATAAAAAGGACTTCATCTTTGCCTGGTGAGTTGAGGTTTAAATGGCATTGTCTCATCTCACTCACACCCTTCACTCTAAACCAGTGGTTCTCAACCTTCTGGCCCTTTAAATACAGTTCCTCATGATTTTTGTTGCTACTTCATAACTGTCATGTTGCTACTGTGATGAATCGTCATGTAAATATCTGATCTGCAGGATGGTCTTATGCGACCCCTGTGAAAGGGTCGTTCGACCGCCAAAGGGGTCGCGACCCACAGGTTGAGAACCGCTAGGCTAAACAATGATCTGGGAGGTAGGTAGAGCAGGAATCCATACTCTCTGGTGAAGGTAAACAACAGTGAGTATTTGTCTGTGTTTCACTGATGGAGGAGGCTGAGCCAGGAAACAAGATCTCGGTCCTCTAGTTCCTGATCCGGGATTTTTACCAACACCACATCTATATTTTGACATTGTTTATTAGTTTGTTTGTTTAGCTTACCATTCCATAAAAGATGAATCACTTTGTAATTTAAGTTGCTATTTGGCCTTTTCCCAGTACTACTCCCACAAAATGAAACAGATGACATTGAGAAGAGTCAAACTCATCTCTATAAAACTGTTAAGAGGATTGTGTGTTTTTAAAATTCTAACTTCAAATGGAGAATTAGTCTCTAGAAGGGTTGTTATAAAAAAAAGTGCTAATTCTATAAAACAACAACAAAGCTGCAAGGCAACAAATGATAACTTGGATATAGAAGAATAAAAGGCTTATACTACTCGTGCTACAAAAAAAAATAGATAGGTTATAATTTGGGGAGAGTGGTGATTGCGGGCTTAAGGATACATTGGATTCCATGTGTCCAAAGCATTTAGTGAGTCTCATCAGAACAATTCCATCCCTTTGTGGGTAACCATGGAAAATACAGAAAATTCAAGTGGTCTTGGAGACCATAGAGCAGGGGTGGGCAAACTTTTTGACTCGAGGGCCACAATGGGTTCTTAAACTGGACCGGAGGGCCGGAACAAAAGCATGGATGGAGTGTTTGTGTCAACTAATATAAATTCAAAGTAAACATCATTACATAAAAGGGTACGGTCTTTTTTTTCAATAGTTTTATTCATTTCAAACGGGCCGGATCCGGCCCGCGGGCCGTAGTTTGTCCACGGCTGCCATAGAGCATCAGAATGGTCTGATATGTAGGTAACAGAGAAGTGGAACTACCGCAGATTACTCAGCCACATTTTTCATTCTTCTTTTAGGGATTTCCTCCAGTTATCAAGATTTAATTTTCCTTTCATCTTGTCCACATCACTGCGTGCCTATCACATTTATGAAAAAGCATTGAACAAAATTCCTCAATCATCTCTAATCACAGGCTTTATTCTAATTCTGAGTTTTAAATCCTCACTTCTGGTAGAAACATATGAGATTCCACTGCCATAGCTCTGTTTTTAAAGATGTCATATATGTACACATGAGCAGAAACAATAAGAAAGGTTTCCCTGAGGCTTTCCCTTTATCTGTACATGTTAGCATTTGTTTTTGTAGCTATGCCACTGTTACAGCGCCTCAGTGACTGAACCTTGGGTAAGCCTCTGCTTCAGTTTCTTCACCCACCTCCAGGTATGAATTCAATGCAGCTAATTGTTAAACACGGTACAAACTTGAAGTGTACTATTCTTGTATATAGGACACTATGCTAGGTACTGGAGCAGTGGTTCTCAACCATCTGGCCCTTTAAATACAGTTCCTCATGTTGTGAGCCAACCATAAAATTATTTTCGTTGCTACTTCATAACTGTCATGTTGCTACTGTGATGAATCGTCATGTAAATTCTGCAGGATGGTCTTAGGAGACCCCTGTGAAAGGGTCGTTCGACCGCCAAAGGGGTCGCGACCCACAGGTTGAGAACCGCTGTACTGGAGATTCAAAAACTCAATAAGATGCTCTTTTCCCTTGAAGAGTTCATAACTCATTGGGTAAAACCCAAACCCAAGTAAGCAAGTACAATGTCTCATCATATTGTGATCAACAAACAGTCTATTGACTGCTAAGCAATGATCTGTATAGGTATATACTAAACTGGCCATCAGAAAATTCAAGTTTAGTTCTACCTCTACCTTTATCTAGCTGTTCAGCCTTGAAAAACCAATGAACCTGTTTGAGACTCAGTTTACCCATCTGTAAAGGGAGGGGTGAATTACATCATTTCTGAAGTCCTCTGATTGAAACCCCGCTCTGGTCTTTTTCTTTTGATCATTCATTTCTAATACTTATTAAGAGGTGAGATTGTATCTGGCAGACACTGTTGGTTGACTGCCCTGGAGCCTTGCCCCTTCATCTTTGCTAACAGCACCCTCTCCCAAGTCTTATCAGGTCTACAGCAGCAATATATTCAGGGAGGTGTGCTCTTCTCAACCCCAAGGGGTGAATTGGGATTGTCAAAGCCAATCATGGTAATCCTATGGTTTTTGCTAGTGACTAGTTTAGGCATGATCATCTGAATCACTTTTTTTTAAAAAAAATATATTTTATTGATTTTTTACAGAGAGGAAGGGAGAGAGATAGAGAGTCAGAAACATCAATGAGAGAGAAACATCAATGAGAGAGAAACATCAATCAGCTGCCTCCTGCACATCTCCTACTGAGGATGTGCCCGCAACCCAGGTACATGCCCTTGACTGGAATCGAACCTGGGACCCTTCAGTTCGCAGGCCGACACTCTATCCACTGAGCCAAACCGGTTTCGGCTGAATCACTTTTGACCAATGAGATATAAGGGAATCCTGCAAGTAGGGTTCTAGGAAAGATTTGAATATCTGATTAAACGGGGGGAGGGATGTGTAAAGAAAACGTCCACATCCTGCCTTTGGATATGGGGAGAGAGGGGGTGAGGCCTGGAGCCCTGGCAACCAGCTGACTCACTAAGGATGGTGGAATGGAAAACTGGGACACAGTAGATTCCTGATGGCACTGTCATGCCAACGAATCCATCCTGGGAGTGTGCAAGATTTCTTTTTAACAGGAAAAGACAATTAGGCAATGACCTAGTGCTGTAAATTGGGGGAGGAGTAGGGAATGGCCATTAATGTTTATAGTTTCTTTTAGGAAAGGAAATTCTCTAAAATTAGATTGTGGTCATGATTGCACATTTATATGAATATACTAAAAACATGTAGTTATAGCCAAAACCGGTTTGGCTCAGTGGATAGAGCGTCGGCCTGCGGACTGAAAGGTCCCAGGTTCGATTCCGGTCAAGGGCATGTACCTGGGTTGCGGGCATATCCCCAGTAGGAGATGTGCAGGAGGCAGCTGATCGATGTTTCTCTCTCATCGATGTTTCTAACTCTCTATCTCTCTCCCTTCCTCTCTGTAAAAAATCAATAAAATATATTTTTAAAAAAACCCCAAAAAACATGTAGTTATACATTTTAAATGGATAGAGTCTATGGTATCTATATGGCAAAGTATATCTCAATAAAATTTTAAAGCCCAGCAGCGGTGGCTCAGTGTAGACCTATGAATCAGGAGGTCGCTGGTTTGATTCCCAGTCAAGGCACATGCCAGGGTTGTGGGCTTGATCCCCAGTAGGGGGCGTGCAGGAGGCAGCCAATCAATGGTTCTCTCTCATCATTGATGTTTCTATCTCTCTCTCTCCCTCTCCCTTCCTCTCTGAATTCAATAAAATATATTTTTTAAAAAAGCTTTCATAAAACAAAAAATAAAATAAAAATTTAAAAAAACAAAAAAGAGAATCTGAGTTGTTCCAGTCACCAAAAATAGCCAATTAAAACATGCAATACAAAAGGCTGAATTATGATACTTTGAAATGTTTACGAACGTATCCACAAGCCAAATTTAATATCGTGAGAAAACCAATTCATTTCAAACCAATAAGAGGATGAGATGAGTGATTCAGGGAGAGAAAAGTCCTTTAACAAATCTGACCTTGAATTTCTTCATCAGCAAAACAGAATCCAAAGTACATCTACCTGTTTGAGATGGTAAGTGCACACATAGTAAGCACATGCTAACTACTGTTACCTGTTTTATTATACATGAGAAGACTGGTATTGCAGAGACAATGCTATATGGCCATCAAATCCTGTTATATTTTGTTTTTCTTTTTGGACACATAGGAAGACCATTATTTCCCAGTTTCCTACATGAATAGGTTTTGATCATGTGACTGAGTCTGAGTTGTGGGGAAAAGTGATGCAATCCACTGTGGCCTGGCTCATATTACTATCCCACATGATCCACTGCTAAATTTCAAGGCATGAGACCAAGTCTTTAAGTTGGCGATTAGGTGGACATTGAGTAGTTTTAGTTTATTAAAATGTTTAATAAGAGTTACTTAAATTTACAATGATCTCTGTTCACTATGTTTCCTGCTTTTATTTTTAAAAAAATGCAAGGTAAACTAATAATTAAGGAAGCTAGTGCAAAATTGATATTAAAATAAACATGGAGAAGTGGCTTTAAAATGTCAGATAAAGTTTACAAACTATGTGGACAAATTCTCCCCAGGGAAGCAAAGCCGCTACTGCTTGTAGAACAAGTCTGGCCCCTCTAAGTAGGCATTACTTATGCCTGAACATGTCCCGGAGAGAATGCCTGCAAAGAAAACGATGTCCTTAGGCACATGCATTTTTTTTCTTCCCTTTTTTCAAGTATAGCTGAGACACCTTATCTTCTCCTGCAGCTTTTAACACACACTGCATTTCCACTCTGTCTGGCAGGGCTGGTGTCAAGGAAGGTGGGGGGTTATGGGAAAATGCCCAAGGAGAAATCTACCTCTCCTTTTACCCGAGTCACGTTACAATGAGACATGAGCAAGCACAAGGCGTGCCCCCTGCTAATGTCAACACAGTTTTTGTTTTATGAATTGTATCATGTTTATAGCAACTTCTTTTTGTAAGCAGGCACAATAACGAAGTTATCATTCTTACTCATCTAAGTAAAAAAAAAATGCCATGAATATAATTTCTAAAAGATAAATAAATCTCCAATGTTTTCCAAAGAACCCTAGCTGGCATTATAATTTATAATTCCATTATGGGGAATACTATTGACTTAACATGGGAAATGATTTTAAAACTTCATTCTGATGAAAAGTAATGTAGAATCTCATTTGAATTTGGATTTTGTATTTTACTTGAAACAGGGCTTAAATATGAATTTATTGATTTTGATATACTTGACTTTGAAAATATTAATTTTGAACACTTAATCCTAATGAGTCTACTTCACTGGAAGATTTAAAAGAAATAGTCCTCTTCAGTAATGGTATGTCCCTTATAAGACTTTAAAAAATATGTTTTTATTGATTTTAGAGAGAGAGAGAAGAAGGGAGAGGGAGAGACACATCGATAAGCTGCCTTCTGCACGCCCTCCACCAGGGATTGAGCCTGCAACCCCGGCATATGCTCTGACCAGAATCAAACTAGTGCCTTCGTGGCACAAGGGGACAACACCCAACCAACTGAGTCCCTTATAATGTAAAAAATAATTAAAATAAACAGACTGAGGATTCTCAAAGGGAAGGCAGGGGAGGAGGAAATCAACCAAAGAACTTATGTGCATGTATGCATAACCCATGGACACAGACTATAGTGGGGTGAAGGCCGGGTGAGGGGATGGGAGTGGGGAAGAGGGGATTCAATGAGGAAAAAAGGGGACATCTGTAATACTTTCAACAATGAAGATAAATTTTAAAAAAGAAAAAAAAATAAACAGGTTGTAGAGAAGAGCACAGAAATTGCATTCATGTTTAAGATAAGATTATGAAAACAACAGACTTCAAAGGAAGTTCACTGGGAACAATACACCCGGTCACTTGGGGGTAAAAGGTCATACCTCCCTGTTGATAGGGATAACTTAGTGGGAAATTTTCAAGTGTTCTGTAAGTTACTTATCGATAGCTTGATTTTGCCTCAAGAGTTTCACATTTGCCCTAGCTGGTGTGGCTCAGTGGATAGAGCATCGGCCTGCAGACTGAAGGGCCCAGGTTTGATTCTGGTCAAGGGCACATGTCCGGGTTGTGGGCTGGATCCCCAGTTGGGGGCATGCAGGAGGCAGCCAATCAATGATTCTCTTTCATCACTGATGTTTCTAACTCTCTTTACTTCTCCCTTCCTTTCTGAAATCAACAAAAAAAATTTTTTTTAAAGAGTTTCACATCTAAACGGATGTTCTTGCACACATTCAGGGATATGAAACTCAGTCCCTTCCTTGCAATCCCTTCTACAGTTGGACAGCTATATACATTAGAAGATATATTAGTCAGGGTAAGTAAATCTAGCTCAGTGGTTCTCAACCTTCCTAACGCCGCGACCCTTGAATACAGTTCCTCATGTTGTGGTGACCCCCAACCATAAAATTATTGTCGTTGCTACTTCATCACTGTCATTTTGCTACTGTTATGAATCGTCATGTAAATATCTGATATGCAGGATGTATTTTCATTGTTACAAATTGAACATAATGAAAGCATAGGGATTCATCACAAAAACAATATGTAATTATATATGTTTTCCGATGGTCTTAGGCGACCCCTGTGAAAGGGTCGTTCGACTCCCAAAGGGGTCGCGACCCACAGGTTGAGAACCGCTGAATTCTAGCTGTTCTAACAACCACCCGACCCGACCCCTAATTCTCCCTGGCTTTACACAATAAGGATTGATTTCATGTTCATATCAGTCCCAAATGGAGCTCCCGTCCTGGCTCTTCCCACACACATAGGCTCCTTCCACCTACCATCTTCTAGCCCAGCAATGGCAAACCTATGACACACGTGTCAGAGGTGACATGCGAACTCATTTTTTTTGGTTGATTTTTCTTTGTTAAATGGCATTTAAATATATAAAATAAATATCAAAAATATAAGTCTTTGTTTTACTATGGTTGCAAATATCAAGAAATTTCTATACATGACACGGCACCAGAGTGAAGTTAGGGTTTTTCAAAATGCTGGCACGCCGAGCTCAGAAGGTTCACCATCACTGCTCTAGGGCCTCAGAGTTTTCCCCTGGGTCCTCCGCATCTGGCCAGCAGGCAAGGGAACAGAGTGTGAAAAATCTTGACGGAGGCTTTAGTGGTCAGTCCTAGAAGTAATGTACATCAACTCCATCCACATTTTACCGGTATTGGCCTGACATAGGTACATGGCCCCACCTAGCTAACAGGGGTGGGGTTTAGGACATACAGTGGATCAGGGTCTCAAGGATGGAGATGAGCTCACAGCTACTGGAGGGCACTAACAGTGTCTGTTACGGAAAGCTATCCTTCCACTGAGCTTAAATGCTCCTTACAGTAGCTTTTTCCTATAGGACCCAGCTTCACTTTGGGTCACATTGACCACATTGAATTCTGCTTTCACACAGCAACCCTACAGATATTCACAGACTACCTCTATGCCTCTTGGTTTGCTTGCTTCTGGGATATTCATCCAATTAGTCAACTTGTTTTCACATGATCTGTGTTTATGTCTTCTCATGATCATTTCTTTTTTAAAAATATATATTATTGATTTTTTACAGAGAGGAAGGGAGAGGGATAGAGAGTTAGAAACATCGATGAGAGAGAAACATCGATGAGCCGCCTCCTGCGCACTCACCACTGGGGATGTGCCTGCAACCAAGGTACCTGCCCTTGACTGGAATCGAACCGGGGACCCTTCAGTCCGCAGGCCGACGCTCTATCCATTGAGCCAAACCGGTTAGGGCTCATGATCTTCTCTTTTCCTTAGCTCCAATTGTTCTATTATTTGAATGAAAACTAACAAAAATATTGAAATGGTGAGTCCACCTTGAGATGTAAATTGATTACTGCAAATTAACAGCATATTAGGTTCTGTTGACTTGTGTTAAACTTACTCCTTCTAATTGGTTTTAGTCATGGCTGCTAATCTACATTTCTTCCTTTCATACTTAATTTACTGGTGGAAGCCTTGATATTCTTTTCATTTCATGTGTGGGATTCGAATACTGTGGCTAGTTTAATGAGAACACTTTTGCTCCTGGATGTCCCATTTCTGGCCCTTCAAATACATGTGACTATCCCTAAAAGCAAGAGCCAGCCGCAAACACAGCCAGATGTTCAGACCAAAAGCTTTGTAGCTGCCCATAGTTGTTTTCTTTCTTTCAAATCCGACATCCAATTCATCAGGAAATCCTGTCAATCTCACTTTCAAAACACATCCAGAATCTAATGACCTCTCATTATGTCCTACTGCTCTGGTCCAAGCCACCGCCATCTTTTGATTACACTCCTGCAAAAGCCTCCTAACTGATGTGCCTGCATCTGCTCCCATTCGCCCTGCACTCCCTCCCTCGTCGATGTAAAAGCTGTGATTCTTTTGAACTTCCCTGCTCAAAACTCTTCATGGTTCCCATCTCCTGAGGAATCAAAGCCAAAGTCCATGCAATGCCTATAGGGCTCTAAAAGGCCATCACTGCTGTAACCTCATCTTTCCCAGCCTCCTCTGACCGTGTTGCTCTAGCCACCCTGAGCCCATCAGTCTGACAGGCCCCACAAGCCTTTGCACTTGCTGTTCTCTCTGCCTGGGGTTCTGCCCCGGAAGAACAGCATGATTTGCACCCTTACTTCCTTCAGGTCTTTGCTCAACCATTATCTTTTTGAAAGAATATGATTGGACAAACCTCTTTGCTCCTCTCTGGAGCCCCTTAACTCCCGTTACCTGCTCTATTTGTCTTTATAGCACCTCCCACTATGTGACACAGGGGACACATTGTTTTATTGTCCATCTTCCTCCATTAGAATAGAGGCCAAAGAAGGACAGGGACTTATTTAATTGACTTCTGTAGCTTCAGCATCCAGAAGGGAGCTAGACCTGTTGCTGGGGCTCAGTAAAGGTTCACTGACCTCAGCTTCCTGCTTTGCGGTGCCTGCCAGGTGCCCCAGCTCCATCTGCTCTTTTGAGAAAGGTTATCCCCTGCCCTTGAGTTCGTATAGGGTGTCCCAAAATTCACGCAAGATTTGCAAATCTTGCGTGAATTTTGGGACAGCCTATATTTCAAAGTATTAGCTGTTTTCCCAGCCTTATAAATTGCCCATCAATTATGTAAATTAATAAAATAGAAGCTCAATTAAGGCATTAACTAGTTCACACTCCAATTCAATAGTTCCCATGTCTTGCCTTTGATTCCTGCATTCTGATTTAGAAATCAACTCCCACGCAATAACCAAAGTTCTCTCTAAAACAATATTGTTGGCACCAGGTATTGTTAATGCAAAGTCATCCCAGCATATTTCTCAGAAAATTGCTCTTAACGATTGGACATAAGGTCTATGCTTGTCTTAAACTTTCTTATACATTATTGATTTTTAAAAGGTAGACATAAAAACTTACTTTTTTTTTTTAAAGGAAAACATTGTTCTTCTTGTGAAAAATTCAAGAATTGAAATGTGACAATAGAAATTGTCAGGTTATTTCCCCCAAATTTAAAAACAACAAAATTTAAATATTTGGTTGATGGAAGTTAAAAATAAAAAGACCAAGATCTAATGTCACTTTTAGAAAATAAAATACTTCCCCAGCCACACCTTTTAAGGTTTTGTTCATAGGAACACAAAAGAAAATTGCCAAAATTTATGTTGTGTAATTTGTTCTTGCCAAGCATTCTACTTGAATAAAAAAAAAATCCTATGAACATTTTAATAGAATTGTTCTTTAGCTTCAATTTCTGGTCATTCACAATGAATATTTATGGAAGCATATTTTATACACAGGGTTTAAGAGAGAAAAAGATTATTCTCAGCAGATATAGCTCTGGCAAAGATGAAATTTCTGCTGGGTCAACTGAATCTTTAACAAGGGCACCTAGATATAGACGTTAATATAGTTATAATTAAATGTAGATAGAAATAGAGAAACCAAAAGGAATTTAGTCTTATCTAATAAATTTATTTATGTGCTCCCTGTACCTGGAAAATACAATTTAAATAGAGAAAACACTTTCTAATGAGAATAACTTTGCCTTCGAATAGCATTAGCTACTTTTCCTTTCTCTGGTAAATAAGTTACTTACTTAAGAATATTTTATGGACCTCCTGCACAAGCCAGAGTGGACAGGGCAATGGAGAGATAAAAATACATAAAATCCTAGAAAACCCACAGTAGTGGGGGCAGGCAGTCAAAGGCAATAATATGATCATGTGCTACAGAAGACTTTCTCTCTGATTCATTCATTCATTCATTCGTTCGTTCATTCATTCATTCATTCATTCATTCAACAAATACTTATTGAGTGCCTGCTATGTGCCAGGCGCTATTCTAGATGCTCAGGACACATCAGTGAAATAAACTGGCAAAAACCTGTCTTTGATGTGCTTCCACAGCAAGGTAGTGGGAGAAGACCTCTTAGGAAGGTAACATGATTCTCTCAACTCACTGAACATGCATTTGTGGGCTGATAACAGTATGCGATGGAAAAACCTTGGTTTTTAGGGTCCAATTTTGGCTTGGATCAAATCTGTTCCATGTTATCTAATAATCTGAGCCTGAAGTTCTCCTCAACAAAATGGGAACTAGAATACTTCACATTACAAATCATTGGGAAGATTAAAATATTTGCCAACTTTTTTTTTTTTTACATATGCCTGATGTATTATAAGTACTCAATCCATTTAGACCCTGGACTATTTGAAGAGAAGGGCCATAAGGTAGCATGTGCTGCTGTGTTTCCATCTGTGGAAATCCATCTGTGGAGAAAGCCACCTATCTTCATCCTTCAACATGCAAGTCAGGCCAATCACCTCTAGTCTCAAAATTTCCTTAAATAAGCGGTTCTCAACCTGTGGGTCGCGACCCCTTTGGCATCCTGCAGATCAGATATTTCCATGACGATTCCTAACAGTAGCAACATGACAGTGATGAAGTAGCAACGAAAATAATTTTATGGTTGGGTCACAACATGAGGAACTGTATTGAAAGGGCCAGAAGGTTGAGAACCACTGCCTTCAATGAACCTAAGACAAGAGAATAGTTTCCTCTCAGGTTATGATGCAGTGGGGACGTGAGCCCGAGAGCTGAACGTGACCAGAGCCCCTATATTGTAAAGACAGTTGGCCTAATAGATTGAACTGGGTAGAGAGAGAATAGGAAAGATGCGAAGCAGAGAAGGTGCTTATCATTGTGATATTCCTGATTCCATGTGGCCTTAGCTCCCCTCCTCTCAGTGCATTGCAGAATCTGGCTACAGATTCCATCAAAAAGTGCAATCTATCCACTCCTCGCATCTGGGCATGGCTATGGGCTCTCATTGGCCAATGGGACGTTAGTGAATGTGACGCAAGCAGAGGCTTCAAAGCACGTTTTTGCTTTGGGACTTGCCCTCTCTTGATCTTAGGAACCTTCCCATTAACATATGAAATGGTCCCGGCTAGCCATCTGGAAGATGAAAACATGTAGAGCACAGATCATATATGTTTCCACATGGTGGATATGATCTAAACCAGTGACGGCGAACCTTTTGAGCTCGGCGTGTCAGCATTTTGAAAAACCCTAACTTCACCCTGGTGCCGTGTCACATAGAGAAATTTCTTGATATTTGCAACCATAGTAAAACAAAGACTTATATTTTTGCTATTTATTTTATATATTGAAATGCCATTTAACAAAGAAAAATCAACCAAAAAAATGAGTTCGCATGTCACCTCTGACACGCGTGTCATAGGTTCGCCATCACTGATCTAAACACATAGCTAAACCAACCAGTCTCCAGATGACCTGCAGACACAACCGACCCCAAGTGAGACCAGCAGAAGAATTCCCTAGCTGAGTCTAGCTAATTGCTGATCTACAGAATCATGAGCAAGTGATTACTGTTATAAGCCACCAAGTTTTCAGATGGCTTGTTAAGCAGCATGGGATAACTGATACACTTCTCTCACACACATCCAACACAAACAAAATTTTAATTAGAAAAAATAAAACAGTGTGTTGTGTTTTGTTTTTTTTGCCATTTACAAGCAAAAGAAGTTGTGGCTAAAATGATAGGGCTTCCTGTGCTTGCATCATTTACTTGAAGCCCTATTAATTTCATTTATTCTGGGACTTGAACTATATCCCTAAATCTGACGCTTTTCCTTCCAAGCCCTAGTTGCCATTACCCACCTATGCTTTGTCCTCACAAACGGCCAAAGGCCCATCTCCCCCCTTCAGTCCATGCCCAACACATGCAGGTTGGACCTCTTCCCATGGCATTTGCCCAAAGTCTGTACCTGCCTCTTCCGGTTGGCTCTTCTCAATGCCAACTGCTTGACAATGTGACTCTCCATCTGTTACTGATCATCAGACCTACTGCTACCACTCGTCACTCGTCTGCAGACTTCTTCCTGCAATTAGGAGAGCTGTCCACCTGCCAATTACTGACAGCCAGATTCCCCCCTGGATGTTCTGTTCCATTAGGCCAGTGGTCGGCAAAACGCGGCTCTTTGGCCCCTTGAGTGTGGCTCTTCCACAAAACACCGGCTCTTCCACAAAATACCGACTTCTGTGCGTGGGCCACGAAGTTTCAATCGCACTGTAAGTGCGCGCCCGCACGTGGTATTTTGTGGAAGAGCCACACTCAAGGGGCCAAAGAGCCGCATGTGGCTCGCGAGCCGCGGTTTGCCGACCACGGCATTAGGCCCAGACTCCCATGCTCTTATTCTTCTGGTTTATCTTCTGTCTGATACAGAGCTGGGCCTGGGAAGTTAGGTGAGTCTCTATGAGCTCTCATATCCCGATGACCAATTGTATGCAGTAGAAGGACAAGGTGACTTTAAAAAAAAAATAAATCACAAAAAAATTATGTCTCTTCTGGGTGGAAGAATGTTGACAAGGCTATCTCAGGGACTTGTGGAATGTGTGTGTTGGCTTTTGGGCTGGTAGGCAGTGACATTGGTTCTCAACAGTATGAACAAGATAAGCCAATGCACTACTCATATTGCCTTAAGCCAGCGGTTCCAACCTGTGGGTCGCGACCCCTTTGGCGGTCGAATGACCCTTTCACAGGGGTCGCCTAAGACCATCCTGCAGATCAGATATTTACATGATGATTCATCACAGTAGCAACGAAAATAATGTTATGGTTGGGTCACAACATGAGGAACTGTATTTAAAGGGCCAGAAGGTTGAGAACCACTGCCTTAAGCCTTTCCATTTCTTTGCGTGACACCTAACTGCCAGGCTTTACATCTTATTACCAGAGAGCTTTCTCTGGTGCTGGAGCCAACTTTGGCTTGCACTGGCAGGCCCGAGGTGCTGAAGAATTACAGTCTCCCACCTCTGGCCCTGTGCAGTCCTCATCCAGAGCGGCCAGAATGGTATATAAATACCCCAACTCCATTGTCCCTTGGATGGGCTACCCCTAGGGATAGTTTTACACTGTTTTCTTCCTCTCCCCTGTCTCTCTTCCCCAAATAAATTACTTGGACTTGAAATTCTATTTCAAGGTCTATATCCAGGAGAACCCAAATAAAGACAATATCCCACCTATCGGAGGCCTTGAAGGATGGGAACTGGACTGATGAAGGTGATGGCAACAATTTAGGGGGCAAAGAGCACTACAGTGTGATGAGGAACAGAGCCAAGCACTCTCACGGTGAAGCGGGCAGTAGCTGCCACCAGGGTCTCTGTGCCCTCTGTCCGAGAGTCTGAGTGATTTTCCTGATAGTAGAGTAACTGAACCCAGGACGAATAGAAGGAAAAATTTTAGTTACAGCTGAATTAATCTATAGCATGGGCACCAGTCACTCTGCCCATATCCATAGGGCAATAAACTTTGGGAATTCAATTTCTTTTCATGTGAAGCTATTTAAGCATTACTTTGCAGAGTTTTATGGGAGAATGATACTGCAATATGGTTATTTTTTAATAAGAGCAAAGTAGGACTTAAAAAGCTAACCAGGGTGTTCCAATAACTATGTTCAAATATTTATGAAACGTTGACTTTTTAGTCACAGGCTAAAGCACAGAATTTAAATTGGTTCGTTCCATTGCCAAGTGCCTTCAGACTTCATTGGCTTTTTTGGAATTAGTACAAAAGCAGAGATTAGATCCAAAACTTGTACAAAGGCTCTGTGTGGTCCCGAAAATGATGATTCTTCACTTGCACAAATGAATGAAATATTGGATATGTTTACATCTATTGGGACAGTGAGCAATCAAGGTGTCTGAATTGACTGGGGGGAGACCTCTAACTAAATCTTCGAACAAAGAGTATAAAAATGCTTCATAGTTTTGAATGATAAACTTTCCAAGACACAAAAGTGATTTCAGCATCTGGGTGGCAACGCTGACCATCTGAAGAGGGCTCCCTGTGCTTGTAGCCAGTTTTGCTGTCATTACTTTGTCAAGGACTCAGAGATTCTTCAAGCATGAAAGGAAGGAGAAGGAATCAAATCGCTCTACTTAATAGGGAATGTATTAGAACTGCTTCAAAATTAGCCTTGGCTCCGCTTAATGAAATGTTCCCATTGTTCAGCCTCAACCCACCAAACCCACAGCTTTCAAATGGCAGCCCTTCAACTGTAAAAAGCCTTGACAATGAGAGAACTTACCAAACAAAGAATGTTATTCCTCTTCCCAGGTTCACAAAAAGAATCAAACCTGCTCTGCCTTTGAAGTAGGCTGAATGTTAAGAGGCATCCTGACTTGGGAGGACATGCTTTCGTCTCACGATGCACAATTTAGCACGTAAAATGCCTATGATATAGAGCCAGAAGTTTCTGCAATGAAATGCACTAGCCCTGCTGGGCCGGAGAAATCATTTTAGAGGACAGCAGAGTAAACAAGAGACACGAATTAGAGACAGTCCTGTCTGGTGGCGCGGACGTTTCTCCAGTGGGATTTTACTGGGAAGGCCTTCTCCCTGGAGACTTCTCTCCAGTTCTACTTAAATGAATTTGCCTTCATTGGCCCGAGATAAGAGAATTCGAGTTGCTTCTCCACCCCTACCCCATCCCTTGCACTCTGCACTGACACACAATCTTTGTGATTTCAGGACTCCTTAACGTATCACTGTGCTATCCAACATGACTTTCTTTATGACATCACACAAAAACATGTGCATAAAATCGGACACTCAAAGCTTACCTTTGGTCATTCCTCTCCCTTTGGCCTGAACAAGAGCGCGCCCAGACCTACCGTCTTCGGAGCACAAATCCATGCAGCACGGAGCAAACAAAGGCACTCCTGATTCAATGATACCAATGTCAAGGGCTGATGTGTGTAAATAATTCATTGTGTTTTCATTGGTGAGTCCAGTTTGATCTCTCATTGCTTGGGGACCCCTGGGATCTGTGGCTCCCCGAGAAGCGGGGACATTTAGGGTTTTTTATTACCAGCTCATCACTAATTTATACATGACTATGGAGTCAGGTGCACAGAGCCAGCGTCTCATCTATCAGTGTAAGCAGCTCCTGTGTTAAAGGATGGCTACTTCCCAGAAATCAATGAAGGGGAACAGAGATGAGGAAAAGGGACAAGGCGCATATGCCATCGAAGGCATCTTTCAGGAGGAGCACAAATGTCTCAAGGTAATGGCTCACCAAGCCTAACAAACGACAAAGGTCTCTGTCTCCTAAAGGTGAAATCCACTGTCTGTGGCAGAGCAAACCATACCCACTGTTATCACTGGTCATCAAAGCTCTTTATCTGGCTTCCCTGTCTGATGTGCCTTCTTCAGTGACATTTTTACCAGAACAACCGCATTAGATTCAAACTTGTAGAAAGTGCTATTGTTTTCTTTTTAAAAAGGAGGACTTCCTTAACAGGAACATTTTATGATGCCAGGAAATGACCTTGAAAAGAAGAGGAAAATAGTGGAGCTTAATTACAGCTTTGATAACATATGTGCCGTGTCTTTTGGACAACGGCATCGAGTGTGGAGTTCATTTCCTTCTGATTTTCTACAGTGGGCTGTATTATATGCACATGTTGATCTGTGATAGAAGTGAAAAGTGCAAACTCTAAAAGGGCCATTTATTACATACCTTCAAAGAAACCAACAATGACTTAGGGATGTCCATTACATTCCCGAGTTTTACATGGTTTCCTGGATAGGATTAATAGTTTTCTGCAAAAGTCCTCAAGAATTCCATTCCCATCGCCGCCAAGTATGGATTCCCACCCTCTGACCCCTCTGTTGTGTCCCCAACTTCTACACAAAGCGCGCTCTCACAGAGCAAAGGAAAGATGGGCCGAGGAAATAAAACCTGAGCCCAGTGGAATCTGAAACAACTAACAGTGGCCGAAAGAAATCTCTGAACATATTCATAAGGAATGTTTCTTTCTGGGACTTTTCTATGTCTCGGGGACAGCCCCGAAGCCGTGCCGCATTCTGAAACTGTTGCTATGGCAAAGTGTCTTGTTTTATTGACTAGAGAGCTCATTGTTGTGCTGAAGTCATGGAAATGATCCGGGCACAAAGGAGTGGGCCCACAGCAGCCCCTGCTCAATCAGACGGCACCGGGGTCTGTCCCCCCTGACACATGCCATTTACGCAGCATGGGAAGGCGTTTCTCTGAGAAAAGCCTCCCTGCCTGGGCGCTGTGAACTGGTCTGTGGACACATTTATGAGACCTCGACATCTTTCAGAATCCCTTCTGCAAGGGAAGAAGAATACATAACCATGAAGCCCTTGCTTTTGTTTTAAAGCCCAGATCTTTCTACAGAAACTTTGCATTCTCTGCCTATTCACTCATTTTTTTGTTTCCAGGCTGCTGGTCTTGTCTAATATTTCAAGTTTCTCTCGGTTTCTGTCACTTAGCAGCAAAGTAGACGGGTTTCTCTTTTGTTTCCACTTGTATCTCAAATATGTGTTCTTTTTAATTACTTTACGACAGCATCACACTGATTAGACATAATTACAGAAACAAAATCTGCAGAATACATTTCAATAACTCCTGCCACCTCTGCGGGAACAATGGGGGTCTAATTCAATGATCTAAGTGTTGTTTGAAAGCAACGCAGAGCTAAAATATAGTAATATATTTTGAAAGGAGCTTATTAGTATCTTTGGATACAAATGTAAGAGAAAATGCACTATTATCTGTGTTTCAATACTTGTCATTAAAAACAGCAACAACACTAGGGCAACACTTGCTTCCATGAAGAATCAAATGATACCCTTTAAGAATAAGAGCTTGGCCGAAACCGGTTTGGCTCAGTGGATAGAGCGTCGGCCTGCGGACTGAAGGGTCCCGGGTTCGATTCCGGTCAGGGGCATGTGCCTGGGTTGCGGGCACGTCCCCAGTGGGGGCTGTGCAGGAGGCAGCTGATCGATGTTTCTCTCTCATCGATGTTTCTGGCTCTCTATCTCTCTCCCTTCCTCTCTGTAAAAAATCAATAAAATATATTAAAAAAAAAAGAATAAAAGCTTGAACCAATGAAAACAGTCCGTTGTGACACCTGAGACTTGAACTTCTGTGATCATTTGTATCCCCGTTTCTAAGGGAAATTTCGCCACTAGGAAACTCAATTATCGTGTCAATGTCCATTTCCAGGTTTTGACACTATACGCACTTAGGAATGATGTTGTCATTGGGAGAAGCTGCATGAAGGGACACAGCAACTCTCTGTACTAGTTTTGCAAAGTCTTGTGTGTATTCAACCATTTCAAAGCACAGAAAAGTTATAGCAAAAATGTATTTTTAAAAAAATATATTTTATTGATTTTTTACAGAGAGGAAGGGAGAGGGATAGAGAGTTAGAAACATCGATGAGAGAGAAACATCGATCAGTTGCTTCCTGCACCCCCCCCACTGGGGATGTGCCCACAACCAAGGTACATGCCCTTGACTGGAATCGAACCTGGGACCCTTGAGTCCGCAGGCCGACGCTCTAGCCACTGAGCCAAACCAGTCAGGGCGCAAAAATCTATTTTTGATGCAGGCTAGAAATGTATTTTTTCCAACCTGTAGAAGAATGTGCTGTCTCAGTAGAGCTTTTAGAATTACAATGACAGAACCATCTGATATATTATTCCAGCACGTGTGTGGGTATCTGGAGTCAAAGGACTTTTGGACAATGAGTTACCTTTCAACAATAATTCTATTTAGCTCCAATTTTCAACTCATTCAGAAAACAATTCCATAAACAATTATGAATGAGAGATCTATTTGCATGGACTGCTTCGGATGCCCTTTCAGTAGTTATTTAAACAGAATTTACAATTCCCAGAGACCTGGTTGCATCATTGTGTCTCTCACTTTCTTTAACTTTCTGGTTCTCTTTTTAAAAACTTAAAAGTTGAAGCCACACTTTCGCATTCCTCACCTTCATTAGTGAAGTTAGGAGATTTTTTTTTTAAAAAAAGGAATATAAAATATTCATTTGGATTTTGTAAATCAAAATTGTATGTAATGTAAATGTCCATTCATATTTCATTTGGGGGTGATTGTGTGTGTGGAGGGGAGATGTTAATCATACAATGTCAGGATCAAGAGGATCACAGAAATAATCACATTCAGCCTAAATATTAACATGTTAAGCAAACATATTTGATATTTATAACACATACTGCTGGTCATGTCCTAAGGCTTTGCTTTTCCATGACATTCTTTAAGGGGCTGTAATAGTACACACCTAATTTTACCCTAATATAATTCTGTGAGCTTGCTGGAGGTCTGTGCCTTTATTCTCACTGAGAAAAGGGGCAGCTAACTTCCTACGAGTTACTCGTATAAAACATACCAGTGGTGAGGCAGATTCCACACTGCTGTGCAAGGTGCTTCCTCCTGGGACACATTCTCTAAAGCCACCCCCGTGCTTACACTGTCTTGTTTCATGTCTCCAATGGAGCCATTTGCAGAACATGTTTATTTAAAATGATAACAGAGTTGAGTTATCGATCTTTAAACTGTAACATAGAAAAGCATTTTGTGAAGGATCTAGGAACACTAGGCTCTGTATCAGAACTCATTTTCTTTTCATTTTTAACAGCTTTGTTGAGATACAATTTGCATACATATTATTTACTCATTTAATGTGTGTAAGTCAATGTTTCATTTGTATATTCACAGAGTTGTGCAACTAGCACCACAATCTAATTTTAGAACAGGCTCATTTCCCATAAAACCTTGTATCCATTAGTGATCACTCCCTATCACACACACACACACACACACACATACCCCGCCACCCCTGACAACCACAAATCTACTTTGTGTTTCTACTTTGGCTTTACTTAATCTAGGCATTTTATACAAATGGAATCATACAACATGTGATCCTGTATAACTGGCTTCTTTTACTTAGCACAATGTAGCATGTATCAGTACTCCATTCTTTTTTTTTAATTGCTGAATAATATTCCATTATATGGATATCCACATTTTATTTATCCATTTACCAGTTGATGGGCATTTGCATTGTTTCCACTTTTTGGCTATCGTAAATGATGGTTTCATAAGCATAAATGCACAAGTTCTGATGTGGACATATGGTTTCATTTCTCTTGAGTATATACCTAGAAGTGGAATTGCTGGGTTATATGGTAACTTTAACCATTTGAGGAACCTCCAGACTGTTTTACAAGATAGCTGCATCATTGTACATCCCCATCTATAATTCCTTTTCTTAACCAGAGCCTACAAAGTCACTCTGATGGCTCCTGTTATTTATTGTAATTCATAAACACCAAAGTTCCCTTTCTCACTTACTTGTAGGTCTGGCCAGACTTGTAGGTGAAAAGTGGGGGAATGTATTTGCCTCACCATGGTTTCAGAAAAGTGATCAGGGATTAGAATGGGAAACCGGGAAGCTAAGGATGTGTTTATCATTTCTACATCTAGAGTACAAACCATTTTTTGGCAAGGAATTTCAAATTGTAGGTTACAACAAATACACACATGCCAAAAAAATTCAACTTGGCCACATAAAAATAAAAAACAAGCTAAACCAACCAACCAACCAACCAACCAGTTAAACAAAACTCCCAATGTAGGTGTTTTCTCTTCCATCAGTAACCCCTGAAAAAGTAGGGGATATTTGAACTGTTTTTATAGCTTTAAAGTTTTCAAAAGCAAGATATTTTTGGCTATAAAGACATCCATACAAAAGTCCTCACACCTGCTTCTTGACCACAGACATACAACTATTTAAAAAAAATCTCCAAAGATGTATGAATAAACCTTTTATAATCTTGAAGATTCTTAAGTTTCTAGACAGGGATCAATACAGACCTTGGCTTTTAAGGCATGCTGGGACACCTTCCACGATTTAAAACACATGCCTGGCCCTGACGTGTGAGTTAGATTGGGGCTTTTATGCACAAACATAGCAACACTCTGACTAGCTCTTTTTGTGTGGTTTGAAAGGTGTGCACTAGGAAAAGGATGTAAACATTTCCTGGGCTGGCACTTCAAGAGGGCTGAAGTGGCCAATTTTTTTAAATATATATTTTATTATTGATTTTTTAGAGAGGAAGAGAGAGGGATAGAGAGTTAGAAACATCGATGAGAGAGAAACATCGATCAGCTGCCTCCTGCACACTCCCTACTGGGGATGTGCCCGCAACCAAGGTACATGCCCTTGACCGGAATCGAACCTGGGACCCTTCAGTCCACAGGCCGACGCTCTATCCACTGAGCCAAACCAATTAGGGCTGAAGTGGCCAATTTTTCAACTTCACCTTGATTTTCACAATATCTATCAGTTGGTGCTTTTGGCTTGTTCTTATCTGTCTCCTTTATGGCGTTTTTTTCCCAGCTAAGCTGGTACAAAGCTAGGAAGGAAAATTGGGTGGGATATTTCTCTTCTTCCACGGTCTCCCCCGTGTGACTCCCCACCAGAATCACCAGACACATTTGCTGGCTGGGGAACAAATCTCAAGCAGGGGGAATGGGAAGGTATGGAGTGGAAATGGAAGAGACGAAGAGGAAGAAGGAATGAGTAAAAAGAAAACAGAAAAAGAGAGGGAATGTCATGAGACAAAGGTCAAAAGCAGGGAAGGCTGACACAGCAAAAAGAAAAAGAAAAAAGCAAGAGAGATGAATCCTTGCGGGGAAGTTGTGAGTGAGTGGTATCCTCCTGGGATCATGCCAGTTCCCACTGAGGTCTTCATGCCCTTGGTTTGTGCGGTAACACATTGGCAATGCTCAAATTGAGTTTACAAATGACTTTAAACCTCGGCAGGAGTTACCCGTGGTTTATAGTTTTGCAAATTGAGACTCAAAATGCAGGTGATAAACTGCAATAAAATCTTACAAAGCAAATAGAAGAATTCCCCTCTGGGTGATAGAATAGCACACAAATAAAATAAAAAAACACACAATTTTTTAAAAGTGGGAGGGGAATAAACAGAGCTCGCCAGCTAACTAATATAGCAAGTACTGATTAGAGAAGCAAGTTGAATATGGAGGTACACTACATTTTAAATACCTATCCTGAGGAAATCTGGCCATTCAAATTATTTCAAAGATACTCCACCTAGCTCTGAACTCCACAATTAAGAGGGGTGTGGAGAACTTGGAACGAGTTCAGAGGAAAGCCACAAAGACAATCAAACAGTTGAAGGAAAGGACCTAAGAGGAAAGAGTCAAGGAGCTGGAAAACATTCAACCTAAAGAAGATAAACTTAAGGAGATGATTTAATTATGGTTCTCAGCCACAGGAGGAGCTTTGCATAGTTCTCCATTTCCACTAAGGATGGACAGAGGGGCCAGAGGCTTAAATATGCAGTATGTGGCATTTTCGTTAGGGATTTCCTGACATGTGAAATAATAAATAATGAGCGTGGACAGGAATAAGAATTTCCTCTAGTGTCTTCGAAAATAAGTAAGATTCTCACATATTGAGGATGGCTTATGGACCTTGTTATCTAGTGTTGGGGTGAGTCAGTGGGGGGGGGGAGGGTATATGATAACATAACACACTCTGGTCATTTGATGTTATTCAGATTTGGGGATTCATCATTTGCCTGGCCAGATTTCTCACATTTCTAGGGCTTTACACAAAATGTCTTGCCAGGCATAGCACTTTGACATATAACCATTTCATCTGTGAAAAAGAACACTGGAAAATATCTTTTGAAGAGTGGGAATTTGGAAGGAAAAAAGTCAGCTAAACAAGACCCACAGGGGTGGGGGTGGGGTAAGGCACCTCAGAATGCATGCTGGGATTCAGGCTAATTAAGATGTTGACTGAATGTATGCTAATCATGTCCCACCAGACTCTGCTGGATTAGTATGTAAATTGGTAAACTCTGTTCTGAAATTGCCCTACCAGCTGAGGTCTAATTACTGACTAGACATAACAAATAATAATGGGATTTGTATTTTAGGATGTTTAATTATGGAAATACGAGTCTGGAAAAAAATACCAGTTGTATTACACAGAAAGAGACTTCATAATGTTTTATCAAAGGTTTTATGAAATTTTAGATCTTTAATAAGAGCATCAAGAACTAGGATGGGTGGGGGATCCTTTCTGAGATCTAGCATTTGTGAACGGAGACCAGAATCACAATAATTAATTCGTCGCTTGAGTGATTTCCCCAAAGCTTCTCAAAGACTAATTGTTTCATTGCTGATACACAGCATCTTGTGAGCATTTAGTTCTATCACCAAAGAACTGGAACTCATCCATGAAGAATAACCAAGATACGATGGATTTAACTCAACGACTCCATAGCATGATTTCAGATGGGATTATAAGTAACAGGCCAACAATATTTGTGGGAAAGTAAGGCCCTAAAATAGTTTTTCTTCACCAAACATTGAAATCATTACATTTATAAATCAGAAAATGGCTAGTCCCAGTCCGAAGCTAGAGTTTATTTCATGGTTTTAGAGAAAAGCATTCACTGAACAGGTATCTTGGAACAGAAACTTCTTCGCAAGCATTTAGTGCATCATTTTGTGACGCACGCTTTCCACAAAGGAACTAACACAGAACAAGTCATACGCGGTATTTGGGGGCAGAGCTGTAATAGCTGCTGATATCCGCCCACCATATTATTATTTCTCACATCATTTTAAAGGCATATGGGTGATCATGAAATCTTTATTAGGTTTTACGTCATAAAATAAATTATTCATGTTCTAATACATACTGATATCTTTACAGTCCTTCTGTCCACATTCAGCCATACAGATCTCATTGACATGTCATTTTTATTGTAATTTACGACAGTTTTGTTCCAAAAAATATAAGGCTTAAAAGCCGACTATGTCCCAATTATGTGCCAATTTCCCACACTTTTCTTGGGGCCATACAGTGCATGACTAATGAGGGAAAGTTCACCTAATTAACAGAGATGGGTGATTTCCTGCTACTTATAAGAAGTTTTAGAATGTTTGCTCTTGCTGTTATGTGGCAGGAGGACAGGTATTATCAAATAAAATTCAGTGAGCAAGCTTGTGTCTGCAGTAGCTTCAAAGCCTCTATTTGAAGTTATACATGTATATGGAAATTAAATTTGTTGATCACCATAACTTGAATTAATGGAAATAAAGAGCTATGCTTGTGGTGCAGAATTGCAGGGAAGAATAAGCCAGTGTTACTGTGACCTGAGGATAGCTGAACTTTGTCATGGAAATTCACTGAATGAAATCATTTTTTAAAATATATTTTATTGATTTTGGAGAGGATGGGAGAGGGAGAGAGAGATTGGAACATCAATGATGAGAGAGAATCATTGATTGGCTGCCTCATGCACGACCCCCTCCCCACCCCCGGGGGAATGAGCCCACAACCTGGGCATGTGCCCTTGGCCGGAATCGAACCTGGGACCCTTCCATCCACAGGCCAACACTCTATCCACTGAGCCAAACCAGCTAGGTTCGTGGTCGGCAAACTGCGGCTCGCGAGCCACATGTGGCTCTTTGGTCCCTTGAGTGTGGCTCTTCCTAAGCCTTAGGAGGACCCTAATTAAGTTTATAACCATGTACCTATCTATATAGTTTAAGTTTAAAAAATTTGGCTCTCAAAAGAAATTCCAATCGTTGTACAGTTGATATTTGGCTCTGTTGGCTAATGTGTTTGCCGACCACTGAGCTAGGGCATAATAAAATCATTTTTAATTGAAGGCTCAGGCTATTTGTCTTTGCAGATCTTATTGGCATATTGAAAGCTACTTACTTAGGTTTCAACTGTGGATTTTAGCATCTTTTATCATTGGTCTTATAAACATAAGACACACTAGGGGATGTTTGATTCCCTGACAGTGGATGAAAAAATCTGAACAAACTATCCCTTGCGATATGATACTGAATTCTCACCTTCAAGCATTGCTATTAAGCTTGCATGATGACATCTTCCTGTCGGCAATATATCACTGAGAACACTGTTTTAAATGCTATTTCCCAATACCCAAAGGCACCTGCCAGCAATTATGTATTATTTACTATTAAAACTAATCGTAACCCACTCTAAGCATTGAACCCAGGGTCAGAAACTCTGAGATGATAATTCTAGCTCTGTCCCCTTCTTGTCATGAGTTTTGGAAGAAGTCAACGTGGGGTTAGAACATTTGGAAGGTTCACCAAAAGTGTTTTTCCTACATGTATGTAAGCAGAGTATAAGCCTGAACAGATGTCATCTTGAATGTAAGTCGGCAATTGTTTTTAGAATTCTTATATTTTGGGGGAATTCTCAGTTTGAACCAAATTATACAATTGCAGGAAGTTATCCTTTCAACAAATGGGCTTTGGTATCCTCTTTCATTCAAGCAAGCTGCAGATTATCTTAATAAATAGAATCATGATCCCAAAATGTGCCTAACTTTGGTCATGGGGATATAACCAAATTCTCCTACTTTGTTGTTCCAAGTGGAGAAATATAGAGTCCTTCTCCAGTGGCTCTGAGCACCCATTTTAGATAGGTAGCTTGCGGGGGGCCTGTGAGCAAGTCTTCCAGGCTAAAGGACCAAAGCCAGGAGTTCAAGTGTGGCTGTGCTCTTCTGAGACTTTCCTTCCTCCACAGCGAAGAGGAACTTTCCCAGCAAGAATTGCTAGGACCAAGTGAAATTAAATGTGTGCCCAACACAGAATGGATACCAAATAACTGTTTGTTAAATAAACATTCAGTGGAAAAGGTTAAACAAATCTAAGTTGTTCTGTTTCATAAATTAAGGATCAAAATTAAGGAGCGAGGTCTCATATCTTCGAGGTGAACTAGCTATAAAAGAAAAAAAGTTCACCACATTTCTACTGATAATATCTATTGGTATTTGTTACCTAATGATATGTATCTATATAATAAAAGCCTAAACGACCGTTATGGCGCAATGACCAGAACAACTGGTCACTATGATGTGCACTGACTACCAGGGGGCAGATGCTCAATGCAGGAGCTGCCCCCTGGTGGTCAGTGTGCTCCCATAGGGGGAGCGCCACTCAGCCAGAAGCCTGGCTCACAGCTGGCGAGCACAGCAGTGGCGGCGGGCACCTCTTCTGCCTCTGCAGTAGCACTAAGGAGCAGCGAGCCGAGTGGTAAGGAGCAGCGAGGAGGCGAGCAGTAAGGAGTGAGGGGTCCTGAGGGCTCCCGGACTGTGAGAGGGCATAGGCTGTGCTGAGGGACCCTCCCCCCAGTGCACAAATTTCATGCAACAGACCTCGAGTATATATATAATTTTAAGAGCCCATATGCACTTGTTATATTATTTCACGTTGTAACTTCTACAACGATTATAGAATAGTTTAAGAAGATAAAAAGACATGCAAAAATGTTTACATATATCTTTCTTGGCAAGGATGATTTTTTAAAAAAGATCACCTACACTGAAACTCATATCTTCACACACATAGGGCAGCTCCACCCAACAGACTAGTCAATGATAATAATGAAGAACAACCATATCAAGATACCAGAACCTTAAAAAATTTAATATCATTTTAGGATTAATGAGGCATTAACATTTTTTATTTAAAGACAGTTCTGTCTGGTATATTGAACCCACGTCCTTTCAACACACACATAGCAGAGTGAGACATGAGACCCTGGGGTTCAGGGTTCACTCTGTGGATCACCGAGTTGTCACCTTGGACAAGTTCATTAACTACCTCTCTACTTTGATTTCTCCATCTATAAGGCTTCAACTCCCATTCTAGTAAGGATTCAATGGGAGAATACATAGAAAGTGCACAGCACATTGAGTCATTTGATGAATGCTTATAAACCCCTGCATCTGATCAGCTTGACCCACTTCCTTTCAGAAAAGGACCATAGCCTCGATGCAGATTTATCTAGAGTGCCTTGGACCCATTTTGGTTTTGAGCGTCTCTTTTTTATGATTTTAATATGGTTTTCTCCATGTGGAGAAATTCTTAGAGATCAGGGGAATAATATCTTTCTCTAAGCGTGCTCTTGTGCCCAGTCCAGAGCCCCATACAAACATTTTATTTGATCATGGATCACTTCCTCCTAATGACTGTGAATCTGTAGGAATTTGCCTCAGAAAAATTCACAGTTTATCTTGACAGCAATAACTGTTATCCCTGTTGCCCTCGCATGGAAATGCACAGATCATTCTCATACTAAATGTCCCATAAAATCATAATTAATTGTTAAGCGAGGCAGTAAAGTGTAAGAGTTAAAACCATGAACCCTGGAGTCAGACTACATGGCTTCAAATCCCTTTGCTCAAACTTCAGCAAATCATATAAACTCTTTGTCTCAATTTTTTTCATCTGAAAAATGGGATGATAATGATACTACTATCTACCTAAGAGGGTTGGTATGAAGATTAAATGTGCTTGGAATAAAGTAAAGCACTCAATAAATGAGTCACTGTTATTATCAGTATCAGGGTCTTCACAGATGGGTTTTGAGCTACATGAGGGAAGAGGTATTTCTGGCTACCATTGTATCCCCAGCTCCTAGTACAGTATATATACATCTTTGCACAGTCACCCATCCTCACTACCTCCCCACTATCCAGCCGAATTATCCAAGTTGCAAACTTCTTCCTCTCAGCCGTCCTGCCAATGTATTCTTTTTTAAAATATATTTTTAATCATCACCTGAGGATATGTTTTTATTGATCTTTTTTAGAGAGAGAGAGGAAGGGAGAGTGAGAGAAACATTAATCAATTGCCTCCCATATGTGCCCTAAGGATCAAATCCACAACCTTTTGGCATATGGGACAACACTGCAACCAACTGGGCCACCCGGCCAGGGCAATGCACTCTTTTTAATCTCTCTCCAACTCTTCCTTGCCCCCTGTTCTACAGACACTGACACAAGTCATGTTCTCAACTTCTCTCTCCTGCATTCCAGTTGATGTCCTAGTTGGGCCTCCATGTCTATAGTGTTCTCTCTGTAAGGATTCTAACATGGACACCTGATTATTTCACCTCTCCACTTGAAATCCTTCATGGCTCCCCATTACCTACAAGATTATGGAATACAAAGAAATCATGTAGCTATAAAGAAATATATGGAAACATCTGGTAGTCAGAATAGTGTCCCCCAAAGTTGTCCACGTTCTAATTCTTCAAACCTGTGAACATGTTATGTTATATGGCAAAAGGGACTTTGCATGTGTGACTATGAATGTTGGAATAGAAATATTTCCTGGGATTAGCCTGGTGGAGCTAATGCAATCACAAGGGTCCTTGTAAGGGATGGAAAGAAGCAAGAGAGACAAAGTCAGAGAAGAAAAATTGACAATGAAAGAAGAATTCAGCGTGATGTGAAGCCACGAGCCCAGGAATGCAGGCAGCCTCTGGAAGCTGGAAAAGCAAGGAACCGATTCTCTCCTAATACCTCCAGAAGGAATGCAGCCCTGTTGACACCTTAGTTTTAGATCCATTTTAGGCTTCAGATCTCCAGGACTGTGAGAAAATAAACTCATGTTGTTTTAAGACACTAAGTTTGTGATAATTTGTTACAGCAGTGATATAGAAAACCAATACACAAGGGAATTGGATAGATAGTGCTGACTAAATCAGTGTGCTGAGGTCAATCAGTAACTATACTAGGAATGTGCTAGACCAGTGGTCGGCAAACCGTGGTTCGTGAGCCACATGCGGCTCTTTGGCCCCTTGAGTGTGGTTCTTCCACAAAATACCACGTGTGGGCGCGCACGTACAGTGTGAAGTTGACTTAAAACTGTAAGTAAAGTTAAGTTAATTTTAGGGAACGTTGTGGAGGGAAAGAAGATGCAGTGTCGAGGACGGAGAAAGGTATGTGGAGATGGTTTGGACACAGAGAGGATGAACGAAAGGAGATGGACGAAACAAGTACACAAGACGAGTGTGGATGGGAGAGTTGGAAGGGGTCGACCTCAGTGAACGTACCTCAGTAAGATGGAGGGCGTTTTTAGCAAAGGCCAGCTTAGGAGTCCCCTAACGAAGTTAAGCACAGTGTACCTACCTATATAGTTTAAGTTTAAAAAATGTGGCTCTCAAAAGACAATTCAATCGTTGTACTGTTGCTATTTGGCTCTGGTGACTAATGAGTTTGCCGACCACTGTGCTAGACTAATGCACTGATACATTTAGAAGTCTTTTTTATTAACGGCATGCCATTGTTTCCTTGCTCTCAATTAGTAGTTTCAGACGGGGACTAGGGATGCATTTTCCAGGTATCTACAACCCTATCCTTCCCTCAATTCACCTGACAGAGGCAGAAAGTGAGGCTGAGAGGGGATGAAAACCCATATCTCTGTACAAATAATGGAGGAGACAAGATCGCATCCCAGCTTTCTCGAAGACTGAGGTCCCCTACTGGACATATGGTGAAGACCAGAGCAGGCAGGGACCCAAACCAGACCAAGTTTACTTCTCATCTCCCTTACCAAGTACACCTATCTCATACGCCTTCTTTTTTTCCAGTTTTATTGAGAAATAATTGACATATATCATGGTATAAATTTAAGCTGTATAGCATGATGATTTAATTTACATATATTTTGAAATGATTATCCAACAGGTTCAGCTAACATCCATCATTATATACTAGAGGCCTGGTGCACAGATTCGTGCACATTGAAAGGAAATTAATTAGAAGGTGGCTGGTGGGGTATGACTGGGAGAGACGGGCCAGACACACCCTGGAGCCAACCTCCTGTGGTCCCTCCCCAGGGTGGCGCCGGGGCTTGAAGGGCATCTGTGAAGTGAGCGGGGTCCCTTGACCTGGCCTGGGGGGAAAGGGCTGAAACAGGCAGTCCAACATCCCCGAGGGGTCTTGGAGTGCGAGAGGGAACTCTGCAAAGTTGCTGTCGCTCGGCAGCTCCTGCATTGAGCATCTGCCCCCTGGTGGTCAGTGTGTGTCATACCTACTGGCTGGTCGGCCAGTCAGTTGGTCGCTTAGCCTTTTATATATATAGATAGATAGATAGAGATAGATATACTATAAATAAACGAAGAAAAGAATTTTCTCCCTGTGATAAAACTCTTAGGATTTATTCTCTTAACAATTGCCCTATATATCACACAGCAGTGTTAACTACAGGGCTGCATCCTACATTTTAATATAATACGTTGTTTCTACCTTGACATTTCAAAAGCATTTGTTACACATGAACATGTGCAGCCCCTGTCCAATCTGTACTTACATCTATTGGTTGTCGGCTCATAAAGGAAATTAGAGAACAGCTGAAAGTGTCAAGGGAGATTCTCTGGAAGCATTAAGATAAACTGCAGGGAATTATCAACTGACAGGGGACCTGGGGAGAAAGATATGGTATTAAGAGAGCAATGGAGAAGCAGCTACAGAGAGCAGGGGACAGGTCTGGGGTTGCCACCTTAGTAGTCACATGACATGATTTCATTCTTAAATTCTTTGGGCTTCAGTGTCCTCATCCTTAAAATGATCATCATCATACCTATTTTGCAGCACTGTTGAGGAAATTCAATGATCACATACTTGTAAAGAGGCCAGGCAGTGTCTGCTACCAGGTGGATTAAAGAACCTTTCAGTTCTTTCCCATGAAGTCCTTTTCCTATTGATATTATTTTAAATTAAGTCCATCACTGTGATCTATCATGTAACGAAACAAAACATTTAACAAAAACCACCTAGCAGAAAAAAATTAATATATCAAGGCAAAATGAGGGAAATGGTAATTTATAAGATATAAAGTTTCGCTTGCTCAAACATTTTGGTCCATATTTTCCCAATTTGTGTAATGGTCAAATGAATAGAGAAAACTGACTTTTGAATTATTTAAATGCCAAAGGAAGAGAATAACAGGGCAGGTCTTGTGCAATGTGAGAGGATTACTGATTAACGCAACTCCCAGGTTCTAAGTAGCCGGTGGTATATTTTAATGTACCAATCATTCAGAATGAGCACTTTTTGTTGTTGCTGAAATCACATTTGAAACTGGATCTTGCGAACATGCGAACAATTGTCAGAGCAGCAGAGTTGATCTTTCCCTTCTGGCCTTGGCTGACTCTGCAGGGAGCCCCCCAAAATAGAGTTTTCTCTCCCACAGCAAACATGGCCCACCGAGTGACACCCAGGCACTCGGTGCCAGAGGAATGAAAATCTCACAAGGCGATAGTGACAAACGACCAGCCAAAGTATTTTAAAAGATCAGCCTGGAAAGAAAATCAATTCTAATAAACTCAACACCCTTGGGCTCAAATATTATGAAGGTAAATAGTCTTTGGAACTGGAACCAGCATGCAGCCGAAAACAGTAAATAACATTGATCAAACCTGGGAAACCTCCCAGGCGTCCTAAGGGTTCACAGATAAATTGATTTACTGGTATCTAGCATTCAGGATCCTCAAATTAACTGCCTGCCTTCCATAAACGGTTCCTAAAGGCAAAGATACACTGTTGGGCTGAATTAGCATTTCAGTTGAAGAAGAATGAAAATGGAAATTGAAAGGGAATTGGCTTTCATTTTTTCTTTTTTCTTTTGCAAAGGTTACCTCGGGCAAATAATTAGCTTATTTTAAAGAAAGAGCATATCTATTTTCCAGGTGTTCGTACTAATATCTACCCAAAGAAACAATTTAAATAGTTACATCCTTTTAAAGACCTGTTATTTAGTAATGAAATAAATGCCGCACATTTTCAATTTCTGAATATCCTAATAACCAGGTCATTTTTAGACTGCAACATCGAGTAGAAAAAATTCTCTGGGCCTACTTTTAATTGAAGTGCAAGTTGTAGGTGATTAGTGGGTGCTGATTCATTGCACTTGATCATTGTTTTCATGATGCACAGGCTCAATTGGAATAATAGCATTTGTATTATTTGGCATGTGCTAAGTTCAGAAACTAAACATCTACCTTTAGGACCTTGTATAAAGCAAGGCTTTTAGTTTTATTTTAATGAGGAGGGAAAATGCAGAGTCCGCTACATGAGGCAGCACCCAGACTTTCTCAGAGCAAAACAACAACCACAACAAAGATGACTAACCCCTCCTGTGGGGTGGGGGAAGGGCGGGCAGGGGGTCCAGGAATTTGGTTCTGGGCTCTGAGGACAGGCTTCTGGACTTGTCCATCACAGAAACAACAGCTGTCTGTTACTTAGATCTTCTCCACACACACTCCAACTCAGAAGGACTGAATCATTTGCTTGCGGAATAATTTGCCTCAAACTGAATTAATATATTTCTAAATGATTCAGGCTCAAGTTTCCCAGGTTATAATAAAAGGAGATAGATAGATAGATAGATAGATAGATAGATAGATAGATAGATAATCTCCACACAAATACCAAAGTCAATTCTAAAAATAACAGAACGGAATTAGGGAGTAAGAAGTAACATTTGCCAAATAAGGTGGTGCGATTCCGTGAAAATGCTGAAGGAAACACTGTACCTATTCTTTCTGACATGGGGCAGGTTCCTCATTTTTTTTTTCCTTTCTGATCAGAACAATTGCTGAGTGACAAAGAGAGAATCGGAAGTTCTTGGCAACTAACTTAACATTCTATTTGCCTCATTTTAGCGGGACTTCTTTCCCCTTCTGTCGCGCTGCCTGGAACTTACTTTGGGGACTACTTGGTTTACCAGCGGTGGCTTGGGGTCCCCATAGCCCTAGTGACAAAACAGGTGACATCTGTGATGGGAAATACAGGAAATAGACAACTTGGAATTTTCCAGAAAGACCCCATTGTCTCCCACCCCCATGCAATTGTACTACCAAACTCATCAAATTGAGATATGTATGCAGTTGAAGGGAATTAAAATTTTGCCACCAGCTGTGTTTGGGGATATTGATTATTAAGAAACCAGAGAGTCCGAAAGAACCTCTGACCCTCCCCCATTCCTGCCCAAGAGGTTTAGACAGAGAAAAATGCTTTGGGAAGGGGGCTTTGGCTTAATCACCTCAAGAATCTTCACCCCAGCAGGATGCCCAGCCTGTCAGCTGCCCCCCCCCCCCCCCCCCCCCCGCAGGCCCCACTGTGTCGGAGTGGCCTAGCCAGGACTTGCCTGCCAGATGTGCTCCGTTCTTCCTCCATTCCCTGTACATTGTCCGGTCTCCCTTCTGACATCTAACATCTCCTTCCCCCCTGTCTCCTTTCTCCCAAAATGTCAGCTCTCCCCAATATTGCCTCCAGTTTCCACGCCTATGGGAATTCCCAGGCACATGGATTCAAATGTTGATTTTTCTCCTGTGAATTTGTCTCCATTCATTTGATGATTCTCCCAGCCAGAAGAACTTCGAAGGCAGGAAGAAAAGTGATATGATTTTAGCCCCTACGCTTTAAAAATACGATTGTCCTATAGATAAGGGCAGGCCTCTATGGGTCAGAGTTTCTGTTTTGTTTAAGTCAGTTGCTCAGAAGGGATGCTAAGCAAGAAAAGTCAGCGGGTGCTGTGGCCAGCGGCCCTTTGTGCAGCAAGCTGCGCGGTTCAGACAGGAGGCAGGGACCATGCCGGAGCCTGGAGAGCCGCTCGCCCATCTCCCTTCCTTCCCACCCGGCCCTTGCGGAAAGCAATCGCAGGAGCATCCCCAGCCAGAGGAAAAAGGAGCCTTACCGCTTTCTCCCACCGAAGATAGACGAAAGCAAACGAGCCCCCAGCGGCTGGAGGCCAGGCCACTGGCTTTCTCAGACTCACTTCCAGGAGGCCCAGGACAGCCGGTCTTCCTCCCCCGGCTGGGAGACCCAGCCGCCTCTCGCAGGCTTTTTCTCACAAAGCACTGGGCTCTTCTCTAATCCCTTCGCCAGGGAAAGCGGCACCCCCCTCCCCCCCAAATGACTTCTGCAGAAGCCTCTCCTGGGGAGGCCGGGCGGGGGAGGGGTGCTTGCTGGCATTCCTGCCTCCCAGGCCAACCCTCAGCGACAGGACCCCCAGCCCCCAGCCTGGGAACAGGCAGGGAGGGGAGCATTTGCTCCTCCTCTCCCCCAGAGGCCAGGAGGTGTCTCTGAGGGATGGGAAAGGCTGAGCGTGAAACTTCACCTGAGTTCTGGGCTCCTTGGCTCCCTCCCTCCCAACTGATATCATCAAATAAGTTGCACAGCATTCAGCTGGGAGCTGCCCCAGTTCAGCTGGTGCAGTGGTTCTCAACCTGTGGGTCGCGACCCCTTTGGGGGTCGAACGACCCTTTCACAGGGATCGCCTAAGACCATCGGAAAACACATCTATAATTACAGATTGTTTTGTGATGAATCACTATGCTTTCATTATGTTCCATGTGTAACCATGAAAATCCATCCTGCCTATCAGATATTTCCATGACGATTCATAACAGAAGCAACATGACAGTGATGAAGTAGCAACGAAAATAATTTTATGGTTGGGGGTCACCACAACATGAGGAACTGTATGAGAGGGGTGTGATGTTAGGAAGGTTGAGAACCACTGATCCTAGAAACAGAAGACAAACCGGAAACACCCAGAAAAGGCAGGACGTCCCATTAGAAAAATGTGAATCTACATGCTCTATCAAAGTTCCCGAAAACGACTGGTTTTGCAAAAATTCATTTAAAAATCATGCTTAGGATATGGAATAAAAGTAAACAGATAAGGTATAAGACATGATTTTTTTTAAAGATCTAAAGTTGACCTTATCATCCCAGAGGACAGGGGTGCACCCTTGTATTTCACAACAATATTCACACCTTGCAAACCCAAATCCCCTTCTAACTGAAAAGAAATATCTTGGTATATTTCAGATAGGCTATCATCCATCTGGAATCCCCCCTTTCCTCGCAAGTTTTTAAAAACAAGACTTACCTTTCCATCACATCCTTTAAAACCTCGAAAGGAATAAATCAAAGAGGAGGTAAGCAGATGGCACAGTTCTCGTTTCTGCAATGAGGGCTCCCTGCCGCAGCATCATTATTTCTAAGGCGCTGCTGCTGGGCTTGTGCCTGTGTTCGGCAGCATGCCATTTGGGCCTTTGAAACAAAACGAGACGGCTTCACACCACCAGCTCCACTACATACTAACACTTCAGACGGCCAAACTGAGGCTCGCTGCCTCTTTCTGTAGTGACCCCACAGAGAATCGGAGGTGATGGTTTGATGGATGAGTTTCCCAAGAGACAATGCAACCTGTGACATCATGGTTCTGGCTGCACCCCCCTAGCCCAGGCCCCCCTCCAGCTTCTTCTCTCTCGAAAGAAAATCGCCTCTGCTGGGTGACAATGCCATCTCAATAGCAAAAACGAACCTGGGGTGCATAGCAAATGATGTAACTTATCTGTCCTTAACTTATATTTTCTGATTCCCCTTGGCGGGGGTGATGGAAGTAGGGCAAGATATGAATGCACTGAGTGGAGAATTCAGACAAGACCAAACAAAAGTGCAGATCTCAATATTCTAAAGGTTTACCGCCTGACAGCAAAATAGTCACCTCTAAAAGGAACATCTGGGTTTTTTTAAACATCACTATTAAATGCTTGCAACAATGAGACTAATGCCTTTCTGTTACATGCAGTTTCGGAGCCTTTACAGTAAAAGTATATGTAAGCCACTGCAAAGATATTTCAAGTATCTATATACTTTTAGACTTCACTGGAAATATTACATTTTCCTTGATTAGAAAAGATTTTCAAGGAATATACAGCTCTTGAATAACCTAGGCCACTTTGCTCTGTTCTGCGTCTTAGCTGTTCTCTGTACCAGTATGCACCACTAACCTTAACACTGAAAATAATACTTGATCCATTTGAACTTCTAATACAAACTTACTTGCATATCACAGCTCTAATATCTCCACAACTCTCATCTTGTCACCTATTTAAATATCAGATGTTCAGTACAAGAATAACTAGTCCAGACAATATCTCAACTCTATCTGTATTTCTATACCTATTATCATCTATGTCTGTCTATCTATCAATCTATCTATCTATCTATCTATCTATCTATCTATCTATCTATCATCTATCTATCTATCTATCTATCTATCTATCTATCTATCATCTATCTACCTATCTATCTATCATCTATCTATCTATCTATCTATCATCTATCATCTATCTATCTATCTATCTATCTATCTATCATCTATCTATCTATCTATCTATCATCTATCTATCATCTATCTATCTATCTATCTATCTATCTATCTATCTATCTACCTATCTATCTATCATCTATCTATCATTGGTAGACCTACCTACATAATAGAAACGTTTACATGGCAAAAAACTGCATAAGCCAATTCAGAAGAAATGGTGAATGGGGACGAAGGGCCCGTCTCCTCCGTGTTGAAGGAGTGCCCACCCTTTGAAAAGAGAAAAGCACTCCCACCCAGAAGGAGAATGAGCAATGGTTATGAGAGAGAGGAGACCGGACATTCTTCGCTGCAGTTCCACGGTACCTGACTGTGCAGATGTGCTACAGATTCATGGGTCTACAGCTGGGCATTTCTGTGGTCTCCATGAATTTGCTTTAACGTGTGACATTTTATACTCGCCACGGTGATTCTGACGGATGGCTGCGTCGAAGTGCGATTCCTGTTATCTACTGCTCCGTTGCAAACCACTTGGAAACTTCGTGGCTGAACACAAGCATGCATTTCGCTCAGACACCTGTGATTTGGGGAAGGGTTCTTCAGGGACCACTGCCTCTGTTCTACTTGGCTGCCACTGCTGTGGCTTCCAGGCTGGAGGCTGGGGTCATCTGAAGAGTGGCTCAGCACCAGGCTGGCAGGTGATGCTGGCTGTTGTCTAGAACACCTCCACACGGATTCTGCGATGTGCCCTGGGCTGCCTCGCAGCATGGTGGCTAGGTTCCAAGGGTGAGTGTCCCAAGAGAGGGTTAGGCAGAATCTAGGTCACCTGTTAAGGTGTCTCATGGGACACCTTATTTTAATGAAATATCTTCTTATTTTTAAAAAAATGTATTGTATGTTTCTGGTGCTCTTTTATTACAAGTGAAAAAAGGAAGTTATTTTTATATCTTTTAAATACTTTACATCAATTAAATACTTACAGATAGCTAAACAATAAATTCTTATGTGGCGTCGCTTCTGGTAAGTGAGGCAGTCAGAAAACTTCCCCCAGGTTCAGGGTAAGGGAACAGAGTCTACTTCCGGGTGTGGCATGGCAAAATTCAGAAAATGAGCGGGCAGTAAATGAAAAGGTTGTTGCCATTTTGGAAAAGTCTCATCTGCCATAATGATGCAGCCCTTAAAATGATATGACAACATCTGTAATACTGTCAACAATAAAAACATAAATATCTTTTAAAAGCCAGAAACAAGTTAAAAATAGAAAAAAAAGAGGCTATAACAGATCCAAATGGACTGACATGGAAGGACAGTCAAATGGTAGTGACTACTGAGTTGACAGAATAGCAAATATGGTGCCATCCAGCAGAAATAACACTGGCACATAATAGATGCTCAATTTTTGTTGAATAAACCTTTGTATAGAAATGAATTTTGCCGAAACCGGTTTGGAAGGTCCCAGGTTCGATTCCGGTCAAGGGCATGTACCTGGGTTGCGGGCACATCCCCAGTAGGAGATGTGCAGGAGGCAGCTGATCGATGTTTCTCTCCCATCGATGTTTCTAACTATCTCTCTCCCTTCCTCTCTGTAAAAAATCAATAAAATATATTAAAAAAAAAGAAATGAATTTTGTGTTACGTGTGTGTTTATATTGAAAACATTTTAAGAGAAGCTACATCAAAACGTGAACATTTGTTATATATCTGTGATGAGTTGATAATATTCTTATAATGAATGTTCATAGAAAATTAAAAGGTACTTTAAATGAACCTCAGAGGGCGATAATCTGAGTTGGTTGTCAGAAAGGTTGACCTAATTTTTTTTTTTTTTAGATAATTGAACACTAATTAGAATGCTCCCTGGCAAGGCACTTTTTCCCTTTTCTGCTTATTGGAAGAATTTATTGTTTAGCTATCTGTAAGTATTTAATTGATGGAAAGTATTTAAAGGACATAAAAATAACTTTCTTTTTCACTTGTAATAAAAGAGCACCAGAAACATATAATACATTTTTTTAAAAAAAATAAGAAGATATTTCATTAAAATAAATATAATTTGTCTTCAAATTAGTCATGGGTGAGACTAATAATATTCACATTTTAATCACTAAATGTGATGAGTGGTGTTCACTCCTATAGCACATGTCACATCCTAGAGTACTTACTTATGAGAGATGAAGCTGACAATTGAATGACTGACTTCCTGGATGAATAGTTTGTGTGTGTGTGCGAGTGGGTGTGCGTGTGATTCAAGTGACTAATGATCCAATTCCCAAGAGAAGGATCAGACACCAGTAGCTTCCAGAAACCAGAGGAACTGTATTTATTCAGGGTGTTAATGACTTTGTCATTAAGAGTTGCCAGTGGAACTCCTGTTGAATCAGGGCTGAGTTCACCCGTGTTCTTTTAGAGGAGTGGCCTTTCAAGAGTTGAAGGGGGCCCTGACCGGCTTGGCTCAGTGGATAGAGTGTCGGCCTGCGGACTCAAGGGTCCCGGGTTCGATTCCGATCAAGGGCATGTACCTTGGTTGCGGGCACATCCCCAGTGGGGGGTGTGCAAGAGGCAGCTCATTGATGTTTCTAACTCTCTATTCCTCTCCCTTCCTCTCTGTAAAAAAATAAATAAAATATATTTTTAAAAAAGGAGGGGTCATTTAAAAAAAAGAGTTGAAGGGAAAGCTGTAGCATAAAGTATTAGCGATTTCAACTGGGGACAGGTCAAAGGAATTGAATGCAAATGTGACAGCATTTACAGAAACTGGTTTGACAGTTTATGAATTCAGTTCAAACTCTGTTCTCCTGGTTTCCACAAATGGCTCCACTTATATCGGGAGTGTTGAATCCAACTTCATCCAGTAACCCAAACTTGACACTCTTGACTATAACTCTTACCACAAAATTCAGTTTTAGAACATTTCCGTCACCTCAGTAAGAACCCTGTGCTTATTTACAGTTTATCCCTGTTCCCACCCCCAACCCCAGGCAATTGCCCCCTGTCTCTATAGATCTGCCTTTACTGAACATGTCATATCAGTGGAATCAGACAATATGTGTTTTTTGTGTGTGGTTTCTTTCACCAAATCAGTGATGGCTAACCTTTTGAGCTCGGCGTGTCAGCATTTTGAAAAACCCTAACTTAACTCTGGTGCCGTGTCACATAGAGAAATTTTTTGATATTTGCAACCATAGTAAAACAAAGACATATTTTTGATATTTATTTTATATATTTAAATGCCATTTAACAAAGAAAAATCAACCAAAAAAATGAGTTCGCGTGTCACCTCTGACACGCGTGTCATAGGTTCGCCATCACTGCACTAAATATATTGTTTTTTTTAGCATCATCCATGTACTAACATATATCATTACTGCATTGGTTTTTATTGCTAAATAATATTTGTACCCGTCAACAAACCTAGCATAAAAACACAGGTTTAACCACATCCTGGGGTCTTCATTTCTTTATAAAGACTCCTGTGTCGTGGAATAGTTGTACTAAATAAATACATATGCTTTTCTCTTGTTAATATGAGTTTTGATACAGAGGCCCACTGCTAAGAACGTAGAAGGGTAGAAGAAAAAGCTATTTCTCCTCCAGTAGTATTTATATTTGGCTGATTCATTGTACAAATATTTATCCAAGTGTCTATTATGTGCTAGGCCACTGTCCTAGAGAATGAGTTCATGTTAACATACAGGAAGTGCAGCGCTACTCCTGCCTTCCCAGGGGTTGTAGTCTATCTGAAAGAAAGACACTGAACTTGAGGGGCTAATAAAGTGAACGCGAACTATGGAATGGGAGGTGCAAGTAGCATGAAAGCATGGAGCCGCAAAATCTAACCTTTCCTATGGTTCTGTGGGCACCCACGCGGAACTCCGGAGTTGGTATAAATATTTCTTTAGGCCGAAGGCATTTGAGATTCCGCAGAGGCAGACAGAAGTCTTCTCAGAGCTTCCCCTGACTAAAAGCAGAAACTTCTGAGAAATTAGGACTGCCATAAATTCCCTCCTCCGGGTGGCTTTTACTCCTAGGAGCGAGACCACAAGTAAACCTACCATAAATCCCCTCGCCAGGAGCGTCTCAAGGTCACAAAAAATGGTACAACTGCTCACACCTGTATAAGCAAATCTTATCAGAAACTTTTTGTATCTCCCAATTGTTCTTCTAAAAATCCATTTGATTTTCCCTCAAGAAACCTACAGTGGGGCCTTGACTTACAAGTGTCCTGACTAACGAGTTTTTCAAGATACGAGCCATCTCTCTCTGTCGGCCGATTTTTTGCTTTGAGTTGCGAGCTAAAATTCAGGTGACGAGCCAGCTTCAGATACCCCACCGCTAGTTGGCGCAGCGAACGTCACAGTGAACGCCACAGCATCAGCCCAGCATCACGTGTCTCACTCTTTCACTGTTGATTTGACATATGAGTAATTTGAGTTACGAGCTCCGTCACGGAACGAATTAAACTCATAAGTCAAGGCCCCACTGTATTTGTTCTTCCCATAGGAGTCTTTTCTCCCCACTCCATTTTCTACTAAGTTAGGTAGATAAGACCCAAATTCTAACTAATGACCCCTTTGAGTTACTCATCACCAGGCACTCACATGTCAATAAACTCTATCTGTTCTCTCACCCATCTGTCTTCGGTCAGTTTAATTTCTTAGGTCCCTAATCACTAAACCTAAGAGGGTAAGAGGAAAAGTTTTTCCTTCCCAACAGTTTTTTCCAGAAGAACCAACTTTTGTGAAGAAGACACAGGCAGTCACCAGGAGGGTGGGAGAGATGATGAAGAGTGTGCCAGGGAGAGACTTGTACAAAGACCAAGAAAAGAAACAACACTTGGGGGGGGGGGCGATGGAGTTGAAAGGAGTTCACCAAGGCTGGACTGTGAATTTTACAAGGGGGAGAGAAGAAATAGGTGAAGATAGAGAAATCGGCAGGGGCTGTGCTGTGCTGTGCAATACAACAGCCCCCAGTTTCATGTGGCTATCAATCACTTAAAATGTAGCAAGTTAGCCCTAACCGGTTTGCTCAGTGGCTAGAGCGTCGGCCTGCGGACTCAAGGGTCCCAGGTTCGATTCCGGTCAAGGGCATGTACCTTGGTTGAGGGCACATCCCCAGTGGGGGGTGTGTAGGAGGCTGCTGATCGATGTTTCTAACTCTCTATTCGTCTCCCTTCCTCTCTGTAAAAAAATCAATAAAATATCTTTTTAAAAAATGTAGCAAGTTAGAGATGTGCTATAAATGTAAAATCGCACACCAGAGTTCAACAACTTAGTAAGAAAAAATAATGTAAAATCTCTCAATGACACTGATTATGTGTTGAAATGATAATAACTTGGCTATATTGGGTTAAAGAAAACTTATTTTTGCAATCAATTTAATGTATTTTTCTTTTATTTTGAATTTTACTACCTGAAAATTTTTAATTACCTATGCAGTTGGTATTATAATGCGAATGCACAGTGCTGCACTATGCCAGGGACTACAACTCTGGAAAACTAACTTACGGTCTGTTTGTAGGACAATGATGTATCCAAAAGTAACATTGACTGTATAAATGGTCTCTAGGAACAATTTCACCCAACTACATCCTGGCTAATAATTGCATTGTCAGGAACAAACAGGAGACTGATCTTTGTCCACAATCAACCCATGTGTTGTTTTTCAAAACAGTTTTTTGAGAAGTTATTACTAGGACAATTCTTACCTACCTTTACTTTCTTATAGTGTTGGCATTTCCTCCCTTCATTTCTAGAAACATAGGGTTCAAGGACACCCCCAGGTTCCCAATACCATTTGTCCCATTTATAAAAGAACTGGGAGATTGGAGACACCATTTATTTCAGAAATCTACTAGGTGGTTTTGCTTTTTCAGTTGCAAAAATCGGCTATTTCCTCCAAGAAATAGAAACATGGTATTAACAGGGGAACTCTCAGTGGGTGAGAATGCTGACTCTATTCTACAAAGAGACGCCACCGCCAACTCTTAATGGCTCTCTAACGATCCATCCACGAATCAACAATCAAAAGACTGGGATCCCAGACGGCATCAGGGGGCATCCCCTCCCTAAACTCAAACTATGCGGGCATCCCCTCCCTAAACTCAAACTATGCGTCCAAACAAAACCAAAAGAAACAATGAGAGAGAAAAAATGTAAAAGCTTGTAGCAGGGGAATTTGGAAATGAGATTGTCTCTATTAGCAGGAGCTTTCAAAATAAGAGAAGGAGAAGATACCGACAGGGCTGCCCATGTTCACTCATCACTGATGACTTTTTTCCCATGAAAAATCCACTTTAAGTCTAAAATAATAGAAAATCTCAAATAGCTTTACTGATGATTCAGCGTGTTTAAAAACACATGAAACTCCATTTTGAGTTTATGCTTGTGTATGGTGTAAGAGGGGGGTCTAATTTCATTTTTTTTGCATGTATCTGTCCAATTTTCCCAGCACCATTCATTGACTAGACTATCTTTACCCTGTGGTATGTTCTTGCTTCCTTGGTCAAACATTAATTGATCATAAAAGTGTGAGTTTATTTCTGGGTTCTCTATTCTGCTCCTGATTACAAGAGGGAAGGGGTGAGGGGAGGTAGTAGAGGGGAAAAGGGGGATAAATAGTGGTGGAAGGAGACTTGGGGTGGTGAACACAATACAATGTGCACATGATATATTATAGGACTGTACACCTGAACCTATATCACCCTAATACAGTGGTTCTCAACCTTCCTAATGCCGCACCCCTTTAATACAGTTCCTCATGTTGTGGTGACCCCCAATCATAAAATTATTTTCGTGGCGACTTCATCACTGTAATGTTGCTACTGTTATGAATCGTCATGTAAATATCTGATATGCAGGATGTATTTTCATGGTTACAAATTGAACATAATGAAAGCATAGTGATTCATCACAAAAACAATCTGTAATTATATATGTGTTTTCCGATGGTCTTAGGCGACCCCTGTGAAAGGGTCGTTTGACCCCCAAAGGGGTCGCGACCCACAGGTTGAGAACCACTGCCCTAATACATTCAATAAACACACACACACACACACACACACACACACACACCTCATTAATTGGCTGAAGGCTTTGGTCTGCAAGTGTCCTGCAGTAGTGCTTTGCTTTTAGAGCTGCGGCTGGGAGGCAGGGGGTGGAGGCACACTGATATGTGAAGCAGGTCTGTGCATCAGGGTGCTATTGACACGGGGGGTGTGGGGCTGTCCTGTGATTATAGAATACCGAGTAGCATCCTTGGATTCTCCTCACCAGATGCCAGCAGCTCTCCCCACATGACCGTTATAACAACGAAAAATGTCTCCAAACTCTGTCAAATGTCCCCTGAAGGACAGAATTGCCTACCTCCTCCTCTTGAGAACAACTGATGTAATATCCCTTAAGCCCTGACCGCTTTGGTTCAGTGGATAGAGCGTCAGCCTGCGGACTGAAGGGTCCCAGGTTCGATTCCGGTCAAGGGCACGTACCTTGGTTGTGGGCACATCCCCAGTAGGGGGGGTGCAGGGGGCGGCAGATCGATGTTTCTAACTCTCTATCCCTCTCCCTTCCTCTCTGTAAAAAATCAATAAAATATATTTTTTAAAGAATTCCTTAAAATACAGACTTCAAAGTGTTGATGTGGCTTCTCCCAGTTGTTTCTTCCCCCTAAGGGCCACGATGCATACCTTGATGCATGTGTTTCTAAAATCCTGCTAACAAATTGGACTGTGATGGAGAGAGCATGCTTTCCGCTGAGCCGTGGCCCTGCCAGGCAGGCGGAGATGCTAGCTGTGGTCTGGAGGGACGATTAACGAGGGAGGGTCCAATCACATGTTGACATTCTGATGTGGTGAGTCCCACCCCCATCCTGTACAACTATCCAAAAGAAATAGAGAAATGAGACAGACTCATGACACTGATTTGTGGTTCACCCTGGAATAAAATAAAATGTAAACGATGGTCCATCTTAGTTTTTCAAAAACAGTTCTCATTTAAATACACAGCTCATGCTTGACTAGTGCACAATTCTGGACAGAGTCCACATTTAACAGGAAGGTCGACTGAATTTATAGAAGCATGCTATTTTGAATGTTGTACTAAAAGTGACTCAGAAGGGACAACGGGGTACTATTTTATAGTGAGGGATACACATCCTCCGTGTCTCCACTTCTGATTTCTACAAACATACCTACTGAAGAAGATCAACGTAAGCTATCCCAGTGGTCGGCAAACTCATTAGCCAACAGAGCCAAGTATCAACAGGACAACGATCAAAATTTCTTTTGAGAGCCAAATTTTTTTAACTTAAAAGATATAGGTAGGTACATTGTGATTCACTTCATTAGGGGACTCCTAAGGCTTAGGAAGAGCCACACTCCAGGGACCAAAGAGCCGCCTGTGGCTCGCGAGCCGCAGTTTGCGGACCACGGAATCCGAAAACATGCCACTTTGGCATAATGATTAGTTTGAGCTGATGGCAACTGAGAACCAGCAGACACAGAAAAAGCTCTTTCCTCCCCCATCACCTAGCGCAGTGGTTCTCAGCCTCAGCTGCACATGAGAATCACCTGGGAGTCTTTTGAAAATCCTGATTTCGGGGCCTCATCCTCCGGAAATTCTGTTTCTTTGTTACTCATGTGGTAGCTGCACCCCGTCACAAAGAAACAGAATGGCATAAACTTTCCTTTGTGGCTGTGTGCCCCCTCCGCTTTCCCATAGGATAGGAGACAACTCTGGAGACAGCACTGACTGAATCCTACGTAATCAAATCTTCCTGAAGTGATTTGTATCTTCTATTAGTTTCCCCCATGTATTAACCTTCTCACAATTTACTGCCCCTAGAAGACTGAACCGCTTCCTTTGTCTCGTCACAATTTATAGCCCTTTGCTAAAATGCTCTAGAAGCCTCCCGGTCTGATAGCCTTTTTGGGGTTTTCATTTCTAGAAGGTCTCCCACATGCATATGAAATAAACCCTTTGCCCTATTCATCTGTCCTTTGTCAGTTTATTTTGCAGGATCCTGGTCACTGAATCTAAGAGGGTAGAGCCGTGGTCGGCAAACTGCGGCTCGCGAGCCACATGCGGCTCTTTGGCCCCTTGAGTGTGGCTCTTCCTAAGCCTTAGGAGGACCCTAATTCAGTTCATAACAATGTACCTACCTATATAGTTTCAGTTTAAAAAAATGTGGCTCTCAAAAGACATTTCAATCGTTGTACTGTTGCTATTTGGCTCTGTTGACTAATGAGTTTGCCGACCACTGGCCGGTAGAGAAAAAGCTTTTCTCCCTTTCGGACTTCATGTTCTCACCTGGAAGAGGCCCCGTGTGCTTTGCAGGTCATGCTGCAATGGTGCAAATACGCGGGACTGATCGCTCCTATTGAGAAAACACTTTCCACCCACTTTTATTCCATCGGCGGGCCTCACCAGTCTTAACTATCACTAAGTAACTACACCCCTGGACAACCCTGACCCTAACCCCTCCCCCCTGCAAAGAGCAGCCCTTTTGAGAAGCAGCTCTATGGCAAACTGAAGGCTGCAACTTGGAGCTCTGCACCTGTGACTCATGCTTGGAGGCACAGATTGGATCCATCATTTGTTCTGGTCGGTTGGCCCATCTGCCCCTCTGGCAGGTACCTGCCTTTGCTCCTTCCTCCTGAAAAACAATGCTGTACTTCTCGGCGGTGCCACACCCAGTCTCTGTGAGGCAAAATGCATTTCTGGCCTTGACAGAGTCTATCATTTAAGTCAGATGATTGCAAATATGCTCTTTGACATGTGAAAGAACTGCCTAGGTCTTTTTACTTAATATCACACTGTTTTCAGATAGACACTTGTATGTAGATTAGGTAAAGTGGCTAGCTGGTACTTTAATAAAGGTTTACTGTAATGCAGTTGGAAGATAGATTTATCCTATGATGTAGCAAAATCTATTCACATTTTCCTTAAACTTAATATATTTTCTATCTCATGGACTGTGGGAAATATGAGTATAGGAGAGGGAGGAAAAGAAAATTTTTAAAAGTTCTTTACATTTAGGAAAGTGGGATTTCAGATCATAGATTACTGGAAAAATCTTACATAGTAGCAGGGCAAAGAAAGAAGGAGGCAACTTTGAGCTAGTTTAAGGAAAGAACTGGATTTGCCTTAGATAGAGAAAATTAAAGGAAGGTAGTTAATATTTAGTTAATACTTTTTTACTATACAATTAGCAAAAACAACACACCCAGGCCAGTGTTACTCTATGATGGTGTGAAGTCTACATATGCAATGGCAATGTTCTTTTCCAATATCGATGGGAAAATGAATTTGTAGCATTTACTATTATTTTTAAGTGCTATCTACAAACGTCTTTGAAATTATGAAAACAAAAATAATTTCTTTAGACAATTAAAGAGTAACCATTGAGAATGCAGTGCTGGGAACTCCCTTTAAAAAAAAAAAAGTAAAACCCAGAACAGGCAGACCAGTAAGCTGGAAAAAGAAATTAATATAACCTCACAGGGAAGAAGAAAAGCAAATATTCGTAAGCAGCCGCTGCTGATGCAAGCAAAGGTTAGAGCAACAAGGCTGTTTTCTAACAAAGTGTGAATCCCATTAGTGCTCAAGTGTTAGCCCCTCCTAAGTTCTTACATCTTAGCCAGACAGATTTCGGATTTTACTTCCATCAGCATCTCAAGGCTTGTAAATAGGACCCATGGAGACAGACAAAAATGGTGAAGCCATTCAAAAGGCATCTTAGCCTTCATGGAAGACTTTGACATATGCACAATAGGCAGTGGCCAAAATCTGCCCCAACACCACTTTAACATGCTTAGGTGGACAAAATAAGGAGCTGTCCTCCCCCAGTTTCCCAGCTTCCCCTGCGGCCCCCATTGTCTCTTCCCAAGTACACAATGATGCCGGTTCCTGATTGGTCCGTTAGTATGGGAGCACTTGGGAACGTTTCTTTGGGGGATTTCAGAATTTAAACTTGTTCCATTTAAGGAAGAAGAAGGGGAGAGTAGAGGAGAAACAGCAGCAGCTAAAAAAAGGAACACATGTGGAAGTTATCAATGACGTACTTATTTGCGTGCCCAATACCAAGGTGATATACTAACTTTAATATTGTAGTCCAACGGGCATGGGTTGTTGATTACAGCAGTTCATCTGCAAGGATCTGTAATCCAAATTCTTGCATTCGTGTTTTTTGTTTTTTTTTTCCTGTATCAAGATCTATCAAGCATGTCTCTTGAGCCAGACTGTGTCATTGAATAGGACCAAATAAAATCACAAAATGAAGTTACCCCTCTCATAAAGAAAAATCGATGTAAGAAAAGCTGATACCTTGGCAAAGATTTTCAACATGGTTGCAATCAAGTCATTTTCCAATTGCAGAAGCAAATAACATTGACCCCATGAAATGTTCTGCCAGGAATACATCGTTACCATGGTTTTTTAAAGGAAAGGTGTAAAGCCAAGTGTTCAAATTGGAAATTGGGTTCCATATTGAAATTACTGAGCTGAACGTGTATGGTGAATGCGCAGGATAAATGACAACACTGGCCAAATGGTTCATCATTCCCCTCCAAACCGAGGAATGCCTGTCCCTTTATTTCCATGTGGATGTGCAGGCTAACAAAAGACAGTAACCAGCCCTGACTGGTTTGGCTCAGTGGATAGACCGTGGGCCTGCGGACTCAAGGGTCCCAGGTTCGATTCCGGTCAAGGGCATGTACCTTGGTTGCGGGCACATCCCCAGTAGGGAGTGTGCAGGAGGCAGCTGATCGATGTTTCTCTCTCATCGATGTTTCTAACTCTCTATCCCTCTCCCTTCCTCTCTGTATAAAATCAATAAAATATATTTTTAAAAAAGAGCATTTCTATCTCGAGGAAAAAGTTTCTGATTGCCAACTGCACAAAGCTGTACCAAGTTGCCAAGAATGAGGAAATAAAAAGATCCACTGGAAATAACATTTGGTTATTCACATTAGCGCTGAAGACAACTGTGGTTCAGAAATGGCCGCTTTTAATCGCGGCGACTAAGCTACTTTGCCAACTCTCTTTGGGGAGCTCGGTTTTTCATCCGAGCTGACTGGCCTGAAAATGAAGCCGTCAAGAGCCCTCGGGTGAAATGTTTTTCTAAAAACAATGTTGATGATAGTGTATTTCCAAAAATGTGGAGAATCTATTCAGACAGATACATCTTCAAACTGAGTTCAATGCATAGTTTATTATTTAAAGTGAAGAAGATCCAGATGAAAAATTCTCTTAAATAATTGAAATCATATATGCATCAAGACTTATTTTAGGCATCTTGCTGATTTGCTTATACGTGCACACCATTTTCAGAACCCATGACTAAGCTGAATAAATACCATTGTAGTTTTTTTTTTTTTTAAGGCAAACTCAGGTTTGTACCATAAAAATTCTTTCCAACATTCATTTAACTATCAGGAAAGTTCATTGATAGTTATCAAAAACTATTGGATAGTTTACTTTTTCCTCAAGATACAAATTCCACAAGGACAATAGTTTCTCTTTCTCTCTCTCTCTCTCTCTCTCTCTCTCTCTCTCTCTCTCTCTCTCTCTCTCTCTCTCTGTTGAGGGCTCTATCCCTGGCAGCCGGACCTGGCATACAAAAACTTCTCATCAATATCTGTTGAATAAATGAATAATTCAACAAGAACTCTGAAGCCTGGGTCTGTGCCTCTCAATTCTTTTTCCCAAAGATGTTACACCATTTCACACCCAACTTGTTAATTGTATTTTCCATTCTGGCTTTTACCGGTCTCAAGTGTTAATTTAAGTGTCATACAAAGAAGTTCACTTAAGGCAACAGTGGGCTGCCAGAATGTTAAACCTGCAGAGAGCTTCATAGTGGAAAAAGAATGGCTAATGCTTGCCATAATATTCAATGGTATATATGCATGTTACCATCAAATCTGGATTTTTCCTTCTTCTGAGAGTTAGAAAGGTGGTATACTTAATCCAACTAAAATAAATACTCCTCTCTATATGTAATTATATCTTTTAGGAGCTATCTCCATTGAAAAAATGATGTGTTTATTTACCTAAATGTCTCTATTTTGGGCACAGCGATCAGGCACCTCAGGATCTGGACTGAGTATAAGTGAAGAGCTCTTCGAAGGGTAGTAATAGTTGCCCTCCAACTTCTAAATGCTTCTAAAGCATGTTTCCTTGAGATGCATCCCATTGAGAATGTCATAAGACCGCCCTGACCGGTGTGGCTCAGTGGATAGAGTGTCGGTCTGTGGACTGAAAGGTCCCAGGTTCGATTCAGGTCAAGGGCATGTACCTGGGCTGCGGGCACATCCCCAGTAGGAGGTGTGCAGGAGGCAGCTGATTGATGTTTCTCTCTCATCGATGTTTCTAACTCTCTATCCCTCTCCCTTCCTCTCTGTAAAAAAAAAAAATCAATAAAAATATATTTTAAAAAATGTCATAAGACCAAGAAAGTGCCATCACAAAGCCTCTCAGAGTCCTATAGAGACACCTATCCAACCTTGTTCAAACGTTTCCTCAATTTATGTGACCGCGGTACCTGCTGTGTGTAGACATCTGGAAAAACTCACTTTGAGAAAGCTGGTTCATAGCAATTACTGGAAATTCTTCTGTTATATCCTAAACCAAAGACCCCCCAACTATTCTCACCTTTGAGGGAACAAAGGAGAGAGAGGGGGTAGCAGGGGTAAGAAAAGAGGAGAGGAGAAGAGGACAGCTTAAAATAAGACAAGCTTTGTTCATAATGATTTCTTCTTTGCCTCTGGTGGGTTCAAAATAGTTCCTTTTAAAGAAAATCAATACACAGAAAGTAAATGGCAGTTTTATTTCATCTCCAAGTTCTGACAAACAGGAATGAGATTTATCCTAATATGAATTACTAAAGCAAATCTATTGCCAAAACATCCCTTAAATATATATATTTTGGAGAGCTGTTATAACTTTTCTTGATAGACTAGTTCTTGCCTGTTGCATCAAAACCATATGGTGTCAGTTTCACAGGAAAAGGATATATAAACAAATGCATTTACACCAGAGCCCAGGGACATACTTAGCCCGACCTCTTTCTCCACCCAGCACCTTGTCCAGTAGGCACAGTAACCTTTCTTTCTATCAGTCGCCTCATTTTTGAAGTGGTTACAAAGTCTTTCCTAACTAGTTATACTTTAGTTCTTCCACTTAATTGTGATATTTTAAAGGCATGTTTAGTTCTCTAAGCTTCACTTAGTAGGTCATTATCACAAAGTTTTTCTGTGAAGTTTTTTCTAAAGAAAAACAGTTCAATGAGGGCCCAGGAACCACTGCCTTTCTGCAGAGTGTGGTGGCTGTTAGCGGGCATCCGAAGGAATGGCCATATTTAAAATGGCCCACAACTCCCGTCACCTATAGCCCAGCCTTTCTGAGCCTCCAGACCCTTTGAAAAGTTGTGATTTGCTTTTGTGAAGCCAGTAAAGCTCCATCAAACTGACATAGCATGTGAATATCAATGCAAGTTACAACAGAACCCCGATGCCATTGTCCCAACAAACATCGCTGAAAAAGGAGTATGAGCTGAGAAATATTAAACTCAAAAAAAAAAATGAAAGAAAGGAAGAAATAAGAGAAAGATTATAATCACAAAGCCTCCTTTATTATTTTATTTTGTTTTGATTCTCAAAACATGGTTCAATTTAATTTGCTAAATCTTGTTAAGCACTGGATGGCTGTTGGATAAGCTTTAATAGGAAATTGGAGGCTTTATTAAATCCCTTTGTTACTATGAAGTCAATGTAAATTTTATAACAATCTGAGGTGACGTTTTTTGCATCTTAAAAATTGACACAACTATGAAAATTGTATCTAAGCAAGTAAACTTGCTTTCTCCCATTTTTGCTCTGAGAAAGTCATGCTACCTTTGCCAGAAGCCTTGGGTCAGGTGTTACCACAAAGGAAACAGAATAGAGTGTATGGTTATAAGAGTTTTAGACTCTAGCCCAGCCGTGGGCAAACTACGGCCTGTTTGAAATGAATAAAACTAAAAAAAAAAAAAAAAGACCGTACCCTTTTATGTAATGATGTTTACTTTGAATTTATATTAGTTCACACAAACACTCCATCCATGCTTTTGTTCCGGCCCTCCGGTCTAGTTTAAGAACCCATTGTGGCCCTCGAGTCAAAAAGTTTGCCCACCCCTGCTCTAGCCAATAAAACAGAACAGGGACAAAGTTACAGATGAATCTAGGTATTCCTCTTTTCTATAAATATTTAATACTAGAGGCCCAGTGCACGAATTCATGCACCGGTGGGGCCCCTCTGCCTGGCCTGTGGGGATCAGGCCGAAACCAGCTCTCAGACATCCCCCAAGGGGTTCTGGATTGCGAGAGGGCAGTTCTCAGGTGACACACCCCGGAATCAGGCTCCCTCTTCTCTGGTTCCAGTGTGTCACCTGAGAACTGCCACTGCCAAGTGACCACAGCTCGGCAGCTCCTGCATTGAGTGTCTGCTCCCTGGTGGCCTGTGCGCATCATAGCTACTGGCCAGTCGCTTAGGCTTTTATATATATAGATTTACAACTTTGATTTTCAAATCTTGGTACAATATGGGATCTATGATTTTGTAACCTTCTGAATGTGTTGGCCAGACTACATTATAGGTTAGATGAAAGTTCTGGAAAGGGGGATATTGCCACCTAGCTCAAAAAACATTGTCAATACCACATAAAATGAGCTTCATAAAACCAAAAGGACTAACCTTTGTACCCTCTGATTTTACAGCACATAGTGAAGTTTCAGGAGTTCTGTAGAGAAGCCAGTGCATTTTGATGGAGAGAACCTGAGCTTTGGGGTCTTTGATTCTCACATTGTTCGTGCCTCTCAATAGCTTGGGCAGGTTGCTTGACATCTCTAAAATCCACTTTCCTCTTCCATAAAATGGAAACAAAAATTCCTACTCCATAGATATTGTTGAGAAAATTAAATGAGATGGTATGCACCCTTACCTCTGTACCTGACACATGATAAAGCCCAGGAAACACTGGTTCCTTTTTTCTTAGTAAGTTAATATTTATTGAGGGTATCTCTGCCACTGTGCTGAGCATCCAAATTCTTCATCTCACTTAATAGTTACCACAGCTCCATAACGTCATCGGTACTATTGTTACACCCAGTTCACAGGTGAGGAGGCTGAGACCTAGAAAGGTGTATAACTTGCTCAAGAACACATTCCTCCTGAGCAGCAGAACGAAGGTTTTACTCCAGATCCTGCTTGACCCACTGGCCCTCCCAGATGATTTGCTAATTGAGTGGGGCTCAGTCCATTTATTCATTGAACAAATATCGCTAAGTATTCGTTATGCTGCAGGCATTTTACAAATTGCTGAAGATGCAATGATGAGTAAAACAGATATGGCCCTTGCCCTCACGGAGCTCACGACCTAGCCCAGGGTTTTTCAACTTCTGTGCTGTTGGAATTTGGAGCTGGACAATTCTTTGCTAGGGTGGGCTGTTCTTTGCATTTTAGGATGTTGAGAAGCATCCCTGGCCTATACCCATAGCAGCCCCCTACACACACACACACACACACACACACACACACACACACACATACACACACTATGACAATCAAAAATATCTCCAGATTTTGCCAAACATCTTCTGGGGAGAAAATCACCCTGAATAAGAACCATTGCTCTTGTGAACACAATATTAAGAGTGTTGTGCTTAGCAGGCATCCTCAAACTGCGGCCCGCGGGCCACATGCGGCCCGCCAAAAACATTTATCCGGCCCACTGGGTGTTTTTGCCGCCGCTGCCTGTCCTGCTTAGCAGCCGACTCGTCCCGGGCCCGCAGTGCACATGTGTGGAATGTCTGAGGGACAGGGAACTGGCCCCCTGTTTAAAAGGTTGAGGACCTCTGGCTTAGGCTTAAGGAGTTAGGAAACGCCTACTCATCCTGAGGCTCTTCGGTAAGATATAGTTTCCCTTTAAAACAAAACACACAAAAAACAATCATCTGCCATAATGTAGAGCCTGTCATGTAACTCCCACCTCATAAAAAGATTTCACATTATTCTATCAAAATGTTTTTTGGTGGAACTCACTCTAGTTTGGAAAAGGAAGGCAATCAACTTTGCTCGATAGAAATATGTTTCAACTTACCTGAAAGAGGGTGTGCCATAAATGACTGTGCTTTCAAAAACATTAAAGGGATATAAAGACATAGTGACTCATAATATACTTGAAGCTCATTACAGTTCTACAATTGGGTGGATGAGGAAAGCTCTGAATCTGGGGAGGCTGGAATCAAAGGTTGCTAGGTTCAATACTTGCAGGTTTATTATGGTATTTTCAGGTAACTCTTTTACAGGGGTCGCCTAAGACCATCCTGCATATCAGATATTTATATTACGATTCATAACAGTAGCAACATTATAGTTATGAAGTAGCAATGAAAATAATTTTATGGTTGGGTCACAACATGAGGAACTGTATTTAAAGGGCCAGAAGGCTGAGAACCACTGGGTTAACTGTTGCAATCTAACAATGACATGACAGTCTTACATGGATGACCCTGAATTTTTAGGTCTTCTGGGATGCTCCTCTCTACACCAGGACTCCAGGACTCAAGCTTTGACATTATGGCTTTGCTTTCCTTTAAGTATTCGGAGTTCTCACCTTCACCACTGACAGAGGGACGAGAGAGTGCGCAGATGGCAAGAGAGATTGTGTACATGGCAATGGAGGATTTTATAGACCATGACTAGAATTTGGATATTTCATGGATATGAACTCAGTTACATGACTACTGCTAACTACAAGGCAGACCAGGAAACGGAGTCCGGCTATATGTCCACGAGGGAAAGGAGCCTTGTTTGAACATATAGCCATACTTTGCCAGAATTGTCAAAATTGTTTTCATTGCCCAAGAGTGATACATTACCTCTTTTTCTGGCTTACAACATTAGGATATTATATACTTTATAAAGATTCTGAGAGGACTAATGAAAGCTGTCTGAGCTATATTCTTCCCAAAGACTTCACGCTATGTATGTATCTGCTATCTGGAGAATAATCCACTATGCTAATTTATAGCCCCATTATGAACAGACACATTCTTAATTCCTGGCAGACACTCTGATGTTGGTCAATCCGTTATCATTCATTAAGAAAAGGCGAATGGGCTGTGCTGTGCAAGTCCACATCCCCCAGCCATGGTGTAATATTTTCTTTTGCTCTCAATGTGTGAATTATTAAAAATAAGCTAGCTACAATGTCATCATTTTTTATTATATCAAAAATGAACACAGAGACAGGACTGCTTCCAATTTGTGAAGTTATTTAGCATTTAATATTCCCTTTGGGAAATGAATACGGTTTGCGGAGATTATTTATATACCACTAGTCAAGTGTGGTTTAAATAAATGCACCGTGTTGCTAGAGGTATGTGAATGAATCTTTCAATGCCAAGAACTTACTATTGAATAAAGAGATATAATCATAAATCAGCTAACTGGGAAATGGTTAGTAGAAATTATCTGGTCATTTTACTGATATAGATGAATTTCTTAGGTTATATTTTTCTAGTATTCATTCAAATCATAAAAACAAATGCCTGGGCATTCTATGCCAAGATATTAATTTTAACATTTAGTAGTTACTTAAAATGCATAGTCCCTGAAACTAATTTTATTTTAGGGGAGTGAAATGAGGGCTGATGGTTCAGATATGTGTAAATAATTCATATTTTTTTATTCAGAGAGGGAGAAAAAGAAGTAATTAAATGGCAACAAAAGAATTCTTATTCTTAAGTATTCAGGATGCATTCTGTATAATTCAGGATTCAAAACAGTTCCTTCCAAGACTGATGTAAGTTTGGAGCCAGAAGAGGATGGTCAGCTGGTCAGAAAGAAAAAGGGAATGAATAAAAGTCTAGGGATGTAACCGGTTTGCTCAGTGGATAGAGCGTTGGCCTGCAGACTCAAAGGTCCCAGGTTTGATTCCGGTCAAGGGCACATACCTTGGTTTCGGGCACATCCCCAGTGGGGAGCATGCAGGAGGCCGCTGATAGATGTTTCTCTCTCATCGATGTTTCTAACTCTCTATCCCTCTCTCTTCCTCTCTGTAAAAATCAATAAAATATATATTTTTTTAAAAAGTCTAGGGTCTCTGGGCTAAACCACACAGTAGTAGATTTCTCCTTAGGCCACTTGGCTCCTATTGGAGAGAAAACAGAAATTCCCGGGAGAAACAAGAAGAAAGTACAACTAAAGGGATTCACTTCTCCAAAGCATTCCTGACGGTATCTCGGGAGTGAGAACCTGCAAGTTTTCGTGTGAACAGAGGGCCAGCACTGGCTTTCCTGCTCTCCATTTAGCTATTCTCAGGCAACAGATATGCCCTGCTTTAAGTAAACAGAATATGGAACCCAGAGATAAATTCATTTGCCATGATTACATTTACAAAGGGATTCTATACTTCACCTTGACATTTACCATGAAATGTGTTTCACTGGGGACTTCCCCCTGGAGCCAATGAAAGGCATTTTGGTTTAATAAAAATCATTTTGATATTTAGGTTGAACACTATGAAATTGACAATATCTGACCATCTTTGACGGGCACAATGGCAATGTCTTAAGGTTAATCTTAAGGCTTAGCTTTCCAGGAACATATCCGTTATGTGAAGTAAGGTATGTCCTGCACAGAGACCCTACAGTCAACCAGATGGGAAACAATGGAGTCAATTCAAAGGGCGTTATTTTGAGGTAACTTGAAACCTCTACTATTCTGACCTCCAAAACTCTAATATGTGAGCACTCAAGAAGTTTTTGATAAATACCATATGATTTCACTTACATATGGAATATAAATAACAGAATAAACAAACAAACAAAACAGAAACAGGCTCATAGATACAGAAAACAGACTGATAGCTGTCAGAGGGGAGGGGGCTCAGGGGCTGGATGGGAAAGGTGAAGGGATTAAATAAAAAAACCCTCATAGACACAGACAACAGTATGGTGGTGACCAGAGGAAAAGGGGGGGCGGTGAGAGGAGGTAGAAGAATGGTGATGGAAGGGAGACTTGACTTTGGGTGGTGAACACACAATACATTATACAGATGGATTATAGAATTGTACCCCTGAAACCTATATCATTTTATTAACCAATGTCACCCCAATACATTCAATAAAAATTAAAATAAATAAACAAGAAGTTTTTAACCTAAAAACTGCCATTGTCCAGTAATTCAGTAACTGATTGTGCTAATTTGTAACAATAGAAATAGCCAGAAAGGGAGAGCAGTCATTGGCTTCACTAAAGAAAATGAAGTTGTTGGCTGGTGGTGCTTTCCTTTTCCACTGTTAGAGGTATCATGTGTGCCGTGAACTGTGTGTCGTAGAGTTCACAGTCTTTTCATATCTGGGAGAGACAGAGCAGCAGGCTTCTGGCGGGGGAGGCAAATTTTGCCCTTTTTGGCTCATTTATCTGAGAAAGAATTTGGTGGTTTGACAAGTTTCTGACAGTGGAGGAAAATTATTTGAGTGATGGCAGCCAAAGGCACTTAGCAAATTCTGACCGCCATCATAGTTGTCACCCACTGAAATGTAAACTTGAGTCCAAATTTATACAAGTGGATTCACTTACATGGCACAGAATTCGCAAGCTGTTTATTAACGATCACTGGGTCCTTCCTTCTGAATCTTGTAGTTATTTGGCTGGTATGACGTTTTGGAAGCTGTAATTCTCTTGTGAAACTTTCTTATTTTGTTCCCATTTAGTATCCTCATCTTTCACCGCAATGACGATTTTGATTCCAAAGACAAACTTCCAGAAAGGAAGGGGAAAAGTCAGGAAGTCTGGAGAAGGTTGCAGGAGGGAGTGTGTGGGATGTGGGGAGAGAGGAAGACAGCAGATTCTTCCTTTTTAAAAAGTGATTATTCACTTCTAAATGAGACAGTGCAATTTCACTGCCCGGAATTTATGGGTCTAACCATTAGGGAAGATTATGTGCCTTGAGTTCTCTGGGGAAAGAGGCTACCTGGTGATCCAACATTCGTGGTCAATTGTTATTACAGGTGTGGGAGCTCATTGCTGGCAATGACAGAATTCCTACAGCAGGAAATGCAGGCGGGGTTCATTGATGGGGTGGTCAGGAAGCAGCCAAAACTGTATGCCAGTCAAGGGTTTCGCTGGCTACTGGAGCTAGTATTTTTTGTTCTGCTCTTTAAAAGAATGGAGAAATCCATTATTTGTGTCTTGATAGAAATGCCTGGACAATTTTATGTGTCCATTGACTTTCTTTTGCCCAGAAGTTATACTAAAATAAGAAGCAGCCGACTTTTCGCTCTTTCTAGAATGATATATTATGTATTGTATTAATAAGTCACGTAAATTACATAATCATGCCATTAGTAAGTTATATAAATTAATAAGTAATGGGCAACAACATAACAGGCAACAATTATGTCTTTGCAACCAAAACCTGGGTATAGTGAAATGATACATGTAACAAATGCATGAGTCCCTGAGAATAACTCTTGAGAAAAGGCTGTTACTATATTAAGTAGTTAGTGATCAGGATAAATCAATGAGTGTGAACACATTGAATTATTTTATGCTCATGTTAGCAGATTTGTTCAATTACTTCCTTAGGATAAATTCCTAGGAGTAGGATTGATTGGTAATCCTATAGAATAAAAGCCTAATATGCGAAGTATCTGGTCCACCGGTCGGCTGTTCAATCAATCAAAGTGTAATATGTCAATGACATGCTAAGGCCACTCAACTGCTCGCTATAATGTGCACTGACCACCAGGGGGCAGGCGCTCCAACAGGTAGGACAGCTTGCTGCTGGGGTCCGGCCGATTGGGACTGAGTCAGACAGGCCTGACACGCCCTGGAGCCCTCCCACAGTCCCTCCCCAGCTGGCCAAACTCCTGTGTCCCTCCCTGACCCTGATCGTGCACTGGTGGGGTCCCTTGGCCTGGCCTACACCCTCTCACAACCCAGGACCCCTCGGGGGATGTCGGATGTCGGAAAGCTGGTTTCAGCCCAATCCCGCAGGCCAGGCCAAGGGACCCCACTGGTGCATGAATTCGTGCACCGGGCCTCTAGTAGGATATAATTTTTTGTCTGTAGTTTTTAATACAAATAATGTACTTTCCTTAAAACTTGTATTTATTTCAACCCCACCAAACATATGAGAGTTATTAGTTTGTTTTAAGAATTTCCAGCCAGGCCATTCCTTACTTTGGAGGAGACTAAACCATATTTCCCAACTTCCTTCCTTCTCTCCTTCCTCCCTCTGATAAACATTGATGGATCACCCACCACATTCAGGCATTGGACACAAAGTCTCCAATCACATTAGCCACTATATATGGGATTTTGTATATTCACTTCTTTTGTCCTTTTACATAATCCACATAAATATCATAGAAAATTCCAACATGTCAACTTCTAATCTCCCTTTCCCAGATGCTTTTCACATCTGGAAGTAACACAATTTCTTGTGACAGACCATGCTCCTTGATTTTGCTCTGAAAGTATTGTCACCATAACTGTGAGAGACAGAAACCAGCCATGTCCCAACTTCAGGCTGACGGCTGAATTCATTAAGTAGCTCTTCTTCTTTTCTCCTCCTCCATGATGGAACTATGGTACCTCCTACCCATATCCCCACCCCCAGCCCCAGGTCAAAAGCAGTGGAGAGACAGGAATGCATGGGTTATTCAGAGGAACCTTTCAGTACCCTTCCTTCCTTACATCATACTCTCTAATATATTAATGAGCTATTCTCATGATGCTCTAAGAAGCCAGGATGAAGAACAGTCTTTTTGTTAAAGAAAGTCACAGTTCAGCAATGAGAGTTCTCTGTGTTGTCATAAATAGAAGCTCCCAAATAGCTTGGAAATTAGTGAGAGGAAGTTCAGAGCTCACCCTAGCCCCAGAATAGTCTGACAAGCTTCAAATTGTTCACGGACCTCTTTCAAGCCTCTGCAATGTTTGGGCTTTTACAGTGACTGCTAAAGTCAAACACACCACTCCCATAATTATAAATTAACTAGAGGCCCGGTGCACACATTCGTGTACCAGTGGAATCTCTCAGCCTGGCCTATGGGATCGGGCCGAAACCGGCTCTCTGACATCCCCCATGGGGTCCCGGATTGTGAGAGGGCTCAGGCCAAGTCGAGGGACCCCACCGGTGCACAATCAGGGCCAGGGAGGGACGTGGGAGGTTGGCCAGCTGGGGAGGGACTGTGGGAGGGCTCCAGGGCATGTCTGGCCCATCTTGCTTAGTCCTGATCGGCCGGATCCCAGCAGAAAGCTAACCTACTGGTTGACTGTCTGCCCCCTGGTGGTCAGTGAACATCGTAGCAAGCAGTTGAGCGGCCTTACCATATCATTAGCATATTATGCTTTGATTGGTTGAATGGCCGACCGGTTGAACGGTCACTTAGCATATTAGGTTTTTATGAAATAGGATAGAACACATCAAGGTGTACATAACATGAAACATGATTAAAACACTCCCAGCCACACTGATCCCATATATAATATTAGGAGTTTAGGAATTCTGGTCAAACCTCTTCCAAGTGGTCCAAAGTAAAATTACACTGCATTTAATCACGTTTATTTATCTTTTCATGTATATCCCCTCGTGGACAGAAAGAGAAGGAGCAGATGTTAGGATCATCGAGTTGAGGAGGCAAAGGGTCAAGGTGCAATAGGCAGTGTATGAAGGTTTGTGATGGCCAAATGTTGAAAGTGAAGTCACGTGAGTTATGGTAGTAGGTTCTTATGAATGTTCTTTGTAATTCTTTTCCACAATCCAATGACTTTGTGAATGATTTAAATTAGTGGTTCTCAACCAGGGGTGACTTTGTCCTGCCATGGGACATTAGACAGTGTTTGGAACATATTGGTTGTCAAAACTAGGGTGAAGTTCTAGTAGCATCTAGTGATTAGAGACAGGGATGCTGTTAAACACCCTACAATCCCAGGACAGCTTCCCACACCAAAGAATGACTGGTCCTAAATGTCAATAGTGCCAAAGTTGAGAAACCCTGATTTAATTTACTTCAAATGTAGTTTGTTAGAGTCTAACTTGATATTTGAATAATTATCTCAAGCATTATCAGCTGTAACAACATGGGATCGCAACAAGATTCAACTCTAGCCTAGGTTAAAGTTAGAAGTCTTCATTTTCTTCTTTAAAATATGTTTTATTGATGTCAGAGAGAGAGGAAGGGAGAGGGAGAGGGAGAGAGACAGAAACATTGATTGGTTGCCTCCTGTACACAACCTGACAGGGGACCGAACCTGCAACCTGGGCATGTGCCCTGATTGGTAATCGAACTGGTGACCCTTCAGTGCACAGGACGACACCCGACCAACTGAGCTACACTGGCCAGGGCAGTCTTCAGTTTCATATCAGGGAACTTCTATAGAGAGGCAGTACCTTAGTAACATTCAGTTCTTCTAAAGGATAATAGTTGAGGAAGAAAACTATAGGGTGTCCCAACATTCACGCAAGATTTGCAATTCAATTCAATTGCAAATCTTGCGTGAATGTTGGGACACCCTATACAAAGAGGATCGATGAGAAATGTGCCTTTTCTCTTTAAGGAACCACTGGATCTATCTTTGGGCTCTTGAACATTATGAAAGGTTTGCCTGCTTTCCTTCTTAAACTCATTCTAATGATCAGATGAGGGGTTAAGGACTATTCCTACTAAAAGTAATTCCTTCAGACCAGTCAGACGATTCTGCAAGGCCTTCAAAGAGCAAGAGCCCCTTATATGATGAGACTAGCTCAGTGGTCCTCAAAGTGTGGTCTTTGGACCAGTAGCTTCAGCATCTCCTGGGAACTTCGATGATTAAAGCAGGGCAGTGCCATAACAGTAACTTAGACATGAACATTCTGAGGCCCCACCCCATATCTAAATGAATCAGAAACTCTAGCGGTCGGCTCACTGGCTTTACCAAGCCTTCCAGGTGATACTATGCCCAAGTTCAAAATCATTGCTTTAGCTAAAAAAAGTTGTGGAGAAATAGAGAGACAGAAACAGAGGGAATTTGTTAAGGAAGTTCTAGGCTTGTGTTACGCAAGAACAAATCAAGCCCTGGCTGGTTTGGCTCAGTGGATAGAGCGTCGGCCTGTGGACTGAGGGGTCCCGGGTTCGATTCTGGTCAAGGGCATGTACCTGGGTTGGGGGCACATCCCCAGTGGGAGGTGTGTAGGAGGCAGCTGATCGATGTTTCTCTCTCATCGATGTTTCAAACTCTCTATCCCTCTCCCTTCCTCTCTGTAAAAAATCAATAAAATATATATTTTTATAAAAGAAAAAATCAAGATACTACCTTATCCTCAACAACATAAATTTAAAATATAAAATCTGGGTTGGGATTTTCACTTAAAAATCTCATTTCCAGTGCAGCCTGTGATCTCATGGATATGTCGACTGAAAGCCTACTCGCTGAGAGAGTCCAAAGATCTTGAGAAAGTAAGTGTTGCCATTTAGTAAGTTTCAGGCCAGGAGTAATAGGGTACCTTCTTTTAATGATGTTTCCTGGGCATGTTCAGTCTTTTCATGATAAAAGGGCCATAGTTAATTCTTCCTATCATCTCTGTATTCATCTCAATTTCAAGCTGTGAAAAGAATGTCATCATTCATGTTGGCATGTTCATGCCCTATGACAGTGGTCGGCAAACTCATTAGTCAACAGAGCCAAATATCAACAGTACAACGATTGAAATCTCTTTTGAGAGCCAAATTTTTTAAACTTAAACTATATAGGTAGGTACATTGTTATTAACTTCATTAGGGTACTCCTAAGCTGGCTTTTGCTAAAAACATCCTCAATTTGATTGAGGTACGTTTGCTGAGGTCAACCCCTTCCAACTCTCCCATCCACACTCATCTTGTACACTTGTTTCGTCCATCTCTTTTCCGAAAACCGACTTCTGCGGATGGGCCACGAAGTTTCAATCGCATTGTACATGCGCGCCCATATGTGGTGTTTTGTGGAAGAGCCACACTCAAGGGGCCAAAGAGCCGCATGTGGCTCGCGAGTCGCAGTTTGCCGACCACTGCACTATGACAATGAGATCCAGAACTCAGAGGAAAGAAAACGCCCAGTTTCCAGTTACTGTTATATCAGGGCCCTGGTTTAATCATCTGTTCTTCCTGGGGGCACCACTGTGCTTAGAACACTTGGGATTTTACGCTCTGGCAGAATTTCCTCTTACATTCTCCACAGCAAGATGCTTTCCTCTTTGGATTTTGAAAAGATTACTCTTAAAAGAAAAGGAAAATGCAATTAAAGGCTGAGGGGGAAGTCTCTTTCTGTGCCAGTGCTTGGGCACCCAAACAACCAGAAACTTTCATCAGCATGTGAGCAGCAGCTCAAGCTCGGGAAGAAACATGCCCTCCTGGAGCACAGCTTAAAGCTAGGCCCAAGTTCAAGTTGAGGGGGAGAGGGCATGGCAGGCCCTCAATTCCAGGGGAGCCTTAATGATGTGGCTGTTTTTCCCAGAAATCTATACAGCGCATAGGGCCTCATGCCCAAACCAGGAATTCCTCTTTTGAAAGAAATACCACCAATTCATCTTCGAGGGTTGCTGATCTTTTGTAGAACCAGTACAGCCCCTTTAAAATTCTCGAGCAATCTATTTTTGTTAATAAAATCTGGAACATTCTAACATGATTTGTGTTTCAATCATATTAGTGGTATTGCTTACTTAAGTGTTGCTATGCTAACAGATAGCCATGGATAAAAGTAAGTCACATGTAACATGCCAATAGCCTCATTTGTAATATTCCAAACACAATGAAAAGAGAACGAAAATGAAGCCATGTCTGGTAGAGCTTGAAAAGATTTTATATCCCAGGAGCCTGCCAAGATGCTAACATAAGGGAACAATATCGTCAGATGAAAGGAAAAAAAAATAACTACTAAAGCAATTAGTGATAACATGTAGAATGCCGGGCTTTGTTTAAACAAAATAAAACTCTATCAGTAAAATATGATTTCAAAAAAAGTGTTTATTGTTCTAATTTCATTCTCATCAGGCATAGTACTCTCTTTTGTATACTGTATATATTGCAATTTTTTAAAGAAATAATTTGAATGACATGCATTAGAAAGTTGATCTTTTCTCAGAAATGAAGTTCCATGTTAAGAGGGTTTTTTTGTGTGTGGTCAATAGGATATTTTCCATACGTATGTGTGCATGTGAATAGATAGACTTCTCTGTAATCGGAACTAAAGGACAGCTTTCCACGGTGTGAGAGAGTAATTAACCCAGTATCATATCCACAGGGCTGAGTAATAACAGATGTAAAAGATTTGTATGTTTCAAACTCAGAGACAAATTCATATAAAGTACAATTTTGTCAGTTTCTGGCTTATCAGATCCAAAGATATAACATTCTTTGCTAATGTTTCAGCAACATCAATCAATCAACAAATATTTTCCATGGTCATTCTGTGCCTAAAACACAAGATCAAATTTCCCCTCATCCGAAGTTCAACTTGGAATGAAAGGATTAAGGGCCAAAAACTTCCTTAACAAATGATGCTAGCCAAAACATCAATTATTTTCTTGGGTAACGGAGATTACATCTAAAAACATAGCTTTCTGAAAATCGAGGCCAAACCAATAGTTTGCACTTTTTAATAGAGGATACTTTCTTCTGTAGTGCACGGGCTTGCTATTTTCAGGGTTATGCATAGGAATATTTCCCCATTGCTACCTACAGTTATTTGGCTATAACGTATACGTCTGAGTAAATGTACGGTGAGGAAAAACATTTTCATGTTCTCCTATGTGGAGTAGAATTTTTAAAGTAAGCATATTGCTACATAAAAATCACATCACGGATGCTGCTTCTTGTCCAGGGTTGGGAGACAGGGAATGTAAATTCCTCAAAAGCTCCTTCCAGTTCTAATATTCTCTCTTGCCATGTACAAGGATCTGCCCCGCTGGCTTAACCCATGGAAGCACACGTTGTTATTATGAACGCATAGCAAATTATAGAAACAAATGTGAATCTGTAGTCTCAATCCCTTTAAGTATATATTATATGATATGGAAATGTAGCAATGCTGACCACTTATTATTTGTTAGATGACAAACTTGACATGCTCCACGAGGACCATTTAAATGACCGTTCCAATGGGAAAAACAAAAATCGAAAACAAACTGGAATGAAGTCATCACCAAACCGGCCGTGACAACTGCAAGAATAGCTCCCATGGTTGGGAAGCCGCCTCTCGTTTAAGCTGCAGAGTTAATGAATATCATTCCTAAGAGGAACACTGACATTTCTCTTACCATGCTGGTTTGTATGATTTATGTATATGTCTTTATTTATTTATGCAGAAGGAATTTCTCAGGTGACTGGAAATCTAGCTCCGAAAATGGACATAAACAAAAATGCTGTGTTCGATGAAGTTTTCCGAGGAGAACCCGCAGAGCAACCTCTGACACTGCCAGCCTCTGCTAGAACTGCAGAAGCTGCTGCCTCCGGAGTGTAAAACTGTCCTTTCCTCGTTAGTTTAATGTCCCCCTCATCAGAGAGACTGCGTGTCCAGGTTGAGGATCTAAAGAGCCTCTTGGAGGGGGTGGCTGAAGTAACGGGACCTCAAGAATGGATGGAGGTGTGATGGCGCCCTCTGCTGGAGACAATCAGTAATGCAGCCCAGTAAGTTTATCGGGGCTGAAGTAAAACATTTTTGGTGGGTGTTTCTGGAACAAAAAGTCCTGAGACACACTGAAAAAAAAAAGTAGTCGCAAAACCCCAAACCACATGAAATTAGCTTGATTTTGAGTTGACAGTGGAATTTGAAACCAGCTGTATTTTATCCTAAAATGTTAGCACTATAAACCCTTCATCAAACCTGGAGACAATTATTTTCTCACTATCTGGACAAGACCACATTTCTAGCGGCTGGAATTTTCCAGGGCAGCCTTTGCTCTCCCATTTTAGTTTTGCAGAGCTCCCCTCTCGCATAAATGAAGCCTCATTCAAGAATGAAGGATGCGCCGAAACCGGTTTGGCTCAGTGGATAGAGCGTCGGCCTGCGGACTGAAGGGTCCCAGGTTCGATTCCGGTCAAGGGCATGTACCTGGGTTGTGGGCACATCCCCGGTGGGGGATGTGCAGGAGGCAGCTGATCGATGTTTCTCTCTCATCGATGTTTCTAACTCTCTATCTCTCTCCCTTCCTCTCTGTAAAAAATCAATAAAATATATTTAAAAAAAAAAAAAAAGAATGAAGGATGCTCCGAGGTCCAGCCCCAAGCCACCCTCCATGGCTCTGCTATTACAAATCCTAAAGGAATTTGTCTCAAACAGCACGCATCACATTGGCATCCCCAGGCTCCTTAGGAATCCACAGAAGGATGAAGATTGATTTTTTTTAAAAGTCTTTTGAGAAAATTCAGGAAAACTGTGGTACTTCATTAAAGATGTAGTTTCTTCATTTCCCAGTTCTGCAATTGAAATTCTTTACACTTTTTAAACAAAGGCTGCCACATTTTCAATATGCACCGGGCCCTGTAAAATATGTAGCCTGTCCCATGCATGTGCTTAATTAGCATGTAGTTTTGAGAGTAAGATGCTGGCCTTCCTCGGAAACACAATGTCTAAAGTGTGGTGCTCACGTTGAAGGATGTGATAGTCTAGGACAGTGGTCGGCAAACTGCGGCTCACGAGCCACATGCGGCTCTTTGGCCCCTTGAGCATGGCTCTTCCACAAAATACCGACTTCTGTGCATGGGCCACGAAGTTTCAATCGCACTGTACGTGCGCGCCCGCACGTGGAATTTGTGGAAGAGCCACACTCAAGGGCCCAAAGAGCCGCATGTGGCTCGCGAGCCGCAGTTTGCCGACCAGGGTCTAGGAGATAAGACATGCACAAGAAGGATGAGAACACGAAGTCAAATATAATAAATCAATAAGTGAGGTGTGGGTGCTCAGAGGATAATGGCAAGGTCATTTCCAGCTGGGAAAATCTGAAATGCCTCCTGAATGGGGTGCCCTTTGACCTGACTTTCAAATAGAGTCTTTAGCGCCCAGTTCCCGGTAGGAGACTGGAAAACAAAGGCAACAAGGGAGGAGCTTTTCCTCCCCGCCCTCTGGCCCCCTTGTGGGCTTACTGTTCCGGTTAGTCACCTTCATTGACTTGGAGTCGTTTTTATAAAAAATATACTTTATTGGTTTTTACAGAGAGGAAGGGAGAGGGATAGAGAGTTAGAAACATCGATGAGAGAGAAACACCGATCAGCTGCCTCCTGCACGCCCCCCAGTGGGGATGTGCCTGCCACCAAGGTACATGCCCTTGACCGGAATCGAACCTGGGACCCTTCAGTCCGCAGGCCGACGCTCTGTCCACCAAGCGAAACTGGCTAGGGAGACTTTGGAGTCTTTAAAAAAAAAAAAAATATATATATATATATATATATATATATATATATATATATACTTTATTGATATTTTTCAGAGAGGAAGGGAGAGGGATAGAGAGTTAGAAACACCGATCAGCTGCCTCTTGCACACCCCCCACTGGGGATGTGCCCGCAACCAAGGTACATGCCCTTGACCGGAATCGAACCTGGGACCCTTCCTTCCGCAGGCCGGCGCTCTGTCCACTGAGCCACACCGGTTAGGGCGACTTTGGAGTATTAATCAAAGGATTCCAATATGCTTTTCATAAAGTGTGGTCTTTCATAGAGAAAATAGTTTTGCTTTTCAGAAATCGGGGAATGGGTTCAGTGTGCCTGCCTCTCAGCAGGCTTCCGTGGAGATGTCCGAGGAAACCCGCGTGGGACTTTGGTTTTCTAAGTGGGTTGCTCCCTAAGGTTAGAGCCTTGTGGTTATGAGACAATGGCCGTGAGCTCAAAATCTGTAGCATGTGTAAGGGATTCAGGGTTCATGTCCCCGAGCCCCGCAGGGTGAGTCAATCAACAAATCTTACTACAAAAAAAGGAAAAAAGAAAGAAAGAAAAGGAAAAACCCACAACAGCCCTCTTTTTCTTCTTGGGGATGATGTCACTGTGACCCTGAGGTTGCCAAGCCCTTATCTAGGAATCTGTGTCTGCTTCAGGGCCCTAAAGAGCTCAGTGATAAAGTCAGGCACCAAAGCTATCATTCGTTGTAGACAAGGGTCCAGATTGCATCTCTCTCCATTTCCACACGGGCCTTCCCAGCAAACACTCTGTCAGTGGTCGGCAAACTGCGGCTCGCGAGCCACATGTGGCTCTTTGGCCCCTTCAGTGTGGCTCTTCCACAAAATACCACGTGCGAACGCTCACGTCCAGTGAGATTGAAACTTCATGGCCCATGCGCAGAAGTCGGTGTTTTGTGGAAGAGCCACACTCAAGGGGCCAAAGAGCTGCATGTGGCTCGCGAGCCGCAGTTTGCCGACCATGGGTCTCAGAGAGCTTTGGTTTTGAGAAAAGCAAAGGGAATACAATGGTATTCTCAAAGACCTGATATAAAAATGAGAAATGTATTCTGCTCCATAGGGATAAAGTTGCATGTAACCAATTTTTAAAAAATATTTTATATTGGTCATGTTAAATATTCAATATTAATACAACAGTGAATTTTCAAAATCTTTGTACATGAGTGGACAGATGGCCAATGTGCTTTGCGAATATTTTTTCTTCCCTCCACTGCCTCATAGTTACTCTTAATATGTTCTGTATTTCTCGAACTGAGCCTTCTTCATTCTTAATGGAACTAGGTAGAAGCTTTTAAAAATTCACCATGTGTTTTTAAGCCTCTGATTGTAGACAAAGCTATGCAAGCAAGATATATGATAAGTGACATATTTTGAGATTTTTCTTTTAGACTTGCCATATCTAAATCTGATTTTCCACTAGATATTTAAACCAGAACCAACAAGCAGATACTCTCTGGATATTAATTAAGCAGCATTTGTCATTTCTTACAAATTGATAATTTTATCTTATCCCATATAATCAATTAATAGAAATATCTTATTATTTTGTTGTTGTTAGAAAGGAAGGGAGAAGAAGAGAGAAGAAGGGAACATCCATGATGAGAGAGAATCATTGATCGGCTGCCTCTTGCACGCCCCCTACTGGGGATCGAGCCCACAACCCAGGCATGTGCCCTTGATTTGAATCGAACCTGGGACCCTTCAGTCCACAGGCCGGCGCTCTATCCACTGAGCCAAACCAGCTAGGGCTATCTTATTATTTTAAGAAGCTAATAACCTAATTCCTCACAAGGGAAAAATAGTAAACATTTAAATCAACTTATTGCCTTGTACTTTGTGACAAAATCAAAATGGAGAAGGAGCCATTTCTTCAGTCCGCAGGCCAATGCTCTATCCACTGAGCCAAACCAGTCAGGGTGAGGAGCCATTTCTAACCCTATGGGGGTGATGACTCAGGCTCAGATGGGAGCTTGGGCATTTCAGGTATCAGTCTGTAATGTAAAGTTAGGTTGAGTGTTTCTCCGAAAAAAGAACAGAATAATCAAGACACATTTGAGTGAAATTTAACCAAGCCTGGTCGAATGAAACCACCATCTGTCAGAATTTATGAGAGAGAAATAAAACTGTGTAAGTGGCAGTTGGCTCTAGAAAGCGGTGGCCTACCAGTGGTCGGCAAACTCATTAGCCAACAGAGCCAAATACCAACAGGATAATGATTGAAATTTCTTTTGAGAGCCAAATTTTTAAACTGAAACTATATAGGTAGGTACATGGTTATTAACTTAATTAGGGTACTCCTAAGGCTTAGGAAGAGCCACACTCAAGGGGCCAAAGAGCCGCATGTGGCTCGCGAGCCGCAGTTTGCCGACCACGGCCTAGCAGAACCCGGTCCAGGGACAGCAGAGTTTACCTCTGCCCGCATTTCCCATGATGAGAATGGTGGTGGCATCACATGTTCCAACTTGAGCGTTTTCGTCTCCATAACCACTACACTTCAGCATCCTGGCAACTCGCTGACCCACATTTTTGGTGGCCAAACTGGTTAGTGTGGGCCAGAGAACCAGGCACTGCTGGCTCAGCTCTTCCTGCAGGTGGCTGCACAGGAACCCCCGGGCAATGCTTGGATCCCCTTCTCTGCCCGCAGCACATGACAACGTGGGACTGGGAAGGGACTATCAAGTGCTATGAGCCTGCTCTCCTGCTCCCAATGCAAGAATCCGAAGATGTGAAGCAAAGAACGAACTCTGCCTTCAGCTCTCTATCTCTGTAAAGTCTCTGTTATGTAGCAGAATGGAGATTCACACTTTCTCTTTCATCATTATTATTATTTTTTAAATAGATTTTTATTGATTTCAGAGAGGAAGGGAGAGGGGACGAGAGATAGAATCATCGATCGGCTGCCTCCTGCATGCCCCCGACTGGGGATGGAGCCTGCAACCCGGGCATGTGCCTTGATCGAGAATCGAACCCAGGAACCTTCAGTCCGCAGGCCAACGCTGTATCCACTAAGCCAAACAGGCTAGGGCTCATCATTATTATTTTTAAACTCTGCCTTTTGAGTTCTGAAGGACCAGCTCATCAGAGTCACCTGTAGACCCAAATGAAACGAAAACCTGTCTTCATTCTGCTAAAGTAGAGGGGATTTTGCAACTTCTTTTAAGACTCGAAAGCAGTGTCCTTCTGTCCAGAGCAGTGGTTCCCGCAGGGCGGTCACGAATGAGAACAGCAGCAGCGGCATGAATGAGGGCGACATGGAGACAGATGCAAGTGGCAGGCCACCTCAGTCCTGCAGAATGAGAACCTGGAGGCGGGGTTCCCGCAACCTGGGTTGTACCCCGTCTTCCATGTGATTCTGTTGCATGCTCAACTGAAGAACCACTGACCTAAGGAATCTGCAGAAGTGACCTCTATGAGAGTAAACAGGGTCTGCGTCCCCTGGGAAATGGCTTGCTTGCCAATGTGTTACCAGGGACTGTTCAACTTTGTATTTGGTCCATAAAATCAGACCACTCTCGTTTAGTTGAAGGAAATAAGCCATCAGTTCCTTCAAAGTCTTCTATTGGACTTGTTCAAATTTGAATTCCCAAAGATTTTCCTAAAACCCCAAAACATAAAATATAACTTGTATTAGTGAAGAGTGCTTGGTTGGACCATTCTCTCTCTATACCAGGGGTGGGCAAACTTTCTGACTCGAGGGCCACAGTGGGTTCTTAAACTGGACCGGAGGGCCGGAACAAAAGCATGGATGGAGTGTTTGTGTGAACTAATATAAATTCAAAGTAAACATCATTACATAAAACGGTACGGTCTTTTTGTTTTTTTAGTTTTATTGATCCAGCCCGCGGGCCGTAGTTTGCCCACGGCTGCTCTATACTGTAATTGGTTTTTGTGCAAGTGAAATGTTTATTTTCTCCTTGAAATACATCTTTCAGAATTTATAGCCTCAAAGAATTTTAGAATTGGAAGAGATCTTTAAAAGTCATCCACATAGCCCTAACCGATTTGGCTCAGTGGATAGAGCGTCAGCCTGCGGGCTCAAGGGTCCCAGGTTCGATTCCGGTCAAGGGCATGTACCCTCTTTGCGGGCACATCCCCAGTAGGGAGTGTGCAGGAGGCAGCTGATCGATGTTTCTCTCTCATCAATGTTTCTAACTCTCTATCCCTCTCCCTTCCTCTCTGTAAAAAAAATCAATAAAATATATTTTAAAAAATTATAAAAAAATAAATAAAAGTCATCAACATATTTTTTTAAATATTTTATTGATTTTTCACAGAGAAGAAGGGAGAGGAATAGAGAGTTAGAAACATCAATGAGAGAGATCGATCAGCTGCCTCCTGCATGCTCCCCACCGGGGATGTGCCCGCAACCAAGGTATATGCCCTTGACCGGAATCGAACCTGGGACCCTTCAGTCCCCAGGCCGACGCTCTATCCACTGAGCCAAACCGGTTCGGCCATCAACATATTTTTTAACCCAGATCACAAGATGATGAGTATGAGAGTTTATGCAGAGAAGTTTCCATGGGTTAAATCGAAGTAGGTGGCCAGCTGCTAAGCTATGAATTCTTCTATTCAAACCTGGAATCAAGGACAAATCACATCTTCTCCATCTCTCCCCCCTCTTCCACATCACAGTTCTTCAAACAATGTTGGCGTAGTTCAACCAGTGTTGCTTGAAAAGTGATATGAAATAAAATGTGAGTTCCTTTTTCCTTGCTCCTACAGGAGGGAAAAGGGCATTTTCTTCCAGTCTGCCAGAAGGGATGGGTGGATATAAAAAATTACTTGAGCTTCTATTAATTACTAGGCTGCCTCTTTTAAGCTACCAACCTAGCAGCCTACGATCGTACACTTGGATCCTATGAACAAGAGGCCCAGGACAATGAATGGGAATGACCAGGACATACTTGTTGGAAAGGCTATTTGGAGATGTTTGTGCAGCTCAGGTCAATTTTATTGAGCGCCATCAAAACAGACTTAGCTTATGATATTTTAAGCATCTTCAACAAAGCAAGACTTATGCTATTGGGTGTGACTTTGGACCTTCCACTGCACCAGGGTTTCCACAGGCCTAGAGGCAAGAAACTGTTTCTTTATGCATTGCGAGTGCAAAGCAAGAAGCCCCCTCCTTCTCCCTTCTCATACCACCAGGAATGAATAGGCAGCGTGTTTCCCATAATTCAGCAATAACTGGGCTATTATTCTTTAATGCTTCAGTTTATTAATGTAACCACTGTGTCATTCCTACCATGCCCATGTAATTCAATTACCCGACAGACACTTGATATGAAGCTCACAATCCCCACAAAAGCCCCGAATTTCTATGCCCCTTTGTGAGTCCCGAATGAATGAGTGGCCCAGACACTTCTGTCATCCATGCTCACTCACTGTCCTAGAGACTGCTCTCCTATGTCACAGGGGCAGGCTCCTGCAGACAAACTGGGAACCGCTCAAAAGCGGAGGGTCACGTTTCCAACAACAACAAGCGCTAGTCATGCTATCGCCTTCCTCTCTCTTTGTCCAGCTAAAGCAGGGGCTGACCAAATTAAATTTCAAAACCAAGTCTGCCTAGGTGGATCAATGGTACATTCTTCAACCTTGGCTACTGAATGCTAATCCTTCCTTAAGTCATGAGTACAAAGAGAAAAGAAACTGAAAAAATATTAAAGCAATCGTTATGCCCATCCGAGTATATGTCATCACGAGATTTTCTATAAAGGAAAAAAAAATGTCACTTAAAAAGTTAAATGTCTAACTTTTTCATTTTGCAAATGGAGCTGTAATAATGCTATCTCATGCGGATGATATCTCAATGCAGCTTTTGAAAAGGTAGTTGTTATTATTAATAAAATAATGGGCTTTTTCTTAAATCACTCAACTGTTTATTTCGAGCTATTGAATGTCACCCCAATAAATTCAATAACAATATCCCCCCCCCAAAAAAACCCCACAAAAAACCACACACAACTTTTTCTAAACCGTGTAGAGCTTGGACATGAATCTTTAATCAAAATAGATTGGAAAGTGGGAATTCTTTTATTTCTAGAAAAGGCACTTTACAGACTCTAGTCACAAGAAGCATCTGAAAGAGAGGGGACAGATAGAAAACAAATAGTTGGGTAGTAGACCTAACTTAATAAAGCCAATAATTACACTAAATATGAAAAGACAAATTAAAAAGGCAGAACATGTCAGATTGGATTAAAGAAGAAAAGATCTAGTTATATGCTGTATAGAAGAGATGGATTTTAAGTGTTTTTATACTTAATACAATGTAAGAAGATAGAAAAACATATACCATGCAAATACTGAGCATTAAAAAACTAGCCGGGCTATATTATGTTAGATAATAAAGTCAATGAATATTTCCAGAAACAAACAGGCAAACCATCAGGATGACATACCAACAATAAATGTATATATTCTTAATAACAGAGCTTCAAATGAAATGAAGAAAAACTGCCAGAACTAAAGAAGAAAACACAAATCTATGCTCACAGTTGTAGATTTTTATACCTCCTTTTAAGTAAGAGATAAAACAACTAGACCAAAAAATAAGTTTTTTAAAAAGCCCTAAATGTTTGAAAACTAAACAACATACTGCTAAATAATCCATGAGTAAAAGAAGAAATTACAAGGGAAAATTAAAAAAAATAATTTGAACTGAATGAAAAAGAAAGCTCAATATATCAAAATTTGTGAGACAAAGCTAAAACATGGCTTAGAGAGAAATTTGTAGAGCTAAATATTTACAAAAGAAGAAAAGCTTAAAATCAGCGATCTAAATTTACACCTTAGGTAGCTAGAAAAAGAAGAACAAGTTAAAACCAAAGTAATAGAAGGAAGGAAAAATAAAGATAAAAGCAGTAAACAATAAAATAGAAAGCCAATAAGTAACAGCTATTTAACAAAGCCAAAAGTTTATATATATATATATACACACACACACATATATATATATATATATATATATATATACACACTTATATATATATCTGACACACTATCCTATATAATAAAAGTCTAATATGCAAATTGTCCCCCTCAACTGGGAGTTTGACCAGGGAGTGGGGCCTGCCAGCCACTGCCCGTGGCCCCTCCCACCGGCCGCCCCCCCCCAACCGCCCCCCCCCCCAATCGGGTGGGCTGGCCAGACCCCACCCGTGCACGAATTTGTGCACCGGGCCTCTAGCAGAATACATAGAGTGCTCTTACAATTCAATATTCAAAAGAAAAGCACCCACCCCCAAATGGGTAAAACATATGAAGAGAAACTTCACAATGAAAAGTATATGAATTACCAATAAGCACAGGAAAAAAGTTCATTTGACATCATCATTTGTCCTCAGGGAAATGTAAATTAAAACCACAAGGTATCATGTCATACTCACTAGAAGGGTAAAGATGAAAAAGACTGATGTCGCCAAATGCTGGTGAGGATGTGAAGCAACTAGAAGAACCTTTATACATTACTGGTTAAGAGTGCAAAATGGTGCAAGCGCTTTGGCAACTGTTTTTGCAGTTATAGACTTTCCCCCACACACACACTAAAAGAAAATTATCATCTCTTCTCTATGAACACAGTTAGGGGATTTTTGTTGAACTTTATGTATAGGTATCAAGTTAAATGTTCTGTTTAAATTTGTTATTGTTCAAACTTTGAAACATTCTGCTTCTAAAGACCAAGAATTACTGCATAGAATTCTCTTTACTCATTTATGATTTTTTGAGGCACATTGTCAGGGTGTGTGCCCTTCTAATATTTTTCTAATTTCTACCATGGGGTAAATATTATAAATTAAGTAAAATCAGTTGTCAACGGTTAGCTATGATATCCTTAATATAAAAGTGCTGTTTTTATTCTCATTGCTATTTTTGCATGGAGTTTGAAATTGGAGGGTTTTTGAGAGGTGGGTGGGAGGGGTTGTTTTGAAAGCAACACTTCACAATGGCTCTATTACTGACTTTGCTTTGGAAAGAGCAGAGAAACATTTCGTCCATGATATGCTTTTGTTGGTGGTGGTCAAGACTCCAACTCCCCTCTTTCAAAGAGACCAAAGATCTGGGGTTTGATGATGGAGGCGAAGTGTTGTTTTCAAGGTCACCCGCTGTCTTCAGCCCCTGGATATGCAGCAGAAAACAGAAAAGACACGTTGCCATGTGGACTGAGTCTATTCATGACCAGATCGTCAAACTTGTGGATTCAGACTTTTGCTTTTGCCAGGGCTGCCTTCCTTTCCCCGCCACCAAAGGATTCTTTGAGCAAGGCTCACTTCCTTTTACACTTACATGTGAGAGCTACTTAAGACATCTGTTTTTTTAATGGAATGCGGAAACCTAATTTAAATGGAAACCAAGATGTGGTGTAGTATCTTTAAGTAAAATCAGAAACCCCCCAATTCCTCATTCTTTCCTCCCTAACAATGGTTTGTGATAGCATCGCAGTCTCTTGATATAATCAGGTATTTATATACAACCATAGGCTTTAGAGAATATATATATAGTCTCTACCAAGGTATACTATATATATATGTATGTATATATATAGTATAGTATAGATTAATGATCAGATATAGTTTATACACATACATAATATATATATATACACACACACACATATATATTATTTTTAAAGAGAGAGTGGAAGAGAGAGGGAAAGACAGAGAGAAACATCCCTGTGAGAGAAACACATTGATTGGTTGCCTCCTGCACCAGCCCTGACCAGGGCCCAGGCTAGGGAAGAGCCTGCAGCCAAGGTACGTGCCCTGACCGGAATCGAACCCAGGACCCTTTGGCTCTATCCACTAAGCAAAACCAGCTAGGGCATACACATAATATATTTTTGAGGAAGTACATGTATAGTTATTATAGTTATACTATATATTACACTGTATATATAATGCATATATTATAGACACACTTTCACACAAATATATACATGCACATTCTTATTTCAAAATAGTCTCTACATTTACCCTTCAGATTTGGGGAACAGAATCTTAGAATATTGCTTTTCATTCTCAACAAAAAAGTTGAAAAGTGCTCATGAAATCATCATTTTGATCCCTTCGAAATATGCTTAGGAAACATATGCTCCAACAGTAAGAGTGATTTGCTGGATTTTCTCATAATTCTTGTAAAACAGGTTTCTGTAGAACCCAGCAAATGCATCACACACACACCAGGCCCTGGTAGACGAGACCGTGTCATCGACATGCTCAAAGGCCTCCAGAAAAGACTCTGTGTTTCATTTCAGTCAATCTTCCCTCTGGACGGATCCTGCGGCCCAATTAAGCAATTTTGACATGTAGATTTGGGCTGACCTCACCTTGAACTTGTCACTGTGGCCAATGGCAGAGCCTGAAGTACAAATATCATAGGAGGTTCCCTCCACAGTCTCAGAAATGTCACCTCTGCTGTGATAACCAATGGGAATGCATGAGACGGAGGGAGGGAGGGAGGGAGGGAGGGAGGGAGGGAGAGAGGGAGGCAGGAAAAAGTGGGAGAGGGCCAGAGGAAGGGGATAAAGAAGAGGCACAGGACAGGAAAGAGAAAGGAATCCTGGAGGCTCACAGCTGAGGGAGAAAGGGAGCATGGGGGAAGAAAAAAAGGAGGAAAAGGCTTGACAAAAAGATGGGAGAGAGGTCCAAGGGAGAAGTGGAAGGGGACTGAGAGAGACAGACTAGCAGAGACTAGAGACATTAATAAAACTGAGGGGGGATGAAGGAGCAAGGACAGTCTTAAGAGACAGGGAGCTACAAAGCAAAGGGGAGGGGAGGTGCAGACTGGCAGAGACAAAAGGAGGGACGGAACAGGAGCACGAGGGAGGCTGTGCCCATCCCTGGGGACCACTGGCAGCTAAGCCCCCAGGCAGAGCAGCAGCTGGGAGCAGGCCCAGTGGACAGCCCTGTGACACCTCCCCCTGGGCCTGCGTCTCTCACAAATGCAAACCTCAGAGGGTCAAGTTCAGGGAGCTTAGGTCACCCCCTGAATCACCGAATCAGCGGGCAGTCCGATCTCAGCGCAGAGGCAGACATCACTGCGCCAGCTTTTCCACCGCCTTGATGAGTTACATGAGGCATTCGCTTTTCCTTTCCCGGCTGGGCTCAGCAGAAGAGCATCCGCACAAACAGGGCATGCCACAGGGAGGCCAGGGAAGGTGGGAGTAGGCAGCAGAGCTGAAACCCTAAAGCAGAGCCACCCCCAGCAGTGCTTGCAGCCCTTCACAAGGTCACAGCAGATCTGCCCGGTCACACCATCCCGTGTTGGTAAACAGAGGGAGGCACTGCCCAGGACGGAGTAGGACTCAGATCCGGAAAGCCAGTGACAATGGCTCTGGTATTAGGATACTTGGTCTGGAACCTTCTTTCTCCAGGATGTCAGTGGGCACACACATAGTTTTTTCAATATGGATTTCAGATAAATCATGAACAATGTTTTAGTAGAAGTAATACCTTTAAAAATATATATTTTATTGATTTTTTACAGAGAGGAAGAGAGAGGGATAGAGAGTCAGAAACATCGATGAGAGAGAAACATCGATCAGCTGCCTCCTGCACATCTCCTACTGGGGATGTGCCCACAACCAAGGTACATGCCCTTGACCGGAATCGAACCTGGGACCCTTCAGTATGCAGGCTGATGCTCTATCCACTGAGCCAAACTGGTTAGGGCTAATAACTTTTTTTAGGATCAGTATATCCCATGCAGAGAGAGGGAGAGAGAGACAGGACACTCTGGAAAGGGGGAGTAAAGTGGGAAGGGAGATGAGACAAAGAGACAAATGCACTATTTGGGACATACCGATTCTAGAAAGCTATTCGTTGTTTCTCTGAAGTACATATTGAACTGGGAGTCTTTTTTTTTTAACCCTCACCTGCAGACATGCTTAGAGAGAGGAAGAGAGAGAGAAACATGGATGTGAGAGGGAAACACCGATTGGTTGCCTTATGTACATACCTCTACTAGGGATTGAACCGCAACACAGGTATGTGCCCTGACTGGGAATCAAACCAGCGACCTTTAGGTGCATGGGACGATGCTCAACCACTGAACCGTTAAGGTTGGGCTGGACGTCCTGTATTTGGTCTGGAAATTTTAGTTTTAGATCTGCTTATCCCCTGGAGTTACTTTCCTAACTTATTTTCACTAATGGCACTGTCTCATCCTTTCTTTTTATTTCTCTTGGTTAATGATGAATATTGGGCTACACCTTCACCTTATAGTAATTTTCTGCTAAATGCAAAAAGTGTCCTAAACTTTTGTTCCCTGTGCCAAGGGTTTTTTTTTTTTAAGTCTTGTTTCATTTTGCTTTTAATTCTAGCATCTCTTTTGATTCAGGCAGTATTTTGTCAGGCATAAAAGCAACGTGTTCACTTCTCCAAAGAGCAGAAGACCTGGTAGGTGTTGGGAAGGGTATCAGTTGGTTGGATAAGTTAAGCGAAGAGCCAGGGAGCAGAAATAAGACTGACAGGGGCAGTTGAAGAGATGGAATTGCATAAGCAGACACCCTGTCCCTGTGTGTGGGCAGCATGGACTCCCCGGCCTTGGGAATGTTCAACAGGAGTTACATTAGTGCCTTCCTGTAGCGGTGGGGGAGGGGAGTGAGAAGAAATGGCCTCTAAGATACCATCTAAGTATGATTTTTCTGGGCCCATATGTATTCTTATGGTTTTGTTTTGTTTTGTTTTTGTTTAAGGAATAGCTTATTGCCCTAGCCGGTTTGGCTCAGTGGATAGAGCATTGGCCTGCGGACTCAAGGGTCCCAGGTTCGATTCCGGTCAAGGGCATGTACCTTGGTTGCCGGCATATCCCCAGTAGGAGGTGTGCAAGGAGGCAGCTGATCGATGTTTCTCTCTCATTGATGTTTCTAACTCTCTATTCCTCTCCCTTCCTCTCTGTAAAAAATCAATAAAATATATTTTTAAAAATAGCTCATTAATTTTGGGGGGAGGGGGGTGGGGGAGAGAGAGGAACAGAGAAGAGAGAAACATGGATGTGAGAGGACAACATTGGCTGCTTCCTACACGCCCCCTACCAGGGATTGAGCCTGCAACCTGGGCATGTGCCCTGATCAGGAATCCAACCAGCAAGCATTCAGAGCCTGGGACGATGCCCAACTAACTGAGCCACACTGGCCAGGGCACCATATATATTCTTTTAATATATATATATATATTATTGATTTTTTACAGAGAGGAAGGGAGAGGGATAGAGAGTTAGAAACATCGATCAACTGCCTCCTGCACACTCCCCACTGGGGATCTGCTGGCAACCAAGGTACATGCCCTTGACCAGAATCGAACCTGGGACCCTTGAGTCTGCAGGCCGATGCTCTATCCACTGAGCCACATTCGCCCAGGACACCATATATATTCTTAAGAGCCTTCTTTCCAATCCAATGAAAAGCTATCACAGAGCCTCATCATTTTGTGAAGTCCTTCCTATGTGTCTTCAGAGGGAACTTGGAAATGAAAAAAAAAATGAAAAAAAGGATAAAGCTAAGATGTTATCCTTCTCATCAAATCTTTTCAGAGACTATCAGGGCGCTACATGGATTTTTGAAAGATTCAAGGATGTGCCAGTGAAGTACCAGCAGGCTGGGTGGAATGTGGAGGTGACACGTCGAGGGAGAAAGTTGTGGACATGGGTAAGTAGAAGAGCAAGAATGGCACGTGACGATTACACACAAGGCGTGGGGCCGAGGAGTCTGACCCTGGAGAAACGGAAAGCCCATTCACACAGAAATGGGGCCTTATGAACGCGGAGTGCAGGGCATGCACCTCCCCCTCTACCTACCACATAGTTTTTTCTGAGCAGATAGCCACGTGTTTTAAACCTCAGGAAAGACTCAGGCAGAGGCCTCAGGGGACAGGCTGCATCTGTTTTGAATACTTTCATGCCCCACGTGTAGGCACTGACCTCCTGTCAGAGAGGACTCCAAACTGCAACCGAAGAAGATAGATAGATCTAGAAAATGTTGAGACAAATGCTTACCTGCTGGAGGATAAATCTCATGCGCCTTGGACACATACATTACAGATATTCTAGAACTGTACTACCGTCACCTTTCTCCCCACCCCCTGATTGTTGAGAACTGGGTTGCCATATGGCATATGGAGCAAAGATAAATGGAGAAAGTCAAACACACGGATAGAGGTGAACTTGTGTTCACGTGGCACTTCAGACTTTACACAGGACTTGGGGTTCGCTGCATGGTCACATTGCTATGAGGTAGGAATTATTGATGGTATTTTAGAGAGAAGGAAACAGTAACTTCAGAAGTCAAGGCCTGGTTATGGGCCGATAAGAGGGCTTCTAATTTTCAAGTTTCATGCTTTTCTCACGCCCACCAGAGGGGCCTCCTGCAATGCCATATGATTGATACAAAATAAATTGATCTTTATTTGTGCCCAGAGCACTTACAATGTTTAATAAAGAGGAAAAAGCAATGTAGTACAGTGATTCATCACAGACTCTTGGAATCAAATCCCTGTTCCCTCATTTACTAGCTGTATGTCCGTAGGCACATTTCTTTCCTTTCTCAGCCTTAGTTTTTCTAACTGTATAATGGGTTTCATAATATTTTCGTTACCTAGTTGTGAGGATTAAATCAATCTGTACAAGCTAAGTTCTAGCACAGAAAATGCTCTTACCTTGCACTTATTATTTTTTGTTAATTCTCACCCAAGGATTTTTTTCCCGTCGATTTTCAGAGTAGAAGGGAGGGGGAGAGACAGAGAGAGAGAAACATCGAAGTGAGAGACACATCGATTGGTGGCCTCCTGCACGTACCTCGACGAGGCCCGGGGATCAAGCCTGCAACTGAGGTACGTGCCCTTGACTAGAATCAAACCCAGGACCCTTCAGTCCACGGGCTGCACTTACTATATTTAGTGGTTTTGTCTCAGGCTGCAGATTAGAACTGTTTCCTTCAGGGCTGCACATTCGTCTGGGATCTTGTTTGTGGACTCTTGTTTTGTGGGCTTGCTCTCTTAGAGGCATTTTTGAAAGATGGGATTAAGAACTTCACCCAAAAGTAACATCTCAAAATCTAGTCAAAGAAATCCATAGGAATCTTTCCTAACCACTTTTTAAAAAATATATATTTTTATTTATTTTAGAGAGGAAGGGAGAGGGATAGACAGACAGAAACATCAATGATGGGAGAGAATCATCGATCGGCTGCCTCCCGCACGCCCCCCACTGGGGATCGAGCCCGCAACCCAGGCATGTGCCCTTGGCTGGAATCGAACCTGGGACCCTTCAGTCCGCAGGCCGACGCTCTATCCACTGAGCCAAACCAGCTAGGGCTTTCCTAACCACTTTTGGAAAGTGGGCAAAATGATCAGAAATCCAGTGCGACATGTAGAATGAAGCATATTAACAAGTGATGAAGCTCGGCTTGGGGGAAAATGTGAACAAGGAAAAATGTTCATTGTGATCCTGCAAAGGAGTGTCTGTGCTTTGTCAACATCCTTGTTGCTTAAATGTCTCCACATCTCTAAAGCCCAGAAGAAAACCTTAGACTTTTAAAGGTAGGATTTTGCTGATAGGATATTGGAAGGTGAAGCATTTCATGACACTGTCACTTGATTTGGGGAGGAAATATACTTTGGAAATCAATTAAGAATAGCAATTTCAACACTAAGAGGGTCAAAGGACGGAGGAATTCTGAAAAGGTTTTGAGATGGTGAGAAATCTACCCACTAGCGATCTGTGTGAAGATACGTACAGACAGATCAAGGCTGGGCTCCTGGCTGAACCCCGAATGAATGGAAGTGATAACAAGGAAGGACAAGGAAATGCTTCCTTTACTTCTTTCTTTCCAATACATTCTTTTCTTCTTAGGTGAAAAAAAATGTCAGCCTTTGAAAATAATCTTTGTTCCTTTTACAGTGATTAGGAATCTAGAGAAAGACAGTGGTTCCAAACCTGGCCACTGGGGGAAGGAGACAATTGTTCATAATTTCCTGAGCTTGCATAGGGACACCATCAAATCTAAGGGAATAGGAGCCTGGTTCCACTGTTGGGTGTGGGGAGACAGGCTACTCAATTAGCAACCTCTGAAATGAATCCTGTAAAACCATGTCTCAAGAAGAAAGGGGATTTAAGAAAAAAAATAACATTTAATTGAGATGCTTTGTCTTTCTAGGAAAATTAGTTTGTGGAAAAAAATGACATTCAAGGTTATAACTGGGTGGAGTCTGGAGGAATAAGTGGCTAAAACTAGGTATATTCAAGGGAATAAAAATATGGTATGTTTTTACAAAGCTCTTGGTAACAGAAATCAGTAGGAATAAGCAAACCTAGGAAACATTTGGAATAAGATGAATTGGATATTGAGGCCCCAGTCTTCCAACTCAGTTCCTTTTTCCCCCTTTTTGGTTTATGTTGCTTCCACAGACCTTCCCTCAACCTGTCTCTCTCTGTGGCCCTATGCCTTCGTTTTTTTCTCTCCCTTCTGTATTTGGTATTAATCTCAGTTTGAAGCTCTGGCATTTAAAGTTATAAAAACTGATATGACATTACCATATTTTACCTCCCCTCTTCTGGAATTTCATTTTAATAGGAATAAAAGATTAATGCTAAAGTAATGCTTTTACATGACATTCAAGATTGTGGCCAGAAACTGGGGAGCTGGAATAAAGGGAGTTTGAGGAGAAAACAAACAGAAAGGTCTTCATGAAAACACACTATGTTAAAAAAAAAAAAAGCCCATTTTCTACATATTTGGATCACTGACCTGCCAAAGGCACCATGTGCTTACTACAGAAGGCAGAATTTCGTCCTTTAAAACCCCAACCGAACGAAATCTACTTGTTTCTTTCCAATAGCAAAGAAATGGAATTTTCTACAATACCTTATTAGGACTTTTCTTTGTTAGTACCTTGAAAACACTTTAAATGATGAAAGACAAATTGCTTGTGGTTTAAACAGCCAGAGGGCAAGATACTTTATCCTTGACTTCTTGATTTCTTCAAATAATTACAAATTATTCTCAGTAGAAAAATTAGACTCATTTTCTTCACAAGACTATGAGATTTTCATGTCCCCATTCTAATATAAGTGTCCCTGTGGCATTTCAAATCTCCAGTCATTGGAAGAATTGGTTGACTTTGGCAGTCTCTATGACTAATGCGTTAACTCCAACCTATCAAATGAACTCAAACCAAGTGTGTTTGAATATTTGGTCTACAGATAAGCCTATTGGGGGCATTCAAACAAATGAGGTGAACTTGACTTTTCTGGGCCTTTCAGATTACGTTCAGGGGACAGGTTACACAACAGTTTAGTAGAGCCCAGCCAAAAACATCCATTCCAAAAGCCCCCCCCCTTTAAACAATAGACTGTCTTTGTATTTTGCTAAATTTTGTTACTTGGGATTAAAAGCTTATTAGAAGCAAGTCTTCCTTGCAAACTGACATATTCAATTACAGTCATCTGTTCTAGAGAACAGACTGCGTCTAGACAGAAGGATAGCACTGTGGCTTAGAGGGAACATGATGCGTTACAGCGGCTGAGTCTCGGGCTGGGTGATCGCTTTTATGATCTGTGTGGAGAACAGTGTCTGATAAACTATTTCACAGCTGCCCAAATGGATGTAGGTATGAACAACCTATGTTGCTCTGAGAACAACAACCCCCCCCCCCAAAAAAAAGAGATTAAATTACTGAGATGTGGTGATGATGGGAGAAGAATCCATAAGCCAAAGATAAATAGGAAACAGCAGCATTAAAAATGCAAACTAAAAGTAAACATACAAAACCAGATTAATATAAATTAAAGCCAAGATTCCAGGCTTTGTGACAGAAAGAATTCGAGTCTTTGTTCTGTGTTCCAGAATCCTAACAACTGTGTTTAGGGTGGGTGCGTGGAGTTATGTATTCCCATGGACGCTCAATAAGAACAAGCCGTTGGCTGGCTCTAAGACATTAAGCATGTGTCCTGTGAAACTCCCTCCCAGACAGAACCATAACGAGTGCGTACCCTACAAAAAGGAATAGGCCACGGAGACTGGCTGATGTGGATAGAAACCTGTAAGAAAGCAGTCTTCCTATTTTGAAACGTTTAGGCTTAAACGCACGTCTAGCGCTTCAGCGAGTTACCACTGAGTCGACATGTTTAATCTTAGGAAGAATCTCAGTTTCAAGCAATTGCCCTACAGATGAGTTTCCACATGCTATAAATCACATGTGCTTTGTAAAGCCATGGGCAATATGTAAGAAAAGGATTCTGCTCCCCCAACAACCCCCCCTCCCAGCCCATGAAATTGGTCATAATTTGGAGAGACTGAAAATGCAATCATTGTCAATTTTCTGGTTTCCATGGCTTAGAAATCTGAGAAGGCAGGGGTTCATTTCTTACTAAATTTGCCCCCTAGGTTGGAGAAGGAAGACACAAATGAAAGGAGAGGACATGATGTATGGTGGTTGCTAAGAAACATGCAACTGAACACAGGCTGCGACTTACTAATGGGGGTGGGGGGTGAGCTGTGGTAACATCAGCCAGGATGGCTCTGCCTCTCAACCCAGCAGGGGCCATTGCTGTGGGGGAAATGAAAAGGAAGGCAGTCTTGTTAGGAAAATGTAAGAAGGTCTGGAAAGGGAAATGAAAGCTTGAGGCCCTTTTCACACTGAGATGTTAGTAGGGGTACCTTGTGGGAAAAGGTATGTTTTGTGTGATTTTCTACTTGTAATGAAGGTGGATGGCATTAGGATGGATTCACACTCTGCTACTTGCTCACCTGGTAGCCCCTCGCTCTTCTTGGAAAGACCTGGGTCCTGTGGCTTCATTCAATAGGACTCAATGAGCCAACACGTGCTTCTGACTCTACAGCCCCAGTCACAAGGAGACAGGGACTTTAGCTCTGAGCCAACTAGCTAACTAGCTCCAAATTGCCATTCAGCAGACACATTATGTAGCCACCATGATGAATACAGCCCAGAAGCCAGAATGTAGTCTCTAGGGTCTGGGCTAACCTGGGTTCAAGTTCTGATCCTTCCGCCTGGTGACCGTGGGCAAGTTACATAAACTCCTTAAGTCTCTGAGTTCTCATTGTACTTAACAGGGGCCTGATACTATAACTTCAATGTAAGCTTGTTTTCAGCCCAGAACCACTTTCTCCCTTTGTTCTAAAACAGACCCCCCTGTTATTCTGGGGGAAATTCCCAGCCAATATAGGCTCTAGTGGAGGTTACAAATAAGAATGCCCACACCCACCCAGACCACTCCCACCTCAGTTACTATAATTGGTCCAAGGATTTGGGCAATGACTCAGACCAGGCTGACCAGAATTGTGCCATTGGGATTTTAAAAACTAGATCAGGGTATGGGTTCACACATGTCCAGGGAAAACTCCTTCTTTCCAGTGGCGAAGCTGGCAAGGGTCCTGGCAACCACATTTCCCATCATGTCGATGAAGCTGGTCTACTGAGGAAGAGAACAAGAGTGACACGCAATGACATGCAGGGACCAGAGAAAGCAGCTCCCCAGATCATTTGAATACCTAGCTCCAGGTGACAATTCGGTGAGAAAATGCACATAAAGCCTTTAGCACAGTACCTGACATAGAGTATTTAATAAATGTTTCTATCATTACTTTTGAGTGAAAATTAAGTTTGCCCTATATGTTTACAACGCTACTGAGAAGATCCCATTTTTTTAAAATATTTTATTGATTTTTTACAGAGAGGAAGGGAGAGGGATAGAGAGCCAGAAACATCGATGAGAGAGAAACATCGATCAGCTGCCTCCCGCACACCTCCCCACTGGGGATGTGCCCGCAACCAAGGTACATGCCCTTGACTGGAATCGAACCCGGGACCCTTGAGTCCGCAGTCTGACGCTCTATCCACTGAGCCAACCCGGTTCTGGCGAAGATCCCATTTTTTGACACGTATAAACTCTAGAGAGCTTGAGAATGTATGAAAGGCTTACTAATATCTTTCTAGAGTCAAGAGAGGAATGAATGCACTGAGCATCTTCTGTGTATTTACATTGAGGTTAGAGGAATAAAACACAACCGTTGTTCTGATGGTGTTCAGAGTTTGTCCACTGAAACACACCCACACAAGGGCTAACAGGTCAACGGAATCCCAGAGGAAGAGGCAGTGATTTATGTCTGGGAGGAGGCCAGGGAAGCAGATACAAAAGAGATAATATTTGATCTGAGCTTTGTTGTTCACCAGGCAGAGAGGAGCTAGAGGTGCTCCTGAGCAAAGAGAATCGTCCTCATGGAGTCAGGGTGGCAGGGCAGTGCAAGGCTTGAGAAGACCCAAAGAGGCAACAGGACTGTGGCTAGAACACGGTATATTGGTGTAGCAGCCTTAATGTTTTTTTCTGAAATGATCTATTTGTAGCCGAGGGCCATTGTATCCTCGGGATCTCAGTCCACAACCAACTTTGAAGCTTGGGCACATTGGATGCCAAGATTCCTGGGAATTTCCGGTGGGTTTCCATCGCTAAAGTTGTTCCCCATTCTGGGTTCTGCACATTTGACCATTGCCTCTTTGATTTTTGCATGAAATTCTACCCCTGCAGTTTCCATCCCAACATGCTTGAGTTTAGGAATCTTTTCTGAAGGTTTGGGTTTGCCAAATTGCACAGCTTTTTACCATCTTTCTAGCCACTCACTCTCTCTTCCATTATAGAGTTCTTTGGGAATCCAAATGATTCTTTCTGCATGAGGCAAAGCAATTACCTGCCCTCCACTTAGGGGTAAAACCTATTTCTCCACTTGTGTCATGCCCAGTGGTTCAGGAATTGTTTTTTGTGCTTGAATAGGCATTTTAGATTTTACTGTCCATCCTATGTGGCTTATTAAAAATACTTCTTTATAAATTCTATTTTAAAAAATATTTCTGTTGATTTCAGAGAGGAAAGGAGAGGGAAAGAGAAATAGAAACATCCCTGATGAGAGAGAATCATTGATTGGCTGCCTCCTGCAGGCCCCCTGCTGGGGATCGAGCCCACAACCCTGGCATGTGCCCTTGATCAGAATCGAACCTGGGACCCTTCAGTCTGCAGGCCGATGCTCTATCCACTGAGCCAAACCGGCTAGGGCACTTCTCTAGAAATTCTGATACCACTTACAATGGCAATAATTTTTCCATCACTACAGACAAGGAATAAATTACTAAATAAAAATAACGTGAGTTGCTATGGAGAGGGCAGGAGGTGATGCCAGAGGGAAGAAAGCTTGGAGAGACAGCTGTGTTTGCACTATCAATGCCACTGCTATCAGGCTAAGTCGATGGAGCGGGGACAGCGTATTGAAGGCTTTGGAGTTTGAGAGTTAGGTGCTCAGTGTGGGTGTTAGCGGGGTCAGCCCGGGGACAGGGTGGATGTGATAGGGGGGAGTGCAGAGGAAGGAAGAGCCATCGTAACCGTTGAGGACACAGTTGATGGGGATTAGCACAACAGTGAGAGTTCATCCAGTGGCAGCTGGGATAGAGTTTTTTGGAAATCTGTGTCGGAGGATTCAAAAAAACATCCACAGCCCATTACAAAACTCAAATATTTGTGAATTTCAAATGAGAGCAGCTCTTCCAAAATCGTAACTTCATGACCTCAGTTTAACTGCTGCATATATTTTCCTAATTAAGGCAAAGGGTATGGGTAGTAAGAAAATAAAATCCTAATTTGTGCTTATGTCTTAAAAAGTTTTCTCTAGGCCAGTGATGGCGAACCTTTTGAGCTCGGCGTGTCAGCATTTTGAAAAACCCTAACTTAACTCGGGTGCTGTGTCACATAGAGAAATTTTTTGATCTTTGCAACCATAGTAAAACAAAGACTTATATTTTTGATATTTATTTTATATATTTAAATGCCATTTAACAAAGAAAAATCAACCAAAAAAAATGAGTTCGCGTGTCACCTCTGACACGCATGTCATAAGTTCGCCATCACTGCTCTAGGCCTTAAACTCATTTCTTCATGGAAGTCTTTCTAGCTCATGAACTTCCCTGTTGGGTTTCTTTGGAAGCTACCCATTAAATAGCCCCAAGTTTCTGAGTTATTTTATGAGGCCATGTTTCTGCATTTAAGAGCTGCCCACACTTTCTAAAAAATCCTCACAAATCCAAAAGCTGCAAACATTAGGCTGGAGCTTGCGGGGGGAGAAAAGAGGAAACACGTTTTTTTAGGTGTGTCAATTCTTTATGCTTCTGGGATCTAGTTAGTGACTAGAGAGGAGATGCTAGTGGTCCAGATCACGAGGAACTTACAGTCTTGCTGTCCCCAGGACTAATATTTTTCCATTGACAACTGGCCCCAGTTTCCCCACTGGACTGGCCTCCCCCCTGCCTGTTGTGCCCAGGGCCCTGTCCAAGCAGTGCTACTGTTCTCTACCCCGCCCAGCTAGCGGGCTGAAAGAAAGCTAAGACTCAGAGCCTGCAGCAACAGCAAGGCCAGGCTTCCCGGTCCCGGGTCCAGGTTTAATTTATAGCACTCCCCATGGGACAGAAAACAATTAAATGTGAAAACTCACCTTTATTTATTAGCTACACATTGTGAAGTCTGAAATTAAACAACAAGCAAGTTGAGATCAGGCAAGTCTATATTGCTAGCATTCAAGATTTATATACTAGCCCGAACAACTGAGAAGGAGGTCTGAGTCATACATAAATGCATATTTATAGTTTATTGATGACTTCATATCAAGACAACACCTCTCAGTTTATATGAATTGACTAAAATGTGTAGTTATCACCTGAGTAATTTATTGTTATGAATTAACCCATCCCCCAAAGCCACTGTGAACTCTAATCATTATGATAAAGTCAATGAATAGAAAACAAAGCATGGATCAGAGAGATATAAAACCAGTTTTGAGTTTATCAATACATGCATTGGTGGTTGTGTAGCATGTATGTGATGTTGCACATACATGAAGAAGAATGGCCTCATCCCCAGTGTGCAGTAGTAGATAGTGGGTTATAAGTTAGAGATCTGAACCCTGGAATTTTCAGCCTCATTAAGTAAGTGTGCCAGAGAAACCTGTGGCAGGGTATGTCAGTACCTCAGGGGGTTAGGGGTCACACTCAGGGGTGCTGTCATAAGGCAAGATAGTCATTGCTGCTGCTTTTGTAAGACTCCCTTCTTTCTACTGCTCCTCTGCAGTCAACTCTTGGATCATGAATATTTTTTATTTCTGCAGAGGCCCTAGGCCTATCTTTGTGCAGAGCTGCACTCTGTAATATGGAGTGTTTTGTATAGCTTCATGCCAGAAATGCCTCTGATAATAGTCCACTATCTCCCCACCCTCTCTTTCTTTTTTTTTTTTAAATGTATTTTATTGATTTTTTACAGAGAGGAAGAGAGAGAGATAGAGAGTTAGAAACATCGATGAGAGAGAAACATCGACCAGCTTCCTCCTGCACATCTCCTACTGGGGATGTGCCCGCAACCCAGGTACATGCCCTTGACCGGAATCGAACCTGGGACCTTTCAGTCCGCAGGCTGACGCTCTATCCACTGAGCCAAACCAGTTTCGGCTCCCCACCCTCTCTTTCAATGTTTCTGAAATTTCCATTATAGGGGCTCTTCAAAATTTGACTAGTCCTGAAAGAGCTTAGTCTCCATAGGACACTGATAAATCGCAGGCATTACCTGGAAGAGGAAGGCACAGAGGGTTTGAGCAGAGACGTCTTCACTGGAAAGGAATGAGCCTGAGGAGTAGACCAGGACCTGTGGTCTATGGACCAGCAGCACTAGCATCTACGGGGAGCTCGTAACGAATGCAAAATCTCAGGCCCTACCTCAAACCTGCTGAGTCAGAGTCTGCTTTTTAATGGATGATTTGTGCGCACATTATAATTTGCACTGCCTTTGAAGAAAGAGCCATGTTGTTAGGAACAAGGACAGCAAAACTAAGGTGACTAAAGAGATGACGGAAGACAAGCTGGCTATCATGCCAAAGACTCCTCTGGAGCAATATTCTATTCAGTGGTTCCCCAAGCACGTTGGGCATCGGACTCACTATTTACAAAGACACATTTCCAGATCACACCCCAGAGATTCAGATTCCACTGACGTGAGGAGGGGCCCAAGAATCTCCATGTTTAGCAAACACCTGTATGATTCTTCTGGAGCTGGTTGGTATTTGGATCTCCTAGAGGTCACTCTGGGTTCCCTACCAGCTACTACCTACCGCTGTTTCTAAGCTGCCATCTTAACTTCATGGCCATCAAAGTCAGGATCCAGATGCTATGTAACCCAGTCACATTCCAATCCAGATCCATCTTCAGACTTATTGACCATGAAGACTGAAATTATAGACCAGGGGTGGGCAACCCCTGGCACGCGTGCCAAACCTGGCACGCCAGTAACTTTTGCTGGCACGCGAAACCCTCTCTTATAATCTTCCATTTACAATTGTGAATCTTTGTTCTCAGTGATGAATTCTGTTAAGTCTCGTAACAGGAGTAGCCTGATGGATAAAGTCGTAGCTCGTGCATATCTCTGAAGGTCACGAAATATAAACCTGATGTCAAATCTCTGTCATCAGTGATGCAGCAGCAAAAGTCCCACTGATCATATCAAACGGAGTTATACAGTTTTCTGTCAGACTCTCAGTGTACATGTATACATTAAAAAATAAATGTATTTTTCATCATCATAGACTGTGTTTTTGTCGTTTGAATGAATTTTATTATTTCTTCAAGGTTCTTCACATACGTACACCTTCAGAGATATCAAGTAGGCGTAACATGTTCTCAAAAAATTAGGGTTGGCATGCAGAAGAATTTTGAGTCAGAGATTTTGCTGGTTTTGGCCCGCACTCACAAAAAGGTTGCCCACCCCTGTTATAGGCCTACATTTGCTGTTGGCCTGATTAGAGTTATCTAAGACAGCAGATGAAGTGGGAGTCTTTATTGAGAAGCATATTTGCAAACACACAGTTGCTGGGGGGAAATGCCAATGATTCCGAATATGGGGTGGCATAAGGTTGTGTCCTCAGGGAGAGTTAAGGCAGAGGCGTAGCAATTGCTCTTCCCCTCTCTCGTCAATCCATGTCTGTGGTTTTTAAGATAACTTGTTATGTAAAATTATTTATTTATCTAAGATGCACCTACACTGAATTTATCTGAAAAATAAAAAAGTCGATATTAAGAAAAAAATTGTAAATGGAAGATTATAAGAGAGGGTTTCACCTGCCAGCAAAAGTTACTGGTGTGCCATGTTTGGCACACGTGCCAGGGGTTGCCCACCCCTGGGATAGCCCCTTTTCCTCCGTAAGTCTTGCCCCTTTCTGCAGATGTTGCCGAATCTGGCCCCTGTTGCCCCGTCTGCTCAAATAGCTTTTGCAGTTTTAAAGGGCAATGGGAATAGGACATGTGTGTGTGTGCGGGGGGACAGATATCTTAAAAGACAAAACAAATGAGGGCTGAGCCCCCTCAGCCTCCACATGTAACATCTATGGGAGTCACAAGATTGCAGAAGGGTGGCGGCAGTTGGTTAGATGGGAGAGTGAACGGTATGCTCCGTGCTGGTTTGGTCGAAAAGACTGTCTTTCTTAGTAAGCAAATTATTGATTATAAACTGTTATGATTCCTTCGGAGCCGTTGTGGCCAACTGTATTATTCCATCTGCCTTAAATGTCTGCTGTGTTCCCATGCCAGAACCCTTATGAAATTTCCACTGTAAAAAAAAAAAAAGAGTAGCAAATTCAGGTCTCAGCGCTCATATATAATTTCAGATTTCATTAATGGTTATTAAGTACATGCCCTGAGGAAGGATAAAGTTCTTCCTATGAATGGAAAGAGAATTGAATTTATAAATAAGGTGAGTGTTTTCAAGGACTATTCATTAGATATATCCAGGACACATTTTTTTTTTAACTTTTAAATGAAAGGTGTTTAAAAATCTCAGAGGATAAAAATGCAATTTGGGAAAAATATAGCCCTGCTCAAAAAATTCTAAAACCCTTAAGTCTGAAACATTTTTTTGGCCTGAAATTTGAAAATGAATTTTGGGGAAAATTTTAAAAAGTTGTAAAATTATTCTCATATTGTGACCAAAAGATATTCACACTTAGAAAATATGGATTGATCTACTGGTGAGTGGGAAACTGGATGCTAAAAAGAATGTTAAAAATTTGTTCTTAATGTTTTAAGAGCCACAATTATAAAAAGACTACAAGAGGCTATTTAAGTCATCTTGGCTAAGCAAAGCTCTTTGAAGCTTTAGGCTACTAAGCCACATAATCTGGACAATATATTCTTAGTAGAAGTTGTCAAAAATCCAAGTAAGAAATTCAAATTCTTATTAGCCCTGTTGCAAATCTCTATAAAAGCTGTACAAGGTGGTAGAATTTTAGTTTAATGTGAATAAGTAGATGGAACATGTTTGAAAGAGACATCTATCTCTTTTGGAAGTTGTCAAAAGTTTGCAAGAACCAAGCAGTTTTTTAAAATATATATTTTTATTTTTTTAAATATATTTTATTGATTTTTTACAGAGAGGAAGGGAGAGGGATAGAGAGCCAGAAACATCGATGAGAGCGAAACATTGACCAGCTGCCTCCTGCACACTCCCCACTGGGGATGTGCCCGCAACCAAGGTACATGCCCTTGACCGGAATCGAACTCGGGACCCTTCAGTCCGCAGGCCGATGCTCTATCCACTGAGCCAAACCGGTTAGGGCAGCAGTTTGTTTTTTAAAAAATATTTTGAGGGCATGCATAGCCTGTGGACACAGACAATAGACAGGGGAAGGACTGGGGTGGCGTGGGAGCCAGGTTGGGGGGCGAAAAGGGGTAAAATGGGGGACATCTGTAATACTCTCCACAATAAAATAAAATAAATTTAAAAATATTTGGAGGGCAATATTTGCCAGAGTGCTGAATTCTTAAGGAGAGACATTGTTGAACTCAAGACATTTTTGTATCAGGTGAGTTTTCTGACGGCTATTTCCACTGAACTGTCTCATTAGAAAAGAAGAGACAGAGCATTTTGTTGTCATCTGCGAGCCTGCTGCTGCGACATGAGCCACCATTAGAGAGAAAACGTACAGAATGCCTTTGGGAGCGAGGAGTTCAAATATCAACTGTTCTCACTACACACATGAACTTGGCGATATTTTTAAGCCAAAAACATGCTTTCATAAATAACCTTCACACCAACTGTCGAAGCAACGTAGGGAATTTTTCTATTTGAATGTTCTCTCATTAGACCCCCAGAAATGGAATTTTATCTTTTCAAACAAAGACTTCCCCAACAGACAGGGGCTGAGAAGCAGAAAACCTCCTCTTCCTATATTCATTTCCTGAGTGAGGTGCGCGTGATGGGGTAGATGTGACTAGTCCGACCTGTGGGACCAGAAGGCCATTTTCTATTGACCCTGTAATCTCACGATCAGTCTCAGACCGAGGGAACATTGACCTTGGAAAGTTCACAACACAAGTGAAAAGTCGCCTTCTTCAGAAATAGTCATGATTCGGTTGCAGAACCCATCAAACATCATTCTCATTTTTATTGTGTTCTAGGTATCCGAATTCACAGAGTGAGCCCCGAACACAGGAACACGTTGATTTTTACATTATCCTAAAAATATTTTTATAAATTTGATTCTCAGCTCTGTGATTTTTTTGAACCAGGCTGTTTCTCATACCAAAATGCAACGCCAGACAACTTATAGGAAACTTTTGAAAAAGCCATCGTCCAGTGACATTTATGTAAGAGGATAAGCATGAAAATGCTAGTGTAAATCCGATTCAGCTGCTTACAAGGTGGACTGTGGTTGCAGTTGGCTTGCACATTGATGAGTTAAACAGAGATGCTTTGGAAAAATAAGCGAAAGGCCACATGAGTCCAAAGATGTCCTCCATTCGGCTAGAGAGCAGTAGAAGGGACTCAGAGAAGATTACAGCAAACAAAAATCGACTTCCCCTCCTGAAACGGTAATGAAAAGCAGGGGAAAACAGAATATGGACTCATTTCCATTGTCCAGAGTATAGATTCTTTTCAAGTGTTGCTGATGGGTGATAGTAACTAACATGGCAATACGCACGGAAAAATGAATTTTAAAAACCAACAAATTAAATGTCAAATGATGTTTCATGGAGCAAGGGGAGTTACCTGTCATTTCCCAGGAAGCATGAGAAAAAGAACAGTTATCTCTCTCTTAGCAAAGACATTTGGTAAAAGGCAGACGACAGCCTAGCTAAACCAGAATCTCCCCAACCCCCAAGCCGAGGGCCCTATGGACAGCATGAAAGCTCAGGTGGCAGCTGGGGATTTCAGATGAACTAATAAATACGGAGTGAGAGCCAGCCGAGTTCACCGGGAAAGAATGTCAACAATTTGCCAGCGGACGCCGAGGAGCGCATGGCGAGTGCACCTCGTTATGGTTTTGCGAGAAACGGACCTCCAGAAATTTCAGGATGGCTGAGATGGCCCACCAAAGTCAAGAAATCCAAGCACAAAATTGGGGTGAAGCCGCTGGGGAAAGGGGCACATGGCTTGTGTTTCTGCTCTGTTGTTAAATGCTTTCCCATGTACACACACACACACACACACACACACACCCCAAACCTACTACAAGGAAGCAGAAAAAGAAGGTGCACTTTGTAAAAAAAAAAAAAAAATCTAATGAACAGAGTTCTACGCTATGATGTGAATCTGTCACTGATTTTCTTGGCCACATGACACCACCTTAAGAAATGAAGGCGATACCAGGGAGACAACCTCCTCTCTCTACACATGCACGCAGTCTCCCTGGGAAGCCAAATGAAAAGCAGATAGAAACAGCTGTTTACAACATCGAAGGTTTCTGCAGTCCATACAAATTCAGCTCCTTCGGAAGGAAAAGAAAACCCCACGTTATTTACTTATTTATACGAGTGTTTTCCGACAAGTTTCTCGGATTATTCGACGATAAGTGTAATGTCCTCATTTGCCAGGGAGCAGAGAAAGAAGACTCGGGACTCTGTGCTGGGAGCAAAGCAGAGAGATTTCGTAAGGAGCTTTGCATTTCAGGAGGAACAGTGTGAACAGAGTATTAAGATTGATGGTGTCTCATTACAGTGGTAAATGATATAGTGAACAAAGAAAGACAAGTGAAAAGGGTGTGCAGGCTCCTAGCGAGGGCCTTCGGGACTCCTCGATCCAACTCCCTCCCTTCGCAGACGAGGAGCCTGAGATCCCCGACATTCCTACCGTGTGAAGTCACACGCACAGTCTTGGGTCAAGGCTGTGTGTCCAGCCTTTTGCGCAGATATCAGAAGGGGGAGATGGAGACGCACGCCCTCAAACACACAGAGAGAGAAGGTGGAAACCATGCAGCTCGCGGTCGTGAAAGTGGCTCATGCTCCAGGAAGAAAGTCATCGAGTGTAAAGACAAGCCTTCATGTTTGGGGCTGGAAGCTTGGGTGTCAGATAAAGACTTTCAGATCAAGTTCAAGTGAAAGGGGTCCCAAGTCCCATGTCAAGGGTACCAGCTAGTTCCCAGGAGACCTGACCCAATTCGTACTGTCCCGTTATCACTGCGCTGTCTTCAGAAATTGGAGGTGCTCTCGCCCAGTTTCAAAATGACTTTCTCCCAGAAGCCCCCAGACTGCAAAATCGCCTCATTGCCACGAATACCCAGAGCATTCAGTCCCACTCATTACATTTTATTTTATTTATTATGTTAAATATATTTTATTGATTTTACAGAGAGGAAGGGAGAGGAATAGAGAGAAACATCGATGAGAGAGAAACATCGATCAGCTGCCTCCTGCACACTCCCTGCTGGGGAAGTGCCCGCAACCCAGGTACATGCCCTTGACCGGAATCAAACCTGGGCCCCTTCAGTCCGCAGGCCGACACTCTATCCACTGAGCCAAACCGGTCAGGGCCCACTCATTACATTGTAATTGCCCCCGGCACACCTGGAGGGCTTGCAAAGCTGGATCGCTGGGTTCCACCTCCAGAGTTCCTGGCTCATCAAGTCTGGCTGGAGCCCAAAAGCTTGCTTTTCTAACAAGTGTCAGGGTGATGCTGAAGCGACCGGTGCACATGCGGATCTAGGACACTATGCGGGCACAATTTAGAGGCAGAGCGGCATTAAACAGACTGCCAAACTACAGCGGGAAGGCTGGGGAGGGTTGGGGGGGGGGGTTAAGAGATCAACCGAAGGACTTGTATGCATGCAGATAAGCATAACCAATGGACACAAGACACTGGGGGGGGGGGGGGGGAGGGAGGCCGGGGGAAGGTCAAGGGGGAAAAAAAGACAAATGTACTACTCATTGTAATAGTTTAAGCAATAAAAAAATGTATCACACAAAAATTTGAGTATTATAATTAAAAAAAAGGTTGGTTGAAATTGGATTACTGGATTTATGGATGACAATCACGCTCCTTTATTGGACCACATACAATATGGTGTGTGTGCATCTGCTGCCCGCAGATGAAAGCAGTGACAAAGCCTGAGGTTTCCAATATTGCCATCAGGAAAATATTGACAAGCATCTATTAGAAAATGTTTCCAAAAAGGGGTTTAAATGATCTCCGTATGCACGATCAATGGGATGGAATGCAAAAAAAAAAAAAAGTAATTACTATAATTTTTTGAGGTTTATGCATGCAGTTCCAAATAGTGTAGGGAATTTTGTATCATTCTTGGGTTTCCTTTAGTATTTCTGATGCTACCTCATCAGAAAAATAACTTTTTAAATTGTTGACACTTTATATCTGAACTCTTCCTTTTCAATGAAAAGTATCAATACTTTAAGCTGGGTGTTTCTATTCCTGGATTTTACTTTTCAGCAGAAAATGGAACGCTATCAAAATAAGAAAATAAATGTTCTGCTCGAGCTTGCTATTCAGAACAATGTAGTTGCTTGTAAAGCAGGTTCTCTGTTTTGACTAACTTCATATGAACAAGAAAGCAAAAAATGATTTAAGTACCGATTTGAGGGTAACTCTAACCTTTATTTATTAATCCTGGTAATGGTTTTAAATCATATCAACATATAGTGATTGCTCTCATAATTCACTTTATATTTTGCATTAAAGACTAGTTTATCTATCAAGACGAGATACAAAGCTTATCTGTTCTAGCTTGGTTTATGTATTCTATTCATTAAACCTCATCTGAATGTGTAGGCCACTGACATAGAATTTTGCCAGGTCTCCCAACACTTCCATGTCTTCTTGAAAACAACCCTGAATAGTGGTTTTTACCATGTCACTGTCCTCCAAATGCAATTCAAGTAGATTTAACATTTTGTTTCTCAAGCTTTAAGAGGAGCTGAAAAAAATGTAAAGATTGCAAATCACAAATATGCACACAACAAGGAGATGAAGCCAACTATTTAAAATCTGTACACAGATCATTCTGCACGGGCAGGCAAATGATTAAAGATGCTTCCCACACGTAACCTTTCCCATTGTGCATCTTTTATCCTGTAAAACACTCATTTCTTTCTGAGAAGCTCCCAGATAGAAAATGCTCCATTTTCAAGGGATGCTGAAAACATGTGTACATTATTCTAATTGTGCACTGATGAAGGTGGTTGAACTCAAGCAATTTCTCTAGCAATTTACCAGGTGACAAGATGTTCCCATACAGAGAGCCCCTGAAACATTTCCTTCTAAAGCAGTGGTTCTCAACCTTCCTCATGCCGCGACCCTTTCATACAGTTCCTCATGTTGTGGTGACCCCCAATTTCATTGTTACAAATGGAACATAATGAAAGCATAGTGATTCATCACAAAAACAATATGTAATTATATGTGTGTTTTCCGATGGTGTTAGGCCAGTGGTCGGCAAACTGCGGCTTGCGAGCCACATGCGGCTCTTTGGCCCCTTGAGTGTGGCTCTTCCACAAAATACCACGTGCGGGCGCGCACGTACAGTGCGATTGAAACTTCGTGGCCCATGCGCAGAAGTCGGTATTTTGTGGAAGAGCCACACTCAAGGGGCCAAAGAGCCGAATGTGGCTCGCGAGCCGCAGTTTGCCCACCACTGTCTTAGGCAACCCCTATGAAAGGGTCGTTCGACCCCCAAAGGGGTCACGATCCACAGGTTGAGAACCGCTGTCTACAAGCGCTGTTGCTTCATTGTGCACTACAGTATACTGGAAGGAGGTCAAGGGAGGTTCCATTTGTACGTGGAGCCTTTAGGCTCTGAGGCAAGTGGCTCTAGTGATTTTGAGAACTTTCTCCTGCAGGTGAAGGGGTTGGAAACACAGACACACCCAATCTGATTTCTAAGGTGATGTGAGATAAAGGTTTCTGGTCCTGACTGGTTTGGCTCAGTGGATAGAGCATTGGCCTGCGGATTGAAAGGTCCCAGATTTGATTCCGGTCAAGGGCATGTACTTTGGTTGCAGGCACATCCCCAGTGGGGGGTGCGCAGGAGGCAGCTGATCGATGTTTCTCTCTCATCGATGTTTCTAACTCTCTATCCCTCTCCCTTCCTCTCTGTAAAAAATCAATAAAAAAAGAAGGTTCCTGGTGATCCACGCCCACTGGCAAGATGACCCTGTCACTTTCTTCCCCCTGGGAAGCCACCCTGCTTTCCCTCTCCCCTGGAAGCATTCTCCAGAGCGCTCCCACCCAGCCTTCCACTGCCTCTTCTGTCTGCTCCTCCTTTTTCCTGTCACATCTGTCATTGATGTCACTGTGCTGCCCAATTGATACATGACTCTCTGCAGGCATTTCATTTGAACAAGTTTCCATTTTCAATTTGTCTCTTCAGGGCCAATAAGACACTCGGTTCTCTAGCACAAGAAATATCTGTGTGGTTGGTAACGTGCAACTTAAAGACAGATATCAAAATTGTTCTAAGCAAGTGAATTCAACTGGTGATGTACTAGGCCAGTGGTCGGCAAACTGCGGCTCGCGAGCCACATGCGGCTCTTTGGCCCCTTGAGTGTGGCTCTTCCTAAGCCTTAGGAGTACCCTAATTCAGTTCATAACAATGTACCTACCTATGTAGTTTAAGTTTAAAAAATTTGGTTCTCAAAAGAAATTTCAATCGTTGTACTGTTGATAATTGGCTCTGTTGGCTAATGAGTTTGCCGACCACTGCACTAGGCAAGAGGAGACCCAATGGGAATCTGGACTGGACCTGTCAGTTGGCACCCCCAAGAACACTGCTCCCCTCCTACCATGCTCCCTCAGGTCTCTGCTTGCCTCACACAGGCCTCTCCTCAAGGACACCCAGCCTTTGCGGGCACAGCCCTCCCACCATTCTGGGAAGTACTTTTCCAAACCAATCTGTTTTCGGAGTTGAACACTTGGCATCAAGTCAACCACCAACCACACCCCTGACAGATCGCTGCTCAGTGCCTGCCCCTGATAGTCAAGGTGAAGGCTTTTGTTCCGGTGGGATTAAAAGCACCGTTTCCACAGTGGTTACTGTCAATCCCACTTATCCTTGTTTCATTTTTCTTCTGGCTTACTTGTTAAATCCATCTCTCCCTAAAGGTATGAGAAGAATGTAAAATCACTTACATTCTTTATTCCAAAACTGTAAAATAACTTTCACTTCTTGGATATACCTCAGATGGCAAAGAAAATGAAAAAGTTTACATTTCCTTTTTATACTTCCCCCATAAACATCTCATAAATTATATGTGCTTTTGTGGTTGTATTATTGGAGGGTGTTAATATGAAGTTGTCTTTGTATTGTCAAAAAAACAAAACAAAACAAAGAAAACTGCACTAATCTTGCAAAATCTGCGTTACCCTAAGCTCTTAATAGTCATTGAGAACAGTCCGTAGTTATCTTGCCTGCTCTTCCGGCATGAAGAGAATCTAGAGACTATTCACACCAATCAATACCTCCTGCCTTGAAATTAATTGCCTAAGCTTCACTATCACCTTTATTTTTCTGTTAATGATTGGATAAGTACCTGAGAACTTCAGGGAGTTATCTTACCACACAGCTGGGACCAACCATTATTTCTTACTCAGAACAACTGACAGTAAAAAAATGATTTCTTATACCAAAATATAGACTAGTACTTTCAAGTAAATTGTTGCAAGAATCTAATTATGTGGGATCTATGTTCAGTCCCTTCATTTCTCTCCCTCTCCTCTCTCTCCCTCTCCTCTCTCTCTCTCTCTCTCTCTCTCTCTCTCTCTCTCTCTCTCTCTCTTCTCTCTCTCTCTCTCTTCTCTCTCTCTCTCTCTCTCTCTCTCACACACACACATGCACCTGCACACTTTTGAATCTTCTATAGCTGAAGGAGATGCTGTTTTCTTTAACAGGGACAGATTTCTTTATTTAATCCTATATAATAAAAGGCTAATAGGCAAATAGATCAAACCGAACAGTGGAACGACCGGTCACTGTGATGCACACTGACCACCAGGGGGCAGACGCTCAGTGCAGGAGCCGCCTCCTGGTGGGCAGTGCACTCCCACAGGAGGAGCACCGCTCAGCCAGAAGCCTGGCTCATGACTGGTGAGTGCAGTGGCGGTGGCGGGAGCTTCTCCCACCTCTGTGGCAGCACGAAGGGCCCCCTGGGTCCTTGTTCTTTTGAAACTGTGCTACTGCCGGCAGGCAGACATCCCCTGAGGGGTCCCAGACTGCAAGAGGGCACAGGCCAGGCTGAGGGACACCCCCCCCCCAGTGCACGATGTCATGCACCGGGCCTCTAGTCAATAATAATGTACCCCACCAGGTACCAACAAGGTCTTGTTCTCTAACCAAGTATAGGCACACCTTGGAGATATTGTAGGTTTGGTTCCAGAACACCACCATAAAGTGAGTCAGAATCTTTTTGGAGAGACTTGTCTTCAATTTGTAAAAAATGCAACATCTGTGAAGCGCAATAAAGCCAAGTGCAATAAGACGAAGTATGCCTGTACTCTAAAGTGCTGGCTACGCTGGGGGCAGAATTTAGTATAAAACAGAACTCAGGTGGTTGAAAAGGGTCCAAGGAACTCTGTGAGGTTGTGCGTCCAGGATCCTCCATGTGGACCTCAGATGTTGCTCTCATGAGGTCTTGGTGGAGAATGATAGTTGGCTGCCTCTTTGGTTACAGGATAATTACAATAAAAAATAAGCACACTCTGAGTCTGGCTTTCAGATAATCCAAACTTATAACAGTGGGAATAATGTACTTTTATTAGCCTGTGAGTGAAAGATTGGCCCCAATCCTTCACCTCTCCCTGTGTCCCCGCCCTTTGCTAGTACGCTGTGGGCAGGGTGTACTTCTCTGACTCCTGACTTGGCCACATGACTTGTTTGGGCCCATGGAATGAGGAGATTGGACAGTTTGCTAGTCCTGATCCCAGGATTCAAGAGGCCTTGAGTGTTTCCACTTGTCCTCTTGAACCTGTGCTATTGCCATGCAAATGATATGCCTGGGCTTGCCTGCTGGTCCCAAGAGAAGCATGGCAGGCACTTGCAGCAGAGTCTTCCCAAGCCAAGACCAGAGAAGCCAACATCCAGCTTATCAGCAAACTTGGGAGACATAACAAATGATAATTATTTTCAGCCACTACATGTCAGGGTGGTTTGTTATGCAGCATTAACTAACTGATACATCATCAAATCACTACCAGACAGATTTGGGTTATAGCACTGATTGGTAGTGGTTCGCTTGATTAATTTATTTTTAATTTTTTTAAGGATGACAACTTTTAAAAATTGATTTTATATAGAGAGAGAAGAGAGAGGAAAGAGGAGAGGGAGAGAGAAACATTGATTTGTTGTTCCACTTATTAATGCATCCATTAGTTGATACTTATATATGCCCTGACCAGGGAGCAAACCTACAATTTTGGGGTATCAGAATGATGCTCTAACCAATTGAGCTATCTGGCCAGGGCCTATTTTTAGATTTGATATAATGATGATATCACATTACTTATATAAATTTAAGAGAATCCTAAAAGAAACACATTGGCTTTTGAGTCAGATGGCTATATATTCATACAGAGGTAACATTTCTTCATCTTTCAGAGCCTCAGTTTGCGCCATTATAAAACAATCATTACCATTATTTGCTTTAAAGAGTAGGAATCAATGGATAAAGTATGTAATTTACCTAGCATATGGCAGAACAATAAATGTGAGCTATTGTTTTTATTCAGTACAATGTGCAAGAAAAAGTCTATTTATCCTTCAGTCATTATTTGTATTTAATGACTTTTTTTCTTCTTTTAATTTTTGTTCAATTTCTTTCAGGTTCACTTAAATAACTTCTCTCTTTCCTTACCTTAGGTCTTTTGAAAAATTCAGTATAAAGTCTGCCATTCTTTTTGCCCAGTGCCCCAAAGGGGTGGTTTATCAAAAGTGACTCATCCCTGCCAAACCGGTTTGGCTCAGTGGATAGAGCATCGGCCTGCGGACTGAAAGGTCCCAGGTTCGATTCCGGTCAAGGGCATGTACCTGGGTTGCGGGCACATCCCCAGTAGGGGGTGTGCAGGAGGCAGCTGATCGATGTTTCTCTCTCATCGATGTTTCTAACTCTCTATCCCTCTCCCTTCCTCTCTGTAAAAAATCAATAAAATAAAATAAAATAAGTTATTCATCCCACTGACTATTTCTATTGCTCTGGACACAAGTTTCATGTTATGGAGAAATTTGCAAACATAAAATTCTTTTTAATGAAAATCAAGCATAACAGATCATTAAATGTCTTCCTTAAAAAGTGAATGTGCTGCCCTGACTGGTTTGGCTCAGTGGATAGAGCGTCGGCCTGCGGACTGAAGGGTCCCAGGTTCGATTCCGGTCAAGGGCATGTACCTTGGTTGCGGGCACATCCCCAGTGGGGGGTGTGCAGGAGGCAGCTGATCGATGTTTCTCTCTCATCGATGTTTCTAACTCTCTATCTCTCTCCCTTCCTCTCTGTAAAAAATCAATAAAATATATTTTTAAAAAGTGAATGTTCTTTTCTCTCCCCTGTCTTTCATCAACTCCCTTAAATGAGAATTGGATAAAGGTGATACATTTTCCAATTAAAACCATGACCTGTTGTGTATAAAGCAGTGACAAAATGCTTGTCTTCCTTTCTGTTGTGACTATAGAAACAGTCTCAGTTTGGAAAGGACTGCCAAATGATTTTTCCAGGAGTTAGCAAGCTTTTTCTGAAAGGGGCCAGACAGTACATATTTTCAGCTCTGTAGGCCACATGGTCTCTGTTGCAACTATTCGATTCTGCCATTGTCACACAAAAGTAACCACAGACCATATGTAAACAAATAGGCATGACTGTGTTCTACTAAAACTTTGTATACAAAAACAGGTGGGCCATAGTTTGCAGACAGCTACTCTAAACATTAAACTATGAGATAAAAGTCATGACTATTAATGTAAAATTAGCCTAACTAAAGTTCAAATGTGTTCTTTACTATGATGTCCCACATTATATGTAAATAACTCTTGGGTTCGCTTTTAAATATTGGATTTTTTTTAGGTTCTGTGTAGGACAATTACAAGGTTAGATTTTGTTCATTTTATCTATCCTTATGGTCTAAAGTTTCCTAACATTTGCAGGGCAGAAAATTTTAGTACAAAACCTCCTGGCGGGTCAATTTCATTCCATTTCTATCTAATT